>NC_137074.1:69873042-71073042 GCF_951640355.1 Cnephaeus nilssonii | reverse complement strand
AATACCTTTCAGCATTTCATATAATACTGGTTTGGTGGTGATGAACTCCTTTAGCTTTTTCTTATCTGTGAAGCTCTTTATCTGATCTTCAATTCAAAATGATAGCTTTGCTGGATAGAGTAATCTTAGTTGTAGGTTCTTACTATTCATCACTTTGAATATTTCTTGCCACTCCCTTCTGGCCTGCATAGTTTCTGTTGAGAAATCAGCTGACAGTTGTATGGGTACTCCCTTGTAGGTAACTAACTGTTTTTCTCTTGCTGCTTTTAAGATTCTCTCTTTGTCTTTTGCTCTTGGCATTTTAATTACAATGTGTCTTGGTGTGGTCCTCTTTGGATTCCTTTTGTTTGGGGTTCTCTGCACTTCTTGGACTTGTAAGTCTATTTCTTTCACCAGGTGGGGGAAGTTTTCTGACATTAAATAGGTTTTCAATATCTTGCTCTCTCTCTCTTCTTCTGGCAGCCCCATAATTTGGATGTTGGTATGCTTGAAGTTGTCCCAGAGGCTCTTTACACTATCTTCATATTTTGGAGTTCTTTTTTCTTTTTTCTTTTCCGGTTAGGTGTTTTTTGTTTCTTTGTATTTCAAATCTTTGACTTGATTCTTGGGATCCTCTAGTCTGTTGTTGAATCTCTGTATATTATTCTTTATTTCAGTCAGTGTATGCTTAATTTCTAGTTGATCCTTTTTCATATCCTTGAGGGTCTCACTAAATTTCTCAGAGGTTTCTAGAAGATTCTTGAGTAACCTTATAACCGTGGTTTTGAACTCTATATCCAGTAGTTTGCTTTCCTTCATTTCTTTCAACTGTGACACGTTTCTTTGTCTCCGCATTTTGGCTGCTTCCCTATGTTGATAGAGTGGCCTTGTGTGCTAGGTGTCCTATAAGGCCCAGTGCCTCAGCCTCCCCAATTACCTGAGGTGGACAACCCCTTAGGATTTGCACCCCTTTGTGGGCTGTGTGCACAGTCTTGTTGTAGTTAAGCTTGATTGCTGTTGGTATCACTGGGAGGAATTGACCTCCAGGCCAATTGGCTGTGAGGACCAGTTGTGACTACAATGGGAGAACTGTTGTGCTGGAGACACCCTTATGGGGCAGGACTTGCTTCAGTGGGGCTTTGGTGTTCACTGAGTCTGCCCCTTGAGTGTGTTGCTTATGGATGTGAAAAGTTGTAATCTGGTATGGTCTCACTCTGACCACTGTGTACACTGGCTCTTGGATCTCCAAGAAGGAGCAAAGTCAGCCACTGCCTGAGGCCACCCAGCAGGAGCTACAGAGAGATCTGCAGATTTCTCCTCTTTGTTTGGGATTTGGAAGTGCCCAAATGAAGCCGAGCTGTGAAGCAATGCAGGTTGCTGCTGCAGGCCTTCTTTTGGAAGCTTTGGAGCTCTCTGACCCAGCTGCAGTTTGTTAGGATTTAGGTTGCAAGAGGGACAGGCCATTCATATGCAAAATCTGCTGTGCACAGCTTGGGTGGGGTTGTAAATTGGGTGGGGCAGGGTCTCAGGGAATCACCAGGGCAGAGCAAACAGCAATGGCTGCCAGTCAGCCCTGCCTGGAGAGGTCCCCGGGTCTGTGTTCTGTGGCCCCATGCAGGAACAATGATCACTGCGAGCACCTCTGAGAGAAAGCCACCCTTGCGTTCCTGCCTGATGCCAGACTGTCCAGTTTCTCCCCGTATGAGTTTGGGTCCACAGAGTCTCACCCGGAACTGGAGTTCAGAGCAATCGGGAGCTTGTATCTCCCTCCCGATTGAAAAAAACAACAGCGCACCCAGTTGCCAGCCCATTTTGCTTGTGCCTCCGTACCTCCACACTTCCACACCTCCGCGCTTCCTACCAGTCTCAATGCACTTTTTTCTTTCCTTCTAGTTGTAGAACTTCCACTCAACCAGCTTTCCCATGGTTCTGGATGATATTTGTTTTGTCTTTTAGTTGGAGTTTTGATGTGGTTGTGAGGGGCAGCAAGTACAGGTGTTTACCTATGCCGCCATCTTGGTTGTTCTCTCAAGCATGTTTTTAATTTAAACAATGTGGGGAAGCCTGTGTCATTTACCAGGATAATATTTGCATACTTAGGATATCTATTTTGATTAAACATAAATGACATGCCCTTAGGTAGGGGCAAAGCAGTACTTAACAATTACATCACTCACTCTATGTCTAGATGTATAGACTACAAATTACCTGCAATTTTCTAGTTCAGAGAAGACTTGTTTGAAAGGAAATTAATTATGAAAATAAGTACCCATGATTTTAAAAGGAGGGTGTAACAATAACTTTAAAAACCTGTTTTAATGCAACCTGCCTCACTACTGTACAAAGATAACTTATCTTTGGAAAGTGATGAATCATTTTGTAAAAGGAGCTTAGGTCTTCTGTAGTAAAGGGCTCAACTCACTGACTTTTGCTCCTTGGGACTCAAAGTTAAGTAGACTTAGAAAGGTGGACAGGGTGGTCCTGCCCAAAGTTCAGCAGCTGAAACTATCAAGGAAGCCCCTGGAATAACCTTGAGGAAAGGACAAGTGGAGGGTGGTCCCAGGCTACACCTGTGGAATGGTCTCCATAGTATGTGACTAAGGCTAGCCATGATGATGTAGTGAAGTGACACACAGAAGGTTTTGTTGTGATGAACAATGGCAGAATAACTGAGTGCAAACTAAGAGAGCTAAAAGTTCAAAATCCACGTTCAAATCCCCATTGTGAGGCTGACAGGCATCCAGACCAGCAACAACATCACAGTGAGTAGATAGGCATGTGCTAGACTTGGGGCGCAGTGTTCACAGTGACACAAGACACCAGTCAGAAGCAATGACAATCCTGAGTTGATCAATCATCCCAGATCTCTTTATAGCCAGCACTGGGAGGAAAGGCCCTGCCCATCAACACATCCTCTAGTTTAAGTAAGTTTATCCCTGGTATTCTTGGTAAATTGGCCAGAACAAAAGAGAGGGAAATTTGGCTAGGTGAGTGGAGAATGCTTCCAAGGGGTTAAATTCACTTTCAATGACAATAGGTTCCTCAGATAACTCATGTCAAACTGGTTCCAAACCTACATAGACCAGAGACCAGCCTCTCTTTACCTGAGTACAAACACCTTGCATTTCTGTAAGAGTCACTATAAAATCCTTACAATATATGTTCATGTCTCACCAGATAGAAGTCTTTGTTTTTTAGGATCTTAGTTGTACTTTACTGACAAGTTTTAATTCACTTTTAAAATGTTAATAACCATTTATATTATTATCAAAAATCTCTTTCTTAAAAGTTTCCAAATGTCTAAACTTTCTCCTAAGAAAAATGGGCCCTTTTTCAGGAGAGAGGAAAAAAATGTACTTTTCCATAATACATGACATGAGTCATGGAAAGGGCTTGAATAATTTGTAGACATGTTGCTATTGAGTCATCACAAATGATACAAAACCACTTGAATAATGATGCAATTAAACTCTTTAAAATCTGTAAGAAATAAAAATAATACTATTTTTATATTTCACAAAGATCAATTTCAGTTTTACCCTAGGAGAGACACTAAAGCTAAACAGCAACAATTCTCATTCATTGCTTAGGAAGCTTGTTCCCTAAGAAGCCAAATAAGATCTAAAGCAAAGAGAGAATCTACTATAACATGGACTTAAATACAAGTGTTATCTCTCATTGTTCAATATATTCCTTTCCTTTACAATAGGTAAAATACTATATTTTAAAACAAACCGGCCAGACTGTGACTAAAATACTCAAGGACTTGTAAATCTAAAGGCTTTAAGTAATATGACTGATGGGTTTGATGGTACATTGGAATGCTGGTGATTTATTATATAATTTAAGTGCCCATCTGTGCAGCTAGGCAAAAACATAGCTGATGAAAATATCAGCTGTCCAGCTGTTTTCTCTATTCAGCAGAGGTCATGTGGATTGCTTCTCTGGCTGCCATCACCACTCCAACAACCTCATGTCTGTCAGAAGGACTCTTCGTCTCCATACTCTCCTGAAATAGCAAGGTCAACAACACTGGTCCTTAATTCTGAAGATCCCAGCTACTTTCCAGGCTACTTGCAACTTAATGAGCCTTGACAATGGTTAAAGAAGTCATTCTCTCAAACTTTGTGTCACTGTGTCTCACTTCCCAGCTAGCTAGCCTGGGACAAAGAGGAGCTATGGTCTGACTCTTAAAAGAAAAAATGAATTATACAGTACCAAAATCTGGTTATACAACATTACTTTTCCACCTTCCAGGTGCTGCTTAACTACTTTAGCCATTCTCCATGGCTCTGAGACTATTGACAAGTTTGGTGACCTTAAGAAGTAGAACATAAAACTTAGAGATAATTTCTAGTGGACCTTGCTTTTGTTTTAATATGATTTACTTGAGCAATGTAGACCTCAGCAACCCTACTTTCTATCCTTCCCATTGAGAAGTTTCACACTAAGTGGCAGGTGTTGAGTAAGTACTCATATTCAGGTATAAATAAGAAAGAGTTATTGACTGGTAATAGGACCAGATGAAGGGCTTGCAAATGTATAAGGTGCTGTAGACCCAGTGGGTATTCAAACTTTTTACTACATTTATTTATTGCCTTTAATAGTGATTTAAACACACAATGAACAATTGAAGAGCTAAGATCAGAAAGGCAGCCAATTCATAGCTACTGACCCTTTCAAATGCCTTTCAGGCCCTAAGTAGCCATTCCGACCTAAGTTCAAAGAGTACAACAGTATCCTCAAATCAGTATTGTGGGGAAGAAAAGAGAGAGGGCGGAGGTATCTTGAAGGCATTAATAGGTTTCCCAATCTGATCTTTGATCTCCTACTCCATCATCTCAGATGGCTGCCAAGGGCCGGGGCCCATAGTTAATTTGCCTCATTGACACACTCTAGTTTTGAGTTCTGATTTTTTAATTTTGTGATAAGAAAAGATAACATAAAACCTACCCTCTTAATGAATTTTTGTGCACAATGAAGTATTATTAACTACTAAGGCCCAGTGCACAAATTTATGAACACGTGGGGCCCCTAGGCTTGGAGGGCGATCAGGGCTGGGCCAATCAGGGCCTGCCGGCTGGGGGGGAGGGACAGGGCACGGGAGGTTGCCCACCAGCCCCAAGGAGGGAGCCGGCCCTCCACCACCCTGGGAAAGGGGCTGCGTCCGACACCACCCACCCCCAGGTCCCCGTCCTAGCCCAGGGCTGGAAGGCCCCAGAAGGATGGGAGAGGAGGCGATGGTCACCAGGCCAGGCACAGAAGGAACTGATGCCGCATTCAGACACTGCCGGCCAGCTGCGGGAGTGCATTGACCACCAGGGGGAAGTTCCTGCATTGAGCGTCTGCCCCCCTGGTGGTCAGTGCACATCATAGCAACTGGTCGACCGGTCATTAGGTCAAAACGGTTGCTTAGGCTATAATATACATAGATAATCACAATGTTGTACAGCAGAGCTCTAGAACATACTCATCTTGCAAACTGAAACTTTATACCCATTGAATAGCAACTCTCCATTTCCTCCTCCCCATCCAACACTTTCACTCTCTGTTTCTAGAAGTTTGACTCTGAGATACCTCATATAAGTGGAATCCCAAAGTATCTGTCCTCTGTGGCTGCCTTATTTCACTCATCACAATGTCTGGGTTCATCCATTTTGTCACACATGGGAGGTAGATTCTGACTTTTTACCCTAAAACTGTGAATGACTTGAGGCCAGCCCCGAAATGCTATGCATACTGTAAGCATATACATAAAGCACTTCATCAACAACAAATTCATTCCTAGTAATCATAGGAATTGTTAAGGATGAAGGTCCTTTTAGAGCAAACATACACACCTGTCATGGGGAGAGTTTAGTACATTCCAGCAACAGAGGATAGCTAGATTTAATTTGGAGCATTTTTACTCAGTTTCTCTTGAGTCTTTGTTAACTGCTTATTTGGGGAGAATGATACAGTTCTAGAAGGCTTCTCTCTAAATTTTTTCCTGGCCCATCACAACAATAAATGAATAATATTGAGTGGTGTTTTATAATTTGCAAAGGATTTTAACATTCGTTTTATCACCCCACCTTCACTGAGAAAGCATCTGTTGATCAGACAAAGGCTCAGAAAAGTAGTGATTTGCCCAAGGTTGCCCTCCAAATCCCAGCCTCTTTCAACTATATCCTACAGCCTTTTATATTCTTCCACTTTAACTTCAGGTATTTCTATTGCTTGAAAAGTAAACTCAGATGTGGGCAAAAGGGATTCAAAAACTTTATAAGTAATATCAATAAAATTAATTAAGTTCTCCCTTACTGAGTCTTATGCATAAAATTGTCACTCAGAGCAAAAGGATTAGCATGACCATAAAACACATGTCTAATCCTAACTAGGTATCTCTTTGCTTTTTTGTTTTCAGTATGTTAAAATTTATATACAGTCCTGATATACAAGGCATGTCAATAATGTAGCAAGATAGCTGTCATAGGCTGAATTGTGTCCTCCCCCCAAATTCTCAGAGTCAAACTCCCCCAAAGTCCTAATCCCCACGTACCTCAAAAATGTGTCTGTCTTTGGGGACAAGATCTTTAACAAAGAAATTAAATTAAAATGAGATCATTAGAGTTAGCCCTGATCCAATATGACTGGTATCCTTATAAGAAGAGGAAATTTGGATACTGACATACACAGTGGGAAGATCATGTGAAGACACAGGTAGCAGCCAAAGAGGCCTCATAGGAAAGCAACCTGCAGACACCTTGATCTCTGAATTCTAGCCTCCAGAACTGTGAGAAAATTATTTCATGTTGTTTAAGCCACCAGTCTGTGGTACATTTTATGGCCCTAGCCAGCTAATATAATAGCTAAGATTTAGTTGCTTGCACAGGTTAGTAATATAATTGACTTTTAGTACAATATATGGACAATATATGGATATTGAAATGCCATTGCCCTCAATTTTTAAAAAATATGAGTTTATATGTTAATAGTGGTATATGTTTATTATGTTTTGAACAGAAGTATTACTGAGCAGGTAATCATAAATGCATAAATACTCACATCAAGTTAAAATGACACACACAATAATAATGTTATACACTGAGTCAGCATTCAGATTTTTCAGGAGATCAGTGCTAGATGAGACTAAGAGAAGTTTTCACTGAAGTGGCAAGAATGAGTAAGGTTTTGATGTAAGTAGCTAAGGAACAGTATAAGGAAGAGGTTATGAAAGTGAAAAATCATAGAGGACACAAAATGGGTCAATTGAGCTGGAGCAAAAGAAGTGAGGAAATTAAGTCAATTTTGTTTCTGGGGAGAGAGAATTCAGAAAGAATGCGGGATACTATCATGGTGAAGGAAGGGTGTGAGGATGAGCACGAGCCTCAACTCAGAAGTTAGTCTATTACCCTATCTGTAAGAACAACCTGCTGGTGACCTAGTGCTCCATCCTGAGGCTACCTTTTGCATTTATTGAATCCTTTTCCAGAAATAGCCAGGGAAACAGAAGCTTCTGTCTATACCAGTGACTCCCAGAATCACATGTGGGGGCTTTATTCATTGTCCCCATCCCAGATACAGTCAAACAGTACATCTAGGTCAGTGTTCTCAATCTTGGCTGCACATTATAATCACCTGGAGCTTTAAAAAATTCTGGTGGCCAAGCTACAGTCCAGACCAAGTCAACCAAATTTACTGGTGGTGGGAGCCAGTCATCAGTTTGATGTTTCTTATAGCCCCAGGTTTAGGTAGGCTGGAGACTTACTGATGTAGGTAGTAGGGCCTGGGTATCTGTGCTTTTAGGAGGATTCTCAAGTGATTCTTCCTAGCCAATCCATGAAAAGCATTTGATCCTCAAAACTGAGGCATCCATCTTGTATTCCTCAATTAGCTTTCTCTAATCCCTAAGAAAAAACAAACATGTCACTTCTCATTTTTGTCTCCTCTCTATAAAGAATCTAATAATTTAGCTAAACTTACTTTTCAATTTGGCAAGATAAAAAGGGGGTGTTTTCCACAGAACACACAACAAGGGCCTTTAGTAGCTATAATATTTAGCAGTGAAATAGAGTATTGAAGTAGGAAATAGAGTATTAAAAAATAAGATAGATGTGGACCAGATTGTGGAGGGACCAGTTTTTCAGCTACTAAGCCAATGGCCTTGAAAAAAATAAGTCAGCAGGAGATTGATAAGTTCAATACTAGATTTCAAGGAAATTATAAAGAAGAGAATAATGAAACAAAAAAAAAATACAAAAGACAGTGTAAAGGAGAAACTATTAAACTTTTCTGATAGATTAGGTATGTGAGAAGGTTGGGAATTAAAGATGTGATTCTGCAGTTATAAGCCCAAGTAACAGAAAGAAATTATAGAAATGGGAAAATGAAAAGAAGAAGCTAAATTTCCTTGGCGGGGGGAGTAGAGAAGGAAAGAGGGTTAAATTGGGTTTTGGATTTGTCTGAGATAATATGGCATTTAGAAAGTGAGGCCATTCTGTCTTTTTCATCTTTGTGGCCCCAGTACCTAGCATGAAACTTAACACATGGAGGACATTGATTAAATGATGGTTGAGTGAGAAAGCAGAGGTGGAACTGAAGGATTGAGGAACATGCCAGGTTGAGAAAAGTCAGAACCAATGGAAAGCTGAGGGTGGGGATAATGTATGCCTCATAATTAAGCTTCTAATACTATGTCAAAATGAGGCCACATGTGCTGTCATCAATTTTGTATCTGAGTTAAAAGTGTTAATCTGTTAACTATAAGCCTTTAAAATATATCATAATTTGTGCAATCCTGTTTAGCATTTCTTTCTTTTTTTTTAAATGGAAGTGGCCTGAGTCTCTCCTGATATTTGAGAGTCCCCAGGAATAACCATTGTTAAGTGTATGTGTTAGGTAGTTACTTTTAAATTGTGTTGCTAAGCCATGCTTTGAGAGTTCAGTGGAACTCCCTCAGGGACCACTTTAGAAGGGATGGGAAAGAAGGACTTGAGCTGAGCCTATGAGCCCGTAGGCCTACAACCCCATCCTTACCCCAAGTCCAAGCTTTTATTCGTTTCATTTATTGGCACAAGTAAGGCTTTATTTGGAAAAATAAATAAAGGCAGCATTTTAACTTTTTCCCTTAGAAAGTAAATTGTGAAACTTACATGCTAAGAAATAAAGAGAAAATGAATAACAAGATTAACCATGAAGACTTAGCTGAAGCCAAATAGTGGAAATTGGCAGCAGGCCAGATCAGCATGGTCCTATTGGCAGGCCAAGTGTAAGAGGAGATTAAGGAGAACAGGGAGTCTGGAGAGAGAGTGTGGAGGAAGGTGAATGACATACTTTGAGCGTGGAGTCCAGATTTCAGTCACTAACTGGTCTTATAGCTTGGGTAGGACATTTAACCTCTTTGGGCCTCAGTTTTCTCTTTTGCAAAATAAGGTCATTGGTCAAAATGTCTCCAATGATCTCTAAAGTCTGAGGTCCTGCTCAAAGATTCTGTGATTCCAGGAAGCTAATGCAGCAGTGTAGGTGACTGACATTGATTTTCCAGGCTACACATATTATTCATTATGATCAGAGAAAGCTCATTGTTTGCAGGGTGTGAAAGCCAGAAAGGAGAGGTGAAATGTTCAGGAGTTTGATTTTGGGAGTATAGAGTACTTAGCTTGAATAATGCCTGTTAAATTAATTACGCAAGGAGGCCATTACATAGAGATGGCTCTAATGCTATGGTGCCCTACATAAGTATATAAAAACCTAGGCCTGTAAGTGCCTCAGGGTTACGAAATTGAAACCTAAGAAAAGCCAATCACAAACACCCAACAAAGCTTCAAGCTATAGCCTATCAATCATTTCCTTATACTTTGCTTCTACCTTATTCTATAAAAATATCTCCCTGAGTTCCTGTCCATGGAGAGCTCCTAAATAATTCTGGTTTGGTGTGGCTTGATTTGAATCACTTTTTGCTCACATAAACTCTTAAAATTATTAATATGCCTCAGTTTATCTTTTAAATTAGCTAATATGGTCTGTGCATTAAGTACTGATATTTACTAAGGACTACCCATCATACAGCATTTCATTCTCACATTGCCATCAGGAAAGTACAATTGTTATTCCCATTTTAAACTTGAGGAAGACAGGCACCTAGTGAGTGTCCTTTTAAAAAGATGATGTTAATAGTATTGACAATGTTAGTGCTGGTTAAAGAGAATTTACCTTTGAAATGCACATTAATAAACCAAATCTAGTATTTTAACAGTTCTACCATACTGTTCTTATATAATTCAACTGAAAGCTCTACTGTTAAAAAGAAACTATGAAAAAAAAATGGAAACATTTGAATTCTGCTCTATCAATTAATTGGGTGTGTAGGTGGCAGAAATGTCCAAAATATTTCACATTTTCTCTTCTTGATGGCAACTTATAAGTTATGAAAAAAATACAGTGATAATATCTTATACCTATTTGTAAAATATTTAAGACTACAGAGTACCTTCCTTCATAGATAGTATCTCAGTTAATCTTATGATTACACAAATATGATTGTCCCCATTTTGGAGGGACAATTTAACTTTTATAAACCCCACTTAAGGTTTATAAAAGTTAAATTTTTTTCCCAGGGGTGATACAACTAGCAAGTGGAACCAAATTTTAGTCTTCAAACTCCAAGTCCAATGCATTTTCCATTATACTACAATCTACTTTATCAAAATTCACATTTTATATCGTAGTAAAATATAGTAGGTATTACCTGCTGGAATAGAATTAGTTAGTTTTGTCATCTAGAGGAGGAAATCATGTCCTTTCCAAAGATTTGGTTGCAAGTGGTAACAATTACAATATTAATATTGTGATAGATAATGATTAAAAATATGGCTAACACTTAAAAGAGGCAAATAAAAATAAACCCAAATGTAAGCTATTTTATAATTTAGGACTGTGAGCACAGTTAGATGCACTTCTTAGTGAATGTAGAATTGGGTCATCTTTGATATTTTAATGTTTTGGGGATTGTAAACTTACTCATTATGAGTCAGTCTAAGAGCATCATTGGTTTATGGTTAAGCCTCTGGTAGTTATGATATTTAAAGAGCTTAATTTTCTCGATCTCAAGGAGAAAGATTATATACAACATGTTCTTTAAACCCATACAGATCTGGGATTTTCTCTAGTTCTACAGCTAACTACCTGTGTGACCTTGAGGAAATGCATTAACCTCTGCTTCTAACTTTCCTCAACTATAAATGAGGTAATCATTCCTATATCACTGAATTGGCTTGAAAGTGTAAACAAAGGAGAGACGAAAGGATTTGTACTAAAAATAAAAATTAAAAAAATAATAATTAGTTCTTTTCCTTGAGAGATTTGCAAGTGCTACTCTATTGGACTTCACATATCAAAGCAAAACAAAAAAAAAAACAACAACAATAACACGTAAAGGTTATCTACTGATATCTGACATTAAAGAGAGGGCTATTTACTGATCTATGTTTCTCTCTCACATCGATGTTTCTCTCTTTTTCCCCTCTCTCCAAAATCAATGGCATATCCTCGGGTGAGGATTTAAAAAAAAGACCAAGAGAGAGGGCTACTTAGTACCTCTCCTATACCTGTTCACAGCCAGGAACTTGGTAGGTGCCCAATAAATGTTAGTTGAATGAAACTGAAATCAAATTACCCTTCTCTCTGGGTCTCAGGTGTTTGATTAGAAGCCTGCCACAGCCCAAACCTCAGCCGATATAGAAAAGAGCATTGTCCTTGCAGCATCCCTCTTTCGTTTCCAGGCCCTGCTTTTTCTGTCATGGTTCATTCCAGCTGAACTAAAGTTTCCCCAAACATGACTGGAGCAATGGGCCAAATCTAACAAGATTAAATTTAATAGGGATAAATGTAAAGACTTATACTTCAGTCCAAAAAGAATCTTGTACAAGTACTAGATGGGGAATATGGAGATTAGCAGCAACATATGTGAAAAAGACTTAAGGGTTTTAGTTGATATTAAGCTCAATTAGTCAACAGTGTGCTTTTGTTAACAGGAAAGTTGATGTGAACTGAGCCTGCATTAACTCCTGCTCAAGCCTGGTGATGACTCCACTGCTCAGGTTCTTTAGATTTAGCAGAATCTCTAGAATGGCTCATTACATTTCAGATGACAGTCCCATCCCCTGGAGCTTTAGCCTTTCTAGGGTAGGCCTTGAGGATTCACATTTCTAACAAGTTCCCAGGTTGGTGCTAATGTTTGGTCCCTGCATCACACTTGAGAACCATTACCTTCCTCCAGTCAGGTAACACTGAGACCACTAGTAACAGTAGAACAAAGAGATTGGAAAGATAAGAGGAGAGAGAAAAAAGGAAATGAATAGTTGTTAGGTAATGTAGTAATGTCAGTAAAATTAATATTGTTAACATTTATTGAGGATTTATTATAGGCTAGAAGTTCTACCAAACATGTCACACATAATTAATAGTAGTAATAATAACAACAGTAATCATAATAATAACCACCACCCAAGCAGTACTTACTGTGTGTCAATATTTTTCCCATGTGCTTTACATATTTAACCCTTACAACAATCCTATGAGGCATATATTACTACTAGAAGCCCTGTGCACGAAATTCGTGCACAGGGGTAGGGGGGATTCCTCAGCCCCACCTACACCCTCCTGTCTGATGCCCCTAACCACCTCTACCTGCCTGATCACCCCTAACCACTTGCCTGCCTGCCTGATCGCCCCTAACTGCCTCTGCCTCTGCCCCCGCTGCTGCAGCTTTGTCTGGAAGGACGTCTGGAATGACGTCCGGAAGGTTGTTCAACTGTCCAGTCTAATTAGCATATTATGCTTTTATTAATAAAGATATACTAGAGGCCCTGGGCACTAATTCATGCACCAGTGGGGTCCCTGGGCCTGGCCTGTGGGATCAGGCAGAAACTGGCTCTCCAATATCATCCCCTGAGGGGTCCCAGATTGCAAGAGGGCACAAGCCAGACTGAGGGACCCCACTGATGCAGATTGGGGCCTGGGAGGGACTGCAGGAGGGCTCCAGGGTGTGTCCAGCCCATCTTGCTCAGTCCCGGTCAGCCAGACCCCAACAGCAAGCTAACCTACTGGTTGGAGCATCTGTCCCCTGGTGGTCAGTGCATATCATAGTGAGCAGTTGAGTGGCCTTAGCATATCATTAGCATATTACACTTTGATTGGTTGAAAAGCTGACTGGACAACCGGACACTTAGCATATTAGACTTTTTTTATACAGGATATTCCCTCCTTATCTGCAGTTTCACATTTTCAGGATTTTAGTTATCTGAGGTCAGAAAATGTCAAACAAAAAACAAACAATTCATAAATTCTCAATTTCACACTATTCTGAGTAGCTCCTCCATCCTACCTGGGATATAAATCATCCCTTTTTTCCAGTGTATCCATGCTATACATGTAGTAAAATAAGATATTTTGAGAGAAAGAGAGAACACATTCGTGTAAATTTTATTATAGTATCTACAATAATAAGAGCATAATATGCTAATTAGACCAGATAGCCAAATGACCTTCCAGGACATCCTTCCAGACAAAGCCTTGGCAGCATTGGCTGAGACAGAGGCAGTTAGGGGCAAATCAGGCAGACAGACAAGCAGTTAGGGGTGATCAGGCAGGCAGGCAGAGTGGTTAGGGGTGATGAGGCAGACAGGTGAGTGGTTAGGGGCAATCAGGTAGGCAGACAGAGGGGTTAGGGGTGATCAGGCAGGCAGGCAGAGTGGTTAAGGGTGATTAGGCAGGCAGGTGAGTGGTTAGGGGTGATCAAGCAGGCAGGCATAGTGGTTAGGGACAATCAGGCAGACAGGCAGGCAAGCAGTTAGCAGTGAGCAGTCCCAGATTGCAAGAGGGTGCAGGCCAGGCTGAGGGACACCCCCTACCCCCTGTGCACAAACTTTGTGCACCAGGCCTCTAGTATTATTATAATTGCTCTATTTTATGATTAGTTACTGTTGTTAATCTCTTAGTGTGCCTAATTTATAAATATAACTTTATCACAGGTATGTATGTATGTATGTATGTATAGAAAAAAAACATAGAATATGTAAAGTTCGGTACTGCCTGCGGTTTGAGGCATTCGCAGTGGGTGTTGGAACATATCCCCCACAGTTAAGGGGAAACTACTGTACTCATTTTTTTTTAGATAAACAAATAGCTCACAAGAATCATGGCTAGAATTTGGATTTATGTATGCTGACAACAGCTCCTGTGATACCATGAGGCTCCCCTGGAGACATGATTTAAGTAAAGATTGAGTTTAGAGAAGAATTAAGAAAGAATCATGCAATATTTGATAATGAATGAGTAAATTGAATATGGTATATCTATATTATAGACTAGTAGTCAGCAATAAGGATGAACTAAACTATTGAAAACAACATGCAACAACATGAATGAATCTCAGGATAATTATGGTGAGTCAAAGCAGCCAGACAGAGAGGACTTAGAAAATGCTAATGAATCCACAGTGACAGAACGCAGACCAGTGGTTGCCTTGGGACGGTGGAAAATGAACCCTGAGAAGATGTGGGAGGGAAGAATTAAAAATAGACACAAGGAACTTTTGGGGGGTGATAGGTATGTTCACTCTCTGATAGCAGTGAAGCTTTCAAGGGTGGCTAAATACATTTAAATTTGTCAAAATGTACACTTATATGAAGTTTCTTATATTTATTATAGTATAATAAAGCTATAAAAACAAGTTTGGGTTTAAATATGTTAAGTAAAATTCACGAATCCTGTGAAGTAGACCACTATTATTATTTACTAATAACAGATTGATAATTGTGTTCACACCTAAAGAACAGATAATTTGGATAAACCAATTCCTTCAGCATATCTAATGTATACCCCAATGTCTTACCAACTTCTGAGTAGAAGTAGCAGTTAAACAATAACTTAGATTCTATGAAAACCTAACTCAATGGAAAAATTTATTACTACTAATAAATTCTAGTTCATTAAAAAACAATTGGTCCTTAAGAGGTCACAAATTCTAAAAACTAAAATAATCTATCTATATAATAGAGGAATATGCAAATTAGCCGGGGCAGTGTAATGTTACGACCGAACAGCAGGGACCTGAGGCTGCATGGCGCCTGGCCGGGGCGAAGGACCTCAGGCTGTGCCCCCTGCCTCGCGGGGCTTGACTGGGGACCTCAGGCTGCGCCCCCTGCCCCGACGCCAGGCCAGGAGACCTCAGGTCACGCCCCCCATCCCAGCACCAGGCCGGGGGAAATCAGACTGCGCCCCCAGCCCAGAGGGGATTGACGAGGGTGGGGCCGGCCAGGTCTGGGTCTCACCCAATGGAGGTGGGGCCAGTCACGTATGGGTCTCCTATGTTTTTGAAGCGCATGCAGGTAGTGGGCCGGGACTTGACTCTAGGTCCCTTGGCACGCCCCAGATTCTGACAGGAGGAAGATTTTCATATATATTTTACTAATTTTTTTTTTATCTCTGGCACTTCTATTTATATAGAGAAAGGGCAAATAGCAATATTAAAAGATTTTCTCTAATTAATTCCCTTTTAATGTGCATGAATTTTGTGCACCAGGCCACTACTACTTAAATATAATTACAACAGTAATAGTATAGTAGTAGTAATAGCTTCTTATTAAATTCCCCATTAAAAGAAAACAATCCAAAAAACTTTGGCACTTTCCTTCAAAAATTAGCAGGATAGATAGGATTATTAACAGGAAAGATAGGATTATTCCATTTTATAGACATTAATATTTAAGTTGCCCCCAAAATGCCTTTTTTAAACTTTTTTTACTTAACTGCTTTTGATAACAAGGATCACAATATGTTTGCTTTGCTCAGTGTCATAAGTTGGCTTGAAATTCAGTTAAGTGTCCTAGTTTGCCATAGGAGTTTACTAATAATTTTTAAATACATTAATTAGTGAAATTATACTAAAGTTAATTCACACAGCACACGTGTTTTTAGGACTTGGAAGAAATATGACAGGGAGCAAAGATTTCTAATCAAATTTGGAAACACTCCTATAGAACTATTCTTGTAATTGTTCAGGGTTACTAATACATGCTGTTCTCAAATTAATTGTGACTTAATTATGGTGAAAAAGATTTTCTAGCTGCAAGAAAAGTTAAAAGATCAGGGGGCACACGAAACCCACTTGGCCCAGGAATACAAAACTGCATGTACATTAGAGGTGGGTCACGTACCCACTACATTTTTATATTAATTTCAAGAGAAAATGTAAGTTGTTCAATTCTCTCACTCTGGTCCCAGGGAGAATAAAGTAATACAAGTCAAGGATACAGCTGAGCCTCCAAGATAAGGAGAGGAGAGGAGTGGAGTTTGGGGCAGGAGGAGTGAAGAAGATAAGTTCTCTAACTCATGAAGATCTACTCTCATTCCTGTATTGCTGAGGGAGTGAAATGGGGAAGAGGGGGAAAGCCTAGAAGAGACTACTCAGATTTGCCTGGTGGGTGGTCCCAAAATAAAAGGGGTGCACAATAAGTTCCAGTAACGGAAATCAGGGAGGGACTTGTGGGAAAAGCCATAGTGGCAGAATGTAGGTGCATTTGCCATTTCTCCCTTATTCCTAAGCACTGTGGAGGTAGATTGCAAAAGACCTCAGGATTTCAAGATTGGGGTCTTGGCTTTTGAAAAAACAGATAATCAAGTGGGTAGGAATGAGAGAATAACCTTTTAGAATCACTGGGGTTCTCTTAAGAAAAAGCTCTGCCCAACAAACTTCTGATATTTCTCACTGTGGTATGGATAGGTATTCTAGGTATATTTAGAAATTACAGAATCATGTTTACACAGCCCTTTCTGGGCTCAATAATACTGTAGATTCAAATGTGTGTCCAGGGACACTTTATTAAGTGAAGAACCACCGAGAAGGAAGCTCTCAATAAATGGAGGGTAACCAGGACCAGCCTGGGTGCGGGACCTGTGCAGCCACGCCTGACCTCCTCCCCCAACGAGGTTTAAAGATCTGCTGTTGCTGTCCTGACATTCTCAGTGAGTTTTGAACAAAGGGCTCTGCATTTTCATTTTGCATCAGGCCTCGGATTATGTAGCTGCTGGTCCTGAGTGCAACAATGTAATATCTGGGCCGCAGATCCCCCGCTTTTGGCAAACCTCTTCTGCCTGGGCACCCTACTCCTCCGGTTTGCAACATTTTCCAAGAGATCGTCATTCAAAGCAGCTGCAACTCCCCAAGGAACTGTGCGTTCTATTGTTTTTTAACAATAATTTGTAAATCTTGCAAAGTTCAAATTTATTTCATCCCAACTTTATTTTACATGAAGAAAGAATGCCAGGACTGTAATCCTGTGAGTCTAGTTTCGTGCAGAATGCTTTTTCTTTATATTCATCTGCATTGTGTGTAAAGTCCTTTTGACCAGGTAACTGCTTCTGAACCAGAACTACATCCACAAGCCTTCTGCCCATATCCACATGCACAGTCTACTCCATTCAAAAGTGTTTGACTTTGATCTCCATATGTAAAATCATGCAAATCGGTGGACTGTCCAGGGAACTGAAGTGAGTATTTGTCCCTTCTTGGCTGCAAATGCCACTGGCAGAGGAACCTCTAACAGCATTTCCTAAGGGACGAGGCCCAAGTGAAATTACCAGGACTTGCTGATAATTAAAGTAAAGTTGAAATACCAAATACAGAAAGAGTAGCTTTGTAAGGAAGATATGACTGGGTCCAGGCCACAAAACACTGATATTTTCCCACTATTGTTTTGTGTTATTTTATTTCCTTTAACTAAGCTCACTTTTAAAGGGTTATGTTTACAGCAGCCTAGGGAACACACACAGCTGTGTCTGCTATGGTGAATTAGATTTTCTAGCTGCAAGAAAAGTTAAAAGATCTGTAGGCTGCCTCTATGGAGTGAACAGAGAGAGCTAAATGTGAATAAATGCTGCAATAGAGGGGATAGCAAAAGAAAAGGCTGGAGGATGAAATCTACAATACTGGGATAGTCAGAGCCTGACCATCCATTCCACACACTCTTTCTACAGATTCTGATTTCAATAATTGTGCAAGCAATTTCATAAGTACAACAAAAGCCCATTAATGTTTTCAACTTAAAATCTGTATATGCAATATGATGGAACTCGGCTGGCTTACCTTTCTATCATAGGCATAATGACTACTATAAAGATGATTATTGCAAAATAAACTATGTTAAAAAACATTTTAAAGCACCCTTAGGGGCTTTATAACTAACTCATAGCTCTGTGAGGAAGTTACTGTCAAGTACTTGAAAATTTTAACTTTTTCTTTCTTTTAAAATCTGTAATAGAGATTTTCCTCTTTATTGAAACACTTTCCCTCAATCTTTAGTTGTTGAGCTCCTACTTCACAGAAGAGATTGTGCTGGGCATTGAAAGGAACATATAGAGGAAAATGCTGTTTCTGACTTTAAGGATTAAGATAGATCCCCAAATGAGTATTTCCCAAGGTAAATGATGTTAAAAATCAGAGCAGCTTAAGCAGCCTGCTGTGAGAGTATAGACACAGTATATGGGTTTTCAGGTTCCAGCAAAAGCTGATCCAAAAACTGACCCTGAGACAAGAATATGTGTGCTTATGGTTTATTTGGGCATTACAGAAAGCACCATGGAGGGAACATAAAAGCTAAGCAAGAAAGCAAAGTAGCCAATAATAAGAGATGAATTATCGAGCAGATTCCTGCTGTGACCTCCTGGGGCGCATCCTACTGGGGAACTCTGGGACACATTACAGAAGATGCCTCAGTTACCCTAACTGAGGACCGAGGACACCTGGGTTTTCATCCTCCAGTTTGCTTCATTCATTGGTTGAGAGCTACTCTGGAAAATGAAAACTCCTGAAACATAGGCAGTAAAATCTCAGACATTTCATGTAGCAGAATTTTTCTGATACATTTCCTAGGGCAAGGGAAACAAGGGAAAAAAATAAACAAATGGGACTACATCAAAACAAAAAGCTTCTGTGCAGCAAAAGAAACCACCATCAGAATGAAAAGGGAACCCACTGTGTGGGAGGACATATTTGCCAATGATACATCTGGTAAGGAGTTAACCTCCAAAATATGTGAAGTACTCATACAACTCAACAAAAGGAAGACAAACAACCCAATTAAAAAATGAGCAGAGGACCAAAGAGAACAAACAAATGGCCAAGAGACATATGACAAAATGCTCAAAGTCCCTGATCATCAGAGAAATGCAAATTAAAACCACAATGAGATATCACCTCACACCTGTCAGAATGGCTATCATAAATAAATCAACAAACAAGTGCTGGCCAATTGGAGGGAAGGGAACACCAGTTCACTGCTGGTGGGAATGCACATTGGTGCAGCCACCATGGAAAAGAATATGGAGTTTCCTCAAAAAATTAAAAATGGAACTGCCATTTCACCCAGTTATCCCATTTCTAGGAATATATCCTAAAAACCCCAAAACACCAATCAGAAAGGATATATGCACCCCTATGTTCATAGCAGCATTATTTACAATAGCTAAGATTTGGAAACAGCCTAAGTGCCCATCAGCAGATGAGTGGATTAAAAAACTGTGGTACATCTATACAATGGAATACTATGCAACTATAAAAAGGAGGGATCTCTTACCCTTTGGGACAGCATGGGTGGACCTGGAGACTATTATGCTAAGTGAAGTAAGTCAATCAGAGAAAGACAAAGATCACCTGATCTCACTTCTTTGTGGAATCTAATGAACAAAATGAATTGACCAACAAAATAAGACCCAAGGCATGGAGGCATGGAACAGACTGACATACCTCAATGTGGGGGTGGGGGAATGAGGAGAGAGAAACAAAAGAACTTATATACCTAAATGCATAGCCCATGAACAGAGACAATAGGGTGGTGAAGACCTGGTAGAGACGGGGGTAGGGGCTCAGCAGAGGGGGGGAAAGGGGAAAAATGGGAGACATCTGTAATACTGTCAATGATATATATATATATATTTTATTTATTTTTTAAATAAAATAAAAACTCCTGCTCTTGTGACCTACCCAGCTGCCAGGTGCAAGGGGAAAGTCCTCAGGCAGCGGCTCACAGCTGGAAGCCCATTGGTGGATGTGCATGAAAATGATATTTCTAGTTGGAAGAGTAGTATCCTAATGGTTAAAATATGATTCGAGATATGCTTATGAAAGAAGGCTGCTGGAAGAAGTGGTACTGTAGTAAGGCCATACACGATGTAGGTAGTGATAGAAGTGTCACCTGCAAAGAGGTTTTTGCCCGCCCCCCTCCAAGATAGAAATCAGGAGAGGAGGCAAAACAGGTTCAAAAGAAGAGGTTTACTGAAAACAAGGTGGAGGGAAAGAAGAAAGGGAGGGAGCTTGATGCACCAAGGGAGTACATAGCAGACTGGAACTGCTGCTGGGGTCTGGCTTACATAGGGCTGGGTTCTTCACGCAGGCCTAGGGTAGACATCTTTGCTTTCCAGGTTCCCTCATTGACTGGTTTCCACTGGTGCAGGTGCAGGGCAGAGCTCTTTGGAGAGTGTCTGAAGAGAAACTTTAAATTTATCTAAGGAGGGCCTTTAAAAAATAATTGAAGAGGATCCCCATCCATTTAAGAGAGGCTCAGCCTGCCTCAGAGAATGACAGCAGTAACTATAAGATTGAAAGGCACAGAGATGGAGAAGGGTATATAGCAGTCACTAAAGACAGCCCCTGGTGAAGGGGTCTGAATTCACAAGGAAGGAGGGATAGTGGGAAATATGACTAAGAAGGGAAACAGTAATTAGATTGAGGGGGAATCTTTAAACGTCCTGTCTAGCAACTTCAAAATCTCTCCTGTAAGTCGAGAGGAAACGGAATATATTTGATTACTAG
The DNA here is from genome assembly GCF_951640355.1 of Cnephaeus nilssonii. Classification (NCBI taxonomy): domain Eukaryota; kingdom Metazoa; phylum Chordata; class Mammalia; order Chiroptera; family Vespertilionidae; genus Cnephaeus; species Cnephaeus nilssonii. The sequence continues at coordinate 71,052,212 of NC_137074.1, read as the reverse complement.
AGTGACATATTAAATTTTTATTTTAGTACTAGAGGCCCGGTGCATGAATTTCGTGCACTGGGAGGGCGGTTGTCCTTCAGCCCAGCCTCTCCAATCTGGGACCCCTCAGGGAATGTCCGACTGACTGTCCAACTGCTTGCCTGCCTACCTGCCTGATTGCCCCTAACTGCTTCTGCCTACCAGCCTGATCACCCCCAACTGCCCTCCTCTGCCAGCCCAGTCACCCCCAACTGCTCTCCCCTGCAGGCCTGGTCCCTCCCAACTGCCCTTTCCTGCAGGCCTGGTCCCCCCCCCCCACAACTGCCCTCCTCTGCAGGCCTGGTCACCCCCAACTGCCCTTCCCTGCTGGCCTGGTTGCCCCTAACTGCTCTCCCCTGCCGGACATCTTGTGGTGGCCATCTTGTGACCATATGGGGGCAGTCATCTTTGACCACATGGGGGCGGCCATCTTGTGTGAGGGCATGACAATCAATTTGCATATTACCTCTTTATTATATAGGAAGATTGCTCCAGAAACTTTATCATGATGTTGTGGATGGTGTGGAGGAGGCGGACCAGAGGCTATTGTCATAGCCAGTATGCGGCACAATCAGCCATGGTCCAAGGAGGCTGACAGTGAGAACAGAAAAGGGGTTTAGGAGCTGACACTTGGAGAGAGGCTCCCACGGACAGAGAGGAGCCGAGGAACATCCACAAAGCATCCTGGAGCTGACTCCTGGAGCTGATGTCTTTAACTGAGCTAATAAGTCACAGCAGGAAGAGGAGGTTCTGTGGTTGGAATGTGGATCTGTTGATTTCAGGGTGGGCTGTTAATCTGGAAGGGTCCAGCAGGCAGTTGAAAATACGCATCCAAAGCCTCAAGAGAGAGCTGGAGCTGGAGGTATACATTTAGGATTCATCCAAACAAAGTCACCATGGAAGGGGATAAAGTGAAACAATTCCAAGTTGGTCCCCCCACCGTCTCCGTAAATGCTAGAATTAGTGATGTTTTCCTATAAATATAATTTGAAACAATCATTTCAAGATACCCATTAATTAGGATATAGAATTTCCCTTTCAAATTTATGCTTTAAATATGAGAGTAAAAGGCTTATGGAGCTATAAAATAGAAAACATTTTCTTCTCTTAATATAATTTATTTCTATGAATCAGAATATAAGAATAACAAGTACAAACTGAGAATAAACGATAAGTGCACTGTTCAGGTTTTTTGTAATGATGGCTGAAAGTAGCTGAACCACTATATCCTTACAACAGTGATTGACTGATTCCAGAAATACTCCAATTGTGTCCCAGGAGGGAAGCAACTAATTTTAAAGCATAAAATAAAGCAGCCACCCAAACCACATTTGCCAAGCTCCTCTAATATTCTAAATTGGCCACTTGACTTCTTTTTCCAAATGCTATGTAACTGCTGATCTGCACCTCCAAAGTCTGCAGAATATTTCTTGAGCACCTCTTTGCTCTTTTCCTACTAACGCTCAGGAGACAATTAATGATGAAGATGTTGAAGTTTGTGGAGGTCCAGTAAATAACACTACAGCCTTCCTCACTTGAGTTTTGAATCAAAAGATACCAGGCAAATGAAAAACAATATATAACCTTTATTATAATTATAATCATCATCATCATCCTCCCCATCACCATTGTAGATAAAGAAAGGCAGAGTTAAAAGATGTGGAGCAAAAATAATGCTGAACCCCTGAATGAGGCATATTTATTTATCCACCAGACCATATGCAAAAGTGGACAACCATAGGCTTCTCCATGTAGGAACCTACATTGCAAAACAAACTTCAAGCATGGAAAAGCTGACCAAAACTTATGTTCACAACAATTTATTCTCAAAAGTTAAAGAGAGGGAATGGAGTAGAGCCATATATGCCCAGTTCCTTGTCCCATACTCACTAACAAGTTTTTTATTCTTCAGTCACTTATGTACTTGGATGCCCCATATTCTGAAAACATGAAGCCATTTGAAAGAGATTCCTCTCTTCTTTTTCACCTTCTTCCCTTCTCCACAAATCCATAGCCTAAGGAGTTAAGAAGCGTTAGAAAGCAGAATCCAGAGTAAGAAAAGTCCTCTCAGGTCACTTACCCTCACCTGTCAGTGCAGAGAGGTGAAGTGACTAGCCCAAAGGCACACAGTTAATTAGTGGATGATGTTAGGCTAGTATCCATTAAGTTTGAAGAAGAAATCTAAAAAGACACACCGTTACTTAATTTCATATTTTTGTGCACCACTCAAGGTGCCTTCGAGAAGAAACATGAACCAGATGGTAATAACTTTTTCAAAAAATCTCTAACCCAGAGAGGGAACTTAATGAAGCAGCAGATTTTCACATGGCCCTTATTTATTCTGATCTGAACAATATTTTCTGAGGCCATCAACTCTGTTCTTTCTTCTACTCTTGAAAGACTCAGTCTTCTCTACACAGAAAATGGCAAAAGACTGACTATGCCCATTTGTTTCTGGGGAATCACCTCCCAACTAACACAGAGCCTGGCACATAGTAAGAACTCATTAAAAGGGGGAGGCTGATGGAATGAATAAATGGATGAATGAATGAAAGTTTTTCTCTCTTTTGAAAAGGTACAAGATGAAAAAAAATCAGTGCTGTTCCAGTTAAGACAATAAAAAACTCAATGGAGAAATGCATCAATTTACTTTCTAAAAGTTTTTGCCTGAAATGAACACAAATACTAACACCTATCATTCAAATGGACTTAAGTAGAGAGAATAGAAAGGAAAACTAAGAGTAAAGAAACAGTAGGAGAGCCCTGGCCAGTTTGGCTCAGTGGATAGAGCGTCAGCCTGAGGACTGAAGGGTCCCAGGTTCGATTCCGGTCAAGGGCATGTACCTTGGTTGTGGGCACACCCCCAGTAGGGGGTGTGCAGAAGGCAGCTGATCAATCTTTCTCTCTTATCGATGTTTCTAGCTCTCTAGCCCTCTCCCTTTCTCTCTGTAAAAAATCAATAAAAATATTTTTTAAAAAAAAAGAAAGGAAGGAAGGAAGGAAGGAAGGAAGGAAGGAAGGAAGGAAGAGCGAGCAGGAGAAAGATCCAACTTTAAAAAATTGTTAGGTGAGCCACAATACTTATGAAGAACAGTCCTAACAACCCTATGGTTCCCCAGATTGACAAGAAAACAGTAAGTACTAAACCAGCTTCACTCCTGACCCAAATGCTCCCATTCTGAACATCAGCCCTAGAGCATTTGAAGGTCATATTTGTGCCAGAAATTTTAATATGAATTCTATTTCAATCTTACAACCAGTCCATGAGGTAGGCATTATAAACTCTGTCACAGACTACACAAATCTTGGACCTTCATAAATGTTAAATTGAAATGATCTTATGCTGTATAAATCTATCTTGAAGCTTATCTCTTTTTCTCTCCTTTGTCTGAAATTTTTCTTCTTGCTCATTCACATGCCAGTCCATTAATATAAAAAGTATTTATTAAACAATAGGTGGGATAATAAATTGTTATATACATGACATTTAAAATTCAGTAGTGAAATTAAGAATACAATTCTATTTGAAATAGCATTACAAGGAAATCAATATTTAGGAATAAATTTAACAAAATAAATGTAAGACTTTTCAAATGAAAATTTTAAAACTTTGCAGAAGATGATCAAAATAAATGGAGAGACATTCTGTTTATAAAAAAAAAAGACTCAATATTGCTAAAGATACCATTTTCTCCAAACTAATCAAGAGATTCAATGCAATTCTTATCAAAGTTCCAGCAGGTTTTTTTGTTGTTTTTTTGGTTGTTTTTTTGGTTGTGTTTTTGTTTGCTTGCTTTGCAGAAATTGACAAGCAGATTCAGAAACTTATGTGGAAATACAAAACATCTAGTACTGTCAAAACAATTTTGAAAAAGAACAAGTTGCAGGAATTTCATGTCCTAATTTAAAAAGTTACCATCAATGTATAGTTATCAAGACAGTATTGTATTGACATAAAGCTAGATACAGATCAATGGAACAGAATTGAGAGTCCAGAAATAAATATTATATTTATGGTCAATTAAATATGACAAAGTTACCAAGGCAATTCATTCGGGAAAGAATTCTGTTCAACAAATGGTTCTGGAATAACTGAGTATCTCCCCCTTACACCATACCTTACACCATACACAAAAGTTAACTCAAAATGGAACCATAGATGTAAATGTAAGAGCTAGGACAATGAAGCTTTTAGAAGAAAATATAAGAGAAAATCTTCTAGATCTTGATTAGGCAAAGATTTCTTAGATATGATACCAAAAGCACAGTGCATACAAGAAAAAAAAAAAGATTAAATTGGACCTCATCAAAATGTAAAACTTTTGCACTTTAAAGTACATCATTAAGAAACTGAAAAGACAAGCAACAGACTGAGAGAAAATATTTGTGAAAATCATATCAAAATAAAGATTTGTATCCAGGATATATAAAGTACTCTTATAACTCAATTATAAAATGATTAAAATTTCAATCAAAAAGTGGGCAAAAGAGTCGATGGGAGAAAAAAATGGGTACATCTGTAATACTTTCAACAATAAAGATAAAATTTTTAAAAAGTGGGCAAAGACATGAAAAGAGAGTTGACCAAAGAAGATATGTGAATGGGTAATAGGCACATGAAAAGATGTATAACATCATTTATTCATTAGGGAAATGCAAACTAAAACCACAATGAGATATCACCCACTAGAAGGGCTAGAAGACAGACTATAACAAATGTTGGCAAGGAAGTGAAAAAATGGGATCTTTTATCCATTGTTGGTGAGACTATAAATGGTATATCTACTCTGGAAAACAATTTGACAGTTTCTTGAAAGTTAAACATAAAATTCCCATACAACCCAACAATTCTACTTCTAGGCATCTACAAAAATATGTCCACACAAATACTTGCACTAGAATGTTCATACCAACAAATAATGGAAACAAATCCAAATGTCCATCAACTGGTGAACGGATACACAAAATGTGGTCCATCCATACAATGGAATATTATTCAAAAATTAAAAGGAACTATGTGATGGATGAACTTCAAAAACATTATGTGTAGTGAAATATAACAGACATCACATATTGTGTAACCTTACTTAGGTAAAATTTCCAAAAAAGGGGAAATTTATAGAGAAAGTATAAAAGTGGCTGCCTAGGTTTGGAGCTATGCGTTAGGATTAACTGTAAATGGGCATGAGGATGAAAATTCTCAAAAACTGATTCATGATAATGGTTGCACCATTGATATAGTTACTAAATATCCTTGCATTGTATACTTGAAATAGGTAAACTTTATATGTAAAATATACCTCAATAAAGTTGTTAATAAAAAATAATATAATTAAGAAATAAATTAGTAAAAGCCAATGTATCATTTGAATCTAGATGCAATACACATCATTGATTCAAGCTCAAACCTTAAAGTCATTATGAAAACACTAGAGGCCTGGTGCATGAAATTCGTGCATGGGGGGGGGGCTCCCCCTCAGCCCAGCCTGCACCCTCTCCAATCCGGGACCACTCGGGGGATGTCCAACTGCCAGTTTAACTGTAAATGGGCATGAGGATGAAAATTACAGGAATCTATCTATATAAAAGCCTAACGACTGTTGGTATGAACATTCTAGTGCAAGTATTTGTGTGGACATATTTTTGTAGATGCCTAGAAGTAGAATTGTTGGGTTGTATGGGAATTTTATGTTTAACTTTCAAGAAACTGTCAAATTGTTTTCCAGAGTAGATATACCATCTGTAGTCTCACCAACAATGGATTCCTGGGATCGGGCCTAAACCGGCAGTCGGACATCCCTCTCACAATCCTGGACCGCTGGCTCCTAACCGCTTACCTGCCTGCCTGCCTGATCACCCCTAATGGCCCCCCTGCTGACCTGATCACCCCTAACTGTCTCTGCCTGCTGGCCTGATCACCCCCAACTTCCCCCACTGCCGGCCTGGTCACCCCATGCAGCCTGCTGTTCAGTTGTTAGGTCGCCCCTCACTAACCCCCCTGCCCGCCTGGTTACTCCACGCAGTCTGTTCGGTAGTCCATTCGGTTGTGACAGTCATTAGGCTTTTATATAGATAGATTCCTCTTCTTCATGATCATACAGATCAGGTATCAAGGCCTTCCTGGTTCTTCCTATGATCTTTACTGCATGAAGCCATTTATTTTTCTTTCTCAAGCCATCCTGCTAATCCAGATTTTCCTTACTTCCTTTACTTAATTTGGTTATAATTAAAGGTGGTTTCCCTCACTCAATTTATGCCCTGTAGGTTAAATAGTATTAATTAATAGATTAATCCTCCAGTAACATTGGTTTTTATCTGGTTGCGCTTTTTATCCCCAGACCTTTAATTGTTCTCATTGCAAGCAGTATACAATGCAAACAATGGCTTTCCCATTTGGATCAACCCTATATTTCCAATTTTATTTTTCACTCTTATAACAACCCCTTTACTCTATCAGATTGGTTTCCTCATTGTCCACTTTATTAGTTTCTTAAGGATGCTGTAACAAATAGCTACAAACCAGGTGGCTTAAAAAACAACACAGAAATTTGTTCTTTTACAGTTTGGGAGGCCGGAAGTCTGAAATCCAGGTGTCAGCAGGGCCATGTTCCCCCCTAAGAGTCCAGAAGAGAATCCTTCATTCCTTCTTCCTGTTTCTGGTGTTGCCAGCAATCCTTGGTATTCCTTGGTTTATATTCACATCATCCCAACCTCTGCCTCTGTAATTATATGGCCTTCTGCTCTCTGTGTGCCCCCGTTCTCTTCTCTTCTAAGGACACTTGTCATTAGGTTAACTTTAAAGCAGGCTGATCTCAAGATCCTTAACTCAATTACATCTGCAAAGATCCTTTATTCAAATAAGGTCACATCCACAGGTTCCGGGTGGACATGTCTTTTGAGGCACCACCATTCAATCCACTACATCCCCCAAGCACCCTATGTCCTTTTTATACTTTCACCATGTCATTACCACATCTGAAATGTCTCTTCCAGTCTCTTTTCCAGATCCTGCTCAGAATCTGAGTGTAGCTCAGAACACCCTGATTTAGTTTTTCTGAACCTTTATAGCACTCATTGCTCCCTTCATTTCTTCACTGCTTATGTTCATGTTTGTAGGTCCCATTTGCCAACCTGATTTTAATCTCTTGTAAGAAGACCTCAAAATCTAAAGCAGTGGGTCTCAGCTTTGGTTGCATATTAGAATCATATGGGGATCTTTACTAGTAAAAAGCCGCTGTTACTTTTGTCCACCCCAGGGGTTCTAATTTAACTGGTTGTGGAAAGGGCTGTTCCAGGTATGGGTATTTTTTAAAAGCTTCCTTATTTTATTCTAATGAGCAGCCAAAACTGAGAATCCACTGTTTTAAAGCATGCATCCTCAGCAGGGAGGGCTAAAATTGGTGTTTAGGGTGGGTGGGGGTACAAAAATCTTTAATATTACAATGGACTAAAGTATATAAATAGATATATAGTAAATATACCTAAGGTACTGAAATTTCATGAAGAGGAGGAAATCAGGGGAAAATGTGTAAAATGACTTCTTAGAGGGGAAATAGTTAAAAAAAATATATTGATAATGCTGCTCTAAAGTCTATCAAAGTCACCTGTGGAACTTGACAAGCTGCATGGGACCGAGCCCCCAGAGATTCTGACTCAGGAGTTTGGGCTGTGACCCAAAACTCTGTATATTGAATAACAACATTTATTGTGTGCTTTCAAATACCAAGTACTCTTCTGAGTGCAGAGGGCATCGTTTCACTTTATGGATAAAGAAACAGAGGCAAAGAGAGCAATTTACCCAAAGCCACACAGCTAGTTAAGTAACAAAGGAAAGATCTGAACCCAGGCATTTCTGCTCAGGTACTTAACCCCTAATCATAAGGTCTCAGTACCAGAGCTTGCGAACCACTGTGCTGGAGGGTAGGAGACATGCTTCATAGTTCTCTCCCATTTCCTTCCAGGAGGAGCAGAATGCTTCACATACAGAAGAGGTCAAAGAGCACTTATTAAGTTAATGACCATGATACAAATACAAAGCCAGACAACTGTAGGGCTATGGGGCACCTAGATCAAGATCACAGTAAGGACCACAAGGGGTTAGATTCCATTGGCTGACTGGGTTAGTTACCTTGAGTTAAATGGCAAAGATGAAGAAGACTTTGTCCTTAGCCTGTGAGGTTTAGGTAGTACTTGGGAAATCTCCAGTTTATTATAACAATTAACACAGAGTTAAAACAACAAATCTCAAAATGTTCATTGCTCATTGTTTCAAACGTAAAATGGCTTTGAGATTCCATTAGATCAGTAATTCTTAACTTTTCTTAAGTTCCATGGACTCCTTTGGCAATCACTTGTGAAGTCACATAACATATATTTAGAAAATTATTCTGAGAAAGGTAAAGCCTATAGACCTCTTCTCAGAATAATGTTCCTAAATGTATAAAAAGTTATGAGATTGCAAAGGAACCAAATAGTACATTGGCTTACATTTATCAAAATATTTTTTAACTATAAGATAGGGTAGTAACTGTATTTCATTTTTAAAAGATCTAGTCACAAGTCTAAAATCAATTAATTTGAAATTATGATAAGTACAAATATTTTAAGCTATACGTAACAACTAAAATGTGACAAAATACATATATCTGTGATTTCTATTCGTGACAAAGAGTCACAGGTACTGCTAACACTAATGTGGTTTGTTGCCAAATTCATAGTAGAAAGAAATGCTAATTTTGAGTTAATGAAAATAAAGATGTAAATGTTTTCCCACCCATGGGCCCCTTGGGGGGACCCGTGGATCCCAGGTTAAAGGCTCTGCTGAAGAACTCTAATAGCCTACCCTGATCTGCTAAATCCTGCCCCATTTGGCCTGTCTCGATTGAAGGGAAGTCCATTGACCAGCTCCATCACTGTGAAAACCTTTCGGCCAGGAAAGTTTCTCCAAAAGTTCCAGTCACAGTCTCTTGACAAAGCAGCAGCTTTGGACACAGTGAGCCTGACAATGACAAGAACTGAGCAGTGTTCTGGGGAAGGATTAGTTAGAAAAGTGTTTCTGAAAAATTGCCTTTGTCTTTACTTTGCTTAACAATCAACTGGGAAATCTAGAAAAAATTCAGACTTTTGGACACTCTCAGCCCCTTTCCCCCCAATACCCCACCTCACCATGCACACATACCTCAGAGCTTCTAATTCAGTGGGTTTGGGGCGGGGCCCAGGAATCTGCATTTACAAGGATCCTACCAGGTGATTAAGTTGCTGCTGCTCAGGTGCATTAGCCTATAGTCTCGATAACCAGAAACCTCTTTTGAGAACAATTGGTGTTTCCAAATGGCAGAGAAAGAAGCAAGCAGCCAAGCCTGTCAGAGCATTTCCCAACAGCTGCCCGGCCAGTCCCTCAGGGGGCTGGTTTAGGGCACACACGGCCTAACTCTACGATTCACCATCAGAGCAAAGCAGTTTATGATTCCCATCAGAAATAAAATGTTATTACTAAATTTTCATCTTTTGAGAAAGGGAAACATCCTCCCTCCTTTTCTTTCCCACCTCCCCTGTGCTGTCCCCAGAATGCTGCAAAGACTAAAAGGAATTCCATGAGAGGCTTGAAATCTTAACCAAGGTGTCAAGTAAATACATTGATGTTTCAAGAACCCCATAACTTTGGAGCACACAGAGTAAGGATTTCTTGGACTCAGGAGGCTTACTGTTCCAAAGTGTATAGGATAATTTCTTTATCTTATCTGCAATAACTTTATCTGCAATCTGGACGATAACTCCTGATTGTGTTAAGAGAACCATGATATAAACTTCTATCATCCAACCCTTGACCTTTTTTCTGGAAGAAACACAGGAGGGGGATTTGAGGCTTCCTAATCCTTTTATGTCATTACTCTCAAGACTGTATTAGAAAGTTAAGTAAAGTCACCTAGCATAGGTGTCAAATTCTTCATTCAGGAAGAAATGTATCTAAACTAACAGGTTAGGAACTGTAGTATTTTTATGTTAACCAAGAAGCTAAATAACATATTTTCCTAACACGTTAAATGCATCTTGTATATGTAACACAATGCTAAATTACATATATTAGCAATTACTATGTGATTTATTATTTCTCTTCTTTTTGTAGGACTATTTATACCTCCTGCCAATTAATTTAATTTATCAGTATTTTACATTTTTAAAAGCTTCCTATTTAATAGGTGATTGGTCAGTGAAATATAAAGAATGTATGGTCTTCTCTCCAGTGTTCCATCCATCTCTCACAAACAACATATAGCACTTAGTATTACTTTTGTTGCGCCCAACCCCCCCCCCCCGCCCCCCTCTGCCCATACATCACTAGTGCTTACAACAAAGACAATATTTATTGAATAAATTCTGAGCCAGGCACTGTATTTCCTACTTTACTATAGTTAATCTCATTTGTTCTAATTAATTAAATATTCTTCATCAAATACTATGAGGCTAACTAGAATTATTATTACAACCTCATTTTATAAACTAAAAATCATGAGTGTGAAGAACACTGAATATATTTCTAAGATTTCAGAGAATCAGTGGAAAAACTAACACTAAAACTTGAAGTTGGTTAGGCCTAGGAGTTTATAATTGTTTAGTCCACGGGTCATCATATTATGGCTAAAGGTGAAATCTGGCCCACTGCCTGTTTTATTGCAACACAACTTATTTATGACTGTGAAAGATGATCTGAAATAAGAAATATTACAAACTCCAAATCCTTATTTCCTACACCTCAATAAAGACTAAACATGTTGAAAATGTTTGGCAATCTTATTATATTAGCAGTACTTTAATAGATAAATTATGTGTTTATATTTGTCAGATTAATCAGATCTTAAAACATAAAAACATATGGACATTGACTAATTTATTTTTTAACTCTCTGTCCTGATGTTCACTTACCATTTGATTATAAGAAACAGAAGCCCAGTGGAAGCTTATGCAGAGACCAAATCCAAAGGAAATTGCAGAATCCGGGGTAGGACGAGTCACTGAGACTCATGGCTGGATTGGGCTAAGAACTAGAAAGCCATCAGCATCCATGGCCACTTATTTCTCCAGCTCTTACTCTTTCCCAAACCACATGATCTCTCATCTCAGTGCTTCCTGCCTGTTTATCATATGACCCACAATGAGTACCCCTAAATGGTGGCCTTGCTATGTAGCCATTACATCTAGCTTTTTTGGCCATTAACATAGTCTCTGGGTCAAATTCCTTGTTTAAGCATCTAATGCATTGCTGGGGGAATATCTCTATATATAATAAGAGCCAGGGTCATAACATCCACAACAACTGGAGACTCCACTGAACACCAGGCTGTGTGCGCAGCAGGCGAGTGGGCTGAACTGCTGACCTCTCAGAGAGAGAGAGAGGTTGGGCTGATCAGCCGTGGCAGCAGCTGCTGGCGAGACCAGGAGAGAGAAGCAGGGTAATCAGACCCTGCTTCTCTCTCCCGGCCTCACCAGCAGCCAAGCCTCTCTCTCTCCCCCAGAGGTCAACAGTTCAGCCCACTCACCAGCAGCCTGGGGTGGCTGCTGATCAGCCCCATCTCTATGGTCAGGCCCAGAGATAGGCCCGGAGATGCTGACTGGCATAGAAACTGACCAATCAGAACCAAATCTGGGTGAACTGTGAAGGAAGAACCTAAGGTGGGGGCTGAAGAGGGTTTTAAGGGCAACAGCTATTTGGTGTAAGAAAGTGATTCAATTTTTTAATGACCGATTTGGCAGTATAGTGCATATGGCTGACTATCAGTCCAGATATAGGGATTATGTGTTTTTGTCTGCCAAGAGCATCTCCTCCTGCTGAAAAAGGCTCCTCCGCGCCCCTCCCCGCCCCCATTTAAGCAATCCTATCTTATATAATCTATCTATACTAATAAAAGGGTAATAAGCTAATTAGACTGGTAATATGCTTTCTTCCGGACAAAGCCATGGTGGTGGGGGCCAAGGCAGAGGCAGTTAAGGGTGATCAGGCTGGCAGGGGCGGAAAGTTGGGCATGAGACCAGGTCGGCAGGGGAGGGCAGTTGGGGGGCGAGATCAGACCTGCAGGGGAGGGCAATTGGGGGCAAGATAAGGCTGGCAGAGGAGGGCAGTTGGGGGCAAGATAAGGCTGGCAGAGGAGGGCAGTTGGGAATGATATCAGGCCAGCAGGGGAGGGCAGTTAGGGATGATCAGGCAGGCAGGCAGAGAGGTTAAGGGTGATCAGGCCGGCAGGGGGCAAGGTAGGGGCAATCAGGCTGGCAGGCAGAGTATTTAGGGGCGATCAAGCAGGCAGGCAGGCGAGTGGTTAGGAGCCAGTCATCCCGGATTGCAAGAGGGATGTTTGACTGCCGGCCCACAGGGATCGGGCCTAAACCAGCAGCTGGACATCCCCCGAGGGATCCCAGATTGGAGAGGGTTCAGGCCAGGCTGAGGAACCCCCCCTCCGTGCATGAATTTTGTGCATCAGGCCTCTAGTGTGATATAAAAGTCTCTCTCTTCCCATGCTATGGAGGGTCAAATTCTCCAAGAAGGCTGTATGGAGGAGAGTAAATGTTATCACTTATGTGCCCTATGAAAGTGATTCTCAACACAATGGGGGAGGGATGTCTATCCTTCAGATTTGCACTATAACTGACACTGTAGCAAACCACAAAGGAGGATATTGTGTCCTTTAGTTTTGCTTATCTGGATAAAAGGTAAAAAATGATTCTCTAATGTGATTTATAAAAATATATTATGTTAAGGAGAAAAAGCTTTGTGGAAGTATTATATTTTGAACTAATGCAAACATATGATATGTTGTCCCTTAAAATATTTACCTTGGTATATATACAGGTATTCTTAAACAACTAACAATTAAGTGAAGAAATTGAAACAATTTGCATTACTTCGATGTGCTATAAATGTCACTTTTGTTTTGGCTCCTTACTCTGACCTACAAATTTGCTTGCCTTCTGTGCATTTCTTGTAATGTTTATGCTTCACAAAATAGGAATACCAATACAATTTCATATGCTTATTAGCAGCAGAATATCTAGTCTATTGGTAGAGTTTAATGGTATTACTATGTCTGTCCCATTACATGTTTTAGCAATTTCCCAACACATTCTTGGGATCACATTTATAATGTATTAATAATCCATTTGCAAATTCACATCCGAGGTCATAATGTTGATCTGAAAAATTAACAGTATACTTTTGCTAGTCATCCAGCAGCTAGTATAACCCCCAATTATTTTATAATTGATATGATGAGTGTAGTTTCTATTGTACATGAAAATGATAATTCTCTCCCAACTGAACTTATACTTGTATTTTTCACCCTTGTGAAAAAAAAAAAAGACTGACATTTAAAAATTAGTTTATCCAAATTAGAAGTGTTTTCTAGACCAAAGTACAGTGTCTTCCTCTATAAAATTCTAGTTTTTTCTATGAGTGATACTGTGGTTTTGAGATTATGATTATCATGTGTCTTTGCATCACATAACATTTACTGAGTGCCTACAATATTCAAAGGATTATGCTAGAAATTTGGAGTAAAAAAAAAAAAGAAGTAAGATAATCCCTGCCTTCAATGAGCTCCCATTTGTTAGGGAGTAGACACCAAACATTCTAAACCTGATTGTGACATGCGTTATAATTCTAGAAGGATGAACAAATTCCATGAGAGAATGGAAAAAGACTTATTCTGGGAGTGAGACAAGAAAAACTGCGTATGACATGACCTTTGAATTTAGCATTGAAAGAAGAAAGAAAAATTCAGGCAATAGAGAAAACAACATGAGAAAATATAGTGAGGTGAGGCAAAATAATTAAGTTAGTAAAAGGACTGTGTCTAAGATGGCTGCAATATTTTGAGGAAAGAGGTAAGAAATAAAGTGGGATAAATAAGATGGGATCATGGTATAAAAAGCCTTGCATGCCACTGTAGGGTATTCAAATGCATCATAAAGACAATGGAAAATCATTGAAAATTTTTTAAAAATTTGGAAGTTTTTTAATCTGAGGATTTACAAAAGCATATTTGTGTTTTAGGAAAATAATACATGTAGCAACATAGAGTATAATTAACTTGCAATATCAATCTAGTTTCCCTCATAAATAATATTTACCCATTTGTTCATTTAACAATCACATGCCAAGAATCCTATTTTGAGTTATGACCAAGTATATATTACTACCATTGATTAACTAACAGTTAATTCCTTTCAACTTCAAGAAGCCCCAATATTCTTACATTTCCCTTTGTACTAAATCTACAGGTAAAACTTTCAATAGTAGTCAAGCCTCATTTATATGCAAGTTTACTTCTTGCCATTTATAATTATGCAATATAGAGATGTATATCATTACTCAAGTTATTTTAAAACTTTCAAAAAAAGAAACATAAATTACCAATATCAAGAATGAAAGAGAAAATATCACTACAGATCTTATAGATTTAAGAAGATATAAGAAAAAATTATCAACAACTACATGTCAATAATTTCAACAACTTATATGAAATCAACATATTCTTTGAAAGGTACAAATGATCAAAACTAACAAAAGAAGAAATAGAAAATCGGAAACATCCTATGTCTATTAAATAACTAGAATTCCATAATTTAAACATATTCTCAAAAGGAAAACTCCAGATATGGCTGGTGTGGCTCAATGGTTGAACCCCAACATATGAACCAGAAGGTCACGGTTTGATTCCCAGTCAGGGCACTTGTCCAGATTGCAGGCTTGATCCCCGGTAGGAGACACGCAAGAGGTCCCTGATCAATGATTCTCTATCCTTGATGTTTCTCTTTCTCTCTCCTTCTCCTTTCTCTCTGAAATCAATAAAATATATTTTTAAAAAGAAAGAAAGAAAACTCTAGGTCCAGATGGCTTCACTGATGAATTCTACTGAATATTTAAAAAATAATAACAAATTTAACCAATTCGTTAAGAAAATAAAGGGGAGAAGAGGATATTTCCCAATTCATTTTATGAGCACAGCATTACTGTCTTACCAAAACCAAACAGAAATATTACAAGAAAACTAAAAACCAATATCCCTACAGACTCAAAAGTTCTCAACAAAATACTAGGAAGTTGAAATACAGTCATAAACAAAAAAGAATATTACATCATGACAAAATGGGATTTATCCTAGAAATGTGAGCTTGTTTTAATATTCAAATTATTTTAAAAGTTTAAAAGGTGAGATTTAGAATGAAAAAAGCTTCAATGAGCACACATGAGGTAAATGACTGATAGAGGGATGCTAATCATATTTTTCTTTAGCTTAGTGGACTTGGAGCCAGTCAGATGCATAGAGAGAGCTATGCAACTCAGGCCTACGAGAGTTTGTGCATGACATCCCCCTGGCCACAATAATTGATGTATGGGTCCAATCAGAGCGAGACTTCTGTTGGTTAGTTGAGCAAAAGGAAGTATTCTCATACTCTGTAATCTAAGCATGCATATGCACTCTCTAGAATTTCTGAAGCCATTTGGTTATAAAAATGAAGCTGACATACTAAAGTCAGAGAGATAATCATAAGAAGAAACTATAGAGATGAATCTCAGATCAAACCATTCGCAAAGCCCTTAATACATCTGAACTTTTACAGAAGTCGATTCCAATCTTGGTTGTGTTGTTTTTTACTAAGTAATAAATAAACATAAGAAAAATCTGAAATTACAGATAAGCCTTCTCTATTTCCATTTACTTTTGTATTTACTATAGAAATTTGGCTATAATATTTTACTATAAAAAGTAAAGTTAAGCAATATCTATGCCATCCTCCTGAACAATAGAAAGTCTCTAGAACACTAACTCTGAAAACCCCTTACAATTTGTAACTGTCTATTTTAAATATATCTTTCAGCCCCTCAATTTATTTTTTACAGTATTTGCTTAGATTAACCCATAGTTTTACACTTTGTTTTATCATCTCTTCTTTTTTTACCAAATTAATTTTGAATTTTTATTATAAAATATTTCAAACTTACTGAAAATTATAGAAAAATAAGTCTAATACTGGTGTTGCTGCTATCCAGTTTTATCAAATCTTAAATTTTGTTCTATAGGTTTTATATTTTCTTTCATTTTTAATTTATCTTTATTGTTGACAGTATTACAGATGACCCTCTCCATCCTGTAATACCCCACCCCCAGGCCTACCACACTATTGTCTGTGTCCATAGATTATGTATATATGCACATAAATTCTTATCATCTCTTCTTTAACCTCAGACCATTGATTTGGAACCACTTTCTACCATCTGAAGTGCATATTTTAGAATTTTCTTAGGTTAGGGATTGTTGATTGCAAACTCTTAGTTCTTCTTTGTCTGAAATGTCTCCCTTTGGCTCTTGTTTTGAAATATATATTTTTTATAGGCCTGCAATTCCAGGGTGAGAGTTATTTTGTTTCATCACATTGCAATTATTTACTTTCTTTTGCCTTCCATGGTTGTTTTCAGTTTAATTATCATTTCTTGGTAATTGGCTTTTTGGTGTTTTTGTTGTTTTTCTCTTAATTTTTGCTTTTCTTCTTTTAAGAGTTTCCTTGCCACTGGTGTTCTACATTTACCTACAAAGTAGCTGGTTGTTTTATTTTTTATTTTATCCGGTTTGTGCATTGTGAATAGTTGGATACCTGTTTTCATTAGCTGTGTTTAGCTCTCTTCCATTAACTCTTCCATGGCCTCATTCTACCTCCCATCTCTTTCTGGAATTCCAATTTAATATATGTGAAATCTTCCATCATGTATGTCTCAATGTCTCTTCCTATTTCCTTCTCTTTATATCTTTGTATTACATTCTGCGTATTTTCAGTACTATCTTCCAGTTCACTAATTCTGACTTTAGCAGTCTCTAATCTGCTTTTAAACCAACGTATTAATTTTTTTCAAGTATTATACTTTTAATTTTTAGAAGTTATACGTGGTTCAAATTATTTTAGTCACTGTACTTTATTTCTTTAAACATATTAAACATATCAATTGTATTGATAATTAGAATAGTTATAGCGTTTTGTGGTTTTATTGATTCTGCAGGTTCTTGCTCATTGTGGCCATACTTCCTGTGTATTTTGTGATTTTTGATGGTGACCTAGGAATTCTTGGGATTTATCTGTAGAACTATTTTGATGCCTGGTTTGAAGGCACATTCCTTCTGTGAGGATTTGTGTTTACTTTTTCCAAATCCTAGAGAACACTACTAATTTGGCATTACTTTAAATTTAATATTCGCCTTCAAGTGTTTCAGACCATGTGGGTGGTACGAATTTGGGGTTGGCTGTAATTATAAATTTTAAGGAGAGAATTTTCCTCCTTCAACCAGTACCAAAATTTGTTTGTAGTCCCCTTAGGAAATGGGAAGCAGTGTGGGTTCACTTCACTGTCACACTGAGTAAAGGTACAGATTTCCCATCACTATCTAGTTTACTTTCACACAGAATATTCTATATCCTAGTGAAATGTAAGAATCTCAAAATTAGACTCCCCAATTTGAGAGGACCTTGGAATTAATCTTTTGTCCCTTGTACTCCAAAGAGTGAAGTTCAAGTTCAAAGTAGCAATTGCCGCTAAAAGACATTTTCGGTGTTCCAGTTTATGCTTTCACTTACTTTTGGCATCTATATATTCTATACTTTCTTGCCACATTACAGATGCGTTTAAACACAAGTTCCTTATTTCTTTTAACTTCACATATTTGGGGTTTTTGTTTGTTTGTTTGTTTTTGTTTTGTATGGGACTGTCAGTCCGGGTATCTTAGTCCATCATGCTACCTGATATGAAAGTGTCTTTACGTATCTTCTCTCATGCTATTCTGTTAGCTGAAGACTCTCTTTCCACATTGTGCGAGTTACTAATTTATCACCTAGCTTCCAGATTCACTCTTGATTGCCTGCTGTGCAAAAATGCAGCTGGACCTTTTAAATAATTTTGGTTTGTCAGCTGACAAAACGCTGCCCGTTGGCAATGAGGGTGATGGAGAGACATTGCAAGATAAATGGATTTTCCTTCTGGTTCCTGGAGTATTTCTTCAGTAGGCTCCTGCAGCATGGGCAGCTTCTCCAGCACCAGACTCCTGTGGCACTCACAACTCCGCAGTGCCTGGCTCCTGTAGTGCACGTAGCTTCCCAGCACCCACCTGGGGCAGTGTGGGCGGCTGCCCAGACACCAGGCTCCTGCCCTCAGGCGTCTTCTCCAGCTCAGGGCAGTCCGCGGCAAGAAGAAGCCCGCAGCGCTCCTAAGCACGGCTTGGGCTGTTGCCTAGCAGAGTGCCTTTAGTGAGATACCTCCTTGTGAACAGCTTTTCCCTCGCTTCCCCAGGATATATTGCCAGGACTCCCGTCACAGCAAATTCTCTGCCATTCAGGGAATCATGGGTGGAATTTTTTCTGGATCTCAGACCTGGGGTGGAGGGGAGTTCTTCTTTGGGTGTTCCATTTCAGTGCTAGGGTTGGGTTGCTGCTGGTCTGTACATCTGCTTTTTCTATGTTCTTCAAAGTTCTCTTTACTTCTTTCTAGTCAGTGCCTCCTTAATCAGATACCCAGATTCTTTATATTAAACATTCCCTGCTCAATTTACTGCATGGTTTTTGTCTCTGATTGAATCCTGACAATGAACACACTTTCATTTGGTAATCTTCTCCCTCCTCATCAAGACTTAGCTCAAGCCATCATCACCTTTCTGGTTCAGATGTATTAGGATGAATCATATGAAAATGCCATTTTTGTAGATCAAAATAGTTAAATAATGGCAATTTCAAGTGGTTTGAATTAATATATTTTTTTCTCTGTAGTTCCTACTGCATATATCTGCTAACACTTATCTTACTAATTGAAAATACCAATTTTTTAAATATAGTATCACTTACTATAAGAATGCACACTCTTGGGAATGATTTTTAATCTTTTATTTTTAATGCCTTAATGCCTATTTCAATTCACAGTAATTACTATATGCTAAAAAAAAATGCTTGTCGAACTAACTGAACACTGGAAAATCATTTAGTCTCTCTAATCTTCAATTTCTTTCTCTTCTAACTGGGATCATTAACACCTGCTCTATTTAATTCAAAAGTTCTTAAAATGAACTAAGTGAATAGTTGTTCCTACTTCCTTAGTACAATGGAAGGCAGATCATGCTACTAAATGTGTCATTTCATGGGGAAAAATAATTGAAGAATTATGCTTTTAATACTAAGATTTTATTTTAAAATGTCATAATTAGTTATTGAGTAGTTAACACAAAAATGTAAATAAAATAAAAAGTACTAGAAATAACCACATGATAATACTAACAGTTTTATCTCTGGTTAGTAGATTCTACTAACCAGAGATAAAACTGTTAGTATTATCATGTGGTTATTTCTAGTACTTTTTTCCATGAACATTTTAAAACTGAAATTAAGAAAAAAAATTCTTATGTACAAACTTTTATATTCTGCTTTTTCCATTCAATGTAATGTGAGCATTCTCCTATGTCATTAAATACTCCTAAAAACATGCTTTAATTGGTTGAGTAATATTCTATCTTATGTGTAAAGCACAAATAATTTATTGAGTTATTGAAACTTTTATGATGCTTAAATTTTTGCAATTAAAATAGTATTAAGATAAAAATCCTTATAACTATTTATGCACATCTCTCATTGTTTCCTTAAAAGAAATTAGTAGGAGGAAATAGTAAATCAAAGCACATATACATTTCTATGGTTTTTTGAAACTATTGCCAAATTTCTTTCCAATTTGCACTCTAACATGAAAATGCCATTTCAATGCAAAGTCAGCAACAAAATGGTTTGAAAACAATACCAATTTAGTTGTTGAAAATACTATTTACTTACATTTATATTTGTTTTATTTTTAGTAGGTTTTCCTGTTTAGTCCTTTTGAAATTAAGTACCTATTTGTATGTACCCTGTTTTTTAAAAAATTGAGAGTAACATATTTTCACTGTTAATTTTAAAAAGTTATTTATATATTATAACTATTAACCGATTTTTCATATTTTTTATTTTTTTATTTTAGTTATGATAGGTGTGAAAAATTAAAAATATTTTATAGTCAAATATCTTGATTATATATTGAATATGTAATCAATTCTTTCCTTAGTATTTCTTGCATTGGTTTTATGTTTAGAGGGTTCTTCTCCACACTAATATCAGAGTCACCTCTATCCTGCCCGTCTTTATCCAGTCCTAGCTATTTATTATTTCGGTTTTAGTGTATCACAGGAGGTAGAGTTGGCATTGTTTTCTTCTAAAAATATAATAATATATTCATTATTTGGTAAACTGAAGGTTAACCTTAATATATTTGCAAAATATATAGACAATCCTAAGCATTTTTGAAGGGTGGGGATTTAAAGGAACTGAGCAACATGCTTTTTTAAAAGCTAATAATTAATATGGTTTTGCTTTACTTGTTTTATGAGTATATGATAAAGTATATAGTGTCAATAATGGCCTAGTCTTTACAGGTCTTTTGTTATTTATAATTTTCATTAACAAGATCATTCTTAACACATGAGGGAATCTTGTTTTCTGAAGAGATTTTTCCCAGCATATGAATTGAAGGCATGTTAATAATCAATTGTCATGGGAATGCAGACTGGTGCAGCCACTGTGGAAAACAGTATGGAGTTTCCTCAAAAACTTAAAAATGGAACTCCCATTTGACCCAGTAATCCCACTTGTAGGAATATATCCCAAGAAATCAGAAACACCAATCAGAAAGGACATATGCATCCCTATGTTCATAGCAGCACAATTTACAATAGCTAAGATTTGCAAACAGCCTAAGTGCAGATGAGTGGATTAAAAAACAGTCATACATCTACACAATGAAATACTATGCTACGATAAAAAAAGAAAGAACTCTTACCATTTGCAACAGCATGGATGGAACTGGAGAGCATTAGGCTAAGTGAAATAAGCCAGTTGGAGAAAGATAAATATCACATGATCTCACTCATTTGTGGAATATGATGAACAACATAAACTGATGAACAAAAATAGATCCAGAGACAGAGACACATCGAACAGACCATCAAACTTCAGAGGGAAGGCAGGGGAAGGAGGCAGGTAAGAGATCAACCAAAGGACTTGTATGCATGCATATAAGCATATCCAATGAATACAGAAACTAGGGGGTAAGGGCATGTGCTGGGGGGGTTGAGGTCAATGAGAGGAAAAGGAGACATTTGTAATACTTTAAACAATAGAGAATTTGCCCTAACTGGTTTGGCTCAGTGGATAGAACGTCAGCCTGCGGACTGAGGGGTCCCAGGTTCGATTCCAGTCAAGGGCGTGTACCTTGGTTGCATGCACATCCCCAGTGGGAGGTGTGCAGGAGGCAGCTGGTCGATGTTTCTCTCTCATTGATGTTTCTAACTCTCTATCTCTCTCCCTTCCTCTGTGAAAAAAAAGAAAAAAAATCAATAAAATATATTTTAAAAAAAGCAATAGAGAATTTTTAAAAAAATAATTAATTAATGAAAATAAAAATTTTAAAAAAATCAATTGTCTTTTGAATTTGAAATACTGTCTTTGCAGAAGGAGTGCAGGCGTGCTTGCATGTGTGTGTGTGTGTGTGTGTGTGTGTGTGTGTGTGTGTGTGATGTTTGTGAAATATCTGGCAGCAATTCCAGTGAAGCTAAAGGGAATAAGTGGTAACTTTAAAAAGTGTTCTTTCTACCGCATTATTCTGGCTTCCAATATATTCTGCCTCTTGCTTGCCACAACGGATAACTCTCTTGCAATTTTGTCCTCTCAACAGCACCCAATACCCAGAGTCCTCAGTTGGGGTTGTATGAGGACTAAGGAAGTTTCTGAGGGGTTCTATTTAGGTATAACACATAGTTTCATGGAATGTATTAGAATTTCCCAGGAGATATTGGATTCCACCCTCCCCCCCTACCCCACCCCCCATTAGAGTTTATTATAAAATACCCAAGGTTCCTTGGAAATGCACCAATTGAAGGTCTTATTGAAAACACAAACTGCCATTCTGGCTAATCACTCAGAAAAAATAACTTAAATAATATTCAAAGCTCATGATATCTCCAGGAAGCCTGGTCAACCAGGATCAGAGGCTATCCTGCCAATCACAGTGCCCCTAAACATGCTGCAGAACTGGCCTTGCAGAGTGGCTGCCACTACCCCATTGCCAGGATGGATTCTGAGAAGTCCCTGTTTCCGCACATCCTGACTTAGACTAAGGTTCCAGAGTAGGTGAATCTGACTGGTGGACTTTATGACATAGCTGCAAGGGAGGTTTAGAAAGTAAGTTGCTGGTATTTTCTGTGCCTAAGATAAAGGTTACTCATTTTATGAGGGAATGGTTCAGATGCTGGAAAAACATAAGGAATGTCAAATATCCATTCCCCAGCCCAGTGCAGATAAACAACCAGTGTTTTTACAAGAATCTGAACCTGGTGTCATCAGAAATTCTCAAAAAAAAAAAAAAAAAATTGACACCATCCCCATATACCATCTTGAGCTTCTCATTTAACAAATATTTACTAACTATAGGCCCAGTGCACAAAATCGTGCACAGGTAGGGTCTGGCCAGTGATCAGAGCCAATTGAGGCCTTCCGGCTGCCTGCCGGGGCTTTCCTTCATTCCACACCATCCCCTGGTGGTTAGTGCACATCATAGAAAGTGATTGAACTCATGGTTTCCTGGTCGAACTCCCGAGGGGACACTGTGCACATTAGCCTTTTATATATGTAGATAGAAATTTACCACGTAAAAGCCATGATACAATATATAAGAAATTCTTGCTATTCTCAGGAGACTATAATCTACTTGAGGAAGCAAGACTTACATCAACAAGATTTTAAAAGGTTGACAATTAAAACACAGGGCTGATACAAAATAGTGTATAACTGCCCTAGCTGGTTTGGCTCAGTGGATAGTGTTGGCAGGCGGACTGAAGGGTCCCGGGTTCAATTCCGGTCAAGGGCACATGCTTGGATTGCGGGCTCATTCCACAGTGGGGGGCGTGCAGGAGGCGGCCCATCAATGGTTCTCTCTCATCAATGATGTTTCTATCTCTCTCTCCCTCTCCTTTCCTCTCTGAAATCAATAAAAATATATTTTAAAAAATAGTGTATAACTGTTGTCTTCGTTTGGGTTTTTCTCAAAGCAGAACCTGGGGTAAGGACTTGGTTCAGGCCGTATATTTTGGACTTGGTCCCAGGAAGAAGGAGTGAGCGAGTAGGGAAAATGTATGAGAAAAAAAAAGGAAAGGCCAACATAATAGTGTCATTTAGAGGTCATTGTTGTAGACAATGGGGGCTAATTTCTGCCAGGATATCTAAAAAGCGTACAGAATAGAAATGTCCACCTAAAAACAGCAGGCAAAAGTATTTATCCACTGGTTCCCACAGCCCACAGCTGAAGGGTTTTCCCTAGGGACAATTGACTCTCCCACACTTCCAGCTGGGCTCATCCACAGCCCGAGTTCCCCTCAAATCAGAGAAAGCCCAGTGAGCAAGTGCATTTGAGGTGGGTGAGGTGGGATGCCCACCAAGTGAGGTGAGTTTGAGCTTGCATGGGTCCTTCTACTAGAGCTGCAGATGAAATCAAAGGTGGGTCAAAGGGCTGTGACAAGGGCACTAGGGATGCCTGTTTCAACTGCCCACCTATGGAAACACTTAATAGGGGTGTTGCATTCAAATGAGCACAAGGTCACTGCAGGCTGGAGTGTTTGGAGAGGCTTCCTTGAGGAGGCTGGACCCCAGCTGAGCCTGGAAAGAACTGACAGAATTTCTCATGCCAAAAATTTTGCAACACATCAGGATCTGGAGTTTTCCGAAGTCTGGCTGTGCTGAAGGGAGCAGTTATATATTCCAGTGTATTGCACCTCCACGATTTAGTCAATATTCTATTTCTTTTCTTGTAATAACATTACATTAATGATTATGGCATTTAGGCATCTTTCAAATGCTTGCCTAGGTTTTGACACCAAAAAAATATTCCCTCAATTCAAGTGATTTTAGAGTACTAGAAATTCTGATAACAGTTATTAGTGGTTATTTTTTAAAGTCCTTATGTACAAAAAATGTAGCCTATAATAACTTAATGATGATTCTTATAAAATAAGCTATAACTACAGAATAAAATAGGTGACATAGTTTTCCCTCTGAATTTTCATAGCTTTGCTAATGAGGCATCTGTAAAATAAAAATAAAGAAATTTCTTTATATTTAGGAGTCAGAAATTATATTTAAGTATATATATATATTAAAAAGTGTTTATAATCTTATTGTAAAATATGGGTCTATAACGAGTTATATTTTTTCTTTCACCTCATCTTACTTATTGCTGTCAATAAAATCTGCCCATTGCATTGGAAGAAGTAAAACTCCATTTCTCTAAAAATGTATATGATATAGACTTTGCCTAAACCCATCTGGCGTACTCCCCAACTATTCCAAAGCCAAGTGTTTTCAGATTTACAAATGACTGATTCACAGATGCCTCTGGCATGAGGCTACTTGGTTGTCTCCTTCCTTCTCTCACTCACTCAACTCACTCACTCACACCGAAATGAGCTTCTTTTCTCCTCACTCTTCTTTCTCCTTCTGTGAACAATCTCTCTATTGACAATGGTTAATCTGAGTACAGTTGAGGAGACTATAGAAAGGCATAGAAATGTGCATAAAAATCCCATGTTCCCAGGCCCCATTCACCCCCCCCCCCCTTTTTCTCAGGTCAGTGATGACCCCTTGTAACTCCTTATATTCTCCCACCCATACCTCCCTTACTCCTTCATTACCTCAAGTGACAGCCCTTCCTACTAGAGACAACCACTTGCACTTAGAGGTCCTTTTTTAAATGCCCTTCTGGCCCTAGCTGGTTTGGCTCAGTGGATAGAGCATCGGCCTGTGGACAAAAAGGTCTTGGGTTCAATTCCGGTCAAGGGCACATGCCAATGTGCTTGATAGCCCAGTGTGGGGCATGCAGGGGGCAGCCAATCAATGATTCTCTCTCATCATTGATGTTCCTATTTCTTTCTCTCCCTCTCCCTTCCTCTCTGAAATAAATAAAAATATATTTTAAAAATAAAATAAAATGCCCTTCTGCTTTCCTTGATTTCTCTAACTTTTGACAGTTTCTTCAATAAAATCCCTACCTTTTTGACTGATAAAATAAGATGATGTTCTTACATGCAATTTGTAAACTATAAAGCAGTATACAAAGGCAGTATATTGTCATCATTTGTGATTTCCCCAAATAACCCAAGTCAGGCCTGACGAGTAGTGACCATAAAAAGTGTTTCAAAAAAAGAGAAAAGTGCAAAGTTTCATATATAAAGTTTCCTTTCTCATTACAGAAGTACACATACTAACTGAGGAATTTAACCTTCCATGAAAATAGAAAAGAAAACATGTACCCTAAATTTGACCAGATTCTACTAAATTCTTCTTGTCTTTTTATCTATACAAGTGTGTTCATATATTATTTGCAATTTTGTAGCCTGCCTTTTTCAGTTAACACTAGAGGCTTAGTGCACAAAATTCGTGCAGGGGGGAGAGGGGTCCCCTCAGCCCAGCCTGCACCCTCTCCAATCCGGAACCCCTCAGGGGATATCCAACTGTCGGACATCCATCTCCTAACTGCTCACCTGCCTGCCTGCCTGATCGCCCCTAACTGCCCCCCCCCCCCGCTGACCTAGTTACCCCCAACTGCTCCCCCTGCTGGCCTAGTTGCCCCCAACTGCCCCCCATTGGCCTGGTTGCCCCTCACTAACCCCCCTACCAGCCTGGTTGCCCCACGCAGCCTGCTGCTCAGTCATTTGGTCACCCCGCACTAACCCCCCTGCTGGCCTAGTTGCCTCACACAGCCTGTTCAGTCATCCGTTCAATTGCGATGGTCACTTAGGCTTTTAAATATATAGGTTACAGTAGAAAAACTTGCAATGTTATTATATACCCCATAACATCCTATAAAAAAGAAATATTTTATTAATATTCAACATAACAAAAATGCCAGCACCATTAACCTCTTAAACCTTTGAAAGTATTCAGAAGTTCCCTTTAAAACATCCATAATTTTTTCCAGCTATCCCCTCTAATTAAACGTGCCTTTACTCAAATTCACTTAAATACATGCACATTAAATAGGTTAATTGTATAATATATAAACTACATCTCAATAAAGCTGTTATTTAAAAATTCATAATAAAAATATAAATCCATTTCCCCCAAATGAGATTACATTTTAAATTATTTGATAGTGGGTCAGGATGATTTACTTAAATATTAACTTGTCTTCTCGCCTGTGTATTTTTTCTCTGCTCTCAATCCCAGATGTTAGCCTAAGAGTTTGTATTTCATTTCTTCAGAGGTGTTTCTATGGTCAAGTAGAAGCTACATGAGGCAAATTCCCTTTCATCAACTTGGATGAAAATCAAAACTCACTGAAGAGTTTATGCTCACTGAAGGTATTCACAGAGGGAAGGGAGAAACGGAAGACCCTTGGAAAGTAACAACAGGAAAAAGGAGGGCTGTTCTGTGGTCTGGGGAGAGGTCAGGGTAAAGGGACTCTGGGGCAGGTAGCCCTGGATTGGGTACCTGGCAGAGCTGGGTCCCAGACACAGACATAACCAGACTCACTCAAACTTGCCTTGCCCCAGCAGTGTTACTGAAACATCAGAACACCTGAGACAAAAGGTCCTTTTAGGCAGGCATAGGTCTCAGTGGACACCAGGGCTAACCTGAGGGCAACCAGACCAATTTCCCAGGAGCTTTAGCTTTTAGTAAAATCCAGCAATTTTGCATGAACCTTCAAAGGGGTGGGTAGTCCCAGAATCACAGATTGAACCTGTTGCTAGCCCCAGGCAAAAGATGCAGGCTCATGTTTAAACTGGTTCACAGAACAAAAGGAAATGCAATTATTTTCACTAGGAACATTCATATTCCTATACTAGTACTGCAACCATCTGAATTGCAATTATTTTCTAAATATCACCTCACATAGATGTCACTAATCAATTTTTTAAAGGAAGATTTTTTTCCTCCTCCATCATAATGGAGTAGTTACTGTTTCATTTCATACCCCAGAGGGATCTTATGAATTTATTCCATCCCTATCATTTTATGAATTAAAAACTTGAACCTGCAGAAGGTTAGGAAATCCCCGAGTCACAGAGTTGAACCTGAGCTAGAATCAGGCATCCTCATTCCTAACCAGT
Organism: Cnephaeus nilssonii; assembly: GCF_951640355.1. NCBI lineage: Eukaryota > Metazoa > Chordata > Mammalia > Chiroptera > Vespertilionidae > Cnephaeus > Cnephaeus nilssonii. The sequence continues at coordinate 71,024,991 of NC_137074.1, read as the reverse complement.
GCTCCCTCACTTTCTCGGAGAAGGATTTGCAGTGGCCACATTACATTGCTAATAGATTGATGAGCTACCAAGCCTGCCTGGCAACTTTGCAGTTGTTCATTCTGTGGATACAGATGTGGAGTTGGGTAATAGTCACACGTTTACTTGCGATAGAGCCTAGCTTTTGTGTGATTCACTTGAGAATGGTGGGGTTTCAAGTTTGCATGGTTCACCAGAAGAACACCACTTTGCACATTTACAATAGCCGTTCTCCCAAGGACATCAGTGAGCAATTGTCATCATCAATATATACTGTATGGAAAAGAACATTCTCCACAGTATAAGGAAAGCACATTTGTTTCTTTTAGGGTTCCTACAGTCTTTTCTGAAAGACACATACTTTGACCTACATTTTTAGTACTTCCATAATATAACTGTGAGGTAATTCAGAAGAATCTGAAAAAAATGACAACATAAAATGCAAAGGGTTAGAAGTATTGTGAAACAAAAGAAATAATACATTGTGCAAGGGTTAGTTCTGTATAAGGATAGGTAATAATGCAGAAGATTAAAATGAAGTAGATACTTGCACTTGTACACTGGTTAGAAAAAATCCGTATGGAGTGGCGTAAGTGTGCCTGGTTTATTGTGATACTTGCAGAACTATTCTTCTCTTCCCTGTCATCCTTTGCATGCTGGTCAAACATTTGTTATACATTTCATCACCATTTAAGCATTTTTCCTACTCACTAACTTAGAAAGCAATTTAAGCAATTTTAAATTCCCACTCTGGGAAAATAAAAATGCCATTAGAAGAAAACACATTTACTTTGATTTATTCCTATCAATCCATTTTAATTCAAAAATATACTTTTCTGATTACATCTTTGTTCAATAATTCCACCTACACAGTATGGTTTTTGTTGAAGGAATCAAATGTAATTTTTATCTGGTAACCTTACTAAATTTTGAATCTAAGGTTTGGGCTTTATTTATGAGAGTAGTTTTTTCATTATAAAAATGTAAAGATGTTAACAGTTCTCCATGGCATATTATTTTGTGGTATTACCAGCTCACCAATGCTGCAGTTAAAGTTCAGAAATAGGGATATCAGAGGCAGATAGCCAATCAGCAGCCCTGGCAAGACCTCACAAGGTCAATGATCTTTGAGGAGTTTCTCCAGGTCAATATTGGGTCTGGAGTATTGTGGAACTACAAACTTGATTTTTTTCAGTGTACCCAGACTTGATCAATTCAAGCAAATATGTCATCCTATATAATAAAAGGCTAATGTGCAAATAGACCAAACTGCGGAATGACCGGTTACTATGACGCGCACTGACCACCAGGGGGCAGATGATCAACATGGGATCTGCCCCCTGGTGGTCAGTACGCTCCCACAGGGGGAGCAGCGCTCAGCCAGAAGTGGGGCTCACAGCTAGCAAGCGCAGCAGCGATGGCAGGAGTCTCTCCTGCTTCCACGGCAGTGCTAAGGATGTCTGACTGACGGCTTAGGCCCACTTCTTAAGCTATCAGTCAGACATCCCCTGAGGGCTCCTGGACTGCGAGAGGGCACAGGCCGGGCTGAAGGACCCCCCCCCCTACCCCAGTGCATGAATTTCATGTACCAAGCCTCTAGTATTTAATAAATTCTCAAAGCGGCTCATCTATAAGCCCAGATCACTCCTTTACAAATGCAGATTCACTCCTTTACAATGGTAGGAAGAACTTGGGCTATGAAGTCAGAGAACTGGGGTTTGATCTAAGTTCACCAGTACTAACTGTGAGGCAAGTTGCTGAATTTCTATGAGACTTGATATTTGCATCTGTAAAATGCAACTGACATGAGGATTAAAAGAAATGTATAAAGTATTTAGCACAATGCCCAATCCTCAGTGAATGATGGCTATTACAATGAGCATAGTGATGGTGACAACAACAAAGGGGAAAGGAAGAGAAGGGAAAGGAGTGGGAGACTGCAGCAATCACAGGTATTAGAAGTCTTGTGTTGGTTGACTAAAGACAGTCTAGAGTGAAATAGAAGGTACTTGTTTAGTAGAGAATCAGAGCAAAGTGAATTAGATGGAATATTATAAAAGCTTAGGCCTTCCAGCAATGAGGGTCTGGTAGATCCATCACTACTCCAAGGATATACCTATCTGGCAGACAGGATAAATTGTTTCTATTCCAGCACCTACAACAGTGCCTAGAAAATGGCACTTAATAAATAGTTAATGAATAAATAGGTAGAGTACTCTAACCTATGTACAGTGCTACTCCCTTTATCTTTGGTTCACCTATTCCTGGACTCAATAGAGCTATTGCTCTCTCCCATTTCTCCCAAATCCCCACAATATATGAACACAGAATTTCTCCAATAATATAATCAACTGGTACAAAGGTTTTTCTGTTACATCAATTATGTTTAGACATTGTCTAATTAAACTCAAATAAATCACTTATCATTCACTGCAATCATATTTCCAAGTTCTGTGAGTTCTGCCTTATAATCTAACATATGCTTATGGTATAGACTGGCCGATATTCCTGAAACTCATGTCTTCTTTTTCCTGGATACACAGCTAGATTACATTTCTTATGACCAACTTGGTTAGGTGTGTCCATATGATTGGGTTATAACTACTGGAATGTGTGCACATGTGAAGTACATTTCTTCCAAGCCTGGCACATAAAATCTACCTTTTTGCAACTCAGATATCTACCTTCCTTTGTCCAGATGAACAAAGAAAATACAGTGGCCCCAGGAGATGATTGAATCGATAAAAGGAAAAATCCTGGGGCCCTGAATAATCACATGGAGCAGAGTCTGCTTCCCTTCTCTCCATTACAAGCAAACATATCAACCATTATTAGATTACAAGAGGCCTGGTGCACAAAATTTGTGCACTCGGGGGGGTGGGAGGAGTCCTTCAGCCTGGCCTGCACCCTCTCGCAGTCCAGGAGCCCTAGGGGGATGTCCAACTGATGGCTTAGGGACCTGGCCTAAGACGTCAGTCAGACATTCTTAGCACTGCCACAGAGGTGGGAGAGGATCCTGCCACTGCCACTGCACTCACCAGCCGTGAGCCCAGCTTCTAGCTGAGCAGCGCTCCCCCTGTAGGAACGCACTGACCACCAAGGGCTAGCTCCTGCATTGAATGTCTGCCCCCTGGTGGTCAGTGCACATCATAGTGACCGGTTGTTCTGCCGTTTGGTCGATTTGCATATTAGCCTTTTATTATATAGGATGATGTGAATGAGAAATATATCTTTATTGTATTAATTTACTGAGATTTGGGGTTATTTCTATAGCAGTTATCTGTACTGACTAATTTAGTACTGTATGTATGTCACTTTATTGACTTTTAATTTAAAGATGTGTGTGTGTGTGTGTGTGTGTGTGTTTGCTTGAGAACTTGGAATGTTTTATTTTTGTCCTGTATTCCACATTTACATGGTTACGAAAGGCTCTTTCTTCTGTCCTCTTAGTCACCCACATCACACCAAATCAATAAATAAATAATTAATTTTGCTTCCTGTATGTTGTTTATTAGACCTCTAACTTTCCCAGGTGGACCACTGAAATAGCCTCCTATATTTTGTCCTTGCCCTCACTCTTTCGTTCTTTCAATTCATACTCTTGCCAGAGTGTTCTTTCTACATGAAAGTCTAACTTTGTCATTTTTTTGTGCAGAATTCAGTAATTCTCCATTACCTCCTGGTTAATAGCTAAAGAAATTAACTTTTTACAAATAAATATAGCAATAAATTTATTTTAGCACTTTACATTGTAAAACATTATCTTATTAGGATCCTAGAAAATATTTAAATTCTACAAGCATATAGAAATAAAAAATGTCTAACATTTACAGGTAAAATTTATCTCAGTTAATATTTCCATAACATTATAATTGTTCAAGAATTGCTTATTAAATAAAGATGATATTCATGTAGAATTAAAATTAGAGAAACAATTAATAAATCTGTAATTATAAATCTTTTAAAAATATTTTTATTGTTGATAGTATTACAGATGTCCCCCATTTTCCCTCCCTTTGCCCCCCTCCACACAGCCCATATCTGCCCCCCCAAGACACTCACCAACCTATTGTCTATTTCCATGGGCTATGCTTATTTACACTAATAAAAGAGAAAGACACAAATTGACCATACCTCCATGACGACCACCAGCCAATCAGGAGTGAGTATTCAAATTAACCCAACAAAGATGGCGGGTTAATTTGCATATGTGGGCGCAGAGCGAAGACTGAAGGCTCGGCCTGAACAAAGACTGAAGACTAAAGACTGAAGACTGAAGAGGCTTGGCTTCTCTGCTGTGGCCGGAGCAAAGGCCTGGGTCCCAGGGCTGGAGGAAAACTGGTGCCAGCAGCCAGGGGAAGGAAGGCCTATTGCACGGCAATGGGCTTCTAGTAAATATATAAGTTCTTTGGTTTATCTCTTCTCATCACCCCACCTCCATACAGAGTTATGTCAGTCTGTTCTATGACTCCATGCTTTGGGTCTTATTTTGTTGGTCAATTCATTTTGTTCATTAGATTCCACAAAGAAGTGAGATCATGTGATATTTGTCTTTCTCTGATTGGTTTATTTCACTTAGCATAATAGTCTCTAGGTCCATCTATGCTGTCTCAAAAGGTAAAAGATCCTTGTTTTTTAATAGCTGTATATGTACCACAGGTTTTTTTTTTTAGCCATTCATCTACTGATGGGCACTTGGGTTGTTTCCAAATCTTAGCTATTATAAATTGTGCTGCTATGAACATAGGGATGCGTATATTCTTTCTAATTGGTGTTTTGGGGTTTTTAGAATATATTCCTAGAAGTGGGATCACTGGGTGAAATGGCAGTACCATTTTTAATTTTTTTGAGAAAACTCCATACTGTTTTCCACAGTGGTTGCACCAATGTGCATTCCCACCAGCAGTGAACTAGGGTTCCCTTTTCTCCACATCCTCGCCAGAACTTGTTTGTTGATTTATTTATGAAAGCCATTCTGACAGGTATGAGGTGATATCTCATTGTGGTTTTAATTTGCATTTCTCTGATGATGAGTGACTTGAGCATTTTTTCATGTGTCTCTTGGAATTCACTTTCTTTCGTTTGTGTGTGTGTGTGTGTGTGTGTGTGTGTGTGTGTGCGTGTGCGTGTTTTAACAATTTTTATTGATTTCAGAGATGAAGGGAGAGGGAGAGACAGAAATATTAATGATGAGAGAGAATCATTGATTGACTGCCCCCTGCACATCCCACACTGGAAATTGAGCCCACAATCTGGGCATGTGCACCACCAAAATCAAACCTTGACCTTCTGGTTCCTAGGTCGATGCTCAATCACTGGGCCATGCTGGCGGAGCAGAATTTGCTTTCTTTTAGAGCCTCTTTGCTTGATTCTCTCCCATTATGCACCTTAAACTATTATCACTCAATGATCCCCAAATGTGAGTCTGAAATACTTATGTTCCTCAGCATTACTGAAAAGAGTTCAGGATTCCACAAGTGGTCTAGGCATTATTTGTTGACTAAAAAAGTGATATATATATATATATATATATATATATATATATATATATATATATATATATATATAATCTTACTACTGAATGAGTTAACGTAAAAATGCATGCAATATATATATGATCTACTGTTATGACCATCATTTTCCAAATGTATGTATTTTTTTGCCATCATGACTAATAAATTATTCTTTGAATGAAACTATTTGTAATACATTTCTCAATGGTAGGATGCTAAAATATAACTACTGTCAGTCACATCGGGGATTCAATATTTTGATGTTAAAAAGGGATCATCACTTGACTATTTGTGAATGCTGCTCTAGCCATTCCAAACTATTTGCAGTTCTTTGAATGGACACAGACACTGACTCTGTACAAGTGGTGGTTTCTGTGGCTTGACTTGCTCAACCTCCTTTCCACCTACTTCTAGGGTGCCTTCCTGTGCTGCAGAGACTAGACAGCTAAAGGCCTTTATCAGCTTCTTTTGCAGCTAGTGATCTGAATGCACAAAATATATATATCCCTCTGAGATTCAGAAATTTAAAATGGGGCTGAGGCCCATCTCCCTGCTTTCCTGGCTCTTTTTCTACTGACAAGTAATTTTGTAGAGATCCTTTTCTCTAGCAGAGTTCCCATGTCTAGCGATAGCTGCATTCAGGGCTGCCTTCCTGACTCCTCAACATTGGATGCCAACGTGTTCTTGGACTGCATACTTCCAGTGTTTGCCTCGGTGGTACAGTTCTCTAGTTTTTTGGAAATCATTTCTGGTGGGAAAGCCCTTCCAGAATTTTGTCTTAAATACCTATGAATTATTTTTACCTAGATCCTTTCCTTCTTAAAATGACTCATTGGTTTCGTTTCCTGCACTGAACCCTGACTAATACAAGCCTTGGAAAATATTGCTGTCCATCATGGAATGCATGTCCCCTCCCCACCCCTCGTCCTCAGTTCAAGGATCTTCATTGCTAGGAAGCATTCACCAACCCCTGCAGCTGAGTAAAGTAACTTTCCTTTCTGCCCCAGACATGGCACTTCTCCTTAGTGCATAATAATGGTCTATATTTGTCTAAGAAAGCTAACAAATAAAGCTACCTTTTTGTTAGTCATTTGTTCCTAGATAGCTGCACCATAAAGTGTTGTGGAGTGAATGAATGCACAAATTGATATTTCCATAAATAATAATCAACAATGAGTAACTGATCCATAAAGGACGAATGTAGTAGCATGGAAGAAAATGTGTAGTTTTTCTTGCAAAATGTTGCCCCATGTAAATTTATGTAAAATAAGGCAGTTCTGAAATTCCATGAGTCTATATATGTCCTCCTTAGACCTCTAACAAAGACACCCCTATAGTCCAACAGGGATTGGCAAATGGTGTTTTTTTCTGTAAAGGGACAGACAGACAGCAAATACTTTGGTCTTTATATGCCAAACGATCTCTGACACAACTACTCAACTCTGTCATTTTCTAGAGAAAGCAACCAAATATATAAGCAGATAATATATAATGGGAGTGATTGTGCTCCCATTCATCTATAAACACTGAAATGTGAAAGCAATATAATTTTCACATATCACAAAGTAGTATTCTTTTGATTTTTTTTCAACCATTAAAAACTGTAAAAGCCACATAAAAAGAGGTGAGAGAGACAATGGGGAAGGTAAAGCTTATTTGGCCTGCAGGCAGTAGGCCTGCAAATGCCTGGTTTAGAAGATTAAAGAAAGGTCTGAATTCACAGGATGAAGTGACTGAGTTGTTGTTTTTTTGTTGTTGTTGTTGTTTTTTTTGGGGGGGGAACCTTTATGTGCATTTCAATTTCTTCCCATGTAAAATGAAAATTATAATATGTTACTTATGTGATAACGTATTACTAATAGAATTAACTCTGATATAAAATAATAATAATAGAGATCTTGAGGACACGTTTTCATCACTCGTAGGTCTCTTTATGTTCATAAATACTGGGATATTTTAAGTGTTTGACAGAGAACATCTAATGATAAGGCCTTGAAGTGCCAAGTATGCTAGTGAGCAGTATGTGGTAAGAATCCAGTTTTCTCTTCATTTATAGCATGGAAGGAAAAGAGGCATAAAAAAATATTACCAACCTACTTTTGTTCCCATCCAAAAATGGACAAATCACTATAACTGAAGTTTTTAATAAAGCAGACATCAAGAAATTATATGCCCACACATTGTACCTGCTTTAGTTTCTAGAAGAAGAAAATTGAGGCTTTTCAGAGACTCACAGGATTAGAGAGGTGAGAGGGACACTTGCCCCACCTCCAGTTCACAGGTGAGAAAGTCTTGGACACGGAGCTGTCAAATGATAGCGGCAGGGCTGCGGGAGACCCTAGTCTCTGCATCCCAATGCAGTATTCTTCCCACTTCGACAGGCTTTAAAAATAATTATGCTGCTATGTTTTACTAAAAAAATGTCTGAGATTAAATCCAATAATGGGTTCATAGTTGTTTATATATGTTTTTTCTGAGCTGCAAAGGAGTTCTGTTACATAAAGCAAAGATATAGCATAAGAAGTTCTAATACCTCATCTTTTATTGATAACATTATCTATCACTGAAGGTCCTGAGACGTGAAACCCAGGAGAGCAAGGGATAAAGATTCCATGACCTTAGAGACTAGAGGTGAGTGAAGTAAAAAAGAGAGAACAAAAAACAGTTCTTGCCACCTGATGGGCAAGCATCACGACGCTTCTCTCTGCTGCGTTTGAGAAATTAAATAATGGCCTCTACTTCTTTCAGGCATCCCAGCCACTCTCTCTGCTTAATATTACTCAGGTATAGTGTGAACTCTGCACAACTTTGTGAAAAAAAGGAAGTTCCCACCCCTCTATGTTTAAACAGCTCATTGAGTTTTATCATGATCATCGCATTTAAAACTGGGACACGTCTACCTCTCCACCCAGCCTCCATTCCCCTGCTCTCTTCTTCTATAACCCTCTGCCGCTTTACATACTACGTAATTAATTCACTCTGCTATTGTCCGTTACCTTTCTCCTCTAGGTTAGAATGCAAGCGCCATGACTGCAAGGATTTGAGTCTGTTTTGTTCTCTGATTTTAAGTGCCTAGAATATTGCCTTGTACACAGTAGGCACTCAGGAAGTATTTGTTGTATTAATAAATGAAATTGAGAGAATGCAGAATAGGGAATTAGGTGCATCTTGACAGATTACATGATTAAATTTGAAATAAACCTGAACAAGATGCAAAGGAAAGGTGGGGATAATAGAATCATAAGAAAGTGAAAGGCTATTTATTGAGTGCTGCCACAGGCCAGGACAACATACAGACCTTTAAAGCCATTACCATATGTTTCTCACCACAGCTACTATTATGCTCAGCTTATAGTTCATAAAACTGAGGCTCGTTAAGTTGTTCAGGTTCATACAACTGCGAGGGGTGGAGACAGGACTCAAAAACCCACATCTGACTCCGAGCCCCTGTGCATAGCTACTGCTCTGTGACACACTACGCAATGCCACCTCTGTGAACCAGAGTGCTGGGGAAGCCATCTCAGCATAGGGGCATGATTTTATTCAAGTGGCTAGATGGGCAGGTTTCTTTTGTGGGACACTAGCAAAGTCAGTTGAGATTGACTTCTCCCTGCATGTTGAGATTTTGCTTTCCTGAGATGCAATCTTCAAACCTAGCACATAAAGAATGTCCATTTCTGTTGAAGCTAGTAGGATCTCCTAAAAACATTTAAAATCAAAAAGTAAATTAGCATTGTTCCATGCAACAATCATTCTGCCAAACCATAGAACTTCATATATCAAAATTTGCAGGAGAAAGTGGCTCAGCAAGCTAAGTACTCACAGATTCAACATACTGGGAGCAGCAAGCACCAGGTTTGCCTCCGTAGCCCACCTGTCTCCTCGCCTGTCACCACTTAGGCCAGGCAATATAAAGGTAGAGATTTCTTCCCTGACTTCAGAGGCATCTTTTTCTTTCTTTCCCCACACTGCAACTTGTGTTGACACTTTTACACATATATACTTTTTCTATTTACAAACCGGAGCATGGAAATATAAGTTTTACTGCCTTCGTGGCTAACACATTTCTAGAAATGGAATCAGATAGCAATCACAGATATCTATCTGATGTGACCAAAGTGGATCTGGAGTAGTGATCAGGACAGAAGAGATGTCTAGGTTGGGGATGTCATGAGGATCTACACTAGTACTAGGGATATATGAGGCTAGGAACAGAGGGACTGGGGCAAGAAAGGCCCACTTTAACAGCTTCAACCCTGGAGAGGTTTGCATAAACCAGAGGTTCTCTGTGGATCTCAACATACATCTATTCACTTTGCTCCATCCCCAGCCCTACTCTTCAGCAACAAGGATAATGTAACAGTTTAGCAGTTACCACGGCAAGCAGGGAAAGATAATTGCTTCTGAAGACTAGATGAGAAAGTAAGTGATTATTAATCAAGTGGGTTGGAATGGTTGTTAAGGTATAAAGAACAAAGGTTTTGTGTCCTACGAGGGTTTTAGGGTGTGTCCCGTAAATGTTTTAGACACGTTACCATTTAAATAATGAGCATAAACCTGACTGAGCATTGGGAGTAGAGCTTGTACGTGGAACATCGTTATTTGTGTGGTTGAGTCATTCCTAAGTTTAGGTGCTGATAAAAATCAGCTGGGTTGGGATTTTTGTTTAAAATCCCGAGACTTCTTCACAGGTCAAGGCCAGGAATCTGAATTTTTAACAAGTCACCCTGGTGATTCTGATGAATCACATTTTGAAAGATGCTATCATAAGACTGCAGAGTGCTAAAGATATAATGGTGACTTGGAGCTAAAAATGAGTTCTTGTTCTACTACAGTCACATTCAGAAAACTAAGCGAATCGTGTCAGAATTGTATAAATATTCTGATATTCTCCAATGGTACCAAATAATTGTGAACCCCACTATCTTTTGTAAAGAAGAGAGAAGGAAATATTTAGTTCATTCCACCCATTGTAATTTCTGTTCCACCATATTACATTTTAGCAATCTTCAAAGGACGGGCTACCCAAATCTCTCAAACATTTTAATTATCCTCAGAAGAGAACATTTCTATTTATCTTCCAGGGCTCTGTGACACTGGACACAAAACATTACTGGACACACTTAAAATGGAAGCTACTACTTATTGAGCGCTGGGGACTGTTTTTATATGCAGCATCCAGTTTAATTTTCACAACAAGCCTTAGAGGTAGGGACCATCATAATCCCCATCTTACATGTTAGGAAATTGAGGCCTAAAGCTTGGCAGGTTTAAGAAGTCAGTCCAAGGTCATACAACTAGTAAACAGCAGGGCCTGTATCTGAATTCAGATCTTTCTGACTCCAGAAGCACTGGTTCTTAAGCTCTAAGCAATTCAGCCTCCCCAGGGAGCCTTAGTTCACACACACCCTACGAACATGCACGGATAAAGCAAATATCAATACAAATTGCATAGCTTGCTGAGGATACACAATCCCAGTAGAGTAACAGGTCTATTCTATTAAAAAAATGACATAAAATCAAAATGTAATTATGCCTTTTGCAAAATATAAATAATAACTAAAATCTACATCAATATTCAGTGTTTGTCATTCTGACCAGACATGTTTTATCTTTGGAAATAGTCAAACTTTTGTTTGTTCAGTGTAGCTGCCACCTGAAACCTCCAGGGTATAGTACTTCCTGACATGTCTTCTTATAACCACTAATACGTAATTTTTTTTTTTTTTGCTGAATACTCCTAATACATTTAGCCTCCTACTGAAATTTCTGAAGCAAACAAAATAATCTCTTCCAACCACTCACTACTGCACTCAAGCCCACGAGTTTAAAAAGAATAATACTAACCATAAAAATCATAAAAAGGGCAAGTCCCAAAGTGGCATTTTCTTTTACTTAGAATATAACACCAACCTAAGAATCAAAACATACTGTAATCCAGCCTTTTTTCTTAGCCAACCAAGGAGAATCTCTTTACTCTTTAAAACAGCTGACCCTTGGGCAGCTTCCGATCCTGCATTTGCTCCCCCACTTCTAGATTCCTCCAGCACTGCAGGCTGGCTTGCTCTGCCTCCATCCCTGATCCCGAGGGACGTTTTGTGTTGTGTGGTATACTGCATCCGTCTCTGCTGTTAGACCATAGCTCCATTAGTACAGGGACCACATCTGTTTGGTGTCCCTTGCAATAATCACAGTACTTGGCACAGAGAAGGCACTTAATAAACGTCGTTTAATGAATTAATGAATGTGTGACCTGTGAAACTTACTGGTTGGCTCCTAGACCTTGGTTCGTTCTTCTAACCTCACCAGAATAATAGCTTGAGCTTAGTAGGATGCCTCTTTATTCTTTACTTCATTCAGGATTGAGAAGTCACTGGTTTCTCAGACGACCACCCAGACCTGAGACCAGCTTTTCTCCACTCATCACTCTGAGATACCCTTTGAATTGGGGCTGTTCCTCTTCCGAAGTGCCAGAGACAGCGCCAGTCTGTAAAGGATGGGAGAGCAGATACAGCCTCCAAATGAGGAAGGGGAGACTGGACGGAGCGGAGGAGAATGAACACGGGAGGGCTTTCTGCTGCCTGCTTTTCTCCTCTGAACAGAAGAAATGTGATGGAGAAAAGGAACTCCGACCTTCACTCAGCAATTAAGGTTTAATAGGAAGGACACACATTGTCTAAATTAGGACCGCAAAGGAGGCCTCCTCCTTGCTGCAGCCACTGGTTATGTCTACGGTAGTTTGGGACCCAAAGGGCAGAGAGCCCCTTCTCCCTCTGTCTGGTGTTGGGGACTTAGGTGTTGCTCACGAGGCTTTTTTTCTAATGGATAATTATCTTCTTAGGGAGAGGTTTATTTTATACTTATTTCCTCCCCCTCTCCAAGCCCTACGCAGGTCACAACTAAATGCAAAGTCAGAGCCAACGGTGGTGACTTCTGAAGTCCTTCCAGCATAATTTCTCGTTGAATATGTCTTCCTTCCCTTCTCTTCCTCTGTCTTTCCTTCTTTCCCTCCCTCCCTCCTATATTGTGACAAGCCAAGTTACCCATTTCTTTTCCCTTCTCTTGCATAGTGCTAGCCAGACATCAGCACTTTAACAAACTTTTAACAGTCCATCTGATCTTTGGAAAGAGAACTTTTGTCATTCAACAGGTTAGAGTTCTACTTTTGAATGAGAAAGAAGATGGTAAGAAAAAGTGTCAACAAAAGACAGGAAGAGGAGAACATGCCCCTTCCAAGTAGCTAAATACTCCTGAGACCTGGAGTCAATGCTTCCAGCCTAATTTCAGGTAATGTACTAAATGCCTCCTTTTTGAGCACGGCCACATTGCTCTTTTTGAAAGCTGTAGTTTCTGACAGGCCAGCCTCGATATATTTGCTTGTTGTTAGTAAATCATATATGGTGGGGGTGAGTCTAGAAGTGAATCTCTAGGAAAACCATTATTGAACAGAAGCTTCCCTCCTACCTTAGTTTCATCTCCTTTACCTCAAACGTCATTGTTTTAATTAAGTTCTCAATTGTACGCCTCTCTGGTTTGTCCCATCCCACTTCAGGAAAAAGCAATCTTTCTGCCAGCTGTACTTCCTGCATTGCAACTGCACCTTCAGAAAATGTCCCTGGCCTATCGCCTATCTCCGATCCCTGATAATCCCACTGTATTTGGGGTTTAAATTATAGCTTTCTGTGGTTGGTCCTTACTGTAACCTTACCTGTGTAGTGATTCTAATAAATCCTCCCTGTCTTCACCTAGTTCGAGCAAATTGCTGTAGAATGCAATAGGAAGTAAAAAAATAAGTTTTTAAAAAATTTAAGGGACCACCTAGAGACTCTAAATGAGTTCAGATTTCCTAGATCTATTGAATAATACCTGAGTCTTGACAAAACATGCAGGAAAGTTGGAACTGTTGAAGGCCAGCTGAAATCTTGTCTAGAATGAGTGAAGGAATAAAATAACTAGGTAAACATATAATGAAATAATTTATTTCTAAATGTAGGGTGTCTCTAAAAATGCATACACACACTTTGAATAGTTATAAAGGCAGTGTTTATTAAAATACACTTCATTTTCAAAACTGAGCTATCAGCTGTTAAAGTGTGTATACTTTTTTTGGGGGAACACCCTGCATATGTGGGTTTGAAATCAGACCATAAACATTCTGAGTAATTCTGGCTAAACTTCTTGTGATGGGAAAAAAGGATGGATTCTGCAAATTACAGGCTGGTGAATGAGACATGGAGCCTAGTTAAGATTCTAGAAAGTGCTCTGTAGTAGAATACCCTTTGCAGCCTTCTAGTCATGTGCTCACTTTACTGCCTACGAACGCCAAAAAAGCAGCTCTCGGTAATAGATGAATCCTTGTCCCTCACCTGGTGACCCTGCCGGTAAAGGAGGCGATTTTGTTTCCAGGCCTGGTTATCCTTACTGCCCTTGCCTTCTGGGGGAGACCCCTATATTTGTACAATTAACTTCCCTTTTTTCTTAAGCTTATCTAACTGGCCTTATGGTCCTTGAAATGAAATGAAATCTGACTAAGATAGGCAAGTAAAGGAAAGATCTGTATGTACTTAGAAAAAGGACAAAGTAATCCTTAGGGGCCAGCATGGGGTCAGTAAGACTGGCCTAAGCCTATTTCTCCTTTGTAACAGTGTTAATAGCTCAGCTGCACTGTGGCTGTGGGAGATGTTTTGGACCTCTTGTTTTCACCTGTCCAGTATCTATTTGCCTTCTTCTCTTAGTAGTACTACTCCAATTTCACTTTGGGAGCCTAATAACCTTTGTGTGTGTGCAATCTTCTTTTGCCTGCTTTTCTTAAGGTTTATTGTTGTTTTCAAAACTTATTTGATACATACAAAAGAATAACATTACATCTACGTAAGTTACAAAATGAGCTCCTGTGGGTCCACCAAGAACTAGAATGTTACCAATACATGGCATGCACCTAAATGTTTCTGTCCTAACTCAGCTCCCTGCCTCCCCCATCACTGACCCTTCCTCCCCGCACCAGAAAACCCCGTGCTCTAGGTAAGAGGATCAAGTAAAGTGTCCTCTTCTACTCTGGGCAAAGGGTAAGCGTAAAACTTGGGTACACACAATTGGAGTCTTCCATTCCACTCTTTAGTGGCATAGAGAAAGGAAGGAAGGAAAAGAGTTTGAGCAAACTCATCATAATGAAGATATTCTCATCTAAAGTGATCTCAGTCCCTGGAGTTGACAGTGTCGCTGGGCTTTCTGAGATCTGGTTCTCCAGCTTTTCTTTTATTCTAAGAGCTTTCCCATATCCTTCCATAATTTCCTGTTTTTGTTTTAATTAACCAGAGTTAGTATACCCCACCCACCAACGGACTCCTTTCTGATAACATTAATGAATGAAAATTTCATGAAGCCTTTTGATTAAGTCACACCAAGTATTTTAATGACTGGACTGCAAAGAATATGGATAACATGAGAGTGAAATTACAAAATAATGGTCCCTTCTGGAGAGAACTAGAGAGGTATTGGACCAGGGGAGGGGACTTCAATTGTATATGCAATGTTTTATTTCTTATAAAGAAATATGAGGCAATATAATAATACATTACGTTTTAATAAAGCTCCTACATGTTCACTATATTATATTCCATTTAAGTGATATTAGGTGGCTCTATTGCAGATGCAACAACTGTTGCCCTGGGAGTGCTGATTAACGATCAATGCTAACCCACTGGGAGGTAGGTGCTCTGGGTTTTGCTTTAGTCTATGCTTTTAAAAATGACTTGAAAAAAAATGTAAGGAAGGCATCAAATGTGTGAATGAACCAAAGATGGTAAAATCAATAGAAATATGCTGAATGAAATAATCAGCATACAAAAAGATGTGACAAAATGGAATTCTGAGCTGAGTCTCATCAGCTACAGGAAAAAGAAAAAAAAAAACTTGACCATTTATTGGGTGCTATATGACAAGCTCTGTTTTAAATATTTTACATATATTATTTTAATTCTTAAAATAATCTTATGAGGTATATATTCCCATCCCTTTTATACATGAAGAACTGAAGCAAAGAGAGGTTATGTAATATGTCCAAGTCCACAAAGTTAGTGCTGGGGCTAAGATATATATATATATGATTAAGTGTCCATCCGTCCAACCAGTAGCTATGACACGCACTGATCACCAGGGGCAGACGCTCCATGCAGGGGTTGCCATGACGTGCACTGGCCATTTAAAAATAAATGGCACCACAAACCTGGCACTGACAAACCAACTCTCCTCTTCCCCCATGTGGGACACAGGCCCTGCCACCACCCCAGAGCGACACCCCACCAAATCGCAGCCAACACTGCCTAGACCCCATGGAGCAAAATGTGGCCCACAGCCCAGCCGAGTCCGGAAACCGTCGCTGTGGGCGCTGGGTAATGACGTCACGTAGCAATGCCCGGCTTCCTCTCCCTAGCGACTAGCCTCCTTAGAGTTTCTTCAGCCTAGGAACCCGGCTTGCTTTACAGCCAGGTGCAAACATTTTACAGTTTAACCAAATGTTTGTGAAGCGTTTTCACATGCCTCATCTCATTTGATCTCCTGGAGTAGGTAGATAGGAGACTCGGTAGAATCCTATTTTCTTTTCATTAGCTGGAAAACGGAGATTTAGAAAGTTTTCAAACTTGACCCGACTGAAAAGTAAGAAATGGTGGAACTTGAAAATGACTTCAGGTTTTCTCACTGCACAGAACATAGTCAAACACTGCTACAGTTAAATATTTTACCCTTTTTTTCTCCCTGCATGATCTACAATAATGATCTGATTCGTGTTGATATTTACTGCTGTGTTGCTGACAATTACCTGAAAGAGAAGTTGGGGTGCTTCACTGGGCTGGAAAAAGTTTAGCTAAATCAGAAAGCAGGTCTAATTAAGCAAGTTTATTTGTATATATAAAAGGCTCAGTTGACTCCTGCATGCCTTATACATATAAAGCTCTCACTGGCCCAATCACACGCATGTGTTTCGATCTGTCATTGTCGATCATGAATTTGGTTGACACTTCTATTATAGAGAAAGGGTGAACAGTGATATTAAAATATTTCTTATAATTAATTTCCTTTCAATGTGCACGAATCCATGTACCAGGATACTAGTGTTGTTATAACTCTAAAGCCTTGGATCTTAACCACTGTGCAATACCTGGGTCATTAAAGTGTATGTCTCAGTTTCCTAAAATAAATTATATAGGGCATCCCAAAATACATACACACATTTTGAATAATTTTAAAGGCAGTGTTTATTAAAATACATTTAATTTCAAAATTGAGCTATTAGCTGTTAAAGTATGTATACATTTTTGGGGGGATAAAACAGGTTGTTTAACAGCACACATTTTAAAAAACAATTTTGGAGAATAACAATATTGGTCAGCAGAGTGTTCCATCTCGGCTGCAGTAGTAGAAACTTTGTTTCAAAGATAGGGAGCCTTGGTCATGCTGCCTTGCACATAGCCTCAGCCCCCACCTGCTCTGGATATGCCACTTGAAGGAACATGTAAACAAAGATAATAGGCAAAGTTTAAGAGAAGACTAAGAATAGAGAATGGTGGCCTAGGAAGAATGTTTTAAGGAACCAGGGCTATTTGCTTGGAAAAGACACAACTCAAGGCAGGAGGTGGTCATGAGAGCTATTTTCACATATTTCAAGTGTCACAGGGAAAAGGAATTTAGATTGTTCTGTGTGGTAACAAGGAAATAGAAAAGGGAGCGATGGATAACACTTAAGAGGAAAGGAATTATGTTAAATCTTGGGAAGAAGTCTACTATTCAAAACCATCAGAAGATAAAACATATTTGGGAAGAAGAGAGTTCCCAGGAGCTCGATGTGTCACAGCAGCCTACCTTGTTGGGGATGTTGTTAAAGCTTCTAAAGAGAAAGTGGCTAGAGGGACCATCTAATGCTAGTGCTTACTGACTTTATTTTCAAATCCATTAGTGTAAAACCATCGTCCACTCAGAGACCTATTTTTATGGTCTGATCCTTAAATGACTCCTTGGGTATTCCTCCTACTTCCAAAGGCAGCTAGCCTGCAGAACTAGGTAGCTAGAACTTTAGTACTAACCCAGCTTTGCTACTAGCTGTACAATATAAGGGAATCATTTAGCTTTTCCCTGCTTCTTTTTTTTCATCTTTAAAAAGAAGGTCCCTCTATCTGTCTCACCTACCTCATATGGATATATTTGTGAGTACGCTAGGCTATCTTACATGTGATTTGGAAAATTGAAACGAAAGAAAGGTGTAATCTATGATGACTAATGTAAGTTATATTCCCCATACCTGGAACCCCTAACTTTCTCTGGCACTTCTCTTTGTAGATTTTCTCTGGTCCTACTTAGGATTTATAGTCTTTTTGATTACTTGTTTTGTTCATTTGTTTTTTATAAATCTTTGTTGAGTTAACTGTTACATGTTAGGCAATGCACACATTATTGTGCTAGCCACTGTTGAATAACAAAATGATTACTGGAACATCATAATTTTCTTCAAGGTGTTTGCCATCAAATAGAGATCTCTATCAATACACAGATAATGTAATACAAGGCCAGGTATTTAATGCCTTAAGAATAATACAGATAAACTGCTACAGAAGATCACAGGAGAGTGGGAATTATGAGAAGCTTTGACTAGTGCCACTCTAGGAAAGCAAGGTATAAATCCCTAACTCTGCTGGGACCAAGTAGAAGCTGGTTTTCTTTGAGATTACAAATTTTTGCATTGGTGTTGAGAACTGGTCCAATTGTCTGAGTTTCAATTTTTAATATCTTTGCATTGGCCTTGAGGAGAGAGGTGTTTTTTGTTTTGTTTTGTTTTGTTTTACTTTTTTTCTTCTTTTCTATTAATTTCTTTTACAGAGAAAAAAAGTGAGCTCAGCAAGGTCAAGTACAAGCCAAAAACTTATGCAAGGCAGACCCTCATCAGTGCAACTATCTAGAGTTTCAATGCACAAAACAAGGCTTGTTTCAAAGAGTGATTTATTACAAGTATGCCTTTTTAGGTGTTTAATAATGGCCACCCAATAAAATGTTTGCTTTTTCCTGGGATCAGGCTTAACTCCTTTTTATGCTGAAGTTAGTTGAATGGAGGCTAAAAGGAAATTGTCAACACTAGAAGTAAATTGCAACAGGTTTCATAAACTCCATTTGATAAGAGGGTTAAATCTTATAACCTCTGTAAAACAGCTGTCACTTGCTTGTATGTGGGAAGAACAAATTAAAATAATATTTATTGAATATTTAGTGTGTCCTGGCTTAAACATTTTACATATATCATTTTATTTATGGATACTCTTATTATTCCCATTTTATAAACTAGGAAACTGAGTCTTAGAGTGATTAAGGAATTTTTCCAAGTTTACATTTAGGAAGTAGTGACATCAGGATTGGAATTAGTGTAAAGAAGTAATATATGAATAAAGAAACAAAATCTTATTTATAGATCTACATAAACAACCTACGCACTTATACATACACATTTACATATATTTAAATTTACTTTCCAAAAATTATTTTATGTGGTTTACAACAGAGGACTCGTAAAATAAAATTAAGATAATGAAAAATCGAGGCCATGAGAAGGAAGATTATGCTAACCATATGAACTTAACCTGTATCATCAAATGTGAGAACAAGGAAGGAAAACCATAGACCCTTTTAAAAGCCTTTTGCCCATAACGGTTATTTTTATCTTCATAAATTTACATTACAAAAATTGAATAAACTTTATGAAAGCTATTTTTTTTCCTGAACAAATTTTTAATTTTCGAGCATCACTGGCACTTAAAATGTCTCGATGTTTATTCTTAAATGAGGTAGTTAAAATGCAAAAATATTTTCTAAATGGTAAAGTACTATATTACATTGATTTCTAAGCCTCTTTTCCTTACTTAGTGGTAAGGCCCTGTCTATCACACACGAGACTGGCATTCTATTCTATAATTCTATTCCATCACTTCTAGGAGCAGGCAAATTCCCTTTTCCAGAATCTGGCATGCACAAGTGCCCAGCACATAGGTCCTTCCCAATAAGTGATTTGCAAACAAATATTAAATGATGGCTCATACTGCCACATGATGCCTAACATGCCACTGATATATAATGTGTGTGTGTTTTTTAAATGTGTCATTCTTTTGATCTAAAGGCCCTGTTAACCCACCAGTTTCCCAGTAGTTATTTCTAAGCACTTTATGCTCTCTTGCATCATCCCTGGCCAGTTATCACCTCTCACTGTCAGAAGACTCCGAACTTGAATGCAAAACCCTGTGGCCTGTGCTAAGGCTATAACATAGGACTCTGGGAAGAAAAGATTAAAACTCTTAACTTATTTTTATCTCATGCTTTTTCATTTCGTTTTTGTGAGTGTATGCTTTGTAATAAAAAAAATACATGAATGCAGTGGTACATTTTATACATATATTTAGGTACACGCTCAAACATTTTACTGATAGCAATGCATGATCTAAAAGGTTTGAAACTGTAGCTCTAAATAATTCTGTTAAACTCAGCATAACTCAACCAAAAAAATCCCGCGACCATAAAGAAATAAAGAATGTTTTCCTATGGTTGGGTTAGGGGCAGGGGTGGGGAATGAGCTGGTCTTTTCTATTTTTCATAACATAAATATACTAGCAAATAATTCACAACACTTCACTCAGCAATTAAATATAGCAACTTGTGTTGATTTTTTTTTTCCTTCTTCATAAAAGAGCACAGTGAAATCCTAAGAGAGTTTTTTTTTTTTTCTTCTGGTTTTTCCTTCATCTGCCTCTGGTCCCCAAAGTTTGTCATTTTGAAGGAATCATCAAGTTACTCAAAACCTGTGTTGAGTTTGAAGAGTCCAGTCCCGGGTTTAAGTTTCTTCTTCACTGGTATATTCTGTGAAATATTGAGCAGGTTAGGTAATTTGTCTCATTTCTCTTACTGTTAGAAGTCTTCGAACTTGAATGCAAAACAGAGATAATAACTTAGAAGCGACCTCATAGCAGTGTAGTGTGGGTAAAGAACACTTTGTTCCTTCTGTCAACTAAATGCAGTGTCATTAAATATAACCTTTAATATTATCAGTGTAAAATGCTGTGTATATGAAATACTTTTCCCTTTTAAAAGTTATTTTCATTAAAAAATAAACAAAACACCATGTTTCTAAATATCACTGTTTACTAAACTTCATAAACTTAAGTTTCCTCAGTATCTATTTCTCTCTCTGTCTCTCTCTCATTTGATAACTTTATGGTTATGAGAGGAAAACTGTAAGATAGCATCAAGGAAATAAAAGGGGATTTGAAGTAAGTTCTCTTATTCAGCTTTCCTTTAAGTTTTAAAACCATGCATTTAGGCCATACAATTGTAGTGTTTATTTAATCTTCAAAATGTTTGTGTTTAAGAGTAACTCACAGACTCTTAAATCAGAAGCACTCTTAAGAAAATATTTAGAGCCTATGACTATGCCTGGTATATAGCAGATGATGAGTAAACATTTAATGAAAAGAAACTGGGGAAAGCTTCTTATTTTAATTTTAAAAGAAAAAATGAAAATAAAACCTAAAACCAATTCTGAGCATTAAAGTGACTAAGTTATTTGCTCAAAATTGGTTCAGCTAGTTTAAGAGTTGGGTCTAAAATTTATCCCTCTGAATTTCCAGCTTTGCACGCCCCCCCCCCCCCCCCCCGCCCCAGCAACCTGTTGACGTGTTTATATAGAAGTGTCAAATATAATCTGCCAAAGATGCATCATAGAAAAAAAAAAGTCAGAAAGAACCCCTTGGGTTCACCATCTCCAAGTCACCCAACATGTGATGTTCACATATGATGTGAAATATGTAAAGTCAATATCACATATGTAACATGCAAAATACAAGTCTTATAATATCGACTCAAATGTCTATTTTTAAAAGAAAGGCACCATAGACAATCTTCCGTGACTTATTCTACCTTATAGCATTGTGTATGCCCATGCAGGTGACCTGCAGTCCTCGGACCAGCTAAAAGGAGATTGGCGATTTCAGCAAAATGTTTATCTTTGTTTCTGTGTATTTCTGTATTGATTTTTCTGAATTTACCTTGGAATGAAGCATTAACAACCTGGATGTACTATAGTCCTAATAAACTTATCTTGCACTATTTTGGCCTATGTGATAGCTAACCCACTGACAAAAGAAATTCAAGCTGATAAAAGCCTTTCTTAGTCACTTATCAGCCAGGTCAGGCTGTAAAATCACAACATAACGCATGCCTCTTCCATGGGGCACCACACAGCAACGATTTAAAAAAAACAAAACCCTCACTTCCATATCCAGGGGAGTTATAGTTTATTACTATCACCCTCCCAAGTCAAATGGACACCCGTTTCAAGCCTTGCAACTTGGTGCCCACAGGGTTTCTCGCCCATCCCTCACTCCGCCGGGCCTCTCTACCTGTCCCTCTCCTACTGTCTACAGGTCCCGAACATTAGAAAATAGAAAATGTGATGATCTTTGTGTGTCTCTGTGAAATGTGTGTGTGCGCGCGTGTGTTTGGGTGTAACGGGCCTTCTGTTTGGCCGCGCGGCCTGTCCGTCAGGGCGCGGGCCAATGGCAGGCCGCCTTATATAAAGTGAGTGTTTTCAGTCTCTCCGGGTTGCATGTACTGTATGTGGAGCAGTGTACAGTGAAGCGGAGGCAGAGCGGCTCCGCGAGCTCCTCTCCACTTTCCCATAGAGAACCCCTGACTGGCCGCGGAGGGCGAGCCACACACACGCCCTCGCGGCCGGCGAGCCCGCGAGGTAAGCGCCCCCCAGCCGCAGCCCTGCCCGGGCGCTCTCCCCGCACTTTCTGTTTGCCTTGCGAGCCGCCCGGCTGCAGCCCCAAGGACTCCGCGGCAGGAGCAGCGGCGGCGGCGGCGGCGGCGGCAGCCGGTAGGGTGGACTTGAGGAAGCCGGAGGGAGCCCCGCGCGCCGGGAGCCGCCGCCAGCCGGCCCGCTCCCCGGGCACTTTCCCCCTCCGCCAAAACTTTGGGTCGGGAGAGGTCGGGGGCGAGGGTCGCGGCGGCGGCCGCGCCGGCGGGGGGCGGGGGGCGCGGAGGCAGTGCCCCGCGGGCGGGAGGCTGGGGGCCGGGCTGGGGAGTAGTAGGCCAGCCGGTGCCAGGCTGCGTTTGCAACCAGCACCTCTCGGCACCCGGGCAGCGCCGCCCGAGAGGGGCGCGGGGGGCCGGGGCGCGGGCAGGAGCAGCCCGAGGAAAACAACAACAGCCCTCGCGCCGGCGGGCGGCTCGTGGCCGCCCGGGGAGCCCCAAACTTCATCTTGGCGAAAGTACGTGGGATCGCAGCCTGGTCGCGGCTGCCGGGGAGGTGGGGCCTGGGGAGCCGGGGCAGGGGCCGGGGAGGAAGGTACGGGGGGGAGCCAGCCCTCGGCGGGTTTATGGAACGTTTCGTGTGCGCCGGGGAACCGGGGAACAGCAGCCCAGTTGCTCGTTCATCTGGAGAGTTGGGATTCGGGGGTTCCGGCCCCGCGGATCGCTGCCCTCTCGCCCCCCAGCCCTTCCCAAATGCGCGGCGAGTAGAGAAAGTGCTGTTTTAGTGCCGGAGTAGCCGGGAGGAAGAATAGGGGGAGAGGGAAGAGGGCGAGGGAGAAGGGGAGACAGAAGAGGGAGGGAACGCGGTGGGGGGGGGGGGGGGAGGACGAGAGAGAGAGAGAGAGAGAGAGAGAGAGAGAGAGAGAGAGAGAACGGGAGGGAAGAGAGAGAGGAGGGGGAAGAGGAGGGAGGGAGGCTGTGTCAGGATTTTGCTTGAATGTGGGATTATGTTGTGTCAATAAGTTTAAGGTGGAGAGAGCAAGGCTGGGGGTGGCGGCGGCGGGGAGGAGGAAGGCCTTGGCTGTGTAAAGTCTCATTTCGGAAGGTAAGTTGTGGCATTGCACGGTCGCGATGACAGAAAACTTGCAGATCCTTTATCCGGGGATGGGGTCGATGCCTCCAGGAAGAGCTCCCCAGCCCTCTCGAGCCACACTCGTGTTCCCCCGGTATTGGCCGCGATCCGGGTCGCTGGTCGATTACAGAAATCAGACTCGAGGTTTCTTTTCCTCCTCCACCTCGTCTCGTCTCGCTCGCTCACCCTCAGCAATGTATTATTATTT
This sequence comes from Cnephaeus nilssonii, assembly GCF_951640355.1. Classification (NCBI taxonomy): domain Eukaryota; kingdom Metazoa; phylum Chordata; class Mammalia; order Chiroptera; family Vespertilionidae; genus Cnephaeus; species Cnephaeus nilssonii. Next base: position 71,001,338 of record NC_137074.1, on the reverse strand, counting down.
TTATTTTATTTTGGTATTGGATGAAACTTAACGTTAACTGAGACCAAACCCCGAGTCCAGTAATTTTACAAGGACCCCGAATCCAAGAATCTGGACACACGTTCATGTGTGAAATATCCGAGATCATTTCTGCTAAATGAGGAAGGTAAAACGAAACGATGCAAAAAGCTAAGACACAACATGTACGACAGAGGGGGGGGGGGGTGTGGGGGGGAGGCGAGAGGGAGAGACGGAGAGAGAAGCTATTTTTTGCTTTCCTTTCTGTAGGAAGGAAAATAAAGCGTGCATCCCCCTTCCCTCCCGGGGTGCAGGGTCTGGTCGGTATTTTAACTGTCTGAGGACGAATCAGTCCAGGTGGATCTTGTAGAAAAGTTTCGCGAGGTGGGGGGAGCCGCGGAGGGGAAGGTGGGTGGAGGTTGTGGGGGATGGGGACGGAACGAGCTCGGCCTCCGCTAATGATCCACTGGCCTGGGGCTTTGAAACCATTGCCCGTCCTGCTAATGACACGTCCAGTTCTCCTCTCCCGGCCGCGGCCGCCGCGCCGCCGGGGACGGGGGTACTTTCCCCGCCAGGGGAGGGGCGTTCTCCGCCATCCCCGGGGGTGGCCCACTCGCGGCGTGGGGGCTCTCTCGCGCGCGCCCCCCTGCGCGCCGCCACCACCTCTGCTCGCGCGACTTGGGTAGCCAGCCCGCGGCGAGGGGGCGCGGGGGTCCCCGGCGCGGACGTCCCCGCACGGCCACCCGGCGCCCGGCCCCACGCGCACCGTGCGGTCCAAGCCCGGAATGGCAGCGCCGGGCCAGGCGGCGGTGCCTCCCCGGGGGGCAGCGGAGGCAGCAGCGGTGGCGGCGGCGGGATCTTCGCCGGGGCCCGCGGGAGGAGGAGGAGGAGGAGGAGGAGGAGAGGGAGGAGGAGGAGGGGAAGAAGGAGGAAGAGGAGGAGAGGGAGGCTTTTCTGCTCAGATTGCCGCCAGTTCGAGCGGCCACGGGTACGGGGACACCCCACGCGTTGCTCCTCCGTTATGAAAAGGTGTTTAGCGGACTTTTACGCCCGGAGTGTGGGATTTGCACTTCAATTTTTTTTCTCTCTCCCCTCTTCCCCAAAGCAAGATGGACTCTATTCCCTTTCTCTTTCTCCCTCTGCCTCTGTCTTGTCAGCCTTTAAGATCGACATTTTGTACCAAGATGCAAACTTGATGGTGACCAGCAACAAAGCCAGGGTGGGATCTCTTGCTCCCTGCCTCCCTCTCCGTTTCCTAGCTCCCCCAACCCCGAACTGGTGGCCCTGCACTTGCCGCCCTGGGCACTGGTAACGTGTTTCCTCGCTCGGTTCCTATCTCCAATCTCGGGATTGTGACCGGAGCCCGGCGTTTGGGCGACGGCTGTGGGTGGCAGCCCTGATCTGCAGGGCCGAGGGCTGCGCTACCTGGATCCGCTGCCATCGCAGTGCTACCTCCTGCCGGCTCCTGGGCACCTAGGAGGCTCCGGCTGCCGATCGATTGCTATGATTTGGTTACTTACTGGTGTATTTGTCCTGGGGGTGGCGATCACTTGTGCAAGTTGATGAATGATCACGGTGTGGGTTGTGGGTTTGCAGAATGGATCAACTTTCTGCTTTGCACATACGGGGAGTAGGGAGAGAGGGTGCTTGAGACACCTTGAAATGCCAGCTGGGCTACCCTCGGCCTCTGCCCTCTGAATGCGGGGAACTTCTTGGCCTTTATTGCCCCCACAGGTCCAGCATGGGGGTGGAGGAAGGGGAGGGGTTGGTGGGAGATGGACTTCTAGCTTCCGGATCCTTCATAGATGTCGCAGGAGTTGGGACTCTTGTAAAGCTCTACCATACTGATGATGTGCCTTTATTTGATACTTTATAGGTCACTATCATATGACAAAGGCTTTGCCGCAGTTCATCTTCTTCCAGTGTACTTTCCATTTGCCTTCCTGGGTAAGTATGCAAACTCTTCATACAGGAGACCTGGATGGCTGTTAGTAGTGATATAAGGGTCCTTAACTGTTTACAAGAGGATGCTTTTTTGGGCTTGCAACACCCCAGAAAGCTTCTTTCACTGAAGTTCCCACAACAGAAGCCAATTTAGGATTCTCAGTATTTAGATTTCAGCTGCTATTACTAATATTTTAAGATTGTTTAAATGTTCATTTCACGTTAATCTGCAAGTAAGTGTTATTTGAAAACTTATTTTCAAATAAGGATTTTAATTGATAGTGTAATTTACGGAATTGGAGGCCTAGGATATTTAATGCTAGATAAGTTTGTGGAAAGATTGCAGCTTATAAATGGAGACAATTATTAAAAACCCAAAGAAGCATTGTACAGAAGACCTCTCTGGTTATAGTGAGCGACATTTGCTTGCTCTTTCCCAGGTTTCTTTCTTGGGTAACTTCTGTTGTTTGTGACAGTTACTTTTGTGGGGAAGGGTGGACTGGGTAGTGTAGTATATCTAGCATTTAGTGTACTAACCAGCTTGATTCTGAAGGCAAATAACCATGACCAGATTGATCCTAATTTCCTTCAAAATTTAAGTATTTGGAGAAATTTGGTACATTTTAACAGCCTATATATACACAATAAATAGTGACTTTGAAATTCATTATTAAGTGACTTTTTCAGATGTATGCCTCCTGTAAGGAAAAATCTGTGAAATAATGTGTGGGATAGCAAGTGTCTGAAAAGTTTGTGAGAAGTAATGAATTGTCTAGCCGAAAACTGAGCGTTTATAGAGTATTTGAAGGCATCACGGTGAGCCCAAGTGTAGAAAACCAACTTATAATTTTGCCCCTCCACTATAAGGAAATCCTCAGGTACTCTTAAGTTGCTGATATGTTAAGGAAACTGGTTGTATTAAATTGTGTAAATCAGCTATGGCGCTTTGTAATACTACCACAGTAGAAGATGGGATTATATTTTGTGGATGAAAATGGACTTGGACTCAATTTTTCATAAAAGAAAAAGAAAAGGGAACTTATCTGTATTGTTTCTTGGCTTCCTGGGATACTGTGTGCATTCTTAAAGGTCCTCTTAGTATTAAGAGGAATTGAGTTTGAAGACCAGGCCTTTCTGGTAGTTTCCAGACAGTAGCAAAATATACTTTGACATTGCTGAGAACCTTCGCTGAGATATAATATAAAGTATTGCTGAGAATCTTAGCTGAGATATAATTTAAAATATCTAGCATCTTTTATGGAATGTAAATATCACATTACTTCAGGTAGTTTTGAGACCTTCCTAATATATCACATATAAAACAGGCCAATTGGAGTAGTCAGAATGAGATGGTTCTGTAAGATGAATTTAGTGCACACCAAAATATGTGAATTTCATGTCTTTGATTTTTTTTTTTTAAAGCTTGTTTGGAAGAGAAGTTTTTTTCATTTTTGAACGTATAGCAAGAGTATATAAAGTGCATTCCTGATTACTAAAGAACACCATAGTTGCACATTATTTTGTTCACTGGAGCAAACTTTTAATGTTAGTTCTTTTCCCATGGATATATTTAAAATGGGAATCTGTAATTTCCACAATAAAAGCTATTTGATGGTCTCTTATATTTCTTTGAGATATGAAATAACTGCTTCATTAAAACAATATTTTCAAGAATGGTCTTGGTCTTTAAAGTCAGGGTAGTTTTTATAGTTCAAAACTTATTGTGGTGACCTAAAAGTCACCCTAACAGTGAATTGCTAGTTATTTGCATTTGAGGTTTGATTATCAAAATAAGAATTTAGATAAAGGTTTGCTTCTACATTGCCAAATTTTCCCAAACTTCACATTTCATTATTCTGCATATCTCTATTAAGTTCTGAAACTGAAGCCTTAATTTGCATTTCATTTTTAATGCTCGCTATTGAAAAGGAGAATTATCTATGTTGATTTTCAGTGCTATATATTTGGTACTCTGGCAGTTTTAGAAAGAATCTTTCACTCGAGACTTAGATATTAACAAAAATTTGCAATTTTCATACTTTTTAAAATCCATCTTGATCTTCGTATCTAAATTAAAAAAAATAAAATAAAAGAGGTCCCAGGTTTGAGAGTTTGTGAGATAGCTCTGCTTTTAGGTTACATATAGCTCTGCTATACAACTTTAAAAGTGTATGACACCTTTGACCTTAAAAGACCTGATCTTTATACTTAGACCATTGAAACAAAATTGTTTTTAGACATTTGAGTGAAAGCTAGGGTGAATATGTAATAATTATTGTTCATTTGTGCTGTAAGAAACTATGTAATTGATAAGGTTTTTTTGTATGTAGTAAAGAAAGAAGAAAAAGACAGTCTTAACCTGGTGCAACTCATAAAACCTAACTAGGCAGTTAAAGTTAGCCATATTTTTCAGTAAAATTATAAGCATAATATTTAATTATTAATCAACAGCTAACATACTTAAAGTTTATGTTTTCCTACATTTCATGAAGAGCATGGGTAAAGCAAGAGCCATGTTTTATGGGATCTTACCATGAATATCAATTACTTTAATATTAGAGAACTTTAATAGAAGTAATAAAGACTTCACATCTCAACCCTATTAAAAAATCTTTTTGAAAATAGAGTCATTACAGGCATGCCTGTTTTTGTTGTACTAAAGGAAATCCTGAAATTATTGCTGTCTTACAAAAGTGCAAAAATGTTTAAAATTGTGATATTTAAATGTTCTAAATTAGTAAATTTAGGCAATTAACTGTGGCATATTGCATCACCACCAGTGAGGCATACCTGTATTTTAAAATGGTAACTTAAGCAGGTGCTTAACTTAAGAAGATGACACTTTTCTTGAACTTGTTTGAAGTCTGCCTTGTTTTTTTAACATTTCATTGTGAAGGGTACCTTTTAAAATAGGTCTGAGGTAGTATTCTATATTTTTAGTCAGTTTTCTTCCTCTCACTGTGAAATGAAAATAATCTAAATTATAAGAGCGTTGTAATTTCATGGCTTCGTTTTTTATCACATGCCCCAGGTAAATTGGTGCAGGTGGTCCTCAGGCTACACTTTGAGAACACTGCGCTGAGGGAAGTAAAGACTAAGGCCAAAGACTGAATGGAGGATCTTACAGTTTGAAAATTCCGTGACTGTCATTCAATCAGTAGGTTTGTACTACCTCAAGGGCAGTTACCACATACTGAGTCGAATTGCAGAGATTTCTATATTTTAAGTCATACCTGAGGAAAGCACTTTGTGCGTATAGCTTCACTCAACATTCCCATGTGTGCATATTATTCCGTAGAAGGCAATTACAGTTCCTTGAAACGCCAGGACATCATTTTAAAATGATAAAGGTATACCCAGAAAAATCCTCATGTGTTAATTGGGGTTGTTTTCATTTTTTTCTTTCAAAGAAAAAGATAAGGTGAGAATTAAAATAAGTATCAATTGTACAATGGAAATGTAACATAAGGCAAGCTGCTAGAGAATTCTATCTAAAAGTATATATAGAGAGAAGGTGGAATACTAAGGAAATGAAAGACTTACATGATTAAATACTAATATAGACCATGAAACATTGACACACCTACCAAAATATAAACTTACTAAGTTAAAATGTGTGAGTCAATTCAAGGATCTAGATAGTGAAATGACTTCAGGTATGAGGTGGTTGTATAAAATACAAAGTAAAAATAGGAATGAGTTGGATTTTATGAAATCTTAGAAAAAATAAAAATATTGTAAAATACTGATTAAGTAATTAAACCAATAGTTAAACATGGCCCTTGGGTAAAAAGATCAGGGGATAAATAAGCTCCTGGAATGGAATAACTGAGATTCTAAAAAGGACATGGAAGGATTTTATTCACGAATTATTCCATACAAGGAAATAAATAAATAAAAAATCAATAATTTATTTCAAAGGAGAAATAAGAACAAGTACAAATAATTGTTTAAAGCAACTGTATTTCTTCAGTGTTTTTTAACTGAGGTGTGTGAAAGGAAATATCTTTTGTATCCCAATCCACATATAAAAACTGAAACAAAAGTTTTCTGAAACAGTACTAAGAGCAGTGCCCTCTGATATTTTCTATTCCTATCCAGCTCTACAAATCTAATCTGTTCCAAACCATTTTACTAAAAAATAAATAGAGTGTCATTCACTAAGTTGATGTTTATGATGTACCGTTTGAGAAACACCAACCTGGAGTGCTGGCTAAAAGTGGAGGTCCTCAGACCCCACCCCCAGATATTCTGATTCAGTGTGTCTGGTGTAGGGCTCAGGAATCTGCATTTCAAATGGTACCGCAGGGGATACTGAAACAGGCGCAGGGTACTCTGACACACTTTGAGAAACTGGTATAAGGGACAGATGGATAAAGAGTGAATGGGAGTCATGCACGGATTGTGGGATTAGAGTTCACTGACTGCTGAGGTCTCTTCCAGCTTCAAGATTCTATGGCTACGTTTCAGTCGTCATTTTGCAATACTGAGAGGACCTCCGTGCCCCTCTGTAGATATTCCTGTAGTAGCAGGTATGGTGCAAGGGACAGTGCTGCCTCTGTAGCTTACTAAGCTGAGAGAGTTTGAGCATGTCACTTCAGAATAAACTTTCAATATCATATGAGCAAAAGGACATATTAATATTTACCTTGCAACAGAATGAGAATTACAAAAACAGTAATGTCAGTAAATGACCCTTATCCAGAGTGAGCACTCAAAAGATAGTATAAGTTTTCATAGCTACATCTCATTTCACTCTAACTCCCCCTAAGACTGAAATTTCTCAAAACTGTACCTTTAATTTTCATTCTCCCTAAAGCAGCAATTTACAACTGGTGTGCTGTAGCACCAGTGTGCTACAAGAATTTTTAAAACATGGAATTCCTGACTATTTGGTCAGGGGCACTGATCTCTTTCCCTTAGTTCAGGGGTGGGGAACCTTTTTTCTGCCAAGTGCCATTTGGATATCTATATATCACTAGAGGCCTGGTGCATGAAAACTTGCATGGGTAGGGTCCCTAAGCCTGGCCGACGATCAGGGCCGATCTGTGAGGCGACCGGCGGGGCAATTGGGGGGCCCCCGCTGGCACCCGCCTTTGGCTGGCCTGGTGCCACCCACTTGCCGGCCATGCCCCCCACCGTCACTGGTCGGGGCCTGTGAGCTTGGGTAGCTCCTGCATTGAGTGCCTGCCCCCTGGTGGTCAGTGCACATTATAGCAACCGGTCGTTCTACAGGTCGTTACACCCTTCAGTCGATTTGCATATTAGTCTTTTATTATATAGGATTCTGAGCCATACAAAATTACCAACTTAAGAATTAGCCTGCTATATTTGGTCAAACATTTAATTTTTAACTAATTCACCCCTAATGTTTTGGCAGGGCCAGAACCAAATGATTTTGAGAGCTTTATATGGTGTGCAGGCTGTTTTTTCCCCACCCCTGCCTTTGATCATCAAGTAAAAAATTGACAATAGCCAATACAACAATAGACATCCAGTGTGAATGAATCAAAATTATACCTAATTTTTTTGTCATATTAGCAATATGTACATATTTTTGGTGTGCTGCAGAATTTTAGTAATCCTATCCTATATCATAAAAGCCCAGTGACCGAGTGGCAGAATGACTGGTGGACCAGTTGCTTTGATGCACACTGACCACCAGGGGGCAGACGCTCAATACAGGAGCTGCCCCCTGATGGTCAGTGTGCTCCCACAATGGGAGCTCAGCTTGGCTGACCAGGATGAGCGGGTCCACAGCTGCTTGGCTTACTGGGCTGATCCCCACAGGCCACGCCTCCCACCAGTGCACGAATCCCATGCACCGTGGGCTCTACTTAATTTATAAGATGCAAAAGGTTGGAAATCGCTGCTCTAAAGTGATTCTCAACCATAGTATCACGAAACACTAGTGTGTTTTTCACTAGATGTGAGGTGTTGGACAATTAATTTGTTACTGAAGGAAATAAGAATAATCAGAAGAAGAAAAAAGAATAGTTGGGGCATGCAACTATTTTTTTTTTCAGGTTTGGACAAGGATTTTCCCACCTCTCACAAAAGATAAAGTACAGGACAGGAGAACAACTCTTTTCATATTTTAGTGATTAGCTGAGTATTCTCTCTGGAGACTTTGATACATCTTGGAATGTTTTAGAGCATCACTTCTCAAACTTTCCTCTACCATGATACATGCAACTGATATTTACATATGGGCCATTGCAATTTCCCTGGTTATAGACATAGATAAATTACCTGGTAGGTTTTATATGTAGTTCACAGTGTGATAAAGCCACTTCTTTCCCTATTAAGAATGTCAGAATACAAGTGAGAATCGTATTATCATAATGAAAATTTTGAATATACCCATACACCTATTTGAAACCCTTTATAAAATGTGGTACTTTAACTGTAACTACTTAGGGCATTTTTTACAACCAATTAAAACTTATCCTTGTGTCAAAGCATGAAAATTGAGAAGCATTACATCCAGAGTGCGTAATTACATTGTACAAAATAGGCACTTAAATAGAAAAGAGGGGCAAGTGAAGAGATGAATGGGAAATACACCAAATTCCTGAAATCTCGAACAATATGAAAACTAAAAGCTAGGGAAAATGCAACATGTGGTCAAATACAAAGAAGTGCAAATGACTGCAAGTAGTATCAGAGTTCTCTAACAATTTATTTTTAAGTAGTTTAACATTCATTTATTTGAATGAATTAAAAAGAAATAACTTTGCATTTCATAATTTTTAAGATTATTTTTGACAGGAACATCTTTCTACTTGGCTAAATTTTAGTTGGGTGTACTTTTACATCTCCAATAAATTAATTAGCTGTATATATTTTGAAAATGTCTTTGTACTTTGATATGTAGTGGTATTGGATATATAGTCAACATCCTTTATCTAAAAAAAAAAAAAATTCTCCAAAAAACTGAAAGATTTTTTTGTTTGTTTCTCCAAAAGTTTGGTGGCAAGAGCAAAACCAGATACAAACTATTATGGGCTTGTTTAAAATAGTTTTAAAGCTTACTTAGAAAGAATATTCACATACTTTGCTATAGAAATAGTAATATATTTGTGTGGGCTATCTTAGATTCATAAATCTAGCTAGCAGTGATACATAATATATGTTATATGCTCTCTCTGAACTTTTAAAAAATTTAATTTTTCAATTACAGTTTACATTTAATATTATTTTGTATTAGTCTTAGGTGTATAGCATAGTGGTTAGGCAATCATATACTTTACAGAGTGGTTCCCCTGATATTTTAAGTATATTCCCCTGACACTATACATAGACATTACAATATCTCTCTGACCTTTTTTCTTTAAATATATATTTTTTATTGATTTCAGAGAGGAAGGGAGAGGGAGAGAGAGATAGAAACATCAATGATAAGAGAGAATCATTTATTGGCTGCCTCCTACACACCCCCTTCTAGGGATCAAGCCCGCAATCCTGGCACGTGCCCTGACCTGGAATCGAACAGTGCCCTCCTGATTCATAGGTCAACACTTAACCACTGAGCTATGCTGGCCAGGCTCTCTCTGACCTTTTTAAAAACACAAAAATCTGAAGCATACCTGGACCCAAGGATTTTACATAAGGGATTATGATCCTATCATATTAATTTCCTTAGTCCACACAATGAAATTTATCTGTCATTCCTACCCACTTCACTCAATGAAAATTCTTTTGCTAATTTTGGTCACTGATCATCTGAACATTTTGACTTCATTGCAAGCTGGTGAATCATGGAAGATATCTTAACATTATATTTTAACTCTTTAAAACTGTCTGTCTGTTGGAACCCTTTGGCTTCTAATATAAGGCTAGAAGGCTTTAGAGATTATAAAGTCAGATAAGCAAAATGGTAGTTAATACCATTTCCATCTCCTAAGTTGAGCAGTGTAAAAGGCTCCTGTCCTGGGTAAGGAAAGCTTAAACACACACACACACACACACACACACACACACACACACACACACCTACACACCTGTTAATTGAACCTCATATATCCATTTTGATACCATGATTCCTTTTTTGTTGTTATAATTGTCAGTTTAATTAAACAAACACACATATCTATATAACATTTGAAATGCTTACTGTGTTGAACATTTCTTATGTATCATTGAACAAAATTTAGGCTCCTTTTGTTATAGTTTACTGTAGGGAGACATTTCATGAAGAGGTTCTATTTCCTTTATTGCCGTTTGCACATTTCTTACATTCTAGCAGAAAAGTAAAAGTAGAAAGTTTTCTTTCTGCAAATTTAGTGTACTCTCAGGTGAGAATATTTTTGTGTTGTATTGCTTCATAGACGTTCTAGATGCCTTTATTTTCAATAATTAACCCTTTGCACTCGCTTGCTTTTTTCTTGATTCCTTTATTCTAATGCTAACCGTGTCGAGTCACACTCGACATCCGAGTGCAAAAGGTTAACTATGAAAATGTAAGTTAAGATCTTGCCTTTGTACTTTTAATTTTCTGTAGAACCAGAGAAAAATGAAAAGTTTGTGAAGAAAACAGTCTGACATTCTCTAGGAATAAAGTAGTAGGTGATGTGATTTATTGTTATGGCTAGACTTAAATCAGTCTTCATTTGGTATAGACCGAGACTGTTGATGACTAAAGAATGTTCTGCTTTTATTATTTATTAGAGGCCCAGTGCATGAATTCGTGCATGGGTGGGGTCTGGCTGGCCTGCCCCGATGGGGCCCATTGGGCCGGGCTGGCTGGGGGGAGGGGCCGCGGGCAGTTGTCTGGCTGGCCCTGCCCCGGATCAGGGTGTTGGGGGCCGACCGGAGGCGGGGCCGGTGGGGGGGTTGAGGGGTGGGCGACCAATCAGGGTCTGGATCAGGCTTGGTTGGCTGCTACTGGTTGGCTGCTACACTGCATGCATAGCCACTGGTCGTTCTGGTTGTTTTGCCATTCCAGTCGCTGGCCTTTTATAAATATATATATATATATATATATTGCTTGACTACCATAGGAAAGCCACAGATTAAGTAATTCAGAGGATCTCTTATTAGCAATGTTGACTCTTTTAATATTAAAAAAATGCTGAGTTTTTTTCCACTTTTGGTGTGCCTTTGAAAACTCACCCAAGTGTAGAGTTCTCTTTGACTACAAGGGAATGTGGTGGAGCATGGAACAAAATGAGAAAATAATTCTCCACACCCAGCTGTCACACTTTGAATATCTTTTGAGTTACTGAAGTTAAATTTTTTTTTCTTTCCTTCATTTCTTCTACCCTTCTTCCCTCTTCTTTCTTCTCCTCTCCTTCTATCTTGTCTGTCTTTCTGATCACTTTTTGTCTGTCAGCCTTTTATCATATTCACTAATGTGCATCTGTGATACTGCCTACAAATGTTTAAGATTGATAATATGGAGTTGAATTTTTTTTTTACTATTATTTGATTTTAGAGATTTGTTTGTACTTTTTGAGGTGTTTTAGTGATTATCACTACTTATATAATAAAGTTGATGATATATGAGTTTGAGCCATCACCCAATTCCTAAGGGATTATGAGGTGCCTGTAGTAGGGCTTTGTGAAGTAAAGTTACTTGTTTTTATGAAATAAATCAAAGTGAATTTCTTATTCAAATTTTTTTGTGTTTTAGGGTGATAGGCTGATTACATAGTTTTATTTATATTTAAGGGAAAGTTGAAAGCAGTATTTAGAAGTTTCCCAAGTAGTATTTTACTTTGGGAGGAAGGGATGAAGTTAATTTGGACTGAGGGCCTCTTTGTTCAGTACAAGTTTTATTTTACTACTTTATTTTCAAAACAACTTTCTGATGAGAGGTAACTCTATTATTTATTTTAAAATATATTTTTATTGATTTCAGAGAGGAAGGGAGAGGGAGAGAGAGAGAGAGAAACATCAATGATGAGAGAGAATCATTGATAAGCTGCCTTCTGCACGCCCCCTACTGGGATTGAGCCCACAACCTGGATATGTGCCCTTGACCGGAATCTAACCAGGGACCCTCCAGTCCACAGGCTGACGCTCTATCCACTGAGCCAAACCCGCTAGGGCAAGGTAACTATTTTAATGATGAGGAAACTGAGTCTTGTTTAGTAACTTCTCTGAAGTCAGAGAAGTATGCTTGGCTGCAGTGCCACAGTCTTTTGGGGTTTTCCGCACAGTCTTTTGGGCTTTTACCTCCCTTTAGCGCCACATTCCAAGAGGTTAGAAATGAAAGGTTTGGGGCAACTTCTAGGCAATAATTTCCCTAATTTTTCTTTCTCCCCAGAGAACAGTCTTCTTCATTTTGAAGTAATAGGGCCAGAATGCTACTCTCTGTTACACTTAAGGGAGATAGATGAGAAAGTCTCTGAGCTGGGGCCTATTATCAGTCAGGTCGCAAAAAGTAACCAGTACAAATGTAGTTTATAAATTGACATTTAGTGAACTAACTTTCTAGTTGATATATCTAGTATAGAAATGTCTAGTAACAGCAGGTATTGTTTCTACTATTTAGTAATTCCTCTAATACATCATTAGAAATTCTTTGTTCTTTCATGAGGAGTTGGTTTTTTTCTGGCTGAATATTCTATGATGTTTTTACTCTGGTACGTTTTAATACTTAAATTATTTTACTGAAGGAATTTACCAATATAGCATGGAGAGTTTTATGAAATAGTTTTCTGGCATTTGCTTTGAAAAGAAATTCCTTATTATTGGAAAAAATAATAAGCAGATTCACGGACTTGTATTTCAGATGTCTAATGATCAAACGTGAATTACATATAGGGTCAGTCAAAAGTTGACAGCTTTTGAAGTGGTATCTGGGTACTTTTTATTTTACCTAAGAAACTTACTTCTGCTCTGATAAATAGAAGATATTTTTATAAATTATAGATTTCTATACAAGTAGAAAATCATTTAGAAAATACAAAATAATATGGTCCTTTTTTTATACTAAGAGCCCTATTCGTCTGAAATTAAAATCTTTTATCTTTGTAAATTCAGCAAAGTCCAAGAGTAATTCAGATATGGAAGATCAAAATGTAGTCATTCTTTTTTAAATGGCTTTTCTTTTTTCCCTGATCCATAAAACATGGGAATACGGTATTTTCCTATTTTGGCAAAGTAACTGTTGTGGGTGGTAGTCTTATTAAAAGTATGCTCTTGCATTATTTTAGCTGATTGATACTTTACCAAAGGTGGTGGGCTTCCATTTCTTGTGTTTCATCCTCCCACAATAAACCACTTCCATGCTATTCTCATTCAAGTGGGATGGTAAACCGAATCATAAATTTATGGCCTCTGACACCTTTCTTTCGACTTGTTTTATTGGGTCATGTTCAAGAACATATTGCATATTAAATACTTTGGTTCAGTGTTGGTGAGATTAAAGTAGCAAAAACTATTATCAATTTAATTCAGCCTAAGTGGATTGAGTGCCTATAACATGGTGATGCTGATTTAGACTTCAAGATGAAAAAGATGAATATAGAACAGCTCTTTTTTTTCATTTTTTAAAATTTCTTTATTGATTAAGGTATTACATATGTGTTCTTATCCCCCTATTGCCCTCAAAGTAAATGTGTTCTGCTGGCTGGAAAAGGCCACAAGATGTAAATATCTATGCTATACGTTATTCTGTGCTAATTGTTCTAACAGATATGGCATAAAATAGTACTGAGTAAATGCCACTGAAAAACTGGTTAGTTCCAGCACAGGAGCTGGACACTGAAGTGGAGGTGGGGAGGAGTTTCTTGCTGTGACACTGTGTTTGTACTAATTGTCATTAAGGTTGTAAAACTAATTTGGCCCAAGCACTAGAGTAGATTTTAAAAATTAGATTTCTAACCCTAATTTGGCTTTTATTTAAATATTAGAGGTCTGGTGCATGAAATTTGTGCACAGGAAGGGGGTCCTCTCAGTCCAGCCTGTACCCTCTCCAATCTGAGACCCATTGGGGGACATCCCTCTCACAATCCGGTACTGCTGGCTCCTAACTGCTCATCTGCCTGCCAGCATGATCATCCCTAACCACCTCTGCCTGCTGGCCTGATCGTCCCTAACTACCCCCCCCCCCCCCCCCCCCCACTGGCCTGGTTGTCTCATGCAGCCTACTGTTCAGTTGTTTGGTCATCCCTCAATAACCTCCCTGCCGGCCTGGTCGCCCCATGCAGCCTGCTGTTCAGTCATCCATCCGGTTGTTTCAGTCGTGACGGCCCCTGGCTTTTTATATATTAGGATTAGTGTATCCCTTTGGCTTTTGGTCTATTTAAAAGGTCACTGACTTTTTGACAAAGATTTCTAATGATATTAGAAAGATATGCTTTAGTTAAGTGTTTTAAACTTTCTTCTTAATTTCTTTTTTCTTTTTTTATTTATTCCTATTAGTGTTGCAATCTCTAGTGATAACACTTTTGAAGTGAAGGGAAGTGTTTGAAGATTCCACTACCAAATCATGTTAAAAGCATACAGACTAAAATAATATATTGGAACTAGATTTCAAACTAGTGGTCCGAGCACATGTCAATAAAAGTATTACAAACTATTATAGTTTACTAGAGGCCCGATGCACGAAATTTGTGCAAGGGGCTCGGCCTCCGCCGCTGCGGGGCTGCCTTTACCTTGGCCCCCATCCGCTGCGGCGACGAGGGGTCTCTGCCTTGGCTCCCGCCTGCTGCTGCCACAGCTTCGTCCGGAAGGATGTCCAGTCTAATTAGTATAGTATGCTTTTATTATTATAGATACTTAACTTTTATTTAGATAAATTATACTGGTTAGGAGTATATTAATAAGAGTCTAGTCCAATTATTAAAGCACAACGTGAAATTCTAAAGAGGTAAAAATTTACTGCTGTGTAACCCTTGAGCAATTATAGATTGATAGAAGCATTTGGCATAATTTTTAATCCGTTTTCAGGTTTTCCAGGATGTTTTCAACCCCTATTTTCAACTGTGATTTGTCTCATGGCTTAGTAAGCCATGTTTTGGAGGCCCCATGAGTTTGGTTGCCTTAGTAATCTGGGCTCTGGTCTTTGGATTCCTCTTTGACTTGATCAAACCTTTCTTATAGCTTCTTTTTATCATTTAAGCCTCAGAATGTCTGCCTTTTCACCCAGTCTTAGTTGTGGCCCTCTTCTGACTGATCCTTTCTGGATTTCAACCCAATTTAGATTCAAACCATGTTTCTGAAATGTGGTGCTCATTGTTCCAAATGCCAGCCATGGGTGCTTTTGATAATAAATACATTCATAGGTGAAATCACAAAGAAGAAGCCTATCTGGGAAAAATATCCTATATAATAAAGAGCTAATATGCTAATTAGACCGGACAGCAGAACGACCTTCCAGGAGACCTTCTGGAGTGACCAGTGTGCAGGGCCACGGGGCTGCGAAGTAGCAGGGGCTGTGAGGTAGCCGGGGCTGGGATGGGCTGAGCCCCTTGCACGAATTTCATGTATTGGGCCTCTAGTTTATTCATAAGATCACAACATTAATAATGCCTCTACGTCAGCCTGTGGACTGAGGGGTCCCGGGTTCGATTCCGGCCAAGGGCACATGCCTTGGTTGCGGGCTCGATCCCCAGTGGGGGGTGTGCAGGAGGCAGCCAATCAATGATTCTCTCTCATCATTGGTGTTTCTATCTCTCTCTCCTTCTCCCTTCCTCTCTGAAATCAATAAAGAAATATATATTAAAAAAAAAATAATGCCTCTAATGATGACATTGAAGCAGCAGAGAGGAACAGACACACACAGAATAACAACATGAGAGTCTTCCATTCTCTGTCTTGGGCTGTTTGGCATCATGGAAGTACAGGCATTCAGATCTCATTATTTACCAGTCCTATGGTAATAATCTACTTCTTTATAAATTTTATATATGGGCGTGTGTTCTCATCTCATTTGGTGCTATCCGTTTTTAGTAGTCCCAGAGAACATGTTCTGATTTGTTGTAAGGTTCAGGGTTTTGTTGTATTTTAGTAATTTCCTGTATGCAGCCTCTGCATGAATAATACAGATTCATATAAAAGTTTTCTAAAGCTTGAAACGGCTTCAGGAAGTGGGTCAATCACATGTGGACATAGAGTTTTACATATGAAAACCTTGTTTCACACACATAGTGATATGTTTACTGCATGAGGAACTGTGAACATGAATCAATTGTTAGGAAGTGGATTTCCTATTCTTTATTTTTTAAAAATGTGACCATATATGTAATTTCTGACATATTTGTCAAATATAGCTAAATGACCTTAACTCTAATATATAGATCTTAAGAATTAGGGTAATTGGTACTTTTCTTCATTAAAGATGTTTTCTTGAAAAGTTTTGACTTAACTAGTGTTTCACAATTAAATTCTAATTTCATTATGCTTCATCTGTATTTCTAAATGACCTTCAATTAGCAATGGCTACTGATTTTATAGTTTAAAGTTTTACCGTTCCCAGTTCCCATATTAAGTAATCAGTGTAAAGTACACATAGCGGAGCTACATAAAGCAACATAATACTCATTATTTTATGAAGAAGAGCCATCTTTCATAAAATAAATGATAATCCTCTATCATATCTGTTGGGTAAATCTGGGCTCTATATTTTGAATTGTCTTTATTTTATGCAACATATATTTATTGAGTACTCAAAATACATAAAACTGGATTAGGGATTCTGGGGCTTGCAAAATTAAAAAAACAGTGGTTCTAGTTTCAGCATGTTTCTAGTATAGTTATGACACACATACCACATGTGGAATAGAAAATAAAGACAAAGATTCTATATTCATGGGACACAGGGATGGTGAGTATAGGGTGATAGGAGACGATTAGGAAGGGGAAATTGGGATGGATCTGATCTTTGGTTGTATTGTTTAGTATTTACGTATTGTTGCAAAAGCTTCCTTGAATTTACCAGGGAGAAAATGAACCTGGTGGAAAGCCCAGGTTAAACCTACCTGAGCTAAATAGTTCATTCCAAATGTGTCATCTAAGAAAGTGGCATCTCTGGACCTTTTAAATGTGGCCCTATCTTCCTCAGCAAAAGAATTTGAGCATGTATCTTTGATATGTGTACATTTGTTTATAAGTTACATATACTGAGGTATTAATATATTATGTATGTAATTTCTCTCTATATAAAAGCTTAAGCGACAATTTGACTGTTTTGACTGTTTGACTGGTAGCTATGACATGCACTGACCACCAGGGGGCATATGCGCAATGCATAGGCATGGAAACATGGAACAGACTGATGAATCTCAGAGGGAAGGGGGAGGAGGAGGGCGGGAAGAGATTAACCAAAGATCTTATATGCATACTAGAGGCCTGGTGTATAGATTCGTGCATTGGTGGGGTCCCTTGGCCTGGCCTGCAGTCCGACATCCCCCGAGGGGTCCTGGATTGCGAGAGGGCACAGGCCAGACTGAGGGACCTCACTGGTGCACGAATCCGGGCACCGGGCCTCTAGTAAAATATAATAGCTTAGAAATAAGAAAGATAAATTGAATATAAATAAATTTCTAATATTTTCTTATTACATCTTACCTATTATGTCTTTTTTAATGTTTTGGTGTTCGAGAACCCCACTTTGGAGACTATAGGTCAAAATTGAGCAGTGTTACACCAAGTTTAGGTAAGTTCCATTAGATCAGGGACTTTGTTTTGCTGATTGCTATATTCTCAGCTCTTAGAACATGCTAGGAGCTCCATAGTACTATTGAATGAATAGGCAGAATTAGGCTAGTCAGGAGGGAGGAAGACAGACCTTCCTCAGCATGAGGGATCTGGTAGGAATAGAGACAATTTTTGTTCATTGCTGTACCTATGGTAAGGAGGAAGTTATAGCCAGTGGTGCTGGTGGTGCTGGTGGTGCTGGTGGTGGTGGTGGTGGGGTCGGGGGGCACAGTGTTAGTGTGAATATCTCAGAGGAATGGCTTTGGCAACCTCAGATCTCAAAAAAAAAACATAACCTCCTTAAGCAGTAGCATCTGGGTTTTATTCATCTTGTGCCCACAGTGCCTAGATCTGTGTCTGTGATTTATTTTTGTTGAATTGCTCTGTTTTATACTATGTACTGGATGTAAGAGGCTCTGCGTGTGCAGGAATGGATCAGTGTCAAGATCAGAGGCCTGTAAATGAATCCTGCCCTGATTGAAGCAAAGCCAGTGATTCTGGGATTACCTCATACGCAGATATGTTTTTAAGCCTTGGCAGTGTTTCCCGCACAGAGATGTTGTAGTGACCACAACTGCCAAATTACAGTTGTTTATTTAAAGATCATTGTTAACATACTTTTATTGACATATTATCAATGAAGAAAATGGAATTTACAATAGAATCATTTCTTATATGCTATTATCTTATACCTTCTTCCCCCACCACTAAAGCTGGGATATGTCATGGATCAGCACAACGTATACTATTACAATTAGAACTGGATTTACTTACACATAAATGAAACAAGGTACTTGGTATTTTCTTTCCTCTTTTTGGAATTTTCTTATTCATACTTCTTTAAAAGGTACTACAAATTCGAATTTTGTGGTCATAAAATAAACCTGTCATGCATTTTATTGAGTGCCATCAGAGTTGGGGAGAGCAAACATTTCCTCCCTGAGAAGTGAAGGCATTAGCTGTCCTTTAGGAGCTGGCCAGATGAAGATATCCATCCTTTTCGCTCTGCCATAAACGTCAAGATGGGTACCTCCTTACCCCCTCTTACAGCTCAGTCTCATTTAGGACATGTTTATTTAAAGTGGTTTCACTTCTGCACAATTAATAAGTTACTATGCTCTCATTTGCATTTCTGATGCCTTATAGTAAATACAGGAAGTTCCCCTTTGCCTTACAAAAACAGTTTATTCTGCCCAAGCTTCCTAGCCTTGGAAAAAATTTCTTCAGAGAGCCCTCCTCCATCTTTAGCACAGTCTCATCATTAAGTCATCAAATCATCAAGTCTTTATTATAAGGCTGTCACCCTTAAAGGCACAGTAGTAACATAGCTTACTTCCACTTGTTATTGTAGTCTAGAGTTTACATTGTGATTTCACTGACCTTTTACTCTTTAAAACTACTCTGTGAGGTAGATATGATAGTAGGGTATCATTATTTTCATTTTGCAGATGAGGAAATAGGCTCAGGGTTGTCAAGTGGCTTGACCCAGGTCACTGAGTTTGCAGTGGCTCCTGTGAGACCAGAACCCAGTATTCCGGCCACTCATTTAGTGAGCTGCCCAGTGTGCAAAGCAAATTTTATCTTATTTGAGCAGCTTTTTTTTTTCTTTTACTTATTTTCAACCAAGTAAGTTATTGTAAATACCCATAACAGCAGTGGCATGGACAATATGGTAATTTAATTGTTCATGCCCAGTGGTATATAAAATGTCAGTGAAATGGGGCTTAACTTTCTGGTGTACTTAGATCTACTTGTGTATTTAAGTAAGTGTTCTCAGATCCTGTGGAATGACTGACCATTTGACTTAACTATTTTGTAGCTTGTGATGGAAAATTTAATGCATAGGGACCACACACTAACAAAGAAGTGCTTTGAAGTGTATGTTAGGATTCTTACGTGAGATTTAGCTTATGTATTGGGGCCATTTATTTTCCTTCTATGAGACATTTGTGAACTTATAATGAAAATTAATTGGAAAATATGAATTGATATCTAGATATTTGAGCTACACCCATTTCTGGAATACATTTATATTATAATATGATATCAACTGGTGTTTTCAAAGAAATGAAGGCTTGTGCATAGTTTTCTTTTTTAAATTTAAAAGACAATTTAATTTGGCACTTTGTAGAAAAGGAACATTTATCAGGCTAGTTAGAGAATTCAATACATCACCTCTGCCAACTATAAAAGAAGATATTTCTATCCAAAAATTACTACAGGATCAAATATTCTACATAGTAGAGAAATTTTATTTGTTAGGATCTTATTTCAAAGTTCCCCAAGAGTAAAGAGGCTAGTAATTATCTTACTGTGAGAGAATGATAAAAAATTGATTACATTAGATCGCCAGAAACTTTTTTTTAATTTAAAAGATTTACAGTCTGAGACAAAAGCAATTTATTTAGAATATTTGTTTCTATAGATTCCCTTTATTTCAATTTAATGTTTATAATTTGTATTTGAATATTACTATTTTGGGACATGATATAAGTAGTAATGGCAAAAGAAGAAGTTTATTGAAGAATTGCAATTTGAAGAAAAACCGGCGCATGTTTATTGAAGAAGGCATATAAAGATGGAAGGGATTAGAAACGATAAACTTTCTTTTCTTTAGGTTGGGTTATCATTGAAGTGGGGGTATGAAAATAAATGTCATGAGGATAACTTAAAATTCTGTTTTTAAGCAGTTATGCAAACTCTGAATCCAGTGGTCCCTCTCTTTGTACCTGGAAACAGCCTGTGAGGAAGGAATTGTCTCCACTTTAGATGAGGGAACTGTGTCTCTGGCTCAGCAACTCTCCCAGGGTCATTCTTCCCATAAGCGATGGAGCTGGCATTCCATTCCAGCTCACACTAAGGAGGCCAAGCTCCCACTCCCGCACTCTCCTATCTGCCTCTTGTGCTTCCCGCATGGCATTTGTATCACTCCATAGTGCCATGTACCTGTCTTGACTCCTAATGAATTGTAACACTGAGGGTTTAATGCACAGCTTTCTGGCTCAGATAAAAGTGCTTTTTCTCTGTTTGTGTTTCTACATTGTCATGCAGATTGCTGTATACACAGTTACTTTACTTCTTGAGTCTTTGTAAGTATATGGTAAAGTTCTAAAGTTAAAATTAGTATTATATAGTATGCTGGGAGAGCATGATTAAAAAAAATTTTGGCACCACATGAAAAAAATAGTAGTTTTGGGATTTGCATAACTTACATCCAAGACAAATAATAGACTTTTAGCTCCAAAAGAGATATTGCAGATGATCTTGGAGTAGCATAATCTATTATTTTAAATTTGAAGAAAGTAAGGCCTAGACTAAGAAACTGGGACCCAGGCATGTGAATAGAAGACCTAGAACTAAGATGTAAGGCTTCTGGTTTGGTGTTTTGCTGTAGAAATTTGCTTAGCTCCAAAATAACATAAAAAAGTTTTAGTCAATTGATGGCACCATTTTCACAGCAGGAATATGTGACTTTTTTGTGTAGTCATTTATAAATAGTTATAAAGGTAAAAGAACTAAAATGTTATGTATTATTAGAATAAAGCTATATGTAATACATTATACATATTAACTTTGAAATCATTTTATTCTGTTACTAGTTGACTTCTAATTTATTTAGTAGTATAACATAATTTTTGTAATCAACAGATAATAAAGTGAAACATGGCCTTGGTGTAGTTCCCTGAATCCTGTGAAAACAGAGGAAGAAATTGCAAAACAATACCACATTGATACATGGCATCCCAGCTTATCGAATGTCATAAGTTTATTACAGTCTGGTTTTATGAAGAACCATCCCAGCCTTACAGCAGTTTTACCTAATCTTAAGCAAAAGAGCCTTTCAAGTTTCCAGGGCTGTTAAATTTTGTTTTGTCCATCGAAGTATAAACTGCTCATTGCTGTTGATCAGGAGAAAGACGTTTGTAAAACCTTAACAGCTTTATTTGTGAGAGTGATTTAACCGATTTGTGTCCTGCGACGCCTCATGATGGCCTTATTAAGAAACTACTGTAGTGAAACAGTGACCACATACCTTGTAACTGACTGAATCCACTCAAATGTATGTGGACTAAACATTAGTGAGTTAAGACCCTAGATGGTATTTTCAAGGTTGGTGTTTTTATGTCTCATTTGAAATTAACCTCCACTCTGTAGTTCAGGGAGGAAGTCTGGCATGCCTTACCAGAGGAGGTCACCTGGGAGTGGCCATCCCCCAGCTCCTTACTTGCAGAGGAACAGGAGCCAGGTAGCCCCAGCAGCTGGCTAGTCTGTTTTTCTCCTTTGTGTATATTAGAAAAATCCACCCTTTACTTGAGATACTCTAGTTCCAAATGTTGGAAAATTGTCATAATAGATTGATTTTGTTAGAAAAAGACACTTTACTCCCCGTTGGCAGAAAATTGTCATAATAAATGTATAGATCTGTGCTCTCTCATGTGAAGGGTGCCCCTAGTGTTGTGCACAGAACAACTTGCACAGCTGTACGTGGAGACCCTGCAGGGAATTTTATCCAAGGAGCTCATGTCTTTAGTTATTAAAACATTACCTCTAGAAAACTATAAATACAGTTTTTAGATATGAAATTTAGTTATTTATGAACTCCTTATTTTTACATTTATAAACATAATAAAAATTAAATTGAAAGACTAGACAATGGAGTCATTTCTTTACCTCTGCAGTGTACTGACAAGAGGCTCTGTATTCTATTACACATCTCTTGGCCCAACCAATTTAATATATTTTCAAAGTTAGTCTTTAGAGTTCTGATTAAAGAAGAAAAACTTTGGACCTTTATAAAGGAGCTTTCCTAAATTAGATAGGTGCAGTAATAGAATGCAGAATGACTTTAAGCATTCACCTCTTTTATCCATCAGTAACAGTCAATTGTCACATCATATAAGTGTAATTTGATGGGATTTTTAAAATACCCAAAATTGGCAATCTGTGATGAAGAAATATGCTCAGTGAGGACTTGAGTTATGAGGACAAAAGGAAAAATGAACTTTTTATAAATCTTAAGTGGCAGCTAAATGGAAATAAAAACCTTTAATTTTTGTGTGAGAATGGTGATAGCAGATCAATACCGTGTGTTTAGTTGGAAGCAGAAGGTTTCAGAATGCAGCTTGTCTGACTTGAGAGCAGTTGTTTTGGCAACTAAGGATTGTAGAGGGTTAGTTCCCTACACATTTGAAAGGATAATAATCTACTCAGAATCTTTGTGCTGGTCCATATAATTATTTTCTTAAAAGGGGCAATAGTTACCTTTCTCCTTATTTCAGGAGTGGCAGTTGATAGGATAGTCTAGTGTTTCCCTAATTGAGTTTGAGTCTCGCCCAATAGGTAGTGATGATGCATTAAGCAATTACAACAACAGTTGTGCTGGGCCTTTCATTCAGCTCAGTGACATGATGTAAAATACAGGGTTCAAAACAAGGATTTTGAAATGGTGATCGCCTACCAGTTCTCCTCACGGTTTGGGAGAAAGGACAGCAAAATGTTGCTGGTTTGTAAAAAGGAGACTGCTTGTTTACAATATCTCAAAGGTGCTAATTGTTTCTATTGGAATATTACATGTGAAACCTTAAGGTAATCCTTAATCTTTTACTTTTACTAAGGTCCCACAGGCCAGTGACCAATTTGCCCCCACTGTAATACCTAACCTCTCCAGAGCCTTCCTGCTGGCTTCCTGGCTCATGGCGGACAGATTAGACAATGTTAAGTTTGTGTAAATCAGCTCCCTTCACTGTGCCCTCTCAAGATCAGCTCTAAGACCTGGGAGCCAATGATCCTCCAAATTTTGATTTCTTTACTGTATAGACTTTGCTGAGCTGACAGTCATTCTCTAGTTACTCGTGCCCAAGTGTTTAAATTGATCACATTTGTAATTTTTCTGTTGTCATAACTTTTGGAAATGTTAGTATGGATAACTTAAGGACTATATTTTTAAAAGTCCTTTGTCAAAATACTGGTTATTTGCTTACTTTGTTCACTAAATGAAACTCAGAATTTTTAGATTTCATGATACACAAGGCCACATGATTAAATAAATCAAGTACTTTCAGTGATATCATTTTAGGAAAGTGACAAAATCATTTATGGTACATGAGATCATTTTTGCTAGAAGTTTATGTCCTCTTTTGGATTAAAAAAATTAAGTATAGTTGATATACAATCTTATATTGGCAATATTCGTTTCAGGTGACTCAACATTTTCATATTTTACAATGTGATCACCGTGCCAATTCTAGCAGTTATCTGTCACTGTGTAAACTTATCCCAATACTAGAGGTTCAATGCACGAAATTCATACAAGAGTAAGCAGGCCTTCCTTCCCCTGGCTGCCGGCACCGGCTTCCCTCTGACACCCGGGACCTGGGCTTCCCTTGCAGCCCTGGCTTCGTCCATCAGGTCATCTGGAAGGAATTCCGGTCTAATTAGCCTATTATGCTTTTATTATTATAGATTACTGACTGTATTCCCTTTCTTCTTTTCAGTCATCTATGCACCCCATCCCTTCTGGTGACTATCTCTTTGGTCTCTGTTTCTATGAGTCTGTTTTTGTTTCATTTTGTTTTACTTTTTAGATTCCACATGTAAGTGAAACCAAACAGTAATTGTCTTTCTTTGCCTGACTTATTTCTCTTAGCATAATACCTAGATGCATCTATGTTGTCGAAAATGGCAAGATTTCATTCTTTTTTATTGCTGTGTAATATTCCATTGCATAATACCACATCTTCTTTATGCATTCATCTATAAATGGACACCTAGGTTGTTTCCATATCTTGTCTATTGTAAATAATGCCACAGTGAGTATAGGGCTGCATATATCTTTTCAAACTAGTGTTTTTATTTCCTTTGGCCAAATACCCAGAAGTGGAATTAATTAAAATTTTTTAGGTTACGTAATGGGACTTCTGAGTTAACACAAAAACATATTTTACCTTTATAAAAATCCATAATAATCAATGCTAATGCAACTTGTATGCATGCATATAAGCCTAACCAATGGACACAGACAACAGGGGAGTGAGGGCATGAGGAGGGAGTAGGGGGATTAATGGGGGAATAATGACACATATGTAACACTGTAATCAATAAAGAAATTTAAAAAAAATGCTAATGCAAAGAAAAATTTAAATATATGCTTTATGAAGTTAAAATGTATGAATTAGTTATTTTATCATAATATTTGGAATACTGGTTGTGGTGCTGGGCCTATCATTATTTATTACAAATGTGATATAGTTATTATATCTGCAAGTAATGTGTGGCTCCTTAATCCTTTTAACTCCTACTATATTTTCAGAAGGAAAAGTAAATTATATTGATTTGCTGAGTAACTTCTTACCCAACCAGTTTCTTTTATGGTTTGTTAATATGACTTCTCTGCTAGTGTGTTTATTCTGACTTAATAGCAATGAGTATTTTAGGTAAATTTAATAATGTTCAAGATAGTTTGAAATTTAATCAATACTTATTTCCTTGCTTTATAAAAGTATAAATGCTATACAAGTAACAATTACCTAAAAAAGCTGCTTTATATTATAACAAAATAGTGCTAGAGAAATATTTGCTCTGATAACATGAAATGAAACTCAAAAGTTCTAAAAATTATTTTGGTTAAGATTTATAGCTTTAGCCCTATCCAGTTTGGCTCAATGGATAGAGCGTCGGCCTGCGGACTGAAGGGTCCCGGGTTAGATTCCAGTCAAGGGCACATGCCCAGGTTGTGTGCTCAATCCCCAGTAGGAGTTGTGCAGGAGGCAGGCAATCTGTGATTCTCTCTCATCATTGATGTTTCTATCTCTCTCTCCTTATCACTTCCTCTCTCTGAAATCAATAAAAATATATTAAAAAAAAGATTTATAGCTTTAAATCTTTGTGATAGGTTAGGATGATGGCATAAATTATAGTTATCTGGCAGAACTTTAAGGAAAGTTTTAAGGAATTTGTGATGGTTCTAAAACAAAGCATTAGTAAATTAATGGTATTGGTGAGCATTTACTAAATATTTGTTCAGTGAATGAAATTACTGAACTTTGTCTTATTTGTATAGGTAATCATTGTGTCTCATATGCTTGACGGTACCTGCTTCAGTACCTGTATAGCAAAGTGCATTGGGAGTTACTTTATGGATAAATGAAATGTAAGACTGAATTTAGAGTTTTATAGGTTCTTCTGGCATATTAATTTTAAGATCTAAACTCGATCTTTCCTATATTCTCATGAAACCTATTACAATTGGTTTTCTTTTCTCTCTCTACATATATTTGTTCTACTCTGCATGAAATGAATAAATATGACATTAATATGACATTAATAACCTGTATTTACTACCTATTATATATTAGGTACTCTTTAAATATATAAGTATTTTAAGTCCTCACCTGAAGATATGTTGTTATTAATTTTTAGAAAGAGGAAGAGAGAGAGAGAGAGAGAGAGAGAGAGAGAGAGAGAGAGAGAGAGAACCATTGATTAGTTGCCTCCCATACGCACCCCGACTTGGAATCAAACTGCAACTGGAATTGAACCTGCAACCTTTTGGTGTACGGGACAATGCTCTAACCAACTGAGCCACCTGACCAGGGCTATATCAGTCACTCTTATATGTTTGATCAATGAGAGAACCAATCAGTGGTTCGTTCTCTCTCTCTCTCTCTCTCTCTCTCTCTCTCTCTCTCTCTCTCTCTCTCTTCCTCTTTCTAAAAATTAATAACAACATATCTTCAGGTGAGGATTTAAAATACTTATATATTTAAAGAGTACCTGATATATAATAGGTAGTAAATACAGATCTTGCTGGTTGATATAATTTATATACCCTCTCCCACTTTTATTTTTCTTCCCTCCTCCCTTTCACTCCCCTCCCAAATATTGGAATTGAGGCTCAAAGAGGATAAGTAACTTACCTAGCATCACCCAGGAGGAACCACAGGATCTGAGTCCAAAGCCAGTTCCCTTTCCATTGTCCTCAATTATCCAGGGACTCCCATAACTAGACTCTTAATCTCTGATTGCTGGAACAGTTACTTTTTTCTCTTCCTCTCTCATTTGATTGGCTTCTTTTTCATGATTTAAAACTAAGTTCTGGGCCCAGCCACACTTCCAGAAACCTAATTAAGTTGGTCTTAATATCTACCTGGGAGATATCATGGTTTAGAAGTGTCATCGTGTGTACGGCAAGCCCCATTTGAATCTCATCTATGCCACCCCTTAACTCAGTGAATTTGGGCCAGGCTTGTTAATGTCCTGGTACTCTGGTTTTCTCATCTATAAAGAAGAAACATAATAGTTACTTTTTAAAGTTATTTTTAAAATTAAAAAATAAAATCTATGTAAAGCAGTCAAGTGCTTTGCACATGGGTACTTAGCATCTATGAATTTATACTACTTTGTATGAATTCTCCCATCTCTGTCAGATATATTGAGTGTATCGGTGTTTATATGTGCTCACTTGTCTATTTTCAAGCGTAACATCTATAATAATAAAAGCGTAATATGCAAATCAACCGAATGACCTAACAGCAGACATCCAGATGACCTTCCGGATGACTACGCTATGACACCCACTGGCACCAGGCCAGCCAAGGCGGGTGTGATGCGATGGGTCGGGGGTCTGGCCATTGCCCCATAATCGCCCTGCAGGGGGAGGCCCAGGCCACCGACAAGTGGGCTGCGGCGAGTGGGTGGGGCCTCCCTCTGCAGGGCGCGATCCATCGCAGAGCCCTGGCCAGGTGGGCAGGGCCTACCTCTTTGGGGCGATCAATCATGAGGCTCCCAGACTGTGAGAGGGCACAGGCCGAGCTGAGGAACCCCCCCTCCCTCCAGTGCACGAATTTCATACACCAGGCCTCTATTGATATTTATACTCATCCTATATTATAAAGAGGTAATATGCAAATTGACCATCACACTCTCACAAGATGGGTGCCTATGACCAGGCTGGCAGGGGGGTTAGTGAGGGATGACCAAACAACTGAACAGCAGGATGCGTGGGGTGACCAGGCCAACAGGGGGGTTAGTGAGGGATGACCAAACGACCGAACAGCAAGCTGCATGGGGCAATCAGGCCGGCGGGGGCTCCATGAAGGGCGACCAGGTCGGCAGGAGGGATAGTTGGGGGCGACCAGGCCAGCAGGGGGAAGCAGTTAGGGGCAACCAGGCTGGCTGGAGGGTGCAGTTGGGGCCGACCAGGCCAGCAGGGAGGGCAGTTGGGGGCGATTAGGCTGGTGGGGGGGTCAGTGAGGGGTGACTAGGCTGGCGCGGGAGGGGGTAGTTGGCGGTGACCAGGCTGGCAGGAGGTGAGTAATTAGGAGCCAGTGGTCCAGGATTGTGAGAGGAATCCCGGATTGGAGAGGGTGCAGGCTGAGATGAGGAGGACCCCGCTCCTCCCCCACCCCCGCTTGCATGAATTTTGTGCACCGGGCCTCTAGTTTATATATAAAAAGGGTTTAGAAAACAAGTGGTTTTCTTGGGGTTGGTGGAATCCTGATAATGGGTAATATTATACATTTAAAGATTAATAATAAAAGAATTGTAGCATTCATTCAACAGACATTTATAGAGCTTCTTCTATGGGCTAGGTCAGTGGTCGGCAAACTCATTAGTCAACAGAGCCAAATATCAACAGTACAACGATTGAAATTTCTTTTGAGAGCCAAATTTTTTAAACTTAAACTTCTTCAAATGCCACTTCTTCAAAATAGACTCGCCCAGGCCGTGGTATTTTGTGGAAGAGCCACACTCAAGGGGCCAAAGAGCCGCATGTGGCTCATGAGCCGCAGTTTGCCGACCACGGGCTAAGCTCTGTTCTAGTCTTTAGAACTAGTAATAATAAGATGGTTAGAAATGCTGCCCGTATGGGAGGGTATCTCCTAGTGGGGTAAAAGAGGCCAATAAGTAAGTTGTATATGTTAGGTGGTATTATATTACAGGAAAAATAAAGCGAAGGAAGGAGGGAGTGCAGGATTTCAGTTTTAAACAGGGTGGTTTGTGATGAGAGGAGTTTTACTCTGTCAGGAATTGGGCAAGTCCAAGAGTGGTTCATACAAAGATGGAGAGTGTGGTGCTGACTTGTGGGATGCCCTGTCCTCTTCCAACACCTGAGTGTCTTTTTCTGCACCATTTTTAGAGTGTCTGGCACTCTTGGAGACATTCCTGTTCAGTGTGAAATGTGGTACAGAAGTTTGTACCCGGGGGCAGGCTTTGGGGGAAATGGCTATGTTGCTTGGAAGAGGATGCATGGTGCTCTGGATGGCTTTTTCTATAGTTGGCAGAATTAGGGGCATGCCATGTGCATTCCTTGCAGCTAAAATGCTCACTCATACTTTCTCTTAAGACTTTTATTTGAAATTCCCTTATAGCAGTCAAGTGAGCTAGTAAGTAGACCTTTCAGAGTGACAAGAGTATCTTCAGCAAGTGTGCTGTTCTTTAATTGCCTTTTTAAAAATAGTGCTGATGGCAGGAGGGCTGATTATTTGTAAAATAATCTACAAAGAGTTAAGATAGGGAGTAGTGTTGAGCTATACTTTCTTTTTAAAAAAAATTCTCCCAAATTTATTTATAGGTCTGTTAATTCATTCAGCATGTATTTGTTGAGCACCTACTATGTTCTAGGCACTGTGAATGTTACCAAGAGGATAAGGGTGGGGAAAGTGATATTCCTACTCACAAGGAGTGTGTACAGCAGGGAGAGAAAGTACAGAAATACCTCCTTATGAGACATTAATGAGATAACACATGGGGAAGAAGCTAGCACATGCCTGGGTACAGTAGATGCTCAACACCTGTGTGTTGATTTTTGGATAAAGTGATTAGTAATACAGTATGCTAAAGATAATACAGTATGCAGAAGAGTAATACAGTATGCTAAAATGATAGATGGCAAATGACATGAAGAGTGATGCAGCGGTAACATCTGGCTACGTTATTAGGGAAGTCTTCATGGAAACTTGAAATGTGTCTTAAAGATTGAATGGGATTTGGGCACACCCTGTGAGCATGAGGAAATTACCTTATTTGGTTTTGTATTTTTATAGAATCAGCTGTCAGATTTTTGTTGAGTGAGAAAATAGGGGAAAGGACAATCCTGGTGAAGGGAAACGTGAGGGCCAGGGCATGCCAGAGATTGGGAAGCCTACAGGTGAGTGCAAGGGAAATACTGCTTCAAAGTAATAATGGATCAGGTTCTAAAGGCTCATAATTGCAAGGCCAGGCAGTGGAGGGTTTTTGAAGCAGGCTTCATACCATGCACAGGTAACACTGAAGAAGCAGAGTGAGTGTCAGGAGCAGGAGATAAAGACTTAAACATTAGAGGCTGGAAGTAATTAGGAACTCATCTAGGGTGGCCATGAATCGACCCAAGTGGTATTTTAGAGGCTGAATTGACAGCACACTAAAGTTTAGTAAACAGCTTTAACCTGCTCAGTGGAATGATTTTGAATGTCTCCTTTTGCTATAGGAACTCTTTTTGAGAAAATGAGAGCATCAAATCATATTAACTGGAACAACTTTTCTTAGAGTTTACCACTAAGTCATGCTTGCAAGAGCCTTTATAAACACGATGAAAGCAAAAGAATGTTAAGTAAAGTTATTATATCATGTTAGGTAATTTATGTCAGAGTTCAGTTTTTATATACTGTAAATATATTTTTTATAGTTCTTTTGGGCCCTTTGTATGTTCTGAGTTATAAATACACACACACACACACACACACACACACACACACAACACACACACACACGAGAGAGAGAGAGAAAGAGAGAGAGAGGGAGAGAGAGAGAGAGAGAGGAAATATAGTAATAACCGCATATCAGTTATTCATTTGATGCTGCATCTTGAATCAGTAATGATAACACTTTGTTGGTTTTTATGTGAAAATTCTTAATGATCATCAGTTTTATAAAGTGGTTTCCAAGAAAGCATTTCAGGTAGGGCATTTTTGTATTTATTTAAATAGAATAATAATGATGTTTAGGTTTTATTTAGAACCATACATTTTTGTTAGGAAAAAAATTCTTCAGAAAATTTATATCAACTTTTGCCTTCACATCCAGCATAAATGTATAAGACTATATAGAAGAGACAGTATAAAAGTGTAATCTGTATGATCCTTTCTTTCAAAATCACATACCTTATTAATGTGCTTGTGTGTTGGGGTGTAAATTCTGAAAACAGATAAACCCAGATTCTAGCCCTGTGCCAGACATTTTATTTCAACAGGCCTCAGTTTTCTCATCTATGAAATAGGGGCTGGCCTGGAATGATCAGGAAGGTCCTTCCCAGGGCAGCTCCTTGTGACTCTGTAACCTGTTGGAGCCACAAGGGGAAGAATCTCCCTTAACCATTGACAAATTGTAATATTTTAAAATTCAGATTATTTGGTATTCTTCATAAGTTCCTGACTTGTATCTTTTTTCATGTAGGAGGCTGAAAGGCCATGTTTATTTCTGTTACAAAACATTGCCTTTTACTGAGCAGAGTGCAAGGCCCATGAAAGATGCCCCCAATAAATAATTGCTGGGTTTGTTCAGCTGTGAGAGACATTAGTGTGTTAAGGGATTATTACTCTGGGCCTTGGTCTGATCCTCTGCTAATGTTAGAGAAGCAGTTGAAACAACTCTTGTTATTTTCAGAAGTAAACTCTAGAATAGGCTATCACAGAAACCATTACATTCACTAAACGAACACTTATTGAGGTCCTGCCATTTGTCTGACAAGCATGGTATTAAACCTCAGGAATATAGAGTTAACAAAAGTAGGTACCCCAACATCAGCTTCCATAGTAATAGAGAAAACAGGCATTATGGTCTTAGTATGAGTAGGTATTACTCCAATTAAAGACAAAAAAGTGTGAAGTATACTCTACATCATTGTTAAAAGTAAAACTTTTTTTTAAATGTCCAAATCAGTAAAAGTACACACTTGAAAAAATTAAAAAAATATTAAGACTCACCCCAACTTCCCCTCCTGCCACTAAAGTTTCTTTCTCTTGAAGTAAGATGACGGATTCTCATCTGGGTTTCTTCACATTTCCCTTGTTTAGGTCTGAAGAACCAGGGACATTTCAGCTAGTCTCAACAACCATGATGGCAGGCAGGGAGATCTGCAATCTCTAAGGACATTACAGCTGCAATTATTTAAGGATTTATAGATAAAAGCCAGTTTTAGTAATTTTTGCCTCGGTAGCATTTTACCCACCCTTTAAATGCTGTACATCGGTTGACTTCATAAGGGAAGAAATTCTTATTTCAAAAACTTTATTTTGGAGTAACAAAGTGACCTCAGGTTGGTAAGGATCTGCTGAATTTGCTGAGTTTGAACAGACCAGTCAGTAGTGAAAAGCTTGAGTTATTTGGTATTTAGACATCCCATTGCATTACAATGAAAAATGAGAATCCTCACTGTGTTATATCTATAAATTCTTCTGTGTTTATAATGCTACTGTGTATTGAGCATTATGTACCAGGCATGTGTTAGGTATTTTAAAGCATCTTACTTAATCTTTATAGTTGTACAATGAGGTAGATGTTATTATTCCCCATTTTACCTTTGAAGACAATGTAGCTATTTCTGTGCTTCAGGATTTGAATTGTGGTCATTCTGACTCTAGAGTCCAAGTCCAATTTTTCACTTTTCCCCATGCTCCCAAGTAATTATGACTAATGTCTATGCCTGAGCCTTTTTCTTTTGTATTAAATTTATTGGGGTGACATTGGTTAATACAGTTATATAAGTTTCAAGTGTACAATTCTATAATACATCATCTGTGTATTGGATTGTATGCTCACCACTCAAAGTCTAGTCTCCTTCCATCACCACAAATTTGGCCCCCTCTATTCTTTTCATTCTCCCCAATCCCCCTGCCTTTCTGATAACTACCCTTCTGTTGTCAGTGTCTATGAGTTTTTTTGTTTATTCATTTGTTGTTTTCTGTTTTATATCCCACACATAAACGAAATAACTTAGGTCTGTGCTTTTTAATGCATGGGATAAGGACAGATTAGGTAGGTGAGGGTTGTGCCTGTGAGTGCAGCATGAGGGAGGGGAGACTTCAGGGCTTAAACAGGAGAGATGCATTTTAGAAGCTTGAGGTGAAAACAAGGAAACAATAGCCAGAACTGTTCCAGATAGAAGTTTCCTGGACCCCCGTGGATATCAAAATCCATCGATGCTCAAGTCCCGTATATAAAATGGCACAGAACAATGTGTACAGTCGGCCCTTCACATTAGTACATGCCCAGCTGTGGGTCAAAAATACTGCTTTCAGTCCCCAACTGGTTGAATCCACAGATGCAAAACCCAGGAATAAGGAGGGCAGACTGTAAATTTATTGAAAGAAATCTGCGTCTAAGTGGCCCTGCACAGGTCAAATCTGTATTTTTCAAGGGTCAATTGTAGTATAGTTGGGATACTTTTCTTGTATTTGCCTCTAGGTTTAAGGTTTTAGATGTACCCAGCTCACAAATGAATTTATAGGTTTCCAAAGGCACTTTAGCAAAGAAAAAGTAATTTACAAACTTCAAAGTAATCTACACAAGTTGCGTTTTTCATTAAAGATCCTGGAAAAAGCTTGGAGAAGGCTTGTTAACCTTTTCAAGAAGACATTGCTATGGTCACATCATACTGTAATAGTAAAAGTCCAATAAAAATTATTCATCACAAAGCAGAAAGTGCACCAAAAATACTATCCCACTTAAGTTTAAGAACATGATGCTTATCTTCTGGAAATACAATATTTGCATCTCCAGGTTAGAAAGAAGGTTAGCCTGGCCGATGTGGCTCAGTGGTTGAGCATCAGCAATGAATCAGGAGGTCACGGTTCAATTCCTGGTCAGGGCACATGCCCGGATTGTGGGCTCGATCCCCAGTGGAGGGCATGCAGGAGGCAGCCAGTCAATGATTCTCTTTCATCATTGATGTTTCTATCTCTCCCTCTTCCTTCCTCTCTGAAATCAATAAAAATATATTTAAAAAAAAAAGGTTAAAGAAGCCCCAATAAAGGACATCTGAAACACCACTGCGATGGAGAGCTGTCCTGGAAGACATCTCTCAGCGCTCTGGCTAAGCCTGTGAAATCATGGATAAAGCCAGCAAAGAATTATTCACACAAATTCTTGTGAATTTGAATGAGCAATAAGTTTATACAGTCTTAAAGTTTCTGTATAAATTCTCACCCCACCTCCAAGCATGACCATCTTAAACAGTAGGAAAAAAATGTTATAAACTGTTGTCCCCAGATGATAAAAATAGAAATTTCTTAAAAATATAACTTGCATAAATTCATGATTAAAAAATAATGGGGCAATATAGCAAGTAGGAGGTTTTGGACCTTATCCATAATTTTGTAAAGTTGATGTCAGGGGGAAAAAGCCATGTCCTTTCACAACAGCCCTGGTCTCTACTGTTAGATTGAGTACTGGTCTGTGTGGCTCAGGGTCTGCTCAGCTCTGTTGTTCACATGCTCTGGTATCCTCTTTATTGCTATCCTGCCAAGTTTCTCCAAGATATTATGACTTTTCTTTCCATTTTAGAAAAATATTGGTTAATAGAAACCACTACCTATTCAATTCTGATTCAGTAGATGTTTATTGAACATGATTATTATTTTAAAATGGCTCATATCCTATATAATAAAGAGGTAATATGCAAATTGACCATCACTCCAACACACAAGATGGCTGCCCCTATGTGGTCAAAGATGGCCGCTCCCATGTGGACACAAGATGGCCGGCAGGGGAGGGCATTTGTGGGTTGGGCGATCAGGCCAGCAGAGGAGGGCAGTTGGGAGGGACCAGACCTGCAAGGGAGGGCAGTTGGGGGTGAGCAGGCCTGCAGGAGAGGGCAGTTAGGGGTGACCAGGCCTGCAGGGGAGGACAGTTAGGGGCGACCAGGCCGGCAGGGGAGGGTAGTTAGGAGCAACCAGGCCGGCAGAGGAGGGCAGTTAGGGGCAACCAGGCTGGCAAGAGAGGGCAGTTAGGGGTGACCAGGCTGGCAGGGGAAGGCAATTAGGGGTGACCAGGCTGGCAAGGGAGGGCACTTAGGGGTGACCAGGCCAGCAGGGGAGGGCAGTTAGGGGCAATCAGGTTGGCAGGGGAACAGTTAGGCATCGTTCAGGCTGGCAGGGGAGTGGTTAGGGGGTGATCAGGCTGGCAGGCAGAAGCAGTTAGGGGCAATCAGGCAGGCAGGCAGGCGAGCGGTTGGGAGCCAGCAGTCCTGGATTGTGAGAGAGATGTCTGACTGCCTGTTTAGGCCCGATCACAAATGGGCAGTCGGACATCTCTCAAGGGGTCCCAAATTGGAGAGGGTGCAGGCTGAGCTGAGGGACACCCCCCCCCATGCATGAATTTTGTGCACTGGGTCTCTAATTAGATTATAATTTTGATGTATGTATCTATATTTATTTTATTTTTTTCGATTAGATGCTGTTTTAGATGCTGGCCTTGAGCCAGACCAAAAATTTTGCTGAGCAAAGTTTCAGAGCCCTTCTCCTGGTGAATGCTGGGTGTTAAACAGCCTTACAGGTATCTGGTAACTTTCTGTAATTATTCCTTCAATTAACAGAACCAGTGGGACTGTCCCGCTGGGGCTAATGTGGTTGTGGTGATTTTCTGGTATTTCTTTTGAAGAGGTTGCTTTAGGAAATGTTTTTTAAGGCACAAACCAGTCTTAAGTGATACTTCTACCAGGCCAGCCATTTAAATGGCCAGAAAAGGCTCAATTTATATAAAATAATTCAGTGAAGATGTTGGGAAACTTTAAGGAACCAAACATTTGGCTAGATTCTGGAACTCGCCCTTAAATAAACCTGGAAGCCAGAATCAGAGGGATCTTTGGTTTTCTTAGTGTTCTGCTTCTTGAATTTTTTTAACTTTCTGAATGCCACAAGAAAGTAAACTTATATTCTTACGAAGTCAGGGGTCATTGGCCAAGTTGTTCTACCAGAAGCTCATATTTTTGAAGTTTCTAGAATGCTTTATCTCTCTCTCTCTCTCTCTTTTTTAGAATGCTTTATCTTATAAAACCTTTTGAATATTACATTCTACTCTATAATACTTTAAAAAATTAAGGTCAAAAATTAAAGACAGAGATCTTTAATGTTTGGTGAGTGTTTACAAAAGAATACACTGGTATAATCCACATACCTACATGTTTTAGCATAGAAGTAGCATTTGAAATTATTTTCATCAAGAATATTGATATTTACTTTTAAAAATTTTGTTTATTTTTTAAAATATATTTTTATTGATTTCAGAGAGGAAGGGAGAGGGAGAGAGAGATAGGAACATCAATGATGAGAGAGAATCATTGATCGGCTATCTCCTGCACACCCCACACAGGGAATCGAGCCCACAACCCCAGTATGTGCCCTGACTAGGTGACCTCCTGGTTCAGAGGTCGAAGCTCAACCAGTGAGCCATGCCAGCTGGGCTTTATATTTACTTTTTAAGTTTTATGGCTTTTCATACCACTTTATAGATTCCCTAGGGATGATGACAGTGGGCGTGGCATGATTATTCTATTTTGAGAAGTGTGGACTTAGTTGAGATAGTTGTGCAAAATGATTAGATATCATAATGGACTTTTTATTTTATTTATTTTCTTTTTTTCTTTTTAGCTAAAGCCTAACATTGCTAGAGAAGTCTGTTAATGCCCACTGTTCATCTAAACATCAAAAAATGTCTACTTCGATTGCAAGTCATTTATCAAGTCAAGTAATAGGTCTGCTATTAGGAAATTAAAGATTCATTCAGATTCATTGTTTTTACTGGGAACCTATTTTGTAGTAAAGCCTTATTCACATGTATGTGACCTACCATTTAACATCCTTTTCAGGATAACATTTGACACTTTGCTCTACAGTAGTCATCTTCTAGGAATCCCTCTGATGACGCATTCCCAGCTTTTTTTCCCCCTCATTTCTTGAATTCTTTTGTGAACATTGCCTGTAACTGTAAGTTTTGTATCTCTGTTTTCCTCCAGGTTTTTTTCAGAGAGCAGATATTAAAGCTTCCTTTTAGTAGAGACCAAATTTTAGTTATTGTATCGAGTGCAATGCACAATACAGTAAGCTCACTAGATTGATTTCAATTGTAGATACTGGTGTTAGGTAATATAGAAGATACAAAACTGGGTAAGGGATAGACCCTTTGCTCATGAATGTTTAATAATATTAGGGGGGTTGATGATGGTAAGTAATACTTATTAAGAGATTTTTATGTGCTAGCTAATATTCTAAGCTTGTTGCATGTGTTATTTGATTTTGTATGCACAATAATCATTTGAGTTAATAACATGCCAGTTTTATACATTAAGAAGCTGTGTCTTGGTCAGGTTTCCTAGAAGCAGAGCCTGAGATGCAGATTCTTGTGCAAGTGCTTTGTTGAGGGAGGGCTCAGGAGGAACCTGAGCAAGGGAGGGAAGCGGGAAGCAGGATGGGGGAGGGCATGGTCCCTGGACTAGCACTGTCAGCATAACATGTTAGAAATACATGTGCTCAGGTCTCATTCGAGTGAGTTGGGCAGCAACTTGTGGTTTAAGTAGTCTTCCAGGTGATTCTGATTGATATTAAAATTTGAGAACCACTCAGGTAGAGGAAGAATCCAGTTAAAGATGTGGGTTTTGGTAAAAATCTAGCCTTAGTGGGTTCCTTAAAGGAGTTTAGGAGCCACTTTATTTATTTATTTATTTTTAAAAATATTTTTTATTGATTTTTTTACAGAGAGGAAGGGAGAAGGATAGAGAATTAGAAACATCAATGAGAGAGAAACATCCATCAGCTGCCTCCTGCACACCTCCTACTGGGGATGTGCCCGCAACTGAGGTACATGCCCTTGACCGGAATCAAACCTGGGACCTTTCAGTCCACAGGCCGATGCTCTATCCACTGAGCCAAACCGGTCAGGGCAGGAGCCACTTTAATACTTTAATCAGTCAGACATTGGGGTCAGGGGAGACTTCTAGAGGGACAGTCAGTGAGAAAGGGAATCTCTGGAAAAGGTAGGTCTTGTGCAGCTGTGAGCTGTTAGCATCCAACACTCCCAGCATCTACTACACTGACATACAGGGAAGTTAAGTAGCTAGTAGTGGGATTTGAACTTAGGCAGTCTGGTTCCAGAGTCCATCTTCCTAGCCATTAGTTATACCGTCTTCCTGTGGTCAGAACAATAATAGCAATAATAGTATGGGCATAAATGAACAAGAGACAATTTAGAGGAGAGAGCTGCTTCTGATGGAGGAAAACAGGAGCCCTCATGAAAGGGACATGATTTGATTTTGCCTTGAAGTAGGATAAGATCTGCACATGAACAGATTTATGTGAGAGGCCTTTTAGGTATTAGGACTGGCCTGAGAAAAAGCACTATGGCATGCAAGTATGAGTTTGTGTGTAGAAAGCTAGTTATTCTGTTTGCCTGAGATTTGGCTTATTAAGGAGATCTGGGAGAAAAGTTGTTCAACATGGGTTTGAGGCCAGATCATGGATATCATTGGATGCCAGGCAAGTTAAGATTTTTAATCTGGGAGGTGATGTAGTCAGAACTTTAGATTAATATGGCAACAGATATTTAGGATGAATTTTAGGAGGAGAAACGGGATAAGTAGAGGGAGACAAGTCTGGAAGCAATTGGTGTACACCAGCGATTTTCAACCTTTTTCATCTCATGGCACACATAACCTAATTACTAAAATTCTGTGGCACAACAAAAAATATATTTTTTGCTGATCTGACAAAAAATAGGTCTAATTGTGATGCGTACATGCAGATGGCTATTGTGTTGGCTATTGTCATTTCTTTTTCTTTGACAATTTAAGGGAAAAGAGGTCTGTGCCCTGACTAAACAGTCTAGTATTGGATGCTTTAAAAATTCTTGCAGCACACCAGTGTGCATTTTTATTTAAATTTTTAATTTATTGATTGATTTTAGAGAGAGAAACATCCGTTTGTTGTTTCATTTATTTATGCATTCATTGGTTGCTTCTTGTAGGTGCCCTGACCAGGGATTGAACCCGCAACCTTGGCACAGCAATACAATGCTGTAACCATGAGCTACCCAGCCAGGGCAGCAGTATGCCTCTTGCGGCACCCCAGTGTGCTGTGGCACACTGGTGAAAATCGTTGGTGTACATGATAAATAAGGACCTGGTCTTGGCTCTGATAGTTAAACTGGAAAGAAGAAACTCAGAAAAGGTACTGCAGAAGAAGCAGTATAGGGAGTTGGGGAAATAAAAGATAGCAAGCCATTAAAGAAGCTGCCTGCCTAAGAGGATGCTGGTCCTTTCACACAAGGATGGAGCTTCCGCACTGGAAGGTACTTGAGGGTGTACAGAGAAAGTGCAGTTCAGGTTCAGGAGTGTGGAATTTGGTAAGGGGCATCCCATTTGTAGATGCAAGCAAGTATTTGGAATTGTTGACCTAAAACTCAGGGATGGATAAGACTTCATTGTAGAGGCAATTACTGAAAGTCCAGGTCTGGTCATAAAATTGTCAAGGATGGCAATAATAAGAGAAAATCAGTGTCAAGTTTAAAATTCTTCGTCTCATTCAGTTTCTTAAATACATTGATTCACATGATCTCCAAATGAATTATGAAGTTACATTTTGCATATTAAGTCAAGAGAAAGTTAAACCTCTTACTGCTCTCTAACTCAGGGTAGGGAATATAATGGGAAAAAAGAAAAAAAAAAAGTCCTCAAAAGTCCTTTCAGTCAAAAGCAAACATGTTTTTTCAGCAATTCCTCTGTAATATCTTGATCTTTATTTTTTTTAATCTTGTCTTTTTTTTTTTTTTAAATAATCCTCACCTGAGGATATTTTTCCATTGATTTTTAGGGAGAATAGAAGAGAGAGGGAAAGCCAGAGAGAAATATCGAAGTGAAAGAAACACATTGATTGGTTGTCTCCTGCATGAGTCCTGACCAGGCCTGGGCTGGAGAGGAGCCTGCAACCAAGGTACTTGCCCTTGGCTGGACTCCAACCCAGGACCCTTTGGTCTGCGGGCTGACACTCTGTCCACTGAACCAAACTGGCTAGGGCAAATCTCTTGTCTTCTCCCCACCCCCACAAAAGTAGTTAAATAGTTTGGCTTAAAAATCTTTCTCCTTTGCTCTTCTTCTAGCTTAAATATTATCTAATAAAAAGAGTAATGTGCAAATTGACCATCACTCCAACATACAAGATGTCCACCCCCATGTAGTCAAAGATGGCCGCCCCCATGTGGACACAAGATGGCCGCCACAAGATGGCCAGCAGGGGAGGGCAGTTGGGAGGGACCAGGCCTGCAAGGGAGGGCAGTTGGGGAAGATCAGGCCTGCAGAGGAGGGTAGTTAGGGGTGACCGGGCTGGCAGAGGAGGGCAGTTGGGGGTGACGAGGCCGGCAGAGGAGGGTAGTTAGGGGCGACCAGGCTGGCAGGGAGGCCAGTTAGGGGTGACCAGGCCGGCAGGTGAGGGAAGTTAGGGGCAATCAGGCCAGCAGGGGAGCAGTTAGGTGTTGATCAGGCTGTCAGGGGAGTGGTTAGGGGGTGATCAGGCTGGCAGGCAGAAGTGGTTAGGGGCAATCAGGCAGGCAGGCAGGCGAGAGGTTGGGAGCCAGTAGTCCTGGATTGTGAGAGCGCAGTCAGACATCCCTCGAGGGGTCGCAGATTGGAAAGAGTGCAGGCTGGGCTGAGGGACACCCCTCCCCCCGTGCACGAATTTCGTGAACTGGGCCTCTAGTTTATAAATAAAAGGCAAAATTATCAGCCAAAATACTAAATAAAGTCAACTAGGAATTAAGAGTAAGATTTCTTTGTGATAAACCATGAGACTCAGATTTAGTTGTATTTTCAGTTTAGATATGTAGTCAGTTGTTTCAGGAAGAGATGTTATACACTAAATAATGGGGCTATAGGATGTCATTATGTGCTGTAGTTCATATTCTTTATTCTGAGTCCAACGGTTTGTGATTTCAGGAAAAACACTTCCACTTGGTGTCACTGCTCGTTTTCTAATGAATGATTTTGTAGGCCAAAAGTTTCTGGAATTTATACTTGGTCAAGGAGTGGAAATGAATTTATGCCAGAAGAAACCAGGTGGACATTCTGTTCTTCAAAAGGCAGTATCGGAAAGTGAGAAATTCCTGGCCTTCAACCACTAGATGCTGGTATTATGCCCCCTAGTAATGACAATCAGAATGTCTCTGAGGGGGCAAAATCACTTCTGGTTAAGAACCACTGTACTAACTAACCTACGTGGATCAACAAAGAATCTGAAACTCCGAATAGTCTGCATTTAGGTGTCGTAAAGTGTGGAATAAATGAAATTTTTGCCATTTTAGAAACTGATTACTTGAACACTGAGCTTGGGACAGATTGTCCTGGTTCTGTAGAACCCAATTTAAATCAAAGAACAGTTTGATACAACCACTTAGGGACAGCAATTTGTCAATATTTCGTAAAAGTTGAGAAACATAGCAATTCTATATCTAGAGAAACTGGCAGACATCTGCACAAGGGCCCAGATACAAGGACATTCATGGCAGAATTTATTTGTAGTAGGAAAACTGGGGATGCACCATGGACCACCAGTAAGGAAACACACATTGAGGTGTATTCAATGCCATGGAAGAAATGTGAACCAGTTAAAATGAATTAACTGAATTAGTGTGGGTCAATTTCAAAAATGATGTTGTTGAGCAAAAGCCAAATCACTGAATACTTTTAACTTTGTATGATCCATATAAGTTTTAGAAAACACTCAAAAACAATGGTATACATAGTTTAGCTCCAGTTCATGGCAGTGTCCACTTCTGAGGACAATGGGATGAAGGTGACTGGGACAAGGGAGATAAAAATGGAGGATGTCAATTTTATTTACCTACATTGTTTTATTAATAAAATAAAATGCTGGGGTTAGAGGTCTTCCCCCACTTTGCATAGTTGAAAATTTGGGTTATACTTTTTACTCTCAAAAACTTAACTACTGCCGAAACCGGTTTGGCTCAGTGGATAGAGCGTCGGTCTGCGGACTGGAAGGTCCCAGGTTCGAATCCGGTCAGGGGCATGTACATTGGTTGCGGGCACATCCCCAGTAGGAGGTGTGCAGGAGGCAGCTGGTCTATGTCTCTCTCTCTTTGATGTTTCTGGCTCTCTATCCCGCTCCCTTCCTCTCTGTGAAAAATCAATAAAATATATTTAAAAAAAAAAAAAAACTTAACTACTGCCGAAACTGGTTTGGCTCAGTGGATAGAGCGTCGGCTTGCGGACTGAAGGGTCCCAGGTTCGATTCCAGTCAAGGGCATGTACCTTGGGTTGCAGGCACATCCCCAGTAGGGGGTGTGCAGGAGGCAGCTGATGGATGTTTCTCTCTCATCGATGTTTCTCTCTATCCCTCTCCCTTCCTCTCTGTAAAAAATCAATAAAATATATTAAAAAAAAACAAAACTTAACTACTAATAGCCTACTGTTGACTGAAAGCCTTACTGGTAACAGTCAATTAACTCATGTTTTATTGTGACATGTATTATATACTGTATTTTTACAACAAAGTAAACTAGAGAAAAAATGTTATTAAGAAAATCTTAAGGTAGAGAAAATTCAATTACAGTATTAACTGAAAAAAATCCACTTGTAAGTGGACCTGTGCAGTTCAAATCCATGGTGTTCAAGGGTCAACTGTACTACAGAAATATTAAATTTCAATTGTAGCTTCATGCATATTTTGTTATTTATCATTCTCTGCATTTTTCTTTATTTTCTTTCAAATTAAATATAAAATAAATACTTTAATACTTGACAGTATACATTGATATGCTTCAGTGCATTTTGGGAGATACTGAATTACACCTTTTCCGGAAATATTTTTTAGCTACAGATTTAATTTTCAGTCATGTGTTTGAAGGAAGTGATGCTGCTGTGTGCTATTTCCTAGTCACATTACCATGCACTAAATCATGGTTTCGTGATTCGTTCTTACACAGACGTGTAGATCTGAATTCTCAAACGTTGAACTAAACGCAGCTGTGTTTATTTCAATGAGATTACATTAAAATAAACACACATGTGATCCCTTATGAGCGTGAACCTGTAAAACACTTGTTGATTTGGTTCTGAAATTGTGTGTTCAAATAAACACACTTGTTTTAAGGGAAGTTTCGCTTTACTCAAATGTTCATGACTTGAACATGTGTTTTATAGTAGGCAGATGTGGACATAGTGTCTTCAAAGAATAATAGT
This sequence comes from Cnephaeus nilssonii, assembly GCF_951640355.1. Lineage (NCBI taxonomy): Eukaryota > Metazoa > Chordata > Mammalia > Chiroptera > Vespertilionidae > Cnephaeus > Cnephaeus nilssonii. The sequence goes on along the minus strand of NC_137074.1, from coordinate 70,958,533 downwards.
TCTTTAGAGTTTGCCATTGCTTTTAGACAAATACAGGGTTTATTTAATGGCCTAATTTTTAATATATGTTGCTAGTTATCCTGTGTAATGAATTAAAAACAATCTTTGAATATCACATTTTATATAATTCACTTATTTTTGACAGATTAACTGTTTGGAATATACTTTTTAACAAATTAATTAATACGTAAAATACATATGTATGCTTTAGGAGATATTAATGATAAGTTAAAAAGTAGAGGAGTTTTTTTTTTTTTTAATTTTGAAAACTGCTGCTTGTTTAACCATACTTAAAGTCTGTTTTTACATTTCATATTTTAGAATGAAAACAGAGGAAAGTTCCAAACCAGCAAGAGTACTATTAACATTTATAGGTATTTCTGCTGAAAGGACTGTAGGTAACCTGAATGAATTAACATGCTTGCACCTTCTACAAAATAGTTTAATCACATAGAATATATAACTTACAAAGTACCAATATTTGAGGTTATCTCTTTTTTAAAAATATTATTATTTTATTGATTTCAGAGAGGAAGGAGTGGGAGAGAGAGATAGAAACATCAATGATGAGAGAGAATCATTGATTGACTGCCTTCTGCATGCCCCTTACTGGGGATTGAGCCCACAACCTGGGCATGTGCCCCTGACAGGAATTGAACCAGAGACCCTTCAGTCCGCAGGCCAATGCTCTGTCCACTGAGCCAAACCAGCTAGATCAAGGCTATCGCTTTGTTCTTTTACTAAATGAACCACTAGACTATAGCAGCCAGAGCTCTTTTCTTTCCCTCCAGAATATGGGGAAATTTTTATGTGGTGGTTGTGCAAATATTTAGAAAGCAAAAAACTAACATCTGTTTTTGACCTGAAAGTTATTGTATTGTCCACAGTAAGGTTCTTTGGTTTAGAAATCTTGTCAACCCCACAGCCTTGGGCTCTGCAGCACTCCTCCCTGCTGTATGGAAGGAGCAGGACAGAGGTCTGTGTTTATGGGGGGTGTGTGGGGATAGGTGGGAGGGGAGAAGTGGCCAGTCGTTAATGGAGGGACATCTTTAGACAGTCTCCTTTGCCCAGTTAGGACCTGAGGAAGGCCTCAGGGACCTTACAGTGCCTTTTTTCTCAGGGGTCCTTGTCCCTTGCTCACCACTTCTGTGAAGCTCCAGTGTGGTTTTGAGCTCCATCTTTGAGGAACAGACACAAATTGCTACCCTCCTAAATGTATACTATTATATAGAAAAAAAGCTTTTATAAAGTTTTGAAAATTAATGTTTCTATTTCACAGGTAATAAATGAATACATTTTTCTTTGTCAAAGATCAACACCTTCCAGAATGTGTGTGTGTGTGTGTGTGTGTGTGTGTGTGTGTGTGTGTACTAGAGGCCTGGTGTATGAAATTCATGCATGGGTAGGGTCCCTAGGCCTGGCCGGCAATCAGGGCCAATCAGGGCCTTCTGGCTGCTGGCCGGGGCCTTCCTTCATTCCGTGCCGCCCCCTGGTGGTCAGCACATGTCATAGTGAGCGGTTGAACTCCCAGTCGGTCAAACCTCCCGAGGGGACAATTTGCATATTACCCTTCTATTATATAGGACTAGTGGCCCGGTGCATAACATTTGTGCACATTAAAAGGAAATTAATTAGAGGAAATATTTTAATATTGCTATTTGCCCGTTGCCGGGGCAGAGATGCGAGCCTCACGTCCCGGGCCCATTGCCAGGGTCTGGGACACGCACCTCATGTCCCGGGGCCTGTTGCCAGGGTCAGGGATGTGAGCCTCATGTCACCAGGCCGGCGTAAGGGGCGGGGACGCGAGCCTTATGTCCCAGGCCCATTGCTGGGGGCGGGGACGCCATCCTCATGTCCCTGGGTGGCACAAGTCCCCGTCCACCGACACTGCAAGTTCCTGCCCACCCGCTCCTGCTGTGCACGCAGCCTGCTGATCAGTCGTTATATGATGGCATCCCGACCAATTTGCATATTACCCTATTATTAGATAGATATATGTATATATATATTTAGTATTTACTAATTTCTGAAGTATTTTAATATAAAATAAAAAGTATTTTAATGCTCTGGTTGGGTCGCTCAGGCGTTTGGAGCGTCATCCCGAACACCTAAAGGTCGCGGGTTTAATTCCAGGTCAGGGCATGTATGGAAGGCAAGAGATTGATTTTTCTCTCTCCCATTGATGTTTGTTTTCTTTTTCTCTCTCCCAGTCAGTCTCTCTCTCTCTCTCTCTCTCTCTCTCTCTCTCTCTTTCTTTCTCTTTATCTCTATCTTTCTCTATCTCTATCTCTATCTCTATCTCTATCTCTATCTCTATCTCTATCTCTATCTCTATCTCTATTTCTATCTCTCTCTGTCTCCTTCTCTCCTTATCCTTCTCCCTTTCTCCCTCTCTCTAAAATCAATAACCATACCCTCAGGTGAGGATTTAAAAAAATGAGTAAGTTTAGAATCTGCCTCTTCCCTTTCTAGAAAAGGAAGCTTCAGGGAAACAGAGCTCTTTGTCTGTTTTGTATGTTCTGTAAATCCAGTGCTATAACAGTGCCTCACATGTATTAAACACTAAATAAATGCTTGTGAATGAATTATGAATGAATAAAAGATACAGAATTCCTTTTGATTTTATTCCCAATCTTAATGTTTTGCCATCCATTCAACAAACCTCTCTAGGCTAGATACTTTATCAGTTAAGTGTGTATTCTTTAAAATCTTTTCAATGCATTTACTTAGACATATTTTTTTTCATTGTAATAAGCAGAGCATATTCACTATTTTTCTACACTTTTACCAAATGTAATATCAAACATTAAGTTTTTTCCAGTCTGATGTATGAAAATAGCATCTTGCTTTAATTTGAATTCTCTACAAAGTAGAACATACTTTCATCTGTTGATTTAAAAAAAAAATTTACCTGCTTATACAGTTATCTCTTGGAGTCAGTAGGGGATTGATTACTATACCCCCGTGGATACTAAATTCAGTGCATGATCAAGTCCATTTTACAAAATGGCATTTCATTTACATATAACCTATGCACATCCTTCTGTATACTTTACATCACCTCTAGATTACTTACAATACCTAATCCAATGCATATGCTATGTAATTATACTATATTACTTAGGGAATAATGACAAGAAAAAGGAAAAAAAGTCTGTACATGTTCAGTACAGACACAACTCTCATAAGCTAACTACACAGTATGCATCAGCAACAATTCAGCGTTTATTTATTTTTTTAATATTTTCAGTCTGTGGTTGGTGGAATGTGGAACCTGAGGATATGGAGTGCTGACTGTATATCCTTTGCCTATTTCACTATCAGATTTTCTTTTCTTGGTATTGTTTTTGAATGAGCTTTACATATGTAATCTATATATTGCTTACTTCTCTAACGTACCATATTAATATATATGGCAAATCTTTCTCAATTTATTTTTCTTTTATTTTGTTTAATTTCTCATGGGGACATTGTCAGTTTTTATGTAGTCAACATTATCAATCTTTTCCTTCTTGTTTTTTATTTCTGTATTCATAATCATGGATATACATCAATAAATAATGCATTTATTATTGTGAGGTAAAGATGAATTTTTAAACTCTTCCCAGCTCTTCACTTCCCCACATAAAGCGGAAGCCGGTTGATCCAGCCCATCTGTGGACTAGAATGTGCTTTCTCTAGCTAATTTGAAATGATTTTATCATGAACAACTATTTTGGGGTTGATTTTGAACTTACACTTTGCATACTATTGATGTCCTTTTCTATTTCTGTGGAAATAGTAGATAGAATTATATAGCTTTACCAGAGGCCCAGTGCACGAATTTGTGCTTGGGTGGCGTCTGGCTGGCCCACAAAGATGGGGGCCGATCAGGGCTAGGAGGGTGAAGGGAGGGGATGTGGGAGATTGGCCAGCTGGATCCACCCCCAATCAGGGTGGGGGGGCTGATTGGGGGCAGGGCAGGCCGGGGGGAGGGGCCATGGGAGGTTGGGGGGGCCCAATCAGGGCTCTGATCAGGCCACTTGGCATCCACAGTGCACATGTTAGCGACCGGTCATTCTGGTTGTTCCAGTAGCTTGGCATAGATAGATAGATAGATAGATAGATAGATAGACAGACAGACAGACAGACAGACAGACAGACAGACTAGAGGTCCGGTGCACAAAATTTGTGCACTGGGGGGTGTCCCCTCAGCTCAGCCTGCACCCTCTCCAATCCGGGACCTCTTGGGGGATGTCTGAGTGCCGGTTTAGGCCCGATCCCAGAAGTTGGACATCCCTCTCACAATCTGGGACCTAACTGCTCACCTGCCTGCCTGCATGATCACCCCTAACTGCTCCCCCCCCCCCACTGGCCGGGTTGCCCCCAGCTGCCCCTTCTGCCAGCCTGGTTGCCCCCAACTGCCCCCCTCTGCCTGCCTGGTTGCCCCTAACTGCCCTCCCCCCCGCTGGCCTGGTCGCCCCATGCAGCCTGCTGTTCAGTCGTTTGGTTGTCCCTCACTAACCCCCCTGCCAGCCTGGTCTCCCCACACAGCCTGCTGTTCATTCATTTGGTCGTCCCTCACTAACCCCCCTGCTGGCCTGGTCGCCCCATGCAGCCTCCTGTTCAGTCCTCTGACCAGTTGTTTTGGTCGTGACAGCCCCTGGCTTTTTATATATTAGGATAATACCTCTCTTGCTAGGTTTGCTAGTTTCTCAGTTGATTCTCTTGGGTATTATTTTCCCCAGAAAATCAAATCATAAGTAACTAATGATAATTATGTCACCTTGTTCAATCTCTTACTTTTTCTATTTTCTTTTTCTTTTTGTTTTTGCCTTAATGTATTGACTGGTACCTCTGTTATAATGTTGATTACTTCTAGTGATTGTGTGTATATTTTTACATATTTTAATAATACATCTAACTAGAAGCCCAGTGCATGATATTCGTGCACGGCAGGGGGTTGTCCCACAGCCCAGCCTGTACCCTCTCCAATCTGGGACTCCTGGAGGGATGTCCGACTGCCCCTTTAGGCCCGATCATGGTGGGATCGGGCCTAAACGGGCAGTCGGACATCCCTCTCACAATCCAGGACTGCTGGCTCCCAACTGCTTGCCTGCCTGCCTTCCTCATTGCCCCTAACCGCTTCTGCCTGCCAGCCTGATCACCCCCTAACCACTCCGCTGCCAGCCTGGTTGATGCTTAACTGCTCCCCTGCCAGCCTGTTTGCCCCCAACTTCCCTCCTCTGCCAGCCTGGTTACCCCTAACTGCCCTCTCCTGCAGGGTTGATCACCTCCAACTGCCCTCCCTTGCAAGCCTGGTCCCTCTCAACTGCCCTCTCTTGCTGGCCATCTTGTAGTGGCCATCTTGTGTCCACATGGGGGCAGGATCTTTGACCACATGGGGGCAGCTATATTGTGTGTTGCAGTGATGATCAATCTGTATATTACTCTTTTATTAGATAGGATAGGGTGCACCGGTGGGGGCCAGCTGGTTTGCCCTGAAGGGTGTCCTGGATCAGGGTGGGTTTCCCTTGGGGCGTGGGGCGGCCTGAGCGAGGGGCCTGTGGTGGTTTGCAGGACGGCCACGCCCCCTGGCAACCCAAGCGGAGGCCCTGGTATCTGGAATTTATTTTCCTTCTACAATTGAAACTTTGTAGCCTGGAGCGGAGCCAAGCCTGTTGCTCCCTCCAGGGCAGCAGCCATTTCTGTGGCAGTTAATTCACCTTCTACAATTGAAACTTTGTAGCCTTAAGCGGGTGAGCCCAGCCAGGGTGTGCGGAAAGCTTTGCTTCCCCTGTTGCCGCCGGCAACCCTGGCCTGCTCTCTCAAGCTCCATTCTGCCGCCATTTGTTTGAATTTGTTTACCTTCTATAATTGAAACTTTGTAGCTTGAGTGGAGGCTTAGGCCTGCAACGGCTATGGAAAGCTTGGCTTCCTCTGTTACCTAGGAAACCTTGCTCTCTGTGGCTGTAGCCATTTTGGATGGGGTTAATTTGCATACTCGCCCTGATTGGCTGGTGGACGTGACTTGGTTGGTGGGCGTGGCTTATGTAGCGGAGTGATGGTTAATTTGCATATTACCATTTTATTAGAGAGGATATTTATTTCTCTACTATGAGTGATGTTTTCTATATGCTTCTTCTAGATCCTCTTTATCAGGTTGAGGAAATTCTCTCCTATTCTTAGCAAAGAAATTTTATCATGAATGTGTGCCAGTCTAGTTTGTTGATTTGATCCATGTCATTTTCTTCTTTTACCCCGTTAATGTACTGAATTGCATTGATAAATTTAATTTTACATTTCTGAGATAAGCTCAACTTGATGTTACCTTTTTCATGCTCTGTTTTATTATATTTTAAATTTTTACTTAAGAATTTTATATGTGTTACAGTATTGTTGGACTAATTTTTTTCTTTGCTATTTTTACTTGGTTGTATCATGGTGTTAAGTGAACCTTAGCCTACATAGGTAATAGTTCCTTATACCTTTCTTTACTTTGGAACATTTGCTTGAAGTAAACATTATTTAATCTGGATATTTATTAGAATTTCTATAAAACTGCCTCAGGTTAGTGCCTTTTTTGAGGATGTAATCTTTGGCAACTGTTTTAATTTTTTTTTAAACTGTGGATATTGTGTTGTTGGGTTTTCTGCTTGTTCTACGATAAGTTTGATCATTTATGTTTTGTTAGGAAACTGTACTTCCTGTGAGCTTTAAAGCTTTTGTCATAAAGTTGTTTTTAGTCTTCTCTTCTAATATTTATTCTTTTCTCTGTCTTTAGTTTTTCTCATATGTTTATTAGATTCTCTTATCATAATTCTTTATTTTTTTGCCTTGTATTTTTTTTCTAGTGCATATTTTAAAATAATTCATTTATTGTGTTTTAAAATGTCATTTGTTGTGCTCTTTCCTATGCTTACCATTTTGATGATGTGACAGGTTTTCATAGTTCATTGACAGTTTGGAATATTTAAAAATGGCTCTTTGATTACTCTTTAAAAAATTTTTGTTGTTTATTTTTAGAGAGACAGAAAGGGAAAGGGAGAGAGAGAAATATCGATGTGAGGGTAAAACACTGATTGGCTGCCTCCTGCATGCCTCTACTGGGGATGGAGCCTGCAAGCTGGACATGTGCCCTGACTAAGAATTGAACTGGCAACCTTTTGGTGCACAGGATGGTGCCCAACCAACTGAGCCACACCAGCCAGGGTTGATTTACTCTTATGTTGCTTAGAAATACAGTGAAACCTCATTTCTCAATTATCTCTCATCTTGAACAATTCAGTTTCATGACCAAGTTGTTCATAGAAAAATGTCTTGGTTGTCAGATTAAACTTCAGTTCTCGACCCCACAACCTTTCATGCTGATACCTGTGTGATCAGTCACGTGTGTCTCAGGTGACAAACACAGGAGAGTTTGCCCAAATATGAGTCAGTTTACTGCTAAACCTTGCTTTGTTAACATCTCAGGAAATTGTGCTGTGAATATTTTTATATTTTTTTGCTGCTTATTATTATTAAATATGTACAGTAAATCACCATGGGTCCTAAGAAGTTTAGTGATTGTAGCAAAGTGAAAAGGAACGTTGTGAGAATGATAAAGCATAAAAAGGAAATATAGCACTGTATATAAGAAAAGTTAAAACAGGGAATCATTTGGGGGTCTGGAACAGATTAATTCAACTTATATTATTTCTAATGGGAAAAAATGATTTTTTTTTCTGAACAAATTGCTTCTCAAACAGCCTTCTGGAAAAATTAAGTCTGAGAACTCAAGTTCCACTGTATGGTTTAAAATTTTCAGTTAAAATTTTTAGGCTATCATTTTGTATTGCCTTTTTTAATGTTACTGTATTTAGATTAGTGAATGTGGCCTGTAGGAATGTGTTAATATTTCTTTTGTTACATGCTATGTAATCAATCTCTAAGTATTTCATGTCTTTGAAAGAATGTGATTTCTTTTTATGTGGAGTCCAGAGTTCTGTATATTACATTTTTAGGTTAATATTATATCTAGTAGCTTAATTTGAATATGTAATTCCTATCCTTCCTAACATTATTTATATTACTTTTAATTTTCTTATTTTCTGAGAGAGGTATTTTAGAGTCTACCAATGTGAATGTGATTTGTCACTTTCTGTTATTTTAATTTTTTCCTTATCTATTTTTAAGCTGTGTTGCTAAATATATAAGAATCAGTAGTTGCTGTTCACTCTTGGAAGATGATTCTTTTTGGAAATGTAAATATTTCTTATCTCTCTTAATTATTTCCTCCTTAATTTCTTTTTTGTCTCTTGCCACTGTTGCTATGCCTACTTTCTCTTTCCATTTGCCTGCTGTAGTTTCACATCCCTGAATTTTAAACCTTCTTGTGTCCTTTTTTTTTAGGTGTGTCTTTTAAGGGTATGCACAAAACTAGATTTTATTTTTTATTTTTTAATTTAGCCTGAACATATCTCTGAATAGGTGTGTTTCTATTTATTGTGATTTAAATTGGCTAATTTTTAAATTACTACTAGTCTGTTTTCTTTTTAACTTTCCAGACTTTCATTGGAATGATCAAATTTTTCTTCTTTAAAAAATATATAGATATTTTTATTGATTTCAGAAAGGAAGGGAGAGGGAGAGAGAGAGAGAAAAATGTCAATGATGAGAGAGAATCATTGATTGGTTGCCTCCAGCACGCCCACACTGGGGATCCAGCCCGCAACCTGGCATATGCCCTGACCAGGAATCGAACCATGACCTTCTGGTTCATAGGTCAACGCCCAACCACTGAACCACACTGGCTGGGCAAATTTGTTTTATTCTTTATATGCTCTGCTGCTTTGAATAGCCTACATTCTTGTCCTATTTTGTGGTTACTTTTTTTTCAATTTTATTGAGATGTAATTGACACACAGTGCTGTATATAAATTTAAGGAGTGTGGCATAATGACTTGACTTACATATACACTGAGTGGCCAGATTATTATGATCTATGAATGCATAATAATCTGGCCACTCAGTGTATATTCCTATATAATAAAAGGCTAATATGCAAATTGTCCCTTCAACCAGGAGTTTGACCAGCAGGCAGGCCTGCCAGCCGCCCATGTCCCCTCCCCTTGTTCAGGCTGGCTGGACCCCACCCATGCATGAATTCATGCACCGGGCCTCTAATACACACACACACACAAAAAAAAAACACACAAAAAAAACACAAAAAACACACACACACACTGAGTGGCCAGATTATTATGCGTTCAGAGATCATAATAATCTGGCCACTCAGTGTATTGTGAAATGATTACCATAAGTTTAGTTAAGATCCATCATTTCATATGGATACAAAAATATATTTTTCCCTTGTGGTGAGATTTTTAGGATTTACTCCCTTAACAATTTCAAATATACCATAGAGTAGTGTTAACTATAGTCATCATGTTATGGGTTATAGTCCCACTACTTATCCTATGTAATAAAAGCGTAATATGCAAATCGGCTGAACGGCTGAATAGCAGAACAACCATCCGGATGACCATCAGGGACCACACTATGACACCCACTGGCACCAGGCCAGCCAAGGCGGGTGCGATGCGATTGGTTGGGGGCCCAGCCATTGCCCCATGATTGCCCCGCAGAGGGAGGCCCAGGCCACTAACCGGTGGGCTGCAGTGGGTGGGCAGGGCCTCCCTCTGTGAGGGAAGCCCAGGTCCCGGGTGCCACCGGCTGTGGCCAAAGGGAAGCCCAGGTCCTGGGTGCAAGCGGCTGAAGGGAAGCCTGGGTCCCGAATGCTGGTGGCCAGAGGGAAGCGGTGCTGGCAGCTGAGAGGAGGAAGACCTACTCTTGCACGAATTTCGTGCATTGGGCCTCTAGTTTATTTTATAATTAGAAGTTTATACCTTTTGACCAGTTTCATTCAATTTCCTCACCCCCGCAAAACATTTAAACATACATATTTGAACATGCTTTTCTAACACTTCTATCTTCTCTCTAAATAGGAGAAGAATATGAACATGCTCTTTTCATCCTCCATTATGTCTCTTGAGTCTCTTAGGTTGATAAAGACAGAAAATTTCCCTTGCATTATTGTTTAAAATGGAAGTTTGCTACATCTTTTATGGATAATCACCCCTCCCTCCCTCCCTCCTTCCTTCCCTCTGTGTTTTCTGTTTTAATTCTCATCCCAGGGGTGAGGTATTTTTCCCATTAACTTTTAGAGACAGTGGAAGGGAGGGGGGAGGGGGAGGAGAAAGGGAGGGGGACAGGGAGGAGGAAGAGAGAGACATCAACATGAGAGAGACACATCGATTGGTTGATTCCTGTTTGCACCCCAACTGGAGATTGAACCTGCAACTAAGGCATGTACCCTTGACTGGGAGTCAAGCCCGAAATCCTTTGTTGTAGGGATGAAATTCCATAATCATAATAATAGTAGCTAACTTATTAGACAGAATATGCTGGGAACTATACTGGGTTATTTTAGTCACAAAATGTTATGTCATTTAATTAAACAATTCCTTTATAGCATCCCTAAGAAAATATTCTTAATAGTTTCTTGGTATGTTATTCTCCTGGAAGCAACTAATCATATTGCTCTAGTTGTTGAAATTCATTGCAGAAACAGCGCTTGATCAATGGCTCTCCTACTGGCTTCCCAAACGTAACAAGTAAACAGTATTTTCAAGAGAGGTTTGGCCTACCTTTGACTGTTTGTTATCTGGAGTGATTTCTATTTTGTCCTTATTTTTCTGCTCAGTGTTTAGTCCCAGTTTGCCTGTGCACGCATGTGCACGTGTGTGGGCTCATACGCAACATTTAATACACTTGTTGGGATTCATTAGTTGAGCTAGATATCATGGGTTCAGATTCTTTCCTTCTTGTCATTTACTATGCAGGGCATTTACTCCTTCTGAAAAGCTAATGTACTTATTTTGTGAAGAGATTATTTATCAAAGTAATATGAAAGGGTAAATAACAGTTACAGGAAATTATACTAGACTAAGCTACTGAAGATATTACCCAGAAAATACACTACTTTCTTTAAGATACTTAGGATGGTACATTCCTGAACAGAACAATTGTATGCTGATGGCTCCTTCAGAAACTCCATGTCTCCTGAACTTTTTGGAACTGCGATATACAGGTCTTTTTTTTAACTCTCAAAAAAAATTCTAGAGAAAGGATTTGTGACAGTCATTTATTTAAAAAAATAAGAGCCAAAAATTAAAACTCAGTTAATACATTGTTTTGAGACATTTGGTGCCTATCAAAGGGCTATTTTAACAGAATTGTTCCTCTTCAGACAAGGCAAAATACCTGAAATGCATTGGAGATTGTCATGCATGTTAATTAAGTAAATTGCATGTTAGTTTGTTCGTATATATGAATGTTTTATAATTACAAGTAAACTCAATGTGTTACCTCCTTTCTTCACAATCTTCTGATCATTAGTATGTTTTCAAATTCTTTTTAAAAAAGATTAAAATTACCATCAATGTAGTATAATCATTTCAATGTTTAATATACAAATGTGTAAACAGGCTCATTTTAAAACATAACATTTTAAATCATCAACCATTCAAATGAAAGATTATCATAGTTATTGACATATGACTAGGAAAGCTAATCTTTTCAGGAAAAATACTGACTTATCTCGGCTATATAAAGAATATATCACAACACCAAACAAGTTTCATTAGGTGGTGGTGTTAAATGGACCACCCTGTTTGTTAATTTTGACCTCAAAGACATGGGTGCCTTTAATTTACTATCAGTGTGCTGGCATGTGCTTTCTGGCTTATTTAAAAATTTTAAGTAAATTTTAAACTCCTACTAATTTTTAATGTTATCCTGTTAAGTTTAAATAGTAATAACACAGTAAAAACAATGAAGATATGATACTCAATCGCACTACCTTATTATTGGGATAAGATCATATTCACAATAATTAACGTATGCTAATTAACTTTTTCAGTGTTTCACAATTATGTACATAGATTAAATCTAAATAACAACAAAAAGAATCAAATAATTTGTTGGCGATTAAAATATTCTTGAATATTTAATAAAATCTGGTATCTTTATAATCTCAAAATTTCTTAAGGTACAAATAAGTAAAATGTTTATGAAAATATTATGTAGGCTTTGAAAGTGAAACTTAGATTACACATAGTTATAGTTTTGTTAACTATTTTTTAGTAGATTTTAGAGGACATATATTTTTAAGTTATTATCTATTAAAGTTTAGGATGCTCTTTGGAAATTATGAAGGATAAAGAATCATTTCACATATATTTTGGTACTTTTAACACCTAGCACAGTGTCTGCATAATAATCACTCAATAATTATTTGTTGAAGTGAAATAAAGGAAATTCCTCTTTGGGAGGAATTTAATGAATAAAAATAGGTAAAAGCTATGTAACAACATTTAAAAATCCAACTTTAAAGTCTACCATTATTAATGGGATTTACAGATGAAACCAAATGCCCAAGAATATCTGATCCTGTGTTCTATGCTGTTCTTACACATTATAAAAATATAGATCTATTTTTTTAGAAGAAATGACTCAAGGCTGTAGAGGGCAGTGTAAATCAACTTAAGTGGACTTTCTGGGTTAGTGAGGTGCTCTAGTAGATGCTATTGTCCAAATGTCCAGTTATGTTTTGATACCCCAAGTATCTGATGACTGATATTAGAATGATCTTAGACTTAAACATGGAGAAGGATACATGAAAGGTGTATTAGAACCAAAGAATTACCTAAATCCACAAAGGAACTGGCAATTAAATACTGTTTCTACCCTTCTAAACTCTAGTGTCAAACCCAAGACCATTATCTGGTTAATCTAGTTCTAAAAATACTTTTGTTTCAATGAACTTGATGATAACATTTCTTGTAAAGAATTTCCCCTCCTCTTTAATTGTCTATATAATTTTAATTAAAAACAGCAACCCCAATTGTCTCTTTTTTCTCTCCCGTTTATCACCAGTTTATGAAGGAATAGACTACTTAGTTATGTATCAAATTGTGAGCCATACTAAATTTAGAAAATATTTAATATTATCAATTCAGGTTTATTTGCCATTCTCTCATTGTGTTGCCAATATTCATGGACTGTTTCTTTATCCAGGGTTTGCTTGATTGTATCAGTTTTCTGGTGCACAAGATATTTTAGGATTATTTTGCATTAAGTGCCATAGGTTTTTAAAAAAATATATATTTTATTGATTTTTTACAGAGAGGAAGGGAGAGTGATAAAGAGTTAGAAATATCAATGAGAGAGAAACATCGATCAGCTGCCTCCTGCACACCCCCTACTGGGGATGTGCCTGCAACCAAGGTACATGCCCTTTACCGGAATCGAACCTGGGACCCTCCAGTCCACAGGCCGACGCTCTATCTGCTGAGCCAAACCCGTTAGGGCAGCATAGGTTTTCATTTAGGAAAAAACAAACAAACAAAAAATACTACTATCTCACAACTGTTTTAGTTACTTTTAAAATTGCCACCAGTGTTGCCCATACTGACCATCTGATGGGGATGGATATCTATAGTCAGAAGAACTAGTATACAGGATTATACTAGTTACTAGAGGCCCGGTGCACGAAATTCGTGCACGGAGGGGGGTTGTCCCTCAGCCCAGCCTGTACCCTCTCCAATATGGTACCCCTTGAGGGATGTCCGACTGCCCGTTTAGGCCCGATCCTATGGGATCGGGCCTAAACGGGCAGTCGGACATCCCTCTCACAATCCAGATTGCTGGCTCCCAACTGCTTGCCTGCCTGCCTTCCTGACTGCCCCTAACCGCTTCTGCCTGCCAGCCTGATCACCCCTTAACCACTCTGCTGCCAGCCTGTTTGCCCCCAACTTCCCTCCTCTGCCGGCCTGGTTACCCCTAACTGCCCTCTCCTGCAGGGTTGATCACCTCCAACTGCCCTCCCTTGCAGGCCTGGTCCTTCTCAACTGCCCTCGCTTGCAGGCCGGGTGCCTCCCAACTGCCCTCCCCTGCTGGCCATCTTGTGGTGGCCATCTTGTGTCCACATGGGAGCAGGATCTTTGACCACATGGGGGCAGCTATATTGTGTGTTGCAGTGATGATCAATCTGCATAGTACTCTTTTATTAGATAGGATAGAGGCCTGGTACAGGGGTGGGGGCCAGCTGGTTTGCCCTTAAGGGTGTCCCTGATCAGGGTGGGGTTCCCTTGGGGCGTGGGGCGGCCTGAGCGAGGGGCCTGTGGTGGTTTGCAGGCGGGCCACACCCCCTGGCAACCCAAGTGGAAGCCCTGGTATCTGGAATTTATTTTCCTTCTACAATTGAAACTTTGTAGCCTGGAGCAGAGCCAAGCCTAGGGCTCCCTCCGAGGCCGGTAGCCATTTGTGTTGCGGTTATAATTGAAACTTTGTTGCCTTAAGCGGGTGGGCACCGCCAGGGTGTGCGGAAAGCTTTGCTTCCCCTGTTGCCAGCGGCAACCCTGGCCTGCTCTCTCAAGCTCCATTCTGCCGCCATTTGTTTGAATTTGTTTACTTTCTATAATTGAAACTTTGTAGCTTGAGTGGAGGCTTAGGCCTGCAACGGCTGGCAGAAAGCTTGGCTTCCTCTGTTACCTAGGAAACCTTGCTCTCTGTGGCTTTAGCCATCTTGGTTTGGGTTAATTTGCATACTCGCTCTGATTGGATGATGGGCGTGGCTTGTGGGCGTGGCTTGTGGGTGTGTCGGAGGTATGGTCAATTTGCATATTTGTTTATTATTAGATAGGATAATACTAAATTTTTTTAAATACCATGTCATTTACTCATTTCTCTTAGATTTTTGCTTTAGATAAATAATAATTTACATGGCTGAGAAAAAAAATTTTTAAAAATATGTTTTCATTGATTTTTAGAGGGAGAGGGAGAAGGGGAATGGAGAGATAGAAACATCAGTTATAAGAGAGAATCCTTCATTGGCTGTCTACTGCACACCCGCTTCTTGGTATTGAGCCTGCAACCTGGGCACGTGACCTGACTGGGAATCAACTGTACCTCCTAGTTAATAGGTTGACAGTCAACCATTGAGCCACACCAGCCGGGCAATGGCTGAAAATGTTATAAGTAAGAATCATAATCTTTAATAATTGCTGACTCAGTTATTGTACTAATTCCACTGGGTAATTATGTCTAATTTAAATAATCTTAATAGGCATGTAGTCCTTGAGTAACATAGTATCTCCACAAAGTTTTAATAAAAAAGAAAAATTCTCTAAATGTAGATACATGAAGCATGTTTTTCAGAAATTATAGGAGTGCTGACTTCAAGTCTATCATATTTGAAATTTACAATATGATGAGAACCAAGGAATATATAGTTCAGAAAAACCTAACTTTAGATTATTCTCCTTTGATTTTCAGAACAACCTATTGATAAGTTAGTGTTGCATTATTATCTTTGTAGATGTGGGGAAACTGAGGCTCAGGCTATACGAGGGATATGCTTAAGTTGAGGTGGCCGGTAAATTATAATGCTACAACTGGAACCCAGTCCTGCCTATAGTGTTTACTTAGAATTAAATGGCTGTTTTATGAGTTTATTGGTACAAAGAGAAGTGATTTCTTCAACATATTAAGAATCAAAACACTACCTATATTTGTTGAATGAATAACTGACCTTTTTAAAACAATCACAGAATATGTTAGCTGTAAATTTTCAGTTAACAGTTTATAATTTCAATTTATTGACCTCACCAATTCACTAAGTTTGGGTCAGTTTCTATATTTCAGTTTTGCTTTAGAAGTCTATTTTGTTTGTTTGTTTGTTTGATCTAAGGTATAGAGAGCTAAGCTTGTTTGCATATATGAAGGCCATATATAAGGTGATTTATAGAACTACTAGAGGCCCAATGCACAAAAATTCGTGCAAGAGTAGGCCTTCCTTTCCCCCGGCTGCTGGCACTGGCTTCCCTCCGGCACACGGGACCCGGGCTGCCGGCACTGGCTTCCTTCCTGCACCCGAACCCAGGCTTCCCTCTTCCGGCCGCCAGCAGGCACCCGGGATCTGAGCTGGCTTCCCTTGGGCTGCCTGCAGGCACCCAGCTTGGTCAGGAAGGACGTCCAGAAGACCTCTGGTCTAATCAGCATATTACCCTTTTATTATTATAGATGAACATAGTTCATGAACTGTGTTCAAGGGTTCATGTTAACAGGAAAAAATTGTGAGCTGAATAAATTTGTGAAACAAATGTACTATCTGATGTTCAGTATTCTTTAGGTACAAACAACATTCCAAGGATTGACTTACCTATCTGGTTAGTTATTTTTATCTTGTGAATTTTGTTAGGGGATTAAGGTCTTGTGCTTTGGCTAAACAGACTGATCAAAAGTTTTCTTCTAACCTTTTTTCCTCTCAAAGCTCTTATAAACATCAAATTACAAGAACAAGTTACTTTTTACTACATCTCTGAAAGGCCCATACAATTTTTTCCATAAATCTCATTAGTTAAAATACGAAAAAGGATCCCTAACAATACCTGTTCCTTTATTAATACGTGGACCAGTGTGTTGATACTATTGGTATGAATGTGAAACACACTGTGATTCACCTATCCAAGGAAGTGAATGCACATTTTGGTTTTACATTTATCAAAATAACATTTCCAAAGAAAAAAATTAGTAGGGAATAGAAGGAAGAATTGGAAGATAAAGATGTTCTGCCTCTGTCTTCCTAGGAGAGGAATTTGAGGCTTACTTTAAGTGTGTATGACTTTGGGCAAATTACTTAAGCATTCTCAATCTCAGTTTCCTTATCTTTAAAGTGGGGTAATAACAGTACCTCTTCATTGACTGTTGAAAAGAATAAGATTAAAATATGTAAGTGGCTCCTATGCTTCTTGGCTCCTGGTATTCTCTAAGTAATTGATAAAAATAGCAGTAGCTCTTGGTGCTTCAGTAATTTTAAATGAAAATTAATTTATGTGTAAAGTTTAGTGGTAGCAAAAGGAGTGGACAGGAAAGATCAAATAACTGAAGAGTAGATAACCTAGTCTCCATAAGGGCTTAGCAACTCGTGTGGTGTGGCTGTTGATGTTAAAGGGGCACCAAGGTGAATGTAATGGTTCTGGTATGGGGGTCTGCCTATTAAAGAGATGGTGTTCTCCCCTACCCTAAGAAAGAGTTTTCAAACAAAAACCAGTGAGGCAGAGTAGTGGGTAAAATAACTCAGGATAACTTTCATTTTTATTTGACACACTTGTTTTAATAACTTGGTGTTCACCATTCATCATTTTAAGTGCTTTTAGGTAAAGTGTGTGTGTTTTGTTTTTTTGTTTTTTTTTTGAGGGGGAGGTGGTTCTTCTGCCTAAATAATTCAAGTTTCAATATGAATTTGTTTGGCTAATGAATGTTCTTTCTACACAATTGAATGGTAAAATTCCTTCCATTGCTTTGTTTCAAAGAATTGGCTTTTCTTTAAGATAACAGTATCTGGAAACATGGCCAGGTACATTCACTGCACACTAAGAGGGAGACAGGGGGAGTAGTCAGGAAGCTTGTAGGTGGGAAGGGTTTCCTGTTTCCAGGCAACAGCGAGGAGCTACCGAGGGAAAGGAACTTGAATATAAATTCATTCAGGAGAGGACATTTTACCACACTGCCTTCTAGCCTGTGGGGACACAGACTTGATTCTGGAAGAGAGGGTGGAGTTTAAACTTCATTTGTCAGTGGGTAAAGTTATTGTAAACCTATTTCTCGTCAGGTTTTATGTAGACAAAAAGATCATGTCTTAGGGGCCAGGTTAGAATTTTATAATATTTTGAAAACAGTAGCACCTGCCTGTTTGCCTCCTCTATCATTTTCCAGAAGCACGGGGCTTCCTGTGGCTTCCTTTTTCTGTCTGTCTGCTTAGAGAACGGAGGAGCTCTTGGCCTGAGAGCAGGCTCTTTCTCGGTTGCCTCCATCTGCAGGAAGGAGGGAGAAGCACAGCACACGGGGCTCACTGGGCGGTGCTTCCTCCTCCCGTGGAGCCAGCCCAGAGGTTCACCCTGAGCAGATGAAAGAAGCCCTCCTGCTCTGTGGGCCATGGAGAGTGTGTGCGATACCCTGCCTGTCACAGCTTCCTCATCCTGTGAAATGCTGGAGGAGGTTGATTTGGAAGAGTGGAAGGGGCATTTGCAGGAGGCAGTTAGCTGATGGGCTGGGTTAACCTTGAGGCTTTTGAGTTACTGAGAAAGATGGTTGTTTAAATACCCTGTTCCCAAGATTTTGTAACTGATACAGTAACTCTGTCGACCCCGAGGACCCTCTCATTTTATACTCCATCCCCTCGTCAAGTTTATGGACT
Source organism: Cnephaeus nilssonii (assembly GCF_951640355.1). NCBI lineage: Eukaryota > Metazoa > Chordata > Mammalia > Chiroptera > Vespertilionidae > Cnephaeus > Cnephaeus nilssonii. Next base: position 70,940,253 of record NC_137074.1, on the reverse strand, counting down.
GGTGAGAAACCGGAGAAGGATTACACATGCTAAGAGGTGTTTGTGTAGAGCGCAGGGATTCTCATTTCTCACTTTCACATTGTGTTTCCTCTAGAGTTGTTGAGATGAGCTACTTTTCTTTTAAAATCTGCTTTTCATTGTTTCATTATACTGCTTATGTGTGAGAATTTCCTTCAAAAATCTAAGTGAGATGATAAGTCTTGTAAAGGGGTGAGTGAGCACTCTGATGGATCTTGCACTGGGATTTGCCCTCTGCTCAGACAAGAAGAGAAGAGCAGGTGCTATTGTTTGAGGATTGACCTGGAAGGGTTGTGTGTTTTGATTGCTAAGTCTGTAGCCTTCTTTAGTAACTTGTCCCAGGGCTCTAGTAGGTGCTGTACACCCACTAGTTAGTTACAGGGCCACAGAAAGAACTGCCCAGATGCATAAGCACAAGCAGGCAAGATCCAGGCTTTATAGGGGATCCCCCTTGCCATGTGTCTGAGGATGAATCACTTCTTGAAGGGTCTAATCTGTCTCCTTATTGTCCTGTCTGGAAAGGTCACATTATTTAAGTGTAACTCCTGAGAGCCTGGCAGGTCTTTTCAAACAAATGTTGATGGATTTTCTGCAGTCCCTCCCATCTCAACAGATTTCTTTATGCTTCTTTTTACATAGATACTTAACCTATGTTGAGGGTGCCTCTTTTATGACCAGAGAGAAGAAATTAGAGTTTAATCCTCATGGCTTATAGAGTTTGTTCTTCCCCAGATTGTGCAGCCAGCTTTTAGTCAGAAGTCGACCTGTATCTCTCTCTCTTCCTCTCTGTCTTCCTTCTTTAGTAATGTTCTCAGTATCCTGTGGGAACATTAAGAAAGTACCTATATGGTGGATTGAGTATCTTTTACTATCATTTTTTAAATCTAGTTTTGAGAACATGAGTTGGCAAGTTCTGGGGTATTTTTGTTAATTATATAATATAACTATATATTAATGGCAGTGGATTTTTCTCCCTCATGTAACTTTGGATTGTACTTGAGAAGCTCATTTAAATCAGTAAAAGATTTTTAAAAGCCAATAATCTTTCATGTAAAATTTGTATTACTTATGGCATTTGAATAGACATTTAATTCTGTCTAGTTCATTTTAACCACTTGATATCAGTTATAGAGTTTAATTTTAGATATAAGAAATTCTGAAAGATTAATATAATAAAAATAGACTCTATGCATGTATCATGCCTTCTTTAAATGAAAAAATAAAGAGTTTAGTTTATGTTGTCTGTTTATCTTATTTTTAAAGACATTGCTTCTGTTTTGCTAGCATTTTGGATAGAAGATAAATGTGAAATCCAGAAGTTTTTCATTGTTCATTTTTTTCCTTATTATTCTCATTACTCTTTTTCAACATTATCATCCTTGCTATTTCTTTGAATGTTCAATATTGTTATCTTCTACCAGCATGTTCATGTGATAATGTATATTAACAATTTGTTTTATTTTACTGAAGATTGAAAAGTAAGATATCCATGTGGGATTCAATTAATAAAGGAACATTGTCTTTTGATATCAGTCCCATTAAACTTTAGTTGCATTCTTAATAGGTATTTACCAAAAATGTGACTGATATATAGGTATGCTATCAGGAAAAAAAAAAATCCTTTTTAATTGTTATCCATGAGTGAGTTCTGAATGAGCTTTGCTTAAAGAACAATCTAAGTAGGGGCAAATTTAAATCAAGCTTCTAATTTTTTATAGAAGCTGCTAGGTTTGCCTTAAAGATATCTTTAATCGTACTTTCACTTATTGAGCTTTTATAGAGTAATCATACTTAAGTCTAAAGTGTGGGCTGGATAAAAGAAATGTAAGACCTTTCCCCTGTATCCTAGGAAAGAAATAGTCTTTCCCCATTTCTCTTGAAATTATTTTTGGTGATGCAGGCCAATCTCTTTCAGGATTTCCAAACTCAGGAATTCCATTTTTGTGATCCTTTATTTGTGCCTTGCTCCTACCAAGTTAGAAGTGAACAGGATCATATTTTCTCCACTCTTCTAGCATGCAGGGCCTTCCAGTGCTTTGCCCAAGTAGACAGATAATACTTGTGGAATTAAGCCAGGATTTGTAAAAAGTAGCTTGGAGGATGGAATTATATTCCAAATAAATGTTTTGCTAATTGGTGTCTGTTATGGACCTGAGCTGCTGATGTTCAGTTTTTATACATTGCCTATGTCCTCAGTATTTAGTATCCTTGAGTTGACTGTTTGCTTTGCAACTAGAAATTTAAGTTAAGAAAACTTATTTGAGTTATACATTGAGAAGACAGTTTATCAGCAACAGGGCAGAATTGATAGAATTTATTAAATCTAATTTTCTATCATGTACTATATCCTCTAAGGAGTAGTTTGATAGTTTTTAGAAAAGATTTATGGTATATCACATTATTACTACTACTAAAAACTTTTAAGTGGAATTTAGACTCATCAATATGTAGGCAGTATTACTCCATCTATAGTGGCATATCTATAAACTTTAAAAAAATAATGTTCACTTTAGTACAATATGTGTGTATATATTAACTTTTTTAAAAAACCTAACTTTTAAAAAACTGTATTGCAAATATTTAGGCAGAAGCATGATTTTTTAGCTTGTTGGACATTGGATATTTTGGTAAACTTTCTCTATAATAAAATATTCACACTAACCTGGTAGAAATATTTTTAAGTACATTTTGTAAGTAGAAAATATTTTGCAGAATTGTTTTGTGCTTTTGGAAACATTTGGCAAAAGTTTGTGTAGTTTTTACTTTGAGAATTTTTAGCACACATATAGCATATGTAGGAACTTTTTTGTACATCCTCCCCCGTCCCTTCACCTCCCCGCCAAGTTTGTACCTTTTGACTACTTTCACCCATCTGTTTTGTATCCCAGTATCCAGATAATGTTTATAAAACTAAGACTTGTTTTTAAATATTGAAATTGTCTTTGTGGTTGAAAGCACCTTAGTCTACCAGGTAAGTAGCCATCTTTGAAAACCCAGAGCCTCCCAAATGCCAAACAATTAATATTAATTTTAGGACAGCTTTCAGATGTAAATTTTAATAAAAGTCTCTTCTCCCAGTTTTTAATTTGTGTTATTGTGTGGTGTTTTTTTTTTTTTTAATATACATTTTTATTGATTTCAGAGAGGAAGGGAGAGGGAGAGAGAGACAAACATCAATGATGAGAGAGAACTGATTGGCTGCCTCCTGCACACCCCCCACTGGGGATGGAGCCCGCACCCGAGCATGTGCCCTTGACTGGAATTGAACCTGGGACCCTTCAGTCTGCAGGCCGATGCTCTATCCACTGAGCCAAACCAGCTTGGGCTCATGTTTGTTTTTAATTGTAATTTGAGAACAGTTCTTTGCTTACTAGTGTCGTACTATTATTATTAGTATAAGTGCTACAGTATTTTTCTTCCTTAAAGCTGTTGGCACATAACTAAGGTAGTACTTCCTCTGCAAATGTTATATCTCTGATACTATAATGTACCAGTTAAAGTATGATGCTTGTGAGTTTAAGTTCTAGAATCTTAACCGTTTTTAACTTTTCAAAAATTTAAGTTTAAATTTTACAATGATCATATATTTTTCTGACTTGCTAAATAGAATTTAACAAACATAATTTTACTTTTTTTGATAATTCAAAATCATTACTGCTGTTAGAATTAATGGAATGATGTAAGTATAGGATATAGAGGTATGTTATGTTCTTAGCTTCACTATAAATGCTCTCTGTTAGAGAATGACTTGTGCTCTAATCTATTTTCTTTCCCCTTTTCTTATCCTTCCCCCCTTTGACTCTCCTCAAGGCTGTTAGCTGCCTAGTCATATGATTTGCTACTACATAATGAAGCATACTGCCACAGCGATAAAAATAAAAGCACGATCAACATGTTATGAAGCTTAAGAGAACTGCCTTAAATATATGGGACTTGTTAGGTGTTAATAAAAACAAATCCTGGCTATTCGGAAGACTTTTAAAGTTTTTTTAGGCGTATGCATTTTTTGTATTTTGAGTAGTTAAAAGTCTCAGAAGTGGACTTTTTGGTTAACTGAGATGATACTGTGTTAGGTTCCTTAGTATAACTCTTAAATTTCCAAAGTGTTGGAAGGGCCTCGAAGGTCAGTTACGCAACTGCTTATTTTATAAATTAGGAATCAAAGCATGAAAGATTTATACCTTGTTACCAACTGCACAGGATACTAAATTTTTGGAGTAATTAATGCTTAATTTATTATTTTCAGTTTAAAAGGAGTCATTAAGATAATTTTAAAATATTAATTCAGGTTTAAGAGATACTTATTCTAACATGTTTATGGTTTTCTTCATCATAGTGTGATTTCTGCTGAGCCAGTCTTCAGTTTTGATTTCTGAAACTGTTTTTTTAATAGGTCTGTTCTGTTGTTGTTGTTTTTAAAAGTGCCAGTCATTTCAATCTTTAGGATAATTGTACTTTAAATTTTACATAGTATCTCTAATATTATTATTTCTTCTAAACGTCAACTAATTTCACAGTTGGTTTGTTTTTTAATATCTGAACCAAATTATTCATATGATACTATTTTTTCTTTAGTTTTACACTTTTAGAATAAAAGTTAATAGTTATCCATTTAATTTGTGAAACTCATCCCTCCCTCCCTCCCTTCTCCCTCCTTCCCTCCCCCCCTCTCCTCTCCCTTCCTTCCAATGTTCATTTAAACCTATGTGCTGGGCACTGGGGGTCACAGCCCCTAACCTTACATTCTAATGAGGGCAGTTGACATCAGATAACTACTTATGCAATCATTTAATTCAAAACATCATAACTGCTTAAAAGGCAGAAAAATAGAGTAGTACTAGTAAGAGAATATTAAGCGGGGCACTGACCAAAGTAGGAGCAGGGCAGGCTTCTTGGAGAAAGTGATGTTTCAGTTGAAATCTTAATTTGTTGGCCTTTGGGAGACTAAAATGCAAAGTATAGGAAGAAGGCCTGGAGGAGGGCAAGTGGAGTGGAATCAGTCAGTACAGGACCTGGATTCTGACCAGGGAGGCAGGAGGATAACCAAGAGAATATCAAGTCAGTAACTCAAATGGAGGAAACAGTAAGGAGAGGTTGTAAACCCACCACTGCATTTAGCAATGTTTAGGCCATTGGTTTTGAGAAATGGAGGGGGTGAGAGCCTGCAGAATAGTGGTGTGAGTAGCAAGTAAGAAGGGAGAAAAAGGTGATAGTTGTTGTTGACAAATGTTTTAAATAGTTTTAATTGGAAAGGGGAAAGAGAGAGAGGATTGTTCCTGGAGATGGAATTGGGAGCTGATTTATGCTGAGATAAATAGGACATATTTTTATGTCCAAGGGGAGAAGAATAGCTTAATTTCTCAAAAGATCAGTACTTACATATATAAAAATAAAAAGTCTTTAAATATTACTTTTTTTTTATAATTATGGATGTTTATAGGGAGCCTTTCTTTTCCAATTATGAAGCTTTTTAGCTAACTCATTACAGCAAAATACAACCATATTTCTTTTTTTATGGTTCTTTATTTTCTTTGGAAAATGTTTTACCAAAATATATAATTTTTAGTGAAGCTAAAGTGGCATGAGCCACTTGAAATAATAATAAATATTTCCAGAACAGGAAACCTATTTTATATTTATATGATTCTCTGAGTAACTAAAAAGTAAACTTATTTTAATTACGTTATTTAAAACACAGTAGTTGGGTGCAGAAAAACAAGATATTAGGTTATATTACCGTACTTTCCGGCATATAAGATGACTGGGCGTATAAGATTTTCCTGGGTTAAAAAGTCGTTTTATACGCCAGAAAATATGGTATATTGGACTATATTGATGGGATTAGATATAATGGATTAGATATATTGGACTACCGTGTTTTCTGGCGTATAAGACGACTTTTTAACCCAGGAAAATCTTATATGCCCAGTCGTCTTATACGCCGGGAAATACGGTATATTTACTTCACAAAGAAGGTCAGGAATCCCTAAACTAAGAGGTTCCAGAATCATCTTTTAATCTGCAGTTACTCTTGCTGGTTAGGATCACACTTCATAATTTTTGGACATTTTTGTAGATGAACAATAAAAAAGATCAAGTTTCAGATATATTTTCTTATGTTCTTTAATATAACTTTAATGTTAAACAAATGTTCTCATTTTAAGAAAACCCAATGCAAAATCAGAAGTTAATAACAAATAGAGGATAATTATTTGTCCAAGATAATTCATCCACATGGTTCTTTTAAATTTCAGTAATCTGCTAAGAGTTTATTTATATATTATTAACTATTTGTCCATCAGAGAACTGTGGGTTATAGGCAGAGAAATTTAAGATAAAAAAATGTTAAGAATCACTAGCACTTAAATATTAACCAGGAATGAACATTGATTAATGAATTCAGTTTGTTTTATATATATTAGAGGCCTGGTGCATGAATTCATGCACCAGTTGGATCCCTTGGTATGGCCTGCGGGATTGGGCTGAAATCCACTCTCCGACATCCCCTGAGGGATCCCAGATTGCTAGAGGGCACAGGCCCGGGGGAGAGACCCCACTGGTGCATGATCGGGGCCGAGGAGGGACCACGGGAGGGCTCCAGGGCATGTCCGGCCCTCTCGCTCAGTCCTGATCAGCTGGACCCCAGCAGCAAGCTAACCTACCGGTCGGAGCGTCTGCCCCCTGGTGGTCAGTGCACATCATAGAGAGCGGTTCAGCAGTCTTAGCATATCATTAGCATATTACGCTTTGATTGGTTGAATGGACGACTGGACACTTAGCATATTAGGCTTTTATTATATAGGATTATATAGGATGCCCATACTACAAAAAATATGTAAATTCATTTTTTGAGAGATATCTTTTCTTTGGCTTTTAAGATCTGAATTTCTTAAACTTGAGTCAAGTAATGACATATCCTCAGAGTTAGGTAGTTCTTAATAAGAACTATAAAGATTTTTAAAACTTTTTTTTACTGATAAAAAAAGAAAAATGTATTTTCTGAGTGGCCTGATTAGTTAACTTATGACTGAGCATCACTATTGGATTTTTGTCTCAAACTTTGCATTTGTGTTTATGATATTGTTGACAATTAAATGTGTACCTAAAGCAAATGTTTAACTATTAAGATCATGTTCCTTAGACTGGGGTCCACAGAGTTGTTTGTGGATTTATTTTTGTTGTCAAGGCTAAGTAAGTTTGAGAAACAGTGTCCTTGATTATGATCTTTGATTATTGTGTCCAATGATATAAGTAAATGAGTCACATTGTTAAGGGCTTTAACACTTTATCTTGCTTTATTTAAAAATATATTCCAGCAGGGAACAGACGGAGGAATCTCAGAGGGAAAGGGACTGGGTGGTGGGGGGGCAGGAAGAGATTAACCAAAGAACTTATATGCATGTTTGCATAACCCATGCAAACAATAGTGCAGTGAAGGCCTGTGGGTGTGGGTGATAGAGGGGTGGGAGGGGGTTAGTGGGGGAACAAAAGGGGACATCTGTAATACTTTCAATAATATATAAAGATAAATTAAAAAAAAATACTTAAGGGGATTTAATTAACCATGATAGTTAAATGGGTTAATTGTTTAAGGAAATATCTGTTTAATCTAACTGAAGATTAATTAAAGGACAAGTGACGATGAAAAAAATATATTTCATCATTATTTCTGAATATTTTGGAATCTTTTTAACATTAAAAAATGAAATTAGTTTTGGTAAGCTTTGGAGAATTTAGTCAAATATTGTAATGATTTGAATCTTGTAATTATAAATAATATGAGCTAGAAATTGCTATTCTCCCAATTCTTAAATAATTAGTTAAGAATATGAAGTTTTTCCATTTTCTTTCTACTGTTAGTTATTAAATTTGGGACCCTGTACTAAAGGAGAACCTGTCTGGGGGCAGATGCTTGCAGGAGCCAGGCAGGGAACATGAATATGGGAACTGAGCATTGGGCAAGAAGATAGGAAATATGGTGTTCATGGCTTAACTGGAGGTGCCTGGTGTACCTGAAATCACTGGGATCATTTTCACCTTTGCTGGGCAGGCCAGACCAACATAGATTTGTAAAACTCTAAGCTCTTAAGCCTCAACTTAGTTGGGGGAACAACCTAGTTGGGGGAAGCAAAATGTAGAGACGAAGTGGTTTAGTCATAGATTGAGGCAGTTGTTGGTTTATTCATTCATTCTTGCATCCATCTATCATTCCATCCATTCATCCATCTTCATTTATACGTATATTAATTTACTGATCACTGAGGTGCCTATGATGTGCCAGGCCTAGGCATACATGGAATCCTTGCCCTTAGTAGTTCGGTTTCATAGCAAATTGTCAGAAAGCCAACCAGAAATAGTACAGAAATCACCTTGTTTTCATAATACATATCACTGACGAATTATTTTTGCTTTTTTAAAAACTTGTTTATCTTCCTATGACAGTAGAATCTTGTCTGTTTGTTCCCCTTCCTATCCCAATGCTCACAGCAGTGTCTGGTACATAGTAGGTGTTAAGTAATTATTGAATGATTTGAATGAATGAACGAAGGTTCTGATAGTTCAGTAAGACTTTATGGAAGGGAGGGGGCATGATCCAGATATTAAAAGATGGTCAGGCTTTGAGGAGGTAGCGAGAGGAGGAAGTGACTGACAGAGGGAGCTGTATGAAAAACATGTTCACAAAGTAAGAGAAGGGGCCTGGCACATGGTGGTGCAGGATGGAAGAGTAGAGAGTAGGAGGATCAGAAAGGAAGCCAGCCTGGATTGAGTAGTCATTTAGTGTGGAAAGAACCCAGGCACTAAAGTGGTTGAATGAGATACAGATGCAAAGGAGCAGAGGGATATGGCATAACATTGCATTCAGAGAAGCAATTTGGTTATTAGCATGGAATCACACATTTTAGGTTCAAATCTGAGTTTGTTACCAATAAACTGGATAACCTTGTTCAAAATGCTTAACTTATCTGTGTCTGAATTTCCCAATTCAGTAAAAATATTTAATTCGGCCGTTAAGATTATGTTTATTAATATTTTTAATAATAGAAAGAAATGCTTGTGCTATTTTTTCTAAAACTAACATATGAGTAAAAAAGAATGGAGTAAAAATTGAATATAGCACAGAGCACCTATTGATGTGCCAGGCTTTGGGTTTACAAAGGAAAAAAGACTGGGAGTCAAAAATGTCAATAGTGGTGTGGTTATAGGTAATATTTATTTCTTTTAATTTAAAAATCACATGTATTATGTACTTATTAGCATTCATGAAGGTGAGGAATTAAATCTCCCAAATTAATTAAGAAATAACATAAGCGATGTTTACAAAGAACATCTGTATTTTCAGAGTTGGAGATGATGTGTGTTACATACTTATTTTCATTTCTGCCATTTACCTCCATTTAGCCTTTTGATATATCTTGTTAGAACCATTAGACATCATTTTATGCTATTTCACCTATTTTTAATGCAAACTTGATTTTAGTGGGGAAAAATGAGGAACCATTTTATCTTATTATTTGAGCTCATTAATTATACTCAGTGAGTCATTATCTTTGAACATCTGCAATTTGACCATTATTTCGTTGTGTTCTTACGGACATAGATAAAGAAGTGTACTTGGTTCCTTACTCTCTAAAAAGTTATAAAAGTTCCAAGAAAACAAAGTTATTAGATAGAAGAGAATAATTAGAGAACGGTTGAAGTCAAAACAGTGTAATCCTAATTTATAGCTGTTCTCCAGTTTTCCTGCGTCCTCCTGATCCAGTGCTCTTTCCCTTGCTCCCAGAGTGCCTTCTTGATCAAGTTACTTGGTCCTCCAGATTATTATTTAAAAACTAAAATATAACCGAGAAATGACCACTGATTCATATACTCCAGCTGCTTCCAACTCATCAGCACTGGCTTAAGTCATCAAATGATTCTTGGCACAGCTTCAAGAAATTCCACCAGAGAAAGAAGGGAAACCTAACTGTTGACTTGGTTTTGAGCAGTACCACATAGCAGTACTTTTTCAAAGTTTCAGAAGTGGAATTATGCTCTTCATTTCCTCTGGGAAGATATCAAGAGAGGGCAGTTGAACCTGACTATTACTCAAGTACAGAAATATCTCAGAATTTATCAATACACTAGAGGACCGATGCACGAATTCGTGCACGGGTGGGGTCCCTCGGCCTGGCTGGCGATTGGGGCTGATTGGGCCGACAAGCTGGGGGGAGGGACTGCGGGAGGTTGGCTGGCCATGGGAGGTTGGATTTGGGAGCGCACTGGCCACCAGGGGGCTGCTCTTGTGTTTAGCATCTGCCCCCTGGTGGTCAGTGCACATCATAGCTACTGGCCAGTTGTCCGGTTGTAATGGTTGCTTAGGCTTTTATATATATATATATATATATACTAGAGGCCCAGTGCATGATTGAATCATGCACGTATAGGGTCCCCTACATGCTTTCGCTTTCGATCTCGGGGGAGCTGGGTGCCTGTCCGCTGGTGCACCAGGCCTTTCAGAAGCCTCCGGCGCGGTGGAAGCTTCTGAAAGGCCTGGTGCCTGAGCGGACAGGCACCCAGCTCCCACACTTTTGCTTTCGATCGCAGGGTAGCTGGGTATCTGTCCGCTGGTGCACCAGGCCTTTCAGAAGCCTCCGGCGCGGCGAAGGCTTCTGAAAGGCCTGGTGCCTGAGCAGACAGTCACCCAGCTCCCACGCTTTTGCTTTTGATCGCTGGTGCACCAGGCCTTTCAGAAGCCTCCAGCGCGGCGGAGACTTCTGAAAGGCCTGGTGCCTGAGTGGACAGGTACCCAGCTCCCACGCTTTCGCTTTCGATCACGGGGGAGCTGGGTGCCTGTCCGCTGGTGCACCAGGCCTTTCAGAAGCCTCCAGCGCGGCGGAGGCTTCTGAAAGGCCTGGTGCCTGAGCGGACAGGCACCCAGCTCCCCCGCTTTTGATGGTCTGCGGTGGGACATGAGCTCGCTGCCCCAGAGGCCCCTTCTGTGCCGCAGCACAGCCATGGTGCAGATGCTGAGCTCTAGCTGCCGCTGGTGACAGGAGCTCAGCGTTCCGCCGGCCCAATCGGCCACCCCGGCCACCCCGAGTCCCGCCCCCCCGCGCCTCCTGGCCAATCGTGGGCATAGCGAAGGTATGGTCAATTTGCATATTTGTCTATTATTAGGTACTACTATAGGCCTGGTGCACGAAATTCATGCAGGGGGTGTGTGTCCCTCAGCCCAGCCTGCACTCTTTAAATCTGAGACCCCTCTCACAATCCAGGACTGCTGGCTCCCAACTGCTCATCTGCCTGTCTGCCTGATTGCCCCCTAACCACTACCCTGCCAGACTGATTGACACCTAACTGCTCCCCTGCCAGCCTGATTGCCCCTTAACTGCCCTCCCTTACCGGCCTGGTCACCCCTAACTGCCCTCCCTTGCCAGCCTGCTCACCCCTAACTTGCATCCCCATGCGGTTGGTCGCCCCTAACTGCCCTCCCCTGCCGGCCCGATTGCCCCTAACTGCCCTCTCCTGCAGGCCTGGTCCCCCCCAACTGTCCTCACCTGCAGGCCTGGTCACCCCCAACTGCCCTCCCCTGTAGGCCTGGTCACCCCCAACTGCCCTCCCCTGCTGGCCTGGTCACCCCTAACTGCTCTCCCCTGAAGGCCTGATTGCCCCCAACTTCCCTCCCTTTCAGGCCTGCTCCCTCCCAACTGTTCTCCCCTGCTGGCCATCTTGTGGTGGCCATCTTGTGTCCACAAGGGGGCAACCATCTTTGACCACATGGGGGCGGTCATCTTGTGTGTTGGAGTGACAGTCAATTTGCATATTACCTCTTTATTATGTAGGATTATGTAGGACTAAAAGCCCGTTGCATGAAGAATTGTGCAAGAATAGGCCTTCCTTCCCCTGGCTTCGCTCCCGGCCGCCTGGGAGCCTGCAAGTCCTCACTCCTGGCCGCCCGGGAGCCTGCAAGTCCTCGCTCCCAGCTGGAGTGCCGCTCCTGTAGCTCCCTCTGCCCCCCACCCTCCCCCTCATAGCAGGCGTCCCGCCCGGCCACTCTGCTCCTGTGTATGCAAATTAACCTGCCATCACTACTGGTTGGCTGATGGGTGTCGTGGAGGTACAGTCAATTTGCATATTTCTCTTTTATTAGTGTAGATAGATGTTTTGAAAATTTTGGCCTTCTTAATCTCAGAAAAGGCACACATGTATTTAGAAAATGGACAAGATCTAGCAAAACAAAATTTGTTTTAAAAGTGTGATTTTCGCAGTTGGCTAGAAATTTTGTATCATGCTCCATGAATTTTGATTACTTTCTTTATGCCTTTGTTTTAGTGCTTTTTATCATTTTGGGGTCTAATATGATCTCTTCATCCTTTGTACAGGTGTTAATCCCCCCTCTTTCCCCTCAGGAATATATGGCTTCACAAGTACCATATAGAATTTTGCAGTTTCAAATATAAAGTATTTACTTAAAGTGCATATTTGTAAACACCTGAAAATATTTTTATAAATAACCATTCCATGGAACCGTTTTGAGATGGTTTTTTATAAATCAAATAATTAGTTTTAGAATATGGTTTATAGTATGGTTAAACAGAAAATTATTTGTATATGCATATATTTTTTCTTAAATTTTCTAAATCTTTACCTCTCTTATTTTACTCAGGCCCTCTCTTAAATCACTTTAAAATTTAAACTTTATCCATAGCACATCCTACCTACACAGATAAAATTTTCCCTTTCAGTGACCATGTTGGGCTGCTTACCTCTTTGTACCACATCTGAGAGATTATTTATTTTCTAGAGGCCTGGTGCACGAATTCATGCATGGGTGGGGTCCCTCTGCCTGGCCGGCAATTAGGGCCGATTGGGGCCGGCCTGCCGGGGGTAGGGACTGCAGGAGGTTGGCTGGCCAAGGGAAGTTGGCTGTGGGAATGCAGTGACCACCAGGGGGAAGCTCCTGCGTTGAGCTTCTGCCCCCTGGTGGTCAGTGCGTGTCATAGCGACCAGTCTACTGGTCTGGTTGACCGGTTGTAATGGTTGCTTAGGCTTTTATGTATATAGATTCACTCCATCATCAAAAGCCACACCACTTGGGTTTGGGGCAGATAGTGGGAATTAAGCTTTGGAGTGCTAGGTCAGGGGTTTCACTCATCAATAACAGCACAGGTTGTGTGTGGTCCCAACAGAAAACACAGCTTTCAGCCTCAGTAATGCTAGAAATTTAGTCACTGACCTTTCATGACCTTGCTTCCTTAACACTACATGTAATACCTCCAGTTTCCAGGCAGTATCCACTCTTGAGTATCAGCCAATTTCCTAAAGTTTAAATCTATTCCAGATAGATTTTATTCCCATAGTCTTAAGGATGGAATCATAGATTAAATATAGAATCACATAATTAGCTTTCAAGGTATATATCTCCTTCTTCTTTTTTCTAAATTCTAAAGCAAGCCTTTAATTTTTATTTTTTAAAACTATAACAACCCCCTGGCCATTTTGCTCAGTTGGTTAGAGTGTCATCCCCCCAAGGTTCTGGGTTCGATCCCCAGTCAGGGCACATACAAAAATCAACCAATGAATGAATAACTAAGTGGAACAACAAATTGATGTTTCTCTCTAATGTCACTTAAAAAGACACAACACAACAAAACAAACAACCCTGTAACACCTATCTAAAGAAAAAAAGTGAACTTAGATAATTTTCCAATTATCGGGTTCTTCGGTCTGGCCTGTGGGATTGGACCGAAACTGACTCTCTGACATCCTCCAAGGGGTCCTGGATTGTGAGAAGGCACAGGCCAGGCCAAGTCCCCACCAGTGCATGTTTGGGGCTGGGGAGGGACTGCGGGAAGGCTCCAGGGCGTGTCTGGCCCGTCTTGCTCAGTCCTGATCAGTTGGACCCCAGCAGCAAGCTAACCTACTGGTTGGAGCATCTGCCCCCTGGTGGTCAGTGCACATCATAGTGAGAGGTTGAGTGGCCTTAGCATATCGTTAGTATATTATGCTTTGATTGGTTGAACAGCCAACTGGTCGACCGGACACTTAGCATGTTAGGCTTTTATTATATAGGATGAAAAACTGAAATGGATGAAAACGATGGTCAGAGAATTCAGGAGAGCAGTGCAAGTCCAATGAAATAGGCTTGAAAACTTGTTTTAAGATGCAGAAATAATCAGCTGCTCAAAGTGGGTAGGAGGAAAGGGAGACATTTTAGAAGCTTGAATCCCCAGCAATTTTATACTGCATTGATGAATACATATATTTTTAAACTTTTCAGTATGTGCTAAAAGCTCCTGATTTTAAGTAAGAAAACCCAGTTCAAATCTTGACTTTTCAGTTTAAGTAGGTGAGATGTTTTATCTCTCTCAATCTTTGTGAGTTTTTCTGTAAAATATAAATATTTGTAAGTAAAAATTTTAGTGTAGTATAGACCCATCTTAAATGTTTGTGTAACAAAAAGGGGCTTGCTAAAACATTTGCAAATTAAGATTTTCAAATATGAAACCTCTTAGACCTAGAGAGAGTTAGAGTACAATTTCTTTTGGGGAAATTTATCAGATTAAAAAGAACATGAAAATAAACTATATATGTAATCTGATTTGAGAGAATGAATATATTTTTACCAAATATGACATTTATTTTGTAAGGAACTATAAAAATCAACAAATGTCACATCTAACAGTAATTGAACACAATTAAAAGGAGCACCCCAATTACTTAATCACATTCTATTTATTTTAAAGGGTCTTGATAGTAATAGAAATGTTTCCTTGAGGCATAGTACTTGACTATAGGTAATTGAAATGTCTTAGTAAGATTTCATTAAAATAAAAGGAAATATTTTATGTGGTGAAGAGGATCTATAACTTGCTAGTAAATGTATGCCTTTTAGCCTTTATAATCGTTATGGAACAAAAAATGTTACTTTGAATTTCTTTGGCATTGTAGATACAATTTGTAGATGTGATGACCCTGGCCTTATATGAAAGAGATTAACTCCTTCAAGAAGTTAATAATCCAGTGCTAGTGTTTGCTTGGTGGTTAGAGGTTGAAGAGCCTCATGTTTGATTCCGGCCAAGGGCATGTACCTCTGGGCGCTTGTGGGAAGCAATTGGTGTGTCTCTCTCACATTGATGTTTCTCTCTGTCTCTTCTCCTCCCTTCCACTCTTTCTAAAAACAAAAACAAAAACAAAAAACAATGGATAAAATATCCTTGGGTGAGGATTAACAAAAAACAACAACAACAAAAAGTTAATAATCCCCCAGTTTAGTATGACATTGATATTTGGGAAAACTTGTAAGCCTATCAGCTTGCAAAATGTAATCTACTTATTGTTCTTCTTCTTCTTCTTCTTTTTTCCCCCCTCTCAATGTTTTGGGTTAAAAAAAAAGTATGTTAAGATCACCAAGAGATTGCTGATTTTTTAAAATACCTTAAACTGATTTTTTGTGTAATAGCAGCCTAACATTAAAGAATGTTCAATCTTAAAATCTCTTAGAGTCTAATAATGTAAGGAAATCTTAGGGAGATTTGAAACATTTAAAAATCGAACTTTATTTTAAAACTGGAAGTTTTAAAGTTTATTTATTTTGCTGTGTTTGCCAGGACACACAGAGCTCAGGTTTTATTAACAAAAGGGGCAAGTGCAATTTTGGGGAGCTCACAGGTGCTTCTTCCAATAAGTATGTTTAGATTTATTATTATAGCCATCAGATTTGCCAAATTTCAATAATATTGAATGTCATTATGCTCAGTCTCCCTCCCTCTACACATACCCGAAGGGCCACCCATTTCTGTTAAATTATGCCGTATAATTTATGGAAGAGTTGTTTGTTTGTTTTAGATTAAGTTAAAAAGTTCTCATGGTACTGCCTTTTTCAAAGAACTACATATAGAAAAAATAGAAGTGTGATTTATTTTTAATAGATATTTAATCATCATTTTACATTTCTAAGAAGCGGATTATCTGTTCTTAGAGGCTAACTGGTGTTTTGCTAACTTTTTTAACACCCTAGTTGCTAGTTCAAGGTCTGCATTTGTCCTGTGGTGGTTCTAATAGCAGCAGTCAATTAATCAAACAATATAAAAGTGTTTATCTGATACTGACCTTGTGCTGGGCACTTCTCTGGGTATTATGGGATAAACAAAGCCCCTTGAGCTAGTCAATAAATTTTAAGTGGTCATGACCCTAAGTCATATCTTTTGTCTGAAAACTGAGTACTGGGCATATGTTCAACAAAGAGGGGACTGAAACATCATCCCAAGGGTGTTTTTCTTTTATTTCCCCAACCAGTTGCCAGAGAAGTAATCACTAATCCACTAAATCCTAATCACTTTTGGTGATTGAAGATTATCACTCTCTAAAGAGATAGGCTTCTAGAGTAAGCTCAGTGGCAAAAGAAACCTCAGTCAGAAAACAGGTTTGAAAACTTTCAACTAATCTTTTTCAACATTTAATGAGTACAACACAGTGTACTATGTGCTTGGGTTGTGAAGATGAACAAAACACAAATTCTCTCTGTTCTGCCGGATCTTAAAAGGTAATGGAGAAACCAGATTAGTAGTCACAAGTGAGAGTCCTCGGTGGCATATGCAGAGCATTTGGGAGCACATAGCACGCAGCCTAACTCTGCCTGAAGGAAATGGGCAAACTGTGGTTTCCGCCAATCTCTTTAAGTGAAGAAAACAGACTTTAGATTTAGACAAAAGCCACAGGAAAATCATGTGGGTTAAAAGCCCAAAGCACAGTTATCCAAAGGAACTCAGCAATAACACTGAGCATATGATTTAAGATTTGCCAAAGAAATCGAATTTGCAGTTCAGTAGATGACAAGGACATTTTACTGTGTTCTGATACTTTTGAGTCAAATGGTTTTTATTGTGCTTGTATCAGGTCATCAATGAAAGTTGATTAAAGTGATCACATTTCCCCCCCCCCCCCCCCCCCCCCCAGAGTCAGATAGTTATTTTGTAGACAGGGAATAGACCCCAAATTATACCACAGGCCAGGTTTTGGCCATTTTTCTTTCTGGTATTTTTTTAGGCACCTGATCAAGTTTCATAAATACAGGTACCGGTACAAGTTTGCTTTTCTTAGGCTAAGTTTCTCTTTTTCCCCCCTGTCTAGTAGCTGATATTTTTTTTTGTGTTCCCACTTTCAGGCCACCATTTAGTTTTTCCATTCTGCTGCACATTATTCTCTTCCAGGGAACAGCTTCCTTCTTGACTTCTTCCCTGAAGCCCTTACTCCTGTCAGCCTCACTTAGTCAAATTCTCAACTCTTTATGTCTCATCACTAGGGTGTACCATAGACCTTAGGCCCTCTAGGCTGACTGTCAAGAAGGTTGATGATGGAGATGATGATGATGGTGATGTAGAGAATAAGAGCCGTGCTATCATAATCATTCCCAGAGAGTTAGTCTACAGCTGTTCAGACTGCTTAGGCTCCGTGGCAGCTCTTTCACTTAGCTCTTTGACCTAGGCAGATTGTGTTTCCTGTCTTGGACAAAGTTTTTCTCATCCATAAAACAGGAACAATAATAATAATATCTATTATGCCATAGGATTATTGGGAGAATTAGATGAATTAAGACGTCACATAATAATAGCTAAAAATTGTTAGTTATTATTTAGTAGACTCAAGTTTGTAATTGGTGCAGTGCTAAGGATATTACCACTTAAGTCCCCACAATAACCTGGTAGGTACTATTTTTACCTTTTATAGATGAGGAAATTGAGGCTTAGAAAAGTTAAATAACTTGCCCAGGGTAACATGGTCTGGATTCAAACTCAGATCTGTGTGACTCCAGAATGCCTGCCCTTTGGACTAAAACATGAAGCCCTCTGGGAGTCACAGAACAGCAGGAACGCTGCCACAGCTCACTGCAGCTATACCAGCTGTTTCCATGGGCCCGACACATCACTAGGGGACTTGGCTAGACCATCCTTCTGCAGGATTGAGTTCTAGTTCTGGCTTTCACTGCCTGCCTTTTGATCTTGAGCAAGTCACTTAAATACTTTTGAGGCTCAGATTCATAATCAGTAACCTGGAAATCATAGAGTTGCTTTAAAGGGTCAAGCAAGACTATAATACTAGTAACTACATAATAATTCATGGGCTAGAATACAGTGCCTAGCCCCCCATATGGACATTTTAAATAGACAGAATAGGTAATATCAGTTAACTTTTTAAAACCTTATCTTCTCTTTGAGGTTATTTGAATTCTATTTGCTATTTTGGAAAGTGAGAGGTTTATTTTGTATTTCTGGAAATGAAAGATTCTAGGGCACTAGATGTAACTAAATTGGCATGCCAATTGAAATTTTGGACTACCTAACAGCATAAGTAAAAACATTTAGTGAGCAGGTAATAAAAGTGTGTTGGTTGTTGGGTCGTGGATGGATTTGATACTAAAGAGAATCACATCTGAAAATGTTAGGCCTCCTCTTTCTGTGAATCTTTTGTTACAGCAGATTGAGCTTTTGAATAGAACACAATATAGAGTTATGTCTTTTTATACATTATTCAGCCATCTATCTAGCAATATCAGTGACCCAGAACCCATATGGCTTCTGGAGGTAAGTAGAAAACACTGTCCCTTAAATTATTTTTATGAGAATTAAACATATCTAGTTAGCTTTTTGGCTGACTTCCACACCGATAGCAGTAGTTAGAATGGTGAGGAGAGGTTCATGCGGGCAGTCAGTGGTGAGAAGTGATAAGGAGGAGCCTGACCAAAGGGGGGGGGGGGTACACCAAAAACTTAAGTTTTCTTGGTATGGAATCTGTAAGTGAATGCTTGTTCACTTCTGTGAACTCATCTCAGTTGTGGGAGATGGTTCAAGAAGGTGAGATTAACTTCTTTTTATAGGGAAGAAAATTGGAGCTCAGGGAGTTTCATTACCTACTCAGGGGCTGGCAGCTTGTGATTGGCAGGTCAGGAATTGAACCCACATCCCCCACTTGCTGGCAGAAGTGCATATAGCTAAGCAGGAGGAACATCATAGGTTTTGGGAAGCATTATATGAATGCTCAGCAGGACTGGTGTTAGTAATAATTGGGAAACACTAATCAATTTTAAATTATGTTAGGATGGTGTAAGAAGGTGTGAAGGAGTTCCCCATTTTAAGAAGAGTTTCATTTAAAAGTTTAAAATAAGGAGACAAAACTACTAGGGTACTCAAAGAATATAACCAGAAGTAACTGGAAAACTTAGTTGCTCTAAGTGGCTCATTTCCTGAGGTTCTAGATTGCGGTTCTTTTCTAAAACTCTGTAAGTGACACTTGAAAAGTGCTTTGGAATGGAAGAAGGGTGAACCAGTGTAGTGGTCTTTAAACATTTGCGCTCCAGTAAAAGAATTTTGAAAACTATGGATTCCCTCATTGACATTTAAATTTTTTGTCATAAGTTTAAATCATTTGTATGGTATAATTATTGTTGATTGTAAATACTACATTTCTTAATAAATTTGTCATACCCTTCTGTAATATTTGAGTCAAACACCACTATGCATTTACAAACTACTTTTTAATAGTCAGAAGTTTTAGTGTTAATTTTTCTCCTGAAATCTTTATTATTAGACTTTTCCCACTAAATTTTATCCTTGTGTATTATTATGTTTAAAAATCTATTTTTAATCACCCTATCATACTTTGGTGATAAAATTTAATTTACTGTGACAAGACTCTGTGATTTTAAAAAAGTTATTACAGTGATTATTAGTATACAGTTGATCATAATAATATGTGTGAATTACAAATTTTGATAAATAATATTAGAGAAAAATACAATTTTATTGGAAATATATCTCTTAATGCAATATTAATTATTTTCTTCTAATTAGCTTATATATTAGTAGATGAATATTATTCATTACAGCATGTTTTTCATTTTAAATATATACACTGTTGAATTTTGTTTACATAAATAACTTGAAGAGGATGAGAGTGTTAATAAAGCTGTGTCAATTCTTTGAACTTCTGGCTTCTATTCAAAATCACAATGATCTATCATTTAAAATATTTTTAATATTTATCAGCTGACAACCAAATTAGGTTCTCTTCTACTTTTATTCCAAGTAAAGAAATAGCAGAGGTACCGAAGTTGCAAAAGAAGAGTGATTAGGGCCATACACTTTTTCATCACCTGTATTTCTCCTGTGTCCTGTGTCCTGCCCAGAGGTTTTTTTTTCCTCCCCCAAGCAGTGCCTCTGAGAGAGATTTGTGATGGGTGAATTGTGTGCCTGGATTTTATAAAGTGGGAGAAGGGGACTTGGAAAAGGAAAAGTGGGAAAGTTAAACCTGTTCTGTAGGGGCATGTTCAAGTAGATTAGTTTCAGGGAAGGGTATTTAGAAAAGTTGATTCTGGAAACTGATCTACCGTCTGCTTACCTGTGTCCTCTTCAGATCCTTTGGGAAGTCCCAGGGACTTCTAGGAATTTGAAGACTGTTGGGCTAGTAACCACTATATTACTGGCTCTTAATTTAAACATTTTTTTTCTATCCCTGATGTGTGTGTGTGTGTGTGTGTGTGTGTGTGTGTGTCCCCTTTAAACTTAGAACACTAGTAAATAGTTGTCTAGGGTAATGTCATAGGTCTTAATTGCTTCCCAACAATTAATATAATGTGTCCTTTCCATCTTCACTATCCTAATTCTCTCTAAATTCTCCAGATGAGGATTAACACTTGAACAGCCTGTGTAACTTTCCCCCCTCTACATCTTTTGGTAGTCCTACTCACATTTATCAGTACTTTGGGAAAGCATACCTTAAATAGCTCAATATAAGGACTTACTGCTGTTTTTAGTAAACAACAAACAATTGGCCACAGTTAGATTATTATTTTTTTGGCCTGTGCTTATTTCTTTTGAGTATCAGTTCATGAATTGAAAACAGCACAAGAGATCTCAGATATAATTTATATTAACTCTTTCCTTTTGCAGAAAGCGAAACTAGAGAGATTAAGTCAGTCGTCCAAGGTCACAGAGTTGGTATTAGAGTAGTAGAACTGGGGTCTCCTAACTCTTATTATTACACCCTTTGCTACATCACACCTTCTGTTTGTTGCCTTTTGCTAAATTGCATTCATTACCTCAATCCTATTTAATATTAGTTTTTCTGGGGCTTGACCGAGCTTTTGTTGACTCAGCATTATTTTTGACGGAGAGACATTTGCTTTTTCATTGAAGACTTTTCTCAAAACAAAAATACTCCTCATCCCCTGGCAAGTACTTTCTGTGGCACAGTAGGACACGGAAAGCTTGCCTGGGGCCCTGCAAGGCAGGCTTTGGGGGAGGGGGGATGTTAACAGGTCAGGGTAGAGGTGGATTGGCAGAGCTGGGGCTGGTGGGAGGTGGGAAGCTTACATCATTTCCCTGCAACTGGGCTCTGGCGAGGCTGTAAGGCCTTACTTTCCCCTGTGTAATAGTTTCCCAGATTGACAGAGATTCGTAAGAGAGAGAAAAGGTACGGCCGGACAGATGCTCACCCCGTTCATAAATCTGTGCTATAAGATGAAACTGTCAATAAGTAACTAGAAGCATCCAGGACTCTGTGCTTCGCTTCCCCCCCCCAGCTCAGTTTCTTTCTGCTCCGCCCCATCCCTGCTCTCTCTGCTGCTCAGATCAGCTTCCTGCTTCTCTTGAAAGCGGTTCTCCTATAAAGCTGGTCTGCTTTCACTGAAAGCATTATATTCATAAGTCTGAGTCAGGTTTTGTGAAGTATTGTTGGTTTGGTTTTCTTTGGGGGATGCAGGGGGAGGGAAGAATTTTAAAAAAAGGAAGGGGCAGGCTGATGAAAAAGCAAAATCATCATGAATTTTGTTGTCACATCTTGCCGGTGTTACAACCAGCTCTGTAGACTGCTGCACTGAAAACATTTCTGTGAGAGGTATGTGCTTGGAAATGGAAAGGTGACTGTTGGCTGTGGAGCAGACTGTCCGCCCTGCAGCTGCTCAGATGGCTGTAAGGTCGGAATTCTCTCTAGTGTTTTGATATCGCAAGGGCAGTCGTTAATTTTAAACGTGGTACAGTTAACCAGCTCTTGGTGAAATGTTAAATGTGTGCTTAGTGCCCACATCAGGACTCCTGAAATGCTCGTTCAGGCTGAATATGTCTAGTCAAATCCACGGTGTTATTCCAGGCTCTCTTGATGGTGCTTGTCTGTAAACAAGATGATGATCTTTAATACCTCTCTCATTATTTATGAACCACGTGACGAAGATTAATGAGCGAGACTTCCAGTAGCCTAGAAGAAGCTTCAGATTCTTTAGGAGCGTTTGCCTCGACAGATGGCGAAAGTAAAAGGAAATAGTTGATGATTTACCTTAACATAAAGTGAAAGTTTTAAAGTTTAGAGGGTGTGTTTTGGCTAAGTGGAAAAATCAGGAGGGGCCACTAAAATTTAAAATCATAATCCCACCCACTAGAGTGGACGCCTGACCTATGTTATGGCCAGAAGACTTTTGAACACATATGGATGTATCTTTTCAAAGGAAATTAGGGAATATGCATAAACGTTTCTATTCAGTGGGATTAATAATAAGAATATAACCAACACCAAAGGAAATGTGGAGAACTGTATAGTGGTTACGAAGTACTCAGGCTATCCTGTTATAAAAAATTTTAGAGAAAAATATAACATAATTTGTCATGTACCTTGAATAAGATAGTGTGGCAAAGACCGTTTGAACTACAAAGTAGTTTCTGCTTGATTATAAGAATTATTTTATTATGTAAGAAACTTGAGAATTCTTGAATGCTAGCATGTTTTAAATTTATTTTACAAAACTTTGGAGTTAAGTTGTTTAAGTTATCAACATATAAACGTGCCTGTACTGTTGCCCTTTTCCACAAAGATGGTAGTGCTTAAATCTTTGAAAGCTCTTATTCATGAATAGAATAAACTAGAGATTATAAGTCAGCCTAAAATTTTCCCTTTATGAGACTGTGCCATTTAAACTTCATTTCTTCTCAGAATTGTGCACGGAGAGTTAATCTTTATGATCATAGAGGTTATTGTTAATAAGTTGAAAATGGAAAAGGTTCTAGAACAAAAGGTCTGGGAAGTAAACCTTATCCAGGCTTCTGAGAAGGAATCCCTTCTCCACCACACAGACAGGTGGCCATCCTGATCCTATTAACTTGGTCATTCTCAAGTGCACATTAGAAACCCCTGGAGAACTTTTAGTACCTACCATTGCCCAGGCCCTGCCCCAGAGATTCTAATTTAATAGGTCGGGGGTGGGGCCTGAGCAATGAAAGACTTAAAGCTGCTCCCAGTTGTTCATAATGTGCAGCCAGGTTGGCAATAGTTGCATTTCCTGAATGAACATCCTCAGTAGTGAAGCAGCCCATGCTGTTTTGGGTGCTGTTATGGATCAACACCAGGTCTGCTTTGGTATGTGCCCTCTTAGGTCTGAACTTTGTCACTTGAAGCTCAAGAGATATTTAATATCTCTCCCCCAAGACTTAGCTTTTCTAGACTGAATAGTCCTAGTTCCTTCAGTCTTCAGGACTTGCTTTCTAGATTCTTTCCCATTCTGGTCTCTTCCTGTCATGGAATTGCTCTTTTTTGACAGTATCACACTGTTGTTGTTTTTTGTTTGTTTTTAAACCCTCACCCTAGGATATGTTTTTTATTTATTTTTAGAGAGAGAAGAAGTGGGAGGGAGAGAATCATTGACTGGTTGCCTCCCTTATACACCCTGACCAGAGATGGACCCTGCAACCTGTGAATGTGCCCTGATGGGGAGTCGAACCCAAGACTTTTTGGTGTACGGGATGGCATTTCAACCAACTGAGCCACCTTGGCCAGAGCTGTATCACTCTTAAATAGGATGCCCTGGCAACTAGATATGTAGTGCCTAGCACAGGATGCAGAGAATACATTAAGCTGTAACTCTCTTGTTCTGGACACTATACTTCTGTCAAAGATTACATTTGCTTTTTGGCAGCCATGTCACACTGTTAACTCATGGTGAGTTTGATCTCAGCTCAAGCTCTTAGTTCTTTTTCACATGAACTGTGCATAAGTCAGGACTCTCCTACTCCATGCCTGTAAATTTTTTTAAACTATAGTTTCAGATTTACATTTATGCTTATGAAATATGAATCAGTTATCCCACACAAGAAGAGGGATGTATTCAAACTGAATGTCAAAAGGTTATAATGTGCATATAGCAGCAATTTTAATGAGTGATCTAGACCTTTCGTTTTCCAGTGTTCCTTCTAATTCATCACTCAGTGCTTGCTGTTCAAAGAACCCATTTGACTAGATAGCCTGTGTTAATGTTTGTATTTGATATGTAGGGGAGGAAAAATAATTTTCCTTCTACCTTTCTAAGTTCCTCTGGCTGGTCTAATAGTAAAATTGATAAAAGACAGATTACCAGGATAAAATAACCAAGTTTATTACATATATACATATGGGGGCTCCAGAAGAATATGGCATCCAAGGACAAATTGGTCAGTTGAGGCTTATAGCCATTTTGGACTAAGGAGAGGAAGGTAAGTGGTCCAGGACTTTAAAGAATTGGACACAGAGGGGATGCTAACAGACTTACAATAAGGTGATAGATAGCTCCCTTCCTTTAAGCAGATTTTTCTATCCAAACTTCTTTAGGCAGGTACGTAAAATACTATTTTTGAGTCTTTTGTTTCTTGAAAATAATCAGCTTAAAATGATCAGTATCCCCAAAAGGCAGATTTTGGGGTAGCACACTCTGCTCTCCCTCAAATACTTTGTCAAATGCTTTTCCAAAATCAAAATACATTATATCCACGGTATTCTCCTGAACTATTTTTATTTTAAAAGGCAATGTATTGAACTTGTCATGACATTCTTATTTAGTGAGGTAAGTAGAAGGAAATATTTTGCAGATGAGCAGGTGACATGCCTAGGATCTTACTACTGTCAAAGCTCGGACCCACCACAAGCTCCACTGGTCCCCCCTCCAGTGCTCCGAGGATCAGACCATAAGTGCTGATGCCATTTGTCATTTAGGATAAGACTTTGAAGAAAACTGAAAGGAAATAAAGCCTCCGTGGATGCTTCACTGTCTCTTTGGGGACATTTAATACTTAATCCCTTAAAATAAACCAAATCAAATTTTGATTTGTTTTTCATTTAGTGTTCTGCCCAGAACAATAAAAGAGGAGTAAATGACTAGCTAGCATTACTAAGTTAACTGCAGAGAATAGTTTTCTTAGGAGTTTGGGCATCCTAATTCCGCTTGGAAAGTTACTCATGCCCTATCGCCCTCCACACAACTGATGGTAATACTGCCTTGCTTATAATGAATTATACCATGCAAAAGTTTTATATATTAAGGGAGAGGTATATATGTCTGTTTTCCAATTTTGCAGATGAAGAAACTGAGGCCCAGGCAGGAAAGGCTTGCTGTATCCTTAGTGCTTGGCAATGCATTTAGTACATAAACATGCTTAGTAAATAACTGGATATTGCACAGCTTTCTTCAGTATTGTTTTCTTCTCCACATAGGAACTGGATTTTATCTTTCTTTCCCCTAGCTTTGCTTTTGGGCACTCATTTCCTTAACAGTGTTGAAATGGAACAGCTTTTTCAAGAATACCTATTACTTTAGAAAAGCTCCAGTGATATAGTAAAAGCTCAGATAACTAGGTTTATTTTTCCAGCTTTTAAAGGGGAGGAAAATAAGTCCCTTTCCTCCCCTTTAAAAATTGATTTAAAACCATTTAGTTTTTAAGAAAGAAAAAAGAAGAGCATCCAAAGAATGAATAGCCTAGGGCTGGTCTGTATTCATCTAGCCCCATGTCCACATCTTCATTAGGTTCCAATGAAAACTGATGTTCACAACAAGGCTGGCCCTAATGTATGATAAGACCTGCAGTCACCAGTGATTTAATTATATTCACTATGCTGTACTTACTAAAGTATCAAAGTATACCTTAATACATTTGGAAAGGTTTTCAGTAGCAGTGGTTGAAACAACAAGGCTTTATAAGTAAATTTAGTCAATCAGACTAGGTTCCTTTTCTGGCCAATATAGTTTTGATTGCATGTCCACTTCTACAGTTTGGAAACACCTGCCTTTATTAGCCAGAGGCTTGCAGAGAGTATCAGCTGTGAAACTGCACTTTTAGAGCATCTCTTGCTTCTTTTGTAGTCCCAAGTGTCTATTTTCTGTTTTGTAAGGATATTTAAATTACTTTGATTAATAGTGGTTGTATTTTTACATGGTGGTTCCTCTTATCTCATGTCCTGAAATCCATTCTTGTAACCCCTTCATTATTTTTATGCTTCAAAATGATGCTTTTAACCAGATGTTTTTAACAGAAAATGAGAATTAAATGTTCAAAGAACCATGAGCCATGTATACATTAGCCATATAAAAGAATACAGTTTAAAAAATGTGATATGACACATAGATTAAGATGTGATTACTAGTGGATTTAGTTAATTCTTGAGTAGTACTCAGTACAATGTATCCGTATTTAATTTGAAATCAAAGATGAGATGTCAGAAAAAAACATATGTATTGGGAAATACAGATTTATTGCAAATACTTCTATTTTTTAAAAAATATAATTTTATTGATTTTTTACAGAGGGTAAGGGAGAGGGATAGAGAGCTAGAAACATCGATGAGAGAGAAACATTGACCAGCTGCCTCCTGCACACCCCCCACCGGGGATGTGCCCGCAACCAATGTACATGCCCTTGACCGGAATCGAACCTGGGACCCCTCAGTCCACAGGCGGACGCTCTATCCACTGAGCCAAACCGGTTTCGGCTGCAAATACTTCTTGTTGTAGAATATTAAAATGTAAAGGCCTCAAAACCTAACCTCTCTAAATTACTATTTAGAGAGTACTTACAGACTTCTAAAACTTCAACCAAATCACTTTATACATGGCATATCCCAGCAGTTGTTTTTCTATGTGCTTTTCTTTTTGTGATTGTTTTTATTATTATTAAGAAACTGGGTGGAGCTCATCCAACTTTAGAAAGAATGCTGGATAACTGAACTTTGGTATTTATTTTTAAAACATGTGTTTTTTACACAGTGAAGTTAACCTCCAGAAAAGTTTGAATATATATGAAGTTGTCCTTAAAGCATATAAAATGATAAAGAATTGCAAGAAAATAATGTACTGGTTGCTATAAGTATTCATAGTTAATAACAAACAGTCTGTCTCAGTCTGTTAGGCTGCTATAACAAAATGCCACAGACTGGATGGCTTATAAACAACAAACATCTACTTCTCATAGTTATGGAGGCTGGAATTCTGAGGTGAGGGTGCCAGCATGGTCAGGTGAGGGTTCTCTTCTGGGTCACAGATTTCTTGTATCCTCATATGAGCAAAGGATTAAGGGAGCTCTCTTTTATAAAAACACTAATCCTATGCTGTATACCTGAATCTAATACAAAATAATATTGAATATAAACTGTAATTGAAAAAATATTTTTATTTTAAAAAAGGACTTTTAAGTGGTGGCCTTAAAAAAAATAAAAATACTAATCCCACTCATGAGGGCTTTACCTTCATGACCTAAGTGCCTCTCAAGGGCTCCACCTAATACCATCACATTGTACATTAATATTTCAACACATGAATTTTGTGTGAAAACAAACATTCAGGCCATAATATTCTGCCTTTGAGACCCCCAAATTCATGTCCTCCTTGTATGCAAAATACATTCATTCCATCCCAGCTACTCAAAAGTCTTGACTAGTTCTAGCATCAACTCAAAAGTCTAAAGTCTCATCTAAATGTTACCTACATTAGACATGGTGAGACTAATGGTATGGTTCATCCTGAGACAAATTCCTCTTCAACTCGAACCTGTGAAAACAAACAACTTATATACTCCCAAATATATTGATGGGATGGGCATATAATTAAACACATTTACAAAGGGAAAAATAGGAAAGAAAGGGGTATGATAGACCCCAAGCAAGTAAAAGCTCAATAGGGCAAATTACATCAAATCTTAAGGTTAGAGAATAATCTTTAACTCAATGGTCTGCTCACCAAGCCCACTGGAGCAAGTCCTACCTCCTGGACACACTCAGGGCAACCCGGCCCCTATCACTTTTCTGGGTGTAGCCCATACAGCAACTGTTCCAAGCTGGAATGGTATTCCTGTGGTTCTTTTGGTTTGGGGTTACCTGGCAGCTTTAGCCTTTTTCCTTCAGCTCTATTGGGTGTTGCCCTGGTGGTGTCTCTGTGGTGGCCTCTTCTTCGCCACGTCCTCAGCTTTCCTTCTGCCCCTATAGGCAGCTTGATCCTTTGAAATCTAAATAGAAGTAGCCACTCCCCCATTGGCTCCCATTGTTTTGGGTGGGAGGTCTTCTGGTCTCTTGAAACCCAGGGAATGTCCTGGCCCCTTTTGAAAGTGAGGAGGAAACCCTGATGATCTCTAAATTGCCTTTGGAGTCCGTTTTCCCTTGTCTTGAGGAATATCACACATTCCCAGTAGAATATCTCTATGGTTCCATCCTGTATGTTCTAAGAAGTCTGACAACCAACCTTCATTCATTCTTGTCTCCTTCCCCTTCAGTTCAGATTGGCTGCTTTTCTGCTGGGGTGGCTGAATAAATTCTGGTTCACACCCATACTAATCTCTTTATCCAAAGGTCTCTTGGTCACACCCTTAGTGTTCTCTTCTAAGACACTGTTATAATATTAATAAGTTGAGAATTTTCTAATTTTTTAACTTTCTGCTTTCCTTTTGATTAAAAATTCCATCTTTAAGTCATTCTTGCTTGCATTTTCCTATAAGCATTCAAGAGGAGCCAATCTGTACTTTCAACACTTTGCTTAGAAAAAGGTTAGCCAAACATCCAATTTCATCACTCAGACTTTCCTTACTCACACATTCTGTCTTCCACAAAATACTAGGACATGAACAGTTCTTTGCTACTTTACAACATGGATGGCCTTTCCTTCAGTTTCCAGTAACATATTCCTTATTTCCAAGAGCTCATCAGAATGGCCTCTACTTTTCATATTTCCATAAACATTCTGTTCATGACCACTTAGGTTTTCTCTAGGAAGACAGGTTTTTTTCTACCTCTGTTCTCTTCTGAGCCTTCACCAGAATTGCTTTTAATTGTCTGTTCACAGTAATATGGGATTTTTCTGCAGTGCACTCCAAAACTCTTCCATCCTCTACCCATTAACCAGTGCCAAAGCTGCTTCTCATTTTTAGGTATTCGTTATAGCAGCACCACACTTTCAGTACCAGTTTTCTGCCTTAGTTAGTGCAGGGTGCTGTGACAAAATATAGACTGAGTGGCTTATAAGCAACAAACCTTTATTTCTGCAGCTCTGGAGGGTGGAAATCTGAGATCACAGTCATAGTTTGATTATGAATGACAAAGCCTTTTACTAGAATTACTACTCTTCTTCTCTGTATATAGAAAGCTCCTGAGAAAATGGATATCAGGGGTTGTAGCAAGTAGACCTAAGTTAACATAAATAAAGCGCCAAGCAAATATGTGTGATTTTTACATCGAGATATAATATATTGACTTAAGATATTATCTTTGCATAAATCTTAGAATTATTTGATTATTTTTATTAAAACATTTTAATTAGATTTATTTGAAGTTGTGTAGGTTTTCTTATTCCTATTTAAGGGACTTATCCTAGTTTGGGGGCTCAGGAAAACTCATCTTGGAGAAAGGGATGGCTAAGAAAAGATCTTACGAGTAGATTTATAAGGGCTGGGAGTGATAGGAGGAAGTGCAAAAGATGTGAGGTGAAAAAGAGCAGGATACCTAAGAGAAACTAGAAGAATCTATTATTATTGGAGTTCAGAGAAGAACAAAAAGGGTGATATGATGTGGAATTTTGTGTGCTTTGATGAGATTATGCCAAACCTAGTGGGTAACACTGAAAAGTATTAATCGAGGGAGTGTGTTGTTTGGATTTGCATTTTGTAAAGATCGGTCTGATTGCTACAGGAGGGATACTTTGGAGGAAGGCATAAATGGGGGGTGCAGAAATCATTCAAGAGATTGTTCTAGTGGTAGTTTAGGCCAGGTGGTGGTGGTGGTGGGAATTTAGGAACTTTAATTAATGGTGGTTTATAATTGACTAGATGTATAGGAGTAAGACAGGGGGAAACCGCACACTAGGTTTAGCATCTGGTGCATTGATGATATAGTGACAACCACCAAAACAGGGAAAGCCACGAGAGAAGCAGAACTGGAGGCTGTCGGGAGAAGACGATGTGTTTCAATGGACACATGTTGAGCTTGAAGGACCTATAAGATACCTAGATTATATTTTCATTTATGAGTAAAATATATCTGGACTTCAGAAGAGAGGAACTGGCTGAAATATAAACTTGGCAATCGTTGGCATATGGTAATTGAAGCTTCCAGAATGAATGATACCAGCTACGGAGGAGTGTACAGTGAAAGTAAAAGCGGACTTGGTAACCTTAACCCAAGGCGCCCTGCACAGGAGACACTTTCCACCCAAGAATTGAGAACACAAAGAAGCACACAGTACTCACCTGTATTTTGTTTATTTGTTTTATTTGTTTGTTTTTTATTTTAATTCTCACCTCAGGAAATTTTTTCCATTGATTTTTTAAGGAGAGTCTAAGGGAGGGGGAGGGAAAGAGGGAAGAAGGTAGAAACAGAGACAGAGAGAGAGACAGAGACACAAAAAGAGAGAGAAGTATCAATGTGAGAGAGAGACATCAATTTGTTGCCTCCCGTACATGGCCCCATCAGGGCCAGGATCAAACCTACAACCCATGTATGTGCCCTTGACCAGGAATTGAACCCGTGACCTTTTGGTGCTTGGGCAGACACTCTAACCACCGAGCAGCACCAGCCAGGGCATGTTGCCCTTTACATAGCCACAGCCACTTCCCTCTTGTCCCCACCCCCTTGCAACCACTAATCTGTCCTCCATTTTTATAATTTTGTCATTTCAAGAGTGTTATGTGTGTTTTTTTTTTCACTCAGCATAATTATCTAGAGATTCATGTAACTTATTGTATCAATAATTTTTTATTCTGAATAGTATTCTATGGTGTAAAGATATAACTGTGTATGTAACCACATGTTGAAATTCATCTCAGTTGTTTCCAGTTTGGGGCTATTATGAATTAAAGCTGCTATGAACATTCATGTACCTATTTTCTTGTGAATTAGTTTTCATTTCCACTGGAGAAATGCCCAGGAGTGCAATTATAGCACCATAATGATAATTGCATGTTCAATAGTTACTTTTGCATTTTGAAAGTTTTTATACATATATTCTAGATACTAGTCCTTTGTCAGATATGTATTTGACATATACTTTCTTCCAGTCTGTAGCTTATCTTTTAATCTTCTTTATAAGGTTTTTGGCCAAGCAAAAGTTTTAAATTTTGATGGATTTCACTTTATCATTCTTTTAATGGTTGGACTTTTGGTGTCAAATCCAAGTCTAAGCATTTTTAACCTAGCCCTAAATTCTAAAGTTTCTTGTACATCCCCCCGCCCCCCAAAAGTTGTATAGTTTTGTGTTTTACACCTCAGTCTATTATTCATTGTGAGTTAATTTTTATATATGATGTGAATCTTAGGTCAATTTTTATATATGATGTGAAGTCTTATTTTGCATATGGATGTCCTGTTGCTTCAGCACCATTAGTTTTTTAAATATATATTTTTATTGATTTCAGAGAGGAAGGGAGAGGGAGAGAGATAGAAACATCAATGAGGAGAGAGAATCATTGATCAGCTGCCTCTTGCATGACCCCTACTGGGGAACAAGCCCACAACCCAGGCATGTGCTCTTGACCAGAATCGAATCTGGGACCCTTCAGTCTGCAGGCCAACACTCTAGCCACTGAGCAAAACTGTCTAGGGCAGCACCATTAGTTTTAAATGGCAATTCTTCACCCATTGACCTGCTTTTGTGCCTTGGTCAAAAATTAGATGGCTATATTTATATGTATCTGTTTCTAGGTTCTCTGTTCTCTGTTTCATTGATCTCTGTGTCTGCTCCTCCACCAATATAATATATCCTTACTCACTACACTAATAAAAGAGAAACAGGCAAATTGACAATCCCTCCGCTACACCCACCAGCCAGTCAGGAGCGAGTATGCAAATTAACCCAACAAAAATGGCGGTGGCCACAGAGCTGGAGTGAGCAGGAGGCTTGGGTTGCCCCCAGTGATGGAGGAAGCCAAGCTTCCCACACACTCTGGCCGCCACTGAAGGAGTGGCTGGGGGCCTGGTTCACCGGGGGGCATGGCCACCCTAAAAACAGCTCTCAGCTGAAACCGGTTTGGCTCAGTGGATGGAGCATCGGTCTGCGGACTGGGGGGTCCCAGGTTCGATTCCGGTCAAGGGCATGTGCATTGGTTGCGGGCGCATCCCGGTTTGGGGTGTGCAGGAGGCAGCTGGTCGATGTTTCTCTCTCATCGATGTTTCTAGCTCTCTGTCCCTCTCCTTTCCTCTCTGTAAAAAGTCAATAAAATATATTTAAAAAAACAAAAACAAAAACAAAAAGACAGCCCTCAGCCCCTTACCCAGGCTGGCCACACCCCCATGGGGTGAGGGTCCCCGCTGAGGGGCATGGCCAGCCTGCAAACAGCCATCAGCCCCTCACCCAGGCTGGCCTAGCACCCCAGCAGGAACCCACACCTTGAAGGGGGTGTGGCCAGCTTGAAAACAGCCCTCAGCCCCTCACCCAGGCTGGCCATGACCCCCCAGCGGGGACCCTCACCCCATGGGGGCATGGCCAGCCTGCAAACCACCACAGGCCCCTCGCCCAGGCTGTCCCACGCCCCAAGGGAACCCCCACCCTGATCCAGGACACCCTTCAGGGCAAACCAGCCGGCCCCCACCGGTGCACTAGGCCTCTACCTATACTAATAAAAAGGTAATATGCTGATTAGACTGGGAGACCTTCCAGGAGACCTTCTGGACATTCTTCTGAACAAAGCCATGGTGGTGGGGCTGAGGTAGAGGCGGTTAGAGGCCAAGAGGGGAGGGCAGTTGTGGGTGATCAGGCCAGGATGGGATAGCAGTTGTGGGTGATCAGGCTGGTGGGAGGGGTCGTTGGTGGTGATCTGGCCATCAGTGGGGGTCAGTTGTGGGTGAGCAGGCCAGTGGGGAGGAAAGGTGGGGGTGAGCAGGCCAGCAGGGGGGGCAGTTGGGGGCGAGCAGGCCAGTGGGGAGGGAAGGTGGGGGTGAGCAGGCCAGTGGCGGGGGGGGCAGTTGGGGGCGAGCAGGCCAGCAGGGGGGGCAGTTGGGGGCGAGCACACTGGCACGGGGGGCAGTTGGGGTGATCAGGCTGGCGGGGGGCAAGCAGGCCAGCGGCGGGGGGCAGTTAGGGGCGAGCAGGCTGGCAGACAGAGTGGTTAGGGGCAATCAGGCATGCAGGCAGGTGAGCAGTTAGGAGCCAGCAGTCCCGGATTGTGAGAGGGATGTCCAACTGCCGGTTTAGGCCCGATCCCTGTAAATCGGCAGTAGGACATCCTTTGACGGGTCCTAGATTGGAGAGGGTGCAGGCCAGGCTAAGAGACACCCCCCCCCCCCTCGTTCACAAATTTCGTGTACTGGGCCACTAGTCTATACTAATAATAGGGTAATATGCTAATTAGGCTGGGAGACCTTCCAGACGTCCTTCTGGACAAAGCCATGGTGGCGGTGCCAAGGCAGAGGCAGTTAGGGGCGATCAGGCCAGGAGGGGAGGGCAGTTGGGGGTGATCAGGCTGGCGGGGGGGCCAGTTGGGGGCGAGCAGGCCAGCAGGGGAGTGGTTAGGGGGTGATCAGGCTGGCAGGCAGGTGAGCGGTTAGGAGCCAGAGGTCCCAGATTGTGAGAGGAATGTCTGAACGCCGGTTTAGGCCTGATTCCACAGGGATCGGGCCTAAACTGGCACTCGGACATACCCTGAGGGGTCCCAGATTGGAGAGGGTGCAGGCCAGGCTGAGGGACACCCACTCCCTCCCCTGTGCACGAATTTTGTGCACCAGGCCACTAGTAGCTATATAGTAAGCCTTGAAATCATCTAGATTGATTTCTCACCCTTCATTCTTCTTTTCCAAAACTATTTGAGCCATTCTAGTTTCTTTACCTTTCCATATGAAATCTAGGATAATCTTGTCTCTATCTTCTGTGTCTATAAAAATCTTGCTAGGATTTTTAAAAAAGTTGTATTAAATCTGCATATCAATTTGGAAAAAATTGACAACTTTTTTATATTTAGTCTTCTAGTTCTTGAACACTGTATAGTATGTCTTTTCCTTTATTTAGAACTTACAATTTTTTTTCATCAGCATTTTGTAGTTTTCAGCATACATGTGTTGGACTCGTTTTATTAGATTTACAATTAACTGTTTGATTTTTTAAACTATTGTAAATGATATTGTATTTTTTATCCTCACCCAAGGATATGTTTTTGTTGATTTTTAGAGAGGGGAGGAGAGAGAGGAAAACATCTACATGAGATCGATTGCCTCCTGTACACACCCTGACTGGTGATCAAACACAACCAACTGAGCCACCTGGCAAGGCAATGATACTGTCTTTTTAATTTTGGTGTCTACATGTTTATTTGTAGTATATAAAAATATTTTAATTTTAGTGTCCATATGTTTGTTGCTCATATATAAAAATATAGTTGATTTCCACTGATTCTCTGTATTGGGTGTGGGGAGGGGGGACTTTTTACCACCTGATTAGATAAGAACCCCAGCTCCCTACTTGTCCTCTGATACTACTTCATTGAGGGGGTTGTGGGTCATCTTCACAGACTGGTGAGGGTGGTAGTCTAGGTTCTACACTTGGCCTTAGCAGGTGTAGGGTCGTGTATTTCTGTCATTTGTGGCTCATGTAGAGCAATTATTGTCTAAAAGTTTTCTGTCTTGCTATGCTGCCCCTTTCCTGATCTTTTGGCTAGAGAGAGCTGGCTTTTGTTGGGACTTAGTTGTTTGTGCCCTGTTGGCATATCTGGATTGCTGGCTTCTTCAGTTCCAAGTCTACGATCTGTGGGGCAAAAAGTAAACCTAAGCCCTGTGGCTCAGTTGGTTGCAGCGTTGTCCCGTGCACCAAAAAAGTTGTGGGTTTGATTCCTGGTCAGGGTACATATCTAGGTTTCAGGTTCAATTCCTGGTCAGGCGTACAAGAGGCAACCGATCGATGTTTCTCTCTCACATTGGTGTTTCTCTCTTTCTTTCTCTTTCTCTCTCTAAAAATCAATTAAAAATTTAATCCTACAGGTGAGGATTGAAAAAAAAAAATTCAAAACGGAAACCCAGGGAGCTCACCACTGTATTGTTCTTCCTTACATCCTAAAGACCTTAGTTAGTCAATTTTATTTGTAATGTTCACAGTCTTATGATTGTTTTATATATAATATTCAGTGTTTTTTTATTATTTTTATTATTAAGGTATTACATATGTGTCCTTTTCCCCCTCCCCATTGTCCCCCAACCCTCCCCGCTCATCCCCTCATCCCCCTGGTGTCTGTGTTCATTGGTTATGCTTATATGCATGCATACAAATCCTTTGGTTGATCTGTCCCCCTACTGTCACCCTCCCCTACTTTCCCTCTATCCAGAGACAGAGAAGCATCAATCAGACTGTCAAATATTCAGTGTTTTTAGTTGCACTTAGTGAGACCATTAGGCACAGTATGTCTGTACCATCTTTCTGGAAGTGGAATTCCCTTATGTGTTTTCTAATGTGGTAGAGAACATAAAAATACAGCATAGATGGTATTATGAAGAGCATAGCTTGGAATTGCCAGGTGTGGTTCTTCCCAAAATAGAGATTCTTATTTTAGGAAATTTAGATATCTTTTGGCTTGAAGACCTGATTTGCGGCTTGGTGATTGACAGTGACACGGTGTTCTTTGATTTTCTTTCCATGTACTGTTTTGGTCTTGGTTTTGTATATACAGTAGAACTGGAAGCATATTGGGTAGGGTTACACGTTTGTAAGTAATTTAAAGTTCTTATGCTGTTTTTTTCATTCTTCTGGCCTTTAGTGCAAAGGGTCAAATGCCCTTTAAATCAGCAAATTGATACAAATCATCTCTTAGAAATTTTTTTCATAAATCCTACACAATTTATTTTTGTCTTTTAAAACTCGGGCTTTAGAATTTTTTTAATTTTTAGGTTAACTGGCAATAAAATTGGCTTTTTGCGTATAGTTCTATGAACTTTAAAACATGAATAGGTTTTGTGTACAGTTAAAATTTAGAAAGCTCCTTCACTCCCCAAAATTTCATTATGCTGTCTATTTGTAGTCATACTCAACTCCAAACTCTTGGCAACCACTATTCTGTTCTTTATTACAATAGTTTTATCTTTTGGAGCATATAGTATAAATGGAATCGTATGGTTTGTAATCTTTTGAGACTCACTTTTTTCACTTCCCAAAATGCCCGAGATTCATCCAAATGGTTGCTTGCATCAATAGCGCATTCATTTTTTCTGCTGAGTAGTCTATATGTATGTATATGTATATGTATATGAATATGTATATGTATATCTATATATCATGTCTGTGTTTATAACATATCATATATGTTATAATATTACTAGAGGCCCAGTGCACAAAATTCGTGCACTGGGGGGGGGGGTGTCCCTCAGCCCAGCCTGCACCTTCTCCAATCTGGGACCCCTCAGGGTATGTCTGAGTGCCGGACTGTGGGATCGGGCCTAAACTGGCAGTTGGACATCCCTCTCATAATCTGGGACTGCTGGCTCCTAACCGCTCGCCTGCCTGTCTGCCTGATTGCCACTAACCGCTTCTGCCTGCCAGCCTGATCACCCCCTAACCACTCCCCTGCCGGCCTGATTAACAACTAACTGCTCCCCTGCCGGCCCGATTGCCCCCAACTGCCTTCCCCTACCAGCCTGATCTTGCCCCCAACTGCCCTCCCCTGCTGGCCTGATGGTTGCCAACTGCCCTCCCCTGCCAGCCCGATCGCCTCCAACTACTCTTCCCTGCTGGCCTGATCTCGCCCCCAATGGCCCTCCTCTGCTGGCCAATTTGGTTCTGATTGGTCGGTTTCTATAACAGGCAGTGTCAAAAGCTCCGCCTCCTAGGCAGCCATTGGCTCCTCACAGTTGACCCAGATTTGGTTCTGATTGGTCGATTTCTATGCCAGTCAGCGTCTCTGGGCCTATCAACGGGGGCCTGATCAGAAAGGTGGGGCTGATCAGCAGCCCCTGTGGAGGCCTGGAGAGAAATGGAGGCGTGGCTGCTGGCCAGGCCCGGAGAGAAAGAGAGAGGCAAGTGCTGATCAACAGCTGCCACAGAATCTACGGATCAGACCCTACTTCTCTCTTCAGGCCTCTCTCTGGGTCTGATTTGCAGCCTCCTCAGCAGTCAGTGCTGGGTCGCCACGGCAACCCAGCGCTGACTTCTGGTTGGTCGAGCCTCCGGTTGTTGTGGATGTGATGGACCCAGGATTTTTATATATTAGGATTACATAGAGCAGATATTGCAGTTGTTTATTTCTTTAGCCGTTGGGTTCTTTTCAATTTATGGCAATTATATATAAAGCCACTATATACAGATTTTTTTTGTGAGCATATTTTGATTTCTCCCATGTTAATACCTATGAGTGGGATTCCATGGTTATATCGTTAAGTGCATGTTAATGTAAGAAATGTCTGAACCATTTTCCAGAACAGCTTATACCACCTTCAAGTCCTTTCTACCATTCTTGTCTAGAGTGTTTGCATTACTTGTTGGAACATTTTTATAAAACTTCTCTAAAATCTTTGTCAGATAATACTAACAACTGCTTTATTTAGAGTTGATATCTGTTTTTTGTTTTTTTTTCTGTGCAAGTTGAGATTGTCTTCTATTTTTTATATGCTGATTAATTTTGGATTTTATCCTGGACATTTTGATTATTTGATTCAATTAAATTCAGGATTCAGGTTTCAACCAACCCTCTGTGATTTGTGTTTCCTATATCAGTTCAGTTTTCAAAGACTTTTCAGTTGTTTGGCATTTTCCCACATCTTTGCCACCCAGTGGCCAAACTGGGAATTGAGCAGTGCTTTATCTAGTAATTCTCAGTGTCTATATCTGATGTTTAGGATCGATCTATGCGTCTGTAGCTTGGTGTGAGACCACGAGTTCATAAAAACTCCTCTGCCATCTCCCACTTTCATTTTGGTTCCCTGGTTGGGAAGCTGGGGCGTTAGTTATGCTGTGCTGTGTAGTTCCCATGTCTGTGAATATACAGTGGGAAGATAAAGAGAGAATAAAAGCAAAGCAACAGGGTGTTGCCCCACCCTCTTGGAACCAATGTTCCTGCAATCAGAAATGAAGGTTCCCTTGCTTAGAATTTTTGCTTCTGTGGGCTTCTATTTTTGCCTCCTCCCTCTGCTACCACAGAAATGCTTGAGGCCCAGCACATGAAAGAGTGGAGAAAGTGGTACTTCAAAATTTGTTGTTATTCTTCTATTTTCCTGTTTCTGAAATAGCTGCAGCACGCATTCTGCCCAGGTTTTATAGATGCATTTAGTGGGACAGATAAGATGGAGTATATTTATTCTCTCTTACCCATATGGGAGCCCATTGGGCTTGCTCTAGTGTTGAAGTAATTAATGGGAAGAACAGAGGTTAGATCCCTGGTTTTGTGAGTCTGAAGGTCATGTAATTTGGAAGCCCTCTTAAAGGAAAAGAATACAAGTTATGAATACAAAATTAGGTACAATGTCTTGGATGAGGCTGTGAAAGTAAAAGACCGTAAAGGCTAAGTTTCATTGGCTTTGTTAAAAACCTGCCTATGGAAACAAGGTAAAATACAAATAAATATTGATATGGGTAGAGCACTGTGCAGGGTGTTTTTTAACCATGTTTTTATTTAATATTCATAAAAAATACAACCCCATTTTACAGTGAGAAAAACAGTTTGAGGATTGTTAAATTATGTACATATAAGGGGCGTTATAGCTCAAATATTCTAATTCCAAAGCACATGGACTTTCTACTATGCATAGTATTTTATGAAATAAATAAATTAGAGATTAGGGGAGCCAGTATAGGCTCCTGGCTAAGAGCACAGGCTCAGAAACCAGACTGCTGGGGTTCAAAATTGGCTCTGTTATTGATTATATGTGACCTTGAGAAAGTTCCTTAACCTTTCCTTACCTCTATATGTCCGTAAAATGGAGATAATACAACCTATTATTCCCATTTGTTGTGAAGATCAAATGGTTAGTCTAAAGCATTTAGAATAGCTTCTGGAATATAGTAAGTGCTTTTTATTCACCATGCACATCTGTGCATTTAGCTAAATTAAATCAAAGTTTTTATTTGGTGTGTTAGCAGCCTTCTTGGGCTACAAAGACAGGTTACAAGAAAAGAGGATTTTCATTTACTCATAAGTTATATTACAGATTTAGAATACAAGTTGAGACATGGCCATTGGTAAAATAGACTACATATTATATAATCAATAATGCTTTCATTTTCTGTCAAGAATTAAAGGAAATTTCTTTTTTAAGTTTAGGGATGTTAATCTGTTTAACAAGCAAAGCTGAGCAAAAATTCTCTATATGGTTGATTGGATTATCTTTGGACTATTATAGGCTGAAGGTTTTTAGGAAATGGCCAAAAATACAGAGGTAAAGTACTTCAACAACAAAAATACCTTTCTAGAGCTATTTTGTCTTAAATATTCACAGGCTCTTCTGTAAGATGGAGACAGTAATAGTATCAACATATATTATCTTTTGAATTATAATAAATTGACATGAAACTTAAAAAATAAACATTTATTATCTCACAGTTTCTGAGGGTCAGGAATTTGGGAGTGGCTTAGTAGGGTGACTCTGGCTGCAGTCAGGATGTTGGCTTGGGCTGCATTCATGTGAAGCCATGACTGGGACTGAAGGATAACTTCAAGTTCACTCACATGCCTAGCAAGATTGTGCGTGGCTGGCAGGTGGGCTCATGGGGTCCTCGGCACATGGACCTTTCCATAGGACCAATTGAGTGTTTTCATGATATTGCAGCTGGCATGTTTTCATGATATTACAGCTGGCATACATCAGAGCAAGCAGTCCAAGAGAGATCAAGGTAAAACTCACTGTATTTTATGACGTAGCTTCAGAATTCTCTGTTATTTCTGCATTATCCCATTGATTACACAGGCCATCCATAATCTGTGTGGGAGGGGACTACCAGGAGGTGGAAATCATTGAGGGGGCTGTCTTGGAGACTGGCTACCACCTTACCTTATTGCTCTACTAGTTAAAAGAGATTATTCCAGTGAAGCTTCTGGACGCTATAGGTGCCCCGTGCAATACCTGTTTGATGATTGTATTTTTAATTAATGGTTCTGGTCAGTAGAAATCAGTTTATAGTTTCCCAAATGGAGAGGAAGGTTTATATATCTCTAGAAAAGAGATTTAAGTATCAAGTGATAGTAGCAATTAGAGTTTGAGGCAAGAATATTTATAAATTCTATAAGCAATAATTTTGACCCACAATGAACTCATTTAATATTATTACCACCTAGCACATGATCATTGGGGAAGAATAGTGTGTTTCTAGTCTGGTACATTTTTTTTTGTGTGTGTATTATTGAATATCATTTAGCCTCCTCTCCTTTCTCTAAGGTTAAACAGCTTCAAATATTTTCTTCCTAAGTAGACTATATTTTACTGTTGGTAATGATACTTTGATATTATTTTGAAGAGGACACTTACTAGATTATTTAAAATGATACATAACAAGAATACAATAATTACTTTGATTTATTGTGAGAAAATAAAGGGCTCTCATTTAATGTTTTTCTTTAAATGTTAATATGTAAATATTTTGCCACTAGAGGGCTCCATATTTTAAAAAATTAAAGTTATAAATGGTCACTAACAATTTTGACAGTAAAGAAAGATATAAAGGGCTCCATGTTTTTTAATAAAGCTATTGAATTAAATAGTTTCTTAGTATAAATGAAAATTGTGTGCATGTGCAAATAAAGTGTTTTTAACAGGTATTTGCTTTCTCCTTTTTCTTATATTTGAATGAAAATAAAGCATATTAATCAATTTCTTCATAAAATACCTCCCAGCTGAGATGTCAAAATATAAAATTAGTCACTGGAAGCCCCCCAGTGAAAAAGGAGGTTAGAGAAATTATTTTTTTTCTTATCTCTGTCCTATATGTACTATTTTTATTTTTTTAAAATATATTTTTATTGATTTCAGAGAGGAAGAAAGAGGGAGAGAGAGATAGAAACATCAATGATGAGAGAGAATCATTGATCGGCTGCCTCCTGCACGCCCCCTACTGGGGATTGATCCTGCAACCCAGGCATGTGCCCTTGGCTGGAATTGAACCCCGGGGCCCTTCAGTCCGTAGGCTGATGCTCTATCCACTGAGCCAAACCAGCTAGGGCTGTACTATTTTTTATGTGAGAAAACTTCTTGTTTTAGGGTTTATTGTGTTATTTCCATTTAGTTTTAGTTTAACAAAAAATCGGTAGTTATTGTAGTGAATACTATGATATAATTAATAAAATTCACAGAACATTAGGGTCCATTTTGAAACTGAACCAACACCAAAAATAGACATGGCATCAAATATTTGACAGTCACTGATTTTAGGGTCTTTCTTTAGTCCCGAGGTGTAATTTATATTGTTTTGCTTTGAAAACTGAGCTTCAGGGTTTGTTTTTCTAGTATGTATTAGTATAAAATGGGAACCTACCAATGAGAAATTAGAAGCTTTTATGACATGCATCAGTACCTGAGGGAATAATCTTTTTTTGTCTAGAAAAATTCTAGATAGGAAACTACTGTGCGTCTCAAAAACAACATTTTTACTTCCTTGATCTTTCCTACTTGAAAAAATGTGTTTGGATTTCTTCATAATTGTGAAGTGTTTACTTTGAGCTGAGCTCCAGGGAAGCTTGCAATTTCTAGGGTAGTTAAGCATTTTTTCCCCCCTGATACGCAGTTTACAGAGCTGAGGCTGTGTGCTTTGGGTGATCTGAGTAGTGAAGTTCCCCACTTACTCAGTAGCTTTGTCCCTTAGCACCCCCTCTTCACAAAAGAAGCTGTAATGCAAATTAATTGCTAAAGAGGAGGAAACAAACCAAAACCAAAAGGAAACAAAGTAAAAAACTTTTATGCCTGTTTATTTGAACAGTATTCGGATCTATGATACTTACTAGTACTTCTGCATATTAGGACCAACTATTAATATACAGACTAAGAAACCAAAACATTATGAAAGACAGTAGGCCCTAAGTTAGTACTAATTTTGCATATGATGTTGGGCAGCATTATGGAATGATTTTTTTGTCTATTTAACCCTGTGCCAAATAAATTAGGGAAGGTAACTCATTTAATGTTTTTCTTTCAATGTTAATATGTAAATATTTTGCCACTAGAGGGCTAACTTGTCACCACCTAGTTCATCCACCACCCACTCACACTATTTATTGGTAATGTGTTTAAGACAGTAGCCAATACCATTAACTTTGGGTCATGGGATACATTGCTTTTCTTTTGACAAATGCACAATTTAGTGTCTAATGTGTTCCATCTATTTAATAGTGATTGTGGAATACATCTGGGTGCAGCCTATAGGGCATATAGGGAAATTCTGCCCTTCTCTTGTAGCCACAGATGCATCCTTGATATTCGTCAGCTGTGTTGCAAAACATGTTTGTAGCTGAAAGATGTGGGAGAGGATATAGGAAAAAGCTTGACTGAATCTCCTCACTGCCACATGAATTTGAAGACAACTCTGCATTGCTTGTATTGAGATAATCTTTTTTACATAGATCTATTCATATGTATGGCATAAACTGGTGGGAGGCCCATCAGGGTAGGGATACATCCTATATAATAAAGGTAATATGCAAATTGACCATCACTCCAACACACAAGATGGCTGCCCCCATGTGGTCAAAGATGGCCACCACAAGATGGCCAGCAGAGGAGGGCAGTTGGGGGCAACCAGGCCTGCAGGAGAGGGCAGTTGTGGGGGGACCCAGGACTGCAAGGGAGGGCAGTTGGGGGCGACCAGGCCTGCAGGGGAGGGCAGTTGGGGGGGGGCCCAGGCCTGCAAGGGAGGGCAGTTGGGGGCAACCAGGCCTGCAGGGGAGGGCAGTTGGGGGGGGGGACCCAGGCCTGCAAGGGAGGGCAGTTGTGGGTGACCAGGCCTTTAGGGGAGGGCAGTTGGGGGGGACCAGGTCTTTAGGGGAGGGCAGTTGGGAGGA
The DNA here is from genome assembly GCF_951640355.1 of Cnephaeus nilssonii. NCBI lineage: Eukaryota > Metazoa > Chordata > Mammalia > Chiroptera > Vespertilionidae > Cnephaeus > Cnephaeus nilssonii. Next base: position 70,897,042 of record NC_137074.1, on the reverse strand, counting down.
CCAGGCCTGCATGGGAGGGCAGTTAGGGGCAATCGGGCTGGCAAGGGAGGGAAGTTAGGGGTGACCAGGCCAGCAGGGTAGGACAGTTGAGGGTGACCAGGCCTGCAGGGGAGGGCAGTTGGGGGTGATCAGGCTGGCAGGGGAGGGCAGTTGGGGGCGACCGAGTCAGCAGGGGAGCAGTTAGGCATCAATCAGGCTGGCAGGGGAGTGGTTAGGGGGTGATCAGGCTGGCAGGCAGAAGTGGTTAGAGGCAATCAGGCAGGCAGGCAGGCAAGCGGTTGGGAGCCAGCAGTCCTGGATTGTGAGAAGGCAGTCAGACATCCCTCGAGGGGTCCCAGATTGGAGAGGGTGCAGGCTTGGCTGAGGGACACACACACCCCCACCCCTCGTGCATGAATTTCATGCACCAGGCCTCTAGTTCTTTCTATAAAAGAAAAGAAACCTAACCAGTCAGATTTGTTACTACCTTATAGCCATTTTAACCCTGTGTTTTAACCACCTGAGCTCCTGAGCCGTAAGTACTAGCAATTTTTAACACTAATTTCTATCACTTCAGTCGTGTGTGTGTGTGTGTGTGTGTGTGTGTGTGTGTGTATGTATGTGTGTATCCATAGTGGTTCTCAAGCCAGGTTGCACCTTGGAATCACCTGAGAAGCTTTTAGTACCGTGGATGCCTGAGAGACCTTAGAGATTATTCTCATGTCAGTGGTTTTAATGTACTGTGAAGTGGCTGGGCATTTGTATTTAAAAAGTGTCTCTTGTGATTGTGTTTTGTAGTCTGGGTTGAGAATGAATCATGGGAAATATAATTTGTGGAAACTTTCTGAGGCTTCTACAAGTTCTTATTAGTTAAACAAATGTATCAGAGTAAATACAGCTACTTTGTCCTATATAATAAAAGCCTAATATGCAAATTCTCCCCTCAACTGGGAGTTTGGCTGGCCGATCCGGGGTGGGGCCGGCTGGCCAACCTCCCATGTCCCTTGCCCCCTGGCCGGACCCCAACTGTGCCTCTTCCTCATAAGATGCCAAATGTTACTTTTCCAGGATAACATTTTCATTTCCTTCAACCATTCTACCTCTGACAGGGTTGCTTAGCCATGTCCATAATTTTTCAATGATCTGATCTAGAGGCACTTTGAGTTCTTTCTGATCTCACCTGACACCAACAGCACCAGGTAGAATGGGCTGCCCTCTTTTTTTGGACAGCTTAATTCTACAAAGTCTGATTTCTTTTTGTATACTTCAGTCTACTGACTTACGTTGCAATATGTCATTTTATAGACTTTCAATTGAGGTAGGCATCTCCTATTCTCTGCTTTCAGACTTTTAGTCATTCCAGTTGATGCTACTAAGTTTGAACTATAGGTGTTAGCTTTCAGTGATAGCCAGTATAATAAAAGCCCAGTGACTGAACGGCGGAACGACCAGAATGACCGCTCGACCAGTCGCTATGACGTGCACTGACCACCAGGGGGCAGATGTTCAATGCAGGAGCTGTCCCCTGGTGGTCAATGCACTCCCACAGTGGGTGCGCTGCTCAGAGGGTGGGTCCACGGTGCTCCCACAACGGGCCATTTCCGCAGGCCACACCCCTACCAGTCCACGAATCCCATGCACCGGGCCTCTAATAAACATATAAAGATGAGGGAGCTTACTTAGAAATCTGTGGATGTGCTTTCATGTTACCTACTCTGATTGTTCTGCAGTTAGAGATTTTTTACTTAGAGATAATGCCTGGTAGCATGTAAATTTTACTCCCCAGTTAACACTGTAAACTTTCTCAGTTATTTATTTGTTGTTGTTTTTTCATCATCACCCATTCTTCATTGATTATTTTAGAGAGAGTGAAAGGGAAGAGGGTGGGGCAGAGAGAGAGAGAGAGACACATTCATTAGTTGTCTCCCGCACTTACTCCCAATCCCCCCCACCCCCCAACCGGAGCCTGGGATTGAACCTGCAACCCAGGTATGTGTCCTTGATTAGGAATCAAACCTGAGTCCCTTTGGTGCACAGACCAACACTAACCACTGACCCATACTGGCCAGGGCTCAACCATTTTTAAAAAGCTGTCATTGATATGGAGGATGGTGGAGTGAAACTAACTGGCTGGGGTGATATGAAGAGTCTTTGGGGAAAGGGGGGGACAGTTTGTGAAGAAAGTTTGAGGACACCAAACCCCAGCTTTAATTTTGCTTATAACCAATTCTATACTGCTTTTCTTCTAATTTTAAATGTTCATGTCACACATTTCTGTGTGTTTGTTGAGACTCTTTGTTGAATAGTTGAGTGTTCATGGGACAGAACCTGTGTTTTTTGGAACCTTATACAATGAAATCTAGATGACGTGTAGCTGTTTTGTAGTTTCTGAAAGATATATCATACTAGAGGCCCGGTTCATGAAATTCGTGCACAAGTAGGGTCCCTAGGCCTGGCCAGTGATCAGGGCTGATCAGTGGGGCAACCGGTGGGGCAATTGTGGGGCCCCCACTGGCACCCGCCTTGGCTGGCTTGGTGCCACCCGCTCGCGGGCTCCGCTTCCTGCTGCCGCCGCCTGTCGCCTCCCTCTGTTTGACAACCAGCGAGGCGATCGGCCGGGAGGCCATACCGGCACCTGCCTTGGCTGGCCTGGCTCCACCCACTCGCCAGCCCTGCCCCCCGCTCTCTGCCACCGCCTCGGGTCGGGACCTGCGGGCTGGGGGCAGCTCCTGCGTTGAGCATCTGCCCCTGGTCATCAGTGCGCGTCATAGCGACCAGTCATTCTGCCAGTCGTTTCGCAGTTCGGTCGATTTGCATAGTAGGCTTTTATTATATAGGATTCTTGCAGTTAACATACTTGAAGCAAGAGTATTTCTGCTAAGATATTTGCTAGAAATACTTTAGGCATACCTAAAAGGACAGGAATTCTTCCTGGATGATACAATTTTTATACAAGTGTTTTTTAATAACGTTGCAAAAAGTTAAATTATATTTATGTTAATATTTAAGTGTATCCGTGCAACCTATCTAAAGGGAAAAAAAGAAAGACTAGTATTTTTTACTTCTTAGAACAGAATATTTTCCAGTTAAAACTATATAAATTGCTAATGTCTGACTTCCTTTTTTATCAAATGATTTTGGACTAAATAGTTTTAAATAAGAGAGCTTTTCTGTATATTGTAAATTTTTGCTTATGTGAAAGGAGCCAAAGGAACCCTTTCATACCTCAGAGGACAAGGTGGTCTTGAAATTCCTCCAGTGGGTTTCATTTGCAGAACCTATTTCTGAAGGAATAGGCTAATCCTAAAGTGTGCAGGCCAGAGTTTACTTGGGCTAACCCTGGTTACCCATAGGTGAGATATCCCACAGGGCTGGATTATCCTAACCTTCTTTTCCAACTCAGTGCTCAGTGGCTTGATGGGTCTAATGAATCTTCCCAAAGTACCTGGCGGTTTCTTGTCGGGTATTCCTTGATGTAGCTGCTGGCAAGCATGTTTTTATATTCTTCCTGGAAGTGAAACTCCTTCTGCCTTAAATGTGCAATTTCCCCTGACTGAGAAGGTCAAAGGCACATTTATACAGTTAACAAGAGTATAAAAGAGGCATTCAGAGCCTCCCTGCCAAGCCATCTGACTGGACTAATGCCTACTCATTTCCCACCTCTACTTATGGAAACTGCAGAAATTCATGGTTGCACTATGGTCCCTGAAACAAAAATATTATGGCTAATAAGCATTATAGTAAAATATCCATATTATCAAATTATCTAATGCACCTTGAAATTGGTAGGAGTAAGAAATGGCTTCTCAGACTGTCAGAATTAAACATGTTAAAACCACCTAAACTAAAACGGTGAAACACCATTTAAAGTTGCAATTCACTTATCCAAATGCTGAGAATATTCAAGGCAAACTTTAATGTGTTCCCAATGTACCTTTTTTTAAAAAAAATATTTTTATTGATTTTTTACAGAGAGAGGAAGGGAGAGGTTATAGAGAGTTAGAAACATCAAAGGGAGAGAAACATCAATCAGCTGCCTCTTGCACACCCCCTACTGGGGATGTGCCTGCAAGCAAGGTACATGCCCTTGACCGGAATCGAACCTGGGACCTTTCAGTCCGCAGGCTGACACTCTATCCACTGACCCAAACCTGGTTAGGGCCCATTGTACCTTAAAAAAAATTTTTTTTATTGATTAATATATTACATATGTGTCCTTATGCCCCCATTGCCCTTCCTCCCTCCTGCAAACCCCCTCTCATGCCCTCTTCCCCTGGTGTCTGTGTCCATTGGTTATGCTTATATGCATGCATACAAGTCCTTTGGTTGATCTCTTCCCCTTTCCCCCACCCTCTCCTGCCTTCCCTTTGAGGTTTGATGGTCTGATCTATGCTTCTCTGTCTCTAGATCTGTTTTTGTTCATCAGTTTATGTTGTTCATTATATTCCACAAATGAGTGAGATCATGTGATATTTATCTTTCTCCAACTGACTTACTTCGCTTAGCATAATGCTCTGCAGGTCCATCTACGCTGTTGCAAATGGTAGGAGTTCCTTCCTTTTTACAGCAGCATAGTATTCCATTGTGTAGATGTACCACAGTTTTCTAATCCACTCATCTGCTGACGGGCACTTAGGCTGTTTCCAAATCTTAGCTATGGTAAATTGTGCTGCTATGAACATTCACAAAGGGGTGCATATATCCTTTCTGATTGGTGTTTCTAGTTTCTTGGGATATATTCCTAGAAGTGGGATTACTGGGTGAAATGAGAGTTCCGTTTTTAGTTTTTTGAGGAAACTCCATGCTGTTCTCTACAGTGGCTGCATCAGTCTGCATTCCCACCAGCAGTGCATGAGGGTTCCTTTTTCTCCACATCCTCTCCTGCACTTGTCATTTGTTGATTTGTTGATGATAGCCATTCTGACAGGTGTGAGATGCTTTATTAAATGTTTTTCTGTAGCTTAGCTTTAACTCCAGTGAGAGTACTAACAGTTATTAAGCATTTACTGTATACCAAGCCTTTTGTATTTAAAATACACTGAGTGGCCAGATTATTATGACCACCTGACGTTAGTAGGCAAATTAGCCATACACTGCACCGTATGAAATATGGAAGCCGAAGGCCTGTTCGAACACCTTTGCTGTCTGCAGTTACCAAGATAAAATGTCTCCAATTCGCACAGGAACACAAGGATTGGACAGTCGAGCATTGGAAAAAAGTCATGTGGTCCGATGAATCACGTTTCCGGTTGCATCATGCAGATGGCAGAGTGAGAATTTCGTGGAAACAGCATGAAAGCATGCACCCCACATGCATGAGTACAACCCTTCAAGCTGGTGGGGGCAGTGTTATGGTTTGGGGCATGTTTTCCTGGCATGATTTGGGCCCTTTAATTCATGTGGAACAATGTCTGAATAGCACAACATACCTAAGTATCATTGCTGATCAAGTTCATCCTATCATGTTGATGGCGTATCCCAATGGAGATGGCTTCTTCCAACAAGACAATGTGCCATGCCACGGTGCTCGTATTGTGCAGGAGTGGTTTCAAGAACATGAGGGAGACTTTACCTTGCTTAGGTGGCCCCCACAATCACCAGATCTCAATTCAATTGAGCATTTGTGGGACGAAGTTAAAAGAGCCATCAGGCAGCTGGTTCCACAACCATCAGATCTCACAGAACTGGACAGTGCTATTCATCAGGCATGGTGTCAGATTCCTCGCATCACCTTTCAACATCTCGTGGAGTCGATGCCAAGAAGAATCACCGCAGTATTGAAGGCAAAAGGTGGCCCAACGAAGTACTGATGGGGTGGTCATAATAATCTGGCCACTCAGTGTATCTTCTAATAATTTGAGGCACCCTTTAGAGGTGTAGGAATTGTTATTCCAATTTTTCAGAAAATGTCAGCAATTGGCTCACAATTGAAGGGTAGTAAATGGTGGATGTGGGTGTGGATCCAAGGTCAGTATGCTTTGCTGTTAATTGTATTCTGCTATTTATGAGACCATAGAGAAAAAAAAAAAAAGAGCAAATTGCATTACCCACAATTCATGTTCCATTTTCTGATATGAACCTTGCACTTCGACCAGATCTGCCCTTTTCCCCTTTTAGCTGCTTTCCAGTATTGAAGCTTGACTTATCCTGTCTGTGCCTGTGCCTGTAACACCATCCGCTGTCCTCTCTCCCCCCATCCCATTGCCACCAGTGCTTCAGTTTCCAGCTTTGTTCATTTCCTGCATAAACATTCCTCTGTGCATTCTAACTTTTAAAAAAATTCTTTGCTTACTATTTTGACATTATATATTTCTGTTTAATATTAAATAACATGTATGTATATATGCGATTACCTAACTAGATCATCGGCTTCCAGAAATCACCAACTCATATAATGCCTTTTGCATTGTTAATACATAGTAGTTCTTTAACAACTTTCTCAAACTGTAAAAGGTTGTATCTGTTTGCATGACCTCTGAGAGCCAAACAAGGCCAGGTCACAAATAGGCGGTAGGTAGTTTGTAAAGCATACTTTTTCAATTGGTCAGTATTGAGTAATGTAAGACCATGCCAAACCATGCTAGAGTTTTCTGTCTGCTTGCTAGTGCTTTCTAACGCCCTACTGGAAAGTCCAAACAGATGGACAAATCTGGAATGACTTAGTAGTTACTTTGGTGTGCTATTGGATATCTAGGGAACACTTAAGACTTGTTTTGCCTTTTATTGCTTTGTTTAAGGTTTCCTAACTGAAAGACTCTGGGTCATGAGGAAATGCAACAGTGGGGGTGGGAAGGTAATAGAGAGGTACTTCAGATTTGCATTTTCTTTTAAGAGGTTTTCATTCTGTAGAGCCAAGACTTGTAATTTCGGTGAAAGATTGGTGCTTGGCCAAAAATTCCTGTGAAATAGCTTTGATTTAAGCTTTAACTGTAATGATAGGCAGGGTGGGTGATTTTAACAAGTGTTATCTTCTTTATTCATACTTGCTTTGTTACTGTCTTATCAAGTATGAATAAAAATAAATGCTTTTGTTAAAAAGCATATTACATGTGTATATTTATATAATGTCTATGTGTATATGTGTATATACAGGGTGTCCCAAAAATTGTATACATACTTTAACAGTTGATAGCTCAATTTTGAAAATGAAATGTATTTTAATAAACACTGCCTTTATAATTATTCAAAGTGTGTGTATACATTTTTGGGACACCCTATCTATGTGTGTACATATGCATATATATCTCCCTGCAGTTATCTTTATCTATATGAAGACATTTTATTTTAGAAAATGATTTGACAGGAGGCCAGACTATCAGCTTATCATTTCTAGGAAAAACATTCCTTGTCCTGTGGTGGATCAGAATTGCATTAATAACTGGTATGCATTTTCATTACCATATTATTGTATAATGCACCTGATGCTACAATTGAGGAGATTAAAGAAATATAGAGTATAGTGGGGTGGGTGAGGACCTTCTATACACAAAGGACAGGGAAGGCTTTAGTTAAATAATGAGAGTTTTTTTTTACTACAAATATGATATGTTAAAATTTTATTTGTAAATATATAGTTTATAAAAGAGTAAATTGAGGAACATATAAGAATTGTGTTCATGTAAAGAAGCAGTTTTATGCTTATGAAAACCTACATTGTAAAGTGGAGATTGGAATATCTAATTGTTGGGAAAATGGAGGCAGCTAGTGAAAGATTGAATATTAAGATTGTTATTTGTGACTTGGCCTTGATTTTGGCTCTCAGAGGTCATGCTGACTCTTAGATTAGAAATGCAGCCTCTTTCAAAGCATAAACCTAAATTGAAAGTAATAATTTTAAAATTTGCTTTCTTGGGTGCTCCACTTGTTTTCTTCAGGTGGAAAAGCACGAGTACCTATTTTCAGGAGGATGAGGAAAACATTTTATTTCCTTTTCTTCTGTTTGGCCATTTTTGTTGTTTCTGGTTCCATAAATGGAGAAGCATCCTTACCGTGCCTTGTATCATGCCCAGCAATTTTTTTTTTCATTTGAATGTAATTGTTCCTTAGCAAATAATTGCAGTCTGGAATGAATTTTATTGAGCTTGATTGAATTAGGGTTATGTATGAAAATGAGTTAGTTAAAGCTTAATTTATTACCCAGAGAATTGATGAAAACATCAGAAAAGCAGTCATTCATGGGGATTAAATATTATTCCATGTAAGTGGGCAACCTGGTTGCCTTGGAGTCCCTTCTGCACTAACTAGGTAGTTGTGACATCAGGTTGCAAAACCTACAGTGTTGGCATAGAAGGGGATTTTGCCATGATGTGACTTTGAATGTTATATTGGACATTAGCTCTAATTGGGAGTCTGCCTCATTGTAAGAAGTAGCACCTCACCTTTTTCAGTATTATTAGCTTTTCAACACATAGCACCTCAAGGGGCACTGTATAAGCTGTGCCAGAAAGCCAGTTGCTTTTGGAATATTTCAATGGTTGCTTAGGTCAGATCTTTAAGATAAGAGCACCTGAAAAACCTATTTATGGTAAGAGGCAAATAATAGATATTTAAGAGGTGGTTGTCCGACCTGCCATGATGAAGTTTTTCAGAGGGAATCCTGGGCCATGCCAGATCAGTCTTAGTCAGCTGTGCATACCATTGGACTCAGCGGCCTGGGTAGGACATAGAGGCTTTGTGAAGAAAGAGGGAACAGGTTTTTAATGAGACAGAGGGAGCTAAGTCATGGGGAGTCAGGATTTCAAGGTCCTATGTGGATGGTGAGAGTAGGGGTTGAGATGAAGTCCAAGTGGGACCCAGAGAACACAGAGAAGAGTGAAAATCTGCCCTGGCTTTGGTCAAAGGGGACATTCAAATCACTATTTTGCAGGGTTGTGTTCACACTTTAGGCATCTTTCCCTGTTACCCCACACATCTGCCCTCTTGACATGTCACACAGCCATCCATTTCCATCAATCAAAATACTTTTTGAAGTACTTGTAACTTAATTGCAGAATAGCTTATGCTGAAACAGCATTTCTGAAGCTACTCATGTGGCATTAGTAAAAGGTTAAATTTGGAGTTTCTAAGTTTGCTATCAAAGGGAGTCTGTCTCAGCAGGGTCTTCAGCCTTGAAATCAACCCTGCTCTGTGGCTGACTCCCTAGCTTCTCTCTCCTAGTCAGTGAAGTCCAACATTGATTTCTTTGTTATCCGAAGAATCTTAAAACCCATGTTGGCCACAGCATAGGCAACCTCCTCCCTCTCCCTCCCCACTCATCACAGGTGATAAATTATTGAACAGTAATCAGACTAAGGTATAGTTCTGATCCATTTTGGAGGTATATATCTGATTGTAGAAACAAATCATCTATAAGGGTACCTGAAGATTATTTGAGAGTTTATTTTTGATCCTAAAAGAAGTTCATTCAGTATGTAGGATAAATTAGCATATGTCATTTCTCATATAGCATGTATTCACTTCTTCGACTAAAAACCAAACCAATTTTTGAACCAAAATAATTAAACCCGTACTGTTAAAATTAATAGTAGAACCTCCTCTCCCAATTTTGGCAGTGTGGATTATATTGAATTTTTAGTTTATACCAATTTATTTACCTGATAGTTATTTATAGTCATTTTTTACTTCACAGTTTTTACCCATTTATTTTAATGATTCTTTTCTCTATACTGGCTTTTATGGATTTATATGAAGAAAAAAGTATGCAAATGAATATATGATAGTACATATAATTTCTTACAACAACATTTTTAATATTAGTTGCCTATTTTTTAATTAAGAATATACTTCTACATGATTCCTTAGTAAAAACATAGTTATTTAACTTGAAAGTATTCATATGTGTCCTTTGTAGTTAGCTTCAAAGATCTGAATTTATTCTTTCATCCATGCCTTTGTTTTAAAAAATATGGATGAATGAGTAGTATCTCATGTGAAGCTACATGAGAGCATTTAATATTTAATATTCATTCTTTCCAGCTGTTTTCTTTAGTAGCCCTGGGCGACAACTGAATCATCTAACTCTAGATAGGATTACTCAGATGAATCATGACACCTTTGTTTTTTTGTTTTTATTTTTTTGTTTATTTTTTAATCATTGCCTGAGAATATGTTTTTAAAAAAATATATATTTTATTGATTTTTTTACAGAGAGGAAGAGAGAGGGATAGAGAGTTAGAAACATCGATGAAAGAGAAACATCCATCAGCTGCCTTCTGCACACCTCCTATTGGGGATGTGCCCGCTACCAAGGTACATGCCCTTGACCAGAATCGAACCTGGGACCTTTCAGTCCACAGGCCGACGCTCTATCCACTGAGCCAAACTGGTTAGGGCGAGAATATGTTTTTATTGATTAGAGAGAGAGAGAAAGAAACATTGATCTGAGAGAGAAACATCCATCAGTTGCCTCCTGTACATGCCCTAACTGGGGATCAAACCCACAACCTAGGTATGTGCCCTGACCAGGAATCGAATCTCCAACATTGTTGGTGTACAGGATTATGCTCCAATCAACTGAGACACCTGGCGAAGGCTATATTTTTATTCTATTTTTAAAGAAATTTTTATTTTTCAATCATAGTCAGCATGCAATATTATATTAATTTCAGGTATACAACCGGTAATCATTATCTTACTAAGTGATCATTCCAGTAAATCTTGTACCCATCTGACACCATACATACTAGTAGTTATTAGAATACTATTGATTATATTTCCTATGCTGTACTTTACATCCCAATGACTATTCTGTAACTACTAATTTATACTTCTTAATCCCTTTATCCTTTTCATCCATAACCCCTCCCATCTGGCAACCATAAAAATGTTCTCTGTATCTATGAATCTGTTTCTGCTTGTTCATTTATTTTTATTTTTTTAAAGATTCAGTTGTTGATAGATTTGTCTTTATTGTCATTTTATTGTTCATATTTTTATCTTTTTTTCTTCTTCTTCTTAAAAAAGACACTTTAACATTTCCTATAATTGGTTTGGCTTTTTCTTGTCTGGGAAACTCTTTATTTATATGTCCTTTGATTCTAAATGATCCCTTTGCTGGTTTGAGTATTCTTGTTTGTAGGTCCTTCCTTTTCATCACTTTGAATATTTCTTGCCACTCCCTTCTGGCCTGCAAAGTTTCTGCTGAGAAATCAGCTGACAGCCTTATGGGAGCTTCCTGGTAGGTAACTAATTGCTTTTCTCTTGCTGTGTTTAAGATTCTCTCTTTGTCATTAACTCTTGCATTTAATTACGATGTATCATGGTGTGGGTCTTTTTGGGTTCATCTTGTTTGGGACTCTGTACTTCCTGGACTTGTATGTCTATTTCCTTCACAAAGTTAGGGAAATTTTCTGTCATTTTTTTTTCAAATAGGTTTTCAATTTCTTGCTCTCTCTCTTGTTTTTCTGGCCCCCTCATGATGCAAATGTTGTCCCATAGACTCCTTATACTATCCTTATGTTTTTGGATTCTTTTTTCTTTTTGCTGTTCTGATTGGGTGTTTTTTGCTTCTTTATTTTCCAAATCACTGATATGATTGTCAGCTTCATCTACTCTACTGTTGATTCCCTGTAAATTATTCTTCATTTCAGTTAGTGTATCCTTCATTTCTGACTGGTTCTTCTTTATGGTTTCCATGTCTTTTTTCATGCTGTTGAAGTTTTAGGTTCTTCTACTCTCCAAGTTCAATGAGAATCCTTTAACCAGTGTTTTGAATTCTGCATGTAGTAGATTGCTTGCCTCCCATTTTGTTTAGTTTTTTTTTTCTGGAGTTTTAATCTGTTCTTTCATTTGGGATATGTTTCTTTCTTACCTCCTCATTTAGGCAGCCTCTCTGCATTTGTTTCTATGTATTAGGTAGAACTGCTGTGTCTCCTGGGCTTGGTAGAGTCACTTAATGTAGTAGTTATCTTGTGGGGTTTAGTGGCACAACCTCCCAAAGCTGGGCACACCAGGTGCACCTGCCCTCCTTTCCCCTCACCCCATGTGGGCTGTGTACACCCTCCTGTTATAGTTGAGCCTTGATTGCTGTTGCCACATTAATGGGAGGGATTTATCCCCCAGACCGATTGGCTGTAAGAACTGGCTACAACCACTGTGGAGGATCAGCTGGGCAGGGGTCTACCCCATGGGGAGCAGGACTTACTTCAGTAGGGCTCTGATGCCTGCTCAGTCCTCCCCTTGAGTGTGTTGCTTGTGGAGGTGGTTGAGTGGTACTTCAATGTGGTTGAAGCTGTCCACCCAGTGTGCTGGCTCTGGGGCCTCCTGGGAGGTGCAGGCCACGGTCAACCACCAACTGTGCCCTGCTTAGGGCCACTCTGCATGAGCTACAAAGTTATCTGCAGATGGCTGCTACTTGTGCTGGGTTTGGAGGTACCCAGGAGAGGCCAAGCTGCAACCAAGGCTGACTGCCACTAGAGCCTGCTTGGGGTCATTTAATGAGAGGTACAAAACTCACTGTGGCCAGTTGCTGCTTATTTTAAAGATTTAAGGACAGTATGAAGCATGAGCCAAGATAGGCCATTCGTATGGAAAATCTCCTGGAAACAGCTTGGGTTGGGTAAACAGTGATAGCCAGGTTGATAGAGACTCAGATATGGTGCCCACCTGCCTCAGAAAAGGAGCAGTGGCCTCTGCCAGCACTTCTGTCTGGGAAAAAGCTGCCCCTGCAGCTCTCACCGTGATGCCAGACAACTTAGTTCTTCCAGGTATGTCCCTGGTGCCTTTCAAGCGGCTGCCCCAGCAGTGGAGCTCAGAGGGAGTGAGCCCAAGTTAGTCTCTGTGGGGACCCTTTAAGAGGAATGCCTGGGACTCCAGCAGCCCTTCATCTTCCCCAACCTCAATTCTCGCTGGTTTTTACAGCTAGAATGTATGGGGGACTTATCTTCCGGCTATTGAAACCCCGGGCTTGGGGTCTGGTGTGGCGCTGCGACCCTTTGCTCCTCAGGGGGGACCTCAGCCGCTGAGAAATCCAAAATCCTCCCAATTTTTACTTTCCACCTCAAAGCCTCGATGTGATTTCATCTTTACTAGTACATCCTTAGTTGTAGGACTTCTATTCAGCCAGATTTCAGGTGGTTCTCAATGATGGTGGTTCTGTAGTGTATTTGTAATTTTGATTGTGGTTGTGGGAGGATGCAAGTACTGCATTCACCTCCATGGCCATCTTGACCGGAAGCCAGTCATTACACATTTTTTATATTTAATGTATAAGAGCCAGTTTTTTCATATCACAGAGACTAATTAGGGAAAAACTTCAGCCAAGCCATAAAATGAGTTAACAGGTGTTTTTTTTTCCAATTTTTTTTATTAAGGTATTATATGTGTACATATCTTAGAGTTAACAGTTTTGATAAAGCTGTAAGAGGATAAGTGATGCCTGATTTCTAGTGTGTTGCAGTGTACTGATCATAAAGCAAGATATTGTCATAATCTGCAGGGGGCAGTACATTTTCTTAGTTGAGTGTGAATTTAGTATAATTGAAGCACCCCAGAAACTAAATTAATGTCTCACATAGAAACTGAACTTAATTCTTAAAAATGATACAATTTAGGTGTATGTTTATATTTGCAGTATAATGTAAATGTTAATTAATTTGTTGGACACCCTTTTGCTACGTCACTTGTAGGTAGAATGTAATTTTTTATTACCAGCTTTTCTTTATTTGTGTGTATCTCTGCACTCATTATCTTGCTCTGCTCCTTATCTTTAAAACATATAAAAGATAAATTGTAGTCGAAACCGGTTTGGCTCAGTGGATAGAGCGTCGGTCTCCGGACTGAAAGGTTCCGGGTTCGATTCCGGTCAAGGGCATGTACATTGGTTGCGGGCACATCCCCGATAGGGTGTGTGCAGGAGGCAGCTGGTCGATGTTTCTCTCTCATCGATGTTTCTGGCTCTCTATCCCTCTCCCTTTCTCTCTGTAAAAAATCAATAAAAAATATATTAAAAAAAAAAAAAGATAAATTGTAAGCTATTAACCCTTTGCACTCGGATGTCGAGTGTGACTCGACACGGTTAGCAGTAGAATGAAGGAATCGAGAAAAGCAAGTGAGTGCAAAGGGTAATATCCGAACCATAGTCTATCTGGTTGGTTTGAGCCAGTCATTTAAAATAATTTAAAAGAACTAGTCAGGATGCCAGTATAACATCATGTTTTTTCAGGGGATTTGACTGTAATTCTACACTTGATTTTAGCCAAAAAGCTGAGAGGTGATTGTCTATAATTCTTTGTCTCTGTAACTTTTATCTAAGAATTTCCCTTGAGTAATTTTAATGACTTTTTTTTTTGTATTGTTAAAGTTGACAAAAATACTTTAGTCTGCTTTTTCTAAATAGTGTTAACATAGAGATTTTAAATAAATTGGTTTTGATGGTTTGGCCCTTAATTTATTTTGGGGGGATTATTTTGATAAAGGGCAATATGTGTTAGCTTTGTTTGAAAGGCCTTCGTGGCTCACTATTTTAACAGTTTGCTATGGCTCTTTCACAGAATCCTGCTGCATCAAGGAAGCTGGGAGTTCCGATGTTCCATTGAAATCACAATGGAAAGTCTTGACCTGACCGGTAAGAACAGCACTGCAGGTGCCACTTTCCTTACTTACCTCAAGCAGCCAAGGACTACATGCCCTCAGAGCTGATGTCAACTTTTTCTTATTGATGGATTCCCTTTCCTTATTGATCAGGGAAGTGTGATAATTGTGTTATTGTTCCTTGTCAATTTCATTATATTTTTAAAAGTGACATTTTAATCTCCATCAAGTAAGTTAAATTTTTCTTTAAAATCATGAATCTTTGTAAGTTAACTGTTTCAGAGTCTCTAATTTGTTTCTCCATAGTAATGTACTGTTGGTGAAAAGTTGATTTATTTAAGTCCTGAATATCTACAAATTACATTTCTAAATATTAAATTGCTCTCTTCCCCGAAAGCTATTTTTTGTACTGCCTTAGGTTGTCAGTATCAATGTATTATGGAAGTGTTCTTTTTTTTTTTTACCTATTAAAAACAATAGAGGTGTGTATAACAACATTATGAAATTGTTTTGAGGATGAAAATCACATAATGAAGAAAAAGTTGAGATTGCAAAATACATACATGTGACAAATTATATCAAATTCTTAAACTCACAAATACTACAACTGTTCTCTTACAGATAAGTTATTTCAAAGTCGTTTCTTTAGGAAAAATTTTTAATAGGGTAAAATATAGCAATAACATATTAAGATTACTTTTAGTAGTGGTTACTTAATGCCTTCAGTCTTCTCATTTGAGAATAAAATGTATGATTACTCTATTGATACCTAATACTTTATGGTGAATTGATGATTTATAAGACCGGGGAATTTGATGTCAATTAAAATGAACATATATAGAAAATATAGTTTAGTTCCATTTTCAGGGCATGAACTTATTTTTAATTATCGTTAATTGAAAATCTTAAATATTTTCTGTTTTTAATTATTTTTATTTGTTAGCTTATTAAATCAGTCTAGAATATCTGTGTTAGCTTCTTGTTTTAGTAACTATATGATTGAACATTGTTTTTAATATGTGAGTATAAATATAAGACCTCTGACCCTTTCCTCTGAACATTATTGTATATTATTATACACATAGTAAAAATATATACAATTTAGCTTGAATGTGTATTTACTGGACTTTTTAATACCCAACAAAATCTTAATGCCAATGAGAAGATTCGGATTTAATTATTATTTTTCCTCATTTCTATGCTATCCTTTAAGACAAAATTAAGTTAGAAAAACACATTCTGGATTTAAGAATGCCAGTTCGGATACAGTTGATTATGGTTTTACTGAATCAGCAAAATATTCTATAGAATATTTGAATATTGATACTTAAATTTCAAATCAGTGAGTTGAGCATAGTGAGGTTTAAAGAAAATTCAATTTTTATCAGTATTCTGACTTTGCTAAACATGAATACATATATGAAAAGTAAAGTAGGATACCATCTGACCTGTTCAGAAAACTAAATTGTTACTCAGCATTAGTACAACAGACTTGACTTTTAATCTTTGATTTCTGAATGTTAATCAGATTATTTCAAGAAAATATTTTTATTGACTATAAGCAGAAATTCAAGTTGCTGATAACATTTAAGAAGATCAGTTATCTAATGCCATATGTTTCCAGCTTCCATAGATGTTCGTCTTAAATGCAGTATTAATTAAGAAATAGAAAAGATACCATTCAAAATTAGGAATAATTTAGGAAACAAATCCTGGAAAATGTTTTGTGACAAAAGGATGCCAGGGTCCAATAAATCTAGAAGACATGCTATGTATCATTCAGCTTAGGCAAAGTTATGTTTCATTATCCAAAGAGTTCCCAAATCTTAGTGATTCGTAGCAGTGAACATTTCTCACCGTGTTTATGTTTCTGATGAGTCTGCTGCCACTCTGTTCCTTGTCCTCTTTGTTCCTGGACCAAAGCTGAAGGAGCAGCCTCTTTGGGAAGTACAAATATTGTGACAGAAGGAGAAAGGGATGGTGGTAGAATGGAGGCTCATAAAACTGCTGCTTGTAAGTGGCACTACCTCTTATGTTTCCTTAGCCAAGACATGTCACATGGGCAACCCTCATATCATAGGGCAAGAATGGCCTTTTAAGAGAGGTGTGATAAGGGAAGGCTGATAGGGAGGCATAGTGCATATTTTTACTATAATATCTAATAACTAGAGGCCCGGTGCATGAAATTCATGCACAGGGGATGGGTGTCCCTCAGCCCAGCCTGCACCCTCTCCAATCTGGAACCCCTCGAGGGATGTCCGACTGCCCATTTAAGCCCGATCCTGGTGAGCACAATCCAGGACTGGTGGCTCCCAACCACTTGCCTGTCTGCCTGCCTGATTGCCCCTAACCGCTTCTGCCTGCCAGCCTGATCACCCCCTAACCATTCCCCTGCCAGCCTGCTCGATGCCTAACTGCTCCCCTGCTGGCCCTATTGCCCCTGTCCTCCCTTGCCAGCCTGGTTGCCCCTAACTGCCCTCCCCTGCCAGCCTGGTCACCCCTAACTACACTCCCCTGCTGGCCTGGTTGCCCCTAATTGCCCTCCCCTGCTGGCCTGGTCGCCCCTAACTGCCCTCTCCTGCAGGCCTGGTCACCCCCAACTACTTTCCTCTGCTGGCTCGGTAACCCCTAACTACCCTCCCTTGCCAGCCTGGTTGCCCCTAACTGCCCTCCCCTGCAGGCCCAGTCATCCCCAACTGCCCTCCCCTGCTAGCCCGGTAACCCCCAAGTGCCCTCCCCTGCAGGCCTGGTCCCTCCCAGCTGCCCTCCCCTGCTGGCCATCTTGTGACAGCCATCTTGTGTCCACATGGGGGCTGCTATCTTGTGTTGGAGTGATGGTCAATTTGCATATTATTCTTTTATTAGATAGGATATAAATAATCCCATTTATAACTCTTCTAGAAAGACAGAGTACACACAGTATATTTAGCTTCCAAGAAGTTCTGTAGTAAATGTGTCTGTTTAACACATAAAAGTATTTGACAGTGAATCCTTTTGTTATTATGTGGAACACTTTGACCTGTGATACACTCTCTCTGACAAATTTTAAGGAATGAGGTATTGATACAATTCAAGAGTTTCTTGATGTTTTGAACATTAGGACTTTTTCCACCCTGTAGTGAGGTTTTTTACATTACTGTTTTTATAAGTAGTTTTAAAATGAATTAAAATTACTATAGACTGGACCATCCTTAGTTTGCATCCAGGATTAGAGAAGAGAGGAATGATGATACTAATAATAATTTCTTATTTATGTTTAATAGGTTATAGAACTTTGACAAATGTTGTCAAATTTGATATTACAAAAATAATGAGAAAATGGTGCTTTGCTTTTGCCTGTAGAATAGAATAATTTTACTAGATTATAGTACCCACATACCTCCACTTAAGATCACTTTCAAGAATCATTCTAGAAAGAATGCAGACAATTGTATACTGGGAGTTTTCTCAGGTACCCCACCTGACATCATATTTATTGTACATTGCTTTATTGGCTCCTAAGTCTTCCAGAAAATTACTAGGCACATAGAACTCCTGAGCCAATATTGATTTGATTAGCTCCACAGGTATTATAAAACATTGGTACTAGGCCTGTGTGGTTAGGATGGTATAAAAACCTAGGAGTATATAAACAAAGCTTTGTTTGATAGCTTATCGTTTCTTGCGATTAGGGGAAAGGAACATTCTTAGATATCTGTGGATTCAGCGGAACAGGCATAAATTCTAGTTCTAGCTCTTTTTAACATATGGAATGCTTCACGAATTTGCATGTCATCCTTGCGCAGGGGCCATGCTAATCTTCTCTGTATTGTTCCAATTTTAGTATATATGCTGCCGAAGCGAGCACTAGTTCTAGCTCTTTTTAATTGAAGGAATTTGGGCAATCATTTAACCTCTCTGAAATTTTGTGTTTTCCTCTTAATATGGGATAATTCTACTTTATGAGATTGTGGTGATTAAGTGAGGTAATTAGGCTAAGTGCCTGATACAGTACCTGGCACATGGGAAGCACTTAAGAAATAGTACTTAAAAAATAAAAATAAAAATGTGATCAAAATTCTGGAATCTTGAATGCACTATAAAATACCTTTAAAACATCTAGCAATGTGTGTGTATCTAGAGTATGCTTGTGTATTTGTGTATAAACACACACATACATTTACCTCTAAAAGTTTTAAAAAATTGTCCTAAAGGCATAAGAACCTATGTATTCTTCTATAGTTCTACTGAAAATTGAAAGTGGGTTTATCCTATAGAATATTAGCCATCCCATGATTTAATAATTTACTTTTTGCCATTGAGACTATAGAAATCCTAAGGAAAGAATAATTGCCCAATGTGGATATATGGCCTTCAGTTTGAATATTAATGAGGTCAGAATCAAAGAAATAAAATTTTATATTCTTTTAAAATTTTTTTTTAAACTTTATTGATTTTAGAGAGGAAGGGAGAGGGAGAGAGAGATAGAAACATAAATGATGAGAGAAAATCATTGATTGGCTGCGTCCTGCACGCCCCCTACTGGGGATCGAACCTGCTACCTGGCAATGTGTGCTTGACCAGAATTGAACCTGAGACCCTTCAGTCTGCAGTCTGACATTCTATCCACTGAGCAAAATGAGCTAGGGCAAATTTTATATTCTTGAGACAAGGTACAAGAACGGGAGATAGCGCCACTGAAATTTTCTTTAACATATAGAGCAAATATTGGGTTTCAAAAATCAGCATTTCTATTTCAAGATCTTTTTGTTACTATTTTCTAATGAGGGTTAAATTATTTAGACTCCTTTGAGGACTTCTCTATAGACTTTGCCCGATTGTGCTCTCAGAATCAGGCACAGCATGATGATATCTCTTACGGTGGGAAGGTTTATGCTGTTTCTAAAATGACAAATTAATTTGTTTAATTTCACACATATATGAAATTTTGGGGGGTGAATTATTCTTCAAGTTGGTCCAATCCCTTCTCTTTTATAAATAGACTAGAGACTCAGTGCATGAATTCATGCATGGGTGGGGTCCGGCCAGCCCAGCCCCAATCTGGGCAGATCAGGGTCTAAGCCATCAGTTGGACATCCCCCGAGGGCTCCCGGACTGCGAGAGGGCACTGGCTGGGCTGAGGGACTCCCCCCTCCCCCCAAGAGTGCACAAATTTTATGGACCGGACCTCTAGTATTACAAAAGAGACAGTAGAGAAAAGTTTGAAATGAGCAGCCCCTATCTTCTTTTTAAATAGAAAACTCTTTCTATAGCATTCAGTCAGTCTTGCCATTTGATGAAGCATACAGCTCATCTTTCAGTTCATTTGGTGAAGTGAACCCTTAAAGAATGATCACATTTTCAGGTTGGATAGTTTAGTTGTTTCTGTTAAAATGATGGGTGTTGCCTTTCTTTATTAGTAACTGAGTTTCCCTTTTTAGAGAATTTAGACAAATTTTTCTAATAAGGCTGTTATAATATGTCTCATTAATGGTCAAGGTGTCCCAGTTATGTCTTTTTTTAATGAGTTTTACCCAATCATCAAAATCATAGAATTTTTTACCAATTATTTCTGTTGTAATAAAATATTTCATACATTTGAGTCTATAATGTGGCTGTCAAAAAGTAGTTTAGAACTTTTACTTTGGAATGCTGATACACACCCTTATTCTTGCCTCTAAATTGTCTGCTGCAAAATGCTCACTATTGCTTCCTTGAGATTAATATGTATACGCAGAAACTTAAAGGTTTTCTTGTAGAAAATTTAAGTGGATTGCCTTTTTTTTTGAGCTGTCACTTTATCTCAGAAGTATGGGCTTTGTTCTCAGATGGACCCCAGATAAGACTAAATCTAACTCAGCTGTTTACGGACATGGGACTTGGGAAAATTACTTAGCTTCATTGTGCAATAACAACCATGTAAGATTGTTATGAGGATTAAAAGTGCTGGAGGGTGCAATGCTAACCCAGCACATGGCAGGGCTACTAAGAAATGTGTTTGTTCTCAAAAATAACAGTAGGTCAGAAGTGACATTTGACTTTTTTGCTGCTTAACTATTCCTTGAAATTGACTTTTGAAGCATGTTATTGTCTCTCTTTACAAGGAAAACGTTTGGCTTCAAATTGCACATCTTTATGTGGGAAGTTGAATTGAATTCAGGATGGATTTGCTTTAAATCATTAGGAAATAACATTTACTTTTTTATATTACTAGATATCTTAAAATATTTTCTACACAACCATAAGTGATAGAAGTTTGGTTTCAATTATACTTTCCCCAATTAATTTTTCAAGTTTACTGAAACCCAATCAAAGTTCCAGTTCATGAAAATATTAGGAAATAAGCCATTTATATTATTCAATGGATTATAATTATTTTAGCAACATTCTTGCTTAATACTATTGGTATTAACAAACTTATCACCCCAAACAAATAAATTATTTAAGCATAACAGAACAAAGCAGGGAACTTGTATTATGAATTCCTAATGAATTTTAAAGTATGAGTTATTTT
Source organism: Cnephaeus nilssonii (assembly GCF_951640355.1). NCBI lineage: Eukaryota > Metazoa > Chordata > Mammalia > Chiroptera > Vespertilionidae > Cnephaeus > Cnephaeus nilssonii. The sequence goes on along the minus strand of NC_137074.1, from coordinate 70,876,041 downwards.
CATAAATTGATGATCTCAACCTGACAGCTATAAAAATAAAAAAAATTAACAACCAATTCTAGTTTAATCATAAACTAGAAAAGCTGTATTTTCCTTTATTTTAGGTCAGTGGCTTAGCTTTCCACAATTAATTGATCCTAGAAAAAAATGTATTTTTGTACACCTACAGAAAATGCTACCTCAGTGGAGGTATTTACTTTCTAAAAATGTTCATGCACTACTAATTGTTTTTCTTTGTCACTAGTGTCAGTAACTCTTGTTTATCAGATTTGAATATCTCTCTATTATTAATATTTTTAAACTGTTTTAAAGATGATTTAGTACCCTCTATGAGAGTACTTCGTTTCCTTCTAAAAGTTGCTCTATAAGTTAGCATGAGTCTGTTATGTGTTTGTGGTATTATTTACCTTTTCCTACTTGAATATGTGAACATTCTAACCATAACAAGCATGGATTTTATATGCTTAAGTTATATATTTTTAGTTATTAGCATATATTGAAATCAGAACTCCCGTGAGGGGGTCCCTCACCTTGGCTGTGCCCTCTCGTAGTCTGGGAGCCCTGGGGGGATGTCTGACTGTGGTAGAGGCTCCTGCCACCTCAGCTGTGCTCGCTCGCCAGCCGTGAGCCCGGCTTGTGCCTGAGCGGCGCTCCCCCTGTGGGAGCACACTGACCACGAGGGGGTAGCTCCTGCGTTGAGCGTCTGCCCCCTGGTGGTCAGTGCACATCATAGCGACCGGTTGTTCCTCTGTTCGGTAGATTTGCATATTAGCCTTTTATTGTATAGGATTCTAACCTATTTTTGCCCACCTGTAAGAATGTTCGCACTCTTTCTTCAGCGCTATTCTATTCCCTTTTAGAACCTGAGATTCCTGCAGTATTCTCACAGGAAAAAGGTTTTGTGTAAAGATAAAGTAATCTATTTTCTGTTTTTCTATTTTTTTTACCTAGTAAATATTTACTAGAACTACTATGTGCAATGAGTTAGACACTATATCAGCATCATGGTATAAGAGAAGGCAAAATCTACGCAGAGAAGAAGAGAGAGATAAATGTCAGTAGGAGTCCTGAGGAAGATCTTAAATTCCAGGTACGAGTATCAAGGAAGACTACATAAAGGAGAAATATAGAAGTCTGGGAGGGTGAACAAACCCCACTTCCATTTGGATAGAATATGTGTAAAGATAAAATGGGAAACTAGTGGAAAGCTAGGTGTAAGAGGGCCTTGAATGTCAGGGTGAGTTTACATTATTACAAAGAAGAACCACTGAAAATTTCTAAGCAGACTATATAGATGGGAGGGATGGATTGGAAAGGTAAAGAGGTAGGCATGGGAAAGATTGATTTGGAGGCTTTAGGAATTCTAGGTAAGAAGTTATGAAGGTTAACTTCAAAATACTTGGATACCTCAAGATACCTGGTTTGAGGTATCCAACTCACAAAATCAAGAACGTCTTTTACTCACTCTCAGGGCAAAAATTATTATTATTTTTAATTTAACTTTATTGTTGAAAGTATTACAGATGACCCCTTTTTTCCCCTATTTATCCCTTCTCGCCTGCATCTGCCCCCGCCTCAAGCCTTCACCATGCTATTGTCTGTGACCATGGGTTAAGCATATATGCATAGAAGTTCTTTGGTTAATCTCTTTCCACCCACCCCCACATTCTCTCTGAGATTTGACAGTCTGTTCTATGCTTTTGTCTCTGGATTTATTTTGTTCATCAGATTACACATGTGAGTAAGATCATATGATACTTGTCTTTCCCTGACTGACTTATTTTACTCAGCATAATACTCTCCAAGTCCCTCCATGCTGTCTCAAAGGATAAGAGATTCTTCTTTTTTACTGCTGCATTGTATTCCGTGGTATAAATGTACCATAGCTTTTTCATCCACTCATCTAATGATGGGCACTTGGGCTGTTTCCAGATCTTAACTATTGTAAATTGTGCCGCTATGAACATAGGGGTGCATATATTCTTTCTGATTTGTGTTTCAGGTTTCTTAAGATATATTCTTTTAAAAAATATATATTTTATTGATTTTTTTACAGAGAGGAAGGGAGAGGGATAGAGAGTTAGAAACATCGATCAGCTGCCTCCTGCACACTCCCAACTGGGGATGTGCCCGCAACCAAGGTACATGCCCTTGACCAGAATCGAACTTGGGACCCTTCAGTCCGCAGGTAGACACTCTATCCACTGAGTCAAACCGGTCAGGGCATGATGTATTCTTAGAAGAGGGATCACTGGTTTAAATAGAAGTTACATATTTAATTTTTTGGTTTGCCACAGTAGCTGCATCAGTATGCATTCCCATCAGCAGTGTACTAATGTTCCCTTTTCTCTTCAGCACTTCTCATTTGTTGATTTATTGATAGTAGCCAGTCTGATAGGTGTGAGGTGATACCTCACTGTCATTTTAATTTGCATCTTTGATGATTAGTGTCTTTGAGCATCTGTATATATAAAAAGCCAGCCAGCAACCGGAACACAGTAATGACCAAAATGATCGGTTGCTATGACGCCCACTGCGGCCAGTGAACCAGCCTGATCAGGGGGTGGGGCCGGTGGCCAACTTCCCGAAGCCCCTTCCCCCTGCTGGCCCCACCCCAGATGGGCCCCCACCACCTCGATCAGCCCGTATCCTCTCCTCCCAGCCAACTCTGCCCCCAATCGGCCCCCTGACTCCAATCAGGGGTAGGGCTGGCTGACCAAATACCCATGGCCCCTGCCCCAGGCTGCTGGTCCCAAATTGCGCCCCCCCCCACCCCATTCAGGGCCAGGGCCAGCTGGCCCACCACCCACAGCCCCTCTCCATGGCCAGCCCCACCCCAATCAACCTCCACCACCTCGATTGGTCCACGGCCCCTCCCCTCAGCCAGCTCTGCCCCTGATCGGTTCTCCCACACCAGTTGGGGGTGGGGCTGGTTGGCCAACTTCCCACGGCTGGCCCACCGCCCACAGCCCCTGTCCACGGCTGGCCCTGACCCCAATCCGCCCCCCCACCCCAATCGAGGGTGGGGCCCGCTGACCGATAGCGCGCGGCCCCTCCCCCCAGCCAGCCAACCTCCCACCATCTCCTCCTCCTGACAGGCCTGGCCCCGATCCACCGATTAGGGCCGGGCCAACCGGACCCCACCTGTGCACGAATCCGTGCACTGGGCCTCTAGTTTTTTCATATGGTTCTTGGCCTTCTATATGTCCAGTTTGGAGAAGTGTCTATCTAGATGTATCATTGCCAAATATGTTCTTCCATACAGTGGGCTCCCTTTTCCTTTGGTTGTTGGTTTCTTTTGCTATACAGAAACTTTTTATTTTGATGTAGTTCAATTTTTTAATTTTCTCCTTAGTTTCCTTTGCCCTAGGAGATGTATCTGTAAACATATTGCTATGAAAGATGTCTGAGATTTTGCTGCCTATGGCTTTTTTCTATGATTTTTATGGTTTCATGGCTTACATTTAACTTAAGTGTTATCCATTTTGAGTTTATTCTTGTGTGTGGTCTAAGTTGGTGGTCTAATTTCATTTTTTTTTTTTTGCATGTATCTGTCCCATTTACCCAACACCACTTATTGAAGACACTGTCTTGATTTCATTATGCTCTTTCCTCCTTTGTCAAATATTGAGTGTAATGGTGTGGGTCAATTTCTGATGTCTCTGTTCTGTTCCATTGATCTATATGCCTATTCCTGTGCCAGTCCCAGAATGTTTGGATTACAGTGGATTTGTAGTATAACTTGATATCTGGTATTGTGACCCCTCCAACTTTTTTTTTTTTCTTTCTGAAGATTGTTGCAGCTATTTGTGGCAATAAATTTTTTTTTTGTTCCATATATATTTTTAGAGTATTTGTTCTAGATCTGTGAAATATGCCATTGGTGTTTTAATAGGGATTGCATTGAATCTATAAATTGCTCTGGATAACATGGATATTTTAATGATGTTAATTCTACCAATCCTTGAACAAGGTATATTCTTCCACTTGTTTATATTTTCCTCTATCTCTTTTTTCACTCTCCTGTAGGTTTCTGAGTACAGGTCTTTTACCTCCTTGGTTGAGTTTATTCCTAAGTACCTTAATTTTTTTGTTGCTTTGTAAATGGGATTGTTTTTTCAGTTTCTCTTTCTGAGAATTCATCATTGGTGTATAAAAATACCAATGATTTCTGGGTGTTAATTTTGCCTCCTGCTACATTGCTGAACTCATTTATTAAATTTAGTAGTTTTGTTGGTGGAGTCTTTAGGGTTTTCTATGTACAATATCATGTCATCTCTGAATAATGGATGCCTTTTATATTCTTTTCTTATCTGATGGTTGTGCCTATGACTTCCAGTACTATCTATCTATCTATCTATCTATCTATCTATCTATCTATCTATCTATCTATAAGCCTAAGCGAATATTTGACCGTTCAACTGTTTGACTGGTAGCTATAATGCACACTGACCACCAGGGGGCAGACACTCAACACACAGGCATGGAAACATGGAATAGATTAATGAATCTCAGAGGGAAGGGAGAGAGTGGGAAGATTAACCAAAGATCTTATATGCATACTAGAGCCTCGGTGCACGCATTCCTGCACTGGTGTGGTCCCTTGGCCTGGCCTGCGGGTATCGGGCTTAAACCGGCAGTCTGACATTCTCCGAGGGGTCCCAGATTGCGAGAGGGTGCAGGCCAGGCCAAGGGACCCCACCAGTGCACGAATCCATGCACTGGGCCTCTAGTGTTGAATAAAAGTCGTGAAAGCTGACATTCTTGTCTTGTTCCTGTTCTTAGAGGAAATTGTTTTAGTCCAGAGAGTATGATTTGGTTGTAGGTTTGTCATATATGTCCTTGATTATGTTGAGGTATGATCCCTGTATTCCCAATTTGCTGAGAGTTTTTATCAAAAATGGGTGTTGATACTTGTTGAATGCTTTTTCTGCATATATTGATATGATCATGTGATTTCTGTCTTTCAATTTATTTATGTGATGTATAACATTTATTGATTTGCATATAATGTCATTTTCTCAGCCTTATATCCCCAGAATAATACCACTTGGTCATGGTGTATGATCTTCTAATGTAATGCTGGATCCGATTTGCTAGAATTTTGTTGAGGATTTTAGCGTCTATGTTCATCAGGGATATTGGCCTGTAATTCTCTTTCTTTGTAGTGTCTTTAACTAGTTTTGGAATTAGGATAATGCTGGCCTCATAAAAGGAGCTTGGAAGTGTTCCTTCCTCTGGATTTTTTGGAATAGGTTGAGGCCAGGGAAAAAATTATTACTCAGTTTTAAGGATTTCTTCATTGACGATTTTCTCAAACACTTGACACCTACTAACTTACTATTTAGCCTGTGTGTGTCTGTGTCTATGAGTATTTAGTGATTATAAATCTAGCTTTCACTGTTTCTCAAAGAATATAAATCATATAAATCCTGTCCTGTCACCTGAACCAAATTACTAATCTATAGAACTTGGCAATAGACTGAACTTGTGTTAGGGGTGAAGAAGGGATCAAAAGAAGAAAGAAAACAATGGGAGATGTTGAAAAAGAAGTCAAAGATAGGATTTACATTTAAATGTAGGTATTTAGATAACACTACATCCAGAAGTAGAGAAATAGTAATACATAAAAACTGATTTGTGGGAGGGGGAGATGAAGTTTGGGATGATTGGATTTGAAAAACAGAGAGTATCTTCATGTGATTATGTATATAATGTAGTAATAAATGTGGGGTGAGTTTGGAAGAGATTCAGGCTGTGAGTATAGGTATAGCTTGAGAGGTAGAACGGAAATTGTTTTTTAAAGAATAGTTTATTGATTTTTTTTTTTTTTTCAGAGAAAGGGAGAGAGAGAGAGAGAGAGAGAGAGAGAGAGAGAGAGAGAGAGAGAGAGATTCATGTGAGAGTGTAACATCAATCCAATGCCTTCTTCACCCCCTGACCAGAATTAAACCAGCAACCTTTTGGTGCACAAGACAATGCCCAACCAACTGAATCACATTGGTTCGGACTAAAGCTGAAATTTTGAAAATTGGTGAAAGTAGAAAATGTGGCTAAGAAAGAACTTTTGAAGACATCTACTTATTCTTTGACAATCAGATCTGTGGGTGGGAAAATCAAGGTAGTATAGGACCGAGGAAGATGGTGATAAGTTTTCAACAAAAATGTTGAAAAATTTAGACACATCTAAACGCCTAAAGAAAGTGTTTGTGTTACATGATCTTGGGGTCCTTTGGAGAAAGCAGTGTTTGTACAGTGGTCAAGGCAGAAGCCATGTTGTATAATGATTTCAATATTTCCCCTTTTACTGTCAAGTTTTTCATTTTCTCTTTAGCTGAAACTGTATGTTGAGCCCCTGTCTTCATGGAGTAATCTGCAATGATTTACAAATCTACTCCCTGGGAGCATGAAATTCATCTTCTTTAAGTGTAGCTTTAATATTCTTTTCATTAAATATGTAGTTGTAGACTGTTTAAAATAAAAACTTGTCCAGATGCTAATATCATTTTCTCAAATACCATTAGCAAACATACTTTCTAAATGCCTCAATTATTATGTATATTCTAATTGGCATTACAGAGGGATAATTAATGATTTCCCTGTCATTGCCAGTTCTTCTTTTATACTCAGTACAGTCAAACTTTAAATAGGCCTACTGCCTTAATAAAGATCCTTTAGAAAGTTCTTTGGAGCAGTAGGGTCCCCTGCATATGCAAATTCTAGGATAGAATCAGATACAATCAGATATGACCCATGTGCAGAGAATAATAGTTTTAAGAGTGAGTATATAAGACTCACTCTAAGTAGTAGTAATAATTATAATGATAGAACTTCAACTGTTATTTTTGCATTTTATGTGCTAATATCTCTGTGTCTGTGTGTTTGCATTTTTTCCTTAATCTTCACGGTGACCTTAATATGTAAGTATTATTATTCCCATTTTATACATGAAAGAACTGAGGCTAAAAACATTATAAATCATTTCAGCTTCTTGGCTAATTAAGAACAGATCCAAGATTCAAATCATCTCTTTTTGACTTTCAAAGATCATGTTTTCAACATATCCCATGCAATTTTATGATGTATTTGAAATTTGATCTTTAATACCCTTGATGGCAACTGCTCACTTGAGTTTGGAAGCTCGGTGCCTCATTACTTTCTTATCCTTTTCCTCTAACTAGGGAAGAATAGATTACTTTCTTTTGCTTAAACATGTTGCCATTTGTAATTGTTGATGGTCAGATGCTTTTTTGTATATTCAGTACTATATATATTTATATAAACTTCATGTCAACTCTATGAAAGGTAGATATATTTCCCCCTTATATATTATTATGCAACTTTCGAGCATAGCATTACATACTTACTTACTTACTCATTACCTAGATTCAACCATTAACATTTGCTATACTTTATTACATATCTATAATCCATCCATTGTCATTTCATTTTCTGATGCATTTGAAACTGAATTACAGACATTACTAAACTTGCTCTAAATATTTTAGCATGCATATTATTGACTGGAGTTCAATATTTGTATATTTAAGTTTTTATGTAAAATTTACACTTATAGTACACAATCTTAAACATATATTCTCTTGAGTTTTGATAAATGCGTACACCTGTATAACCTAAATACGTATCAAGATAATAAAACATGACTATTGGTAGGTATCTCCTTTTATTCCCCTTTGTAGATGAGGAAACTGAAGCACACAGAAGTTAACTAATCTGCCTAAGGCCACACTATTAGCAAGTGACAGAATCTGACATCAAACTCTGGCAATTTGGCTGCAGGGTTTGTGGTCCTCACTACACCACTATACTGCTTATGGATTGTCCTCACATGTTCGGGTATCCCTCCCTGTACATTTTTATTTTAACACAGTGTGTAGACACAGAAGTAATACAGTTAGGATTAGTGAGAGTAGAAATGCTGTTCTAGGCATTCATTGGTTCCTTGCAAGAGGTTTATGGCAAGAGAAACTCAGAAGGAAGTAAGTTCCCTTCATCGAAATAGTAGGGTGGATCTCTGTATAATAACTCTGCCTTAACTGGCATCCTTGATTAATGTTTCCACATATAAATTGACAGGTTCCTAATGACAATACTGAGGCTCAGAAAAATCCTACAGTGCCATTTGAACAATTAAGGGTAGCTGATGTACAGTATAATTTTTTATGAAGCATATTTTAGTCTATTAATAGAAAACTGTTCATCTATATATGGTATATATAGTACCCTGATACCTCAGTCTCCAAAATCATAGAATTAACCAATTTGGAATTTATAGTTAAGAAATTTGTAAAGTTTTTAACAAAGAAACTAAATGGAATTCTTTGGCATAAAATATAAATAAGGGTTTGAATACATTATATTAAATTTGATTTCTGGTTTGCAATACTTAGGTGAGTTTTTCCTATGAAAGGAAATTGTGTCTCTTTCCTGAATTGTACTCATACCACAAGCCAAATCTTAAAAGTTGACCAGTTCGCTCTGTTCACTATTCAAATAGGAAAAGTCAGCAATCATATATATATATTTTAAAACCTTAAGTTTTGCTCAAAAAGCAATTACAAAAATAAATCAAAGCATTTAGTTAGGAAATCCTAGCCTATCACTAGAGGGCAGAGCAGTACCATACTTTAGGCCTTATTTGAAAATTACTGGTTTAAACATTGCTGAACATGGGAAAATATATTGATGCACACTCGAATAGAAATTTCTTTGTATTATTGTCTTGTGTGAAATCCAGTAACATGCTTACACATATCAAGGAAGCTTTTCTGGCAGTTACATTGATTGCTTCCTTAAGGACATGCTTATTTAGACAATTTTAATTATTCCTTAAAAGAAAATATTAATGCTTACAAAGGGTGGTGCATTAAATAATTTCTACTCTATGTACTACCCTGAAATTGAATTGCAGTATAGACTTTAGGTGAGACTTTATGAAAGAACAAGTTTGAGACAAGTTTACTAGTATTTAAATCGATTTATTGAAATGTGAAGATGTTTTTATCTTTCAGCTGAAATTTGTTGAATCATTAAGACTTTAGAAAGTTGTAAAAGCAATGAACTAACTCTAGCTCCTTTTTTAATGTTAAAATTTTATCAAGTGGATGTTCAACTAATTTCATTTCTGTTTAAAAATTTCTATCATTCTAAGATACTTTTATTCTGACTCATTTTTTGATAAATTTTAAAAATAATTGAAGCCCTGAGGTAATAAAGTAGCCTAGTGAATAACCTGAGTATTTCAGTGTCCCCAAATAGAAAATTTCATCTTGACAGTGTAGTTTGAATTTTATTTCATAAAAACAGCTTGGATTTATATCTGATTCATTTCCAGTAGAGACCACATAGGATACCAGAACAAAGCACTGGGTTTTGGAATCAGAAGATTTGGGGCCCCAGTTATGTGCTTACTTGTGACCTTGGGCAAGTCACACAACCTCTCTGAAGTAAGAGTTGGGAAAATACTTTACTTACAGCTGGGTTGTTTTGAGGATTGTGTTTGTGCCTAGGTGTATGCATCTCCAAAGACAAGACCCTGTGAAGGTGACTTTTAATAAAGATACAAGCTGAGAAAAACCTTAGAAATAATTGAGAAATGGTTGATGATAGCATAAATTTAGAAACATGAGGGCACCTGTTACATGAGTAAATATACCAAAAATGTGGTTTCCAAACCCAAACCCCAGTTCAATTGCTGACTTTCTCCTTGTCTCTGAGTGTCTTTGGCTGCCTAATCTCTCTGTAACCCCCACTTTTTTGCCTCTTATTCTTTATTTTACCCTCTGTTTATTTCCATGTTCCTTCTCTCTGTGTTTCTCCTGACTGTCTTTGGTCTCTCTCTGTGTTTTTCTTGTCCCAGGCACCCCCAGGAAGACCCCAAGCCTCTAGCGGTACCTGGTATCATCTCCAGCATGTTTATAGATGTGGAGGATTCACTGGGATATTGACAAATACCAGAGGCGAACTGTACCACTGTAGTAAGTCAATAAGCCTTTATTAAGTGACTACTGTTGGTGGTGCTTTGGGAAAAAAGAAGTTAGGGTATAGCTCAGAAGTAAACTTGTAAACTCTTCTTAGTGATTCTTGCCAGATGGTCACACATACAAATGAAAACAACAAAATAAAAAGCTGACGAATAAGAAGAGAGATGAGGAAAGAGAGGGTGGGAGTAATTTCCTTGGGGCTTCCAAAGCCTTCTCACTTGCCTGAGTGAATTCCTGCATGGGGGGAGGGTAGTGAAGTGAGAGTGCTAAATTTCAGCCTGCCAACAGCTAACTTCTTAACCTTCCAGTCTTAGAGAAATTCAAGTTATGAAAAGTATAGCCAAGTTGAGACTTTCCATAAACATAATTAGTATCCTTTGCCAGCATTAAAATTTATGGAGTTTAAGGGTAAATTGTGATTGTGAAGTAATAAAGAGGTGTAGTATGAAATAAAATTAATACAAACTATTATAATTTATGGATACATTTTACATGCCACGATGAATTAAAATAGTGAATTGTAGTATAACAAGTTAGTTTTGTTTTTGTGATGGAAATTTATTTTTGCTGTTGTATTTTAGACAGTCCTACCTACAGTTGTACCATGGTTTTCAGAGTTGGATATGGTTTGAATCGCACCTCTGCTAGCTGTGTAAGATTGGGTATTCTACATAACAACACAATCTTAGTTTCCTCATATGAAAATATTTATCTTAGAGTTGTCGTGTGATTTAAAGAGATAATTTTATAAAGTCCTAAATGCATGCTGGGTACTTGTTACTTGCAGATAATTAAAAAGGACTTTTAAAATAGTTTGTTAGCCCTAACCGGTTTGGCTCAGTGGATAGAGTGTCGGCCTGCAGACTGAAGGGTCCCAGGTTCGGTTCCGGTCAAGGGCATGTACTTTGGTTGCGGGCATATCCCCAGTAGGGGGTGTGCAGGAGGCAGCTGATTGATGTTTCTCTCATCCATGTTTCTAACTCTCTCTCCCTCTTCCTTCCTCTCTGTAAAAAATCAATAAAATATATTAAAAAAATAGTTTGTTAAATGCAGGTGTTACTTCTGAGATCTTTTTAAAAATGGAAGTAAGCCTCATAGTATTTAAAAAATGCTATGTGTATACAGGGCATACTAATAACATGTGAATAAAATACAAAGAATAGCATTAACATGAATAATTGAATATTTACCACTAACTGTCTGGCCCAGATTTCAACAGATTGGGGCCCGGATTAGGCTGTTTGGCTGCTGCAATGTGTGTCATAGCCAGCGGTCATTCTGGTTGTTCCGCCATTCCGGTCACTGGGCTTTTATATGTATAGATTCCTTTATCATAGATTAATTTACCGTATTTTCCGGCATATGAGACGACTGGGCGTATAAGATTTTCCTGGGTTAAAAAGTCGTCTTATACGCTGGAAAATACGGTAGTCCAATATATCTAACCCATTATATCGAATCCCATCAATATAGTCCAATATACCGCATTTTCCGGTATATTAAATGACTTTTTAACCCAGGAAAATCATATGCCCAGTCGCCTTATACGCCGGAAAGTACGGTACCTTATAAGAATGGGTTTATTTCTAGGCTCTCTATTCTGTTCCATTATCTATGTATCTGTTTTGTGCCAGTACCATGTAGTTTTGATTAAAATAGCTATTTAGTGTTGTTTGAAATCAAAGACCAGATACCTCCAACTTTGTTCTTTTTCAAGATTGCCTTGGCTATTCATGATCTTTAGTGGTTCCACATAAATTTTAAGATTATTATTTCTAGTTCTGTGAAAAATGCCATTGATATTTTGATAGGGATTGCATTGAATCTGGAGATTGCTTTGGATAGTATGGACATTTTAATATTCTTTAAATCCATGAGCTTGGTATATCTTTTCATTTATTTATGCCTTGTTCACTTTCTTTCATCGATGTCTTATAATTTTCAGAGTACAGGTCTTTTCTCTCCTTGATTAAATTTATTTCTGGGTAGTTTATTATTTATTTGATGCAATTATAAATTGAATTGTTTTCTTAATTTCTTGTTCTGATAGTTTCTTATTAGTGTATAGAACCATAACAGATTTCTGAATATTAATTTTTATCTTGGAACTTTACTAAATTTATGTATTAGCTCTAATAGTTTTTGTGGAACCTTTTGATTTTCTCTGTATGTCATCTGCAAATCATTACAATTTTACTTTTTCCTTTCTAGTTTGGATATCTTTTATTTCTTTTTCTGATTGCTGTGGCTAGGACTTATAATGCTATGTTGAATAAGAGTGTCAAGAATGAGTATCTTGTTTCTGACCTTAGAGGAAAAGCTTTCAGCTTTTCACTAAAGAATATGATGCTAGCTGTGGGTTTATCATAAATGCCCTGTATTATGTTGTGGCATTTTTCTTCTAGACCCATTTTTTGAGAGATTTATCATAAATGGATGTTGAATTTTTGTCAAATGTTTTTTTGTGCATCTGTTGTGATGATCATGATTTTCATCATTTTGTTTATGTGGTGTATTTATCCCACTTGATAATGGAAAACTCGTTATCTTTTTAATATTGAATGATAACTTTGTTGGACAGAGTTCTTGACAGTAGGTTTTCCTTTCATCTACTTGAATTATTCTGCTATTCCCTATGGCCTTCAAATTTTCTGCTGTCATATACACTGAGTGGCCAGATTATTAATGATATCTGAACGCATAATAATCTGGCCACTCAGTGTGTATATATACTAGAGGCCCGGTGCATGAATTCGTGCATAGGTGGGGTCCGGCCAGCCTGGCCAGCGGGAGGGGACATGGGTGGTTGGCCGGCCTGCCTGTTGGTCGAACTCCTGGTCGAGGGGACAATTTGCATATTAGCCTTTTATTATATAGGATATACACTGGGTGGCTAGATTATTATGCGTTCAGAAATCATAATAATCTGGCCACTCAGTGTATGTACTGTTGGTCTGGGGAGGGAGGTCTCTTGCATGTAACTAGCTTGTTCTCTCTTTGCTTTTAAAATTATCTCCTTGTGTTTAACTTTTGGCATTTTAATTATGTGACTTGGTGTGGATCTCTTTGGGTTCATCTTGTTAGGGATTGTCTGTGCTTTCTGGACTTGGATATCTGTTTCCTTCAACAGTTTAGGGGATTTTTTAGCTGCTATTCATTCAAATATATTTTCTGTCCTTTTCTCTCTCTTCTTCTGGGATCGCTATGATTCAAGTATTGATACATGAGTTGTCTTGGAGATCCCTTAAACTATGTTCATTAAAAAAAAAAATCTTGTTTCTTTTTGCTGTTCTAAGTGGGTGATTTTCGCTACCTTGTGTTCTAGCTCCCTGAGGTATATTTATACATCATCTAATGTGATTTTGCTTTCCTCTAGTGTATTTTTCATTTCAGTTATTGTGTACCTCAGTTCTGATTGGTTCTGTTTTTCCTGTCTCTTTGTTTAAGTTCTCACTGAGTTTACCTATTCTTCTCTGGAGTTTATTGGGCATCTTTATAACCATTCTTTTGAAATTTTTATAAGGTACATTGTTTCATTTAGTTCTTTTTTTAATGGGGTTTGGCATTTTTTTCTTGTTCTTTCATTTGGAACATATTTCTCTTTTCTCATTTTGACTGTCTTTGTGTTTGTTTCTGTGAATTAGGTGAAACAGAAACCTCTCCCAGTCTTGAAGGAGTGGCCTGGTGTAGCTTTTTTTTTTACTGTGTATAAGGGGTATTTTTGTGTCTTTGTCAGGCCAGCTGAAGGTGGAGCTAGAGTGAGGTTGGGCTGCAGAAATATCCTAAGCAAGCCACCTTGGCAGGCCAGTTGAGGCTGGACCTGGAGCAGGTGCAGGCTGTGGGAAGCCAAGGGGCAAGCTGCCCAGGAACACCTGGACAGGCTAGTTGAAGCTGTAATTGGAGTAGGATGGGACCACAGGGACTCTGGGGAACTAGCCGCCAAGCTGGAGCTGTGGCCCAAGTGGGTGTTGTCTGTGGGAAGACTTAGGAAAAGGTTGAATGGGGGTGGGGACTATAGTCGGAATGGGTGTGGACTGTCCGGATTCCAAGGGACAAGCTCCCCATGCCTGGCGCTCTGGCTGGAGAGGGCACAGGCCACGGGAACTCCCATTGGCAACCTGCACACCCAGTATGGGCCTGGGTTCTGGGGTGCAGCTGGGTACCTGTGGACAATGGTTGGCTAGAATGTTTGGATCCTGTGCTCAAGGTGGAGGGTGAGCATAACAAATGGTGCTCTCCTGTTTCTTCAATACCGGAGTGAGTTCTGCAGTTCTCCTGTTTGGAAGATGCTCTAGGGTTTGAAAATGAGTTTCTTTATGTATATTCTAGATTCTTTCTAAGCCACTCACCCTCAGCCTCCCACTACCGTGCCCCTGGGCAGCAAGTCTGTGCACATAGGCCCTTCAGTGATCCCTCCCTACCACAGGTCCCTGCGTTGGGGGTAGTGTTCCCAAGGTAAGTGTCTTAGTCTCTCCTACCCTCTTACCCATTTCTATGTGATCTCTCTGGTTTGTTTTGCAGAAACTGTTTAGTCAGCCCTTATTTCTTCTTGAGGGGAATTGCTTCGTTTCTAAGTTTAGATTCAAAGTGATCCTGGGAGGAGATAAATTATTCCTACACCACCATCTTGGACCTAGGAAATCTCAACCTCATGTTTGGTAATCACCCTTGTTTATACCTGTAATTCATTTGTGATCACATTTGTATTTTACTGAATGAAAATACCACATTATTTACCTACTTTTTTTTTATGGCTTTTTAGGTTCTTTCCAGTTTTTGTGTTATTAGAAATAGAGCTGCAGAGGGAAAATTCTTGAGATTCCTGTACATGCCTCTTATGTTATTTCTCTAAGATAAATGTTCAGGACTAGAATTTCTGGGTCAAAGGATATGTCCAGACTCTACCTCCTCTTTATCTCCAATAGTTCCTTAAGATTACTACATTTTTGTTTAAAGAATTTTGTAAGTTGGCTATAACACCATGTTACCATCTTAACAATAACCATGATGGCCATTTTATTCTTGTTTTTTACTTTGTTTGCTTGTTTTAATTAGTTTTATTCTCAGCAGCAGCTGCTTTTATTTCTCTCTGTTTTCCAGTTGTCACTTGCACCTTTTCTCAAACCCATTTAAGTCTAGAGATACGGAAATGGCTAAGTATATTTGCTAGCTAAGTTTTTTCTCTGGAGAAAACCACATTATAATGTAATGTTATGTTAAATGATATTGTCAACTGTTCCTGACTTCTAAGACATTTTTGGCAGGAAAATGTGCATCTTTTACTGATTTCTTTTTTCCTTAAGTCAAATTGAGGAAGAGTGACCAACAGGCAACTGTTTTCGAGCTACAGTGACTTTGCCTGTGTTTTGTCCTGCATTGCAAAAGTTCCAGGACCTCGAGTAAATCATTCAACTTGTATTTGCCACCCACTCTTTTCCCACTTCTGTTCTTTACCCACTTCTGTTTTTATCAGTTATTCTTTTGGTATATGATTATACTTGTATGCCATTCCAATTTTCATATCACAGTTGTTCTTCCTAACTTTATAATCTATACTTGGTGATTTATAGTTTTAGTTGGTTGAACTTACTATTTTGCCTATTTTCAAACTTATTACCACTATCTGCCCCATTTATTTTCTGAGGTTTTCCAGGAAACTATACTAGGATCTAGCTTAGTATTTCGTACTTATTATTCAGTAGATGTTTATTTAATGAAGAAGGGACGATGAAAATGCAGTAAGCACTGAAATCTCAGCAGTAGTAATTTCCCTAAAAGCAATGGGTAAACGTCATCAGTACTGTAAACAATTGTGCCAGTGAGTAGCTTTGTGAACAATACTCAGGTAATTTCTTCTTGAATTTCACTCTGATTTTTGGAAAAATGAGAATGGTAGGCCAGTGATCCGTAAGATTCCTTTTGACTACAACAGTTTGTATTCTATTTTATATTTTAATGACAAGTGGTATCTCACTGGTGTGTGGGCAACACTTAAAGCCTGAATCTACCTTCCCGGGCTTTTGGCCCATAACTTATTGGGCTTTTGGTCCACAGTGACCTGCCAGTTATTTTCTCTCATAACCCCAGAAATGGGACATACATCAAACTTTCCTTCCTCTCTGTTGTTTAGGGTTGATTGTTTTTCCCTAGAGAAAGAATATATTGATCTTTCCTTTGAGAAAGTATAATGAATACCTTTGGGTTCCCAATTTCATTCACGAGGCAATCCAGACATTTATTGCTCAGTGTAAAACCTTGACCTTTTGCCCACTGGCTCCTCTTCCTGTTCCTCCAGCCTCAAGGCTGTGATCAGGGCAGTTAGTCCCACCCTTTGTCAGTTGTTGTCCACTTAACCCCATGTCTTTTCTCACCATAGTTGAGTCAGTGTTGGTTTTTACTGTTGGGCTTTCCTTGGATTCAGTGGGTCTGTTTTCACCTGGTGCTTGAGGCAAGTTGTTCATTCTTTTTTTCTGTGTTTTCTGTGCTAGGGACTTCTCAACTCTGAGGCCCAAGTTCCTTCCCTTGCTACCCTCACTCAGTTTTCCCATAAGGGGATTCCATCTTAAAAGGATTAGTACTACAATCACTTTTGAGGAATAATCTGACTCTGGATTCTCACATGGCTGATATTTTCTAATCTTGTTTTTTGTTCAGAATTCCTTTTGTGAGTGCCTCTGAATTTGTGGATCAAAGGCAAAAGGCACCAGAGAACAGGCCACACAGAGCAATGGATACAAACTCTATCTTAACCTTCTGTAAATTGTAAACACTGCCTAATCACTCCTTAGATTCCTGGCCAGAGAGCTGTGTAATCTATACTTGGTGGTTTATAGTTTTAGTTGGTTGAACCAAGATTAAGTAGGCTTTCTCTGAGGTTGACTGGGTGGAGGGGCACACAAAATAATTTAATCTCATGACCTTATGGACCCACTTGTGAATATCCCATGTAAGTCTGGCAGATTTTAGGCTAAGAAGAGAATAAGGCAAGAGAAGAATTTTGTAACAAAAAAAAAAAAGGGGGGGGGAAGGGGGGAAGCAGTTAATAATATCATCCTATCTCTAGAAGAACAGATAACTTTTTATTCCTCAGGAATGCAGGGAGAGAAGTATCCTTTTATATATAGAAGGGAAAAATGGGAGAAATTACCTGACATGAAAACTTTACTCATAGGAGAAAACTCTAACCAGTCTTACATTTTCTTTGATTAATGCAAAAAGCTTGACCCGTTAAGTATTCACATTAATATTTGAAATTATCAGTGACAAAGTCTCCTTTGTAATACTAATTCACTTAGTATTTTATTAATTTAGACAGGCTTGAAAGTGCTTTCAGAAAATTTAGAGCACTCATTTAATATTCTTATTTTACTTAATGTCTTTTGAAAGAAAACCATATATGCCCAAATAACTATGTTGTAGAAAATGTTTCAAAAAACTATTGTATAAATAAGTTGAATCATCTTTGCATATAGTTAGGAAACTTATAACATACTAGAGGCCCGGTGCACGAAATTCGTGCACGGAGGTCCCTCAGCCCAACCTGCACCCTCTACAATCCAGGAGCTCTCAGGGTTGTCCTACTGATGGCTTAGGCCCACTCCCCATGGTTCTCTGCTCTCTGCAGGGCCTGGAGGTTTCCCTGCAGCCATGGAGATGAAGTCCCCATGCCCTGCTGTCTACTCTCTGCCTGCTGCTGCCATGCGCCATGCAAAGGAAGCCCCAATGCCCTGCAGTGTGCTCTGTCTGCCAGGCCTGGGGGCTTCGCCAACACGGACACACTAAGGAAGCCCCAATGCCCTGTTGTCCGGGCTCTGTCTGCAGGGCCTGGGGGTGTTCCCACTGTCATCTTGCTAAGGAAGCCCCCAAGCCCTGCTTTCTGGGCTCTGTCTGCTGGACCTGGGGTGTTCCCGCCACCTCTGCTCTAAGAAAGCCACCATGCCCTGCTCTATGGGCTCTGTCTGCAGGCCTAGGGCTTCCCCACTGCCGCAGTGCTAAGGAAGCCGCCATGCCCTCCTCTCGGGGCTCTGTCTGCAGGGCATGAGGCAGCGATCAGGAAGCTGTCATGCCCTGTTCTCCCTGCTCTGTCTGCAGGGCCTGGGGCTTCCCGGCTGCCGAGATCAAGAAGCCGCCATGCCCTGCTTTCCCCGCTCTGTCTGCAGGGCCTGGGGCTTCCCGCAGCCGCGATCCGGAAGCCGCCATGCCCTTCTCTCTGGGCTCTGTCTGCAGGGCCTGGGGCTTCCCGGCTGCCGCGATCCGGAAGCCGCCATGCCCTGCTTTCCCCGCTCTGTCTGCAGGGCCTGGGGCTTCCCGGCTGCCGCGATCCGGAAGCCGCCATGCCCTGCTTTCCCCGCTCTGTCTGCAGGGCCTGGGGCTTCCCGGCTGCCGCGATCGGGAAGCCGCCATGCCCTGCTTTCCCCACTCTGTCTGCAGGGCCTGGGGCTTCCCGGCTGCCGCGATCCGGAAGCCGCCATGCCCTGCTTTCCCCGCTCTGTCTGCAGGGCCTGGGGCTTCCCGGCTGCCGCGATCGGGAAGCCGCCATGCCCTGCTTTCCCCGCTCTGTCTGCAGGGCCTGGGGCTTCCCGGCTGCCGCGATCCGGAAGCCGCCATGCCCTGCTTTCCCCGCTCTGAGGTGACTGGGCGCAGCCATCTTGTGGCTATGGGGGCCGCCATTTTGTTGCGGAGTGATGGTTAATTTGCATATTACTCTATTATTAGATAGGATATAAATTTAATGTATATAAAGTACATAAACATATGATACAGAATTTTCCTTCAGAGAGAAATAGGAAATGCATTTATTACAGATTCTGTATTTAATGGGCTTAACTTGGAAGAGGATAATATAAGAATAAATTTTGAACTATGTATTTAATTTTTACTCATGTTTTAAGTTTGTTATTAGGCAAAGTTAGTGATATATGTAAAAGTAAGCTCTGAGTTGAGCTTTATGCAGTCACGTAATTATACAAAATACAGATTTATCTAGATTATTAAAGTAGTTCTGAATAATTTTAAAATTTGAATTATGTACTGCTGGAATAATGATACTCATTTTGTCTGGAACTTTATATCTGGTCAAATGGGTCTGTAATTTTGAGAAAAAAGTAGTGAGCTTCCTGAAGTTAATTTTCTACTATATTACCATTTATTATCTAGCTGAAAAATCCACATTTCTAAAAACCTGACCAGGTTTTATTATATCTGAAAAAATAAATCACAAAATCTTTTTAATAAAAACAACAGAATAGAAAGTATAGCAGCAGCTGTGCTTTAATATTGATAGTTGTTTTGAGGAATTGGGACTCTAGGAAGCTCACCTAGACATCATAATGTTATTAAAGATCACTAAATATGGTTTTCTTTTGTATATATGCCAGTTTGTTTTCTGCCACCAAATCCTTCTCAGAATTGGTATGTTTCTTTTACACTTAGCTAGGGGGCACTTTACTCCCTCTTCCAGTGCTAGTCAAGCACTGTTTCATTTATGGCATCATTCCCCTTAGATTAAAGTCTGTTTTGAGTTTGAGGAATCTTGGCCTCAGCTTTTTATCTGTTTGAAGTTATTTGCTGTTACTTAATCCTTACACTGGGTAGATGACAGTGTTACTTTCGGTGAGTCTCAAGCTGTCCAGTAAACTCAGGATTTGTGTGTT
This sequence comes from Cnephaeus nilssonii, assembly GCF_951640355.1. NCBI lineage: Eukaryota > Metazoa > Chordata > Mammalia > Chiroptera > Vespertilionidae > Cnephaeus > Cnephaeus nilssonii. Next base: position 70,856,384 of record NC_137074.1, on the reverse strand, counting down.
CATCAGTTAGTAACCTGCCAACTGCCAAGAACGGGTCTGGACCTAGAAGAGTTGCCCTCTGGAACTCTCTGAGTCAGAAGTTCTAGATCTCAGTGCCAGGGTAACAGTGCATCTGATTTTCACTGAATGGAGCTATCCATTCAGTGGTTCTCTCGGGATTAAAGCTCATCAAGACAGCCTTTCTTCTGCTTTTACTGGAGCTTATTCAAGGATTGAATTAAGTATGTTTTACTTTCCTTCAAATTTAAAAACAAAATGTGCTAGAGATTTTTGTTGATTTGTTTGAAATTATTAATGTTTAAATGATAATTTAAATGATAATTTTCATTGAGAATGGCTCTTATACTCTTTCTGCTTAGTAAGGATGATGATGAACTCATAGGATTGTGTTCTCCTATTTCTTCCTTTACATTTTCCCTGGGACTTGAAAGACCAATAAGGGATACCAACCCTTCCTCACCTCCCTCCTCCATTTTGAGTTTACGCTTATGGGGAAGATGAACTGTGGGCAAATTTAACTTATGGGATTTAAATATATGATTTTCAATGGAGGACTTCATTTTGAATACTCACTGTCTGTTACTAAAAGGCTACTGATGATGATGATGATGATGATGATGATGATGATGCCGCCTCTGGAGTTGGAAAAAATGAGAGGCTAAGAGTCAAGGATTTAAAATAATCATTCAAGACAATTATAGAAGAGGATTACAGGTTTATGGCTCGTGCTGTAGGGAGGTAGGAAATTTGGAGGAAAGAGACATTATTTTGCCTGGGATCATATTTGACCTGCATGGAGAGGAATAGAGAAAGGGCATTTTATTTATTTACTAGAGGCCTGGTGTATGAAATTCGTGCATGGGTAGGGTCCCTAGGCCTGGCCGGTGATCAGGACTGATCGGGGCCTTCTGGCTGCTTGCCGGGGCCTTCCTTACCTGACTGCTGGCTGCTGGCCAGGGCCTTCCTTTGTTCTGCGCTGCCCCTGGTGGTCAGCCCACCTCATAGCAAGCAATCGAATTCCCAGTCTTCCGGTCAAACTCCCAAGGGGACACTTTGCATATTAGCCTTTTATATATATAGAATTATTTATTTATTTATTTATTTATTTATTTATTTATTTATTTAAAATATAGTTTCATTGATTTCAGAGAGGAATGGAGAAGAAGAGAGAGATAGAAACATCAATAATGAGAGAGAATGATAGATCATCTGCCTCTTGCACACACCGCACTGTGATCAAACCTGCAACCTGGGCATATGTCCTGACCAGGAATCGAACTGTGACATCCTGGTTCATAGGTCAACACTCAACCACTGAGACATGCCGGCCAGGTGAGAAAGGGCATTTTAAATGAGGGATCTCTGGTAAACAATAAGAGGCAAGAAAGTACCCAAGTGCCAGGGAGCTGGGCCTTGACTTACATCTTCCTGGAAATCAAGAAAGACAAAGGAAGTTTGGAGGAGGAGGGAAGGGCCTAAAAAATGTGTAGAGTGCCAATCTAAGGAATTAAATTTTGAGAGTAGACTGTGTAGTGCCATCGGAGAGTTTGGATTCTGAATAATAAATCTACTGATAGAGATTAGCTTAAAAATAGAGATTATCACTTAGAAGCTACTATAATAATCTCTTGGGGTGAGGTGATACCAAAAGGTTTGAAGAAAGAAGAAAATACTAAATTTATTCATGCTTTCTCTTTTAAGTAAATAAGGCAGCATGTGTAACATTCTAAAAGGGGTCTTCCATATTATCTGCTTCCATTCTTACCATTCTATGAAGGTCGGCACTAGCCTACTTTTACACATGAGTAGAGGTCCTTAAATTAGACAACTAGTAGTGGTAAATAGCCTGGTCTATCTGCCAAAACCAATCCTTTCTGTTCCCTTGCTCTGACTCATAGAGTTGAAATAGAGAACAGATAAACTTCTTATTCTTTATTTGACTTGTCATATACTCCTTTCTTATGAATTATTAAGTGGATCCAAAATAGAACTATATTTATGCATATTTTAATATACATAATTGCATGTATATCAGTACACTGGAATCTGTGTTTGATATATATGTTTTATATATTAGCTTTATGTATTTCCCAACCACACCATTTGAGAAGAATGCTCTTTCTGATAGTTTAGAGAAAAACATCAGTTGACGAAATTTGGGTCATTAATATATTTTATATCAATTTAGAACAAATAGGAAGAGAGTTTTATTATCCTATATAATAAAAGCCTAATATGCTAAGTGTCCATTTGTCCATTCAACCAATCAAAGTGTAATTCTATATAATAGAAGGGTAATATGAAAATTGACCCTAACAGCGGAATGACTAGATCACTATGATGTGCACTGACTACTAGGGGGTAGACGCTCAACGTAGGAGCTGCCCCTTGGTGGTCAGTGCACTCGCATAGGGGGAGCTACGCTCAGCCACAAGCCAAGCTGATGGCTGCAAGTGCAGCAGCGGTGGCAGGAGCCTCTCCTGCCTCCATGGCAGCACTAAGATATCCAACTGAAGCTTAGGCCTGCTCCACAGGGGACATCCCCTGAGGTATCCTGGGCTGCCAGAGGGATGTCTGACTGCCAGCTTAGGCCCGATTTCCCAGGGAGCGAGCCTAAGCTGGCAGATGGACATCCCCCGAAGGGTCCCGGACTGTGAGAAGGTGCAGGCCAGGATGAGGGAACCCCCTGAGTGCACGAATTTTCATGCACCAGGCCTCTAGTATGCTAATGATATGCTAAGGCCACTCAACCTCTCACTATGATGTGCACTGACCACCACAGGGGGCAGATGCTCCGACTGTTAGGTTAGCATGCTGCTGGGGTCCGGCCGACTGGGACTGCACGATACCGGCCGGACATGCCCTGGAGCCCTCCCGTGGTCCCTCCCTGGCTGTCCAATCTCCCGTGTCCCTCCCCGGCCCCAATTGTGCACCAGTGGGTTCCCTCAGCCTGGCCTGCACCCTCTAGCAATCCAGGACAATTCAGGGGATGTTGGAGAGCTGGTTTTGGCCTGATCCAGGCTGAGACCCCACTGGTGCAGGAATTCGTTCCCCAGGCCTCTAATATAAGAAATAAAATGAATGTCCCAGTTTTCTAGAATAAAAATTATAAGATAAACTGCAGTGTTTAGAATAGAAGAATTTTGGTTAACTTAATTTTCTTATACATTGAAAGTTAGCTAGAAAACTTTTTTTTTTTTGGTTAATCCTCACCCAAGGATATTTTTCCATGGATTTTTAGAAAGTGGAGAAGAGAGGGAGAAACTCAGAGAGAAAAACATCCATGTGAGAGGGTGGACTTATATCCAGGACCCTTCAGTCCATGGGCCTATTACCCACTGAGCCAAACTGGCTAGGGCCTAGAAAACGTTTAACTTTAATGTTTGTAAACCATGGCAAAAATGTTAGTACAAAACTCAATTTCTTAATAGCAGAGTGAAGCCTGCTTTTAATGGGAGGATGATCTTGTTCATCACTATAATGGTTAATATCTATTTGACAGTTTTAAAAATTATACTACATAGAGGAGTTCGGAGATTTGAAGAAATAGGTACTGACATTCAGTGAATTGCCTGCTATCCACACCAATAACTTCTCCACCTCTTACTTAAGACATTCTGGGAGTTTTTGTTGTTGTTTTTAAATTGAAAGTTTATTTTTAGAATTTGTCAATTTTTCCTAAAAGGAGTTTTCCCCATAAATGAGGAATGTCTATATTTTAATATTGCTGTTTCATCTTCAAATTGTGCTAAGGGAAGGTCTTTTTTCGTGGGATCACTTTTTTTTTTTAGTTCGAATTTTTATTTCTTTTTGTATAACCTGCATTTCCTTCAGCAAAAATAGTTTTAGGTTCACCAACAAGAAGCAACTGTCTGAAATATGTTCATTGACTCAGCTGAGTGTCTGCAATTACCCAACAAAAGTTTTTTGATTTGGGAAGTGTAAAGAAATAAAAATAAGCATTCAGATTAGATTTTGACTGATTGAATAATAACTTCTGTCTGTAACTTGAAGTCTTGAAATCTACATGTAGTGTAGTTGAAATTTTGAGAGATTTGAGCCTAAACACCATTGAGACTGTTAATAAGAGAGTTTAAGTGATAGTATGCTTACTATTTCTTCTGAATTATTTCTTTGATCCTCAAAGGAAAGTATTGAATCTTTATTCCAAGATTGATCTGACAAGGGATGCATTTCAATATTATTCACAAGATGAAAACAAAATTGTAATTTTATATATGTGTGTGTGTGTGTGTGTGTGTGTGTGTGTGTGTGTGTGTGTGTTATTTGGTAAAAACCAAAGAATATCAGTACAAAGAATGAAATGGAAAAAGCTAGAAACATTGAGAAGGATGTCCCAGAAGACTTTTAGGAACTGCTAAATTGAGTGTAGTGTTATAAAATTATTCACACATTTTATTAGATCCATATAGTACTGCAAACTGTCTCCTTGAGAGACTGTTGCTATAATTGTTTAGGATGAAAAAAGAATGTTGATAAGTCTCTGGCATAACTAAATATTCATAATGGAAGAATATATTAAAATAATAAATTCTATTGCACTTAGTAATCCAGGTTAATTTTATGATTCAGTTTTCTAAAATCCTTTTCTTGCAAATCATATATCTTCAAAGTTTCTACTTGTGACTCTTCTTTCTAGATAGGTACAAAAAGATTAACAAGGTTGGGAAAAGTTCCAAACACCAAATTATGACCATTGATAAAACTTGTTAAAACTTTGGCAAATTGGAAATGCTACTTCCTGTTTGATGACTTTCAAGTGAAATGTTTGTAATCTTATATTGGAAATATTGAATTAAGAATGAGCCCTGGCTGGTTTGCTAAGTGGTTAGAGCATAGGCCCTCAGACCGAGGGTCTCAGGTTTGATTCCCAGTTAAGGACACATACCTGGGTTGCAGGTTCATCCACGGTTCCTGTCCAGGCACATGTGAGAGGCAACCAATGGGTGTGTCTCTCTGACGATGTTTCTCTCTCTCTCTCTCTCTCTCTCTCTCTCTCTCTCTCTCTCTCTCTCTCCCTCCCTCCCTCCCTCCCTCCCTCCCTCCCTCCCTCCCTTCCTCCCTCCCCCTCTCCCTCCTCTTCCTTCCTTCCACTTTCTCCTCCCCCCCAAAAAAAAAGAAGGGGAGGGAAAACATGTCCTCAGGTGAGGATTAAAAAAAAAAAAGCAGATGTCTTAGAGTCACTTATGTGAGATTTTAGGGATCTCTTCACCTTAGCTCCCCAAATGTAACATAAGGGTATTCTTTTATTTATTCTTATATAACTCTTACACAGGTTATTTGTGAAATATTATTGTTATTCTGAAATCACAGTTTGAAAAGTAAATGTTGGAGGATTAATACAACCTTGTTAGAAAGGTTCTAGCTATTTTATAGACATATGATTCGAAGTGGTTTTTTAAATAAAAGGGGATTTAGGTTAATACATGACTACAGTTTTTAAGCAGTTGAATGTAGCCTTTCTTGGAAAGAACCTAAGTTGAAAATGTTTTGTAGTCTAGGTAGAAACTTCATGGAAGGTTTACAATGTTTCTTGAATCTGTAGAGTGATGTATTATCACCAGTTCTTCAAAATAGCATCACCTAAGTACAGTATAACATGTGAATTATTTAGGGGCTGAATTTGAGGGTGTTATAAAAAAGCAACTGGAAGAGGAAAAATGTATTATGATTTTTTTTTATTAAGTGCTGTAGACTGTTGGAATAGGCTATGACATATTAATTAAACTATCCAGGAAAATAGTATGATCTTATGATCAATTTTTTCATAGGTCTGATTGCATTCTTAGTTCTCATATATTGTTTAGCCTTTTTTTTTCCCAAGGTGCCTGGCAAGGCAGTAAATGCTCAGTACGTTTATTTTGAATGTTGAATGACTATTGCTCATTTTAATAAAATGAATTTAATGAAGTCAATTTTAATGAAACAATATTTATACTTTATGAAAAGTGTCAATGATTTGCTTAGTTGTTTTTAAAAAAATATTAACTGAATAAACTTAAGTTACCTTAAGAAATGATACCTTTTAGACTTTTTCAATGATGAATGAAAATGAAAAATTAACCCCGTGGATGACTTTGTACTAGTCCCAGCTTTGAACAAGTACTGAGACCTTGAGCAAATTTATTAATTTGGAACTGAATTTGTTTTTCTTTCAATGAGAAAATTAAATTGGATAATCTTTAAAGTTTGTTTTTAACTCTATAAAATCTGTTTTAGAATGAAGAACAAAGTAGGAATTCCAAATGTTTGAGTGTTCCTGTATCAAGTTAGACGAGATTAATATGAGGAGTTCCACATTCAGTAAGTTTTTAGCAGAATTTTGATGAGGATAAAAGAACATTTTGGTAGGAAAACAATCCTTATAAACATGTCAATCCAGTAGAAATGGTACAAAGGAGTTTTATAGTAGCAAAACCTTGTTTGGGACATAATGGCAATGAGATTTGTTTGATTAGAACAGAGCTTTTTTGGGGATAAGATAATGAGTTTTCATATTCTTTGTCTAAAAGCTCAATTTCTGGTAAAATGGCTATTTGAAATCTGTTTTTAATAAAAGTTTATTCTACTTTTTTTTTTTTAACCTCAGCATTTTTGCTTTAGTACCTACTTACTCTGGCCCCTCTAAACCACAGGAATTACATTATTCATTTCCTCCTTAACTGAGTTGTATAGTTTTCTCACAAAATTAAGAGTACAGCCCAAGTTAAAAAAAAACTGTCAGGCTGTTGGAGAATGAGAATGATACTGATAAAGATCAAAGTGTGTCTCCTTTATAATAAGATTTTCCTTTTTACAAATTGCTCTTGATAAGAGAACTGGTTATTAGTAAGACCCACTTAACATTTTTTTTCCTAGAAATATCTCTTATTCAGGATAACATTTGTGTACAATAAGTTCTTTCCAAAATTTGTGTAACATATTACATACAGAATTATTTTTAAAAATTAAAAAGCCTATTTGTCAGATATATTTTGTAATCTCTAAATATGTATTTTTCTTCACTTGGTAGCTTCTTTTTAGCTAAAAGACTCAAACAGTTTGTACAAAAGAGGAGTTGTCTTCAATGACAGTCTTCAAGTATTTCATTTATCTTGGAGGATAGACGGAGGATAGACATGAACTACTTTTCACAGAGTGGTATGACCACAAATGTAAAGTTAATTATTCTCTCTTTCAAAAGAAGAAAGCATTCAAATTTACCTGTTATGTAGTTTGACCAAAACCATTAATAATACGATGATACATTTTTCAAGGGAAAAGAGCCTGTAAGTAAATCATCTGTTGTAATGCCTTAAAAGTTGGAAATAAGTGTTAGAGCCTGAAAATGAGGCATTTTCATGTAAATATATTTGAAAATTTTCAGACTGTGTAAGTAATATTTAAAACTGCACTTATTGATTCTACTTGATTCTTTTAATAAGTGACAGTTACACCTTTGATACAGAAAAGTGTGTGTGTGTGTGTGTGTGTGTGTGTGTGTGTGAATGTTCTTTCACATACACACATTGTGTAATTCCTAAGCCATTGTCTCACTACTTTTTTAAATTTTCACAAATTATTCCTAGCTTATAACAACAACATAAACAGATCTCCTTTGTAATGACTTTAAAGTTATATCTCTTCGTAAAGTTTCAGACTGGAAACCTTTGCACTAGTAATAACTTTGGGACTCTTGACATTTAGCTGGATGACTGATCCCAGTGTGTACAGCTGCCAAGTAAACGGAAGACTGAGGCGTGTGATGCATAGAATTGCTTTGACTCAGAGTGTCCCCTGGCAGCGCCTGCAGCCTGGTGGCAGCAGAACCAAATCTATGACTTACAAGTTTGAAAGCGGCTTTTCTTGGGCTCCCACAGCAATTTGTATAGAGGAGGAGCCAAAGTGAGTTGTCTATAGAGACTTTCTCAAAAGCAATTCACTTAGAACCTACAAAGAACCCCTTTTAGGTTTGGTACCATCTCTGTACTCCTCAGACTGTGTTAAAGCCTTTGCTGAAGAAGTAATGTGAGGGACAGGCCTGGTAAGTTTTGTTGTGTTCAAGTCTGTTACAGAGTCTTCAAGAAATACAGCCTGAGAATAATGTGGAATTGGAGAGGCCTCTCCAGGGCCAGATGGAGGGAACCAGAGAGTCTCAGAGGTTAAGGTGATTTAGCCAAGTTGGTGTTTGAGTCCAAGTTTTTTAGACTTTCACTTGTGTGTCAGAAACATGGTCCTAAGAGTCATAATAAATAGCAAAAAAACAAAAAGAACATTTTAAACCATAGCTTAAAAGTTCAGTAGAAGTGCCTGAAATCTCACAGGAAGACATAGCTAAGAAGTCAGGGCCCTAGCTGGTTTGGCTCAGTGGATAGAGCATTGGCCTGCGGAGTGAAGGTCCTGGGTTCGATTCCAGTCAAGGCCACATGCCTGGGTTGCGGGCTTTTGATCCCCAGGAGTGGGTGTGCAGGAGGCAGCCAATCAGTGATTCTCTCTCATCATTGATGTTTCTCTCTCTCTCTCCCATCTCCTTTCATCTCTGAAATCAATAAAAATATATATTTTTTAAAAAGTCAGACCTTGGAATTTGGGGAACTGACTCAGAGCTGAAAGAATGTATGGTGTGTATATATTTATTCTGTGTGATGATGAGAGGTAAAAGATGATGGTCTTGCAGAAAACAAAAGGTTTTCTTCTCGAATGCTAAAGGTTAGTCTGTGCACTTCTGTTTACCAGCCGTCACATTTCCAGCACCCATTGAGGAAGTGGTGCCTTCTCAGCTAACACAAACTCATTGTAGAAACGGCTTCTTCTGCTTGTCTCAGTCAATAACAATAGTTCCCACTTTAGTAACTGCTGGGTCTGTTCCCTGTTCTCTGGATTCCCTGGTCGAAATCACTGATAAGTTGCTCCATAGAAGCTGCTTTGCCCCATCTTGCTATTTTTTCTTGGAGGACTATGAAGAAACTCGCAGTTTTGACATCTTTTTGTGCACACCTGGACAGTGTTACCACATGGACCTTTTAGATTAAAAATGCAACAGTAGGACTGTAAGAAGAATTGAATGAAAACATTCCATTTCTTTTCGGAGAAAGAATAAAAAGGCAGTGTGATATAGTGGAAAGAGTTCTAATTTTGTGGTTAAGAAACCTGGATCTTAACTCTTCTATTAATTAGTTTAGTGACTGTAAGCTAACCTTGGACCCCTATGAATCCTGGTTTTCTTTGGAGGACCCAGTGACCTCCGGGGGCTGGATTTGCAATCCCTAACAATTCTATAAAATGAGCATTTCATTTTTAGAAGAGTAGTTTCTTAAACAGAAAATATTTTATAAATTAATTATGACATCCAAGAACAGCTGTAACACATGCAAAAATTTCCCAAGGAAGCCAATTACAACAGGTTGCAGACAACTCTTTTCAAAGTCAAAATGTCATTCCATCTGTGAGTTAGGATGCTCTCCAAATAAGTTGATCATTTCGGTGATCAACTTATTTGGAGAGCATTGTGGGAATCCAAAAATATCTAGATAATTAGAAGCTTTAAAAAAATATGTGTGGACTGCTTCTGAAGGCAAACTATTGAATCTATAATAGGAAAATCTAGGTAGATATGGATTTTTTCTGATTAAGTCTAGCCCCTAAACTTTTATCTGAATTATCACAGACTAAAACTATAAATATCTGGCTGTACATCTCAGCCTTTTACTTTGCCTCGATTTTATATTTACTCCACATTAATTCTATTTATTAATTTCAGTTTAATTGCTCATAACTTGTGTGACTACCACCTTTCATGGTAAAAAAAAAAAAGTGTCTTTGCAGCTTACACATGCAGTGGCACGGTACTGCTTTAAAGGCTTTGCTGGTAACCCTATTGATTTCTAAATATCAGATGTTGCTTATTTAGACCAAAGAAATTTATTTTCATATAGCATAGAACAATGGTTAACAGTAATTACTGTCCTAATCTTTTATTATTATGAAGTGAATGGATGATAAAAGCACATTTGTTAAATTGGATCTTCTAACTTTTGCATGCTGTAATTATAAATCTCGGACCGTTTAGCAGATAATTGGGCTCTTCCTTATTCTCTGTGGTGGTGCCAGAGGCTCAACTCAAGATTCAAAATCAATATTATTAGTCAGAGGTGTGTTTTTAAAAAATGATATGTTGTCCACCAGCTCAGTTGGTAATTGGTGAGGAAATGCCAGAAGGGACAGCTATTTCCTCAGAATAGCTATTTATTTTCATTGAGATACATGGACACATAACATTATATTACTTTTAGGTTTACAACATAATGGTTCGATATATGTATAATTGCAAAAACTTCACCATAGTGTAAGTCTAATTAACGTCATCACCACACAGGTTCTTTTCTTGTAATGAGAACTTTTAAAATCTACTCTCAACTTTCAAATACATAGAACAGTAGTATTAACTATAGTCACCATGCTGTATATTATATCCCCAGGATGTATATATTTATTTTGTAACTGAAAGTTTGTACTTTTTGATTACCCAGAGCAGCTTTTCTAAAGATTATTTGATATTTAAGTGTAAGCAGAGAAACTTTATAAAAACATCCACTAGATGGCACTTTATAATTGTATTTAGAATCAGCCCTGCAGCATTCTTGACTAGAGGGTATAACTGAAAAAGAAAATGTCTTTCTCTGAAGGTTGGTTGGTTGTTCATGAGCATCTGGATTCATAGAAACTTTAAAATCATTTTAAAAAGTGAAAAGTTTCTATCAACATTTTATGTATAGCCTTTTCATTGTTTCTATAAGATTCCTGACATGTTCTCAAACACAATATGACATTGATAACCTAGATTAGTAATATTGGGAAGTCTGCGTTCCTAACCATTTTAAATTCTTAATTTTATAAGAATATGTAAGTATGGAAAAATGGTCATCTATTAGAATACCCACCAGTAGGAAAATAATGTATGTTTTCTGGCAAGTGTAGGACATTGCGCTTGTAACAGATAGAGATTATATATTCAGTGTGGTTCCAAAGTTCTTTTTAAGTTAAGGTTCTAAGAATCACTGTCCTGATCCTATGGAAGATTTTTACTATTTGATTTCTTTTTTCAAATAGTTAATTATTAACATGCTAATAATTTTATTCTTAACAGTGTCTTCAAGTTTATGAATGATTTGATTAATCTGATCAATTAGTATTTTTAAAAGTTTATTGTTTATGAAAGCTTACCCCAATGTTTTCTTACGTGTTTATTTTTGAATTATTTGTGTTTTAATTTAAAGTTACAAAATAAAGTTAGGGAAAAGAAGGAAAATGCATTCATAATCCTGTCATACAGAGAAATGTTGTGGACAATTTAGCTTTCATTCTCCCAAGCTTTTTTCTTTGTCTATGCATTTATAAACCCATATTTATCATTTCTTTTTTATAAAAAATAAATCATAATGCCTGTGTTTTTTTTTTTTTTTACTTAATAGTTTATCTGAAACATGTATTCATGTCAAGAAAAGTATTTTTACAGAATTCTTATTACTATGAATTGTCTCTTCTCAATTTCCCACTGTTCATATTTAGGTTTCTCCATTTTTTTCTACACAGAGAATTTCAAAATGCAGAGGTATTTCTTTACTTGTAATATTTCTAATGACAGTGCTGTATTAAAGTAGCATGAATCAAACTGGCACAGCATTTGTTTATAGTCAGTTCTCAATAATGTTGAATGAATGTGTTACTTTTTGGTTCTGTGAGGTAAATGACTAGTAGTTGTTAATTGTAGTTTATTTCAAGTTGATTTGAATGTTTATATTCTGTGATTAATTATAACAATGATAACAATAGTGAATCCTCATATACATTTACTTTATGAAAAGTAAATATATGCAAGGCAGTATTATAAGTAGTTTATGTATATATAAACAAATTGGTTTAATCCTCACAATGTGATAGGTACTATTGTTGCCCCCCTTTTTTAAAAAAAAAAGTATTTTATTGTTTACAGTAATACAAATGTCTCCCATTTTCTCCCGTTTTGTCCCCCTCCATCCAACCCTTGCCCCACCCCAGGCCTTCCCAATGCTATTGTCTGTGTCCATGGGTTATGCATATATGCACATGTATTCTTTGGTTAATTTCTTCCTCTGTCCCTCATCCACCTCCCCTAAAGTTTATTATTCTGTTCCATGCATCCATACTTCTGGACCTATTTTATTCACCAGTTTATTGTGTTCTTTATATTCCACTTATAAGTGAGATCATGTGATATTTGTCTTTCTCTAACTGGCTTATTTTGCTTAGCATAATAGTCTCCAGGTCCATCCATGCTATAGCAAAGGGTAAGAGATCCCTCTTTTTAACTGCTGCATAGCATTCCCTTGTGTAAATGTACCACAGCTTTTTTATCCACTTATATACTGCTGGTCACTTGGGCTGTTTCCAAATCTTAGCTATGGTAAATAATGCTGTTATGAACATAGGGGTGCATATATTCGTTCTGATTGGTGTTTCAGGTTTCTTAGGGTATATTCCCAGAAGTGGGATCGGTAGGTCAAATGGCAGACCCATGTTTAATTTTTTGAGGGACCTCTATACTGTTCTCCACAGTGGCTGCACCAGTCTGCATTCCCACCAGCAGTGCACAAGGGTTTCCTTTTCTCCACATCCTCACCAGTACTTGTCATTTGTTGATTTGTTGATGGTAGCCATTCTGGCAGGTGTGAGGTGATACCTCACTGTAGTTTAAAAATTTGCATCCCCCTTTGATTAGTGACTGAGCATTTTTTCATGTGAGTATTGGCCTTCTGTATGTCCTCTTTGGAGAAATGTCTATTTAGGTCCTTTGCCTATTTTTTAACTGGATTGTTTGTCTTCCTGGTGTTGAGTTGTATGAGTTCTTTGTATATTTTGGAAATTAAACCCATATCAGATGTATCATTGGCGAATGTTTTCCCATACAGTAGGTTACCTTTTTATTTTGTTGATGGTTTCTTTTGCTGTGCAGAAGCTTTTCAGTTTGATGTAATCGCCCATCTGTTTATTTTTTTCCTTTGTTTCTCTTGCCCTAGGTGTTGTATCAGTGAAAAGTTTGCTATGTGAGATGTCTGAGCTTGTACTACCTATGTTTTCTTCAAGGATTTTTATGGTTTTGTGATTTACATTTAAGTCTTTTATACATTATTGTCCCCCTTTTTATAGACAAGGTTGCTAAGGCACCCAGAGGTTAGGTTATTTGCTCCAGGTCACATAGTTAATCTGTTCTTCTAGGTCAGTGGTCGGCAAACTCATTAGTCAACAGAGCCAAATATCAACAGTACAACGATTGAAATTTCTTTTGAGAGCCAAATTTTTTAAACTTAAACTTCTTCTAACGCCACTTCTTCAAAATAGACTTGCCCAGGCCATGGTATTTTGTGGAAGAGCCACACTCAAGGGGCCAAAGAGCTGCATGTGGCTCGCGAGCCACAGTTTGCCGACCACGGTTCTAGGTTCATGAATCCAGGCAAAAACAGAGTCCACACTGTTAACCTTTATGCCCAACTACATGAAGCACTAGATATAGGCAAAGTGGAGTTAAGCAGATGGTGTGGGATTTCTTTCAAAACTGTATTTAAGGGCTTCATTGAAAAGACTAGAGATTTATGTGGTTCCTTTTAAAATGGTTATTAATGTCATCATCAGATGTCCTTATTGAATGAGGTACTGAAAGTTGTAAAGTTCTAATGCAGATTACAGTTACGCTATATTGCAAATGCTTTCTTTTGTGAAGATGACACAAAGTTATATAATTTTTAACTCGTATGAAATTTTTAGTTCATGTATATTACCCATAATTTAGGCTCATGGAGTTTTCTGGGCTTTGATTCAGAGCAGGCTACGTCCAAGTCAGGCTGCTCTGAAAGTTCAAGCTGCATGGCTCCCTAGCTGCAGATGCATTTATTTAATGAACATTTATTAAGTATCTGATACATGCCAAGTACAGTAATGGTACTAAGCATAAAGATAAATAAAATGTAACATGTTGGCTAACCATCAGCATTGAAAAGATCCCAAAAAGCAGGATACTTTTGTGATAGTGCTTGGTCACTTGCTTTAGGCTTGTCTCTTTATAAAATGGAAAAAATGAGCTCAAGCAAGGAGATCTTAGTTCAATCCAGGCTTTGTCTTTCCTCTGAGTCTGGAAAAGCTCCTTGATGATACGTGCCTAAAATTTCTCCATGAAGAGTTAGTCATTAAAAATTACTCTTTGCCAAAACCATTTTTTAAAATGAGTGTTAATTTATCATTTTACTTAATGCCTCTTGTCTCATTGGAACATCCCAGTCTGTGGCAGCCTGGGAGGAATCAGAACTGGCATTGTAAAGCAGAAAGTCTGGTAGCAATAAATTGCTCCAGTAAGAAAGTCAAGTCTGAGTCCTAGGGATCAAGGAAGGCTGGAGGAACAAGTGTATAGCACATAATTCAACCTGACAACTGAGTCTTATTTTGGGATGATGGAGGACCGAAGTGGCCAAACCCTGCTTGCTCATTGGCCACATGGGGCTGTTTGGCTCTTGGAAGGTCTGGAAAAGTTTGGAGAGTAGAGTTGAGAGGTGGCATAAATGAACACATCTGGCTTCCCAGTTTTAACTCATTTACTATATCAAGGAGTATTTCTTCCCAAGGTAAAATCTGCTGAAATCTGAACAGAATTTCAGAAGCCCAAGATTCCTAAAAAGAGACCAAGGAGTTCAAGTGGCAGTAGACATGCAAAAAGCAAGGGTGAAGTGGTTTCCAACAAAGTGAGAAGTTACCGCTCCCAGGGAATGTTTGAGAATTTGTGGGACATTATCTCAGTGATTGGGGGATGCCACCACCTGGAATTGAGGGTGGGGGTGAAAGGATGCTGAAGGAGCTGAGATGTGTGTTGATTCGGCATTGAGTGAAACAGTATTGCTTAATAAAGAATTGTCCCACCCCAAGTGCCAAAAGTGTCCTCACTAAGAAATGCTCATTTACAGTACAGAATATTCCTGTAAATTGAGCTGAACTAGATCAGTAATTGAAAGTTTGTGCTCTTAGGACTCTAAGGATAAATGCTAAGAATAAGGAAGAAGGTGCTATGATCTTGTAGAAATATTTTATTAAAGTGAATTATCTTGTGGATAGTTTTGCTCAATTTTTTCTCAGTTGTTTACAGAGGGTAAATTTTATTTTCTAATCTCAGAGTAAAACTAGCAACAGGGGGGCTGTAGATATAAATTCCCAGAATCAAATTCCTGCTAGCTAGACAAATCAGTCTACATCAGGAGTCCTCAAACTTTTTAAACAGGGGGCCAGTTCACTGTCCCTTAGACCGTTGGAGGGCTGGACTATAGTTTTAAAAAAACTATGAACAAATTCCTATGCACACTGCACATATCTTATTTTGAAGTAAAAAAAACAAAACGGCAAAAACACCCGCATGTGGCCCGCGGGCCGTAGTTTGAGGACGCCTGGTCTACATAATGGAGTACACTGTACTTATAGCTACACCTAAAGCATGTTCTCGGCAGCCGCCAATAATGTAATCAAAGACAAAATGACACATTCAACATTCTTCATAACAGTGCAGTGTAATGGAGTCCAAAGAGTAATTTGTAGTTAGGAGAAATTGGGTTTTATAAATGTACTACAGATAAAAATAATTTTGTTCCTTTTTTAAAGTCAGATGGTGAATAAATTCATGAAGGAACATGGTTGGGAGTGAGTGGGGTTGAGGGAAGACTAGAAGATTTAAGTTGTTGAAAACCTTTCTTAGAAACATTTAAATAGTTTTCTTTCAATGTTACATGTTACTGAGATTACAGATGATTCACTGTGATTTCTTGAGCCATATCCCACATTTATCTTCAAGTTTAGTTATTTCTAGGACAGTTCATTCATTTAGCATATATTTATTTTTTAAATATCTTTTTATTGACTTTAGAGAGAGAAATGAAGAAAGAGAGAGAAACATTGATGTGAGAGAGAATCATTGATTGGCTGCCTCTGCATGCCCCCTGCTAGGGATCAAGCCTGCAACCCAGGCATGTGCCCTGTCCAAGAATTGAACTGGTGACCATTTGGTGCATGGGACGATGCTCAACCAACTAAGCCACATGGGCTAGGGCGTTTTCAGCATTTATTGAATGCATTCTTTGTAATATGTATGCTTCTGTAAAGTGTGAAAGACACACCTGCAAACATGAAAATATCTACTCAATGTCACCGTGGCCATGTTATTCAAATACTATGGGGCCTAGGGAACACTCTAGCTAATAACTCTGGCCTGTGATCACAGTATGGAAATCACTGAAGTTCCCTGGCAATGAGACAGAACAGTGTTTCTACTCTCCCACTAGCGCCAGAGCATTGGCTAATAAGCTGGATAACTGCGGTATAAACAGACAACTGAATTTTTAAATTCACTCTTAATTAGCATATGATACGTAGATGGTCTGCTTTATTTCTATGTATGTAGTCAAGTATATGCATCATTTCTTAATACTCAAACTATAAAACCTTCCACAGTAATTGAACTACAGACTAAGAGTCCATTTGCTGTAGTTCTTGTCATTGTGTAGTGAAGCAGTTAATTTTGAGCAGGTGTGAAAAGACGCCACATGGTCACAGACAAGACCAGACAGAGAAAATGACTTTCCCTGCAGCATATTGATTTGGTACCTCAGCAGCCTGTTACTTTGTTCTTTATTAAATTATACTTAAAATATTTGATTTTAAAATAATGTACTAGCTTTCTCTTTTGCTTATAAAATAATACATGTCAAAAACACTAAAAAGCATGAATACAAAAATGGAAATTGCCCTCAGTGCATATTCTATTCCATATCCATTGTGTGCTTTTTGGTGTTTATCCTTCCATTGTTTTTTTCTAGGCATAGATACACTTATACAGTTTGTTTTCTTCTAGATCAGCATTATGGAGTATAAATGTTACTGTAAGTACATTTAAGGAACAATTTTTTCATTTATTGATTTTACAGCCTAATTCCTATGCTCTTTCTTGTTAGAGTTTTCCTATTTTAGTATTTTATTCACAAAGATGGAACAATTCAGGGTTGGTATGCTGGGTAGTTGTACATTTTAGAAATCTACTTCTTTATGTGTTTCCCATATATCTGTAAAGTCACTGCCATTTAATAAGGATAGGGGGCAAAGTTTTCTTTTTCAAGGAAAAGAGTTATTTTGCCAGAGAGAAAAACTTCAGGGTATTATAAGGATCTGTTTATGACAACACTTGCCTGATGCTGAACAGATACAGTGGCACTTTTGATGATCATTCTTTAATTCTGTTTCCTAGGACTTTACTGCAGATGCTGTGAGTTACTGTGTTCACAGCAATGCTTAGGTGGTTAATGCTCCTTTTCAAGTTGCGCTTTCAGGCTATCAGTCTGAAATATAGGAAGTGCTGACTTCATGGATGAGTTTCAAAAGTTAAGTTTGGCTTTTGGGGTCATGTTTAAACAAAACCATATTTTATGAGAACATGAAATACTATACTGTATTGTCTAACATCTATCAATCTATCAGCTCTGAGACATAGAGACTATGCCCACACATGCATGTGTTAACTTAAAAAATATAGTCATTTTCCATGGAAGGTGTTTTTTCTCTTGTTATAATGTGGGCTCTTAACTTACAATTCCTAGGTGTACCAGTTAATAATGGCTGATTTTGTAATCAAAGAAAATATGATAATTTCAAGAGAGACATCAAAAGTGCTTTATTCTAAGTAATGTCCATGCTAGCTACACATTTCCCCATCTTTCAGGTAATTTGTGGATACCGTCCCAATAGAACTTTTCTTGTTTCGAGGCAAACCATTCAGAGACCCAATTTTCCATTTCTTCGTATGTTTTGAAGTGCTGCTCAGAAAGTGTGTATGTCATCGATCCTTACAAGTGGTAATCTGGGGTCTGGTGAATATAGCAGGTGGGTTAATACTTCCCAGGCAAGATCTTTTAACGTGTCTTTAACTGGTTTTGAAGTGTGTGATGATGCATCATCATGAAGCAAAATTACTTTGCCTTGTCTTCTGGCCCATTCTGGCCGTTTCATGATCAAAGCGTGGTTCAAATTGATTATTTGTTGTTGGTAGCGATCAGTATTAACTGTTTCACCTAGTTTTAGAAGCTTATAATACACCACACCTTCCTGATCCCACCAAACGCAGAGCATTGTCTTTTTTACGAAGCGATTTGGCCTTGCAGTCGATGTTGATGGTTGACCTGGAACAACCCATGATTTTGTGCATTTGGGATTCTCAAAATAAATCCACTTTTCATCGCCAGTCACAATTTGATGCAAAAAAGACTTTCTTTCGTGCCGTTGAAGCAACATTTTACTGATGACTTTTCAGTTTTTCATCTGTCTTTTGTTCAGTTGATATGGCACCCATTTCTCTTCCTTTAAAATCTTTCCCATTGCTTGAAAATGTTCAGAAATTGTTTGCTGAGCAATGTTTAGTCTTTCGGCAAGTTGCTTTTAGTTTGACACGCATCTTCATCCAGTAATGCTTGTAATGGTTGGTCTTCAAACTTTTTCAGTTGACCTGGATATTCTTTGTCTTTCACATCAAAATCATCACTTTTAAAGCATTTAAACCAGCGTTCACAAGTATCTTGAGATGGAGCATGTTCACCATAAGCTTCCCAAAGTATTCAGCAGCACGTTTCTCCAAAATAAAGTAATGAATTAAGACTTCCTGCAAATGCTCCTTTTTTGGCATGAAATTCGACATTTTTAAGTGTAAAAATATCTATGATGTTAACACCTTCAGAAAATTTGACATATGAAGTTTTAAAGCTTGTTGTCAATACAACAAAATAGCATACATATCAAATTGCATATATATCAACATATGTGTAACTCCATCTATTGAAAAAAATCTGCATTATTAACCAGTACTCCTAGTACAAATCTTTCTACTAGTTATCCTATATAATAAAAGGCTAATATGCAAATTGTCCCCTCGACCTGGAGTTCAACTGGAAGTTCGATCAGGGGTTGGGTCCGGCCAGCCCCATCCCCGGCCAACCCCACTCCCGACCACCGCCCCCCCCCCATAGGGGGTGGGGCTGAACCGCCCACTGCCCCTCCCCTTGGCCCCATCAGCCCCTATCAGGTAGGCTGGCCAGACCCCACCCGTGCAGGAATTAGTTCACTGGGCCTCTAGTCAAAGATAAGAGCTTTCCCCATAATTTTACCATGTCAGTAACTCTTGTTTCTATCTTGCTTACAAGATCCACAAACAGTAGCTGTTGAAGATAGTATTTTTGAACAAATGATATAATAATGTGGTATTTATCTACCCTAATTGTTTATAATGGACTGTGGAGACACTATGGATATTTTTATTGTTTTAAAATAGGCTTATTTCATTATTGAAGCTACGTATTATCATTGGACTTTTTTTGATACATTATAAAATGTGAAAGGTTGAGAATAGATTTTGTTTTCAAATATGAAACTTAAACTCTGTTTAGGTTTAAGGTCCTCAAGATTTTTCTCATAGTTGCAGTATGTTTTGCTGAGGTAATAGTCCCCACCTGGGGAGATGCTGAATGTTTCCCTGGGACTGTCTGACATCACACAGAAGGAATTGAAAGGTCTGCCATGTGGTCACATGGATGCTGTTACAGGACGAATTCTTATATTGTCATAGCAGGCAGAAATATCCCATGCAGCAGCGGTGTGGAGCATAAGCAGCCACTTCTCGGCTGACAACAAAAAGCTAATAACTCACATGATTGAATTTCAGAAAACATTTTTCCCATAGTTGGGAGTGGGTGCCTAACTGAACCATTGATGTCAGCTATGAACAGTGAGAAAAATGCTCTTCTAAGATCAAAGACACATAACTGTATTTGGAATTTGTTCAAGAATAGTAACTTTGCGATTACAAACATACTTTTAACTGTGGTATTTTGTTATCTGTCTTCAAAGGAGAACTGCTTGTTGATAGTTAGACCACTTCCTGCCTTTCATCTTTTTTCTGACTGTGGACAAAGGCGAAAAGTAAGCAGCACCATAGTAGTGATGGTCTTTTTAAAAAATTTTTTCATTTTATTTTATTTTTTCCATCACCATTTATCTCCTCTCTGCCCTCTTCCACCTCCACCCACCCGCTCTGCAATCACCATACTGTTGTCCATGTCCATGAGTTCTCTCTCTTTTTTTTTTTTCATTTTTGCTCAACCAGTCCCCCTCCCCACACATACATGGACACACACACACACACACACACACACACACACACACACACAGTAGATCTGTCTGCCTCCTCTCTATCTATGAGTCTGTCTCCATTTTGCTTGGTAGTTCAGTTTGTTCATTAAATTCCACATATGAGTGAAATCATATGGTACTTGTCTTTCTCTGACTGGCTTATTTCACTTAGCATAATACTCTCCAGGTCCATCCATGCAGTTGCAAAGGGTAGAGTTGTTTTAAAATATGGGCAAATGAATTAGGTATTTTAGAAAGTAAAGTTGGCTCTCGTAGAAATGCAGTTCTAATTTTTGAATGGCTTTCAAATTATTTCCTGCCAGGTCAGTAGCAGAGGTCAATGGTATAATCTGCAGAGAACCTGGAGGATGGAAAATAAGAATATATAAGCTTTAGGAGTTAGGACCTTATAGCGACCAACAGGAGGCTGCCAGCATGGAAAAGCAAGTTTTAAGAAATAGAAAACCCTTCTGATAGGAGACAGCATTTGACAGAGTAAAGACACCGATTTGTCAGTTTGGTAAGGTTGTTGTTCTTGGAATCAGCCTAAAGCTGCCTTGATCTGCTTAACCAGACGGTATTTAATCAGGTGCTTCCTTAAGGAATGTTGGAAGGTGGTAATTTCGGGCCACATTAGGCTAGTTGCAAAGTTATACTTGAACAACGTAAACAAGATGATGTTTTCTAAATGAAATTGAAGGAAGAAAAGGGAGCAAAACTCATCTAAGATTGAACTCATCAAAATTTGCTGAAAATTACATGTGAAGGATATATCAGTCGCTTTCTTTCTCAGCCTTCATTTTTCTTCATCAGCTCTTGCCAGTGATGCATCTGTATGAGGGTAATGCAGGTTATCCTGCATGGGTAATGGACCCTGATTTCCACTTATCTGACTCTGCAAGTAAGGAATGTCTTACATGAATTCTGCCTGTGTCCTAGAGCATTTTTACTAACCCTGTGTTTGTGGCAAATGTCCCAATAACCACAGATTCTTTCATTCCACTTTTCTGATTTTTGTCTTGATTTTCATTTAAAACAATGCAGGTTTTTGCTCCTAGATTTTGTGGCCACAAGGTGTTTTGTTGGTATGTACATTTTTTTGAGATATTTTATTCTTTCAAATAGCAAGAAACATGGAAAATTATAAGTTGCTCTAAAAATAGATAATTTGTTGTCTATTCTGCAGTGATTTTTCTCATTAGAATAAAATTACCATTTAACAACTTTTCCTTTATTGATCCAGTTCATTTCAGAACCTGAGAGTGGCAAAGAAACCAAGAGTTCATTCTGTTATCTTACTCTAAATAAATTTGAAAAATTTTAATTTTAAAAATACCAGTTTACCCATTTGTCTTAATGATAATACAACTTCAAAATAATCTCAGGTTTATAATTTAGTTAAAAAACAAACGAACTATCTAATAACAACAAAAACAACAATAATAATTAGCTCAAAAGGGACCCAAACTTTTTATACAAACTCAGAGGAAAAGATTATTTCGTTTTAAACTTAACCTTTTGTGGGCTTAGTTTTTTATATCTTTAAATTGATGGTGTTGTACTCTGATCTCCAAGGTCCCTTTCAATTCTAACATTGGGGTTTTTTAGTGAACCAAAATTTATATCTCTTAAAGTCCAATATCTAGAAATAATCGCAAGAAACCTTGACGTTTGCCTTTCTCCATTTTAGCAGTGCTAGAGTCCAATTTTAATATAATAATAAATTTTCATACTTTCCCGCTCCCCTTTTAATATGTTCAGAAGAATTTTATCTTTTTTGGTGTTAGGTCAGTAATTTCTGACTGCAGTGTGTTTTGGGAGCATCCTAACAAGGCCCTGGGAACAATAACTACAGAATTAACAAAAGCTAGCTCAGTGGTGGTGGCAGAGATCCTGTTATATTTATGAATGAAGTAGTCATAGCTCTTGCACCTTCTCCTGCTGCCCAACACACTTGCTTTACCCTACCCAGTATGTGAGATTTGCAGTAATAAGGGAAAAATTAGGATTTAGGGTTCCATATAGCTGTTTGGTAGCAGTGATACCTTTTAGATGAATCTCAGAATTTTAAAAAAAAAATACATTTTTATTGATTTCAGAGAGGAAGGGAGACGGGGAGAGAAAGAGAGAAACATCAATTGGTCACCTCCTGCACACCCCTACTGGGGATTGAGCCCACAACCTGGGCATATGTCCGGACTGGGAATCAAACCATGACCTCCTGGTTCGTGGGCCGACGCTCACCCACTGAGCCTCACTGGCTGGGTGAATCTCAGAATTGTTGAAAGTTAGTATAACATAGACTCCAGGATATTTGGGGAATCCTATCTAATAAAGAGGGAATATGCTAATTGACCCTCACACCATTGCAAAGATGGCAGCACCCACAGCCAATAAGGAGGGAATATGCTAATTGACTGCCATATCCTCAAAGATGGCGGCACCCACAGCCAATAAGGAGGGAATATACTAATAGACTGCTACACTCTCAAAGATGGCAGCGCCCACAGTCACAAGATGGTGGCACCCAATCTCCTCAGCCCTGCTGGGGCAGCAGGCATGCAGCAAGGCAGGGCCTGAGGCAGGCCCTGCCTTGCTGCATGCCTGCCTCTGGAATCCGCCAGTCCCCTCAGCCCCCCAGCCACTCAGGGCCGGCCCGAGGTGCAGGTAAGCCTCGGATGGCGGCTGCCCAGCTGCCCAGGGCCACCTGAGGCTCAGGTAACCAGGGCCGGCTGAGGCTTGCACTGCCGGCAGTGGCAGCAGCAGAGGTGTGATGCAGGCATCGCCTTCCTCTGATCACGGGGTCACCTCCCGCCCCTGAGGGCTCCCGAACTGTGAGAGGAGGCAGGCCGGGCTGAGGGACCCCCTTCCCCTCCAGTGCATGAATTTTCATGCACCTGGCCTCTAGTATTATATAAAGCAGGTCCTACTTGTGAAATCATTAATCAACCAAAGGGGTGGGTCACCCAAGAAAATATTAATCTGGATCCTGTCTGATATTTACTTGTTATGTAAAAACCATTAAATGGCTTTACTTTTCATGTATCATGCTGGTTTGACTCAGTGGATAGAACGTCAGCCCATGAACTGAAGCAGGTCCTGGGTTCGATTCCCGTCAAGGGCACGTACCTCAGTTGCAGGCTTGATCCCGGGCCCTGGTCCAGGCATATGTCGGAGGCAACTAGTTGTTGTGTCTCTCTCACATCTATGTTTCTCTCTCTCTGTCTCTCCACCTCTTCTCTCTCTCTGTTTCTCCACCTCCCTTCCACTCTCTCTACAAATCAATGGGAAAATATCCTCGGGTGAGGATTAACAAAAAAACACACCCCTCACTCTTTTAAAAAACAATTAAATAAACTCAAGGATATTTAATAACATGGCCCTTATAAACTACCAGGGTAAGGAAATCATTTCATTGTACTTCAAGCTCATATGCTAATTAAAGTGAAGTTAGACTATACGAGTCACAGGTACATGTACATGTCACTTGAACAAGAAAATCACAGGTTAAAGCTGACAAAGATAATCATGTATTTTATCTCTGAGACCCTTGATCGTCAGCAGACTTAATAGGACCCTTTTCAGTTTAATCCAGTTTTTTTAGGTGTTGCAATTGCAGAATTTACTGTTTCCTCAAATGCTTCTAGAACCACCTGCACGTGGACAAAGAAGTATTGAACAGCAATGGAGCATGGCAACTGGACCACTTGAGTCCAGATCCTGGTGTCCAATGGGCTAGTGTCCTAGCTGTGTTAACCTGGGCAGGTTCCTCTCTGTGCCTCAGTTTCCCTTTCTGTAAAAGGTGGGTAATTATGATTCCTTCTTCACAGAGTTGTTTTGAGGATTAAGTGAATTGATGATTATAGTTATAATAGTTCCTTGGAGAATGACTAAGTCCAGAAAGAAAAAGATCAAAGTTACACTATTCTATTTTCACTATTCTCTGTGCTTTGTTATCCATGAAAATTCTATGGATATAGGGCCCACATTAACTATAGTTCAAAACTACAAACCTTCCCTTATTTACAATAAAATGTAGCTTCCTAAGTGGAAAGTAAGTATTTGAAAAGAAAGTGTTTATTATTGTTTTCATTGCATAGCATCTTTTTTTTTTTTTTTTTACTTTATAAATACTCAATATTAGGATATGTTATGACTGGAATGCTAATACAGTAAAAAAGTTTTTAAACTCTCTGGAGATAGGTGTTGAAAGAGTAGTGACAGCAATTGCCTGGACCTGACACAATTAATAATTTAGCACGTTTCAGTTGTCAAGGACGGACCCCTTTTTCTACTTTTCATGTATCCGGGTACTTAGAATTCCCCATTAATTTTTCATCATGAAGCTCTTCCCCTGTTCCAGCTGGTTCCCCTCTTGGCACTTGAATGGTTTGAATTGATGTGAAGGGCCCCAGGATTTAAAGGCTCAGATTTTGCCACATTTATTACTTGTCTGAGCTACAAATTTCCCAATGTCATAGGCAGTTTTGCTCCAGATGTAACTCATTGGATTTTTAATAAATGTGAAAGTACAGCTAAGGTGGTTCAGTCCTAACCAACCTGTTAGTGACCTGAATCTCCTAGTCTCTGAAAATTTAACGTCTCCATAACAAAGCACACATTGAATTATTTATAAAGTAAAAAATTACTAGGGGCCTCCATGGCCTTGATTTGAAGCTATTAGGAATTGACTTTTGTTTTAAGGAAAAAAAATGTTTTCCCATACACTCCTTGTAAAGATGTAGCAATATCTTTACAGACATAGCTCCTAGGGCAATGGAGACTAAGGAGAAAATAAAAAATGGGACTACATCCAAATAAAAAGCTTCTGTACAGCAAAAGAAACCATCAACAAAACAACAAGAAAGCCCACTGAATGGGAGAACATATTTGCCAATGATATTTCCGGTAAGGGTTTAATCTCCAAAATTTACAGAGAACTCATACAACTTAACAAAAGGAAGATAAACGAACCAATCAAAAAATGGGCAAAGGATGCCCTAGCTGCTTTGGCTAAGTGGATAGAGCATCGGCCTGCGGACTGAAGGGTCCCAGGTTTGATTCCGGTCAAGCCCGAGTTGCAGGGCTGCATCCCCAGTAGGGGGTGTGCAGGAGGCAGCCAATCAATGATTCTCTGTCATCATTGATGTTTCTGTCCTTCTCTCCCTCTCCCTTCCTCTCTGAAATCAATAAATATATATTTTTTAAAATATGGGCAAAGGATCTAAATGGGAAGTCTTATTTAAATGTTGGGAAAGTTAGGTAATCTTACTATAGAATTTCAAGAAACTACATGGAACGTGTTTAAAACGTTAGTAGTTAAAAAACAAGTTAATGAAGTTATACAAAATTCAAAATGTACCCAATTTCCAAATTTTAGAATCCAGTATTAGTTAATAGTGGAAAAGGGTTTGCATAAACTGGGAGAAAAACAATGTGGGAAAAACAAAATAAAACAGCTGTTAAAACTTTTTAAAGACCCTCATACAGGTAAGAAATTATAGCCAGTGTACAGGTTGTGTGAGGGGCTGTGAGAGCTGACTTTTATCTTTATCTTTCTCGTAAGAAGTGCGAGAGGGGAATGGAGGCCTACATACAGGAGAGGGGGTACTCTGCAGCACAGCCTGGACCCAGCTGGAGATACTGAAATAAAATCAAAGTGGAGAATGTTAATAATGGACCTTTCAAGTCATCTGGACCAACTTTCTGATACTTGAAGACCTTCCACAGTTTTTCTGCTTCATAAATTGCTAATGCTGTCCTTGAACAGGACTGGTTTTGAATTTTTCTCTTTTTCTGAGATGAAAATCAGGCCTAGGTGCTGGGCATCCTTACTCTCAAACTGGCACTGGTATTGGTTCCTAGTTCCCTGCTTCTCTCCATGCAAAACTCTACAATTAAGAGGAAAACGAGTGTGAGAAGCATAAAAATGTTATTAGACTTTATACCTGTCTCAGATCATCTTTGACCAGTTTCTTTGTGAATGCCAACAAAATTCCAGTTCTCCTTAAGGGTTACTTTCCCATAAATACCCAGCCATTTCTTCTTAAGTCAAGCCTGAGATTTCAGGACTGGCCAAACACCTAATTTTTTTTCCAGCTACCTCATCCTGCGGAGAGTTGCAAACCCTACCCCAGTCTTAAGTAACAACATAGCAAAGATCTGGGTACGTCTTTTCAGGATCTTTTCAAAGATTTATTTTTGCTGATGCCAGAATAAGAGAAGCCAGGTCAAAGTTGGCAAAGTTTGTAGTTATGGCAAAGTTGGCAGTGACAGGAAATTCCTGGAACCTGGAGTTCATTCCTGGCTGTTTCCTCAGTGATGTGTTTAAGTTTAGCCATTAGTTAAAGGGTTGATGGGACAAATTGGGGCCATTAAAGTGAATAAAGAGAATTATCTGAATTTTCCAGTGGCTTTTGTAATTGCCAAGTATCCTGGTGCCAAGAATGTCGTCTTATTATATACTATCTACTCTCTAATGGTTTGGACCACAGTTGCTGCACTCTATTACATGCTGTCAAGTTCCCAAATTGTTTTACTATTATATAGATCTTATTTCACCAACAGGTCCTTTATTGGTACATCTCATCTTTTATATGTGTCATCTGCCTTCATGCTAGTCCATTAATCAGTCTTCAAAAGGTTGATTTGGAATCAGTAGACCTTTGTAGAGGAGCTATATAAGAGCTGTAGGAGGAATTTGCCCACCTCTCAATTACAGATTTGGTAGTTATCAAAGCCAGACAGCTGAGAGAGCTCAGCAAGACTCAATGAGCCTTACCTTCCAGTCTGAGAAATGCCATAATGGGATATAAATAATGTGTCTGACATTTGTTATTAAAATTGTGATTTTTTTCTCTAAAATTGGGCTGATCATGCATACTTTATTCACACAAGTTGGTTCTTTTCAAATTCTCACCCAAACTTACTTTTATTCTCAGTGTGTTATTACATATTTTTAAATCTAGTAAATACTTGTGCATATGGAAGGACCTCTTTTTGTATAAAATATGTTTGGAGTATGGCTTGAATTAAAAAAAAAATATTTGCAATAAACCTAGGAAATTGTGTGTTACTCTGGGGTTATATGGCAGATTTGTCAGTGCGTTTCCCATACATGTTGTGTTGCATATGGAAGTGACAAACTTTGAGGATATCTGTTAAATTATAACCTGCCTATTGCGTTCAATGCAGAGTGCTGAGTTTAGTAGAGAAATCATGCTTATCCTACCCTGCCTCTCAGAATAATTAGATGGAGATGCTTGTGCTTTCCTTAAATAAAGCATGTTTGTTTTGAAAGACGCAGCACTCGTGGGCTGTCAGTCACAAGGGCTCTGAGAGCACTTCAGGACCCGTGGTGTCAACATTTGCAAAGTGCAAAGGGAAGAAAAGCACACTGAGTCACAGATACATATGCTTTCTTGTTCCCTGACTACCTCCCTCTCCCAATGTATTTACTATGGCTAAAGCCATAGGAAGGACTGTTTTGAAATATGTAGGGAAATTTGGAATCCTCTGGCTAAGTAAATGCCGAGAGACTAATTAACTGCAGAAAGGCTTGGAGAATAATTAAATGCGAAAAAGAATTGTAAAATGGAATTACTTTCTCTTCCAAAATAAATATATTGATTAAAAACTAAAGTCAGTGATAGTTAGATGGAAGAAAGTTTTTTTAGATTAACGTCCAAAGCCTTTAGTCTGTGTCCCTAATTTGCCTCTTAATGGCATTGGAAAGATTAAATGAATGTCTCTGAGACTTCCCTCCTTCAGCTGTAAAATGGACATACTTATATCCACTTCAAGGGTTGTGTAATATTAAGTAAATCAGTGTCTGCAATAAAGGCTTTATAAGTTATAAAATGGTACATAATTGGGAAGTAGCAATTAAGGTACTCCAGGGAGTTTTAATAGCACTACTGATTTTTTCTTATAGAAAATATGTTTAGAACTTACTAACGAAATGTACTCAAATTCTATATCATAAAGTGCTTTATTATAAAAAGTAAAACAATTTCTTAGCTATATCATCAAAATAACTTACATTTTGAAAAAGAACACCAAAGAATAAATACATAGTGTGGACATATGGATGGCACTGTAGCTCCTCATATTGATTATGTATTTTGCCCACTAACTCTTGTGGCTGTGACAAATCACTGTGTGTGAGAGAGTACTCCCTTCCCC
Organism: Cnephaeus nilssonii; assembly: GCF_951640355.1. Classification (NCBI taxonomy): domain Eukaryota; kingdom Metazoa; phylum Chordata; class Mammalia; order Chiroptera; family Vespertilionidae; genus Cnephaeus; species Cnephaeus nilssonii. The sequence goes on along the minus strand of NC_137074.1, from coordinate 70,827,965 downwards.
ATGCCTCCTTTATGAAATGCCACGGTGTAGGTATGGAAGGACTGGCTATAAGATGCTCATTGCAAAATACTGTGGAGATTCCAGGTAGAAAGGAACTGAATTAATGAGAAATGGTCTTAGTAGAGTTAAGAATCTTACTCAGGGGACACCAGGAGGTCACTGGTTTAATTCTTACTCATAGCACATGCCCAGGTTGCAGGCTGGATCAGCAGTAGATGGTGTGCAGGAGACAGCTGATCGATGTTTCTCTCTCATTGATGTTTCTCTCTGTCTTTTCTTTACTCTCTCTGAAATCAATAAACACTTAAAGATAAAAAAGAATCTTACTTAGGGGAAAAATAATACCAAATTTGAAAATTCCTGGGTTGAACTCAGTACACTGCACTTGGATGATTCTTTCTCCCTAAAATCAATGAACACCATGCTTTTATGATACAGAAGAGCTTCTTAAGTGATTTTCCAGGCGAGGTTTATATGGTTTATAATTCTTTATAGAGGGGCTTTTGTTTTCTTTATATTATACAGCATTACCTTAACCTTTGAATTTAAATAGGATGCTAAAAGATAGAGGGAGCAGATTTATGTAAATTAGGCTGTAAAAAAAGACTCCCAGATGCCTCAGTAAACAGGTATCTAGTGGGTAATGTCCATTTTCATACTGTGCATGGAGAGGAAGGAGGATTGAATTAGGGTCATACTAAAGCATCTAGCTACTTAAGTTTTCCCTTTGGTAGTTTTTTAAAAAAGAAAAAAGGGCAAGCAAATACATAAATAGGAACTTTGTTTGTTAATTCAATGACATGAAGAACTTTTAAAAACAAATGCCATAAATTTAATACATTTAGTAAATAAAACAAGCTGTCAGTACTTGGCACTGTGGCTAAAGCACATTCAGCCCAAACACTTAAAGGAAAATACAAGGAAGAGTTAAGGATCTGAACAGGGTACTGTTCTGACTCTGGATCTGCAAATAACCACTTTGGTATCATGTGTGCTAAATCAGAAAATGGGAATATATTTAAGAAAAAATGTCATCGAGTATGAAGCAAGTATGAAACAAATGACTTTTTGCTTAACTCTAGTTAGAAAATATAAATGTTTCATAGCTTTCTAGGCATTCCAATTAATTTCCTTGGCAAAGGTGCGGTTTGATATATAAAATAATTAATTTCATGTATTTTCAAGTACTATATATTAAAATACATAGTATATTCAAGGCAGCATCCTAAGCATTTGGGACTATAAAGATAACATCCTACCTTCATGTACTATGTAATCTAGAAATCATGAGTTAACTCATTTCTAGTATACCACATTGTAAAGTATTAGGCATTAAAGAATTCTAGGATAAGTTACTTCAATAAATACTATAACTACTAAAATTATAACTACTAAAATGAGAAATATTGATTCTTTGGGAAAAAATAAAGATTTTTGTTTTTCAACCATTAAGACTTAGAGATTTTGCTTTAAGTGAACTAAATTTAACTGTAACTTAAATTATTTCCTATTTTTTTAGATTATAGAATAGTAGCTTCTGAAAAAGAGATTCCAAAAGGAGATATAGATTATTGGTTCTTAAATAAAATCATATAAGCCTAAATCATACAAATGAAAATCATACTATGATTCTTTTAAACTCAGACTATTTTAGATGAAGCTTAATAGGTTTACTTTTAAAAATGTGTGTGGCCCTAGCCAGTTGGGCTCAGTGGCTAGGGCATCAGCCTGTGGATTGAAGGGTCCCGGGTTTGATTCTGGTCAAGGGCACATACCTTGGTTGCAGCTCCTCCCTGGCCTGGGCCCTGGTCAGAGCTCATGCAAGAGGCTACCAGTTTATGTGTTTCTCTCATACTGATGTTTCTCTGTCTTTCCCTCTCTCTTCTACTCTCCCTAAAAATCAATGGGAAAATGATCCTCGGGTGAGGATTAACAAAACAATAAACAAGGACCAAGTTAGGAAGAGTCTTGTGTGTTACATGAAGAAAGAAGTTTGGATTTTTTTTCCTGAGCCCATTGTGGGACTATTAAGGAAGCCATGCAGAAGAAGGTCATGAACAGATATTGTAGTGTGGAGAGCTGAAGTCAGCAGTGCTGCAGGGAAGAAGATCAGACAGCTACGCCATGTGGAGAGGAGTGGGCCATATGTAAGAGGTAGAAGGGACAGAACTTGGTGACAGGGTAGATATCAGAGCAAGAAGTTAGTTGCAATGATTTAAATTTACAGTGAGAAAGTAGAAGAGATATATGTATGCTTTCCAGTTGTTTATGTGAAGGGAATGCTACCAGTCCAAAGTCCGTGTGCCCAACGCTTTGAAATGTCAAGAGTTTGGAGTAAAGAAAGGTTTATTAATAGAGAAGTTGCCAACTGAGGAGAGACCTAACCTTCAAATTCATCTTAAGAAAGTACAGAGATGCGATTCTTTTATGTCAAGGGAAGGAAAATGGAAGGGTCACTTGACAACCACAGACATCTGGGTGCCAAGGAAGATTGTGCTAGTTGATGTGAGTCCCTGTCACAGATTCCTGCAAACCTTTGATAAACACTACATACTTTCCTTATCTCCTGGAGGGAGGCACTTTCTTGTAAGGGATTGTTTTTGTAAAAAACTCCAGAGGCAAACAGAATTCCTCTGATGATTGGCATGTCTATATGCAAGACTAGGCAGAGCTATTAGCCTGAAGGCCATGGGAACAAAGCAGGCTTGAACAAGAGTCTGAGGGGCCCAGCATTTCTCTCTGTTCCAGGAAGGAATGTCCATTTCCTGACATTCTCCTCAGGAATATGGTGGAGGCAGAGGCCAGATCCAGACAAGGTATTTTCCCTGAGAGGCTAGAAATCAAAGATGTAAGCATGACTCATAGTGAGGTAAGAAGCCAGAGCCTGTGGTGTGGTTGGAATGAGTTGTGAGTGCTTTCTAGGAAATTAATCCTGAGGTTTAGAACCAAGAAGTTTAGGAACCGAGTAAACAAGGTTCAAGGTGGAGCCTATGAACCATGAGCCATGTTAGTACTAGGCAGGCCAGCCTTTGGCTGTTAGCTGTGTGGTTTGAAGTTAGGCAGTCTCCAGGCTTGAAGGCTGGGGCCAGTTTATACAAAACAGAGAATTACCTAAAGGAGGAGGGGAATTTAGAGAAAGCTTTAGATTTGAGATCACGTGTAGACCTAAGGAGAAGGTATTAACTAGAAGGAACTGTTGACAGTTTAGCAATAGTCCATCAAAGAAAGCAACCGAAGGACTAAGAGCCCAGAGTAGCAAGAAATGAGATAGAAAGCACGGATTGGGAGTGAAAGGACTTGACCTTGAATATTTGCTTTTGAGAGAAGAGGGAAGAAGAAACAAGTTTTGAAATTGGTAGGCAAGATGGGGCTTTGGGAATGTCCCCTAATAGGGGTTTTTTGAAGACTCTCTATTAATCAGGAGGCAGAGGCAGTTTGCCAAAATAACTGGGATTGTGATGGGAAGGACAGTGTGGAGAAGTCATTGGAAGCTTGAGCCCTAGGAACAGAAGACCTAGGTTTGAATCCTGGCTCCTCAACATGTTGGCAGAGTGGCCTTGGGCATGTTGCTAAAGCTTTGTCATTCTCAGTTGCTTCATTTTAAAATGACATGGTAGTGCCTTTCTCTAAGAGTTGTATCAAGGATTAAATAAATCATGTAAAGTATTTAGCACGTAGTAGACATTCTTTAAGAAAAAAAATTTATTGTTGAAAGTATTACAGATGTCTGCCCCCCCCATTCCCTCCACCCTACTCCTGCCCCCTCCCCAGGCCTTCACTGCACTATTGCCTATGTCCATGGGTTATGCATATATACATATAAATTATTTGATTAATCTCTTTCTCTCACCTCCCCCTTCCCTCCCAGCTTCCCTCTGAGATTTGTCAGTCTGTTGCTTGTCTCCATATCTCTGGACCTATTTTGTCCATTAGATTCCACATATGAGTGAGATCATGTGATACTTATCTTTCTCTGACTGGATTATTTCACTTAGAATAAATACTCTCCAGGTCCTCCCATACTGTCTCAAAGGGTAAGAGATCAATAAAATTTATATTAGCAGGCAGCATTTTATAATGGTCCAGAACCATACTCTGAAGTCAGACTTCCTGAGTTCAAATACTGGCTCCACCAATTCTGTGCTAGCAGTGTGACCTTGGACATTATGTAACTTACAAACATAATGCATAGTCATCAGGTGATCAGTGAATACATTTTCAACTGCATTGACTTAAGTGAGGAGACTCTATGAGCTTGTCTTCCATTTTATGCTTTGATTTCTTTCCAATGTGAAAGTTATGTCAAACTACCTTTGCAACAAATGCATATAATAAAAACTTTGTTAATTTATAAAATGAAAGAGCCAAATTGTATGTTATCTGTCCCTCAGTGTTCTCATCTGTCAAAAGGAGATAACAATAGTATCTTACATCTTAGTCTTGTGAATTGAGAGAATTAATGAATATAAAACTCTTAGCTTCTGGCACATAGGAAACAATATGTATTATATTATATGTTTATCTGCATTATACATAGAAGCATTTTATATATATCTGAAATTTACATAAAATTATTTATTATACTAGAGACCCAGTGCACCATTGGGGTCCCTTGGCATGGCCTGTGGGGAAGGGCCGAAACCAGCAGTCCAACACCCCCCCGAGGGATGTAGTAGTGCGCGAAGCAGCAGGTGGCTGGGGAGGAGCTCAAGCCTGGGCTGGGCACTGCGCTGCTCCTGCTCATCTTGGCCCCGCTGCTGCCACCGCTGCTCGTAGGCTCACTGCCGCTCTATTGTGGTCTCCGCGCGTCCTAGGGCGATACCTGCATGCCCATGACTGAGAAGCAGCCACAGGCTCATGCCTAGTCAGTCCCGATGCCGGTCCTGATCCCGGTCCCGGTCCAGATGGAGGAGGGGCATGCAGGGGGAGTGTCCATGGGGAGGCTCTTGCCACTGCAACTGTGCTCACCAGCCATGAGCCGGGTGTCTGACACCCGTGGGTCAGCTGAGCATAGCTCCCGTGGTGGGAGTGCACTGACCACCAGGGGGCAGCTCCTGCATTAAGCATCGCCCCCCCTCCCGCCTCCCTACTGTTCAGTGTGCCTCATAGCGACTGGTCAAATGGTTGAATGGTTGCTTAGGCTTTTAGATAGATAGATAGATAGATAGATAGATAGATAGATAGATAGATAGATAGATAGATATAGATGATTATATGTTTTAATAAAAATTATTATCCTCACTCATCATCATCAATAGGTGTTGAGAAGAAATTGAGAATTTATCATGGGCACTGTGGGACTGCGTGTCTCTGGACCTATTTTGTTCATCCGCTTATTTTCAACTAACACTAAAGCCAACCTGAGATTGGAAACTTTGTAGTGCTGGAGATGGACCTAGAGAAGAAAAATGATTGGTTGAGTTCAGAGTTCGTGTTTATTAGCAGACCAATTATGAAAGGAAAGGAGAGCTAGAGAGCTGAAGGTGGTACCGTGATATCCTATTTTGAGAGAATAATGAGATTTATTGACAAATAACCAGAAAAAGGAATAAAGCTACTGGAACATCTTTTTAGACTAGTACTGACAGCTGTTGTGTGGAGGTGACTTAGATTTCATTATATTTATTACATCGCCTTGTCATTTTGCCTGTTTTTGTTCTCTCTCCCCTCCCCTTCTGAACAGTCCTTCCTAGGTTCTTACTTTTCCTTCTCTGCATATTTTCTTTTCAAGCCTTATATCTGGTCTGCCTTCTAGCAAAACAACATAAAAGTGTATAATAAGAAATCAAACTATTGTTTCTATATTCACTTCCTCACATATGTGAGCAGCACCTAGCACAGTGATGTGCTCTGACAGATCCAGAAAAAAAGCACCTGGCACATTCATTACCCTCAAGAGTCTCTGCAGGAGGAATTCACATGATATTATTATGCATATATTGTACATAAAAATGATAATTGTCATACAATCCAATAGTCAAAAGATATGGCACAGCTATTAAAAGTGGGTAGTCAGAAAAGGTGCTCAGGAGGGAAAGACACAGAGCTGGGGCAAATAAAGACAGTTTTTTAGAAATGGGAGTTCAGAGAGCCTTGCCTAGAACATGAGACCTACAGTGTGCAGGTCTGAGAGAGCAGGGGAAAGACAGTGCCACAGCACAGGGCCGGTGTGGCTAACAGGGCAGAAACCAGCCTGACAGGAGAGCAGCGGTGGGAGGTGAGTTGAATGGGAGGTAAGGCTGGATGGACACTTAACACCCACAGTACATAGCTTACCAGGTCACCAATAAATATATGTTCCACTGCGATGAGAGAAAGTGAGAAAGAGACTCCCATGGGCTTGTATTCTTGTGCTTCAGATTCTTGTCATTGTGATAATTGTATCCTCACCATGTAATAAGTGCATCAAAACCCTTCTTAATTTGGAAACTAAAAGAGGGGGCTAGGCCTGTTGAAGAATAAGAATGTGGCGACTTTCTGATTAAGAATGCAAAGACCACCATAAAATTATAGGAAAACAGAAAGTTGGCCTTTTGCAGGGTGGAGTGGGGAGTTGTGGTCTAGTCTAGTGGGAAACATGTGCAGCCTGTTACTGAATTCTCTTTGTAAATAGCTTATTCCTTCCTAAGCCACCTCTTTTGGTGCCAGATCTCTTTCAAAGTGGCTGTTGTCTCTATCTGTGGTCTAAGGCAGCAGGCATTTTTGAGAACCATGTTAAGCTCCCCCAAGACTAAATATCAGGGAGTGTAAGTATTGGAGATCATAAAATATATGTTCCTTCATGAGTTAAGGGCACAGGGACTGGAACAGCCAGCACAGCTAAGCCCTTCTTTGAATACCGGTGCCTTATTAGTATTCATGAAGAGCATATAGATAACATCTTGACAGAGTTAAAGTTGCAACTTGAAGAGCCACTGCTTTTCAATAAAGAGCCCATATAAAGACACTCGGTGCATGAATAGAGTGGCTGAATTGCTTCTAAAAGGAGAGTATTACTTTATTGAATTAGATATTTTTCATTTAATCTTTTTACAATTTAGAATTTTCATTAGAATTACAATAAATAATGATTAGCACTTGTAGGGCTTTTACATTCAAAGAGTTTGAAGTTAATCTAAGTTGTCACTTGAAGTCATCACCGATGTGCGCTTGCTTTTCTCCTGTGCCCTGAAAGCGTTCACTTTCCAGCCCCCTCCGTGCTCTCTGGAGGTATTTCCATGGCCCATAAGCTCTGGTCCATGGGAGATGCCTGGAGAGTCAACGGGTGGGAGGCTTTCTATTAGAGCTCCTTGTCCTTGGCAAGCATTTGGGCTCTTGAGTTAGGCTCCCTGGTTCAGGCTCCTACTCTGCTGTTTGTGACTATAGGCAAGTTACCCTCAGCTTCTTCATCTGGGACTCAGAGTAGTACCTGCCTCAGCGTGCTCTTATGAGAATAAATGAGATAATGAATATTAAATATTTAGCAACTAGTTTTTGATAAATATTGACTGTATTAGTAGTGTTTTTAAATTATTATTAGAAACACGTCACTCTGGGACGTTGTTACGTGTAGTAAAGGTTAGGTGAGGAAATTAAAAGCCAGTAAGTTCCTTTTTCAGGGACTGCTATGTACCTGAGTCAGTGCTAACTAAGCACTGGGACAGAAAGGGAAGAAACCATGGTACCTCCCCTCTAGAAGTTCCAGTCTGTTGCGGGGCAGGGGGATACTTAAAACTAAAACACTATGGTGAGTGCTAACCACGTCGAATACAAAGTTCAAGAAATTTTGACTTAAGATTTTCACAGAAAGCTTTAGAGGGGAAGGGATATGGGACCCAAGTGTTGGAGGATGAGAAGAACTTGGACAGAGAACGGGAGAATTTTAGGGTGAGCAAGACTTCAGAGTTGGGGTGTTTGCCAGCCTCTTTGTCAGCACGACACCCTGAAAGATTGAAAGCAAGGAGTGTCTTGAAAGCAGCAGGACTCTTGGAAGATTTTAAGTAGGTTGGTCTAATTTACCTGGAAGCTCTAGGGCTACCACTTTGTCACCATTTCTTTGGACTTTTTTTTTTTTTTCATCCTCTTTGTAGACCTGAGAAAGCTGTGAAGCTTTGTAATCTTAGTTGGACCCAGAAGAGACCTTACTTGTGGTTAGAATGTGTGGTTCTACCTTAACCTGTCTCATTGCATCTGAATTTTCATTCATATGATTTAAATGGTATTTTATTGGCCATTTAGGAAACAGTTTAAACTCTAAAATATTCCTGTGACACTGTTAAGTTCACACAATGTTTTAAAGATTGAGTGTACTGTTTGCCTAAGTTATAAGACAAGATGATAGACTAAGAGGATCTTATTCACAAAATATGTGACTATGCCAAAGCACTGTTTCTGACTAAAATCACTTAAAGAGAAGGAAACTTTCCATTTTTCTTTTTCAGTTTTTGAGACTAGAGGCCACTGTACATGGGAGACATCTATGCTCTCCTGAACAGCATTTTGGGCTGAGCTCAGGGATCAGATGCTGCCAGTTAAACCCATACTCCCTCTACAAAGCTGTGGGTAAAGGGAGAATTTACTAACCTTGAGTGTCTGTACTTGCTATTATATAAAAAGTGTTCTCACAGTAGAGTGGCTATTCAGTTTTAATATATGAGGAAGGACCAGAAAGATTAATAACTTTATAACAAGTAGTTAATGGCAGAAGCAGAATTCTAAATGAGGCCTGCCAGACTCTAGTGTCCATTTTTTTCTTTTGTTAAATGAGGTGCTTGCTTTGTATTGTTTCTTCTATGATATTTCTTCTTTAAATTTCTCATGAAGATTGAGCTCAGTAGAGTTCTTCATGAATGGGCTTGCTGTATTTTTTCTAATTTATCACTAAGTTGACTTAAATTTAATTCAGTACAGTGAGTATCTAATTGCTCATCCTGGCACAGAGAGGGGGCACACATGGGTTGGTTTGTTTTTATAAGATAAATGAATATTCAATATTTTGGATAGGGGCCTTCGGCCTCCATCATTTGACAATTTTAACAACATAATTTGATACAGAGTTTTTTCAAGTAGAGTCCACTGATAGTTAAATAACCTGACTTCAGTTATTCTAGAATTGCAGTATAGAATGGACCAGTGATCCCTTTTGAATAAAATCTGTCAATTGCTTCATTTATTTCATATAGATTGTTTGCTTAATATGCTCTTGTTCAAGAATAAGAAGCCAAACTTTACAATCTGTGGGGGTTTTAATGTCAAATAATTCCAGGGTAGTTCTCTGTTACTATCAGAAATTAACTATTTTTTCTCTTCCTCATTGTTGAAATAAGGTGAGTGATAAGGTTAAGTCTCAATATTCTGCCTTCTTTGCCCTGGTCTTATTCAACTTTTCATGCATTCTTCTCTCATTACATCTGAATGATAATCAGGAACATAATTTTCCCCACTCTTTTGCCTTCTTTTTTTAAAAAAAGTATATTTTATTGATTTTTTACAGAGAGGAAGAGAGAGGGATAGAGAGTTAGAAACATCGATGAGAGAGAATCATCCATCAGCTGCCTCTTGCACACCCCCTACTGGGGATGTGCCCGCAACCAAGGTACATGCCCTTGACCGGAATCGAACCTGGGACCTTTCAGTCCGCAGGCCGACGCTCTATCCACTGAGCCAAACCAGTTTTGGCATCTTTTGCCTTCTTTTAACACTTTGAAAATAGATCCATAGGGAATTTAAATGTAATTAGATAACTAAATGATTAAAGTTTACTGTTAGTAGTTTGAAATATTTCATTGCCATTAATTAGATCAGTTATACTTTCCTTGACTATTTTGTCTGAGGTATACTCTCTCCAATTTATTCATCTTTCATTCAGGCTAAAAATACTTATTCCATGCTTATTGTGTTCTAGGCACTGTGCTAGGTTTGTCATCCTTATTTCTTCCAAAGTCCATGTAGTTCTCACAGACCACGTGCCACCTTGGCCTGCATATTAGTGATAAGCAATTTTCAGCCTCTCCCAACCACCCTCTTTTCCCCACTCAGGGAATAATATCTGAATTCAGGAGAATGAGAGAGATGGGGATTAATTTTGAAACCATTCTAGTGTATAATAATAGTGAATTATTGTGAAAATTCAGCATGGAAGTTCATATAGTTGCTTAGGACAACCCTTTTGACACTGATCTTGATGTTCTGGTGAGCCAGGATGCTTCTGAACTCATGAAGATAAATAAAGTCTTGGATCATTAAGAAAAAGGCCGCCCTAACTGGTTTGGCTCGGTGGATAGAGCGTTGGCCTGTGGACTGAAAGGTCCCAGGTTTGATTCCGGTCAAGGGCATGTACCTTAGTTGTGGGCACATCCCCAGTAGGAGGTGTGCAGGAAGCAGCTGATCGATGTTACTCTCTCATCCATGTTTCTAACTCTCTTATCCCTCTCCCTTCCTCACTGTAAAAAATCAATAAAATATATCTTAAAGAAAAAAAAAAAAAGGCCTAGTACTGGAGGTAGGGAATATCCAAATAATTGTTATTTAAGGTAAAATATGGTGTTATTAGCAATACAAAATCTTTCTAGCATATTTCTGGGAAAGGACAGTTTAATTTGGGGAGTATAGAAGAGATATATAGTATTTATGTGGCGTGTCAGCTGCATGCTAAGAAGTAGAACAGTAGGGGTAGGTGTGGGAGTGGTTAATGTAATTATTTTAAATCCAAAACCACACCCACTATCCATTAATTTGATTCTGGATATCTATTTTCTGTTTGAATATTGAAATTATCTATACAGACAAAAAGCCACATATACTTAAACACATTCACACATAAATGAAATAGCATAATAAAAATCCTTAAGGCTAAATGATATATTTTTCTCTAGGCATTAACAATCACTTTGACCTCACTAGTTGATAACAACTTATAGATTCCCATTGATTTCTGTTACTCTTTAAAAATGTGTGATGTGGCCCTAAACGGTTTGGCTCAGTGGATAGAGCCTCGGCCTGCGGACTGAAGGGTCCCAGGTTCGATTCTGTTAAAGGGCATGTACCTTGGTTGCGGGCACATCCCCGGCAGGGGGTGTGCAGGAGGCAGCTGATCAATGTTTCTCTCTTCATCGATGTTTCTAACTCTCTATCCCTCTCCATTCCTCTCTGTAAAAAATCAATAAAATATATTTTCTAAAAAAATAATAAAAATGTGTGATGTGGCCCTGACTGGGTAGCTCAGTTGGCTTGAGTGTCCTCCCAATACACCAAGATTTTGGGTTCAGTTCCCAGTTAGGTCACATACAGTAACCAACCAGTAAATGCATAAATAAGTAGAGCAACAAATTGATGTTTCTCTCTCCCTTTTGCTCTCTCTAAAATCAATAAATTTTTAAAAAGTAAATTTTACTTTAAAAAAAGTTTTCTCATAAAATATTGGGCCTTCGAGTATGGGTTTAATTATCACTCAAGCAGTTCATTCTGAAGTGATTAATACACCACAAAAATAACCATTTCCTCTTCTCTATATATAACATTGGTATTTTTGGAAATTGGGTTGCCCTTGCCAAGTTTTATTTGTAGATAAAATGGGAATTGTTAAATGGCCTGTCATCAGTTCACAAGAAATCTTTGTTCCTTTATTAAGAGCAAACCAGATAAGTATTTCCATTTCGAGTTTTCAGTAACTTCTTGTACTCTTGAGGCAGCCATGCAAATCTTGTAATTGCTTCAGATATTCAACAGAAATTTCTTGCTTAAAAAAACACAGGAACATGGTTTTCTCTCCCTCGTTTTCTTGACTAGACATGGCTTTTAATAAATTAATGAGGATTATTATCAAAATAAATATTTGAAAAATATTTTAATAAATGATGATTTTTTATTGCAACACAAGAAATAATTTGAATGTTCACCAATAGTGGAATATTTGGTTAAATTGTGATACATTCTTATTTTGGAATATGACATAGTTATTCCCAAATGAGAATGATCAAGATACTCTGACTTAGAGAAAAGAGTATGATATAGGAAATTTAAAAATATTAACGGCTATGTTTATTTGTTATATTAAAAAGGTACAGAATGATGTAGTCCTTAAGGATATTAAAATTGGATAGGATAGGCAAGACAGGTAAGAGGGGGGTGGTGGTGTTGATAGTACAGAAGAGAATTTACAAATAGACTCATACACCTGTGGTAATTTAGGATAGGATAAAAGTGGCATTTCACAGAAATGAGAGAAACCTGAATTATTTAATAAATGGTGTTGGAAGTTATTATTTAGAAAAAAAAGAAGCTATTTTTCTTCCTCACTCCTTGTGTCAGAATGAATTCCAGGTCAAATATTTAAATTTTTTAAATGATGAAATCATACAAGTTCTAGAAGGAACATTATTATTACTATTATTGTTATTATTTTTAATTTGAAGACCTAAGCATGACCCCCAAATACAGAAATAATTAAGGAAGGATAAATTTGCCGATGCCATATTGTTTTGAAGGCGTGAGAACTGGGTTCATCTTGAAACTATATGTTTCTAAACATTTTTAGAAACATGGCCTTAAAAGTTTATTGATATTACTTTTCAAGCATTTGGACCAAGACAAACTTACACTGACCAAAAAAGATCACTATCCTGTGTTTTCAGCAATTGCATTTGTGTTTCTGATTGTCAGCATGACCATTTAAATTGGTGGCATTTAACTTTATTATTTGAATGTTTGCATGAGTATGTTTAAACCATAATTTGTATATTGTTACTTCAAATGCATGAATGAAAAATCAAACATTGTGATAAAGTATGTAAGAAATTCAACATTTATTGTTTACCTCTGGACTTTGGGGCTGGACATGATGATTTAGGTAAACCTCATTTTATGCTATTTTCACTTTTACAATCTATGTGTTGTTTTTATTGATGAGAAAAACTTTTTTTAGTCATTGAAAAGTAATGTAGAATTTTGGGTTCCTAAAAGATTTTGTCACATTCATGGCCTGACTGTTGCCTAGCTGTTTCAGCGAATCACCCATTAAGGGGGGAAAAAAAACCAGGGAGTAAAACTTTGTCACTGATTGCAGCATGTATGTAATGGAGAGACAAAGGGATATGCGATTTGTGTATTGCAGGTGGGTACTGAGGCTACTCACTCCACTGACTGAACTACAGTATTCCTGCACTGTGTCCTTAGAGGCTGCACATAACTCGCTTTTGACAAATGTGTGTCAGTCCTGGCCCGGTATTGCTCAGTAGTTGGAGTGTTGGCCTGCACACCAAAGAGTTGCTGGTTCCATTCCCCATCAAGGGCATGTACCTGGGTTGCAAGTTCGACCCTCAGGTCAGGGCATGTGTGAGAGGCAATCAATGTCGCTCTCTCACATCAGTGCTTCTCTCTCTCTCTCTCCCCCCTCCCTCTCTTTGAAAACCAATAGAAAAAATATCCTCGGGTGAGGGTTAACAACAACAAAAGGTGTCATTTTATGAAAGTTTTATTTTAAATACAAAACATTTTATTCCTACAAAGTATTCATCTTATCTAACCTAATAATAGACAAACATGCAAATTGACCGCACCTTCGCTACGCCCACAGCCAATCAGAGCGAACAAGATGGCGGTTAATTTGCATATGCGGGTGCTGAGCAGCCTGGGTCCCGTAAACATCCTCCGGACCCAGGCTGCTCAGAGCCTGTAGGCCCGCGCTTAGGTCCTGAGTGGCAGGGGCCCAGAACACCCCCTGGCCACTGGGAGCCTTGGCGGGGCGGGAACATTCCCGCGTCGCTATGGCGACGCGGGAATGTTCCCGCCCCCCAAACACTTGCAGCAGCCTGGGGTCTGGGAAACATCCTTCAGACCCAAGCCTCTCAGATCCTGTAGGCCTGTGCTTAGGTCCTGAGCGGCCTGGGTCCCATAAACATCCTCCGGACCCAGGCCGATCAGAGCCTGTAGGCCCGCGCTTAGGTCCTGAGCGGCAGGGTCCCAGAATGCCCCCTGGCCACTTGGAGCCTAAGGGTGCAGGCGCCAAGGGGCTGGGTCCCACAAACATTCTCAGGACCCAGGCCAGTCCGAGCCTGTAGGCCCCTTGCTTAGGTCCTGAGTGGCAGGGGTCCCAGAACGCCCCCTGGCCACTTTGAGCCTATAGGTGCAGGAGCCAAGGGGCTGGGGGCGGGGCGGGGTGGGAACATCCCGTGTCACCATAGTGCCCCCAGCCGCTTGGGAATGCTCCAGCACCAAGAGGCAGTTTGGGTCCACGCCCCCAGCCTGGCGCCCATGATGGGGAGCTGGCTGCTGGCCTCTGGGGTGTGTGGAGACCCCCGGCGGCCTCCGCTGTGTGCGGCCCAGGGGTCCCTGCATGCCCCCCAGCCTGGCGCCCATGGTCAGGGCTTATACAGGAGGCAACCAATCAAAGTGTCCCCCTCACATTGATGTTTCTCTCTGTCTCTCCCTCTCTCTAACACACTCTCTAAAAATCAATGGGAACATACCCTCAGGTGAGGATTAAAAAAAAAATGCATATCCTATGAAAGACACATCTTGAAAATGCCTAAAGAAAGTTGTCATTTTTTCTTGGTGAAGGGACTGGAGTCCGTGTTGATGAAAACACCTTGGTGGCTGTGGTGACTGGTAGTGGCTGCAGCAGCGGGGTGATGGGGCTGGTGCCTTCCCCTGATCAGCCCGGTTGCCTCCCACAAAGGAGCGTGGGGAGCGGGCCTAAGCCATCAGTAGGACATCCCCTGAGGGCACCCAGTATGTGAGAGGGGGCAGGTTGGGCTGAGGGACCCCCAACCCCAGTGCATGAATTTCGTGCACCGGGCCCCTAGTTTAATAATAATTTCAGTCTCAGATTTATCATAGTGTAAAATGCAAAATTTCTGTAGATTATAATAGGAGCCATAGAGAAGGTATAGAGGACCTTTTGTGAGCACCTCTGCTCCCCTGGGAGCACTGCCCTGAATAACTATGAATGGGTGACAGCAATTTGTAATCATCCTAATACTTTATTTGGGTTTTGAGTTCTGAAGTTACAGAGTACAAGAAAGTAGATTTCATAAAAGGCAAATTTTATTAGTTTAATTTGGCACAATAAAATGAATGCTTGATTTATGTACTTAGAATTCTTACTGAATGCAGTAAACGCCTGAGTTGGTAGGCCCTTTAGTCATTAAAACTATAATTCAACACAGAAAACAATAAATAAATAAATAAATAAATAAATAAATAAATAATAGAACTACAGTCCAATTAAAGCTAAGGAAGCTAAATAAACTAATTGTAATCAAATTTACTTTGACTTCTGTTTCTCTCCCCTTTTCCCTTCCCACAGGTCACAGTAATGAAAGGCAGTAATAGAAATAAAGATCATTCAGCAGAAGGAGAAGGGGCTGGAAAACGACCAAAGCGGAAGTGTCTCCAGTGGCATCCGCTGCTGGCCAAGAAACTTCTTGACTTTTCAGAAGAGGAGGAAGAGGAAGACGAAGAGGAGGATATTGATAAGGCAATTCCTCTATTTATTATAGAAGTTTTAAGTTTATTTAAGCATTTATCCTAGAAACTTCAGTGAACGCCTATGGTGTGAAAGATGCATTTCTAAAAGTCTGTGTAACGTGAATCCTATTTAATTACTTAATCTACATTTTTATTGATGATTATCAAAGTGTCTGTACTTCCTAATAGTTTAGACTAAACAGATCCTTCTTCAATAGTATTTCCATCAATTAACTAATGATTTGAAAGCAATATGAAGATGCAGTAGAGATGGGGATAATTCAGAAAATTTGGTGTGCTCACCTGGCACCCACCTGTTGGCCCCTCTGGCCTCTTTTATTGCTTCCAACCTGGCCCTGCCACCATAGCAGTCTCAGAGCTGTTCAGGTCCTCATCTCTGAGGCATCTGGCTGCTCTCACCCCACCAAGCCTCGGTGGCAGTCAGTCCTTCAAGTCCCCTTCTCTGGACTCACACTTGAGCATCCCAGTCTTATCTAGAAAGACACACAGCCATGCAGGTGGCCTTAGAAAGCCACATATTCTTCCAGATCTTGGCATAACTCCTCATCATTAGGACTATATCCCCAACAGATGGGAATCTCATCATTTCATTCCTTCCCACCCATCTCATTCCAGATCAAAGGATTTCCTTCGTAGCACTTCTGACTATTTGCTTTGTGTTTAACTGTCCTTGTTCACGTCTGTTTTGCTATACTGGAATATAAGTTCAAGAAGACCTTGCCCCTCTTGTGTTCCTCTCCTTCCTTAGAACTTAGAATGGTGCCTGGCACATAGTAGGTACTGAATAGATATATGCTCAGTGGAAGAATAAATGAGTACAGATTTTGTGTCACTATAAATTTTATAAACACATTTTTAATAGTCTTCAGGCCTTTGCCATCCAATCATCCTTTTGCTCTTGGCTTGTGTCAGCTCCCTCTTCCACCATCTCAGCTGGGATTGTAAACATTATTTTGTTTCTCAGACATCTTTTCTGGATACCCTTTATGGTTTTTCTCCTGACCTTTTCCCCTCTTTCATAGAGAGAATAGAGGCCACCACAAATGACTTCTTCAGTTTCCCCTCCTCTTCTCACCTGTGCATATTTCTCACTCCTTACCCATCTTTTCTTCCTTCTTTCCTTGTTCAGAGAAATAGGTTTTACTCCTTATTTTTGAGGAAATTGCCAAGTTTATACTTAATTTGATCTTTCTGCCACATTTGCACCTGTTGATCACTTGGTCCTTGAAGCTGTCTCCTATTTCCATGACATCACTCACTCCTATTTCTATTCCTACCTTCCCAAACGTATTTTCCTAGTTTCTTTCAGTTCATGCCCCTTCATTATTCTACTCTCAAATGTTGATTTCTTCTGGGCCTCTTATTTTAATATCTGTCTTTATCCCGGAGCTTTTTTCTAAATTCTGAACTTAAATTTATATGTGATCTGAATCTCAGTTTGAATGTGTTCAAAAATGAAGCCATTATCTTTCTCTTCAAACCCCATTCTCCTGCATCTTCCCTTTCCCAGTAAGTGGCAACTCCAACGTTCAAATCAGTGCAACCTGAAACCTTATCTATTTTCTTTTGTACAAGTTTCACATTCATACACCCATCAGCAAATTACCAGCTATACCTTCAAAATATATTTTCAATTTGATGCCTTCCTGGCAACTTCACTATTACCAACTTGATCCAAGCCACCACCATTTCTAGGGTAGATTGTTGTCTCTCTCTCTCTGCCTCTGCTCTTGCCCTTCTACTGTCTGTTTTCAACAAAGCAGCCAGAGGGATCCTTTCTAAGTGGAAGGCTGGTCTTGCTGCTCTTCTGCTTCGCAAGGGCAGGGAATTTGTATGCTCACTGCTCTGTGTGCATCACCTGCAACAGTGCCTAGCCCATCTTAGGTGCCCAGTAAACAGTTACCGAGGGAAAGAAGGAAGTCATTGAATCCTCTTCTCTTCAGTCCACATCCGGTGATCTCATCCACACTCTTAGTTGTAGTACCTTGATATTGATACCTCAGTTCATTATCGCAGCTAGAACTTTACTGAGAGCCACTTCAAATTCTGCCTGCTTATTACTCATCTTTCTGCTCCCACTAGATCTAATTTCTGTGAGAAAGCGTGTTCTTTTGTGTATGAAGGAGTCTTGCCACTGAAGCTATAAACACTCTTTCTTTTGCAACCTTTAAACCCAATTAGATGCCACTCTTGGCTCTACCTCATAAATTAATATTGTCTCTGATCACACTTACCCATTCTCATGGTTACTGCCCTGACTCAGCCCGGTTCCCTTTCTCTCCTGGACAGCTAGAATAAGCTTTTATCTGTTCTCTTAGTTTTTGTTATGTCTAGTTTTGCTGTTATAATTCATTCTCTACACTGCTGTCAAGATTCATCTTAAAATACAAGTCTGTGGATTTAAGCAGGGTTTTCATATCCTGGTCTAGTACTAGTATTGATTGGTTGCAAAGTATTACAGTACTCAGCCTCGGTTGAAAGAAAAATAAATTCAGATAGTTTTTCATTTTTATTTAATTTTACTTATTTAGTCAGATATTTATTTGTTGATTCATTTTTTGGTTAGTTAAGATTATTATTTAGTAGTTAAAAACATTCTTTTTATGTCCATACTTGGCAAAATAAGAAGTTGGCTATCTGTGTTGGTCCCTCCCAAGGTTTTTTATTGGCCCTTACATTCTGAAACCACTTGTTTACATTATTAAATGCATGTGTTTTTAGGTGACAGAACACACACTTCATGAAATTGTTTCTACCTTCTATAATCTCATGTCCCAGTTCCCTGTTCTAATCTGCTATTGAACTGCATATCGATGTTTTAATAAACCACTGAGCCTTAATCCCTGTTAGTTCCCCCATTGACTACCTGACAGATTCGAATTCACCTTTCAGAATTTAACTCAGACAACACCTCTCCTAGGGAGACTTTGTGTACTTCTACCCATCTACTGATGCTTTCATTATTGCACTGGCTCCTTACTATAGTCAGCATACTGCTTTTTAATTTATTCACATATGTATATTTTCCCCTCCCCAAACAGTGAGCTCCTTGAGCCAGGGTCTTGTTGTTTATCTCTTTTCTACCTCTTAGCCTGAGTTTTATAATTTAGTAACTGTATAAAAGTTACTCTTTTCTGAAGGGAAATGTAATTACTTCCTCAACCTACATAATACATTTAAAAAATATGTTTTATTTATAGAGAAGGGATAGAGAGAATCATCAATGAGAGAGAAACATCGATCAGCTACCTCCTGAACTGGGGATCGAGCCTGCACCTGAGTATGTGCTCTGACTGGAAATCAAACTCATGACCTCTTGGTTCATGGGTCATTTGATGCTCAACCACTGAGCCACACGGGCCAGGCCATAGTACATTAAAAAAAAATTTATTGTTGAAAGTATTACACTTGTTTCCCTTTCTCCCCCATTGACCTCTTCTAGCCTTCCCCCTATGCCAGGCCTTCACCACACTACTGTCTGTGTCCATGGGTTATACATTTATGCATACAAGTTCTTTGTTTGATCTCTACCCACCCACCCAACCACCCCTGCATTCCTTCTGAGATTCAGTAGTCTGCTCCGTGCTTCTATGAATCTGTATCTATTTTATTCATTAGTTTATTTTGTTCATTGGATCCTTCCTTTTTACTGATGCATAGTGTTCCATGGTGTAATTGTACCATAGCTTTTTTATCCACTCATCTTCTGATGGGCACTTGGGCTGTTTCCAGATCTTAGCTATTGTATTGTGCCGCTGTGAACATAAGGGTGCATACATTCTTTTTGATTGGTGTTTCGGGTTTCTTAGGATATATTCTTATAAGTGGGATCACTGAGTCAAATGGCAGTTCCATTTTAATTTTTTGAGGAAACTCCATACTGTTTTCCATAATGGCTGCACCAGTCTGCATTCCCAACAGCAAAGTACTAGGGTTACCTTTCTCCACGTCCTACCCAGCACTTGTCATTTGTTGTGTTGATGGTAGCCATTCTGACATGTATGAGGTGATACTTCATTGTCATTTTAATTTGCATCTCTCTGATGATCAGTGACTTTGAGCATTTTTTCATATGTCTCTTAGCCATTTATCTGTATGTCCACTTTGGAGAAGTGTCTATTTAGGTCCTTTGCCTATTTTCAATTGGATTGTTACTCTTCATTTAGTTAAGTTATATGAGTTCCATACATATTTTGGAAATTAACACTTATCAGATATATCATTGGCAAATATGTTCTCCCATGCAGTGGGCTCTCTTTTCATTTTGTTGACGGTTTCTTTTGCTGTGTAGAAGCTTTTTTATTTTTATGTAGTCCCATTTATTTATTTTCTCCTTAGTTTCCTTTGCCCTAGGCCAGTGGTCGGCAAACTCATTAGTCAACAGAGCCAAATGTCAACAGTACAACGATTGAAATTTCTTTTGAGAACCAAATTTTTTAAACTTAAAATTCTTCTAACACCACTTCTTCAAAATAGACTCACCCAGGCCGTGGTATTTTGTGGAAGAGCCACACTCAAGGGGCCAAAGAGTCGCATGTGGCTCCCGAGCCGCAGTTTGCCGACCACGGCCCTAGGCGATGTATCCCTAAACATTGTTATGAGCAATGTCTGAGGTTTTTCTGCCTATGGTTTCTTCTAAGATTTTTATGGTTTCACAACTTACATTTAAATCTTTTATCCATTTTGAGTTTATTCTTGTGTATGATGTAAGCTGATAGTCTAGTTTCATTTTTTTATATGCACCTGTCCAATTTTCCTAAAACCACTTTTTTGAGGAGTCTGTCTTGACTTCATTGTATGCTCTTGCCTCCATTGTCAAATATTAATTGAGCGTAATGACTTGGGTCGATTTCTGGGTTCTCTGTTCTGTTCCATTGGTCTGTACTCCTATTCTTGTCCTAGTCCCAGGATCTTTTGATTACAGTGGCTTTGTAGTATAACTTGATATCTGATATTGTGACCCCTCCAACTTTGTTCTTCTTTCTCAAGGTTGCTGCTGCCAATCGAGGTATGTTTTGGTTCCATATAAATTTTTGGAGTGTTTGTTTTAGATCTATGAAATATTCCATTGGTATTTTAATAGGGATTACATTGAATCTATAGCTTGCTTTGGGTAGTTTGGACATTTTAATTATGTTAAATTCTACCAATCCATGAACACAGTATATTCTTCTACTTTGTTTATATCTTCTTCTCTTTTTCAGTGTCCTGTAGAGTACAGGTCTTTTACCTCCTTGGTTAAATTGATTCCTAAATATCTTATTTTTTTGTTGTTGTTGTTGCAATGGTAAATGGGATTGTTGTGTTTTTTTTTTTGGTTCTCTTTCTGAGAATTCTTTATTATTGTATAAAAATGCCAGTGATTTCTGGGTGTTAATTTTGTCTCTGTCTACATTGCCGAATTCATTTAATAAATCCAGTAGTTTTTTTGGTGGTCTTTTGGTTTTTCTAAATACAATAACATGTCATCTGTGAATAATGACAGTTTTACATCCTCTTTTCCAATTTGGATGCCTTTTCTTTTTTTCTTTTTTTTCTGATCACTATGGCTAGGACTTCCAGTACAATGTTGAACAGGAGTGGTGAAAGTGGGCATCCCTGTATTGTTCCTGTTCTTAGGGGAAATGGTTTTAATTTTTGCCCATTGAGTATGATGTTGGCTGTATGTTTGTCATATATGGACTTTATTATGTTGAAATATGATCCCCCTATTCCCAGTTTACTGAGAGTTTTTATCGAAAAAGGGTGTTGGATTTTGTTGAATGCTTTTTCTGCAACAATTGAAATCATGTGATTTTTGTCTTGAAATCTGTTTATCTGATATATCACATTTATTGATTTGAGAATATTATACCTGCCTTGCATCCCTGGAATAAATCCCACTTAGTCATGGTGTATGATCTTTTTAATGTATTGCTGGATCCGATTTGCTAAAATTTTGTTGAGGATTTTAGCATAAGGGATATTGGGCTGTAATTCTCTTTCTTTGTAGTGTCTTTCTCTGGTTTTGGAATTATGGTAATGCTGGCCTCATAAAAAGACCTTGATAGTGTTCTTTCCTGTTGAATTTTTTGAAATAGTTTGAGAAGGATAGGTGTTAGTTCTTCTTTGAATGTTTGGTGAAATTCCCCTGTGAAGCCAACTGGAATTTTTTTTTTTTTTTACTGCTTTAATTTCATCAGTAGTTGTCGGCCTATTGGGGTTTTCTGATTCTTCCTGATTGAGTTTTAGAAGATTGTATTTTTTCTAGTAATATGTCCATTTCATACAGGTTGTCCAGTTTATTGAAATGCCGTCACTCATCGTGTGTTTTTTTGTATAATCTTTTGTATTTCTGTGGAGTCAGTTGTTCACCTTTTTCATTTCTGATTTTGGTTGTTTGGGTCCTCTCTCTTTTTTCTTGAGTCTGGCTCAACCTTGCTTATCTTTTCAAAGAACTGGCTCTTGGTTTTGTTGGTCTTTTGGTTTTTTTTTTAGGCTCTATGTCATTTATTTCCACTCTGATCTTTATTATTTCCTTCCTTATACTTATTATACGCTTTTCTTATTCTCTTTCTAATTATTTAACTTGTAGGGTTAGATAACCTATGAAAAGTTTTTCTTGTTTTTTTTTAGGTAGGCCTTTAGTGATATGAACTTCCCTCTCAGGAATGCTTTCACTGTGTCCCATAGATTTTGGGTTGTTGTGTGTTCATTTTTCTTTGTTTCCAGGATGTTTTTTATTTCTTCTTTGATCTCTTCGTAACCCATTCATTATTTAGTAGCATGCTATTTAGCCTCCCTCTGCTTGAATGTTTTTTTGTGTGTGTTTTTGTTTGTTTGTTTTAATTGATTTCTAATTTCATGCCATTTTAATCTGAGAAGATGCTTGATATGATTTCAGTCTTCTTGAACTTGAGAGACTTAATTTGTGTCCTAACCATGTGGTCTATCTTTGAAAATGTCCCATGTGCACTTGAGAAGAATGCATATTCTATAGCTTTGGGGTTAAATATTCTGAAAATATTAATTACATCTGATCTAGTGTGTTGTTTAGGATTGCTCTTTCCTTGTTGATTTTTTTTTGTCTAGCAGACTCTCCAGTGATGTCAGTGGGGTGTAAAGTCCCCAATTATGATTGTGTTGCTGTCAATTTCTCCCTTGAAATCCTCCAGGATTTTTTAATATATATTTTTGAATTTTCCTATATTTGGTACATAAATGTTTACCATTGTTATATCCTCTTGTTGTATTTATCCCTTTAGTATTATGAAGTGGCCTTCATTATCTCTTGTTACGGCCTTCACATTGAAGTATATTTTGTCAGATATAAGTATTGCCACCCCAGCTTTTTTTCATTTTTATTTGCTTATTTTTTCCCATCCCTTCCCTTCTGTGTGAGTCTTTGTTCTAAGGTGGGTCTCTTGTAGTCAGCTTATATATGGGTCATGTTTTCTTACCCATTCAGCTACCCTATGTCTTTTTACTGGAGCATTTAAGCCCTTTACATTTAACATTATTATTGATAGGTACTTATTTATTGACATTCTTATTCTTTATGCCTGTGTTCTTCTCTTTCTCTCTAATAACTCTTCTCACAATAGTCTCTTTAGCATTTCTTGCAGTGCTGGCTTGGTGGTAATAAACTGTTTTAGCCTTTGTTTTGTCTGTGAAGCTCTTTATTTCATCTTTGATTTGGAATGATAGCCTTGCTGGATAGAGTAGCTTTGGGTTCAGTTCCTTGTTTTTTAATTACCTTGTATACTTCATGCCATTCCCTTCTGTCCTGAAGTATTTCTATGGAGAGTCATCTGACAGTCAAATATGAGCTTCCTTGTAGGTAACTTTCTGTCTCTCTTGCAGCCTTTAAGATTCTTTCTTTGTCTCTAATGTTTGCGATTTTCATTATTATGTGCCTAGGTGTGGGGCTTTGGGGGTTCATCTTGATTGTGACGCTCTGTTTTTCCTGAACTTAAGTGACTTTTTTCTTCAACAGTTAGGGAAATTTTCCTTCATTATTTCTTCAAACAAGTTTTCTCTTCTTTTCAGATTCTGCTCCTTCTGGTACTCCTATAATACAAATGTTTTTTTCCTTTTATGCTTCCCAAAGCTCCCTTAGACTCTTCTGGTTTTTAATTTTTTTTTCCCATTTGCTGCTCTGAATATGTGTTTTCTACCTTGACTTCTAACTTGCTGATTCAATCCTCAGCTTCTTCTAGTATACTGTTTAATTCTTCCATGGTGTTCTTTATTTCAGCTATGTCATTCCTCATTTACAATTGATCCTTATTTCTAGCTCTCTTTTCATGTTGGTGTAGCTCTCATTAAGACCCTAATAATTCGTATTAAGCTGCTGGTAGTTCTCACTGAATTGTTGGAGCACCCTTATTACCACTAACTCTGAATTTTTATCTAACCAATTCTTTACCACCATTTCATTTAGTTCATTTTCTGGCAATTCCTCCTTTTCTTTTATTTGGGGATTGTTTCATTGTCTCTCCATTTTGCTGTCCCTTTGTTTTATTCCTATGTATTAGATCAAACGGCTGTGCTTCTCAGATTTTGTGGGGTGATCTTATGTAGTAGGTGTTTTATGGGACCCCATGGTGCATTTCCTTAGATCGTCTGAACGGGGTGCTCTAGGAAAGCCTCTTACTTCAGATATTTGGATTCTCTTATTGTGATTGGGTCTTGAATGTTATTGTCCCATTTGTGGATGGAGTCTTCTTTCAGGCTGGCTGACTATGTGGCTCACCCCTAACCACATCTTGGGAGCTGTTGTGGAGGTGCTGACCAAACAGAACAAAATGCAACACAACAAAACACGAACCAAGAGAAACAAAACAGAAATGTACACGATACCAATACAGCATCAACAAAAGCAACCACCAGAGAACAGAGCATTAGGAAAGAGAAAAGAGAGCAAGAAAAAATATGAGGAGAAAACAAAACAAAAAAAAACATAAACAAAATTAGAAAAGGAAGGGCTAAATATGTAGATGAGATGCTGAAATAAAGAAAATGCATATAAACAATTAGAGGAGTAGGGAAAGGAAAAGGGTTTAAAATAAAGGAAGGAGAAAAGAAATGACAAGAAAGAAAATTGGAAAAGGAAAATAGAGGAGATAACAGATAGACCTAAAATAAAATAAACAAGATGAGAAAGCAGGAGAAAAAGAAAGAGAGGGGGAAAAAATGAGTAGTGAAAAAAGACCAATGAAAAAAATTTGATTCGGAAAAGGGAAGAGGAAAATTAGATGAACAAAACAACAGAGACTAGATTAATAACAATCAATAAAGCAGATAAAGAAGATAGATTTTAAAAAGGTACAAAAGAAAGGAAAGAGAAAAATAAGAAAAGAGAAGAAAAACGGGTGGAAAAAAGAGAAAAGAAAATAGTAGAGAAAAAGGGGAAAAAAAGTTTTAAAAAAACAACTGAAGTGGCCTTCTTGTCAGCGGAGTTTTGTGCCCCTCGGGAGCTCGCTTTGGATCCCACTCTTACGTTCTGTCTGCTAATTCTGGGTTTCCCGTCAGGTACTTAGGTGCTAACCACTGTCAGTGATTGTCTTTTGGCTTTCAGCAACCTGCTTGAACCTCCAAGCGATCTACCGTTCTACTGTTTGTGTCTGTCCCCACAGGCCTTGGTTGCAAGCATGAGGGGCCAATCTGCCCTCTCAAGTAGTTTTGTTAGCACCATGGGGCCCAGGCCAGCACACTTCCCCTGGTTGCCAGGTCTTGGCCTCTGCCTGCCTTTGCCTGCTAGCCAGCTGTCAATCTCAGTCACTAAAAACTCCCTTTCTGAAAGGGCTTTAGGCAGGAGAGAGTTTAGCTTTCAGGGAATGTGGTGGGTATTGTTTCCCTGTCCAAGAGCTATTCCTCAGTGAGTGGCCCAAAATATTACTCTGTCTTTGGCTTGACAGAGATCCTTGTATCTTGTATGTAGACTAAAGGGTAGGCTGGAAACCTGTCAGTTCTCCCGTGTGGGGAAAGTATCAGTATGGTTCCCAGGTTAGTGAGGTGGATGGCCCCTCCTTCAGTCCAGTTGCTGAAGGCTCCTTGAAACTATTCAAACCCGTAAACTTAGCCTCTGATTTTGTGTCCGCTGAAAAGGTCAAAATGCAGGGTATGGCATGCAAGGCTCCTGAGGGTGGGGCAAGCTGTATCACCTAGGGCGGGTTGTGTTTTTTTTTTCTTTTCCTGCCCTGCCACTTCTGGGAGCAGCTAGCTCCTCTCAGGAAAAATGGCCGTTTTGGTTTTGGGGGCCTATTACCAAATGTTCCTGGATGCTGTTTTTCGAAATCTCCCTGCAATGCTTCCCACCCCAGCCTCTACTTAGGCACCTCAAGTCCGCATCTCCCCCCTGCCCCAAAATCTTGGGTGAGTAGCTGCAAATGAAAACTCCTGTGCTGGGGGTGTGTGTGTGTGTGTGTGTGTGTGTGTGTGTGTGTGTGTGTGTCTGTGCGCGCGTGCGGGGGGTACGGGGGGCACAAAGAAAGAAAACCAAAGGAAACAAAAGGAAACTGTGGCTTTCTTTCCTACTGGCTCTGTTCCATGGCTCCAGGCTCTGTCGCGGCCAGCAGGTCTATCGCCTTTCATGGTGGACATTACGTGGGTTGCTGGTATGGGCTCTGGTGCTCTAGGCTGTAGAGCCCAGCCTGTGTTCTCGGCCTCTGTCTTCTGAGGGAACAGACCCTCCCGGGTCAGCTCCTCAGGACCTTGCCCTTCCTACCAGTCTCCAGGTGTTTTCTGTCCTTCCTTGATATGTCTCCTCCTCAGCTGGACCTCAGTTGGTAATTCCAGCTGGATGTTCTCCAATATAGATGTATTTCCAGTTTGGCCCTGGGATGAGGTGCACAACAGGCCAGCCTATTCAGCCGCCATTTTTCTCCCCATAATACATTTTTTAATGCCTGGTTTTTCTTTAGCTTCTTAGTCAGTTTCAGAATGCTAAATAAGTATTGCTTGAATATTCAAATTATTATTAATAATTGTATACGTAATAAGAAAAACAAATCTGTAGCCTTCAATCCAATAATAATCTATAATGGATTTCCAAATCAGATTGCTATGATTTAAAGTTTTTCTATACTATTTGTGTTTGAAAATAATTGATGGTTAATTAAATGCATTTGCAATACTTACTTTAAACTTAAAAGACTTTTTTAAAAATACTACATTAGATTAAGCTAGTGATTTGTCCTAGAGTATCTTATCTGTATATAAAAGAACATGGTTGCCTTATATAGTGGTTCTCCAAGTGTTATTTTCAGACCAGAAGCATCAGCATCAGCTGGGAACTTGTTAGAAATACAAATTAATAAGGCCAACTCCAGATCTACAGAGTCAGAAACTCTGGGAATGGGACTTAACAATCTGTTTTAACAAGACCTTTGAGGATTTCAGTGCCCACCCAAGTTTAAGAACTACTGCCCTACTGTACAATGCAGACTAACAGCAACCTTGATCTTCTTGATTTTAACTATGAAACATTAAATTAAAGAAATGCTTTTAGTAAGCATTCTGGACTTCTGTTCATGGTTGCAATGTTTCTAAGATATATTATAAAATCATAATCTAGAATTAGATGATTGATGATGCTAATATATTGTGAGATTCTGTGATCAGAGATATGCTTTAAGAAATTTAATCTTCAGCAAGATGCAGGAAGTATTTATAAGAGGTTAAAAGCAGGAAGACCAGGCCATTGGCTGGAGTGGAGTTAGTAAAGTAGCAGTGAGAACCTACCTCCTTGCACAGATGCAGTGGACAGGATCAGAGCTTTGCAGAGTCCTTGAAGACCTCGAATGAAATGAAATGCTTAGAAGAAGGGAGGATTCAGAACTGATTTTGAAGGTTTAGGTCTGGATGAGTTTATTCCTATCACCATAGTATTTCACTAGACAGGAAAATATTTATAAGCTTGAAAATGTACAATGTAGTTATTCTTTCAGAAATATTACATGTCTATTTTGATTTTCACAGTAGGAAGGTCTACTTATGATGTGCACATAAACATTGAGTATTGTATTTAGGTTTTTATTATCTATTTTCATGTTAAACATTTTCATGTTATTGGCCATAGGAAAGCACTTTATAAAGAGGAGAAAGACAACTCTTAATATTTGTGTACTTTATGTGAATATTTTTGTTATTCTTGAGACCCATATACCACAGAATGGATTTATTCATTCAACAGTTAAGTACTAATGTTACACCAGACATTGAGCTAGGTGCTGTGTAAGCAGATACAACACAATATAATATATGCTGTAATACACATGCTCAGGTTACTGTAGAAACTAAGCAGAAGGATACATCAGACGTTGTTTACCAACCACTAACTGGTTAATAATTTTTTAAAATAATTTTTTTCTCAATTTTTAAGTTGTTTAAATGGAGCTAAAAAAAATACAATTTGTAAACCAAGACTAATTGTTAAAGCAAAATCATCCAGGATGTGTTACACATTTGGCTTTTGTTTGTTTGGTAATAGGTTCAACTTCTTAGGGCTGATGGCCTAGAGCAAGATGTTGCTGAGACTGAAGATGATGAATCACCAGAGCAGCGAGCCCGGAGACCAATGAATGCATTTCTCTTATTTTGCAAACGCCATCGTTCCCTTGTACGTCAGAAACACCCCAGGCTTGATAACCGAGGTGCTACCAAGATACTGGCTGATTGGTGGGCTGTTCTTGATCCGAAGGAAAAGCAAAAATACACAGACATGGCCAAGGAGGTAGGTTCCAATAACAAGGTTTTAAGGTGTGGTTGTGAGCAATCAATCCCATATTCCTCAGTCAGCAAATATGAAGGCCCAGCAGCAGGAAGGTGAATCCTGAATTAGCTGTTAAGAGAAAACGTAAGAGGTTTGTTCCTATTTCTGAGTTCTGAGTTCACCTTTCAAACACTAGTGGAGTGCCAACAACAATCTATTACCAAGAGGTTTTTTCTCATTGTATGTACTCTACTGATGTTTACAGGGGATTGATTTTTATGAATGGTGATTTATTAAGGAATGTTTTTTTTTTTAAAATAGTTTTTCTAGGAACTCAGCTTCTGCTGTCAGGAAGTGCCTGTGGTAAAGATAACAATCTTAGATTACTCTGGTTGTGTCATTGGAAAGAGTTGATCAAGTTCTGATGCTATATAACTTTGTGACAGTATCTAAGTCAATCTCTGGGTCTCAGCTTTCTTCTTTTTATGTTAGAACTACAGGCCCAATGCATGAAATTTGTGCACAGGTAGGGTCCCTAGGCCCCGCCAGCATTCAGGGCCAATCAGGTTCCTGCCTCCCTACATCCCCACCTCCTCCTTCCCTCATTCCCTCAGCGCCCTGCCGCTGCTGCTCACCCACCATGTTCCGTGCTGCCCCCTGGTGGTCAACACATGTCATAGCAAGTGATCAAACTCCCATTTTTCCAATCAAACTCCCAAGGGGATACTTTGCATATTAGCCTTTTATATATATACTAGAGGCCCGGTGCACGAAATTTGTGCACGGGGGTGGGAGGGGGGTGTCCCTCAACCCAGCTTGCACCCTCTCCAATCTGGGAACCCTCAAGAGATGTCCGATTGCCCATTTAGGCTCGATCCCACCAGGCATCCCTCTGACAATCCAGGACTGCTGGCTCCTAACTGCTCGCCTGCCTCCCTTCCTGATTTCCCCTATCCGCTTCTGCCTGCCAGCCTGATCACCCCCTAACCACTCCCATGCCAGCCTGATTGATGTTTAACTGCTCCCCTGCCAGCCTGTTTGCCCCCAACTTCCCTCCTCTGCCGGCCTGGTTACCCCTAACTGCCCTCCTCTGCAGGGTTGATCGCCTCCAACTGCCCTCCCTTGCAGGCCTGGTTCCTCTCAACTGCCTTCCCTTGCAGGCCTGGTCCCTCCCAACTGCCCTCTCCTACTGACCATCTTGTGGTGGCCACCTTGTGTCCACATGGGGGCAGGATTTTTGACCAATAGTGGCAGCTATCTTGATCTTGTGTGTTGGAGTGATGGTCAATCTGCATATTACTCTTTTATTAGGTAGGATAGAGGCATGGTGCACGGGTGGGGACCAGCTGGTTTGCCCTGAAGGGTGTCCTGGATCAGGGTGGGGTTCCCTTGGGGTGTGGAGAGGCCTGGGCGAGGGGCCTGTGGTGGTTTGCAGGCCAGCCACGCCCCTGGCGACCCAAGCAGAGGCCCTGGTATCTGGAATTTATTTACCTTCTACAATTGAAACTTTGTAGCCTGGAGCAGAGCCAAGCCTCCTGCTCGATCCTTGGCTGCTGCCATTTCTGTTTGCATTTGTTTACCTTCTATAATTGAAACTTTGTATCCTTGAGTGGAGGCCTGGGCCCACCAGAGTGTGTGGAAAGCTTGGCTTCCTCTGTTGCCAGGGAAACCCAAGCCTCCCTTCTGGTATCCATCTTGGTTGGGGTTAATTTGCACACTCGCCCTGATTGGCTGGTGGGCATGGTTTGGCTGATGGGCATGGTTTATGTAGCGGAGAGATGGTTAATTTGCATATTACTCTTTTATTAGAGAGGATAGATGAGGAAGTTGGACAAAAATTTGTATCCCTTCCAGCTCTAACATTTTTTGATTTTGTAATATATAGAGCTATCAAGAGATATGCTTTGATTTGTTTCTGTTTTGTAGGTAGTACAGCATGAATATTTAAAACTAGTAAATGATAAATGGCAGTGGAATAGGATGTACAGTGATGTGTGCATGCATGTTAACAATGTGTAGGTAGTAGTTTGTGAGAAGCATTTCCGTGCAGGAAGGCTATTCAGAGAGGTTGGACATTAGTTCTATAATGATAGCAGTGACTAAACTTCTTAAAAAATTATACACTGGTCTGTTACTAAATTAATCTGAAATTAACAAGAGTTCATTGTACAGGAAAGCAATATCATTGTGATTAAACCTGAAAAGACTAATTCTAACTTTATTTCTTCAGTGTTGCCACTTGCAAACAATCTTGATTCATGAATCATGAAAACCCTGTCACCCAAGTATTTGGTTAAATCTGTGAAAAGATGAACCAGTAGGTGGCAAAATACAGTGTTTCAAGTGACACGTTATTAGACATCTCAGTGCTGTGGTTTTATTGAGTTGTTTAACAAGGTAACATGGAACATAAAAATTTCTTAGGCGATGTTCAGGGAAATTTGAATCCAGAGTAAATGATTAGCCTGCCTATATGCTATGTAATTAATGCTCACATAGGCTTTAGGAATTGACTACTGTTAGAAACAGGATTTTAACTATGTAGAGCATCTAGAAAGTTTAAAATCAATTCCAGTAGCCTACATGGTTTTAAATGTTTCAGTAGATTCCCACTAGCTTAACAATACATAGTAAAACTTTCTCATTGAATAGCTTTAGATCTTTTCATAGTCATTCATGCTTATATGGTAAAATAAACAATTATCTGAAACCTCATAGGGA
The DNA here is from genome assembly GCF_951640355.1 of Cnephaeus nilssonii. NCBI lineage: Eukaryota > Metazoa > Chordata > Mammalia > Chiroptera > Vespertilionidae > Cnephaeus > Cnephaeus nilssonii. Next base: position 70,797,085 of record NC_137074.1, on the reverse strand, counting down.
CCTGCATTAGCCTCCTATAATTAAACAGTTGAGTTTGTTTTTGGATTGCTGTATTTGGATAACAAGCAGCCTGTACCAAGTATATTATTTATCCCAACTACTGCTAATTTACCAACTCAACAAGGTGGCCACTTTTAAAAAGGGGAGGTATTATTTTTATACAGGAAATCCCTTACTAAAAGGTTATAATATTTGCCATAGTGGTGCTGTAGTGAAATTGTTAAGGTGGTCCCCTGCAATCTACTACAGGAGATGATCATAACTGATTATTTATCTTGCTTCTTACCTAGTTTATATATGTTCTTATTAAATGTTATCTTGTTTCCAGTGCACAGTGTGGATAATTCAACTACTTCCAAAATCATTATAGGATTGGTTGCTATTCATAAGTGATACTTCTTTCTTTCAATTTATTTACTAAATGGTTTTGAAATTACATTAAATCGCAGGTAATTGTGATGTTGTTTTTGTGTGTGAATATTGCAGTCTGAATTGGAATATCAGTTTAATAAACAAAAACTTATTGCTTCAAGGTACCAGGTCTTGTGGTGGTTGCTAGTGATAAATATGTTCTCAGTTCCTCAAGGTCCCCCTCAGCCTCTCATTTTTATAATTGCTTGCTATGTGTAATCTTTCAGTTTTAAACACCAATTTAAAGTGTGTTCCCTATTAAGACAAGACATATTCTTTCAGCATAGTTGACTGTGAATGTGAATGCTGTCATTATCAATTGAGTAAGAAATACTTAATTTTTTCCTTTTTGTTTTTAAAAGAAACATATTCTAAAACCAGCAGTGAATAATAATTAATATAACTTTAGAGAGATTTATTTATTTTTTACCTGCTAGAACTTTCTCTGACCCTTTCCTTGCATGATGGTGCAAGTGTTGTGGCTGATTTCTGACTGTGACTGCCTGTTGGGACATGCAGAAATAGTTTTACTTTTAATATCTTTATGTACTCTTACAAATACAGGAATACAAGTCTTTCCTATTGCCTAGGATATTGCTGGAACCATCCATTATTCACTTAAACTAATAGTTATAATTAATTCACAGTCAGTTTAGAGGATCACATATCTTGACCTTCACTTTGAATGGGATCAGTGCAAAGACGAGGGAGAATCCTGGAAGTCAAGGCAATTTTTAATGACCTTTATAATACACTCTTCTTTCTTTTGTGTAGAATCAGAGACATGAAGCCGAATGCATGCATTTGTTGATTGATTGATTCATCAACATTTTACATAAGCACAAGCATGTAAAGTCAGTTGTGATTGTCCCGATTCTTTTTATTTTTTTTTAAATTTTTACTATTGTTGAGAATATTACAGATTACTCCCTTTTCCCCCACATTGCCCCACACTACCCAGTTCCCACCCTGCCCCAAAGCCTTCACCACCCTATTGTCTGTATCCATAGGTAATGCCTATGTACATCTAAAAGTTCTTTGGTTAATCTCTTCTGCCCCTCATCCCCACTTCCCTCTGAGATTCCTCAGTCTGTTCCATGTTTCCATGCCTCTGGTTCTATTTTATTCATCAGTTTATTTTGGTCATTAGATTCTCTGTTCATTTATTTTGATTTTTAGATTCAATTGTTGATAGGTATTTATTGCACCATTTTATTCATTTTTCTTCTTCTTCTTTGTACTAACTGCATTTCTCTTGCTGCTTTTAAGATTCTGCTTTGTCTTTTACCCTTGGCATTTTAATTATGATGTGTCTCAGTGTGGGCTTCTTTGGGTTCCTCTTTTTGGGGACTCTGTATGCTTTGTAGACTTATAAGTCTATTTCTTTCACCAGGTAGGGGAAGTTTTCTGTCATTATTTCTTCCAATAGGTTTTCAATATCTTGCTTGCTCTCTCTTCCTTCTGGCACCCCCATAATGCGAATGTTGGTATACTTGAAGTTGTCCCAGAGGCTCCTTACACTATCTTCATATTTTTGGATTCTTCTTTCTTTTTGCTCTTCTGATTGGGTGTTTTTTGCTTCCTCATATTCTAAATCCTTGATTTTTTGAATCCTTATAAATTATTCTTTACTTCAGTTAGTATGTGCTTAATTTCTAACTGGTCCTTTTTGAAATTCTTTTAACCCTTTGCACTCGCTTGCTTTTTTCTCGATTCCTTTATTCTAATGCTAACCGTGTCGAGTCACACTCGACATCCGTGTGCAAAAGATTAAATTCAAACTAAGACCCTTGCTGTGATGCCAGACAATCCAGTTCTTCCCTTTTTGCATCTGGGTCTCCCTGAGCCATTACCTCAGAGCTGGAGCCCAGAGGGAGGAAGTCTGTGCACGTTCATGCACGGGCCCTTTGATAGTAATTGCCTGGGTCTCCAGCAGACTCAGTGTCACTCAGCCATAATCCCCCTGGTTTTTATTGTTTGAAGTTGTGGGGACTTCTCTTCCCAGCTCTGGAACCGTGGGCTGGGGGTCTGGTCTGGAGTTGGGATCCCTTACTCCTCATGGGGAGGCTTCTGCAGCTGAGATATTCCTCACGATTGAAAAAAAATGCCGCACATGGGACTCAGACCAGGCACATGCCGCACATGGGTCTCAGACCAGCCTATTCTGTGCCTCTGCTCCTACCAGTCTCAGTGTGCTTTCTTCTTCTCTAGTTGTAGGACTTCCATTCAGCTATCTTTCAGGTGGTTCTGAATGATGGTTGTTCTGTATTTTAGCTTTAATTTTGATGTGATTGTAGGAGACAATGAGTACCATGTTCACCTGCTCCTCCATCTTGGTTCTCCTGTCCCCATCCTTCAGAGCAGGAATCTCAGGCTCTTTAGAGTTAGTATCTTGACCATTTATACATTTTTGGAGCTAGGATACTCCTGCCTGTTTGATTTTAGTGCCCTCTTACTGTATGGCGGCTTGCTTTAGATGCCTGAGAGATAAGTAGATTTGAATAAGTATGACAAAAATGGTAACAATAAAATGTGTCATGTGACTTAGGGGAAGACTCTACCTGTGCTGAGGTGGGGGTATTTCCGAAAAGACTTTATGAACTTGATAAAAGCTGGCCTGGGCAGGGTAAGGATCAGAGCAGATGTTGGAGAGTCAGAACAAGTTCAAAAATAAGAAAATTTATTTTGTTTTACCCTAAGCCTAGCATATGTGTAGGAAAGTGACAAGAAATGATGATGTTAAGGAAAAATTATGAGACCACGCTGAAAAGTTTGGAGGCTTAAGTGTATGCCAATAAAACAGCTATGAAATTAAATGTAATAAAATGTAACTTGAACGTAAATTATAATAGTCTTTTCTGAATGTTGGTATCTGTTGTCAACACTCTAGCAAACATTGCCATTACCATAAAACTCTATGGAGTTTTTAGTGATTAGTTCTTCCACCATATTTCAAGATAAAATTAACCTGATTTGGGTTATTTATTTGCCCCTGGGGTACTTTTTGTAAAGGCCATTCATTCCCTTGTTTTGGTTTCATCAGAAATGGATTCTTCTCCAAAAAAGATATATTCTCATTTTCTCATGTATTGTAACTCTGGCAAATTTTTGTTAACTGTCATGTATCGTGTTTAACAAAACTTGTATTACATGCTTGCTGTGGCACCTTGCATACTACTGCACTGAGAGAAGCACCTCATTTATCCAGCATCCTTCAGAAACTGATGTTACACATTGTTGCTCTTTTAAACACTTTTTATTTTATATATCTATCCTGGAAATTTTATTTAAAATTTTGTTTACATACTTTCTTAAAGTATTCAAATTGCCTTTTGAATTATTTGAAAATTTCAACTCATTGTTTACAAACAAGAATTATTTTATAATCTGTAATTTGGGAGACCTTTGTGAACAATTGCATTTTATTCACATTTCTGTCTGTGTATCAAATGAGACTATTTTGTTCTTTTAAATTCCTTCTTTGCTTTCCCATGGGTCTTTATTTTGGATCTGCCCTCCACTGTATTGACATTTCTCTCCTTTCACTTCTTTTGGCTACCTCTAATGAAATGGCTTACTATCTATGGGTTTTCTGAATGTGGCTTAATGAGAGCCCCCTTCACACCAAACCCCCGGGGCATTGTGGAAAATAAAACCAAAAATTTTGGCTCTGTGTTTCACAATATTCCTTGTTTCTGAGACCTTTCCCATTTTTGTGTTTAAGATATCAGTGCTTTCTTACTGTATTTTAAAAAATATTCCAGCATATGTCTTTGAAATGGTAATAATCAGTTTCTGAATATTGCTCTGTTTTGTCCAGGTTTCTTTTATAAACATTTAACTCATTTACTCTTCAGATTAGTGCCATGATATAAATATTTTCCAAAAGCTAAAAATAGGGACACTGAGGCCCAGAAAAATTAAGTAACTTGTCCAAGGAAGCAAGTTAGTAATAGCATAGCTGTGGTTTTCATACTTGGCCCTCTCCCTTCTCAGACCTTTCTGAGTTTCCACATCTGGAAAATGGCAGTAAAGATGCCTGCCCTCCCAGGGTCAAGATGAGATACAAAAAAGGTGGTGTAGGTGTAAACATTCTATGAAGTTTAAAATGCTGTGTAAATGTTAGTTTTATTGTTATTCCTGTCAAGCAAACTTATGTTTGTTTGTATTTGATACTTCTCTACCTAGTTATTACTTACTTTTTTCATTAGGAACTGTGAATACAATGAAGGGCTACAGAAATGCAAAATTTGTCTTTGAAAGAAGAATCAACAAAACTAAATGTATCATTTGCTCAACTTGGCAGATACTGTCCTATGTGATTAATAGTCCCCCAAAAAATAGATGTTCAGTTAGGTGAACTAATGACTTGATTTCAAAATATCAATTTGCTAATTGTTAGTAAACACTATATTTTAAGTATTCCAATAAAACAAAAGTATAAGGACTTTATAATGACCCCATAAATAGTGATAGACCTCATAGTGAGTGATAAATTGAGAATTGAAACTGAATCCCTTAAAATTCATTTTGATGTTGGTTTCAGATGTTAATATTTAGGTGACTGAGGGACCTAATTCTGAATCATCATGCAAGATTTTTGCTAGTTTTATAAGAAAGTTCCAGTTAAGAAAGATGCTGTCACTAACCCTCAGATTTCTTCTGTTTCTTAGGTGTCCCCTTCCCCCCCTCCAAGAATTTACTGACCGGCTAGTAAATTCTTTCCCAGGAAGATATCGCATCCTCTGCTATGAATCATTTAGTAATATGTTTTGGTGAAAATCAATACATGTAATGAAAATGATAATACTATTGTCCTCATAAAGGAATTATTACCAGTACCAACTATTTTTAAAGCACTGGTGATAATAAAGGCCAGCTTAAATGAACTTCTGATGTAGAGCTGTGCTGAAGACAACATAAAGCAGGCACAGTCACTGACCATAATCATTTCTCTTTCTCTTTCATATTCCACCTACCCACCTCCATCTCAGTATTTTGTGAGTATCGACTAGACACTGGGGATGAAAAGAGCATGAATCAGAGTCTCTGCCTTCATATTGTTTACGGTCATTAGCCACACAAGCATACAGGGTGAGGCAAAAATAGGCTTACATGTGTTCATATGGAAAATAATATAATAATAATAATAATAATACAACAATAAACTGTGTTTCCTGTACTTACAACTGTGAGCCTACTTTTGCCCCACCCTGTATTATTTCTTTTTACACATGGTCCCTAGGCCTTTCCCTGGCTCAGGCATGAAAAAATGGTTTTTCAAAGGGACGGTAAAAGGGGAAGCTACCTGTGTGTTGAAGAACAAAGGACAAGCAAAAGGCCTGGAGTATGTGGGCTTTTATGGAAAACAGTAAAGAGAAATCACTATGAAGGTCAATACACTATCACTATCATAATAACAATCTTCCAGAATCTTAAATTCAATGTAAGTGATCAGTACCAAGATAGTATTCATTAGTCCAATCACGTACATATTGAGCAAAGGGCTTAAAAATGTGGGTGATAGAGAAAATAGCACACCCCTTGTCTTGAGGAATTTAATGCTTAGATGGAAAAGCTGTAAATTCATGCTAAGAGACACAGGTCCGTGCAAACAGTGTATGAACAAGTGTGGTCAGAGGCAGAAAGAGCCTCAGGGTGTGAGGATGTCTATCTGTCCCTGAAACTAGGCACCTCATCAATCACTTGCTCTGATTCAACCGTAAGAGACAACAGAAAGGCTTAATCATTTGTGGTGATGAGGTTATTAAGGAAAGGAATTACAGAGAAGGTTGAGTAAGAAAGAAATGAAAAAAGAGTGTATTAGTCTGAAGCAAATAGCTGAGTGAAACTATTACTTAGCATGCTGGTTAACCATGCGGGCAAAAATATCTATCATCACAGGATTCAAAGGGCCGAAGAGATCGGCTCCACTCATCTGGATCCTTGCTGAGGGTAGGAGAGAAATCTCAGTTATCCTCTAAGAGCATCCATGTTGGGCTACTAGTACTACCCCAAAAGTAGTTTACTAAATATAATTTTCAAAAATCCCCTAGTAAAGTAAAAAGTCACCTCATGGTTTCCATTCCCCCCGCCTCCCCACACACACACACACACACACACAAGTTTCCAACTCATTAGATAACCTAAAGTGATTCTACTTTACAGGCATAGCTCCTGACTTACAAGGTGACTCCTTTCTCTCTATTCCCAACCACCACCACATTTCATTAGCAATAATACTAAACACTGTAATGCAGTAATGGTAGTAAATGCATCCATTTTATGACAGCCTTTTGCCTACTTTATATATGACAATGGCATTGCTATATACCGAAGACAAGACTTTATATTAATCTTTTAAAAATATTTTTTTATTGATTTTCAAGAGAAAGGGAGAGGAATAGAGAGAAACGTGGATGAGAGACAAACATCCATTGGCTGCCTCCTGCACACACCCCTCCCACCTGGGATTGAGCCCACAACCCGGGCATGTGCCCTGACCGGGGATTGAACCAGTGACCTCTTGGTTCATGGGTCAATGCTCAGCCACTGTGCCACACTGTCCAGGCACCTTATGTTAATCTTTTAAAAATTGGGTCTCAACATTAATTTCCCAGATCATTGGTAAGATTGGAAATTTGATCTTAAATTTATTAACTATTCTCCAACAGTTTGTTTTTAATGGGGGAGGGGTGCTACCTAAAAGTCCAATAGTATTTCTAGTTATTAATACAGTCTAGATCTGAACAGAGTGAAAGAGAATGGCAACCCTGGTGAAGTCCAGTAAGTAATAAGGGACCCTGGGGATGTCTATACAAAAAAAAGATAGCTGATTCTGGTGCAATTATGTGAAATATTGCCATAAAATGAAATCTACCAGAATTTTGGAGAAGAGATTGCACAGGAAATTATCTGATATTTAAAAAAGAGATATAACACTTTTTTATTTTATAACTGCAGGGGCTAACTGAACCCCTAACATAATACATTTTGAGACAGCTATACTTCTCTGTGGCAGGCAGAAATCACATTATACACGGGTGAAAGAGGAAAGGAAGACTTAAAAAGTGGCACTAATCTCTACTTCCTTAGTTCTAGAACCTTTCCCTCACAGAAATTTTAAAAATTATCACTTATTAGATAATAAGACTCAATAGCATTATCTGATCTGAATTCTTGTTGCTTAGTTATCTTTACTAGAAAGAAAATTAGAATGTTTGATGTGATAGAACATTGAATTAACTTTATGGTTTTGACAGAACAAAAATATTTTAAGTTATACATTAACCTGCAAAACTTTCATGATAAAACCACTCCAATAAATGTCACACACTTCAAAAACCTACTTAAGTGGCTATGGAATTGCTTGGTTGTTCTATTATGGAAAAGTCATAAAGGAAAAACAGAATGTAAGACTTAACTATTGATTCTGTTACCTAAATTGGCTGTAAGGATTACCGTGGCAATTTTCATATATAAAAATTTTTTAAAGAATAATTTTACTCCCTAATTTGGGTAGTTAGGAGAAAAGTCAGTTTAGTAAGTCTGCACTTATAAAAAATCAAAATGTCAGAATTTATTTTTTATCTAATTTTGTTACTTTTTAGAAAGTGAATATGGATCTGGGTGAGTAATATTATCTACAATTCTGTAAGTGTAAAATAGATAAATTCATGTTAACACATTTGAATTGTAAAATGCTTGTTTTGTTTTTAAATGTGTTCACTGAGGTTTAGTAAAATTTCCTTAAACAATTTAAACTTTCTTCTCACAAAATAGTTTGTCATGAATTATTCAAACTTTTATTTATATCCCTTTGAAAGATCACAAATTCCAAAGTTAACTTTTATCTATATCCCTTTGAAAGATCACAAATTCCAAAGTAGTCAAGATTTACTGTAGTAACTGGAACTTTCATAACTGGAACTTTCTTCTTATAAAACTGCCAAATCTGTTAAAATTTCTCATGACAAATATGTTAATTCATTTGTTTGAAAGTCCTTTGTCACTTTATAGAGTGGTGACCTTTGTCCAAATGGCTGTGCATCTGACAAACCTAGCCTGTGTGTCTTCCACTGCAACCCAATAGTGATGCATGTGTCTGCTACTTCCATTTTCACCTCTCCCTGCCATTTGTCACTTTCCACCTCTGGACAGTAGGTCAGGCTATTTGTCTGCCCAGCTTACTATGTAAATGTCCCTGTGCACATGTAGAATAGGGTATTTCTTTTATCACATTTGGTATCTACAAATACATTCTGCTATGTCGTGGTAAATTCTAGTTTCTTCCGGTTTTGTGTCCCATTTTAATTATTTTTGTAAGAAAAGTATAACTGTATCTTACAGTTTTTCATGCTTACCTTCCTCCTACAAGTTCCTATATATCAGTAGGCAGATGTAACAGCTTTTAGTAAAAAAAAAAAAAAAAGAAAAGAAAAAGAAAAAGAAAACTTGAATTAAGATAATCTACACTAATAAAAGAGTAAAATGCTAATTGACCGCACCTTCATGACACCCACCAGCCAATCAGGAGTGAGTATGAAAATTAACACAACAAATATGGTGTGTTAATTTGCATACGCAGGTGCCAAGCAGCGACGACGCAGGCGTTCCGTACTGCCCCAGCCACTCCTGGCCTCTGTGCAGTGTTGGAAGGCAAAAAGGCGGCTCTGGGCTGCAGCAAAAAGGGGGCTCTGGCCAGAGCGAAGGTGGTGCTGGCAGCCAGGGAAAGAAAGGCCCATTCTTGCATGAATCTTCGTGCATCGGGCTTCTTGTTCTAAATAATTCTAAACTATTGACTATATACAGTACAGTTTTTTATATGATTTAAAGTGAAGTGCTGAGAAAAGTTTGTTGTTTGGATTACATATACTTTATACCAAGGGTAAAGGAATCTTTATTTCCCATTGGGCTAAATAAAAAGCTTTGGAGCTTATACTAATAGTTCATTTTACACACAAAGAGACCATTTTAAAAGGCAAACTTATGGGATTAAAAGAATTGCATTAATTCAATAGAGTATCTCCAGCAGTAATAACATAATAATTGAAGAAAACATGGAAAATCCATTTTATCAGATGACAATTTTTTCCAGTCCTATATAATAAAAGGCAAGTCAACCGAACAGCGGAACAACCGGTCGCACTGACGCGCACTGACCACCAGGGGGCAGACGCCCAACGCAGGAGCTACCCCTGGTGGTCAGTGTGAGCGCTGCTCATCCAGAAGCTGGGCTCATGGTTTGTGAGTGCAGCAGCCATGGCAGACATCCCCCGAGGGCTCCCAGACAGCGAGAGGACGCAGGCCAGGCTGAGGAATGCCCCAACCCTGAGTGCACGAATTTTGTGCACCGAGCTTCTAGTATATATAATAAATAACAGTAAATAGTTTTTATTTAACCTTTTGCACTCGGATGTCGAGTGTGACTCGACACGGTTAGCATTAGAATAAAGAAGTCGAGAAAAAAGCAAGCGAGTGCAAAGGGTTAATTTAGTCAGGAAAGGAGAAAGAAGTGGCAGATGTGGGAGAAAGAGCTACAGGAGAAAGCTACAGGAAGATAAATGAGAAAGGACACTGTCAGTGAAGGCTGAAACCTCCCAGTAAGGACAAAGTTTGTGATGGGTTAATTGCAACATCACACATTACAGCTCTCAGCATGTTCACATTAGTGAATACGTGTGCTCATTATAAAGCCCTGGGATGTTGGCAAGTACAGTTACACTTTACAGGTGAAGGAATTGAGGCTGAGAAAGGTTAAACAACTTGCTTAATGTCCACAGCTGGTTGATAGCATAGATGGGTTTTGAACTCAGGTCCCCAGACTCTGCACCCAGTACTCTTTCTTCTATGTGGCCTTGCATCTTCAAATGACTGGAAGTTATATATTATGTTGTCCTACCTTGTTCCCCTTCTTCTTTTCTCGATCTTGGTTCATTAATCCCATAGGTGGTTATTTTGCTCTGTTAGTTTTGCCTACATCAAAGCACAGGTTTAATTTTTATGGTACTTAACCAAAGAATACAGTAAGCAGAATCTGGTCACTGCCCTGTTCACACTTTGTAATGTGTACCAGATACCATGCTATGCACCTGTTTATAGTAACCCTAGGCATTTGGTGTTATTTCCTGTCTGTGGAGACAAAGGCTGAGGCCCAGAGGTGTTATATTCTCCAATTCAGGTCTCCATCCTTGGCCAACATAGCCCTAGTGGAAATGTTAGGGTTTGAACTCTGGTTTTTCTGTCTTCAAAGCCTTTGGCTCTTTCCATGACAAATAACTCCCTCTCTCCACCAAGGTCAGACAGCTTTTTGTATACTAATAAAATATTGAGGGTTAAAAGATAAAAAATTGGCTGCTTCTGTACCCTCATCCCACAAATGAACTTTTTAGTAAATGAATTCATGTTCTGAATTGTCATCCTTCTACAAGGAAAGCCATTGAAATTACTGCAAGTGGGGTTTTTCCAATCATTATCCATATTAGGGTAATGACGTGAAGTCTGCTAGAACATTTTCAATCTATGTGTTCATTAAAACCTGTTATTTATTCTTTATTTATAGTATAAAGATGCATTTATGAAAGCAAATCCTGGCTACAAATGGTGTCCTACCACGAACAAGCCTGTGAAGTCCCCAACACCCACTGTCAATCCACGAAAGAAGCTATGGGCCTTCCCATCTGACTCTTCAAGAGACCTGCCAAGCCCCAAGAAAGCTAAGACTGAAGAAATGCCTCAACTTAACTTTGGAATGGCTGGTGAGTTTGAATACTAATTCTACCAGTTCTTTATTTAGGCAGTACTTTTACCAAATAATACAAAGAGAGAGATAGAATAAAAAAGGAGAGAAAAGCAAAATATATGATCAGTAGGAAATAGTGGCAAAATTGCATATCTTACAGCTTTGGAGCATACATAGAATGCATATGTATAATTAAAGGAGGTGTGAATTCCTGACATTGTCATTATGAAAAAGCAGACAGCAATATGGAGATTGTCAGGAGCTCAGGGAATTTTATAATGTAACAAAATAGTTTACAGACATACACTGTAAGCTATCTAAGTAAGCACCTTAGTTATTATGGGTACTTAAAGAGCCACAATTGTGTAGATCATCTGAGGATGTGATCATCTAAGGAAAGAATATGAACAACTTTCTCACTAATCTGAGATGGAGCTGACAGATGTTTCTTAGAGGGAATTCCCATCCTACCCCCTCTCCTGCCCCTAATCTTGTATGAGCCGAGCAAATTTAAAAGTCCAGATGGCCTCATTTGTTATGGGACCTTTAATACTCTTTGGGTGGTAAGGAATGCTAAAGCATTTATAACCGTGAAATAAAGTATTTATACTCACTCTGTAAATGGCTGTCTTCCCTGGAAATTGCCATGGTACTACTCAAAAGAGGAATTTTCCAGGATGAAATTGAGAGATTGGGCAGGGGGAAGCAGTGAAGTTGAGGTTGATCTATAGGATTCCTATGTCCTTATTACAAGCAATTTTTTTCTAAATGAGAGCACTTAACCATTTGTAATATAGAGAGCTTGGAAATTAGATTGAACAATATTGTGATGACACTTTTTTTTTTTATGGCCAGTAGGCCTAATGTGATTTAATCTATACTTATAATAGGGTAATATGCAAATTGGTCAGAACGCCGTCATGTAACGACCGATCAGCAGGAGGTGGGTAGCGAGCTATGAGTGGCGGAGAGCTACAGAAGGGCGGGGCAGTGAGCTATGTGCGGCAGAGAGCTGTGAGCGGTGGTGGGTGGGTGCCCAGCCAGCGGAGGCAAGTGGCAGCGAGCTACTCATGCACGGATTCGTGCACAGGGCCACTATTCATAACAAAGTATGGGGTGGTGTCATGTATAAGCCTAAGGAATGTATCTATCTATTTAACAGAGGAATATGCAAATTAGCCGGGACGCTGTAACATCATGACGGAATAGCAGGGACCGGAGGCTGCATGGCGCCTGGCCGGGGCGAGGGACCTCAGGCCGCGCCCCTCACCTGGCAGGGCTTGACGGGGGACCTCAGGCCGTGCTCCCCGCCCGGTGGGGTTTGACGAGGCCTCAGGACTTGCCCCTCACCTGGGGAGCTTGACCGGGGGCCTCAGGCTGCGCCCCCCCCACTTGTCAGGACTTGACAGGGGATCTCAGACTGTGCCCCCCTGACCCCAGTGCCGGCTGAGGTACCTCAGACCACGCCCACTGCCCCGGCGCCAGGCCGCGGGAACTGAGGCTGCACCCTCCGCCCAGCGGGACTTGATGGGGGACCTGAGACTGCACCCCCCCACCCGGCGCTGGGCCAGGGGACCTGAGGCTACGCCCCCCACCTGTCGCTGGGCTGGGGAACCTAAAGCTATGCCCCTGCCCAGAGGGGCTTGATGGGGGTTTGGCCAGCTGGGTCTGGGTCTCCTGCATTTTCGAAGCGCGTGCGGGTGGTGGATGGGGACTTGACTCTAGGTCCCGTGGCACGCCCCAGACTCTGACAGGAGGGAGATTTTCATATACATTTTACTAATTTTCTTTCATCTCAGACACTTCTATTATAGAGAAAGGGCAAAGAGCAATATTAAGATATTTCCTCTAATTAATTCCCTTTTAATGTGCATGAATTTCGTGCACCAGGCCACTAATCCTATCTAATAAAAGAGTAATATGCAAATTGACCATCACTCCAACACACAAGATGGCTGCCCCCATGTGGTCAAAGATGGCTGTCCCCATGTGGACACAAGATGGCCACCACAAGATGGCCAGCAGAGGAGGGCAGTTGGGAGGGACCAGGCCTGCAAGGGAGGGCAGTTATGGGCAATCAGGCCAGCAGGGGAGGGCAGTTAGGGGTGACCAGGCTGGCAGAGGAGGGAAGTTGGAGACGACCGGGCCTGCAGGGAAGGGCAGTTGCCGGGGACCCATGCCTGCAGGGGAGCAGTTAGGCATCAATCAGGCTGGCAGCGGAGTGGTTAGGGGGTGATCAGGCTGGCTGGCAGAACCGGTTAGGAGCAATCAGGAAGGCAGGCAGGCAAGCAGTTGGGAGCCAGCAGTCCTGGATTGTGAGAGGGATGTCCAACTGCCCATTTAGGCCCGATCCTTGGGCCTAAATGGGCAGTCGGATATCCCTCGAGTGGTCCCAGATTGGAGAGGGTGCAGGCTGGGCTGAGGGACTCACACCCCCATGCACGAATTTCGTGCACCAGGCCTCTAGTTCTAATATAATGGTGGCATACTAGGAGAACAAAGTCTTCAGGTGATTGTTATGTAGGTGTCTGGTATAATTCTGAGCAAGCTTCCAAAATGATACTTCTACATATCCCAGAAGAATCAAATCGGGGATTTTTCCTCATTTTAGCTGTCACTTTGTACTATTTTAGCTTTAAACCACTTACTAGTAGTCTTGGTGTGCATTCTGGACTTCCCACACCATTGGAGTGTTTTATAAAACCTTTCATTATCAGGACCAAAAAAGAATATATGGACAATGGGCTTCTAACTGAATTCCTTCAATTATTATTTATCTTCGATTGCTTTTTCTTCAAATTTTAAATCTAGGTCAGTCTGTATAGTTTTGTTTTTTGGTATTTGTTTTTTTTGTTTTGTTTTGTTTTTTGTTTTGTTTTTGCACACAGTGGCTCTTTACAAACCAAACATAATTGTAGGTAAATTACAGAAAGCAATGAATGGTATCTGTTTATAGTACCATTTCTGACAGTTTATTAATCTAACTTACATTCCTACGAATTAAAAGTGGGACCCAGACTTTCAACCAAGATATGTACAGGTCAGCTTTTAAGAACTGTGCTCTTTAGAGCAAAATATAGGAAAGAAAAAAACACCTTTTTTGCATTTATCTCATGTAAGGCTTGTGATGGATGTTGGAAATCTAGGATCAGAGCCCTTATTAATTTAGTGTATACTGTACAACATTGGCTGATACTTCCAGTTATTCCCTTTTCAATACAATGAATGCAAATTAATTTGCCTTTAATTAAAACATGGTTCTTAGCTGTTTGAATCTAATGGATACTGTAGGGCTTTTGGGGGCCAGTTTAAGCTTTTCCCCAACATGGAATCTCGTTTTTTGTTTTGTTTTCCCAGTAGTTCTTGGCACACAGCATTTTGCTATTTTGAATAACCTCAAAGCAGTCAGTTGTATGATTTCCAAGAAGGGAAAGCTATGTAGAATTTAACTTAGAACAAGCTCTCTCAGTGAAATGAAAGCATATTCTTTATATAAATATATTTTTCATATTTGTAAATGACATTATATAAATATAAATTAATATAAGGTATGTTGGTAATTTCTTTGTCTATGTTTTTTTGTCATTACATCAAACTTCTTGCAAAGTCACATTGGTGTATAACTTAAAATCATCATATTTGTGTTCCTATTTTACTTTATCATTTGAAGTAACACATTTTTATCTTTATTAGAAAGCCATCATCCAATCCTCCTGATCTCTAAAATGATAGCTGCCAAGTTATTTAACTGCCCAGAGAACCAAATTAAACTTTTCCATTTTGCTAAACTCATTTCCCTCTCCTGATTTAAAAAAAAAATAGATTTAAGTATCTATTTAACAGCCACAATAGTTCTTAACTGTAAAAAGCCTTATTTCATCAAATCAGCATGCTCTTGTGTATTCTATGTGTGTGTCTTCCTGTGGCCACCTTTCAACATTAAGCTTGACCTCCTGATCATATGGTGACATATTTTCCCCTCTAATTATCTTTTCTTTTCTTTTTTTTTTTTTTAACTACCTCAGATTTTTTTTTTTTCCAATTTTTAAAATGTGGTCAAAGTTGCTTCATGAGTTCTGGAGACAGATTGTATACAAAGATATACTCAAGGGTATGCATTTAAACAAGAATTCCACAAAGAAAAAGAAAAGAAACTCCTGATGTCTTCAGGCAACAGTATGCCTGCTGCTCCTAGAGAGGTTCCCAAAATTAAAACCTAATTTATTTATTTACTTTTTTAAATGTGTTTCTATTGATTTTAAAGAGAGAGGAAGGGAGAAGGAGAAAGAGAGAGAAACATTGATTGGTTGACTCCTGTATGCACCCCAACTAGGTATTGAACCTGCAACCTGGGTACATGCCCTGACTGGGAATTGCCACTTAGACACACTGGCCAGGGCTAAAAACTCATTGATTGAGGACCTACATGTACTAAGTTAGGCATTTTCACATGTTATTTCATTGCAGTTCTGATATTTAAGAAAACCTTAAAGAATATAGGTTTCTAATTGTCTGTAATACTTACTTTGTTTAGATATAACCCCAGGTCAGAGATATATCAACTTGCTGTTTTTATTTTGTTTTTCTGTTTCTGTTGATTACTGAAGGAGTGAAAACAAGGACCTTCAGTAATATAAAAAGCATTTATTTTAAATCTTAAAGCCTTTCAAGGAAGGGCCCAACTATACCCCTAAGATTTAATGTCAAAAAGACATCATTTTTAATTTTAAGTTTTAGAGAAAGATTGTATGAACAAAGCCTACTAGATTTTGCAGGCCCATTTATAAAATTTGTCTCTGTTTTCTAATTCCTCTCTTAGCCTGGTTCTTTATATCAGCCCTGATTTTACATGGCATAAATAACAATTTGAGAATAACAATCTCAAACTTCTTAGAAGATAAGCATAGCATTCTTTTGTTTAAAAAAAATCCACCTAAACCCTCCAGGCAGTAAGGAAAGAAGCATCAGATTAAGGAGATAATTCATGTTAAAAACAGCTATGGTATTGAAGAATGTATTATGTTGGAATGGTGGGACCACAGTGCTATTTAAAAGGCTGACAAAAGTATGAGTACTAAGTACATATATGCCAAGCATAATGAATTTTGAAAAGTTTTCTATAAAAAGTTATATGTGGTTCCGTTGCATTTTGATTGCTACTCTTTGTGAGTTTCCTTTTTTGACTCTGTGAATTATATGTATTTAATGGTTGTAAATTGATGATTTATTTGTTTTTGACTTAGATCCTACTCAAATGGGAGGACTGAGTATGCTGCTTTTAGCTGGAGAACATGCGCTTGGCACATCAGAGGTAAGCCGGTTCCTCATTCTGCTCATGGGTTGAGAATACAGACATTTGTATTCTGTTCACATTGTGAGTTCTGCACTTCCACTGTTTACAGCTCCTGAACAGACTTTACTTTTGTTTTCATTGAGCTCTGTATGTGCATTGTATTGTGCCTTGAGTGTAACAGAAGTGGTGTGAATGGTCGCAAGAGCACACAGACATAAGGCAGGTGCAGATTTTGAGGTTCTGTGAGCCTCGGGATGAGAAACGCAATGTACAGATAACTTGCATTTGCCATGACTGTGTCCTGCATCAGTACAGCGGGTCCTATGATTCATTAAACTCTATTCATAACATTCCCTACTTTTATCACATTCTCATTTAGACTTGCTAGTGAAAAGATGAGAGATTAAAAAAAGAGAAAACTGTCTGTCTCTTTGGTTCCTGAGTAAATCCACATTTCTGTTTTATAAAATCAGGAGACATGGCATTCCAAGGTTGTTTCATTTTTTAAAATGGAAAATGAAAAGGACCCAGGCCCTCATGACTTTCATTTTATGGTCTTTTATTCCCTTGGTCTGCTTTTGCTAAACATTTTGAGGTATGGTTTTAATGGGCAGGTAGTAGCAGTTCACCATGCATAGTTTGCATGTGTGGAATTCTTCTATTTTCCAGAGACCAAATGAATTAACCTGAAGGTCATGTTATTTTACCACATTCAGCTACTTGATATGGACATTTTTCAACCCCCAACCAAAGTTGCTATGTTGGGCAAAATAGCAGTCAGCTCAGTTTTATTGCAAATGAGTGTGCCAATTAGATTATAGTTGAAGCTTGTTCAAATAGTGATTTTAGAGGATACCATATAAGACCTTTACATCACAAAAGCCTTTTATTATAGTTTACATTTGGGATCCATAATAGTTGACCAAATGTTCAATTTAACTTATTTTGATTCCGTTGAATTCATTAGAGCAAAAAGCATGTAAGTTGGTGGACTGTTAGTTGTTTACATTGTACTAATCTTTAGCTGAGAAAGCATATCACTATGCGTCTTTGCATACTCATTACTCAACATGTTTGTAATGCCTATCAGAATAGCTTCTTGAGCATCATTTCATTTTCTAACACATGGCTGCTACCTAATAGCAATCAGACTAACTCTCACCTAGGTATAGACTATTCCAAGCATTTCGAAAGGTGACTGAATGTTGGAATAATAACACTCACTCGAGGTTTCAACACAGTCTGACTCAGGACTTTCAACAATGCTTCGTATTGTGAAAGTCAGCATCATCTTTTCTAACAGATTATAATGATTACTTCCCAACAACTATTAGCATTCTTTCTAACTTTCAGGAACAAAGGTAAACTGATAAATATCTGTAGAACTCACAGATAGATGAAAATGCTAGTCAAACAAAAGAATGCATTTTTCCTTTGCTTAAAAAGTTAGACTCCTGGCTCTTTTTAGTGGGATTTTCTCCTCCCCACTTTCAAGAACAGCATAGTTCTGACAAAGCAGTGTTCAACCTTTGATTTCTGATGAAGGGGAGAAACCATTTGGAGAATTCTCAAGCTAAAGAAACAAAGCTAAATGGTTGTAAGAAGTGAGTCAGAATTGAATCAGATAAAAGAGAATTAGCTCAGGAAGAAGTTGCCAGCAGTTATGTCTTTAGGGACCACTTCTAAGAATACAACTTTTATACCCACTTGCTCTTACAAATGATTTATTTCTTGTTGCTTTAGGAAAGGAAGTATTTAACAAAGTGACAAGATAATATGCATTCAGTGCAATCGTGTGATGGGGGAAGTGAGGAATGGAAAAACAACAAACTAAGGTTGATAGGCATAAATAGAAAAAAATAATTTCGAACAACTGCTGCTTTTATTAGGAAAAACTCAACAGCCATTTACAGTCACTTTATTTCTTACTATTTTGCGTGGGATGTTTGAAATGTTTAACAAAATGAAGTTAGCTTTTGACAATTTAAATATACTTCGACAATCTAAATTAAAACCAGATTCACTTTTATAAAAAGAATACAGCTTTTTTTTTGTCATATCATTCTCTTGTTGAAAATCCTTATTGTTGAAAATATTACATATGTTTCCCTTTTTTCCCATTGACCCCCTTATGGTCCCCCCACTCCCTCCCCAACCCCTGCTCCACCCCAGGCCTCCACCACCCTATTGTCTGTGTCCATGGGTTATGCATATATGCATACCAGTTCCTTGGTTGATCTCTTCCCACCCCCCCCCACCCCCACCTTCCCTCTGAGATTTGACAGTCTGTTTCATGCTTCTATGTCTCTGGATTTATTTTATTCAACAGTTTATTTCATTAGATTCCACATATGAGTGAGATCATGTGATACTTGTCTTTCTCTGACTGGCTTATTTTCATTAACATACTATTCTCCATGTTCCTCCATGCTGTCTCAAAGGATATATTCCTAGAAGTGGGATTACTGGGTCAAATAGCAGTTTCATACTTAATTTTTTTAAGGAAATTCCATACTGTTTTCCACAGTGGCTGCACCAGTCTGCATTCCCACCAACAGTGTACTAGGGATCCCTTTTCTCCACATCCTCCCCAGCATTTGTCATTTGTTGTGTTGATGGTAGCCATTCTGACAGGTGTGAGGTTATGCCTCATTGTCATTTTAATTTGCATCTCTCTGATGATCAGTGACTGAACATTTTTTCACGTTTCTTGGCCATCTGTATGTCCACTTTAGAGAAGTATTTATTTAGGTCCTTTGCCCATTTTTTAATTGGATTTTTTGTCTTCCTTTTTTTAAGTTGTATGAGTTCCTTATATATTTTGGATGTTAACCCTTTATCAGATGTATCATTGTCAAATATGTTCTCCCATGCAGGGGGCACTCTTGTTATTTCCTTGATGCTTTCTCTTGCTGTGCAGAAGCTTTTTATTTTGATGTAATCCCATTTGTTTATTTTTGCCTTAGTTTCCTTTGCCCTAGGAGATGTATCTACAAACATATTGCTATGAGAGTTGCCTGAGATTTTGCTGCTTATGGTTTCTTCTAGAATTTTTATGGTTTCACATCTTACATGTAAGTCTTTTACCCATTTTGAGTTTATTCTCGTGTATGGTGTAAGTTGGTGATCTAATTTTATTTTATTTTTTGCATATATCTGTCCAATTTCTCAACACCATTTATTTGGAGAGAATCTCTGCTCCAATATATGCTCTTTCCTCCTTTGTCAAATATTAATTGAGTGTAGTGCCTTAGGTCAATTACTGGGGTGTCTGTTCTGTTCTATTGGTCTACTGGTTTATGTCTGATCTTGTGCCAGTCTAAGGCTGTTTTGAGTACAGTGGCTTTGTGGTATAACTTGATATCTGGTATTGTGATTCCTCCAACTTTTTCTTCTTTCTCAAGATTGCTGCAGCCATTTGAGGTCTTTTTTGGTTCCATATAAATTTTTGGAGTATTTGTTCTAGATCTGTGAAATATGCCATTGGTATTTTAATAGTGATCGCATTGAATCTATAGATTACTTTGGGTAGAATGGGCATTTTAATTATGTTAATTCTACCAATCTATGAACACGATATATTCTTCCACTTGTTTATATCTTCCTCTATTTCTTTTTTTCAACGTCCTGTAGTTTTCCAAATACAAGTCTTTTTCTTCCTTGGTTAAATTTATTCCTTTTTATCTTAATTTTTTTGTGGCTATGATAATGGAATTGTTTTTTAATTTCTCTTTTTGAAAATTCATAAAATGGTGTATAAAAATGCCATCAATTTCTGGGTGTTAATTTTCTATCCTGCTACATTGCTGACTTATTTTATTAAATCTAGTCATTTTTTCATGGAGTTTTTAGGGTTTTCTTTGTAAAATATCATGTCATCTGCGAATAATGAGTTTTACTTCCTCCTTTCCAATTTCTATGCCTTTTATGTTTTCTTCTTGTCTGATTACTCTGGCTAGCACTTCCAGTACTAAGTTGAATAAGAGTGGTGAAAGCGATATATTTCTAGAAGTGGGATCTCTGGGTCAAATGGGAGTTCCATTTGTAGTTTTTTGAGGAAACTCAATACTGTTCTCCACAGTGGCTGCACCAGTCTGCATTCCCACCAGCAGTGCATGAGGGTTCCTTTTTCTCCGCATCCTCGCCAGCACTTGTCGTTTGTTGATGATAGCCATTCTGACAGGTGTGAGATGTTACCTCATTGTCGTTTTGATTTGCATCTCTCAGATGATTAGTGACTTTGAGCATGTTTTCATATGTCTCTTAGTCTTCTGTATGTCCTCTTTCAAAAAGTGTCTATTTAGGTCCGTTGCCCATTTTTTGATTGGATTGTTTATCTTCCTTTTGTTAAGTTGTATGAGTTCCCTGTAAATGTTGGGAGATTAAACCCTTATCGGAGATAACATTGGCAAATATGTTCTCCCATGCAGTGGGCTTTCTTATTGTTTTGTTGATCATTTCTTTTGCTGTGCAGAAGCTTTTTATTTTGATGTAGTCCCACTTGTTTATTTTCTCTTTAGTTTCCATTGTCCTAGGATCCCAAGAAAATAGAAACACCCATCAGAAAGGATATATGCACCCCCATGTTCATAGCAGCACAATTTACAATAACTAAGATTTGGAAACAGCCTAAGTGCACATCAGCAGAGTGGATTAGAAAACCGTGGTACATCTACACAATGGAATACTATGCTGCTATAAAAAGGAAGGATCTACCATTTGCAACATCATGAATAGACATGGAGAGCATTATGTTAAGTGAAATAAGTCAGTCAGAAAAAGATAAATATCACATGATCTCACTCATTTGTGGAATATAATGAACAACATAAACTGATGAACAAAAACAGATCCAGAGACAGTGAAGCATCGATCAGACTGTCAAACCTCAAAGGGAAGTCAGGGGAGGGTGGGGGGAAAGGGGAAAGATCAATCAAAGGACTTGTATGCATGCATATAAGCATAACCAATGGACACAGACACCAGGGGGGTGAGGGCACAAGCGGGGATTGGGAGGGGGGGGCAGTGGGAGGTTAAGGACACATATGTAAAACCTTAATCAATAAAGAAAAAAAAAAAGAGTGGTGAAAGCCGACAACCCTGTCTTGTTCCTGTTCTTGGGGAAATGGTTTTAGTTTTTGTCCCTTGAGTATGATGTTGGCTGTAGGTTTGTTATATATGGACTTTATTATGTTGAGATATGATCCCTCTATTCACAGTTTGCTGAGAGTTTTTATCCAAAAAGGGTGTTGTATTTTCTCGCATGCTTTTTGTACATCTATTGATATGATCATGTAATTTTTGTCTTTCAATTTGTTTATGTGATGTATCACTTTTAAGAATACAGCTTTTTAAAACTTTTTCTTTATAATCCCTATTTCTCATCTCAGAAATATAGGTCATTATTGAAAATAATCTTGAGATACTGAAACAATAAAGCATTGAAATTTCTATAGAATAATGCTATCTCTAAATATAGTTAGTTTGAGAGTTCATATCATATAGACATTAGCAGACTTTATTTAGCACCCGATTTTCTGTTCAATATCTTATTCCAAATATGGAGAAATGGTCATATAACTTTAGGGGCTTAGGCAGATGATGAATCTAAAACAAATATAGTAAATAGGTATTTGAATATTCTGAGAGAAAAATTAACAGAATAACGATTTAAGAAGAGAGATACAGAAAATTTAGACTTCTGACATTTGAAATGGATAATTATTGTAAAGTTTATGTTTGCTGTTAGGTAGAACCAGTCTAATAAAGTGACATTTTACAAAAATTCTGCCCCAGAGAAAGGGAAGGTCTAATCATAATGGCTTCCCATGACATTTTTATTCTGAAATATTATTCTTAAAGGGAGGAGACTCTCCTTTGTTCTTTAATCTGAGCCCTAAATACATAGAAAAAGTCTTCAAAAGTCTATTTTTTTAAAATATGGAATTGTAATATAGATAATAGTTTTTCTTTTTTAATTCTAAAAGGAAGAGACTAGCTGTAACTGAAATAATAAAATTTCAGATTAAAAGTTTCTTTGGCCTATTCTGTTTCCTAGATCTACCTGAAGTACTCTTAGAGTTTTTAGACAGAAATGATAGGTTTTTGAGCGATCAGTGGATATTTAATAACAAACAAAATGTTTGTGTTTTGTCTTTTTCCTCAGTCTTCTGATTAACTCTGAAGGTGCCATATCTGTTGCATTATTAAGTCAACATTTTTATATGCTACTATTATTGAGTCAGGCTTGCTTCTCTAGTTTCTGTTGTGATAGCGATGTTTTCTGAAGAATAAAATGGATGAAATTTGCATTTAAGTTTATTTTGGATTGCTTTTTTTTTCTTTTGAATTAATTTTGAGAGAGAGAGAGAGAGAGAGAGAGAGAGAGAGAGATTTGTTGTTCCGTGTTATTTATGCATTTATTGTTTGATTCTTTTATGTGCCCTGACTGGGGATCAAACCCTCAACCTTGATGTATCAGAATGACTCTCTAACTAACTGAGTTACCTTGTCAGGGCAGATCTTCTATTTTTTACATAAATGAGCAACCCTAAATTTCCTTTATATCCAGAGTACATTGAAATGCATTAGTTATTTGGGGTAAGTTTTCAAAAGCAATGTTTTTCATTAATGAATTATGGGTTAAAGAAGCAAAATAGAGTCATTGAGCAAGGCTGGCATAAAGGAGTGACCCCTGTCTCAAAATGGCAGAGTAAGCCTGTGTCCCGAGACCTGGGGAAATATAGTGTAAACATAGGCGTTTCATCAGGAAGAAACCTCGGAATAATGAAGGAGATGGAAAGGAGTGTTTCCAATGAATAGGAGATTTTAGCAAACCTATTTACTATTAAATCAGAAATCAAATGGAAGTTGTTATATCAGTGAAATATGATGTCAGTGCCAGCAGAAAATAGGTTAGCTGAGGGGCACAGAGAACCTTTCTGAATGCCCAGAGATTTAAGTGAACATATACACTCTTCTTTTTAATCTAAAGGAACAAGAAAGTAAAAGTTGAAGAAATAGAAGTAACAGTGTTCACATCAAACTCTGGGAAGAGCTAAAGGGAAGTCAGTTGCATTAAGAGAGTTTAGCCCTTACATTTCATATCACGTAGTTATTTACAGATGAAAATGCAATAAAGTATAATTATTTGACCTCGAGTTTCTAGAGGTAATCTGTAGGACTAAAAGTCTTCTATACTGTTATATTTATTACTTTAATAAAATGTAAAACTAAATTAAAATTTAAAAATAAAGTCAGGGAGTATATAATTCAGAGAGCATGGGGAGATTATTCAGTCCATAATGTATTGAATAGGTTGGATTAATATTGGAAAGGACAACATTCAGTACTGAACCCAAGAAAGGATGTTTTGGGGAATTGTGGAAAATAAGAAAAGTTAGGCAGAGTAATCATAACTGGTAAAAGGTTTGGAGGCATCAATATCTAGTTGAATGACTGAAGGCAAACTTTCAAATGTATAGGAAGTGTATTAGACTGTGGGTCTGTGATATTAGAATGCCTAGTTCTTTTGTTGGAATCAAGAGATAGGACAATAAAGTTATGATCAACTTTTTTCTTTGCTTTCCATGCTGTAAAATAGAGCTAATAATAATACTCTCTTGCCTGTAACTCCCAAGACATCTGTGAAGATTAATTAAATAAAACCTGTAAGGCATTTTTAACTCTCTTGGCAAGCATTCTTGTAGGTATCTAGTTCTGTTACCATAAGTTATTCTTGGCATTTCATATTTAACTTTAAAGCATAAATTATATCAGGCTTACTCCTACAGGCTACAGTATGCTTTACTAGCAGTGCACGTGTGTACGCACACACATAGTTTCTGTTTATTGAAAACTTGTAGCAAAGTACAGTTGTAGTTTACTCTGTTTATCACCTGGTGCTCAAGGAGGAAACAACTTTTTAATACCTGGAAGAAACCAATATAGGAAGTACAACTGTAGTAGAGTAACAGAGTTAGCATCAAAGTTAGTGGAGAAAATGCTAGCTGGTAATGGCATACCTCCATTAAGGAACTTTAAAGGTCCTGTATAAGAACTGAACAGTGTGGGAACCCACTCTGTGCCATCTTTTTACACATTCATTCATTCATACGACAGTTATTCATAGAATACCTTCTGTGTTCCAGGCACATCAGGAAAAAAACACATCTCTATGGTGTCTTAAGATCAGGTGTTTAGAGATAGGAACTCTTCACATGATACTTCTGGCTTCAGAGGGAATCACATTGATTTTCATTTGTTGATCACCATCTGCCTATTTAAAACCAAAACATTTCTATATAACAGAAATTTGAAAATAATAAATTCTGTTTTATGTTTCTAATATTGATCTCTTATCTCCTCCAGGAAACCCTTCCTGCTTGTTTTGAGCCAAATTTGATTTCTCCTCTTCATATTCCCTCATAGCTGTTCGTGTCAGCATTATACATTATAGCACTTTATTATATAGGGTGGGTAAAAGTAGGTTCACAGTTGTGAGTATATGAAACATAGTTTATTCTTATATTATTACTTATTAATTATTGTATTATTGTAAACCCACTTTTTCCCACCTCTATATTTGTGTTCTTTATTATAAACTCTATAAGAAAAGTATTTCAATGTTCTCATTGTACACTGTGAATAAGTCTTGACTCAGCCAGAAGACTTGAAGCAACTTGAGAGAAGAAATAATTATAGGATTGAAGCTGCTGGGCACCCCACTTGCTTGCAGTGTGGTTACTTATGGCAACTAACATTTGTTGAGCACTTCCTTCATTCCAGGCATTGCTCTTAAGTGCATTACATAAGAGTAACTCTTGGTCTCCATAAAACTCTATGAGTTAAGTCTTATTTTCCTTATAAGTAAACTAGAGGCCCAGTGCATGAAATTTGTGCACTTGGGGGGGGGGGGTGTTCCCTCAGCCTGGCCTGCGCCCTCTCGCAGTCCTGGAGCCCTCGGGGGTCGCCACCACCATTGCGCTCACCAGCCGTGAGCCTGGCTTCTGGTGCACTGATCACCAGGGCAGCTCATGTGTTGAGCATCTGCCCCCTGGTGGTCAGTGTGTGTCATAGCAACCAGTTGTTCCCCCATTTGGTCTATTTGCATATTAGCCTTTTATTATGTAGGATATTAAACTACTAGAGGCCCGGTGCACGAAATTTGTGCAGGTGGGTGTGTGTCCCTCAGCCCAAGCTGCACCCTCTCCAATCTGGGACCCCTTGAGGGATGTCCAACCGCCCATTTAGGCCCAGTGGGATCAGGCCTAAATGAGTGGTTGGACATCCCTCTCACAATCCAAGACTGCTGGCTCCCAACTGCCCTCCCTGCAGGCCTGGTCCCCCCGCAACTGCCCTCCCCTGCAGGCCTGGGTCCCCCCCCAACTGTCCTCCACTGCAGGCCTGGTCCCCCCCCAACTGCCCTCCCCTGCAGGCCTGGTCCCCTCCAACTGCCCTCCCCTGCAGGCCTGGGTCCCCCCCCAACTGCCCTCCCCTGTTGACCTGGTCTCCTCCAACTGCCCTCCTATGCTGGCCTGGTCACCCCTAACTGCCCTCCCTGCTGGCCTGATCGCCCACTACTGCCCTCCCCTGCAGGCCTGGTCCCACCCAACTTCCCTCCTCTGCAGGCCTGGTTCCCCCAGCTGCCCTTCCCTGCAGGCCTGGTCCCCCAACTGCCCTCCCCTGCAGGCCTGGGTCCCTACTGACCTCCCTTGCTGACCTGGTCTCCCCCAACTACCCTTCTCTGCCGACCTGGTCACCCCTAACTTCCCACAACTTCCCTCCCCGGCAGGCCATCCTGTGGCGGCCGTCTTGTGTCCACATGGGGGCAAACATCTTTGACCACATGGGGGCAGCCATCTTGTGTCTTGGTGTGACGGTCAATTTGCATATCACTCTTTTATTAGATAGGATTAGGTGAAGAAGAGGAGGCAGATAAGGGTTAAATAACCTGCTCAAGAGTGTACATCTGTGAAGTGACAGAACCAGGATTTGAACCCAGGAGCAGGAGGACTTAGCATCAGTCTTCGAGTAGCACACAGGGGCCTTTGTGATTCAGCCCACCTGACCTCAGTTCAGGCCAGTTCTCTCGTGGAGTCCTGTTTCTGGGGCCAGGCCCTGGGCTAATAAGCACTTACATGGATAACCTCATTTCAGCCTCCCATACGTCTTGTGAGGTTGGTTTATTATTATTATCCTCATTTCATAAATGTGAAAATAGCCTTTGAAGAGGTCATACAGCAAGAAAGTCATAATACTAAGACTTAAACCCATATGTTTTCCTCTAAATCGTGAGATAAGTGAAATCTGAAATAAAGAAAAGGTAGTTATACCAGTATTTGTTAAATTACATCCATATTTTAAATACTGTGAGTGTTAAATTTAAAACAAATACGTATTAAATAAAATTGAGAAAGTTTTTATCTTTATTATAATTTCTGACATCAGTGAAGTAGAGAAGATAATTTTCCTACCTTTTGGTAGATTTGAGCTAGTTTAATATGTGTCTTTCTTAGGCTGATTTTAGGATGCCAACATCCATTGAATTCCCCTTTCCCCCAACTCTTACCCCCACACCATCAAAGCTATTATTTCTTTCTTACAGTTTTATAGCTTCTGAACATATTTTGTGAGGAAATATACCATATTTAAAGTTTACATTACATAGCAAATGGGCTCTTTGAATTCTCTCTTTTCCCAGGTAGAGACCGCCACGTTTTACATCAACTGTTCACTGTCCATTTCAGCTGGAGCTGCCCATCAGCCCAGCCTCTTCCATCTGTCAGCACTGAGGCTCCAAGCCCAGAGAATCAGGTCATTTTATCCAACTCGGATTGACAAGCATCTATTCTCAATGAGTTCCCAGGCTGCATTGCTCAAAACATTGATGAACTTGTATGAGCTCCTCATGAACTTGTATGAGCTCCTCAGTCTCCCAGAGGTGGTGGAAAGGGTAGCAGCTGTTTATAGAAGTTGCCTGGAGTCTGTTCCAGACTTCCATACTAGTGCTCTGCCACACAGCGTATAATAATAATAATAGGAGAACTTTACTCATGGTATGAAGGTGAAACCAGGGACCTACTCTTCCTCTCCCCCAGGGGTTTGGTGAGTGTTCTGGTTGGGGAGTGCTCAGGTCTCTGCAGTGTTACTTGGTTATGCTCTCTAGGAGAGCCCAGTGCTCTTCTCTGCTGCAGCTCAGGCCTGGGGTCAGCCAGCCAAGTACAGTGCTTTAGGACTCAGGCTTTCTGTAACCTGATTTAGGTTTAATGAAGAGTGTCTTCATTTTAGTCTTTAAAAACATTTTGAAGGACTAACTTGGGTGTAATATGCTTGTATCTGATTCACCTGTGTTTAAGATCAATCTATTTGAGAGCTTCATTTAACATCTCATTAAATGCAAATAAAATATCACTCACGTACTGTCACAGCAGGGTAACTGGCAAAAGCCATGTTGTATGAAAGGCAGGATCAGACTGAACAAGGGTGAGAATCAGATCACTGGACGGTGGAATCACACAGGATCTTTACACTTGAACTCTGAAATGGAACCCTCTACCCTCAAACCTTCTCCTGCCACAGTAGACAACCCCACACCCCACCCCTGCTTAATCTTTCTTCCTTCTCTCAATTCTCTCTTTCAATGAAAGGTTTTAACCCTTTGCACTCGCTTGCTTTTTTCTCGAGCTGCTACCGATGCTAACCATGTCGAATCACACTCGACATCCGAGTGCAAAAGGTTAACCTACCTTAGAAATACTGGCATTATCTGACCTCTCTTCTTCAGCCCTGACCTCCTTCCAGACAATTACTGAGGCTTCGAAAATACCATCTCTGGTTTAATTGGGGCACCACATCTCAGCTGGTTTATTTCCTCAACCTTCTAATTGGTCTCCTGCCTTCAGTCACTCCCCAGCCAAGGTCATCTTGCACTCCACTGTCAGAATTACCTAGCTGCACATCTCATTATGCAGCTCCTCTGACTGAAAACCTTGGCTGGCTCCCCATTACCTTCAGCCTACTTTTCAAACTTAACATAGAATTCAAATTCCCCTCAGCCTCATTCATCTCCCATTACATTCCCAGACATCTTAACCTTCGAAAGTCACTGGTTTTCACACATACAGGCACTTGCCTCCATACTCTTCCTCCTGCTGTTGCCACATCTTTTCGCAGTTCTAGTGTTCCTTCTAGGTATATCTCAAGTGTTAACTAACTTTCTTCCACCATCCCTAGAAAGAATGGTGACGGCCTCTTTGTCTTCCCATAAGCCTTGTAATATTCCACCATTATGCACTTATATTTTTTGTGTGTAGCTTTCCTCTGTATTGGAATAGCAATCATTTTAAGGACCAAACACATTCCCTTAGTCTTATTTTATTCCTCAGCATAAAAAAACATATGTGTAGAATGTAAGATTCTTGAATTCAGCAGTCTTAATAGGTGTTTATTGAACACATAATAGGTGTTTATTGAACATTTGTTGAAGGAGTGGGTACTCAATAAATGTTTGAATTAGCCAAAGGCAAGAATGTGTAGTCAGATAAAAGTGCACTTACCCCTTTTGTTGCTTGTGTGTTCAGCACAGTCTGGCTGAGGGAAGCTGTGGTCTTATGCCTTGAGAAGTAGGAGCAGGCTCTTGCTAATACCTCACTATCCAAAGCACTTAGTGCATCTGACTGGTGTGATCTTGTTTTATATCAGGGGCCTGGATCATGTTTCTATGTCTACAGTTTTCAAGATCTAAACTGCACCTGTTGGGGGGGGGGGGGGGGGCGGAATACTACTTCATCATAATTCTTAATTATACTAACTATCCCTCTTTCTTGGTTATTGTGAATTATAGCTAAATCAAAGGAAAGATTGGATTTAAAGGAAGTTGAATGTGTGGTTAACTTTGCTTTTGAAATCACTTTAGCTGTTTTCTTTCTTGGGTACATAGCTACACCTAGTGGCTCTATGGATTATTTCAGAGACTATTTCTAGAAACAGCCCATTGGTTTTTTTTCTCTCTCACCCTTTATTTAACCTCCGCTTATTCAGTGTCTTTTCTTTCCTTTTAATTAACAAATATTTTAGAATCTTTATATTCAGTTATATTTGGAGAATAAGCTGATGCAAGCATAGGAATGGATATTGAGGAACTGATATTTATCCATGACAAGTAATTTAGAGCACTGTAAATACAAACCACAAGGCAACAAGTCAGAGAACATGGGATTCTCTGACTAATGACATTGGTAATAGGAGTCCTTTGTGGGCAATACATTCTTCTTCATTGTGGATGTAATCTCAGTTTTTTTCTAAATGTGTGTGTATATATCATGCATGCACAAATATTCACACTTGTATTAGATGCCTTACTTATCAACCACTCAAGAATGAATTCTACATATACATATCTCCCATGCCATTGAATCACTTTTACATTTTGAGATTTTATATGGAAACTAGAGGCCCGGTGCATGAAATTCTTGCATGGGGGTGTGTGTCCCTCAGGACCCTCTCCAATCCGGGACCCCTCAAGAGATGTCCGACTGCCCGTTTAGGCTCGATCCTACCTGGATCAGGCCTAAACGGGCAGTCAGACATCCCTCTCACAATCCAGGACTGCTGGCTCCCAACTGCTCGCCTGCCTGCCTACCTGATTGCCCCTAACCCCTTCTGCCTGCCAGCCTGATCACCCCCTAACCACTCCCCTGCCAGCCTGATTGATGCCTAACTGCTCCCCTGCCAGCCTGTTTTCCCCTAACTGCCCTCCCCTGCAGGCCTGGTCACCCTTACCTGCCCTCCCCTGCAGGCCTGGTCACCCCTACCTGCCCTCCCCTGCAGGCCTGGTCACCCCTAACTGCCCTCCCCTGCAGCCCTGGTTCCCCTCAACTGCCCTTCCCTGCAGGCCCGGTTGCCCGCAACTTCCCTCCTCTGCCGGCCTGGTCACCCCTAACTGCCCTCCCCTGCAGGCTTGATTGCCCCCAACTGCCCTCCCCTGCTGGCCATCTTGTGGTGGCCATCTTGTGTCCACATGGGGGCAGCCATCTTTGACTACATGGGGGGCAGCCATCTTGTGTGTTGGAGTGATGGTCAATTTGCATATTACTCTTTTATTAGATAGGATATGTCTAGTATGTATCACATGCATTTCTACCTTTTAATAAAGGATATATTTTATAATTATTCTTATCCTGACAACTTAGAATCATAGCTATAAATATTAATTACTGCAGTGAACTGATGCCTTCAGGAGAAACTTTGGGACCATTTGTTCTACTTTAATTTTTTTTAGATAGACCACAATGCTTTGTAAGCATTTGTGTCTGTTCTTTTTGTCTTTTCTCTCTTCTCCCTGTGTCTTCTTGCTTCTGGCACTGTGTTTTGTATTTTTTCCACTCCTTCTTCCTTTTTCTTATCCTCACTCTTGGCCCGGCTGATTTTTTGCTTCTATTCTGCTATGGACTAGAGAGTCAGATAATCATATAGCTTAGTAGCAACCCAATTCTGCTGGCTCCTAATTTTGTTCTCTTTCCATTATACTACACTGAAGATATATGTTAAATCAACACTGCTTTAAGGTAAGAGTAAATAGGTTTTTATAGACTCTAAAATGCATAGCCTTAGTGATTCTGTTACTGTTGTTTTAAATATTGGGCAGCCCTTGTATGATTTCTGTTTAGGTCATTGAGATTCCTCATATTCACATATACATAGAGAATTAAGTCAGTCAACAGATATTCATTGTGTCTGCTATGGACCCAGGTTTATGGTGAGCACAGCCCACTGCATAGACTTCAATAAAAATATATTTTAAAAAATAAAATATGTAGCATAAAATAAATTCCTATGCAAATACTAACCTTTCTGAGATTGTGGCTTGTGTATAAACACATGAAAACCCTGGAAAACACAAATGTGATTTTAGTTTTGTTTTTCTAAAAGGTTTGTATTTTCACATCTCTTATATGTTCATGTAGTCTGGTGATGTGAAATTGGAGAAACACAGAACATGAAAGATGTAGATATTCTTTGGATTTGGTGACAGAAAGCCAAGAGATCAAATAGGCATCATTGTAGAAATGGTGAATATTAACTTTTTAAAACGCATTGTCTTGCTCATCTGCTATTTATGGCATTATTTACAATTGAATGGCATCTTGTATAAAATTTGCAGAATTTACGTTTTTGTCACAGTATTGCCTCAAATTGGGGCAATCAAAACCATTCTTTCCTCAAATAGGAACGTTTTAGGTGGCATTTATCTTCTGTCATATTCCAGAAATTATTCCTGTGATGCTTCATACCATCTTTCCTTGTTTCAGATGTCCTCCGGCACCTGCAGGCCTGATGTTTCAGAATCCCCTGAATTGCGTCAGAAGTCACCATTATTTCAGTTTGCTGAGGTAATATATTGAAATTTATACTTAATAAGGAAATTGTAAAATGAGCTTAAATCTGAGCTGATGACAATAACTTAGAGCAGTGGTCGGCAAACTCATTAGTCAACAGAGCCAAATATCAACAGTACAATGATTGAAATTTCTTTTGAGAGCCAAATTTTTTAAACTTAAACTTCTTCTAACGCCACTTCTTCAAAATAGACTCGCCCAGGCCATGGTATTTTGTGGAAGAGCCACACTCAAGGGGCCAAAGAGCCGCATGTGGCTCGCAAGCTGTAGTTTGCCGACCACGGACTTAGTGCAATGAAGAACTCTGCTTAGCTCAGTTGACTATAAATGGAAAAATTAAATTTTTGAAAGATATGTTGGAACTCCAGAATCTCTTAATTAAGGAATAATTATATGTTTATGAAAGCTTATTATTAAGTCCTGAATATTATTATACTTAAGCCTTATCAATAAATTTTATTCATGGATAGTAAAATTAAGAATATAATTGAGCCCTGGCCAGTATGGCTCAATTGGTTGGAGCATCATCCCCGATACTGAAAGGTCTTGGGTTCAATTCCCAATCCAGGCACATTCCCAGGTTGTGAGTTTGGTCCCTGGTTGGGATGCGTGCAGAAGGCAACCAATTGGTGTTTCTCTCTCTCTATTTCTAGATCTCTTCTGCTCTCTTTCCCTCTCTCTCTAAAATCAATTTTTAAAAAATAGTATCATTGAATTAGTATTAGTCACTTATCAGGTGTTAAATTTGAAGACAGAAACAACTCATGGTTGTTCATTGACTATGCATTCCTTTTTTTAAGTTTAATTTTCTTTTAATTGAAATTTCTTTTGTCAAACCTGTTAGGCTCAATACATCTTTAACATTGGTTGAAAGAGATGAAGTATAAAAGCACATTATCCTTGATAACAAGTGTAAAGGTCAAGACTGCTTCCCAAAATATCTTCATTTACCCTAGAACTCAATATGGAGCTTTCATTAATTAATTTTTTCCTGAACTTTAAAGCACGTCATCTTCCTTTGATCACTGGAATTGTCTTTCACTCAACCTTTCTAACATATGCCTATTGCATAACCGTTTTATACAAGGAGAGCATATTTTAAGTTTCAGATTTTTTTTCCCCCTCTCTAATGTCCTTTCCTAGTGGTTCTCAACATTTTCATTGGAAAACTGCTTTTTACAGTGGTATATTGGGCCATTCCTTTTAAGACATTGTTTATAATATGACTGAATGCCCTGTAGATAGCACAGGAATGTTATAACATAAATTTGCTGACAGGATACTCCTTATCTGTCACTTTCCTTTCTGCCTCTTTGTGGGATGCACCATGAATTCCAATTGTTTTGCACATTGTTTCCTAATGTATTACTGTAACAAGGGATTCACCCTGTTCTCCAGTAGTTATATTCATGTGAAATAGTCTTGGCCCTAACTTTGAAAGCAGAGATGCTTAACCATTGATCTCTGAACCCCTAGGGATCTAATGAAATCTCTAAAATGGTGTATGAAATTCGGTTTTGTGGACATATGTACATGTTTGTGGGTTCTACAGCACATGGAAGATTCCAAAGAGATTTTCTGATCTCTTTGATATAAAGAGTCCCTGATGTAATATTTCTTCAGGAACTCCCTACTCATATCATTAACGAAAGATCTCTTTTATCCCAATATTAATGTGCAAAACGTCCTTTTGTTGAGAGAGAAACTTGTGAAATGCTTTTCAAAAATCTAGATGGTTTATACTGGTTCTGTTTTGTCCACGGTCTGATTTAAGCCTTGAAGAAAGACATTGTCTTTACATAAACTGTCTTCTCAAACTTTTATAGAGGGTTGGTAGAAATGAAAAGTGATATCTGAAGTAAGACCTACCTGGTGTATAATTCTCAGGACTTCAGGAAAATCCTTGTGGATTCCTATTTGCAGTCTGTCATGACTTGCACTGACAGGTTTCATGGTTAGACCAAGAGGAGGTCTACGATTTTATCCTCACATGCGTTCAGTGTCTTCAGAGCACTTGGTTAAAACTACCCACTTATGATAGTTTGTTTATATCTAGTTTGTTAAATAGGATTTGCTTTTACTTATATTTATTCTAAAAATGTGTAGATGTCTGATTGGAATTAATATTTTCCTAATGGCTTCAGCAATGAATAAAGTCAATGATTCCATCACTTTCTCTACTATTTCTTATCCCTAAATATCGTTTTGATACTATATCACCAAAACTAGTTTCATTGTTTTTCTAGCCAACATAATTTAATTGAGATTAAAATTTATTTTTGTGGTTGAAGAGTTATGATTAAGGTGCATTTTTTGCTTAGTAGGTATCTTTTGATGGAGTTGATGAGCACAGTTAATTGATGAAAAATATTTTTATTGGCCTGGGAATGGGCTGACTTTATATTGTCCAGGCTTTCTGTTCTTGTGACTCATTTTCACCCTATATTGTAGCTGGACAGAAGTTTGTGCACTTGGGAACCAAAATTAATAATTGACCTTGCTCTCAAAAAATCCTCGGAACGTTTTCCACATGGCCCTCAGTGCAAACTAATGAGGCTACCATAATTAGGGCCAAGTGGAAACAAAAGGTCTCTTAGTTAAACTAAATGTGGTGTGGCAGAATCCTCTGTCCACTGTCAGGCAGCTGAAGTGAGTGTGTGTGTGTGTGTGTGTGTGTGTGTGTGTGTGTGTGTGTGTGTGTGAGAGAGAGAGAGAGAGAGAGAGAGAGAGAGAGAGAGAGAGAGAGAGGTGTTATAAAAGAAAGACATGCTGTTCGTCTTCAGTGAGCAATTTGTTGAGTTCTATTGCTCTATTATCATGGCTTATTTTCTTGCCATAATCCTATAAAATGGAGACTATCTTCATCATTGTCATCATCAATTTACAGTTGGGAAAAATAAATTGCAGAAAGGTTAGCTGAGCTGTGCAAGGTCGTGTAGCTAGTGAGGAACAGATCTAAGATACCAGATACCCTGACCCACATCCATATGCGTCTCCAATATTGTTTTACAACTGCGCCTAAGCAGAAAACAGCTTGGGGGATAGTGGTGTAGGGAAGAGAGATAGTGACTGTCTTTACTTGCAGCTTCCAACTTTTAATAATATTTTAAGAAATCCATTGAAATAAGGAAATTCATCTCAACAGGTATCAACTGCTATTTGACATGTAGCTAATACTCTCACAAGAGACATGGCAAATGAGCCATGTCTTTATTCTTTAAATCACCTGTTTTTAGAAATATGACCTTTGTCTTCCTTTATAATTTGCACTGTTCTTCTAAAAGGGATTGAGGGTGATGACTCATGTCTTAATCTTCATCAGTGTCTACAGTGGGAGTATATGGCAAAATCTATTACTGTGATATGGGAAAATGTTTTTGTGCATTAAAAACTACTTGTTTCCTTTCAGATATCTTCAAGTACATCCCACCCCGATGCTCCTTCAAAACAGTGTCAAGCATCAGCCTTGTTTCAGTTTGCAGAGGTATGGCCACCTCCTCCTCCTCCTTTTCTCCCACCCTCTTTCCCCCCTCTTCCTCCCCTCTCCTTTGTCCTCCTCCTCTTCTTCTTCTTCAATACTTATTGGGCTCAGAAAACTTACTGTGCTTGGGGAAATACTGGAGTGAATTTTTAATAATGTATAGCAAACTTTTGGTGTGCCTCTTTTCATTCCTGACATAATAAACATAGCTGAATACTGTTTTTTGCTGTCTTTGCTGTAATTGTAGTCAGATTAGCTCCATATATTATACCCATTTTGTAACCATTCATTAAAGAGTTCATTCAGAATAAGCACTTTCTAGTAATTTTATTTCATTTTTGCCTTGTTTTTAATTTATTTTTAAAGCTTGGAAAAACTGTCAACATGAACACCATAGGATTCCAATTTATTAAATTTTCCTAATAGTGAAATTATATGCTGTAATTCATGAATAACTCTCACAGCAATGCAGTGATGAATCTGACCTGTGAAATCATCAGTGATTGCCTTTCACTGTGGTATAGCTTCAGCCAGTATTTTCATTAATCCCAGGCTTGTGTCCAGTCAGCTCTTACAGGATCTCGGATTTCTTTGGTTTGTCAGCCAGAGACAGAGCACACACTAGAGAGCATTTTTTTGGTAGATATGATTAGGAGGCAAATCTGATAGGCTTGATATGGCCACAAGGCTCTGGCTTCCTCCATAGGCTTGTTTCCAGTGAGCACTATATGACAAATCATAAGATGTATATAATTCTTGAAAATAAGATGCTGTCTTCTATAGGTCTTTCCCCCTTTTCCATTATATTAATTCCAGTAAAAAGCATATCATAAACTGATCAGTCCCATATGGGGTTGAGAGAAAATGACAAGCAGGACTTGTCTGTTTAATATTGGTATTTTGAATCAGTTTGATTTGTTGAATAGAATGCTGTGTAAGTGAAATATAAAATGATATCCTTTTGACAGAAGAAAACCAGGCATCTTACTTTGAAAATGATAAAAATTACTTTTAGCCCTTAAGTTAAAAGCTGCTTACTCGTGGGACATTTGTGTCAACCACTGTGACTTTATAGCACAGTTGGCCTGCTCATCCTTTCGGTCTCACTTTAGCTGTTGAGGGCGATGCAATGAAAATGGTAAAAACAGTATCAAATGTTATCATTTCATTAAGAACGATTTGCTTGATGAATTTGAATAAATTAAGATTTTATTATAATTTTTCATTAGGATAGTCTGTTTTTTAAATTTATCTTTAATCTTGATACCTGAGTGAATCCCATCCAACTTTTTAGAAACACTTCCTCCAAAACAGAATGTATTTGCTACATATTGTGTTTGATTAAATTCTGCACTCTAGCATGAATTTTAGAAAGGCAGTAGCTCATCTTTGATACACCTGATATTTACACATTACCTACCAAGAGTATTCAACTTAACATGTAAGTACGGGCTATGTCAGCGAATGCTGGTGCATTTCTAACAGCCATCACCACTGAGAGTGTGATCGTTATTTGAGTGATACCATCATTAGATTTATTAGGAGCTCCTGGAGCCCTGGGCCACTCTGAAGGAGCAGTTTGATGGTGTAACAGCCTGTGTCCTGTGACTCTGGAGGACCAGATTATGTGCCTCTCTGCAGCAAGTCAGTTTGTCCTTACTGCTCAGTGTATGCGTTCCTCCAAGCACGAGGAGGTCCTCCCCACCAGGGGAGAAAAGAACCTCCTCTGACTTGGACGTTGTGCAATGAGACGTTTCCTTGCACAGATGTCATCTTCTCAGTAGCACTTGTCTCCTGAGGGCTTCATTTTCTTGGCCATGGGATATAGAGAAGGTTTGAGGAAGCTTAAAAAATAGTTGTTTTGGAAACTTATGAGTTGTTGTTTCACGACATCGTAATGGAGGAAGGCATGCATGATGGAAAAACAAAATAAAATATTTTGCCCTAAGATCAAAAGCAATTTCCCCTCCCAACTCAGTATATTATTTTTCCTAGTTATATTTTGCCTAGGTTGATAATGTGAGCTTTTTAATTCCTAAGTAAATTAAACAAGTTATAACATACCTCGTTATTGAGTAAATATTATATGTGATTATGTGAGAAGTACTTGATTCTCTCCAATATAAAACTTCTCTATCACTTTCCTCCACTGACCCAAGAAACCCTAAGTAAGGTTCAATCTCTTAGCACCTTATGAGTTGATCTTTTTGTCAGCCTAATACTGTGCTGGTTTATTTAAAACTAAACAAGACTTAACTAGGTGAACTAAAAAGTGATATGAGCATGTATATTGCAGAAATAGAATAGGCTGTAATTACTTTGATCATATCCCTAAAGCTCTTATAATTACTTCATAAAACACCCATCACCTTTGAGAAAACACAGAGACTCTAGTAATTCTTGTTTTAATTAGTCTTAGTAGAGGTTCTAAAACTTTAAATAACACCAGAGTCACCCTCAAGTCATTTTCATCACAGATTGCTGAGCCCCACCCCCAAAGTTTATGACTTATTGAGTCTGGAGTAGGGCCTGAGAATTTGCATTTCCAAAAAGTTTACTATCAGGAAATAAGAGTTTGAGACCATTGCTCTATAATTTAAGAATTTTACCAAAAGCTGTTTATTCATCATTATTATGGCACCTCCTGGTGTTCCTGGGGCCTCATAGGGAAAGGATGAAGTGAGGAAGGGATCGACGTGTAATAGAAAATTTCCCAGTGGGCCACTTTACACCCCCATCCCTTTTCATAGGGATTCTCACTCATCTTATGTATACTTTTATTTAAAAAGTGGCTTTTTATATAATTTAGGAATCAATTTACTGTTTTAAAATGTTTAGCTATAATATCATTTTAAGATCAGGCTTATAAAATTCTTAGACACCATTCCTGCTAATTTAGTTTACAGATGTCAGTAACTCCAGGAAGAGATTAGCTAGATCTACTCTTGGCGATGAGTCATTTATTGTGCAATATCATTATCCTAGAAACACACCTTTTAAAAAAACTATAAGCCTTGGGCGTTTCTTTAAATTGAAAATGTTTTTCTTTCATAAAGAGTCCTAAGTCTTTGCCTAGCAAGGTGAGAAGGATATTTTTTCTTCTTAACCAAACCTGGTAAGTTTTAATACTGAGGTTAACCTATATATATATGGAGCCATGAAACTGAGTGAAGAACATTTTTGCTTCTAGGTTTAAATGAATGCTTACATTTAAAAGGAGAAAATATGTCTGCTCTATAAGATCTAGAAAGAAATAATAGAGTACAGAACCTGTTTTCCCCCATGTCAGCCTGCCTCCCATTCCTTATTGACACTCACAGTTCACCTAGATTTAGCCCAGCCCATGTGAAGAGCCATCACTGTTTGCAGGCCCCTGTTCATTAAGTTGGTTAGAAGGAGTTTCCTAGCTGCATCTTTCATTGTTTACAGGTAAAGTAACACATCTGTCACTTTTTAGATCTCATTTACTGAAGACTAATGACCAAATGTAAAGCCAGGCGGGAGCTCTTGTCTTCCATTATTTAACAAATCTGAAAGCCATGACCATATTCTCTGCTCTGTGGCTGACTCTTACACCTAGAGCATATCTTTGCATTGAAAAATTACATATGGACTTGGAAGACAAAGAGCTAATCTGGATGATTTAGACAAATAGATTTGAATATTAAACTTAAAAGGTATTTTCTTTGCCAATATAAATACACCAAGTTTAAGCCATTATCACAAGTGAATATATGCAGTAAGTGCAAATTTAAGGCATTTGTTTTCATGATGAAATGCTTAGTGTGTTACAGAATATTGCATTTGAAAAAAACTCCATGTACTCACACTGCAGCTAATCAGTGTGAGAATATTACATGTTTTATTGGAAGCATTAATATTTCTTTCGGGTAAGGTAGACCAGTCATCTCACTTTGTTCATTTGTTCTTTGATTCAGTGATTTATTCAGTTATTATTGGTCATTTTCTCACAGGGTACAATGTTTATGGTACCCCTTGTAATTGCAGAAGACTTTGCCATTACCTAATTGGCACTTTTTATCTTTACCACCTGTACTCCCATACCTCAGGCCAGCTATAAAATTAGCAGATTAACATCCAGGGTGAGAATTTTTCTTAGCACTTTTGCTGTGCCTCATGTACTATTACACCTAACCTTTTTAAAAAAAAAAAAAAATCAAAACATTACATAATAACCAGAGGAGAGACTACAGTGGAGTTAACAGATTGTCAAGCACCATCAATTCAAGGAAAATGAAAAGCAAAGCCAGGAACAAACTGTACAGTATGGCCCCCTAGTGCCCTCTACCCAGGAGTGTAGCAATATACCCTTCCACCACTAGCTGACCAGTTATTGAAACATTGAAAAACATATATTAACTATATTGTTCTTACTTGAAAGGATATGTGTGTCTTAAATAGGAAAAAAATAAAAGGCAAAAAATGGGGGGCTGGGGAGGGGGACGGGGAACGAAGTGGTATAACATGTAACAAATGGTCATTGTACAAGCTATGCCTATAATTGAAAACTTAGAGTAGATGAGATTACGAAGAGAATCATGTATAAGTAAAAAGAGAGGGGATCTTAAGACAAAACCCTGAGGGATCACTATAGAGGGGAGAGCCCGCAAAGGAGAACAACAAGGAATGGCCTGAGAGTCGGAGGAGAACAAGCGCTTTGCAGTGATAGCAGCTCAGGGAGGAGTTCTCCGGAGAAGGACCAGCCATGTGCATGCTGCAGAGAAATAGAGAGAAGGCTCCAGCCATGGACATTAACATATGTTTACTTTTTCGGTCCCCACCCCAATTAATTAACCAAAGACATTTTTAGAAAGCATATCTTGTCACTAAGACATTCCATGAAAAAATTTTTTAATATGTTTTTATTGATTTCAGAGATAGAGAGAGAGAAAAACATCAATGATGAGAGAGAATCATTGATCGGCTGCCTCCTGCCTGCCCCATACTGGGGATCGAGTCTGCAACCCGGGCATGTGCCCTGAGAGGGAATCGAACCGCGACCTCCTGGTTCATAGTTCAATGCTCAACCACTACGCCGGTGCCAGCCGGGCTGAAAATTTTACTGTCACATAAATGTTGGACTAAAACACATTGATCCTTCCTACATGTGCCCCTTTGGAAATCGGCTTTCCAGCAACTTTGAGCATTTAAAATAGTTCCCTAAACCTACACAATTTTCCTCTCAGGAGCAGTAAGGAAAATTGTTCTTGCTAAACACTGGTGATTCCTTTTGAATGCCAAGGAACTGTTCTCAAGCCCTGACTCAGACAGCTGAGCATAAACTCAGATGGCAGATAATACATCCATGCCCTCGCTAGTTCTTCATTAAGCCTTGGTTGTGCCATTCACTGCTTTAGGCACAAGATATATGGTAGTGAACAAACACATACAATCAGAGAGCATAAACCTACAGCTACAAAAGCGACAGCAGAGGGAGCCAGTGGAAGAACTAGAAACAGTGTCATGGGCTATCGATGCTGCTCTACCCAGCTTGTTATCCTTCAGCAGTTCTTGAGGGTATCATATGGTTATGTGACAGATGTAATACTCTGCAAATTATTACATTTAACAATAATCCTCTGGCATTGCAATTTTTAATTCTATTCCAATTTCAGTGTGTAACTAATTTTTGCAATTGTACTAAAAGAGTTTATGTTTATTAGTGTTAATGATAAGATCCTTATTACTAATATATGCATTACTTATTGAAAACATAATATGGGCTCAGCACTATTGCAAACCCTTCACCAACATAAAATTTAATCTTCATAATAGTAATATAAGGCAGGTATTATTTTTTCTATTTTGAAGATGATGAGGTAAATGAGGCTCAAAGTCTTAATTATTTGCTTAACTCCACACAGCAAAAAGTTAATGAAGGCACATCTGTCTGACAAAAAAAAGCCATGTTCTTTCTATTATACAACTTTGGTTTAAGGGATGCATTCATGTTCAGTTCTTCCTTAAAGATACTGCAAATCGGTGATTATATTAACGTGTTTGTTTCTATTAGTCTAGTGGTAAGGTGAGTAATTCAACTTCTCTAGAAAAAGTAAAAGTGGCATATATCAGAAAGTTAAGCTAAAGGAAATTTTTCCAAACTTCAGAAAGATTGAGCCTCATAAATTGATCTTCAAAAGAAAAAGTAAGTGATTAGGATGAATAGGAAAGGACTCTGTGAAAAATGATAGTACCTAGGAAGAAAAAGTCCTTAAAACTTCTCAAACTAGGCCCTTCTAAATAACCCAGGTAGCTTATTAAATATTTGCCTCTACAAAGGCCTCTTATGCTGCAGGTCTTTTAGGGAGAATTCCCTCCAGCAGCAAAGCACCTAGACTCTCCTGCAGCTGACAGCTCCATAGACTCCCCTGAGGGTGGGGCTGGGGTCACCTATGGCAGGATTGCCTCCTACAGGGAACTGAGCAATATTTCTGTCTTAAACTGAGAAAGAATTTGGAATCACCAAGAATACAAAAAGCCAGCTAGCTGCTCTAATGATGACAGAACTTCTCCAGGGAAAGCACACTTTGTAAAGATGCTTACCATATGTCCTTCTGAATTCTTTACTGAGTTAGCGTAGAAATGGAAAATGAAATTTTCATGGAAAAATGACAAAGGACAGTGCTGTTCATTGTTATCAGTGCCTGGCTACTGTTTAGCCAAACTGGAAGGAGAGTATGCAGTCAGTGTAACATTGTATGTATATGTGTGTGCTACAATATAGGTCCTTAATTGTACAACTTATTTAGATTTGTGGTCTTGATTGTCAATCCTTGTGTGTACTTAGAACATAGTCTCAAAGGAAGAGCCAATCTATATTATAAAAGGCCTGTGGCTATAACGCCGTAATGAACGGTCACCAGGAGGTGCTTTGATGGGTCTCGAGGCACGGCAGAGTGTGAGGTCCCGCCCCCGCGGCAGCGTGGAAGGTCTGGGATTTTGTGCGCTGGGCCTCTAGTGTTTTATATAAAATTCTTAGCTCCCCAGCTCCTACCATACTGCTTAGGACATTTATATTGGATTCTCAAAAAAAAATATTTTACTTGGTGTTCTTTCCTCAGAGCTCCCAAACATATTCCTTTGCACAGTTAACTAGTCACTTTGGTAAATACAAATGGGCTCTAAATAGCTCTTTTATATATGACCAGTTGATGAGTTGATACTTATGTAGAAATGGAAATGTGTGTCTTCTTGTAAGGTTAGAATTAAATTTAAAGCCTGGAATATAAAAGATAATACTCTTGTCATTAAAATAGCCACCATAGTCATGCCTGTTCTTTTGTTACTGTTTGGAGATTATTTACTAAAATTGGTTTGAAAATTATAATCCCAAGCATGCCACATTTAAAGTTATTTGGTACTTGGGAGCAATGATGTTCTCATAAACTAAGGAAAGTTCCTGAATGTATGAATGGGAAGCAAATTAATATTCTTTATATGAATTGTTTTCAATATAGATTTCTTCAAACACTTCGCAGTTGGGTGGTGCTGAACCTGTGAGACGCTGTGGAAAGTCTGCACTCTTTCAACTAGCAGAGGCAAGTTTCTAAGAATATACCGCGATGTGCTATGCAGAGGCGGAAATCACAGAAATTAATCATATTCCTTTAACTGTACCATTTCACCTTTGCCCATAAAGTGTGTTGTATCTAATTTTCAACAATGAGAGGGTTAACCTTAAATTTAGGGGGAAAAAGGCATCTTGCTAACTAAAAGTCATTAAGCATTGAAAAAGGTTACCCAGGGAAATTGCAAAATCCTTTTCACAAGTAGTAATATTTTAAAATAAGGTCAGTTTTGTGTCTCTCAGATCAGTTAAATAAGTCCAGCTTGAACTCAGAAGAATGGTCCGGGCCCTTTTCCTCTTTGCTGATTCTCTTGTAACATCTGTAAATCCCTAAAACGCACTATTTTTAAACCAGGTGGTTGATGTTTTAATTTTTGTTGTTTTAGAGAACTCAAATGACATGTTCTAAGTCAGGTTTTATAACATCTGTCAGTTGTACATCTGACCTGACATGGATTTAAAATTCCTTTGGCAAAGTAGAAAATGTGTTTTTATAAATCCTATGAGGTGGGTGATAGGTTGGGGAGGTTGATGCCAGAAGTTTTTAGGGTGGGCAGGAGTAGTGACTTTGCCGAGCTGTGACTGCTCTGTCTTACGGGAACCCGTGGAAGAAATGTTTTCAGGACACTATAGTAACAGTTATTTCTTCTTGTGAGACAAATTAGGAGGTAAAAAAAAATAAAATAAAAAAATGGGTAACCAAAATCTCTTATAAACTTTTTTTCCCTCTCATGTTTCTGACTTCCTACCCATGAGTTCTTTCTGAGGTGTTTTGTTGTTGTTGTTTTTAGTGATATAGTTCTTTTACAAATCTTAAGTAGTTTGTTAATTTAATGGGATGTCCTATCATTT
Source organism: Cnephaeus nilssonii (assembly GCF_951640355.1). Classification (NCBI taxonomy): domain Eukaryota; kingdom Metazoa; phylum Chordata; class Mammalia; order Chiroptera; family Vespertilionidae; genus Cnephaeus; species Cnephaeus nilssonii. The sequence goes on along the minus strand of NC_137074.1, from coordinate 70,753,321 downwards.
TCCAAATTTTATGGCATATCATAAAAATTTAGGAATTTTATATGTCTTAACATTAAGCTTTCAAAGTCTAGTCAGATCCAAATTAGAAATATAAATATACAAAGGTCTGAAGCAATAAAGAAGTATATAAACAGCAGAATAAACCAATCTATTGTTGTCTGACATTAAGCTGACCAGCTTCTGTATAAGATAAACTCAGACCCAAATAGAGATCTGTAAATGACTAGAAAACTTAATGAAGACCACAGGAAGTACTATATAATAAAAGGGTAATATGCAAATCCACCGAATGGCGGATTGCAGCGGCAGTGGCGGGAGCCTCTTCCGCCTTCGCAGCAGCACTAAGAATGTGTGACTGCTCCCCACAAGCCTAAGCAGGCAGGCAGACATCCCCTGAGGGCTCCCGGACTGTGAAAGGGTGCAGGCCGGACTGAGGGACACCCCCTCCCTAGTGCACGAATGTCGTACACCGGGCCTCTAGTAGTTTTAATAAAATAGAAGGATCTCTTACCCTTTGAGACAGCATGGAGGGACCTGGAGAGTGTTATGATAAGTGAAATAAGCCAGTCAAAGAAAGACAAATATCACATTATCTCACTCATATGTGGAATCTAATGAACAAAATAAACTGATAACGAAGTGGATCCGGAGATATTGAAGTATGGAACAGAGTGCGGAATCTCAGAGGGAAGGCGGAGGAGATGGATGGATGGTTGGGAATAGATCAGCCAAAGAACTTGTAAGCAAATATGTATAACCCATGGACACAGACAATAGGATGGTGTAGGCCTGGGGCCGGGGGTGGAGATGGATTAGAAGAGATCAGTGGTAGAGAGAGGGGACATATTTAATACTTTCAACAATAAAGATTAAAAAAAAAAAAGAAACAAAGCAAAAGAACTGGGTGAGTCAGTAGCAAAGTACTATTGCAGGTAGAACTTTAATAGTAAGGAACTGGTGCCCAGTGTGCCTTTGGAGTTAGAGTTGTAAACAGGACTTCGTGAACAGAGAGACTATGAGGCCATGAATTTGTCTAGTGTCTTTCAGACTATATAGATTGTTAAGACAATTTATTTGAAAGAAGTGATTATTACCTGGCTGGTGTTGCTCAGTGTTGAACTTCGATCCTTGAACCGGGAGATCACAGTTCAATTCCTAGTCAGAGCAGATACCAGGTTGTGGACTCCATCCTGAGTAGGGGGCTTGCAGGAGGCAGCTGATCAATGATTCTCTCTTACTGATGTTTCTATCTCTCTCTCCCTTCCTATCTCTGAAATAAAACAAACAAACGAACAAACAAATAAATAAATAAATAAAAACCTAAAAAACAAAACCTGCTAAAAGAAGCACTTATCTTGCTTGAATATTAGGAATGTGTAGCCCTCTCTTCAGTTCCTAGTTGTGTGTGTTACTCATATATACAAACACCTACATATGGTTTATATTTCTATTTTTAAAATTTAAGTATTAAAAAAAACACACAAACATTAATTTGAAAAGATATATGCACCCCTAAGTTCATTGCAGAACTATTTACAATAGCCAAGAACGGGAGGCAGCCTCAATGTCTATCCATAGATGAATGGATCCATATGGTTTTTAAAATATTAAACACTAAATTGTAAAACACCTAACTTTTAGTATTAATATGTCTTTATTAAACAGTTTTGTGTTAGAAAAGTGTGGACCTTTGAGGAACTTTGCTGTGGAGCTGGGCATGCTAGAGAGATGAATTTTCTTTCTTTGGCATAAGTCATTAAAAAAAAGGATTCCCTATTAAATCAGAGCTCATTAAAAAAGAACACTCTTCTAATTTGTAGGGATGCATCCCAAATATGAAACAGATGCTATGGTCTAACAGATGTTTGAATGCTGGGATCATAATTTAAAGGGGTAAAATGACTGCAATAAGCCTATTCCAATTATAGTAAATCAGCTTATACTCAGACTTAGTTTCTCATAACATCTGAGTAAAAATACATGCTTTTGGTGAAACAGGGTTGCTAAAAAATAATTTACCAAGAAAATTTTCTAACATTATTTCTCCCACATGAATGTGATGCCATAATGCCAATAGACTGTGTTTTAGAATAACATCCTGAAGCTTCCCAGTTTCTAATTAAACATAAATATGTGCACAATGGATTAACCAGCATCTCCAAATAATCAACAATAGAAATAGGCTTCCTCAATTTATTTTATTCCATGTGTACTTGGTGCTCATTTTTCTTGAACAAAACATAATATTTCATTATGTTGGGTGCCTCTTTAAATAAGTATAAAAGGATATTAAGGAGGATTTTTTTCTTTTGACCAGAATTAGTGGTATTGTCTGAAATCTGAAGGAACAGCTTTCAGTTATCCCATCCCATAGCGAAAGCCTACAAGAGGCCACCTCCAATCGGGGCCAGACCCTTCTATTGGGATTTATAAAGAGATACTCATTCTACTGTCTCATATACTTACTGTGCAGAGGTTTTTCCTCTCATCCCCGCCCTTAACCCAAGTCATCAGTGAGTGGGGAGGTATCATAGGCTATCCACTCATCTAGAATACTTTGGCTTTTCTCCCTGTCCATGAAAGTGAAGGCAGCTCTAAGAGAACCCATATTTAAGGCTGGGGGAGGTACCTACAAGAAGTGGCGAGAAGCAAGAAATGTTGTAGACATAGATTTACTGATGTATCCTTCACCCGTCTGAGCAGGCAAAAAAAGAACTGGAGGAAGTTGGCAGCAGGGAGAGACTTGGAATGACTGCTGCACTCCATTTTGGCATTGGAGAGATGTGTGTGTTTCCCAGGGGTCTAGTGGACACATAGGAAGTGGTCCGGCTTGATCAGACAAGAGGCCATGGGACAGTCACGGGGAGGGTTGGCGGAGCACCAGCCTGGCACAGTGGGGCAGGCTCCTACACCAGGAAATACTTTGCTCAGGACACTCTGATGAGCGCCCATAAGCAGGAGTGATCTTCAGCAGTTTGCACCAGTATGGCTGTCCTGGTACTAAAATACTTGGTATTGTTAGTGCAAAGACTGTGACCTAAATCCCCTGAGTACCTTGCAGCAATGTTGCCAGCATCTCTGATCCTTCCAGCAACTAGAGGGCACGCGGGCCTGCAGGACTTTGTCCCAACCCTGAGACCACACCCCTTCTGACCAGTCAGCACCCCACCTATTAAATATTTTGCATATCATCCCTGTGCTTGGCATCCCCTGACAAGGTCATTCAGTCTTATGTAGAGTTAGCAGGAACAGACAAAAAAGAAAGACATACCCATGGGCAGTTAGTTTTACCTCCACCATTGCTTCTATCCACTAAACCAGAATGTTTAGGCCTTATGAAAGAAGGACTAGGAACCAGCCAGCCAAAGAACTAACTGCTCACCCTTCGCCAATTCCACTCCTGTGGGCTGGCATGGGAGGAGGAGTGAATGAGGAGAACTCCCTAAGATAGGAAGAAATGCTTGCAAGAAATGTCTTCTCTTTGGTGAGAAGTAAGAAATATTATAGGAATATATTTATTGCTGGGCCCTATACGCACTCAAGCAGGCAGAAAGAAAATTGAAAAAGTTGGCAGCAGACACAAAGAGACTTGGATCGGCCTACACTCTTAGTGTTGGCATTGTAAGGACCCCTGTCTATTTCCCTGGACCCTGGACCAAAAGATACGCTGGGGAAGGCCCTTCTTTGAGCATTTGATTGGCATTTTAAACTGGTGAACTGTTAATAGCTAAAAGTGACCTGAAAATTCTGGGATCTATTCCAGGTGTTTTTTAGGAATGTATTCCAACTGGGAAGAGAGATTTGGCATAGTGCTGCTGAGGTTAGGAAATTGAGAAAAATATAATCCGTGAGGATCATACTCTTCAGTTAATCGGTTACTTAATTGGTGCAGGTCCTATAATGTATTGTGTTTCCTTTCATTTTTAAATTAATTAGGTTGGGTCATATAAAGATCTGCAAAGCAACATAGCACCTCCCCCTCTCCCCTGCCCTGAGATCACTGTGTATCATAGTTGCTATAGTTGGAGAACACTTAGAGACATCTTTACCTGTACATTTTAGCAAAGAAAATTTCTACACTTGAAGATCTCTGGTACCAAATTGCCCAGTATCCTAAGTGGGACAGTTTATTCATTCATTGTAAGGACTCATAATTATTGAGGGTCTGGTCCATGCCAATACAGTGAGGCTGCTGAAGCTTTCTGCATGTGGATACACAAGTATTGTTATTATGATGAGATAACTGGGAGCCTTCTTCTAAGTAGTGCAGGGATGCTTTACCTCTAGGTACAGTTTTGACGTTTTGGTGTGCCACTAGGGGCTGGAGCATAAGCCTATCATTATTACTGTTTGTTTTACTTCTGATTTTTCTGAAATAATTTTATGTGTTATTTTAAATAGGTTATAAAATTTTTTGTTCATACAGGTTTGCTTTTATTAGACTATAAATTTTAATAGCTGATTTTATATGCAAGTTTTATTATCTAACCTAAGATAATAACTGACATTTATTATCTACTGTGTGCTAGACACTTTTCTAAGTACTTTATATGTACTCATTGAATTTTCACGCCCATCCTCTGAGGGTAGGTACTGTTATCTTTCCTTTTTTACACATTAGGAAACAAAAGGGTAGAGAGGTTTTCTGTTTTGCGTACGGTCATGGGGACAGGAAGTGTTTGGGCCTCTGTAGAAACCTAGGCAGTCTGTCCCCACTGCGTAGGCTCTTCAGCACTGGGCTATGCTGTCACCTTGTTTTAGATGAGTATAAAGGCTGTGCAAGCTGCTTGTTATAGGAGTTTGCGTATTATAGACGGTTCCATAGAAGACAGCTTACTCCTACACATGTGTGTACTGCTGAATAAGATGACAGATTGTTCAAGACTGCTGTCAAAAAATGGAGCTGATATTTCCTTTTTAAAAAGTGTCTGTACTCTTAAAACTGCCAAGATACCGCTTATACACTTAAATAAGTAAGTGCATATTTGTGAATTTGGAAGACACTGTGAGGGCTATAGGAAATTATGGTGTAGGAATCCTGCCCTCCAGGAACATATTCTTCAGTTGCAAAGAAATAAAATATAAAATGTTAAGGGATAAAATTATAAATAGTGCAAGTGGTTTCATAGGGAACGATGCAATGAAAAGACAAAGCTACATTTGAGTGAAGAGTGGTACACAGATGAATGTGTAAAACCAGGACAGGGAGAAATTATGAGCAGGAATGTTCTGGGGACCCAGCACAGGGAGAGAGCATGAAGATGGGTCTTGATGAAGGAGTTGTTGAGGAAGAGAGGTTGAAACTAGTAGCTAACTTGCTTTGTTCATGGCTCATAACTTGTTGACCTTTATTATCATTTGTATTTGAATTAGTGGCTAATATTTTAAAATTATAGATTTTGAGTAAATACAAATTTTTGATTTCTCATGAAAATTGAGAGATCCAGAAATACTGGGCTAACTTTCCTACATTGGAACAGTTGTTCAGAACGAATAAGTGGCTGCTCCCTTGCAGAGGTGTTTGCTGTACAAATGTGACCATCCTCTCCTTTCCCTACTGAGCCCTGACTCTGGGGCTAAAAACCATTGGTAGCATCCACTTTTACTCGTCCACCTTCCTCTTTTGTACCTGACCCAATAGAAATTGTGACTTGTGCATAATTAAATGGAGAGATGGGGAGAGACAACAAAGAGATAAAGGCAGGCAAGTGTGAGATCGGTGGATGGCAAGTAAATCAGACTGGCAGGAGTAGAGGAGATTTGGGGCAGGGGAAGGCAGAGTGCAGCTGCAAATCAGAATTGAGAGGGTGTTTAGTGTGAAGCAAAGACATTTCTATGTGAACATAATGAGGAACCATTGAAGATTTGGGGCAAAGGTATGCAGTGATGAACGCACCACTTGGAGAGATACTTGGCAGAGTGTGTGGAATGGAGTAGAAAGCCTCTGCGAAATCCAGGTGTGAAGAAGACAGGAACCTGGAGAGGGGGAGCTGGCAGTGGGAACTGGAGGCAGAAACAGACCTCAGGCGAGTTGCATGGGGCTCAGTTGGATGACTGAGTTGATGTGAGAGGCAAAGCAAAAGGAGTGTCAGAGGTGACTGCACTTCACAGCCTGGGTGTGGGGGCGGGGCGCGGGGGGGGAGGGGAGAATGGCTTCCTGAAGTTTGACCCTGACCTGTTGGGGGAGCCTGGGTGTTTGTGGACGAAGAGTCCAATAGTACAGAAGAAGAGAGGAAAGATGCTGAGGTGGGGAGGGATAGCTGAAAAAATCCATTACTAAAAACATCAACAAGAGAGGGATTGCCAGCAAGGTAAGTGGCTGAGTTTGGAAAGCAGAGAAACATGTTCCTCTGAGCACAGGAGGAAGGTAAAAGTGGTCACCACAGCACTGCTGCGTCTGGCCCGGGGTACCCACTGTGTTGTACTTTCTTCTTTATCCCAATTTGTGAAACTAGTTATGTGTTGAGGTGGAGTTGGAGAAGGAGGATGCTGGATCTCTCCAAATACACTCCTTGTGTATAAAAAGCAAGATTATAGATCTGCTGGGAAGAAGGGAATTGGAAAAGTTGTCCTTCATCCTATTTATTAAAAAGGATGGAGACATTTTCAGAGCCCTCGACTCCCTGCTTTTTCTTATATTCTAACTTGCAGAAGCCAGTTATAATTGAAAACAAATAAATATACGTTTATTCTAGTACCCGTAAAAATTAAATCTCATGGAAAAGTATGGCGTACTTTAAGAAAAGCTGAATTAAAATAAAATTACAGAAATTATATACCGTACTGATAAAAGTAGGAAATCCCATCCCTACAATCAGAGTAGCATTCCCACCACTACCAATTATAGGTGTGACTTCAAGTTTTATGTTGTGTCCTCATATATTATGGATGTGCATTATCCCTCCGGTCCTGTTGTAACTCCTGAAGCCCAGGACCTCGGTGTGTGGCTTCCTGCCTCAGCTCCACCTACCCTGTCATCACACACCTGAATTCTAATACTTACTTGAGGGGACTTTTTACCCAAAGTGGTGTGTTGTTGTTTTTTTTCTTTCTCATCTTTTTGTGCAGAGATGGGAGTCATTCATTTTTAGAAAACTCCTAAAACTGCATTTCATACCCAGGTTGCACCAGTTTATTTTTGGAGGAACTAGATTGCAGGAATGTACCTAATGACTTCTTTTAGTAGATGCATTTGGAGTTTTCATGAATGGTATTGTTTCTGAAGAAATAGTAGGTAAAGAGAAACATTTATCCACCATTTCTCCTGGCCTAATTGTTTCAGCAAACCAAATAATAAACTATTTCACATGCCCAGATTTTAGTGTTGGGAGACACTTAGACCACTAGTCTGTGACCAGTTATCTTTTATAATAAAGAAAATTAAATTTTTTTAGCAGCATTGTTACTATTCCCTGAAACCATCAGCTCGTGTATTTTTATGGCAAAAACGTTCTGGTTTTATTTAATTATAGGAGAAATGCACATCTTGGAAAACACTGCTAAAAGCCATCCTTGGGTTATGTCTACATGTTTGGCAGGTAGTAAGCCAGTACAAAATGATTGTAAACATACCTTGGCTGCAAAATATTTGTTTTGAAATTGAAACTCCCTGATTAGTGTCAGTGGGTCTGTTTTCACACTGCCTTTTTTTTTTTTTTTAATCTAGCTGGTTCCTGTATAATAGACAAAGAAGGACAAAATGTAATTAAGAGCAAAATAAAATGGGATGGTACACATTTCTTTGTACCAGTTAAAGTGTCTCTATTTCTGTAGCATTGCTTATCTAATACACATGATTATATTTCACTGGTCATTTCTCTAAGTCTTCTAAAGTAAGGCACATTAAATAAATGAATTGATAGTTCTGAAGAAAGGAATGCACTTTAAAATGTCTTTGATTCCATGAGATAAAGGCTTGATGTACATAGATTTATTATATCTTTAAAGCAAGTCCCCAGTAACAAATCCTGAACTTAAGATGTGGTCTTACCTGAAGTGAACATGACAGCCTCCTTGAACCCCAGAACATAAAGCATGATCCCTCCATCTTATCTGACCCCTCCAATATTCCTGTTGCATTTTTTTCCTTGCAGTCATTTTTAAGAGTATAGTCTTATATATCCATCCAACATGTATATTGTTAGGACCTCAGTTTCAACATACTAGTTTAGTGTGTGGTTTTTTTAGGGAGTGAGTTACATTTTTTTAGTTACATTTCTTCTAGCACACCACTGATGTGCCATTCTGATTACACAAAATAGTGAGAAACCACTTTTTCAGAGTTAAAATTAAAATATTGTCAAGGTTAAAATTAAAATTTCGGTGTTTAATTTTCACTGTGCTCTTGTGAAGCATTGCCAAGGACAGTGTGATTGCTAGTCCAGGCCAGCCAGTAGCAGGATCATAATTAGCATTGTTTTTTTTAATAGACTCAGAAAGTAACTCTTTCTTGGTATGAATCAGAAAGCATTTTAGACTCATCCGTTATTTTGGAACTAGTGAATCATTCAGTTTAACATAGTTATCTGTTGAATGCATTTGTTTTGAAGGCAGGTACTAGGGTATTCTTGGTGAATAATACAAAGGTGAACAGGATACATTTTGTACCCACTGAGTTACCCTTATAAAAATAGAGTGTAGTACCTGAGGAGATACACAATAGATAGCAAGTATTGGTGCCCAGCATTTGATTTAAAACATTAACATTTTAACTTCTCTGAATACAGCCATGGGAATCCACCCAGAAGGTGCCCTGCAGATGATTTTACATTCTCACTTTAAAAGAAGGTGATTGTTCAATTTAAAATAATAATAGAAGAATAAATTGTCATTTACTAAGGCATGTTCTGTTTCGGGGCCTGATTAACAACCTTCTGTTAAGGTCAACCTGACTAATTAATAACAGACATTAATTTTGCACTTCCCAAAGTACAGTTTTATTCATTTGAGTTCACATTGATTTATGGTTTTTTGTGTCCACTATGTGCTTACCTGTGCACATGTCCTTGTATCTTTATGTAATGTAGTGTGTACACACTTTTAAGTTCCATTGAAGTGTTGATATATGCACCCAAAAGAAGATGTAAGTAGAGATGCTTGTACCCAAAAGTAGAACTGAGCTTAATATGTGTTTAATAAAAGTTGCTTCTTGAAAGGTAACTGATTTAAGATCTTCCTGAATCTAATTTTGTTGTATATGTTTCTTTTTTCAACTATAGACTCATTCAATCCTATATGAACAATTAGAGCAAAAGTCTGCCAGAGCCATGATATGCTATTAATGCTACCAATATGAATATTACTAGTAATAATAATAGCCAACATTTTCTCTATATGGCATAAGGCCACAGAGAGATGGTTGTCAGACTATATTATTTTTGTTCTATACAAGGCACTAATTCAAGTACTGTACATGTGCAACTCATTGAACTTCACCATATTCCTAAAGCAAATACTACTAACAATCTTGTTTTATAGATTGGGAAACTGAGGCACAGAAAGATTTAGATAAAATGAGCTAATCAGTCTGCAGTCTTATACAATCTGGCTCTAGAAACCCCGAATTTTGTTTTGTTTTGTTAATCCTCATCCAAGGATATTTTTCCATTGACTTTTAGACTTTTAGAGAATGGAAGGGAGGGGGAGAGAAAGAGGGAGAGAGAGAAACATCGATGTGAGAGAGATACATCGATTGGTTACCTCCCACATGTGCCCAGACCAGGGCTGGGGATTGAGCCTGCAACCAAGGTATGTGCCCTTGACCAGAATGGAACCTGAGATCCTTCTGTCCGTAGGCTGTTGCTCAATCCACTGAGCCAAACTAGCTAGGGCTAGAATCCCTTTTGAGACTGCCTTTCAATAGAGAATTTGCTCATATCTCAGAGTGATGGCATCCATAACTATTCCCAGGTTCTGTTTATGTCATATTGATTTATAGACTACTAATTCCTAAAGACTTTTGAAAATCATTTCTAATATAATGTTTGAACTCGTAGGAAAGGAGATAAAAACGAAATTATCGAAGTCTCTCTGAATTATTTCATTGTCAAATGTGCTAGCCCGGAGTCTGTTTGCCCTGTGTGCTGGCTTATATCCCAAGTGGCTGCAGACTGCCTTTCCTTGGACTCCTGTGTCCCCTGATTCCTAGCTGGGTTCAGCCAGTGAGAGAAACTGGAGGGAGATTAGGGAAGGGGAGGAAAAGAGAGGCCGCCGCGCCATGAAAAGAAGGAATGAGGAGGCTGAGGGTACAGCAGAGGCAGCTTCTCTTTTATGCATCCAGCTCTCTCCAGACAGCCCCACTACAGTTCCATCCCGCCCCTGGGCTTCAGTAGCATTTCTTCCCTCCTTTGGACCCACTGTGCTTTCTGCTGTAGCTACTCACTGGGTTGCCTCACCACTACTTGTTTGGGTGTCTCAGTTCTTCCTGACTTGTGTAACCAACTTATTCCCTGAATTAACTTCCCTTGGCTAGATATACTTAAGTTGTTTCTCTTTTCCTAGTTAGACCCTAACTGGTGCACAAGTCATTTTCATTTTCTGTTTGGTATGATTATAAAATAGGCTAAGAGAATGCTGTTGGCATATTATATCCAGATTTCAGATAATCTTATGTCCTTGTGAACAAAATAGGGGGAGTTTAGACTGGACAATAAATTCTTGGATTGCTAACGTTTATTATTGTCAAGTCAACTGATGAAAGGGCTCTAGAGGTTTGCCAGAGGCTCTGTCCTTGGCCATGTCCTACTCAACATTATTGCCAAAGATCTGGATAAAGATACAAAGGTGCTTATATCAAATGTGTCTGTAACACACAGCTGATAGGCAATTTCATTCAAGTTGTGAAAGGATAAACTTTTTAAGGAAAATGGAATATTTTGCATCTAGGTACAAAAAAATATAAAGAAATAATATAGGAGAGGCCAAGTTTCCCAGCATATTATGTCAGTAAAGAAATCCAGTATTTTAATGGACCACAAGCCAGAAGTGTGACCGTGTTTAAAAGAGGGGGTGGGGGAACTTGTCTTTGGGCCCCATTAGAAGATTGGTGTTCCTGTCAACTGATAAATAGTCCTACTTCTCTTCAAGAAGCATTCACAGGAAGGGTAGAAACTTACTCTAAGAAAGATATTGCTAAATTGAAGCATCAATGTTCCCCAAACCTTGTAAAGCTTTATGTAATTTACAAGTTGTATGCGCACACATTTGTTCATCTTTGCCTCACAACAGTCAGTGTAGGATGTACTCTTACTCTATTTCTCAGCCTTTATTTCCTCATATGGGTTCAAGTCTAAGATACATAGCTCACTGTTTGGTCTTAGGCAAGCAATGTCTGGTGCTTGGTCAGAAACCCAGCTAATTGCAATAAAGCCCATTCTCACTTCAGGACACCATACTGCATCTAGCTTCCCTTTGAAATGTCAGAAGGCTTTTACCTGTGATGAACAGTAAAGGGAACCTGTAACATTATGCTAGAACAACAGACTTGTGGGAAATAAAGTCTGTCTTCCAAGATTTGAAACTCACAAGAGAGGAGGAGTGGATTAACTTAAGTGGCTTCAGGGAACAACAAGGCCTGAGAGGGGTTTTGCTCGATATTTTAAAAATTTCAAACAGACCATCTCCTATGGTCATAGCTTTTGTGCAAAATCTGGGTAACTAACTCTAGGAATATAATTGTGAAATGAATTCCTACATTGGGAAGAATGTTAAATTAAATAACTTCTAGAGTGGCACCCAACTCTATCTGATTTGTTTGCTTTCGGATTTTTTGGGTTAGTGAGATTTGTGGTTTGTAGTTTTGACTAGGAGTGGTTTTATTTTTATAGTTTCACTTTCAGGAACATAATTGTTTTTCTTATAATTTAGGATTAACATACTCTATTTGTCTGTGTGTGTGTGTGTGGGGGGGGACTTTCAAGAGCCTGAAACAAGGAAGTAAAGCGTGACTAGCGCTCAGTGTAATTAACTTCACAAGAAATGCTACATTATTACCCAGAATATGTCCCCAGAGTGAATGTCTGTATTTGTTCCATTTCATCCCTATCGGGGGTGATGAGGAGAATCATTTTGAAATATATTGAAGCAGAGAATAGTGTTTGCAAAGTATTATTAGGTTTGATAAGATGAACTTGTGCAAATGCAAACTGTTGGCATATCACTGTAAAAACCTATATGCTAAAAGGTCCCTGAGATGACTTATTAAAGGCCGTCAGCGTAAAAGTAATTGAAAAAAAACAAACCATAAAATTTACCTTGAGGATGCCTTTCTAATCTTCTTTCAAGAATTAGTACAGTCTTTCTCCCCACATTGGGATAGTTATATTCTTTAAGATCTAGGATAATTGAGGAAGGAAAATAAAATATCTCTGTTATACCTCACAGAATCCTCTGGGATAAACTATTTTTATTTTACAAAGGCAACAGAGGAGTGAAATGACTCATTCCTACTACAAAGTTAGCAAGTAACAGAACTAAGACTCAAACTTAGGTCTTTCAACTCTGGATCCCATTCTCCTTTAACCAAATATAGTTTTCATAAGACAACCTTCCCAGAAGCTGGAAAATGAGAATTCAGCTATATGCTTGTCTAGAGTTTAATGAATATAGCATAATGCCTAAAATCTTTTATTAATTTGAATCATTTAAGTTAGTTAGGCAGAAGTAGACTGATTATTGTCAAATTTGAAGTTTGTTTTGATTATTTTTAAAGGGGACAATAATTTAAAAGTTCAAGCTAATTCCAAGTATGGAATAATAAGGATTTTTTTTGTGTGTGTGTCTTGTTCTCCCAATTTTGTTTTAACTGTTCAGATGTGTCTGGCATCAGAGGGGGTGAAAATAGAAGAATCCAAGCTAATAAAAACAAAAGAATCTGATGGTGGAAGAATGAAAGAATTGGAGAAAGGGAAGGAAGAAAGAGAGATAAAAATGGAGAAAACAGATGAAGCCAGGTTACAGAGGGACACAGAATTTGAAAAATCTTTTAAGGAAAATGTAAAAGATTCTAAGGAATTAAGAAATTTTGAGGAGCTACAAATGAATGATATAATGGCTATAAAAATGGAAGATCCCAAAGAAATTAAAAAGGAAGAATTAGACAAAGATCAAAAGTATAGTCACTTCTCTGATTTTTCTTACTCTGCCAGTAGCAAGATAATAATAAGTGATGTTCCCAGTAGAAAGGATCATATGTGCCATCCTCATGGGATTATGATCATTGAGGATCCCACAGCATTAAACAAGCCAGAGAAGCTAAAAAAGAAAAAGAAGAAAAGCAAAATGGATCGACATGGGAATGATAAATCCACACCCAAGAAGACTTGCAAAAAGAGGCAGTCCTCAGAGTCTGACATCGAGAGTGTCATATACACCATTGAAGCTGTCGCAAAGGGAGACTGGGGCATTGAGAAACTTGGAGAGACCCCTCGCAAGAAGGCACGTGCATCCTCAAGTGGCAAGGGAAACATTTTGGATGCCAAGCCACCAAAGAAAAAAGTGAAGTCAAGAGAGAAGAAAATGTCAAAGGAGAAATCCTCAGACACCACCAAAGAGTCAAGACCTCCAGATTTCATAAGTATTTCTGCCAGCAAGAACATTTCTGGTGAGGTGCCAGAGGGTATAAAAGCAGAACCATTGACCCCCACGGAGGACACATTACCACCCAGCTTATCAGGACAGGCCAAGCCTGAGGACAGTGAGTGTCACAGAAAAATAGAGACTTGTGGTTCCCGGAAATCCGAGAGGTCTTGCAAAGGTGCTCTTTATAAAACCCTGGTGTCTGAGGGCATGCTCACCTCTCTGAGAGCTAATGTTGACAGAGGTAAGTGACTTCTACAAATCTGAAGAGATTATGGAAGGCTAGCAGAATTTCTTCTTTAGACCTATTGAAAAGAACCACCAGAAAGAACAATATGGTATCAAAATGATATTTTACATTTGTACAGTTCTTAATGGGTTAGAGACGGCATACGTTTGTCATTTTACATGTTTCCTAGCCCCTAGAGAAGAGTGTCTTCAGGATATAAGTGTTTAAAGTAATTCAACCCTTCCTTTCTTTTTTACTGGGATAGGCTCAGTGTTTGGTTTGAAGGATCAGTATTGCATGTCCGGAGCTCTTAGTCTGTTTTCTAACACTGATGGAAAGAATTTCCTGAGTCAAGCAGATAGTTTGGCAGAATCCTGACCTGAAGGATCCAGGAGCAAATGACTTAACTAGTCCTCTCCATTAGTTAAAACTATAATTGAAGTGAAGGTTCTTTGAAATATAACAGCATCCAGAAGCCAGTCAGTGTATCTACCTTTATTCCATAGTGTTTCTAGCTTGCCCAAAGGTAGAAACACTATGGAATAATTCATTTGTTTTAAAATATGGTGTCTAGCTAGGGGATTACCTTTGGGCAAGCTAGATTTCAACTAGAAATGTGTGAATACTAGGTCTAGCAAGCCCTGAATGAAGATCTTTGGGAGTACATAGTTCTCCAGGGATGCCATTCCAATAAATCTTGGTGAATGAGAATTAGTAGTGCCCACCAGCAAAGGACTCCCATATTCTAAAGGTAGTGGTCGGCAAACTCATTAGTCAACAGAGCCAAATAGCAACAGTACAACGATTGAAATTTCTTTTGAGAGCCAAATTTTTTAAACTTAAACTTCTTCTAACACCACTTCTTCAAAATAGACTCGCCCAGGCCGTGGTATTTTGTGGAAGAGCCACACTCAAGAGGCCAAAGAGTCGCATGTGGCTCGCGAGCCGCAGTTTGCCGACCATGGCTCTAAGGTGATTCTCTAATGGAAAAGTTAGCAGTCGGTGTTCTGCTCTGGAGTCACACAATAGCTGTTGAGTTATGACAAGAAAACTTATTTCAGAGGTTGTAAGTCACTCTTGCGTATGTTCTTTTGTTGAGGGTGGTCCATCATGAATCACTTTGAGACTCTGAATATTTACTAATAGCATCAGGCCCATGATATCAGGGGTCAAGAGGCCACTTGTGAATCAACTAAGTTGATTTCACTCCCATCCCAATATACCAAGCACATCCTTTCTCTTGAATTGCCTTAGGGAAACGAAGCTCAGGAAAAGGAAACTCCTCCGATCATGAAGGGTGTTGGAATGAAGAAAGCTGGACCTTTAGCCCAAGTGGGACCAGTGGGAGCAAGAAGTTCAAGAAGACAAAGCCAAAGGAAGACTCTCTCCTTGGGTGAGTGCCTGTGAGCATAGTCTACTACACTACACAGCCCCAAGTGTGGTAGGATTTTCAAGGCAAGCATAAATCTCTAACTGCTTATTCTTTGAGTGTTCATTCAGCATTTAGTAAACACACAAGGAAAACGGATCATGTGCATCACCTGATTCCTGCTGTTAACATGTTTGTGAGTGACAGTGTCATTCACATTTAAAGTATCAGACATAGGCCTGAGTTTGAATTGAGGTTCACCATATATTAGTAGTGTGACATTGTAAATCCTTTAATATCACCAGGACGCATTTTCCCATCTGAGGTTTATAGTGGATATTATATAAGTATGTCTACATTTTACATACTGTATGTGCTTTACTTAGTATTTCTAGGCATGTCCATATGTTTGTAAAAAAAAAAATGACAGCTGAAAAATAAGGTAAATAAAAATAATAGATTGAATATTCTCTGGTACAGAGAATATTCAGTAATTAATTATATATTGAAGTGCTGTGTCAAGCAATAGCATACATCGAGATAAAATTATTAAGAATTATTTCATCTTTATATTATACCAAAGACTCTAATACCAATCTTATATAAAGCATTTTGCAAGTTAAGTTATGATATCCAATACTTTATATTGGCGAGGAAAGCATCTGAATATTCAGTTGTACTGTTTTGAAAAATCCTTTGAGATTTCTCTAGGTTCAATTTGAAAAGAATACACTGAGCAGAAATAAATACATTTTTATATTTTCCGTATTTGTTCATAAATGTGTTTAAAGGTATGCAAATTTTATGCATTGGGAATATTGAATTTGGTTTATTCATAAATATTTGTATTTCTGTTTGTGGAATAACATATTTTTCCTTGGATGTTATAGTGCTTCAAAGCCTGGGTAATTCTAAGGCTCTAGGTCATCACAAAGAGTGAGAGTGGAAATTATTTCTCATGACGATGATTCCTTAAGATTATTTATATTGACATGATATATTTATACTTTTATATATTTCTTTTCTAATATTTTTTAAAGTCCAGAATAGTTCAAATTAGTTTTGCTTACATTATGCTTCAACAATGACATGAAATCTTCATGCTTGTCATTGTCAAATGATATTTTTCAAATGAAGTATTTCCTCAAGTGACCACTGAGCATCAGGGCCAGTGCTTTGTAACTCCTGGAATTACCAGTGCTCTGTGTGTCTACCTGGCAAGAGAGGAGCACGCTCATTGCAAACAGTGAAGTCCTAGGGGACACAGCAGGCTTGCAGGTTCCCCAGCGGAAGGTTCTCTGATGCTTCCATTAGGTACTGCCGAGGCTGTGAGAGAGATGTTCTCACCAGTCCTCTTGGAGGAATAAGAAAAGTGCGTTCAACAATCTGTTGAAAATCTATCCCTACAAAGAGATTGCTGTGTGGGTTGGTTTTTTGAAGTCATTTCTAAGGAAGCCACATATAGATTACTGGGAGTGTGGTTTTCTACAGGCTTAAATCAACGGTAAACTTCTGATCTTTCCTCCTCTGTCTCCTTTAAATAATGGCCTGTCAGAATCAGACTATCTGGGTTTCCCTTGTCAAGAACACACCAACACAGTGCCTGAGCAGAGAGAAATGCCACTTCCTGTCAGTCTTATCTGAGATTTCTAAATGAGCATTTTAAACATTTTTATCTCAGAAAAAGTGCTACCTACTTAGTTAACTGTAGCCAAGAAAAATTCACTCAGTATTGGCAGTTCTAATTTTATAGACTTATCCAAGAAAAACAGAGGTGATTATTCTAGTTGAAAAAAGAAAAAAGATTCCCAAGAGACCTTAGGGATTATATCTCACGTTTCATATTTTTGTCTTGCTTATTCAGAGTATCTGAAAAATTCACATCTTACAGATAGCTTTCGGATACATCTTATTAGTAACCAGATAGTCTCTGATTTTCCATTAGCGTAAACAATTTTTTTAAACTGAGCATGAAAAGATGATTTTAGTAAGAGAGAAACGTCACCCCCACCCACCACCCTTTGCTGCTTTGATTAGAAGTTGGTAGTGGCCTTTTTCTGTTGACAGTTCTGATAGTTATCAGACTGTCTTATCTCTGCTCCCCAGTTCTTATACATTCCTCCAAAACTGAGAACAGTTTTAGGTGGACACAGCTCAATTACATCACATAGGTAGTAGCCTTCTGGTAAGTTGGCTACTCCAAGCTGCTCTCTCCCGAGTACGCCTTCCACTTTCCATCCACCAAGCACAGAGATTCTCCCGCAGCTTCTCCTGTCTGTTCGGGCTGTGTCTTAGTAAGTCTCACTGTCAGTGAAAGCCAGCAACTAGCGTAGGACCCAGCAGGCATGCTGCCATTGCTGGGGTCGGGGAGGCCTTGCAGACAGTCAGAAGCAGCCCAAGGATTTCCCAACTTGGCTGGTGGCCTTTCTGCAGTCATCCTGGTGTTAGAGCGGTGCTGCCTGTCTGCCAGTGTGTTCATTGAAAACTGGCTTCGCTTTTCTCACTGCGTGTGTTATCCTCATCCTGGTCAACGCTCCAGAATGATTTCCTAATGTTCAAATTATGTGCTTGTGTTTTCTTTGTGTGTATATGGTTTAAAGTACTTATCAGTAAATATTTAAAAAAGAAAAAAGTCTTACAAAATGAACCAATATACCATATTATCAAAAAGCTTCCCAATATAGGTACATATATATGAATCTTTAGAATGAGATACTTGTCTGGATGGAATATGCTTTGTATTGAACTTAATGAAAACTCCCCATGCCAACGGAGAGAATGACAAATTCCCCACTTCAAAAACATTTGATATCTTAATGTTTCACCTCTTCCAAGATAATATGATAACCTGTCCTGTGAGTTTACCAAGAAAGCTGTGTTGCTAAATCTTTCCAAGCTTTTCTAAAAATGTGGTTTTTGTCCTTGCATAGAATTTATTACCAATTAATTCTCAGGGACCCTGTTTTCAAAAGAAATACCTTAAAATATATATTCTACTGTTTTCTGTTTAAATATTTATATCATATGTCCAGTCATTATATCCCTTCTCTCTTATTAGCTCAGCAAAGCTGGATGAAGAATTTGAAAAAAAATTCAACAGCCTCCCTCAATATAGTCCTGTTACGTTTGACCGGAAATGTGTACCTATTCCAAGAAAAAAGAAGAAGACTGGAAGCATGTCCTCAGAACCGACTAAAACCAGCAAAGGTTAGCTGTGTGCTTTGCCTTCCTGCAGTGTAGTCAGAATCTCCCTGAACCCTCTTCTGAGCTGCTGCAGCTACCCTTAGATGTAACTGCACCTTGGTTGAGGCGGTAGCAATTATCTTGGTTCCCACCTCCCTTCTTTCTTCCTTCTTCCCTTCCTACTTCTCTTCAGCCTCTGTCCTTCGGCCTCTCTGCCTATACATTGGCCCTTACAGGTGTGTAGGTTTTTGAAAGTGTTCCATGTGGTCTTTGACTTTCTACTCTCCAGGATTCTAATTTGGAAAGGCAGAACTTTTCTTGAGCAAAAAGCTGCTGAGTCTAAGTCTTCTGTTCCCTGTGTTTGCAAGAGGTTGGACTATGAGACTATAAAATCATTCCATTTGCTTAATAAGCAGACTTCATTCTTTTTACTGGCAGTATGAACCAATGAAAATAAAATTCCCTGTAATACTTTCGTGATATTTTTTATTTGTTTTGTTAAATTTAGAAAAATTTTGTTCAGCATATTTATTTTCAAGAATATCAGATTCTCCCCTGTGTATATCAGGGAAGCTTTAAAAATTATCATAATGTGGGTGGATGTCAGCATTCATCAAAGGCAACATTGTAGTTCAAAGGGGGGGCCGTTGAAGAATGTGGGACGTTTTCAGTGGTCTCAACACCTAGGACCACTGTTATATTTGGGCAGGGGCTCAGGTTCTAAACATCCTAACCTGCTAGGGATATTCAAGCACAAAGAAGGATTGTCCTACCCAAAATGATAGTGTTGCTCAGCTTGAGAAACATGTCTTCTAACATTACTTTAGGTCTAAAGATTGATGGGGAAAACATACCTCTGTTTTTCCACACGGATGTGAGACTTCATTCAGTTAGCTCTCCTGTAAGATTGTGAATGGAGGGATGAAGACCTGGCATGGCTGAGCTGTGTTGCTTTCAGGATCAGATTCCGAGCAGGGTTTGATGGAAGAGTTCTTGTAATCACCCTGCAGAAGTGGCTGCCTGTTGTCTGCTTTATGACAAATTAGGTTAATTCCCTTCTTTTGTGGATTTCAGATGGATAGATGGTTATGATACGACATATATCTTTATGTAAATCTTACTAAATTTTTGCAGTCGTGATAATGATCACAGATAAATTAATGAAGCGATACAATTTCATGGATTTTGAAAGGATATATAAGGTGTATGTCTAGAGAAAATTATGGTTTCTTCTCTGAAGAAATCTGAACCTCTATCCCTCGGTACCTAAAACCCCTTTGTGCACTGGTATTAATATAACTGAGGAGGATCGCTTTGAGATCTATATCTTAAAATGGCTCTGCAAGGCTGAAGAAAATTCCCCCTTCATGATTAAAGGCACAGAGGAACATAAAAGAGAGTTTAGCTTAGTTTTCCTCTGTGGTTTAGTGGATAAAGAACTAAAAAAGAAATGTTGCATCACCAAGTTTGCTCTTCTGGGAAAATAAAATAGGGATGTATCACGATCTTCCAAGATAGGTAGGAAAGAAATCAAGTAGTCTTGTTGACAGGTAAGCAACTGAGCACTGTAATGATAGATTGTCAAATGCAACGGCAGTCTTTGTGCTCTAGAGATATTTAGGAATAGGCACAGTAGTCCATGAGTCCAAAGATGCCAGGTATCCTGAGCTCCCATAATTCTTGGATCTAAAGTTGCTGATAAATAATTATCTTACAAGCGGATAAAATGGAACTTAATAGATTGATGTGCAGGATGAATTCTCTTCCTCTGTTTTTTTGTAGTTTGAGGCATTAATTTTAGAACTCTGAAGATGGCCGATTATCTGTCAGGAAATGTAACAATAGATTTATTTTTCCCTGAAGTTAGGATCTGTTTTCTTGCAGCCTTCTCTTACTTGTCTGTTGTATGTTTTTTCTCTCCCAAACTAAGATTAACAGTATTTCTGTTTATGTGAAATAGCTTTTTAAAGGTTTGGATTATACTTCTTACAACATCATTTTTAAAGTCTTCTGTTAAACCACAAAGTCACTGGTCTTAAACAGAATATTAGTAAATATGTAGCTGGGTGGTCTTTTAAGATTTTGCTCTGCATAACAACTCATGGAGAAAAAATGCAGTTATAGTAAGGCAGAAATTAAGTAATCGATTCTCTATTTTATTATGGTATTTGTGACTGATTAAAATTTGGCATTAGCAGCACCAATGTACTATTTACAACTTATTAATGAAATTATCATACCAGCTGTGCTGTAATTGCCTGATCTTTAGAGAGGAGATTGTTTTCTTAAACTCTAGATCCTTTGCACCTTTTCTTAATGAATCCTTCAAAGCAAAAACTTGGGTATGAGGTCATTAGTTCATAAGAGCATGTCTCTATAGGAAACCTCGTTCTTCTTCCACCAATTCACCATTTGTCTATATTTTATTTTCTCCTACATTTGTTATCGCTTAACATTCATTATATTTTTCTTTCTGCCTTATAGGTGCTTATTTAGCCACTCCAGGTTATAGGAATTGTGTAGAATTTTTCTGAAACGTAATTTCTAGAGGAAATGATTGTGGGTACATTTATACAGTTATATACCTCAGAATCATAGTACCTGCTTGGGTCTGCACTTCTGTTTTCCCAGTGTCTCCTTGTTTATATCTGTATTTCCAAGTAGTCTCTTCCCTTTTCTCACTGTCCCCTCCACTCTCCCTGCCCTGTCACTTATGTCTCTATAATATGTCTTATCAGAAACTTTAAAACAAAAAGAGGATGAAAATAGCGAAATGCCACCTTCTCCAGCAGGGCTCAGGATATGTTATACTCGGCAGAGCACAGTGGCTTCGGAACAGAATTTCCTTTTGCTTCTAAGAGCAAATTATAATCTGTCTGGCGTGGTGCGGTTCAGCTGAAGCAGCCCATGCCTGCGTGGTTTCTGGTTTCTGTCTCATAGTCACGTGTATATATTCAGGTGAAAGCTTTAAGTTATAAGTCTAAATTTAATTGTAACCTCTCAAAGGATTTCTTTTGACACATTATCTTAAGTATACTGTTAATGTATGAAGCACTTTTTACAGAAGTGTCAGAAGTCAAGAGTGCTCTGCAAAATAAGTAATTTTCAAATGACATAGGGTCATGGAGAAAAAGTTAATTGAGTTCAATTTAGAGTGTTTAAATTATGGCCCAGTTTGACCCTTGACTTCACTTTCCATCTTTTATCTATTCTGTCTTCTCACATACTGTTTCTTAGCTCATCAGACATACTGTTGGTCTTTCTCATGTTTTCCAATTCACACATATGGATTGGAATTTCAAATGGTTAAGCACTTGAGATTTTACTATAAGGATCAGATTTACAAAATTAAAGGTTGAGGACAGAATCCCCTGTTTGGAAAGGAGCCAACTTGAGGATACTGTCAGGGTTAAAGAACTAAGACCTGTTTTAGCCAGGCCAGCCTTTCCTACCAGGAAGTTACAGCTTCCAGGTTGAGCAGAACTCTGTATTTTGTCCTATAACTGTTTCAGAGTCTTCATTGCCACCAAATATTTTCAGGAACATGGTGACAGCACATTTGCAGGTACCGAAGATATATCCTACATAATAAAATGGTAATATGTAAATTACCATCACTCCGCTACGCCCACGATTGGGCCAGCAGGAGGGGCAGGGGGCGGGACTCAGGGTGGCCGGGGTAGCTGATTGGGCTCAGCGTCTGTGCCATGGCTGCGCCAGAGGCTTTCGGAAGGCCTGGTGCACCGGCGGACAGCCGGCCAGCTCCCCCGCGATCAAAAGCCAAAGCCGGGGAGCTGGCCGGCTGTCTGCTTGTGCACCAGGCCTTCCGAAAGCCTCCTGCAGCCAGCCCGCTGGTGCACCAGGTGCATGATTAAATCATGCACTGGGCCTCTAGTATAACATAATCCTGAGTTCCTTAACAGGGCAGGGATTGTCTAGCCCAATGGTTCAGTCCCCTTGATGAATTCTAACTCGATTATGACTGCTTTACTCAAACTTATTCAAGTCTACAGATTCATGTGACCAGTACTAGGGGCACTTTGCTATAAATTATCACAAATTATCGTTTCATGTGTTCATTACAAAAACGACAACCTAGTTTTAGAATTAAAAATCTGCTCTTTTTATAGCTTGAAAACATGAAACTAGAACCTGGGCAGAAGTTGCCACCATTTGAGTTTGGCCTAAAATTTGTTTCCTGTGACAGAGAGTAAGGTTCACTTAATTCACCTCACCTGCTGACCTTGAAGAATGATCACACCAGGCTAGTTCTGAGCTGGCTCCTGTGTCACTACAGTGTCTCACCCCCAAAATGTAGCTTTTTCAGCAAACCATGAACAACATTAATGTCTGGAAAGATTATTATTGTCAGTATCTCTATGGCACCCTCTTATCCTCTCAGATTCTTTGTGTCTGCTATTTTCTACCCAGCTGTGAAGTTGGCATTCAAAGGAGAGGTTAATGCCTACAAATATAGGCCATCCCGCCTAAAAGTTTAAATAGCATCCTAAGCTAGTTTACATACCAGCAAAAAGTGATTTTGTCATAAGGATGTGATGGCTGATGCAAAAACTCTCTGAAGAAAATGTGGTAGGAAGAGGGCAGACAGAGATGGGAGGGAAACTTGAGGGAATGATTTAGTGAATGACAGTTGCTGATTCTTTGTCTTCTAAATAATTCCTTCAAAACTCTCTTCTCCGCTTTTCATTGCCTACCCTCATTTTCCTGCATGGAGTCTCAACGTTAATAATTAAAGGGGGAAATAGTGATAAATTTCTGTATATTTGCTATTTGTTACAATGTTTGACTTTATCTTTTTGAGGCAAAATATCAAACATATGTACCATACTGTTGGGCAGAAATCAAGTTGTTCATTTCTTGACTCTAACATTGCTGCTTTCTAATTACTTATTCAAGTTTTGTGACTCTTTTTTTAGCTGAAGTCGTCCTTTACTTAGATTTGTTTTATAACTATGGTTTGGGGTGGCTAAGAGCAAAGAAGTTTAAAAATAAAAGTTTACAGTGGCTCATCTGTGTGCCGCACCACTCCGGTTGTATTTTTTCCATGTTAAAATTGACAAGCTCCATCTTTAGCTTTGTCCTTAAATTGTACTTTTTAGATTTCTCTGAGGAAGGCTGGATCTGAAAAAATGTATCCTTTCTTTATCGTAACCCCTTCCATAGGTCACATCAGTTTCCTTTGTGAATTACTGTCTTACCCTGTTTTCCTCACACAAATGCACACTGATGAATATAGAAATCATTCTCCTTGTGAACCAATTCCTTATCATTGTTAAATTATCTTCCTGCAGGTAAATCACTAGGATCCTTATAGTCCTAAGAAGTCTCAGAATGGTTTTTCTTCTTTTTTCTACTTCTGTTTGCTATGATTACCCATGTATCTATTATTCAGGTACACTAACCTAAAGTTTCTTAGTTGTATAAAATACGTATGAGGCAGTAATTGTAAATGGACTATCGAGAATATCTGTACTATTAGTGCAGTGTGTACACATGATATATTTTCTTTGGATTTGTTAAATTTATTTATTTTTCATTGTTGCTCACTATTCCTGGGAAACAAAAGCCAATAAGAGGAAAATTTTTGTTTCTATTTTAAACCATCATCAGCCAATTCAGAAGTATTTGCTAATTGGTTATTTAGAAGGATGGCTTAAAAGGGTGGTTTGGTGTAGTCATCAAAAAACACCTGCACAACTTTATGTTATTAGTAATAACAGCAACAACTGTCACGTCTTCAGTTCTTACTTTGTGCCAAGCAATGGCTTAAGAGCTTTATTTATTCGTTGATGTAACAAATATTATTGAGAATGAGTTGTGTGCTAAGCGCCACTCTAGGCATATATCTGTAGAATATATTTGTGATAGAGAACAAAGGACCCTCCTGCCATGGATGTTACATTATGGTGGGGTTACCAGGCGATAAACGAGCCTAAACAATAAGCAAAGTATATGACGTATTAGAAGGTTAGAAGTGCTATGAAAAAAAGAATAGGTTTGATAGAACAACTAGGCAAATGATCAACAAGGAAGGAAAATAATTCTATATACCAGTTCTCTCTGTGTATATAGAACACTTCACCCAACAATAGCAGAATATACATTCTTCTCAAGTACACATGGAACTGCCTCTAGAATGCAATATATACTAGGCCATAAAACAAATACATTTTTATTAAAATAATTCAAATCATGCCTTCTGACCATAGTGGAATTAAAATTTAACAGCAAGAAAAAAATGTGGAAACTCATAAATATGTGGAAATTAACATTCTAAATAACCAATAAGTTAATAACCAAAGAAGAAACTAAGAAATTAATAGGAAAATCAGAAACTTTGACATGAATAAAAAGGAAAGCAACATACCAAAACTTATGTGATACAGTTAAAGTAATGCTTCGAGATAAGTTTATAGCTATAAATGCATATATCAAGAAAGATTTCAAATCAATAACTTAATCTTCTTCCTTGAGACACTATAAAAAAGAAGACCAAACTAAACCTAAGGAAGTAGTAAAAATTCTAGCCAAGACAATTAGGAAAGAAAAAGAATAAAGGCATCCAGATTATGGAAAGGAAGAAGTAAAACTATCTCTGTTTGCAGATGACATAATCTTTTATATAGAAAACTTAAGGACTCCACTAGAAAACTTAAGGATTCCACTAATAAATGAGTTCAGCAGGGTTATGGGATACAAGATCATTATACAGAAACCAGGTGTTTTTTTATTCACTTGCAATGAACAATCCCAAAAGGAACTTAGGGAAAACAATTCCATTTACAATAGTATAAAAAAGAATACAGTACTTAGACATGCAACATGTTGAAAGCTACAAAACATTGTGTAAAGAAAGATGATCAAATGGAAGAACATCCCAAGTTCATAGATCAGAAGACTTAATATTGTTAAGACGGACACACTCTCTCAAATTGATCTACAGATTTAGCCCAATCCCTCTTAGAATCCTAGCTTACTTCTTTTGTAGATACTGCCAAGTGATCCTAAAGTTAATTTGGAATTTCAAGGGATTCAGAATAGCCAGGGCAATCTTCTCAATTTCACAACTGGCTATAAAAAAAGGAAAATAGACATATCGGTCAATGGAATATAATTGAGGGTCTAGAAATAAACCTACATGTCATTGGTCAACAGATTTTCCACTACGATGCCATGACTGTTCAATGGAAAAAGAATAGTCTTTTCAAATAATAGGGCTGGGTCAACTAGATATTCACATTCCAAAGAATGAAATTGGGCCCTTAATCACTGCACACAATATATAAAAATTAATTCAAAATGGATCGAAGACCTAAACATATGAGCTCAATCTATAAATCTTTTCAAAGGAAACATAGGGGTCAATCTTAGTGATCTCAGATTTGGCAATGGATCCTTTGCTATGTTATCAAAAACTCAAGCAACAAAAGACAAAATAGATAATTTGGTTGTATCAGCATTTAGAATTTGTGCCTCAAAGGACACTAGTAAGAAAGTGAGAAAACATTTCACAGAGCATATGAAAAATGCACACAACTCAAGAAGACAGTTAATTTAAAAATGGGCAAGCTATTTGAATAGCTGTTTCCCTACAGAAGGTATACACATGGCCAGTAAGCACATGAAAAAATGCTTGACGTCATTAGTTGTCAGGAAAATGCGAATCAAAACCACAACGAGCGAGATACCACTTCACATCCTTGAGATGGATTTAATAATGGAAAAGACAAGTGTTAGTGGAGTGTAATAAGTGTTAATGAGGTTGTGAGACAGTCTGACAGTTCCTCAAAAGGTTAAACATACAGTTACACTATAACCTAGCAGCTCCACTCCTAGGTTTATGTCCAAAAGAAATGAACACAAACATTCACACAAAAGCTTGTATATGAATGTTCATATATATATAGAGAAAGTAGATTAGTGATTGCTTAGGGATAGGGGGAATGAAGTTATAGGGAGGGGTGATAGCTAAAGGATACGGGATTTATTTTTGAGGTGATAAAAATATTCCAAAATGATGATGGTTGCAAATATCTGTGAATATAAAAACCACTGAATTGTACATTTAAGGCAGGAGCCTGGTTTGCCTCTGTAAGGCAGAGCGTGTGGTTGCAGATGCTATTAGGTGTATCGGTGCCGCAGGGGCAGTTTATAGAGCTTCCGAACTTTTTCAATCCTCACATCAAGCCTGTGAATTAGACACTATTATTATTCCCATTTGAAAAAGAGGAAGCAGACTTATTTAAATGATGAAGTCAGTTTCACAATAGGAAGATCAAAGTATAGAAATAACCTACTTTGGGCAGGTCAGTGTTCTTGTTGGCATTTCTGAATGGTGATTAAAAAATGGCCTTCTATTTTTAATATCTGAGAAAACTAAGAGACAATCTGAGGCTTCTCTCTGCACCAGAAAAAATATTTTTTGGCAAATATTTTTCTGTTTTCAAATAACTTTTTTTCTTCCTAGAATATCCTCAGAAGAGGCTAGAAAGTTATGTAATGCTGTCAGGCCAACCGTTGTCCTGAAAGTGTTGTCCTTGTGAAAAACAGTTTCTTAGGAGGGATGAATGCCTGTGTAGTCCTTTTCTGCGTGATATTTGGGAATTGAAAGCAAAATCTTTCCTTTGTTACAGATGGCAGCTACTCTGCTGTTATTAGTTGTGGCCTGTCTCTAGTCACTAAATCTCTTAATTTCTGCTGAGAGAGTCTTAGCCCTAATGGAGGCTGCTGCCCAATACATTTGAAGGAAAACCTCACTGGGTTTTATAGTGCTCAGCCTTCTAAAATAGGAGGCTGAGCACTAGTTAAGTGAGTAACAACTCAAGGTGACATTTCTTATGACTCAATTTGCTTATTTCACATGTGGGAGGAGGATGTAATTATTTAGAAACACACGGTATTGTTTTATGGAACATTGTGAATTTAAAATATATTTATATTAATATTGTCTATAGGTTCTTTCCAGTCTCAGAAAAAGAACTTATTCCACAAAATTGTCAGCAAATATAAGCACAAAAAGGAGAAGCCTAATGTTCCAGAAAAAGGTATTGGTGCCTTCCATCCTCCATTAAGGTGTCTTGGCCACCTCCATTGCGAATTCATCTTTGAGCAATGCTTCGCGCACTGGCTTCGCCTGGGTCTCCCCTTGGCTTGCTTCACTGTCATCAGCTCCTGATGCAGGCATATTCATTATCTCTAGATCCTGCAGCTAATTGCAAAGAGAGCGCCTTTACTTGGATTTCTACTCAAATCCCATATTTGTCTCTATTTTCAGAGTTCCATATGAAACCTAAAATTGCTTTTTCTCATCTATATTTGGTGCATTTTGTAATTTAGTTTTCTTGAGCTCTTATCCACTTATTTTCTTTGACTATTCTCTATTTTTCTCATGTGCAGCAGCCTTCATACCAGGACCACATTTTCCTCCTGAAACCGTACCAGTTTCATAATCATGTGAAAGTCCCATGATTTCTGAATTTTCTCTGACACTTGAGGATTCTTGTTGAGGATTTCACTCCTAAGTCATAACCTCCTCCTCGCCGCCCCCTCCCCTCCCCCCTTCCCCCCCCCCCCACAACTATGTACTTCATCATTTGCCCAACTCTTCTTTCTACCTCCTTCAGTTCCGTAACTTTTATTTCCAGAGGGCACTAGAGATGTATTGCACTCTACCCTCCTTTACTCTGAACCTCTGTGTCAGTGTTACAATCTTGATGGGCCTTTGAGCCCCGTCAGGGCTCATCTGAAGGTTGTTGTTTTTTTCTTCTCACAGTTCAGGACTCCCACTCCTCTTTCATAGGAAAGATAAATCTCTCCATTTCGTTCAATGCAGCCACGTGTCCTGGGAGTCAGGCTCTCTTTAGCATCTTCCCCGCATGCTAGTGTCGTGACTACCATGGGCCTGCTCATCCGGTGCCCATTTGCATCTCCTTGCATGGCCAGATGTGAAGCCTTTCCTGTTGCTGGGGGAGGCTTCAGATGCAGCTGTCTTCCATGTGCAGACACATGTGCCTGTGTGTTCCTGTATGTAACCTTTTACTTAATTTGGGTCTTATTTTCACCTCCACTTCAGCCGCGTAGTTTTGTTTGGTATGTGTTTTTTTCTCTGCTTCCAGTGGAGAAACATCACTCTTTAGGTAGAATCTGAGCTTGCATCATTCCCTCTTTACTGGTCTTTAGATTTTCTTGATTAAAGTCATAGAATTTACCAACAATGTATTTCATAAAAGGTAAATTTGTTTATTTTTATTTAATCCATTTCCTGTATAGCCTGATTATTTTAGTTGAGAATTAAATAGTTGAAATGAAATTCTGCTTTATTTGTGTGATAATGCTTTTTATTTAAGTTGTTTTGTATATTGTCTTATTTTTTTAGTGTATATATCTATACTGGGAGTAGAGTTTCACTTTCCTTTTCTGTCATTGTTTTTAGGAAGTGGGGATAAATGGTCAAACAAGCAATTCTTCTTGGATGCCATTCACCCTACAGAAGGTAAAAGAAAAAAAAAAGCAATATTCATTATATCATTTCAGGTCATCTGTGCTGGTAAAGGCACAATTTTAATAGGTTTAAAAAGTGTAATTTATATGGGCTCCACCAACAGCATTAGACTTGAGTATTCATAATTGGGTTATTTTAAATTTTAAAATCAAACCTGTATTTTTTGACCCTGCTCAGGGTCAGGCAATCTGTCATATGGAGTTTAACTTGCCAAAAGGAGATTTATAACCTTTGAGCCACATTAATGAAATTTTTTTCATAAATAAAAATACTTAGCTTTGCAGTCATGTTGCAGGCAGATGTTCATGGGAGTAATAACAGGCCTTGCTAGCCTGGGGCTGTCCTGGTGGCTGGGCATGGACAGGCCTGCAGAAGTGGTTTCTAGTCAACCTCCCAGTACCTGTAAATATTTTTAAACTAGAGGCCCGGTGCATGAAATTCATGCACGGGTGGGGTCCTAGGCCTGGCCGGCTATCAGGGCCATCTTGCCCAGTCCCGATCGGGGCAGGGCTAGCCAGAGCCTGGGGGCTTGCCGGCTGCTGGACAGGGCCTGCCGGATGGGGCCTGCTGGATGGGGGGAGGGACAGCGGGAGGTTTGCCAGCCGGAGGGAAGGACCAGGGGAGGTTGACTGGCCATGGGAGGTTTGGCTGTGGGAGTGCATTGACCACCAGGGGACAGTTCCTGCATTGAGCGCCTGCCCCCTAGTGGTCAGTGCATGTCATAGCAGCTGGTTGTTCCAGTCATAAAGGTCACTTAGGCTTTTATATATATAGACTAGAGGCCTGGTGCACAAAATTCATGCACAGGTTGTGTGTGTGTGTGTGTGTGTACGTGTGTACGTACCTCAGCCCAGCCTGCACCCTCTCCAATCTGGGACCCCTCGAGGGCAGTCAGACATCCCTCTCACAGTCCAGGACTGCTGGCTCCCAACTGCTCACCTGCCTGCCTGCCTGCCTAATCACCCCCTAACCACTCCTCTGCCAGCCTGATCAACGCCTAACTGCTCCCCTGCCAGCCCGATTGCCCCAACTGCCCTCCCCTGCCGGCCTGGTCACCCCTAACTGCCCTCCCCTGATGGCCTGGTCCCCCCCAACTGCCTTCCCCTGCAGGCCTGGGTTCCCCCCAACTGCCCTTCACTGCAGGCCTGGTTGCCCCCAACTGGCCTCCTCTGCCGGCCCAGTCACCCCTAACTGCCCTTCACTGCAGGCCTGGGTCCCACCCCAACTGCCCTCCCCTGCAGGCCTGGGTCCCCCCCAACTCTCCTCCCCTGCAGGCCTGGTCGCCCCCCAACTGTCCTCCTCTGCCGGCCCAGTCACCCCTAACTGCCCTCCTCTGCAGGCCTGGGTCCCCCACAACTGTCCTCCCCTGCAGGCCTGATTGCCCCCAACTACCCTCCCTTTTAGGCCTGGTCCCTCCCAACTGACCCCCCTGCCGGCCTGATCACCCACAACTGCCCTCCCCTGCCGGCCATCTTGTGGAGGCCATCTTTGACCACATGGGGGCGGCCATCTTGTGTGTTAGAGTGATGGTCAATTTGCATATTACCTCTTTATTATATAGGATGGATTAACTCTGAGGCCTATGTATGGCCCAAAAAAGGGGCCCATATAAGACCATATAATGTTACAGGTCTAGGTGTAGATTTTATTTCAGAATTTCTCACAATTATATTTATTTGTGATATTATCTAATTTCTATTAAATATTGAACCCTCAGGTGAATTCTCATTTCTGTGAAGGTTAAGGAGCCACCCGCCCCTTCTTCCCATTGATTTTCTTTTTCCACTGTAGATAATTTTAAAGAGCTGACCGTTTTCATCGTGCTTAATTAGTTGATTCATTTGAAAACTACAAGGGATTTTAGAGGTCATCCCATTCAACCTATTTGATTTATTTATGGCTGGAAAAGGGAACTTAATGATGAGTAGCCCATGTCTCTGGACTCCCAAATACACTCTCTTTTCTTTACTAAAAAGGAGAAAAAAATTAAAATGCTCATTTCGCCTAAATAATTTATCAAAAATACTTATGTTTTAAAGGTATTTATAAAAAATATACAAATTTGAGTTTGTTGTAAACATGGAATTTTTTTGTTTGGTAGGTACTGGTTACATGAGCCATATGACTGCTTTTACACCATTTACTTTTACAGAAAATGCCAGCAGCATGTATGTTTTCTGACCTGTCACTTCACATCACAACCTCTGTGGAGTATCATTTCTGCACTTAAGCTGGCAAAACAAAATGTGAATTGTTGTGCTGCTCTCAGTATTAAATTCCAACATCTCAAAGTTAATATATATTAGCTCTTGTGTATTAAAAATAGATTCTACACAGATTTGATAAATAAATGTAAGGCGCTGATAAGGAATCTAAAAAAGAAGTATTTAAGAAAGACCACAATACATTTTTTTAGTGATACTGCTCTAAATATTTTGTGTTTTTAAACAATGAAAAAACCTTACCTCATATAAAATGGGTTATCATGACATGTGCCGTGTGGTAGAAAGCATGAATTAGGTAGGAATTCGGAGACCTGGGTGCTGGTCTCAGATTCACCACTAGAGAGCTTGTTTCAGTAGAACAGATTGTTTAGCCTCACTGGGATTCACTGTCTGTGTTGGTGCTAAGTGTGAATGTGACTCCTGTATTAGGGGTGGGTAAATGGTGAGGTGTGGTAATACATAAATTCTATTTCCCCTCTAACACTTGATTTTATTATGTGATATCCTGAAAGTAGGTTAATTTGGAAGCCCTAATTTTCTGCCATTTCGGGAACAGAAAAGTAAATCAATTTTGAGTCTTGTAGGCAGTCCCAAGGGTTTAGTTGGAAATAGAGTTATTATTGGTGATATTTCATTATACTTATTATTAATGTATATGGAACAAAACTTTAGAGAACATGCACTAAAAATTGTATGCCCTGTAGTGTAGAGTGCAAATTCATTTTACGTGGCCAGAAAAAAAGGAATAGGTTTGAGCTTTGGAAATTACCAGTAATTTAAAGTGACCTTTTCTTGTTACTTATTTTCATACCATCCCCTACATTTACTTGTTTGGGTGGTAAACAATGTACTTTGTGAATTATCTCAGCTCTTCATTCTCTCTCTCACTTGTGGCCATATCACTGCTTATTAAAACTTTACTTTTAGGAGTGTAAAAGTATAAGAAAATGAAACCATAATCAGAATAATTGTAGGGTGTGTAAACCACCCTAGGCAAAGGTTAGACAGGAGTTGTTTGTAATTGATATCTATAATAGAAATGTTGACTCAACTGAAGCTACAACTGTTAACTGTTTCTAATTTCTGTTAAAGTGGAGGACTTAAAGTTCATTATGTTTTCTTTATATCATCCCAAGTATAATTGTATTACAATTTGTATTTATTTTTTCAAAATATCAGAAATCACCTGGCAATTGTAGCTCAGTGGTTGAGTGTTTATCTATGAACCAGGAGGTCATGGTTCAATTGCCTGTCAGAGCACATGCCCAAGTTGCCAGCTCAGTCCCCATTAGGGGGGGTGCTGGAGGCAGCTGATCAGTGATTCTCTGTCATCACTGATGTTTTTATCTCTCCCTCTCCCTTCCTTTCTGAAATTAATAAAAACATTTTTTAAAATCAGAAATCTTTAGGTGATTAATCATCATATCTGAGGTTTAAGTGCTAAGCTTATAATCTGGTTTAAACATTTCCACCCATGCTTTTAAAATTCAAAATCACTAAACCATTTCTTAAAACTTTTGTAGATCATAAAAAAAAAAAAAAAAGATTGCTTATAGCCTAGATTGCTTATAGCCTAGAATTAAAGGCAAATTTTTCAGATAAACCAAGACAGCCTGCCTCTGTCACTTTATCTTTCCACCAAGTTATGGTGTCATGCTTATTCTGAAGCTAGGTAATACTTAATATTACATTATAGTTTCCATAGGACTTTTACACACACACACACACACACACACATATATTTTTTTTATTTTTATTTTTGCGAAAACTAGTCTTCACATCAGCCTTGGTTAAGTAAGAAGGGCTTATTAGTTCCAAATACATGAAGCCTGACCAACAGAAGCAGGAAGGGAAGGAAGAAACCAATAGTCTTTCCACATTGGCTGTTTTTCAGGCATATCTGTAGATGGTCCTCATTTGGCTCAGATGTTAGTTACAAATGGTGTCCTATAAGAAAAGAAAACCAAAAATCTCAGACTAGGAATCTCTGTAAGATTAGTTTCTTTTGCAATACATCTAATTATGGGGGATAAAATTTTGTTTTATAGTTAGATTTTCAAACAGGAGCCATAGCACTCAGGCTAACTTGATCTCCTCAGTTCAAAATAATTGCTACTTCACTTCAGCAAGGTCTCCCAGGACCTTAGATTAAGTTCATTCATTTGGTTATTTTTCCTGTGTTCCACTCAGTGTCCCACTGCGTTTTCAGTTCACAGGAGACCAATCAAAGGCAATGAGATTCCAGATTTGGCTATAATAATTGCAGTGCAAGTTGGATTCCCCTAGTTGGAATGTGAATTCATGACTCTAGAGCACTCTAGTGGTCTCCTGGGGTACAGTGCAAAAAATGATCTCCACATTTTGGGAGTAGAGTGTGGAAAACAGAGTCTGTTACTGCCACATTCCTAATGCTGCTCCAGGAGTGAGCTCACATTATCACTCTCAGGTGATCCGCGCCAAGTGTGTTATGATGATCGTGGAGTGAAAAACTAGCCCTGTGGACGTGTTTTGCAGTGCTTGGGTAGGTTTGTGTGCCCAATTCCAAGCCAAAAGAGAAATGACTTAATTTGGTTTTAGACGACAAGCCTTTCTTTTCTCACATTTCCGTTAGTTTGTCAGGGAGAAAGAAAAGGGAGCTGGCATGCTGTCTTGATACTCAACTGCAGGCTTTTTTCCTCCCTGAGCTTTTTCTGTTTCCTGTCCCTTACCACCAAGCCTGTGTGTGCTAATGTTGCTGGACTCAGGTCTACTGTCCTGTCCCAGACAGCTACTTCTTTGACTTAGTCTTACCTGCTTTCCCAATTCTTCTGTCCGGGGGAGAGTTCTCCCTGAGTGCTGACCCTGAAGGCTGGCTGTCATCTGTCTGGGCCACCACACATGATGTTCTGGGTTGGTTACCTCCTGGGTCAATGCATGGGAAAGGACTCACTCTTAACCTCTCTTCCAAACTCTAGCAGCATCACATTACACACCCTTTTATTTTATTATTTTATTTTGTTGTTAATCCTCACCTGAGGATATTTTTCCATTTATTTTTAGGAGAGAGTGTAAGAGAGAGGAAAAGACAGAGAGAGACATTGATGTGAGAGAAACACATTGATTGGTTGCTATTTTTCCATTGATTTTTAGGAGAGAGTGTAAGACTGAGGGAAAGACAGAGAGAGATATCGATGTGAGAGAAACACATTGATTGGTTGCTTCCAACCGAGGAGGAGCCTGAAACCAAGGTACGTGCTCTTAACTAAATCGAACCCAGGACCCTTTGGTCTTCAGGCCAACACTCTATCAACTGAGCCAACCGGGTAAGGCTACACACCTGCCTGCAGGGCCCACAGTTACTTCCGGATTTGACAGGGGGTTTAGAGAAGACACCTGGAGAGGTGGAATTGCCTCCTTTTCAGGGATTTATGAAAGCGTGCAATATATTCTCTTTTTTGCCTTAGTCTGCAACCTGATGCACTCCTTTACCGTCTCCCAGTACACAATCTCTGGGACTTGACGATTGTTGGTCTCTGTTAGCCAGCTGGCCTTTGACCCCTGGCTCCTTGTATGCTGGTTTCTGAGCTTCCCTAGTCCCAATGTACTTTTAGGCCTGAACTGTACCTCCCATTTGCAGTCCCTTTGCGGCCATCCTTTGGCTTTTTATTGTGTTTTTACCAATTCATCTGGAACACACAGCAAAAGGAATAAACGTTGAATAGAAATGAAACCATTTGAAGGCTTACTCCCAAGAAAAATCTAACAATCCTAGTCAAGGGATTACTCTTTATTATTATTATTTTTTCCAATTACAGTTTGTATTCATTATTATTTTGTATTAGTTTCAGGTGTACAGCATAGTGGTTACACAGGCATACACTTTACCAAGGGGGAGGCTCTTTCCTAGCCCTGATCCTCTGGAGCAAGCTGCACATGTGTTTTTCCCTGATCAGGACCCTGATTCTAGGCTATGTAGCAAAATAAAAAGAATTTGGGGGACTGGGTGGCTCCCTTAGAGCTAATTGAGTCCAGTCTCCATCTTTACAGTTAATGAATTTGAAAGTCATTAGTAGAATCCAGCTTTCTCTATACTGTGTTATCTCCATCACCCCACCATCTTTCTGTAGAAACCAGGTCATCTTTCCCAACACACCTGGCCCTTGGCCCTTTTTTGGGTACCCATGCCTTCTCTTTGACTTCCTTGGTGTTCTCTCTCTCTCTCTTCCTTTTCTCTCTCTCTCTCTCTCTCTCTCTCTCTCTCTCTCTCTCTCTCTCTCTTTCTTTCTTCCTTTCAATGAGTAATCTTTTAATATAATATACCCTTCCTCTTTGGAACTTGCTATTATCTTATTTACAAAGTTTTGAATTTTTATGGGAATAGGAAGAGAAGAGGTAAATGCTTACCTGGAAGGTGCATTTATAATGTAGTGATCATACTGGAGAGGTGAGTAAGATCCACCCTGTAATCAGAGGGACAACTGATGGGTCTGGATACAAAACCATAAATTTTGCTGCTTGTGAATATCCAGTAGAGGTTATTTAATCCTCACTGTGAACTTAGATTTGGGCTTCTTTAACCTAGAGGAGGCTTTGAATTTCAGGGCTAATGCAGAATCATTAAACATCATTGGAGTGTTTCTAACCAAATTATCTTTTATTTGCTTTTATGTAGCTTTTATCGAAGTTCAAACTGAAAAAAAAATTAAATATATACCACGATTGGCCTGTGTTATGCTAAATATCAAAGTATAAATATGCTAAGACTGTTTGACTTGGGGTTATATCTACAACTTAAAAAGAGTCTTTTTTTAATTTTTATTTTTTTTATTATTTGCTTGAAAAGGTATTTGGGAACATTGCCAAATAGTGCAGTTTATTTTTTTAAATAATGATTATCTTAAGCCTGTCCCCAAACAGCCATCTATTATGTAATACTGAGGTAAGGTCAAGCCTAAATTATGATTTATGCTTTACATACTTTCTTTTGATGTAATTTAAATTATTTCTTACTTGTGGAATGGGAAGTCT
This sequence comes from Cnephaeus nilssonii, assembly GCF_951640355.1. Classification (NCBI taxonomy): domain Eukaryota; kingdom Metazoa; phylum Chordata; class Mammalia; order Chiroptera; family Vespertilionidae; genus Cnephaeus; species Cnephaeus nilssonii. The sequence continues at coordinate 70,717,211 of NC_137074.1, read as the reverse complement.
GGAGTCAATATCTTGAGGTCAAACATCTTACGAATTCATAACAATCCTTTCTCAAGGATGTGTCTAACTAAATCCATTAGAAAGCTAGATTAAAATTGTTGAATGAAGCTTATGCAAGTATTCATATGAACAGTGCATTATTTTATATCCTTATTTTCACTCTGTTCTTTTCTTATTTCAGCTATTTTCTTCTACCTGCATTACATATATTGTCTTATTTCCAGTGTCTACCTTCACACCCTCCTCTGATAAGCACCTTCAGTTATACTACAGGTTTAGTTTGCACAATTTCTCATGTCAAACCTTGATTTCCTGAGCCACCTTCCCCTCTTCTTTGTCAAAAACCATTTCTATGCCTGTCTTAAGAGGTTGGATCATTAAAAAAGGAAAAGATGTATCTCTTCCCTGCCCAAGAGACCTTCAACCACTGGAATAAAAAAAGTCCCAATCATGAAACATGACTACATGTATGTACTCCTAAATGCTCACTATACTCGTATCTGCATATCTGTCTTATTTTGAAATAAAGGAGAGAGGGAGATGGATGAGCTCCTAAGGAAACAAGTATATAAGAAAAGACACAGCATTCCCAAACTGTTTGAATCAGGAGTAAGTCTTTGGTGTCAAATGTGTTCCTTGCTCTTGACTGTGCTATTTGGGACACAGGTGTGTGCTATTAAACAATTTACTGATAATCCAGTCAGAATTAGGGACCTAGAACTAAACTTTCCAAAGAGCCCTGCTGAGATATGGTACTTCATGAAATTGCCTCATGAAGAGAAGAACTTACATTTAGACATGAAATTGTCTAAATGTAAGTTCTCCATTCAGAAGGGTCAGACATTGAGAATGTTTCCTTCTAAGAGCAAGCACAGTCACCTGATCCTGGAGTTTAGCCAGTAGGAGAGAGTCTCAGTCCGTGCTGGCTTCAGCAGTGTTTGTGGGGTCCTGGCCAAAGACATCAACAAAAGGGTCAGGCCTCACAGCTTCTTTTTCTGATTAGTCCAACTTGGTGATTGAAAGCGAATATCCCAGGGAGAAGTATAACTTTAAGAAGCACATATTTAGCTCAGTATCCTCAGAAGAAGAGAAATTTATCATCCTCTTCAGACCAGCTGGCCAAAAGGATCTCAGATAGGGATCCTGACACCTGCAGAAATTGTGGTCAATTGGGACACAATGGCCTCTTCGTGTTCAGTATTCTATTGCGGGGGGGGAGGAGGGTGCATCTTAATCCTCTGTACTTAATCTACCAAAGCAAATAGATATATGTGTTTAAGATTATGGGCATTTTTTTTCCCCATCAATACTTTGAAAATTCTAAATGTAAGTTCTCCATTCAGAAGGGTCAGACATTGAGAATGTTTCCTTCTAAGAGCAATGTCGGTGCCTAGTGTTTTTGTGTATAACTATGTATGGTTTGTCCTATTTCAGCCATATTTACAGAAGACAAAAACACCACAGAGCCTGCTCATAAGGTTAAAAATGCCCCATCCATTCCCAACACTCCAGAGCCAACAGCAACGCAAGAACCCCTGGTGGGCAGCCAAAAGAGAAAAGCAAGGAAAACCAAGATCACACACCTGGTCAGGACAGCAGATGGCCGGGTGTCACCAGCAGGAGGTACTTTGGGTAAGAAGAGGGAGCTTTAGACAGAGATAACCAAATCAAACAGCTGACCCTCGTGGCCACTTGGGCCAGCAAGTGACTATAATACGCCAACTGCGGGTTTAGTCACAGTGACATTTTCTCTTTCCGGGTCTCCTTGATAACTAGTTTTCTACAGACTCCCAAATGTGCATGTTTTAGTCCATGCTTTAAAATCATAGCTCTTTTTCCAAGAGCCTATTTTGACTTACTAGAAAGGAAAGGTAATTTTTAGGGCTGTCAGCTTCTCCTTCCCTTTCTCAGCATGCACAGAAATAGTATTGGTTAAGTAAATTCCCAAAGATCCCAGGCTTTTAAAAATCCTGGATGAATCGGTGTTTCTCCATGGCTCACTGCTCAAGCCAGTGAGAGAGGGTACTTTAGGAAGCATCCAGCACTTCTGCAAAGCTGACTGAGCCCACCCAGGGAGCTCGAGCATGCTTCTGTATTACTCTAGTTCTCTGGGCTAATCTTTAACCAACTCTTCACTTACCGTGAATTTCTCCATTTTCGGTTGTGGTCTGGGGTCTGTTTGTTGTTCCTGGTGGTCTCCATGGCAGTAGAATTACCTGATGAATCAGAGCTTGACACTGAGCATCCTCCCTCAGATCTTGGGCTGCGACGCCTCCTCAGCAGTAGTGCTCTGAGCTGTTGCCATGCTGCCTTTTAGCACCTCTCTCGTCTCTTTCTGTCAGTCCCAAAGGAAGAGCCCCTCCCCACCACCCTCATCCAGTAGCCAGGAAAAGGCCGAAGGTCCATAATGAATTCAATAAATAGGGGAAAATGTTTAAATGAGTGTTTTTTGAGAGTAAGATTTATAAATATCTGATTTAAATTAATCTACTTGTTAATAGAGATTCATTATTTGCTGAGATAGAATTAGAGGACAATTAGTGAATTTTATGCATTTCTCTTGTTTTGCTTTTGTAGATTGGTAGAACAAGAAAGTATATTAAAGATCCCTAAGTTTTCCCGGTCACATAAGAGGTGAAGCTCCAAGGGGCACACTTTGGTTTTGAATGCTTTGAACTACTAAGCAAAAGCAGGATGAAGACTGGAGCCCAGTTTTCCTCATATGCAGTCCAGCAGGCCCCTCCCTCATTTACTTTCCACTGTGGGCTCTGCTCTGTGATTTTCATTTTGTAAATGGTTATAGCCTCATTTTTACTTGTAGGAAGATTTTAGAAAATACTTTCTTTCATGTAGGAAAGCACATAGCACTTTCATGTTCACTTACTCTATGACATTTACTCCCTTTATCAATTATTTTCTGCAGTTGAAATGTTTTTAAAGTCATGATAACACCTGCCCTCTATCTTGGCTACACAGTAAAGAAAGGGTACTCACTTCCGACAGGCATATTGGCCCCTTATCTTTCTTTCAGCAGGTCTTCAGAACAAAGTGACAGCTTGGGGTCTCATTGGGATTGAAACTTTATTGGGGTTAGTGTTGCCACCCTAAGTGTTGTTGTCATAGCACACTGAGTAAGCGGGTTGCCCTGGTAGGTAGGGCAGCTGCAGCTTCATCAGAAACGTTTGGTCAGTCAGGTTTTTAAGGGCCCTTTACTGCATCCACCAGCCCCTCTGCAGAAGTCCCTTACGCTGTATATTGACTAAGCCCATTTTCTATCTCCAACACTAACCTATTTGACCTTGAATAATATGCAGCTTCTCTGCTCAGCATCAGGACACAGTGCTGCCCACCGCTGCGGTTGAGCTTAATAACAGAGTTTTGTGACCGTAAAAGAGATCCTATAAAAGCCTTACTATTCAGTGGATAACAAAAGTGAGCAGTGAAGAACGTCACCTCATTTCACATTGCCTGGCACGGAGTTTTCTCTGCAGAAAACAGAGGGGCCCTCTCCTGATGGATTTCTCTTGCATTGCAGATGACAAACCAAAGGAACTGCAGAGGAGTCTCCCTAAAGTCACTGAGACAGGCTGCCATGACGCGTGCGCACACAGCAGCGAGGCCATGGAGACACGGAGCAGCACTCCTGAGATGCCCGCCGTGTCTGCGTTCTTCAGTCTGGCTGCGCTGGCTGAAGTGGCCGCCATGGAAAACGTGCACAGGTTAGCGGTGGGAGCCTTATTCCGCCAGGGCCCTGGGGACCTACCTGTTCACTCTCACCCCTTGCACAGAGCGTAGGTGGAGAAAGCAGCATAGGGGACAAAATCAGCCTTTCTGACGTCGTCTGTGATATTTTCACAATGTATTGGGGTTAATGAGACTTGGTTCAAGAGCACTTCTGTTTATGTGAGGTTACGAAAGTGTGTGTGCTAATTAATTATCAGTGAGAACGTAGCCAGCCAAGTATTTTATTTTAAATGCATTATTCTATGGCTAAACTTTCATTTCTCTAAAAAGCCTGAAAGAGCAAAGAAGCAGCATTCTCAAATCAATTAAGCATGAGATTTGGAGTCAGGCTTCAGACCTGGGTTTGAGTCCGAGCTCTGTCAACTGCAAATTGCAAGGTCTTGAGCAAGGTCATTCACCTCTGTACCTTGTCGTGTCTCCTACAAAACGGGTGTCGCTGGTGCTCATTCCATAGACATGCGGAATAAGTCTAACGTCCCAGGGCCAGCAGGCCGTGCACACCCTCACCGAGGAGGGTCAGTGGCTGTGGTGGTACCAGCAGAAGAAAACAGAGTTGGTTCAGGAAAAAGGCATCTGACTCACAGCAGACAGAAGGCCTGGATTTATCTCCCACTCTGTGCTTGCTACAAAGTAATTTCATTCTCGGGGCCTCAGTTTTCTCATCCTGCTTTGAACACAACACTGTCCCCAAAGAATCACCTGGTTGTAAGGATCAGCCAAGAAAATAGATGTGGAAGCCTGTGGAACTCGGGAAAGCCCACAGAAAGCATATTAACTTCTAAGTGCAAAATGGAGTGTTCTGCCACTTCATGGATCTTTTGGGAAGGCAGAAAAGACTTGTGTAAATTCAGGGATCTCATGTTTTTATTCAGAGTGGATTACCCACAGATGAGCTACTTTCTTAACCTTTCGATCTTCAGTACAAAGATCTTGGAATCACGGACGACTTGTATACCCACCTCGCAGGCTCCATTCTCCTCAGTCACAGCAGGCTTAGGAGGCCCAGACGGAAGCTTTGTTTGCTGCTTTCTCTTTATCTGTCATGTTGCAGTTCCAGTCCTGCCTCATAAATAGCCTCTGGATATTTACCACAGGTCACATTTCTTTTCCTGTGTGCACCGCAAGTGCCTAACAGCACGTGGATGCTGACAGACATTGTTAAAATCCGCTTAGGTCTCTGCGGGCCTGAGGGAGAGAAATGCTCAGACACTTCTCCACTTGTGGAGTTCGCAGTCGAGTACAGAGGACAAACTCGTACACTTACACAAAGGATTAAATATGTGCCCCCATAAATTGTGGAAATAAGAGGTAATGGAAGAATCAGGGGGCGGTCATATTTCAGGGCTCAGAAAAGGCTATCGTACAGTCCTCCCTGCTGTTGAGTGTTCCCTTCTGAACAGGACTGTGGTCACACCATGGCTGTCATCCAGCCTTCCACAGTTCCCAGTTTCCAGCAGCAAGCACCTCAGCAAACCATTCCTTCTTACCCACGCCACCCCCGAAGTCCGGGGGCACTACTTGCAGTCCACATGGGCCGAGTCCTTTCTTGCCTCTGCTCCTTCCCAGCCTCGTTCTTTGTCCTCTTCTCTCACTGCTACTGAAGTCTGCCCTCTCCCCATGTACCTCTCATAGACCTGCCACCATGTTGGTTTGTAACTATTTGCGCATGCTTCTGACTCCTTCCAGTGTATTTTGAAGAAGAAAAAAAAAGCTCTGGTTTTATTCTCCATATCCACAGCTTCCTTAGTTCCTGTCACGTCAATGGATGAATGGGCGAGTGAGTTTTGGGGGTGTTTTTTTTACCTCCCACTAGAAGAACGATATTGCTTAATAAAATTTTACTGTCAACTTAACAAATGGTTAGTGTCCTGAATATCTAGAAAGACAGATTCTCCCCAGGAATCTTAGTTGTAACTTAAGCCCCTATGTGTTAAAGCAGAGCTACCATCTACCCTCTACCTACAGACGTAATGTAATTGTACCTGGTTGCACGTCAATTCATTATTGCGGAGGCATTTAGAGAGTGGTCAACAGCGTTAGGGGTAGAAATACATCACCTGCTGCTACCTGCATTCTTGCCACAAGAAAGCTTAACATTAGGTTTAAAAATCCAGGGTAGAAAGGCAGTTCCACAAAATGCCGGACACAGGAAGTTTCATAAACCTTTGTTGAGAGCCTGTGTATTTACAAGGAATTTTATAAGGAGGAAAGTTCATTAAACTTAACCCTAAAATCTGCCCTTCCAGGTGGGTCTGTTTAATCCCATTTTAATGTTGGCCCAAAAGCTGAATTAACTTGCCAGGAGCGCGCAGCCAAACTGAGTTAAGATTTGGACTCAGGTCCTTGAATCCAGTGTCCTTGCCGTGGCTCCACGGTGCTGCTTTAGCATCTCTCATGTCCTGGCCGGGCAAGAAGGCTCTCCCGACCCTTCCTTCCCCCGGGAACGAGGGCCATCAGTTCGTTGCACCCACATCGTTCTCTCCCATCACACTCCCGTCTTCCTTTCCCATTGATTAAGTTGGACTTTCACCCCAATTTCTCTCCCTCTTGCTCTCTCTCTTTTTTACATTGTCCTTTTCATTTTTAACTTTACTTTTGTTTGTTTGTTTGTTTCCTCTTCTCATACTTGTTAAAATTCTTTTGGTTTTATAGTATTATTACATATTCAATCTTAAAGGTAAAAAGTAGCATTTTAATTTCATCTTTCTGGAGCAGAGTTGAACATATTGAACAGTTGGTGCTTATAGCATCCCTACATGAATAAACAGATTAATCCAGAAGTGTGATTGTAATACACGTTTTGTTTTTCTGAAAGCCTAATATCTTAGGCTCAGTGATCATTGGATTCTGACATACCCAAATGTTGTCATTTATCTACATTACTTTTTTTTTTTCTGTGCACCAAGAGAAAGGAATTGGATATAGTTGTGGAGCAAATATAATTTGAATTTTAAAATAGCACCCTTTGTTCCACATAATCTGAAGAAGATACTATATTGAAACCTTAAAACCAGTGAAGACATTGTTGCTACATTGAATTCCTCAGCACAGTGCCATGTGCCCTGCAGACCACTGTGGGCCAGAGCGGTGGGATGCAACATGCAGGCGTCGTAGGCCTGTTGGAAAATGTCAAGGAGGTGCCCAAGTCTATCTTTTTAGACTAAGAAGCTCTGTATAAGTCACCAAGAATTTAGAACAGTTTTGTTATAACTATGAAATAAGACATTTTGTTCTACTCGTTAAGCTGAAGCGGAGTGGGGGGAAAAAATCAGCTATGTTCATTGTAGTTCCAATCCAAGTAATGGGATTTTCCATGAATTTTCCTAGTCTTGCCTAGAATTTTCTCTCCATGTGTGTTGTGTTTGGCCCAAATTAACTGGATTTTCTCACACTCTAAAATTTAATCGGTACTTGCCTTTTCCCCTCTGTGTTCTTTGTCCATATGCCTGTGAAACTTTTCTTAAGTTAGGAGGGTTTCAGTGTTTTCACTTATTTTTTGTGTCCTGGTACACCTCTTTCTCTCCAAGGACCATTGCTGTTATTGGCCTTAAGTTTTAATTGGGTTTATTATTATACCACTTAAGAAATGAGCCTGGAGGTTATCAATTAGTGTAGCAGAGTGTTCCCCTCAGGCAAGTCAAGGAAAGGAACCTGTCATTTTTTAATTTCAGTGGATTCAGGGGAAGATTATTGTCCAGCATGTCAGCCCTTGACTTAAAGTTTCCCAGTTCTGAGGGAATTTGCCAAATCTGTTGTTGCTTCAGCTTCTACAAAATACAGTTGGATACAGAATGTTTTCTTGAGTTGTGTGAGAAATCCTTTAAAAAAACAACAACGATATATGTAAAGAAAGAAACTCTAAGGACAAAATTGGTTTTCATTAAACAGCATAAGTAAAAAGTCAGCAGAAGCCATTAAACAAATTATCGGGAAGCGCTATGTTATTTATCCTCTCCTATTTCTGATAACATAATCTGAATAAGTGTTTTTTTTCTCTCTTGCTTCACAGAGGTCAGAGGTCAACTCCGCTCACCCACGATGGACAGCCAAAAGAAATGCCACAGGCTCCTGTACTTATTTCCTGCGCTGACCAGTGAAGCGCCCTTTAATTGTAAAACATTGTGCTTTACCTACTACCCTAGCCTTGTCTTTACCGAGGGATGCCAGTGAGTTCACGTGGTGGGAAATAGAGACTGCAAACAAGTGCTTGTTGCCCTACATGGCCCAGATTCACTTGAAGCAGAAGTTAGCCTCCTGGGCCCATTTGTTCATTCGGAACCCAGAGTCTTTGTGGGTGATGTTCTCTGTCTGATAATGAGCAGAAGTGGAATGATCCTGGAGCTTTGCTTTCTATTGAAGGCTGTTGACGGTAATAGGTGGTAACTTGGTAAAAGACTGCCTTTACTTTAGCTCATCCAGCATCTCTTTTACCAACCAGAGAGTGTGAAACTAGTTTCGTATATTACCTAGTTATTCTTTCAAAACAAAAACACAAAAAAAACAAAAACAAAACTGACGCACTGCACTAGTTATTATTAGATATTCTTAGTCTTTTTTGTACATGGAGATTTAAGTTCTAAGATGGTTTATATAATAGGTTATACCTACATTTATATTGTAGAATAATATTAAAAAGCCTGTTCCGAGACTCCCACGCAGCATGGGCAGGCAGATGTACCATTGTTAGCGGTGTATGCTCGGCCTCGTGGTCCATATATTCTGCACTTTTTATATTTGCCACCAGAGCAGTAGTTTGCTGGCAAAAAAAAGAGAGAGAGAGAGAGAGGGAGAGAGAAATTACAATTCTTAACAAGCTGAATTTTTTTCTTAGCCTTGAGTGACCAAGAATAATTTGCTTGGGGCAAATTGTGGCAAATATTTACCTGGACAGGGGAAGAGTCCTACAGATTACAGATTACTGATGTTTTCATGCCTTGAGGATTCTTTTATTTTTACACAGGGGTCTAAGTGGGTCTAAGTGACCAATGGATCGTTCATACAAACAAACAAAAAAAAGAGAAAAATATTATTCAGAAGTGACCTTAGTATTACTTCACTATTCTGAACACATTGAAGACACTCACTTCATGTGGACCTGGAGCCACAGACCTTTCCATCCATCCCAGACAGACTGGACGGGGAGCAACTGCTATGCACAGCCTCGTCGGCGCTGCAGGTGTTTAGAGCCATTTCGAGTTTGTGTTGTTAAGGAGGTATGCCTGACCAGAGTGGGACTCAGTCACAGACCCACCTACAAGTTTCTGTTTCCTTTCTGTGTTTAGTTGCTTTTGAACATAAAACCCACCATACATATGCCAGTGCCGAGTGGATTAACTGGCTTAGAACATTCAACATATTGACTTAACCACCTGATGTTCACAGTGTCTTGTTTCCTAGCAACAGATGCAAAAGTGATAAATCAAAATTAGTCAGAGGCTACAGATTTTACAGGGTATTTCTTCCATAGCACAAAGTATCTCCCCACTCTTGCATCGCAGCACAAACTACCAAATTTCAATGATTGGATTCCAGCAATAATTTTTATTGGTTTTCAAACTGGCGGGATTTTGATAGTGTTAGTTCAGGTTTGAAGCTTTTGAATTAGATCTCTAAATGGTGACAGTTTACAGGTTTTATCTAGCTTTCTTATTTATACTTGACTGAATTGTAATGATGATTTTTTTCTAATCGTAATTTGACCTAATAGCCATATAAAAAGTGACTCTATTAATACTGACTAGGTTTAGCTTTTCATGGTTGTAGATATTACTTCAGTTTCGGTGCTGGAAAATATGTACAACATACTAACAGAATTGAAGACTCTAGAGAGGGTTTGTTTCAAAGCAGGTAAAGGGCAATAGAGCATTGGTGTGATATTCTCAAAGATGCATACTCATTGTGCATATATGGAGGAAGAAGGAATTAGTAAGCAAGGTTAATCAGTGGTTATAGCTTAATCCCAGTCACATAGAAATTAATCAGGTGAGCAGCCCCAGATTTCAGCATAGCCTTTTTACTATGATGCTGTTTTATTAATGTTTTCTAAATCTCAAAACACAAATTGAATGTTTGGAAATTGCTGGGTCCCAGTGTTGGTGGCTGTTAGGAGTTTTTGGACCACTTGCTAGCAGTGATTTTAAAGTTATTATTAGCTAAAATCCAAAAAATAAACCCAAACAAACCAACAACAAAAATTGTGTGGTGCAGAACATGCACCTTGACAATGGTACTAACTTGTTATTCTATAGAACATGTTAGAATAGGTCTATTTTTGCCAGAGCACCCTCCTTCAGTCCTCCGATTACATTTCACTAGAGTTCCTCAAGAGATTGCTGTATATTCATGGGACCTTTTTTTAAAAAGAAGCAAAACAAAAGATTGCTTTTTTCTATGTGATTACTATCTTACTTGATCTGCTTTTCCTAAACCTCAGTGGCTTTTCCCTTAGGCAGGGTGGGAGTGGGAGGGCAACCTACTGGATATGACTGTTTTCAGATACTTAAAAACAAAAACACCTTTTTGTAGAAATGCTTAATTTTTAAGCAGTTAGGCACTGAGAGTAGCAGAAATCCTGCAAAGCTTTATAGTTCTTTAGACACTCGCCTTGTTGTTTCTCTGAGTGCAAGTCTTGATTTCAATACTAGTGCTTTTCTCATGCCCTGAATCCGCTGGAGAAGGGGTGTTGGTATATTCAGGTAACAACATTTGTTAGCACAAATATTTCAGACCAACATGTAGTCCCCACCCCACTTATCATTTTCATTTCATTTCTCTCATTCTTCTTTATTTTGGAAAATCGTATTGCTATAGTGTGTACCTTAATCTGACAGCAAACACCATCTACACTAACATTTGTCCCACAAGCATCCTCAAGAGAAGTTGTTGCACCTTATGTATATCTCAAGCAAACCAAAATATGATGCTCTTCTGCTCTGTTTTATTCTAAATCGTTGTATCATATCTTTCTGAAACCATTCTGAATTTAGTTGAAATTATCAGTATTTATACTTTTAACCTTAATTTCTGGATTCAAACCTGTATATAAATATTTTGAAAAAAATTGTCCTAGCCCTTCTCTGTGATGCTGGAAGTGGACAGTGTAGTCTCTGATGGAGACAATACTGTTCCAGTTTCCTTTTGTCTTTTATTTATTTAGTTACTCTGGGTATTTCCTATGTAATTTTGAAGTGTGTAGAGTATATTATAGTAACTGAAGCTACAGCTCTAAGAAGCTGAGTGAAAGAAAAAATACTGTAAGACACCCTTTTAAGTTTGCATTTGTTTGGATACTGTAATGAGATCAGGAAAAGGAAAAGTGTCCCACCACCATGTTGAAGATACAGGTTCTTATCCCCAAATTAGGTTAGTTCCCAGATTTCTAGATCCAAAGTGTTAATTCACTAAAAACCCCTTTAAAGGCTAAATCATCCTGTTGTAGTCCTGACAGACTTCTATCAGAAATGTATTTATTTAACTCTATCAGATGAGCTTTCTACCAATGCCATCTCGTAGCCGAAATGCTGACATTCCCACGTTATCACTGATCTCTAGTTCCTGCCATTAAAACTGCTGGAGGGAAACAGTGACGGCACACTGCGGCCAAGGAGCATCTGAACTGGCCTGGATGCTTGGACCCAGGATGTCTAATCTGTCATGTTCTTACCAAGGCAGGTGCCACTCTAAGTCATCCACAGTTTTGTTTGCACTCCGCAGTCTTTGGCTCATCATATGACAGTATCTGCACCTATGTAAAAGCTAAAGCAAATTTTAAATTGATACAGAACCAGAAGGAAGCTGACACTGAATGACATCTTTTGTTTCTACAGTATGTGTGTGTAGGGGGTGGGGTGGGGGCGGGAGGGGCAATACCCAATCGCTGTGTTCCAAGTTTGGCATTTGGCATTAATGTGAAGCAGTGGGACCATGCTGCCTGCTAAACTACTGTATGAGCCCTAAGTGTTCTGGAGACCAGCAGCTGGAGGCCGGCGCCCACACACCGGGAGCAGCGAGCGCCCTCTTCACCGGGAGAGGGAGGAAGACACACGAGGCCCCGAGTCCTCATTTGTAAGGGGAACTTGGTTGTGTATGCGATACTGGGGAGGAGATTCTCCTTTGCACTGCTCCACAGAGCCCTCAGATAAGGCCAAGTCTAATGGGCTACCTCGGCTTTACAAGTTCATTTCAGTTAAATCCTGTTTTGAAGGTTTGTCTTGTTTTGCTTCTACCTTCAGTGCCACTATTTTCCACTGCAGTGTTTTGACTTCACAAACCGCCTTCTCCAGGGAGAACAGTGTATTGCCGAAAGTGGGCAGTAGAAGCAAATGCTGTTACATTTGACCTATAAAGTATTCAGTGACTGCTAGGTGGAAATTGAATGTTAGCTTTCCCCACATAGGAGCTTGTCTTGCACCTTACAAAGAGTGATCTAATTGTTAATTAGATGTTGCTTTTATTTATACAAGCATTCCCAAAGAATTAGACTTGGAGTTTGTTTTTGAGTTTCAGGATTCTTAAAAATCATTTTACTTCGATTCACTGACATTATACTTAAAATAAAAAAGAAACAGTTTGTTCAGTTCCTCTTACCAGATACTTCTGGTGAAGGGTTCAGGGTTGGATGGACTGCTTTGCTTTAGTTTGGAAGTGATAGCTGAGTTTATTATGCTCCATAATAAATGATCTTGTCCTTTTCACTGGGGACATTATCTTCCTTACATTTCAGAACAAAGAAGCAACAAAACAGTAAATCAAGACAAATAGATCTGATTCTGTCATACACCTCCATCTGTTTGTGCTATGCTTTTCTTTAAAAATTATAAATACACATTTTCTTCAAAAAAATAACAGTTTCCTCTCCTGGCCAAATTTTATGTGTGGTGGTATGATTTGTACTAAATTAGAAGAGGAAACCTTGTACTTATATGTTCTGTGGCCACTGTTTTCTTGTTGCAGTCAGTGGTCAGAATTGATCCTGCCCTCAAATTGATTTTTATGCACAGTTAGTTGTTTTGAACATAACTACTACTTCCAAAGATTTCCTAATAACTTAGGTCAGAACTGGTTACTGAGTAACAAGAACCTAATTCAATGCCTCCAAACCCTCCCACCCACACCACAAATCTTACCTCACAAGCTCTAAATCACAGAGGCGCGCTTGCTTCACAGACTAACACAGCTCTCTCCGGCCCCCGAGGGGCTGGCTCGGGTCCCAGACACCTCGTGCCAGTGCCTCGGCTGAGCGGCAGGACGGGGGTGGGGAAGGTTCATGATCTGGAGCTCAGCACGTGCTCAGCAATGTTTCTCATTTCATTAGCACGAAACACATCTCTTGCTCTCAGGAATTTGTCAAAAAAAGAATAAAAACCACCTGAGATTCCACACACCAGATTATGAACGTTTCTCGTAGGTTTGAATTGCTTACTTGTCATAAATTAACCACAGCTTCGTTTGACCACCAGGTCTTAAGTCTGTTGACAGTTTCAGCATGACCGAATCGCTCATTTTCTTTCTTATTCTTTTTTTTTTTCTTTTTCTTTTTTTTTTTTTCATTCTGAAATTGGCTTGGTTCTCTTTAGAGTTGGTGTAAACATGCCATGTAATAAATGATTTCTACTTAATGGTACAACAGAATTATTGCTTTCTTTAGATGTATGTGTAGTAAAAGTCAATATACACATTTATATAATTTCTTCAAAATCTTATACTTTATTTGATATTTCTAAAAATTGCACATGTAAGTCATGTGTATAACATGCTAAAGTACTTTAACTGTGATCTTAAAACTGAATAAAAATATTTAATAAAAATTTGAAGTATTTTAAAGATAGTCAAATATATTTCTTTATGTTCACACTACTGGCCATAGAGTATTTGCCCTCAATATACCATGCCCACTAAAACTTTCATAAAAATAAGCTAGTTCAGAATATCCAAGGATAGTCTCCTCTAAACTGTTGGTCTGAGATTTACCATTGTCTCAGCATCCTCAGTTGCTTTTCCCTAAAATGGAGCAGAAATCAGCTGATGGAAGAGGGAATATATGCTATCTAAGAAAGAGGTAATATGCAAACTGACCATCACGCTCTCACACAAGATGGCCGCCCCATGTGGTCACAAGATGGCCGGCAGGGGCAGGCCAGCAGAGGCAGGCAGTTGTGGGGGACCAGGCCTGCAGGGGAGGGCATTTAGGGGTGACCAGGTCCTCAGGGGAAGGCAGTTGGTGGGGACCGGGCCTGCAGGGAAGGGAGGGCAGTTGGCGGGGACCGGGCCTGCAGGGGAGGGCAGTTGGTGACCAGGCCAGCAAGGGAGGGCAATTGTGGGGGACCAGGCCTACAGGGGAGGACAGTTGGGGGGGACCAGGCCTGCAGGGAAGGACAGTTGGGGGGGACCAGGCCTGCAGGGGAGGACAGTTGTGGGGGACCAGGCCTGCAGGTGAGGGCAGTTAGGGGCAACCAGGCTGGCAGGGGAGGGTAGTTGGGGGCAATCAAGCTGGCAGGGGAGTGGTTAGGGGGTGATCAGGCTGGCAGGCAGAAGCTGTTAGGGGCAATCAGGCAGACAGGCAAGCGGTTGGGAGCCAGCAGTTCCAGACTGTGAGAGGAATGTCTCCTGAGGGGCCCCAGATTGGAGAGGGTGTAGGCTGGGCTGAGGGACACCCCCCTCCAGTGCACGAATTTTGTGCACCAGGCCTCTAGTATAATTACATCAAACAGCTTTTGCATTTAGACAGGCGTGGCTTCAAACATTAGCCCCACCAGCTCACCACTGGGGTTCTTGACGTCTGGACCACACTTCACTCATCTGAATGATGGTGTTAATACCTCCACACCATTGCTGAGATGAAAAGAATATACACACGGAAATGTTGGCAGAGGGCCTATAATAGAGATTCTCATTAAATGGTAATCATTGATTTTATTTTTATTTCAACTTTAAGGCAGATATATTTGAGTCTATAGGAAAAATGCTAAGTATACTTTATTTGAAATAAACTTTTAAAGGATGATGCATTAGGGGTAAGTTGTTTCAGGTGATATGGTGTGGGGAAACTCAGTTAAATTCACATAGCTCACTCTATGTATCACTATAAGATTTTTCTAAAAAATTAGTCTGCCTGATGAATTACACTTTTGTAATGCTCCAGTGCACTCCCTTTCCTTTGAATTACTGTCAAGTGTAGGGGTGGGGGTCGAGTAATGGGGGGGGGGGGGGCTCCATCCCAAAGAATATAAATGGTGTTAGGAAAAAAAGACTATACATGTATGTGGCTTTATGGTCCTACATGTATTTAGACAGTTACATCTTTTTGGGTAGGACATGAAATCTCAAGGAAAAATAAAATGGTCTTAAGCAAGCTAAAACTAGTACTCCATTGCATGCATGCTGAAAGTACATAAAATTGTTAATTATAATTTATCAGAAACGTTTTCACCTTTTAAAGTTATGGAAAAATAGATGCAAAAGTAGGTTAGCATATTGAACTCCATGTCCCCACCCCTTAGCTTCAACAAATAACATTTTCTCAATTCCTGTTTCATCTATATTTGCCCATTTTCCTCCATTTCCTCCCCCAACCTCAGATATGTTTATTTCAGGAGTGTGATTTCATGTATACATACTTCCGATGCAGCCTTTTAAAAAAATTTTAATACAGACAATTTTTATTTTTTATGTATCACCTCCTCACAATTCCAAAAATATAAGTTTAGTTCCTGCCTAAAGCCAAAGGAATCCATGAGCTACAAGAACAGTAGTGCTGGAGTGAAGATTACTTGGAACTAGAAAACACTTTAAACAGGATATTGCTATATTTACCTTTTTTGATCTACAGTTTTCCAGAGATTTAACTTGATTAATCAAAACCCCCTTTTAGCATGTAATTCTTTCTATGGTCTTTTCTCTTTTCCAGACTTAATGTCAAAAAGGCCCAAGTGCTAAAACTTTTGTAAACTTGTAAGCCCTTTCTCCTTCCCTCCAACCTTGTCCCCACTGTTCTCTGCCTCCCCAGACTTGCAGGAGTGAAGTATATTGTCGGGGGGAGGCAGAGACAAAATGTAGATGACCCCTGGAAGGCCGGTGCCAATGATTTTTAAAATCTGAAATTCTGGGTTAACTAGCCAGAAATGAAAGCACAAAATGAAACCCGTTGCTGGAAGAGATCAAATGATGATCCTTGCTTTTGGAGAGCCGGTACCCTAGGGAATTTTACAAAAGGTCATTCTGTCTCAGGGTTGTGTATTGCAGAGTCAGGAGGAAAATGTGAGGATTGAAAGTGTCTTGAGGGATGGGAGGTGAAAGGGAGAAAGGAAAAGTTTGTACGAATAAGCCTTTGAAGTTCAATGTCAAAAATCAAAATGGGTTTAGAGCTAATACGAAAATATTTTCAAGAAATATATTCAAGTGGAATGGTTATTTTTTCCTCACCTTTTCTACTGTTAGCCATCATATCTGTGGTGCTTCTGAGAGGCAATTTAGATAAAGTTTATATCTTCCAGAAACCAACATGTAAACACTAAAAATATATACAAACAATAGAAATAGAATACTAGGTAGAGACAAAAAATAGGTAATGCATTACCATCTAATTTGAAACATTTATTAAATATAACATTAAATATAATAGGAAGGCAGTATTGATTGCAGTTTTAACATTTTCCCTCCAAGATTATATAATCCTTGAGATAAATACTGGAGAAGTTTAGACATTTTATAAAATAATCTTAAATTTTCACTTCTCCCATATTAAATATTCGCTTGGGTGTGTGTAGCAGCGTATTCAAATTATAAGAACAATATTCTGCACATGAGTCCTTGAAAATCTAAGCCCCTTTTGTGAGTAGTAGTATTTAGCATATGGATGCATTAAACCTATATTGTATAACAATCAAAATCACACCGTATTGTTAGAATAAATGTGTTTAAAAAGTGTGCCTCATTCCACTTCTCTGTTTCAAAGTGCATGAAAATTTTTCCTTCCCTTGCTTTGTTTGGCTCCAGAGAAGTCCTGGTACCCATAATTCATGTCCATTAAATTGCTTAAGTCTTGCTCCTCTAAGAATCCACTCATTCAGCAAATCTGCCTTGGATGCCTACTATTGGATGCCTAGTACCAGCAAGACAACCTTGGAGCGGGGAGGCGGGTAGAGAGTCTCCATTGAAATGCACTGTGGATGAGGCTGGGCAAGGACATGAAAGGCTGTCAGGAAGGAATTGCTTACAAACTCATGTGGAAGACTTTAAGGAAAGAGATAGTATGTGTTACTGTTGTATTTAAAATTCTCATACAAGAGATCTTGGCACAAGAAAAGCAGGTGCTGCTAAGGCAAAGCCACAGATGCCTGAGACTAACAACATGTGATGAAAGTCTGGGGAAGATCCATGATGCAGATCAGTGTACACATTTCCTCCTTGTGTGTCCTGGGGGATGGAACGCCCGGCTAACTTGATTCCAGGACTGATGTGTATGGCCCAGGAATAGCCAAAATCGCAAGGTCAAGCAGTTTGCGATTTGAACATTTGGCCTTAATTAGAGAGGTAATTCTGGTAACCAGATATTTGGTACCCTGAGTTTATTTTCCTTCCTTCCTTTACTGTGTCTTTCTTCACCTTAGCCTCAACTCTTGTGTGTTGCTGAAATTTAATTTTTTCAATCTTGGCATTTTTCTTCAACGATGGCAAACCCCCTTCCAGATCCCCCAAAAGCTGTTTTAGATTTCTCTTTATGTTTTGTTTTGTTTTTCCTCCACCCAGATTGACTAAGGTTTTTATGGCAGGGTAAATGACTCAACAACTCCTTTGCCCCAGGAGGGTTCCTGGACTAAAACATACCTGTTGTGAAGGATTCTCATTTTTGATGTGTGCTGCTCCCATTTCAATTTGGGGCTAAATTGGCCACCTGAGTCTTCCTTTGCTAATCCTCCGCTTCTACAACGGACTTCACTACAGGAAATGCCTGTTCTCCTCTCTGAGGGAACTTCCCCTTGGGGGGTGCTGAGGGCTGGGTATCTACTTTTTTAAACTCAACATCTCAGTATGGCCAAATCAAAAGCCTCTCTCTAGGGATCAATAGTTGAAGACACTCGTTTAACTCTAACATCATCGGCCTTCAGAAGCAAGATGAGCTTTCTTAGGCAGGCAAACTGTACTGAAATCCATGGAAGAAGCCAGAACATTTTAGAAGATTACACAGTTGAATTTGAAGTTAATCGAGCATCTGTCTGTGGCCCCCAATGAGATGTGTGTTGCCAAAAGATTTCATTGGTCTCCCCCTCCCCCCCGCCCCACACACACCCTCCCAAAGATGGGACTTTAAATGAGTGGGCCACACATGGACAATTCCCAAGGATGTAGCGTGTGCCAAGGGCTGTGGCCGGAGCAGCAAAGAGGGTCTTCACAGCCCACTGATCCCTCACCAGGGACTGAAAGTGGACAGGAGTGCCCAGGGGGGACTGGTAAGCACACCATGGTCCTCCCAGGACACCGTTCAAGCTGGGATCAGGCCGAGATTTTTCTATATGTGGGCGTTTATCCATGTGAATTACTTATTTTTAAATTTCACTCCTACCCACACATCCAATATTCCATATGCCTCTTTTAAAAAAAACAATGGTTTTCTGGTCCGGGTGTGCACTTTCCCTTCCGAGTTGCCTTTGTGTGACATTCTAGCCGCCACCGACGCCACCTGCTCCTCAGCCAAAGATCCACTTTAGACAGAATCTGTCCCAGCCGTTGAGCCGACGGCAGAGAGCAGCGCCCGTCGGCGGGGCATTTGAGCGGAGTTATAAATGAGCTGACGGATAATATTCCCTGGGGAAGAGCAGGCCGGCACTGGCCGGCACAGAGGAGACAGAGCCAACCCTGGGCGGGACTGCGCAGCAGGTGGGGCGGGAAGACGCCCAGTCAGGGAGCACCAACCGCTTTTCCCCGCGGGTCACCTGTCTGCCCAGGAGCTCGCTGCCATCACCATCCTCCACCACACGGACAGCGGAGGTTTTTGAGATGAAACTGCTGCAGATGAACAATGCAATCTACACTTCTTGGTCCCTTTTACTTTCTTCCCAGTCAATTTCATACATTACAGTTTTAACTTTTTAACTGGGGTGTTAACCTCGGATTAGCTTAAACCATTTACCTTCAAAACGCCCCACAGGCACAACCAGCTGGGTCTGAAATAGGCAGAAGGGTGATCTGATTTCATGTAAACAGTGGCTGGCCTTCCTGCATCTCCAGGACACAAAACATAAGCTGAGAAAGGGCACGCCTCCTCCCACCCTCTTCAACCTCTGCTTTCAGAAAATAAAGCTAGTATTCTGGGAACACTGATGTGGGACTTAGGACCCAAGACGCCTAAATAGAATTCTATGTCCTTCAGTCCACTCTACAGCCTGATCCACCTTTTCCGGTTTTACAAACAATGTTGTTGTTGTTGTTGTTTTTCCCAATTGCCCACGAGCTAGCTGCCAGCTTCACCCAGCAGTCTCCGCTCCGAGGTTGTATAACCCTGATTATGTTCATTCCTATAGAGCCTCCTTTCTTTGCCACTCGTACCAGAGAAGCGTGACTCCGGTTATAAATCCCTGGAAGACCGTCTCCTCTCAGCCTCCTTGCATGCCGTGCCCCTGGGTGGGGACCGGTGCCTCACGGCCGCCGGAGGCTGAGTGTCTGGCTCCTTCCCAGATCAGTAGGCACGGCCCTGCCCGGCGCCAAGCCCTCCGGGAGCAGAGAGAGAAAGGAGCTTCCAGACAGGCCGGCTTCCCTTCGTCCTTTCCCCTCGGCTGTGATTATCAGCCGGAGAAGATTCTCCCGAGATGGCTGAGACCCGGTCTATTTCAGAAGACTTCACACGGACAGCGCTGTCATTGCACGCGGAGCAAGTGGCCCGGTGCACGCGGGAGAGAAGCGGCATTCCGAAATGTGATCGTGACGCTTAACTGTAAAATGAAAAGCAATTGAAATGTGTCACCGGCCCCAAACCATCAGCCCAACGAGCATACATAACCTTACTGCGGAAGGGCCCTGTTCCCAGGGAACCCCTCCCTCACGTGGGAGGAAAGGTTCTCTTACGGGAAGGCCTCTGAGTGTCATTAAAGGGTTTTTGCGAGTGAAACATGTTATCAGAGTCCGGTTTTTCTACTTCTGTAAACAACTCCCTTGGAATTTCTGTGAGACTGTCGCAGGCAGGGAAGCCAATGGCAACTGGTACAACCAGAAGCAGGCAGTTTTGCTTCCTGAAAGGGTCGTCAGCTCCTGATTATTTCTGATTACC
Organism: Cnephaeus nilssonii; assembly: GCF_951640355.1. Lineage (NCBI taxonomy): Eukaryota > Metazoa > Chordata > Mammalia > Chiroptera > Vespertilionidae > Cnephaeus > Cnephaeus nilssonii. Next base: position 70,697,206 of record NC_137074.1, on the reverse strand, counting down.
TACATAGATGCTGCCAAATTCCATTGACTTCTCCTCAGCAGTAACCACTCTAATCAATGATGTGCATTGTCAATGCTGTCTTTATTTAGTTTGATTCAGCAAGAAAAACAGGACTTTAAATCTCTAGGCTCCGGAAAGATGTGAAGCTCAGACACCTGGACCTGGACCTCCAGGTTGGTAGACGTTGGCATGTGGACGCCTGTGCCTGGATGTCCTCGGGATTACCCACAGCGCCGAGCTAGCACCACCGCCCTTTGCTGGGCTCCGGGTGCTCCTGCCGATGAGCCTCAGGTGTGGCACCCTCCTCCCAGAGGGTGAGACTGCAGAGTGAGAGAGTGAGCAACAGCTCCTAGCAAATGTGTTCACAGCTGAGCCAAAATGCAGTGTCAGCTCACAAAGAGACAGGCTTTCAGCTTTGTGTTTAGGTATTGTTTGTGGCTGTTTGTTTTGTTTCTTGTTTTTGTTTTTGTCAAAGCAGGAGAGGGAATGTTCAGGACAATCACCTTGGACTCTGCAAAAAAACACTTTGACATCTCTTGTCTCAAAGTGGCTGCTGCCCACAGGGACCCGGACCACAGGCACCCATGTGGAGACTGAGGACGAGTGGAGAGGATTCCTCCAGGTGAGGGGTGTGAGGCGAGGCCTGCCAGATGTGGGCCTCTGCAAGCCAGGCCTCTCTTTAGTATAAATGTTCAGCCCTGTGCAAGCAGAGAAGAGGCACCCCGGGTGTGAGGGCCCTGCCCGGGGAGGGGGAGCCACTGTGTCCTGTAGCACCGGCTGTCCCATCAACACAACAGGCAACCAAACATCCCCTTCATTGACCAGAGCAGATCTTTTCTTCCATCCACACTGTGTGACCAGAGTCAAGTCATCTTACCTCTTTGCTTCCATATCACTAGTGTGGGTACTCTAACATCTACTTCCGGAGGTCACTTTGTGAATGCAATGACATATTACATTTGAACAAATTTGTAAACTTTAAAATGCTTTCCTATAAAATAAAGAGGTAATATGCAAATTGACCATCACTCCAACACACAAGATGGCCACCCCATGTGGTCAGAGAAGGCCGCCACAAGATGGCCAGCAGGGGAGGGCAGTTGGAAGGGACCAGGCCTGCAAGGGAGGGCAGTTGGGGGTGATCAGGCCTGCAGGGGAGGGCAGTTAGGGATGACCGGGCTGGCAGAGGGGGGCAGTTGGGGCAACCAGGCCTGCAGGGGAGAGCAGTTAGGGGTGACCAGGCCTCTAGGGGAGGGCAGTTGGGGGTGACCAGGCCTGCAGGGGAGGGCAGTTGGGGGCAATCAGGCCTGCAGGGGTGGGCAGTTAGGGGTGACCAGGTTGGCAGGGAAGGGCATTTAGAGGGTGATCAGGCTGGCAGACAGGCAAGTGGTTGGGAGCCAGCAGTCCTGGATTGTGAGAGGGATTGAGCCTAAACAGGCAGTCAGACATCCCTCGAGGGGTCCCAGATTGGAGAGGGTGCAGGCTGGGCTGAGGAACACACCCCCCCCCCCCATGCACGAATTTTGTGCCCTGGGCCTCTAGCATACAAATATAATGGTTAAAAAACTAGTAACCTTTAACAGAATAAAATGACAAGCCATTGACTGGGAGAAAATATTTGCAAACACATATCTGATGAAGGACTTGTATTATCCAAACTATAGAAAGAGCTCTAAAATTCAACAAGAAAACAAACTAGAAAGTAGGCAAAAGATCTGAATAGACATCTCATAAAAGAGGATATAGAGATGGCAAGCATATGAAATGATATGCTCACATCATGTGCCATTAGTGACTTGCAAATTAACACAACAATGAGCTACAACCATATCCCCATTAGAATGCCTAAAATCCAAAACACCGACATACCAAATGCTGATAAGAATGTGGAGCAATGGGAACTCTCATTCATTGGTAGTGGAATGAAAATGGTGCAGTCACTTTGGAAAGATTTGGCAGTTTCTTACAAACTAAACATAGGCTTACCATATGATCCAACAATCCAAATATCCCTAGATATTTGCCCAAATTAGTTGAAAACTTTATATCCATACAAGAACCTACACACAGATGTTTATAGAAACTGAATGAATGGCCAAAACCGGTTTGGCTCAGTGGATAGAGCGTCAGCCTGCGGACTGAAAGGTCCCAGGTTCGATTCCGGTCAAGGGCATGTACCTTGGTTGCGGGCACATCCCCAGTAGCGGGTGTGCAGGAGGCAGCTGATTGATGTTTCTCTCTCATCGATGTTTCTGGCTCTCTATCCCTCTCTCTTCCTCTCTGTAAAAAATCAATAAAATATATATTTTTTTAAAAAGAAACTGAATGAATGAATGAATGCCCTAAACTGGAAGCAACCAAGATGCCCTACAAAAGGTGAATGAATAAACAAACCATGCTACATCCATACAATGGAATGTTAAACAGAGAAAAGAAATGAGTAATCAGGCCAAGAAAAGACACGGAGAAACTTTAAGTGCATATTACAAAGTGAAAGAAGCCTATTTAAAAGGCTATATCCTATATGATTTCAATTAAATGACATCTTAGAAAAGGCAAAACTATAGGCAGTGAAATGATCTGTGATTGGGGAAGGGGTAAGTAGATGAGGCACAGAATTTTTAGAGCAATGAAACTATTCTGTATACTGTAAAGTTGGACACATGGCATGGTGCACTTGTCAAAACCCATAGAATGAGTACCACAAAAAGTGAAAACTATGAATTTTAATAAAAAAGTAATGTATCAATATTGGTTCACCAATTGTAACAAAGGCACCACACTAATGAAAGATGAGGGGTAGGAAGAAGGAGAAGGTTTGGGGGAACTCTCTGTACTTTCTCCTTAATTTTTCTGTAAACTTAAAACCAATATAAACAATAAAGTCTATTAATTAAACTGAAATTAGAAGGTCCCCTCCATGTATCTAGTTATCAAATATCTTCAAAAAGAAACAATTTACTGGTTAAAAAGCCATGTTAAATTTCTTACTGACATTCTTCTGTTTAAAAAACTGAAAAAGTATAGTTTTATTTCTTCAGGATTCAAAGGAAAAAAAAGATGAAACTTTATTTTTTGGGGTGGGGGGATGGAAAGAAAAAGTTATTGATAAAGTTTTCCTTTCCCTGAATTGGCCCATTTACAAAAAAGTCTAGTAACCACTGCATCTAAATGAAAATAAAAAGGAAGTTCTCTGTGGGGGACAGCTACCCACTTTCACAGGTGCTGTTGCTTGGTTCCTGATATAAAAGAATATTTTTCAAAGTATAATCATCAGAAAGGCCTCATGCCACTGAGAGGGCTGGGGGTTGTGCCTTGTCCTGTTGACTAAACCACTTCAGTATTTGGGGGGAAGTGACTTACAAGCTTTACCACTATGCTGACACCCATTTAGAAGTGGCAACATTTACTAGAACCTGGAAAAAAATCCAAGAAGCATGAATCTGAAGAAGTGACAGAGCTTCACTTTCTCACTGATTAACGTATCCATTCACTCAGCAAAGACTGAGAGCGAAGGCTTGAACTTTCTGTGGGAGATAAGAAGAGGAAAGACCTCATTTCTGCTTCCACGGAGCCATCTGAATTCTGTCTGTGACCCGGGGACTCAGAAGGTGGATTGAGATCCACACAGCCTTCTCTCTGGAGAGGAGACTAGCTTCTGTTTCATTTCTGTAGGGAACAGAAAGACGGTGGCATAGAGAGAGAGAAAGGCCTGGATGGGTTTCCAAGGGACCACAAATGTTACAAAATTTGATAATTTAATCCTATTTCTTTACAATGTTTCATCTGGCAATGCTGAAATCCCAATCATTTTTATTTAATTAGATCTTCCTAATGTAATTATTTGATATCTTTTAAAAAAACTTTTTATTATATATTTTTATTGACTTCAGAGAGGAAGGGAGAGGGAGAGAGAGATAGAAACATCAAGGATGAGAGAGAATCATTGATCGGCTGCCTCCTGCATGCCCCTACTGGGGATTGAGCCTGCAATCCAGGCATGTGCCCTTGACTGGATCGAACCTTGGGGGACCCTTTGTCTGCAGGCTGATGCTCTATCCACTGAGCAAAACAGCTAGGGCTTCAGTAATATTAAATTAGAAATCTTAATCATTCTGAATTTTTGTAACAAAAATAATTGACTCCTTTGCCTTTGAATGTTGGCCTCCTGTTCTTTCTTCTACATTGGTTTCCATGGCGGTCTGCACTGCGTACATTTGCCCTCCTGTGTAACATATAGGTAGATACTCTTGCCTGGGAGATTCAAGACCTGCTGGCATTACAACCTGGCCCGCACTAGAGGCACTCGATTACTCTGGAAAAAACTTCAGGATATTTTTAAATCATCAACAAATCTGGGAACCCAAAAATACTTTAAAAAAATAATTTGACATACTAGTATGATATTGTATTAGTTAGGTCCCAGCAGGAAATAGATGACCTATTCAAATTGGGCAAATTTGTGTTTAGTAAGAGAACTATTTACAAAGATGTAGGGAAAACACAAAAGACAGTGCAAGACTAATAATAATGGGCCTTGTAACCCACCCCTCTCCCCGGCCGGAAAGGTCTAGGCGCTGGAAAGATAACATGAGCCGGAGACACGTGGAGCTGAGTGGAGAAGGCAGACGACAGCCATAGCCAGCCCACGGTGACACCCACTTCACTCTCCTGCCTCCCTCTCATCTCTTGCCCTGTCCCACCAGCCACACCCAACTGGAAGCCAGGCACTGAAGACCTGGTGGGAACAGCTGGCTCTTTAGCCACCAGCACTCAGAGCAGGATACAGGGAGGCGGAGGGTGGGCAGGACAGCAAATGGCAGATGTATTTACTGATGGCACCAAAATAGTCTTGACTTATTTTCCATCATAGTATATTATTTTGAAATATATGGTGGGGGAGAAACCGTATTTTTTTTTTTTTTTCGTGCTCTAAGCCTCCTCATTTTGTGTGTCTGACCCGAAGAGTGAGTGTTATAATTTGGTATTTTTCCGCCAGTTCCAGCCCAGAATGTCAAAGGCTCCTGAGGAGGCACCGTATGTTTTGCTCAGCTGAACACACTGGGCTCTGACCCTGAGAGGAGCAGGGCTGTCAGCCTAAGAGACGGACAGAGCTGTGACCTGCTGCTCAGGCCACACACACACACACACACACACACACACACACACACCCTGCCATCAGCCCGGTCTGCCCCGCGCCGGCAGCACTCTTCAAGCCCGTCAGGAGGCCAGCTGTCCCACAGAGGGGGACGGAGTTAAACACCCAGCCAATGTAGGAAAAGCACTGGCGTCCGTGCAGGGCACCCTGATGGATTTTTCCTGGGGAAAATGTTTGTGGTAACTTCATTATGTTGCTCTCTCTCTCACCGGCTCTCAGAAGTGAAGAGCAGCAGAGTGCTTTGGTACAGAGCCTTTGTATTTAAATATTTTGGTTAAACATATCTTGTGTTTGTAGAGCATTAATGCTGTTGACATTGTTCCATAGCTGGCCTCTTTAGGGAGTTGGGATCTGTCTTCAATATTAGTCAACAAACCTTAGAAAACATGTGAATAGGAATCAGGACTGTGTGAGCTACTCAAAGGGGCCCTTGAACTGGAGAACGGAGAGTGGGGGTGGGGTGTTGGGGTTGGCAAGGAAGGCTGAACTTAGGGACATACTGGCTGCTCTTCCTGCTCCTGCTGATTCTGCTTTAGAGGGCATGCGTTTGACCCCATTACCGAGGCCCCAACCTGGAGAGAGATGTGGCTCTTCTCCAAGGTGAAGCACGCCCTTTTCCTTCCAGCTGAGCATCTACCTTGAATTCCTAGAAAACTCATCTCTAGCCTATTGACACTGGCCTCATACACTTGACTCCACATCCCCCTGCTTAGCCTGGCCCCTAAATTCAGAGCCGATGCCTCAGTGTTGGGAGGGCAGGTAATTCAGCAGCTGGGAGCTGAGCCCTTGAGTAGGTGCAGAGGCATCTGTGTGGATACCATCCCTGTATCTGTAGTGTCCCTCTTGTCTGTACCACAGGGACCCTCCATGCCAGCTGAGCTTCAAGGGTGAGAGGCCTCCAGTGCTCAGAACCAAGGAAGGGGCCAGGGCGACCTCCCTGCCATCATTCCTACTCTGACCACGCCTCTCTCTGAGCCGGCTCTGTATTAAGAGCCTGGGTGTCAGAGTGCTTCATTTAATGGGCTGCCCGTGGGCTAAGGAGGAAATTAGAGCACCCACTGAGAGCTGGACACTTTCATCAGTGACTTGGGCCTGACCTGAGGTAGCTGGTTTAAAGGAGGGGACTAGCAAGACATGGTGTTATCCAGAGACTTGGGTGACACAGCAGGATGAAAAGGGTGTGTGGTGGGTACAGACAGAACCAGAGACAGAGAGGAGGTTGGAAATATTGGACGACCCCATCTGCCTTCTCCTGCTCTCCCCCAGTCATCTCTCCTTCTCCCTCCCTACTCCTCCCCCACCCAAGCCTCTTCTAGGATTGGGGCGGGGCGGGGGGAGGCAGAGGGACCTTGTTCTCCCTATCCACACCATTCTGTACAAAGGAGGGGAGAAGAGAAGGGTAATCTACTTGTCATTGCAATTTGAGTCCTGGGACCCATGGGGAGGTCAGCGTGTCCCTTGAAGAATATGAGCATGGCCCACACCGAATGAGGCCAATGCCATTGAGATGCCAGGACTTGGATATATCACTGTCACTCACAAGGGCCCAGAGCTGTGATGTGAGCCATCGCTGTCTCATTCTACTCCCCAGCACCCTTCTATAAACCTGACACTCAGTGTCTCGGCCTTGGAAGCCCCCATTGATTTCCAAGTAGTGGACTCTCATGTCCCCTGAACTATTTCTGCTGGAAGAGCCTCACTTCCACACACGTTGCTGCTATTCCCAAAGCCACGGATAACCTGAACCCCAAAGCTGGTGGTTCTTGACCCTCATCAGTGTTCCACTGGTTGACCCCCTGCCTTCACAGACTTCTCTCCTTCAACATTCCCGCCCTGCCTGGCTAAGCCCCCTGTGTCACCTTCACTGCTTCCACTAGGTTATTGAGGCCTTTTGGTCACGAGCTCCTACCACCAAATCGGTGCCTGAGGCTGCTGCATAGCAATCTTCTTCCTTGATTAGAGCATCTTAATTATGTTCTAGGATTTGCTTAAACAGATTAATCATCTTGAGGACAAATTTAGAAGCTGTGCTTGCTGAGGGACCTGCTCTGAATATCCCCTGGGAAATTCTGATTACACCTGCCTGCTGAGCCTTGGCCAGGGCCGTGGGTACATCAGGGACTTGACCCTGGCTGAAAGCCCTAAGCTGCCCAGCTTCTCTTTCCACCTCTGGGCCAGCAAGGAGGCTCTAAAATGGGGTTAACACCTGGTTGTGAGTGTGGCTGGAGACTGAGAGTGGGTCCTAGTGCTCTCCCTTCTGGTGTACTGTCTGCACTCCAAGGAGTGGCCTCCTTCTCAATGAAGTTAAAGTCGTAGTCCACATACTTGTAGCAGCGGGCCCACAGTGGTTCTTTTTGTTTGTTTGTTTTGTTTTGTTAATCCTCACCTGAGGATATTTCTCCGTTGAGCGTTAGAGTGGAAGGGAGGGAGCTAGACAGAGAGAAGCATTGGTGTCAGAGAGACACATCAATTGGTTGCCCCCCAGGGCCGAGGATCAAGCCTGCAACTGAGGTACGCACCCTTGAACGGAATTGAACCCGGGACCTTTCAGTCCACAGGCTGATGCTCTATTCACAGAGCCAAACCAACCAGAGCCACAGTGGTTCTTATTAGAACACCTATCTTTTAAAAACTATGACATTGGCTTATCCCCTCAGGCCCACTTAATCAGAATCTCTACTTAGAACAGCAACTGAAAGAACTCACCAGGTGGTTGCAAATAGAGACAGGTGGAGAACCACAGCAAAATCTGAGGACTTTCAGGTGGTTTACTTCTGTGCACAGAAATGTGGCGAGTCAGCCCCAGAGTCCTTCTGTCCTGAGGACAGATCTGAAACTAATGGAATATAATGTGTGATCCCATCTACCCAGAGTGGGTGTTCACAGACTCCTGTGGATTTAAGTGCCATTCTACCTGTCCAAGCTCTGTGACCTTGGGTAAGCTACTTAACCTGTCTTATCCCCAGTCTTCTCATTAAAAATTGTAGCAACTTCACAAGAATGTAGAAGGATGTGGAAAAATTATATAGGAACTTAGAACAGTGCCTGGCATATAGTGGATTCTCAGTAAAAGTTAGCCATCACAATTCTCCTCATTATTCTCCTTAACATAACCATTTGACTCAAGGATAGGTCAGAATGTTCATAAGAAGCCAGGTCAGTGGACTTTTCCTGGTGTTTTAATCAGGGTTCTCCAGAGAAACAGAACCAATAGGGTATGACTATGTTTCTACTACTCATTTATATATATGGTTCTTTATATGAATTAGCTTATCTATCCTAATATATAAAAAGCCAGGGGTCACCATGACCAAAACAACTGGATGGATGACTGAGCAGCAGGCTGCATGGGTGACCAGGCTGGCAGGGGAGGCAGTTGGGGGCAACCAGGCTGGCAGGTAGAAGTGGTTAGGGGTGATCAGGCTGGCAGGGGGGGCAGTTAGGGGCGATCAGGCTGGCAGGCAGAGGTGATTAGGGGTGATCAGGCAGGCAGAGGCGGTTAGGGGCAATCAGGCAGGCAGGCAGGTGAGCAGTTAGGAGCCAGCGGTACCAGATTGTAAGAGGGATGTCCGACTGCCGGTTTAGGGCCGATCTCAAGGATCGGGCCTAAACCGGCAGTCGGACATTCTCTGAGGGGTCCTGGATTGGAGAGGGTATAGGCAGGACTGAGGGAACCACCCTCGTGCATAAATTTCATGCACCGGGCCTTTAGTGTTTATATAAAAGCCTAATATGCAAATTTACCCCTCGTCCTGGAGTTCGACCAACCAGGAGCTCGACCGTTCACTATGAGGTGTACTGACCACGAGGGGACAGTTTGGAATGAAGGAAGGCCCCCCGCTGGCAGCCGACAGCCGCTAGGGACCCTACCCATGCATGAATTTTATGTACTGGGTCTCTAGTATGATTATGAAAGCCACAATCTTCCTTCTGCAATCTAGAGAACCAGGAAGGTTGATGGTGTTATTCAGTCTGAGTTTGAAGGCCTGGGGACCAGGAGCACCATGTCCCAGGGCAGGAGAAGATGGATGTCCCAGCTCAAGCAAAGGGAGAAAATTTGCTCTTTCTCTACCTTTTAGTTCTGTTCAGGCCCTCAGTACCTTGGTGAGAGCAATCTTTACTCAGTCTACTGATTCAAATGCTAATTTCTTCATAGACACATCTAGAAACAATCCATTACCAGCTATCTGGGCATCCCTGTGCCCAAATTGACACATCGATTGGTTGTCTCCCATACACACCCTAACAGGGATCAAACCCACAACCTGGGTTTGTGCCTTAACTGGGAATCTAACCTGTAACCTTCCTGGTGTATGGGATGACTCTCCAACCAACTTACCTACCTGACCCAGGCTACTTACCCTTCACCTTTGAAGGGATATTTTAATATGCCCCCCACAAAAAACTCTTGGAAATTTCACTGAGGTAGAAGGGTCCTGAATTTTAGTCAGATTTACTTCCCACCTTCTGACATGCAAATAGCTTACCATTAAGTTTAAAACAGTTGCTGTTTCTCATTTACTAGGTCCAATCAGCATAATGTCATCAGTGTAATGGACCCCTATGCTATCTTGTGGAAGGGAAAGGCAATCAAAATCCCTGAGATCTAAATTATGACATAGGGCTAGAGAGTTGATATACTTCTCAGGTAAGACAGTGAAGTTGTATTGCTGGCCTTGCTAGCTGAAAGAAAGCTGCTTCTGTTGAGTCCAATGGACAGGGATGGAGAAAAAAACAGATCAACAGTTACATACCAGGTACCAGGGGATGTGTTAATTTGCTTAAGCAATGAAACCACAGCTGGAACAGCAGCTGCAATCGGATTTGCCACCTGGTTAAGCTTACAATAATCCACTGTCGTTCTTCAAAATCCATCTGTCTTCTGCACAGGACAAATAGGAGAGTTGCATGGGGATGTGCTGAGATTCACTACTCCTGTATCTTTCATGTCCCTGATGGTGGCACTAATCTCTGAAACCCCTCTAGGAATGTGGTGTTACTTTTATTTTCTTGGGTAGACACAGTTCTAATGGATTCCCCTGGGCCTTCCTCATCATAGTAGCCCTCACTCTACAGGATGTGAGAATTCTGTCTATTTATTCTAATTATGCATTCTGGAACTGGTGGGATAACCTTAGGACGGGGTTCAGAGACCCACTGTGAGATGAACCTGAGCTTAAATTCTTAGGTCATCTAACCCTCATAAACCTCTCCTCTGAAGGGTCACAGTGACATTTTGAGTCTCTTGGAATCCGTGCCAATTCAGAGCCAGTGTCTAATTGTCCCTGGAAGGCCTGATTATTTCCTCTTCCCCAGTGTACAGACACCCTCCTAGAAGGCCACAGGTCCCTTTGGGGAAGGCTGGGAGAGAAATGAACAGAATACATTTTTGGTAGAGTGCTGAGAGCCTTCCTCAAGGGGACCTGGCTTTCCCTTCATTCAAGGAGCTCTAGGTCTATAAACTGGCTCAAGTCTGGGAGTGGATTGTGGGGCTGTGACTCTCTGTTAGAAACAAATTGTTAGATCCCTTTCTAACTTCCCAAGTGCAATGTTAAATGCAAAATCTCTGTGTAGAGAGCCCATATCAATCAATTCAGCCTGATACAACTTTATGTTATTGTCACCATTATCCCATGTGTTAATATTCATTCCCATGGCTATTCCCTGGATTTCTATCTGCATGAATTAGAAAACTCAGGTAGTTCTCTTGGGATGCAACACACTTCCTCACAGGCCACATTTTGTACCTTCCCTTTAGGGGCCTGCTGGGACTCAAGGCTAATAGATCTAGAAGCAAAGAGGGGAGATGGAATGGGTCTGGAGGAGAATCAGCATTGTCTTGCATGGCAACTGACTCAGGAGGGGTCATTACCATTTTCTCATGCATGCAGATTAATCCTTTCAGACTGAGATGAAGAAGCTGTTTCTCCTGGGGTGGGGAGGCCAATTCCACTGGGGGTGGGAGACCTCTCCTACTGGCTAAGAAGAACAGTCACGATTTAGGGCCTCAATATCCCCAGCTTCCTCAGGATCTTCTCACACATCCTAGCCCAACTTACAGGATCTCATTCTTTTCCAATCAATGCCCTCAATTTAACAGCATACACTCTGCCAGGCTGAGAGTTCAACCTGCATTGTAATTTAGCCAATCTCAGGATGATGTTCTGCAATTTTCTGCAATTTCAACCCTGTGGTGACAGGAGAGGAGGCTCTTCCTCAGGGCCAATGGCAGCTCTCAGGTCATTGATGCTGCACTTGGGCTGGGAATTTGAATCCTTGAGCGCATCCTTTTCGTTCACCACTTTGTCCAGTAACATTAGGAGCAACTAATTAATGTCACTGTATTCCTTCCTTTTTGAAAATATTCAAAAGTGTCATATACAGCCGAAACCGGTTTGGCTCAGTGGATAGAGCGTCGGCCTGTGGACTGAAAGGTCCCAGGTTCGATTCCGGTCAAGGGCATGTACCTTGGTTGCAGGCACATCCCCAGTAGGGGTTGTGTAAGAGGCAGCTGATCGATGTTTCTCTATCATCGATGTTTCTAACTCTCTATCCCTCTCTCTTCCTCTCTGTAAAAAAACAACACAACCAATAAAATATATTTGAAAAAGAAAGAAAGTGTCATATAGAGTCACTTAGCTCATTGCATCTTATAAATGGTTAATGTGGAGTATCCAGTGCAGAATTTTGCATATTTCTATAGACAGTTTATACCATGGACTACCAGCGCTCTCTTTACTACTGGAAATAAGGACATTAGGATCTTTAAATCTGATCATATTAAAGAGATATTTCAAAAACTCAAGAACCAATTCAAGAAATTCATCCTTAAAATTCTGCTCCTCTATAACAACTCCAAGTACCAAAAAATCTGTATTGGCCAGCGTTCTCCAAAGAAGTAGAATCAATAATATATATATAAAGAGAAATAGAATCAATATTATATTCTATTTCCAAAGAAATAGGATCAATTTTATATATATATATATATATATATATATATATATATATATATATATAGAGAGAGAGAGAGAGAGAGAGAGAAATTTACATAATTATGGAGGCCACGCAGTCCCAGGATCTATCCTCTGCAAAGTGGAGGCCCAGGGAAGTCAGTGATGTAATTCAGGGGAGCCCATGATGTAAGTCTGAATTAGGGCATCAATGGTGTAAGTCTCAGTCAAAGTCCAGAGATCTGAGAACCAGGAGCACAGGTGTCTGAGGGCAGGGGAAGATGGCTGTCCCAACTCAAGCAAAGAGAGTGAATTCACCTCCCTTTGCCTTTTTGTTCTTTTCAAGCCCTCAGTGCACTGGGGAGGGTGATCTTCTTTGACTCAATCTATGAATTCAAATGCTAAACTCTTCCAGAAACACCCTCATAGGTATTCCCAGAAATGTTTTACCAGCTATTTTGGCACCTCCTACCCCAGTTAACACATAAAATTAACTATCACATCTAGCCAACACAGCTCAACTTGAAACACAATGATCTATCCTTTGCTGGTACTCTCTCTATGTAAGGGATAACCAGGAATTGTTTCATGTGTTCTTTTCAGGATTTATAGTCATGTTTGTAGGTTGTCTTTTGGAAAATTTAAAAATAGTTTGGAAGAGAAGCAAAAATAAACAAAGCTCATCAACTCAAAAGAGTGATTTTCAAAAACAAATAAAATCATGGCCTTGAATACAACACATATGTTCTTCATGTCATTACTGTCAGAATGAACCATGTTTTATCTTTACATCTTACTATGTAAGGAACCGCTAGCATTCCAGAATTTAATAGAACAGAGGAGAGAATACGGGAAGCAGAGAGCAGGAGAACTCAGCATGGACTCGGAGCGGGACATGCATTCTGTTGGCTGGGTGTGCGTGCTGCCTGCCTGGGGAGCAGAGAGAGATAAATGAGCAGGATCATGCATTCCTGAACCATGACAATGAGTATGCAATTGACTCTGAAGGTCAGGAGACTCTTTTTATTATGTAGGAAGAGTAGTGTAGAAAAAAATTTATAGACAGATCTGGAGGAAAGAAAGATTGGAAGCAAAGATACTGATAGGGAAATCAAAGAAGTGGAAAAACATGAAGTATTTTGCCATTTGTTAGTGCTGTACTTAAACCATTTATATCTTTAGGAGAAAAATATATGTAATACAATTTTTTAACTAAGACATATCTTTGGTCCTAGCAACTATGTATAATGTAAGACCACGTTAGAAAAACAATTTATATTTCTAGATTGAGATAATTTTATTTTTCCTGATGCTGCTTCTGTAGACAGTAAATTGTCAAAATAAAGATATTTGACTTTTCATTTCACATTAATGAATACTTCTTACACATCTCAATGTGGGCAATGGCATGAGAACTATTAGACTACATTAAATGATTTCTACCATTGGGGGGGAAAGTCACATTCCAATAGGAAAAACAAAGGAAGCCGGCAAATAGTTCACCACATAGAGAGTGCTGGCCTGGGAAGACAGTAAACTGGATAGCAATAGGAAACACTGAAGGATTGTAACAACAGAATAGAGGTGGCATCATGGACAGGTGGAAAGAGAACAGAACTTTGAATGATACGGTCTGGGCTCAGGCCGCAGTCTCACCAGCACTGACCTGGCCTTGTGAGCTTGGGACTCCTTTGTGGTTTTCAGCCTCAACGTCCTCTTCTGTAAATTGCAGCTAAAACATATGGGCCACTGACTCATGATGTTCTGACCTTGTGCTTATGCAGCTTATTTTTTTTAGGTCCCAGTTGAATATTTTACATTGATCTCAGTAAATTTTTATCTTGGTTATAATTTTCAAATATGTGAAGGGTTAGTATATTTGTGGAGGGATTAGCCATAGTCCATGGAACAAGGGGCCAGAAGCAGAGACAGGCACTAGAAAAAGAGATAAATGGTCAGTATGAATAAGTCATTTTCTAACCTTCAAAACAGAAATAAGATGCATCCTGTGTGTCAGGAGGAGGGGGGTGTTCCTTGTCACTAGAAGTGTTTAGAGAGGGACAGAGTAGAAATGATTCAAGCATCAGATCTCATCTTTTTCAGACAAAGTAGAATTAAAAATGGCACTAAATAAAATCTCATCAACATGCAATGAGAATACAAGGCAGGAGGCGGCCTTCTGCTTGAAGATGAATGAGGTTTCAACTTAGGAGGCTTTTACTGCAGAGAGCTGACTTTAAATCTAATATGATTTTTCTTATTCTTCTGAGATAATTCTATTCTATCTAATAAAAGGGTGATATGCAAATTAACCGTCATTCCCTCACAAAGATGGCGGCACCCAGTCCTCTCAACCCTGCCAGAGTCCCTGAGTCCTGGGGGGGCAGCCACTGAGAGCGGGCAGCATGAGCGGCCTGGCGGAATGCTTGCTTCATCGTTGCGCCCAGCTCGGGCTGGCTCCCCAGAGCAAGAGCGGACATGGACAGGGAGGGGGGGCCGGCCCGTAGCCTCCGAGGCTGAGTTCAGGCCCAGAGAGGAGAAGGTGGGCCTGCCTCTGGCAGAAGCAGCGTGTGTCCCTCCTGCCTCCGGCGGAATCGGCGCAGGTCCCTCCCGCTCCCACGGAAGTGGCGCGGCTCCTGGTGGTGCTCTGTGGTTCCCACTGTCTCCCGTGGAAATAGCAAGTGGCCTACTGTGCACAATATCACGCGATGGGCTACTAGTTCTAAATAATTCTTAAAATATATTTATTAGTATAAATATAAGGCTTTCTTTCTTTCTGAAGGAAGTGATTTCAATAAAATTGTTTAACCCTAAAGTGCCTGCTAAAGGTAAGCTTAAAAATAGTAAATAATGTAAAAAGACATTTTTTGTTGACATCTAGGAATTTATATATATATACTAGAGGCCCAGTGCATGAAATTTGGGCATAGGAGGGGGAAGGTGCCCTCAGCCCGGCCTGCACTCTCGTCAATCCAGGACCCCTCAGAGGGTGTCTGACTGCCAGTTTAGGTGAGGATCAGGCCCAAACCGGCAGTTTGACATCCCTCTTGCAATCTGGGACCTAACCACTAGCCTGCCTGCCTGCCTGATCACCCCTAACCACTCACCTGCCTGCCTGATCGCCCCTAACTGCTCGTGGGCCTAAACAGGCAGTCGGACATCCCTCTCACAATCCAGGACTGTTGGCTCCCAACTGCTCGCCTGCCTGCCTTCCTGATTGCCCCTAACCGCTTCTGCCTGCTAGCCTGATCACCCCCTAACCACTTCCCTGCCAGCCTGATTGATGCCTAACTGCTCCTCTGCCAGCCTGTTTGCCCCTAACTGCCCTCCCCTGCAGGCCTGGTCACCCCTAACTGCCCTCCCCTGCAGGCCTGGTCACCCCTAACTGCCCTCCCCTGCAGGCCTGGGTCCCCCCAACTGCCCTTCCCTGCAGGCCTGGTCGCCCCCAACTTCCCTTCTCTGCCAGCCTGGTCACCCCTAACTTCCCTCCCTGCAGGCTTGATCGCCCCCAACTGCCCTCCCTTGCAGGCCTGGTCCCTCACAACTGCCCTCCCCTGCTGGCCTGACTGCCCACAACTGCCCTCCCTTGCAGACCTGGTCCCTCCCAAATGCCCTCCCCTGTTGGCCATCTTGTGGCGGCTATCTTGTGTCCAAATGGGGGCAGTCATCTTTGACCACATGGGGCAGCCATCTTGTGTGTTGGAGTGATGGTCAATTTGCATATTACTCTTTTATTAGATAGGATCTATACTAATAATAGAGGAATATGCAAATTGTCCAGGACACTGTCAGAGTAACAGTAACGACCGAACAGCAGGCTGTATGGGGCGACAAGGCCAGCAGGGGGGTTAGTGAGGAACAACCAAACGACTAAACAGCAGGCTGCGTAGGGAGACCAGGTCAGCAGGGGGGTTAGTGAGGGACAATCAAATGACTGAATAGCAGGATGCGTGGCGTGACCAGACTGGCAGGGGGGCAGTTGAGGGCGACCAGGCCTGTAGGGAGGGGAAAGTTAGGGTGACCAGGCTGGCATAGGGTGGCAATTAGGAGCGATTAGGTAGGCAGGCAGATGAAAAGTTAGGAGCCAGCAGTCCCAGATTGTGAGAGGGATGTCCGACTGCTATATATATATATATATATATATATATATATATATATATATATACACATACATACATACATACTAGAGGTCCGGTGCATGAAAATTCATGCACTGGAGGGAGGACCCTCAGTCCAGCCTGCCCCCTCTCACAGTCCGGGAGCCCTCAGGGGTGGGAGGTGACCTGGTGATCAGGGGAAGGTGACGGCCCCATCACACCTCTGCTGCTGCCACTGATAGCAGTGCAAGCCTCGGCCGGCCCTGATTACTTGAGCCTCAGGCGGCCCTGGGCAGATGGGCAGCTGCCATCTGAGGCTTGTCTGTGCCTCGGGCTGGCCATGGGCGGTGGGGGGCTGAGGGCATTGGGGGACTCCGGAGGCAAGCATGTGGAGCAGCCGGATCAGCCTTGGGACAGGCTTGGCTGTGCTGCAAGCCTGCTGCCCCAGTGGGGCTGAGGGAACTGGGCACCACCATCTTGTGGCTGTGGGTGCCGCCATCTTTGAGGGTGTGGCAGTCAATTAGCATATTCCCTTTTTACTAGATAGGAGAGATATATATACTAGAGGCCAGGTGCATGAAATTCATGCATGGGGGTGTCCCCTCAGCCTGGCCTGCACCCTCTCCAATCTGGGACCCCTCCAGGGGTGTCCCACTGCCAGTTTAGGCGGGTATCAGGCCCAAACTGGCAATTGGACATCGCTCTCGCAATTCGAGACAACTGGCTCCTAACTGTTCACCTGCCTGCCAGCCTGATCACCCCTAACCACCTCTGCCTGCCAGCCTGGTCGCCCCCAACTGCACCCCCACCAGCCTGGTCGCCCCTTACTGCCCCCCCCTCTGCCAGCCTGGTCGCCCCCAACTGCCCCCCCTGCCAGCCTGGCCACCCCCAACTGCCTCCCACTGGCCTGGTTGCCCCATCTGTCCCCCTGCTGGCCTGGTCACCCCACGCAGCCTGGTGTTCAGTAGTTTGGTTGTCTCTCACTAACCCCCCTGCCGACCTGTTCACCCCATGCAGCCTGCTGTTTGGTTGTCCATCCAGTTGTGTCAGTCGTGATAACCCCTGGCTTTTTATATATTAGGCCATATGTGTGTGTGTGTGTGTGTGTGTGTGTGTGTGTGTGTGTGTATATATATATATATATATATATATATATATATATATATATATATATGACTGAACTATAGGGAAGATTACATAGGTATTTTGTTTTAATACATGTAATTACCAAGAATTTAGTAAGAGACTTAATTATAGACAACTTAAACTATAAAATTGACTCAAATAAGTATTTTTCCACATGTCTATTAACAGCCTCTTAAAGAGCCACTCTTAAGGAAGGTTTCAAAATAATCCTTCAAAATGATTTATTGTATTTACTCTAAGTGCTTGATGAAGTGGAAGCATTTATTGATTTGTCATAATTATGCATTTATCTAGATGGTCTTAGAGACAATCACTTGGAATATTTATTTCAATAAAGCTTATTAGGTAAAAGTTCATATATACTATTATGTACCGGAAATCCCAAATTCAACATCATGGTCTAAAATACTCTCTCTCCAGGTAGGGCTCTCATATCTCTGACCTTGCAGTTGAATCTGAGTGCCCCAGCCAGTCATTCCTCCCACCATCAACTGCATCCTGACTGGGAAGAGCAGGTCTGAGCAGCGGGGCCATGGGTAATGTCCCATCCAGGGAGGTGGCCACATCTACTGCAGTCAGCAAGCATGACCTCAGGCAGCTACACTTAGACTGATTTTCTTCACAGAGGTGCATTTGGGGCATAGGAAGCAGCTCCACTATAACTAGAGGTTTTATGTGTTTTTCTGTTCCAGCAAATTTTTTATGCCTCTGAAGTCAAGTTGCACTACTATCCCTGTATGCATATTTAAATCTCTGTAAGCTTTTAAAAAAATACAAATGTTGGTGCCTGATGCAGTGGTTCTTGAGCTTCAGCATTAGAATCCCACAGATGGCTGTGCCCCAAGCTCACCCTCACCCCCAGTGTCATGGTTCAGTAGGTAGGTTCGGGCTGGGCCTGGGAATTTGAATTTCTGACAAGGTTGTAGACGATGCTGAAGTTCCTGATTCAGGAACTGCACTTTGAGAATCATGATCTAGAGCAGTGGTCGGCAAACTGCGGCTCGCGAGCCACATGCGGCTCTTTGGCCCCTTGAGTGTGGCTCTTCCACAAAATACCACGTGCGGGCGCGCACGTACAGTGCGATCGAAACTTCATGGCCCGTGCGCAGAAGTCGGTTTTCGGCTCTCAAAAGAAATTTCAATCGTTGTACTGTTGATATTTGGCTCTGTTGACTAAGGAGTTTGCCGACCACTGATCTAGAGATTCAGAATTGGTCTTAGATGGAGCCTGGGCGTTTACAGTTTTAAAAGCGCCCCAGTTGATTCTAATGTGCAAGTAGTGTTGAGAATTACTATTAAATCGGGTGGACTTCTTTCTTAGAAACATGAACTTTAAAATTTTTGTATCAGGGTTAAGTGTGACATGGAAAATCTTATGCTAAATACAAATGTAGCATAGCACCAACTGCTGAATGCTGAGTGGACCTAATTTGAAATGCACTCATTGATTTAACTATTATGCTGACAATAGCTCTAGCTGTTAACACATATAGTGCTTGTAAAGCTATGAATATCTTCTTAAAAGAATTCTTACTGCATGCTTACAAAAACAACAGGCTCGCTTCATTGCACTCCCAAACATCTTCCCATTTGTTCCACTCAGACCTCACCAAGGTCCTTATTAGAGGCTAACAAAGTGTTGAACAAACATGGAGAAGCTGAACAAACAAATGTGTTATTGACTATAACATGGAAGCAATATAACACATTTTAGTTGAAATAGGCTCATTTCAAATTAATGCCACCACTAAAGAGCCTATAAAACCTTGATTTAGAATTAAATCTTATGTTGCTATCATGTATCACATTGGATCAATAAAGACAAAATAAGCAAAAGCAATTTGGGGAAACTTTCATGGTTAAATCATTAAAATAGAGTATTGGGTAAATATCTTTAAAGACCCACGGGTGTGTTTCTCTACATACATGTCCTGGGAACCCTACGTCAGAGCCTGCTTCGGGTCTAACAAAAATCTCTGGTAGAAATTAACCTAAGGAAGTCTTACCAGAAGGCTGAACTATTCTGTTGGGCATATAGCTTTGTTTGTCAGGGATCATTGCAGATCCTGGGTAACTAATTTATAATTCTATACAATAGGCATGTACTCTGAATGGAATACTTTAAGATCAATATGATTGAAAAGATGGGTAAGGATAAGGGGAATTTTTAAATATTAAATGGTGTTTTAATTTTAAGAATGTTTTTGAAAAACCTAAAAGAAATAGATATATCCCTGCCCTGGCTCGTGTGGCTCAGTTGGTTGGAGCATCATCTCCGTAAACCAAAAGGTGGTGAGTTCAATTCCCAGTGAGGGCACATACCCAGGGTGCAGGTTTGATCCCTGGTCTGGGTGTGTGCAGGCCATGTTTTTCGCTTTCTCTCTCCCGCTCCCTTCCTCTCTCTCTAAAATCAATAAAAACATATTTTTAACAAAATTGTTTAAAAAAGAAATAGATATGTCCCTTGTGAAAGCTTTATTTCTATTTGCCATTACAGAAGGGTTCCTTCAGATTGAACATAATAGCTAATCTTAGGACAGCACTTTACAATGTCAAAGCACTTTTACTAGTATATATATTACTCTTAAGATCCAAGCTTAATAAATATATTATTTTTTAGCAAAACTATGCAGAGTAGAAAATAATTGCCTGCTTTTGTTCAATGATGCTTAGCCATGACCCATGTGTGTTTGGTAACAGCTGAAACTGAGGTGGGGGAAAGCCACAAGGTACCGTGGAGTGGAGGGGTAAGGGATGGAGGTGTTTGGAGGCTGTCCAGCGAACTCAAGAGGAGTTGGGAGGCTTTTCAAGAAATAAATGATAAAGATTTTTTCAAGGCCTTAGAGTCTTCAAATGAAATGCAGCTCAGCCAAAATCTGGAAGTGTTTCAAAGAAGAAGTAAAAGATAAACGATCTTATAGTAAAAGATACATTCTTGTGAATTATCAGTTCTGTATTCTCGGCTGTAGGATTGGTCCAGGATGGTTATCGGTCAGATGACAGGCAGCAGGATGACAGATGCCAGGTGGTCTGGGAGATGGGCGCCAGGAGGTCTGGTCCAGTCCGGTGTTTTAGATAATAGAGGCCAGGTGGGTGTGTAAGTGAGTCCTTGAGGGGGCAACCAGAGGGTTATCTGGAGGTCCAGATGTGTATCTAGGCTTTGATGCAGGACTGGAAAGTCCAAAAAACATTTAAGTTCCCAGGCTAGTTAGAACAAGAGTGTAGTTTTTCCTTATGCCTCAACCTTCATAATGTTCATAATTTTAGCATCTTGGTGAAAGTGACTCCATTGTATATACTCACCATCTTCACTCTTCCCTGAGGCTAAGGTCTGATGGAAGTCCTCTGCCCTGGGAGGGTGGCCCGTGGGTGCTCAGCTCCAGAGACCGATGGATGTGGAGGCTGCAGAGGACCTAGCCAAGTGAGTGCAGAATCAGGGCCGAAGCCCAAGGGACTCTCATCTGCCAGAAAGGGGTGTAAAGCTAGAAGGATGGAAGTGGACACTTGAGAGAGTTTCAAGATCAAGGGCAATATAACCAGAAGTGAGTCAAGATAAAGAAAACAAAACAAAGCACAATAAAACAGGAGGATTGGGAGAAGGAGAGACTATAGAGTAAAAGTAAGGACATGGAGGGCACGTGGGCACTGAAGAAACCTCCCCACACCCCCTCCTTCACCCCCCCTCCCGCCCCCGCCACACACACACACACACACACACACACACACACACACACACACGCAGCCAGGCCAGTGACCCTGCAATTCTGCTTCTGCTGCTCTGGAATCAATGCCATAGTTGCAAGTTTGAATTCTCCATGGGCTCTTATTTCATTTTATGAGTGAAACCATGCCTTGGATGACAGTTTTTTCTCAGTAAGAATCTACAGCATGCTTTCATTTTTTTTAAATTTCATATTATGTGAATATGCTTAAATTGTATCAACTCATAAAATTAAGAAATCTTTTTTTTCATAGTTTTTATGTGGTGGGAAGATGGAACCAGGTTAATCTATCCCTTCCTATTGCCATCCTATATAATAAAAGGCTAATATGGGGGAACAACCGAACAACTGAACAACCAGTTGCTATGACATTTGCTGACCACCAGGGGGCACGCGAGGAACATGGCAGGCTTCGGCAGCAGGTGGCAGAGTGCAGACATGGTGGGCGTTGGCTGCAGTGGTATGGTGGAGCAGGTGAGCCGGGGTGCCAAACCAAGGCGGGGCGCTGGTGGGTCGCTGTCATTGGGGCAAGCCTCTAATGGTTACTGAAAATTCTTTGCCGTGGTCCTGCCCGGCGCTCGCACCTGCTGCTGGTGCCAGCCCTGCTCACACCTGCTGCAGGTGCCGGAGCTGCCGCTTGCACCTGCTGCCAGTGCCTGGCACCAGCCCCGATCGTTCGACACCATCAGTGGGTGCAAGCGGCGGCTGCCAGCCCCGATTACCCCTGACAGCTTCTCCACCTCCCCCTACTCCTGCGGGGTGATTGGGGCAGCAGCCACTGCTCATACCCGCTGCTGACGCCAGCCCCAATCGCTCCGCACTGTCAGCGGGTGTGAGTGGGGCCGGTGCGGTCATCATGTGGGAGCAGCAGTGGCAGAGTGGGGTTGCTGGCAGACAGGGGACCGGGGGCCACGATGGGAGGGGCCAGGCAGGGGCGCAGAGGATGGGCCGAGACCCGCCCCTGTGCCCACTGCAGCTTCGTGGTCCACAGTTCCTTTCAAGGTGCATGAATTCATGCACTGGGCCCCTAGTAGAAAATAGAAAAGAGCCCACACAGTTCTGAAAGCTCATTTTAATCCCTTTCATTACTGAGCCAGATCAATTTCCTTCTTCCTGCACATGCAATAATGAGTCCCAGCCAGGAACCCTATCTTCTCATTCCTGTGCACTAAAGAGGCTTACCCAGGCCTTCAAGAAAGGCCTCTGCATGACTCAGCTCCAAGTTCCATCCCCAGAAAAAAAAAAATGTGATGCTGCTTCCTATTTGTAAGATCCATTCCCTTTCCTTTCTCACTCACATTTGTTATCTCTCTTGTCACAGATGCTGATTCAACAAACACAAATTCAGTTATACCTTCCCCTTCATCTGGTGCAGCAGCAGCAGCAGAGACAGGAAGAGTGTGGCATTTAAACCTGGGCTCTGAAATGCCTTCGCATGCGGTTTAAAGAACCACCAAGTACTCCCATCCCAGCATCCTTGGGACAGCTACCTCCTGATAACTGAGTGGTCTGTGCTGCTAAGACTGACAGGCTGGCTCTCCTCGCAGCCACGTTCTCGTTGTGGGCCATCTTCCGAGCATTTTCCTTAAGTGATGCTTAGAGGAATATGCCCAGAGGTTCTGAACCCAAGGCCAAATAGCAACATAAATTTTGTACTTTGATCTAATCATGTTACTGGTAGCAAGACGGAGCAGGTAAGAATGGAGCATGAATACTGAGAGGAGCCCATGGGAGTGAGGAAGGCTAACCAGGACCTCACTGCAGAACAGGGGCCGGGAGCAGGCCTGGTTGCCAGCTGATGAGCTTGGGGGCTGGGTGGGAGAGGGCAGTGGGGGTGCAGGCTCAGGGTTCAGGGGATAAGCAAGCCCCAGCCATACAGAGTCAAACTGGCAGGGTGACGTCATGGGCCGGCAGGCGTGCAGGTGTGCAGAGCCCTGACTGTGGTTTAGTGCTCTCCTTTCCTGGTCTCCAAACTCTTAATCATTTTTTAACAAGGGGCCTGACATTTTCGTTTTGCACGGGGCCAGTCCTGAGTTGTGGTTGGGGCCTCGGCAAGGGAGGGTCAGGTGACATTTCTTCTCAGGTGACATGGCCCCAAACTTCCATTTAGGGCTTGAAGCAAAACTTCAACCCCCCTGCCCCCCGTTACAATCTCTATCACTCTCTATCCCTTTACCCTACTTGATGTTTCTTCAGAGCAGTCTTCACTTCCTGAAGTTAAGAGTGTTTCTTTTTCACTTGTTTATTGCCCATTTCTCTTTCTCTCACGAGATGCAGGAACTTGGTCCATCTTGGTCATTGCACTATCCCCAATTCCTACAACAGTGCCTGACACATCAAAATGAGTGCTGTATGAATGGTTACATCCAAGCCTTGGGAATCCTGAGGTTCCCAGGACCCCAGAGGAATTGCTGGCCTCCACGGGGATCTTATATAGGAGGCTGGGCAGTCTGGCCCAGAAGATGGGCGGCTCTGACTCAGGGACCAAGGAGGACCGGGTGTCCAGGGAGAGATTTGTAGTAAAGGCAAGATCTGTGTTTATACCCCTTAGCTACCTCAGCCATCTGGGAATGGGGAGACTGGACCGAATACATGCATAGCGGGGAGCATCACTAAGTGAACCTGAGATAGGAAAAGGCAGAAGTGAGTTGGGGGTTGCTGACCCCCATATTCTTTTACTGCCCAAGAGTAATGTCCAAATTGGCAGGTAGGGCTATTGTGTTCTAAAAATAAACCAGTTGTGCTGAATTGTTCTCACTCCCAAAGACTTGGGGGCAGCTTCCCAAGTTTCACAAAAGCAACTACTGATTGCACTTGCCTATGGGACTTGATTGAAGACCTTGCCCATGATGTCATCCTTCAGTGTTTTAGGATTGTCATAAAACTAGCTTTTGTCATTGCACTTCCCATTCTGCAAATGTTCTGTGCTCATGAGGCCCTGTTTCCATGGCCGCAAGGGCTCACAGTGGCTGCCTGACCCCGGAGTGTGCCTTGGACCCACGGTGAAAGCTCTGTTCCTTGGGGACCAGAAAATGCTCCAAAACGGAACAGCCTCTCCTCTCTGCTCTGCCTCCTCTCTGGATCTCCCCCCACCCTACCTTCCCCCGACTTGCACGATGGACCAACTGAGGTGCTGTGGCCATAATTTCAATAAATGAAGAGCTTGTGTCCCTATAAGCAAACCACGACACATATGGAGGCATGGGGCATGGAGTAATTATGTTGATTTCTGATTAACCTGAATGGCATGTTTGGGAAACGAGTTAAAACCAAGAAAAGCCTTCCATCCTGGCAAATCAGCTGCTGTGGCTGATATTGTCACTTCTCCTGGTCTCAGGTTAGTTCAATGCAACTTGCTTTTCATCAGTCTCACCCCCAATCAGAGGATATGAGGATTGGCCAAAGGACAAGCAACCACTGGGTTTATCATTTAGGCAGGTTGGAAGTTTCACTTAATAAACAGGAAGTTATGTTTTAAGTGTTTGATCCTTGCATTCCCTATAGCATAGTGGTTAAGTATAAGGTCTCTGAAAGCAACATGCCTGGGTTCAAATCCTGTTTCTGACATTTGTTAGTTCTGTAATCGTTGGTAAAATATTTAAGTTCTCTGTACCTCAGTTTCCTTCTCTGAAAAATTAACTCCTGCTATAACAAAGATACCTTAGACTGAGAGGCTTAAACATCATTTGCCTCTCACAGTTCTGAAGACTGGGAAGCCCAAGATGAAGGCATCGTCAGATTCCTGTCTGGTGATAACCCACTTCCTGTTCATAGATGACTGCTCTCCTTGAAGTGTGACCTGGCAGAAGGGGCAAGGGAACTCTCTCGGCCTCTTTTATACGGCCATTCATCCCGCTCACCTCCCAAAGGCCCCAGCACTTAAAACTATCACATCAGGAATTAAGTTTCAGTGAATGAATTTTACGGGACACAAACTTTCAGCCCAAAGCAGTTCTACATATAGAATGCTTAGAAGGGGCTTGGTGCGCTTTAAGCATTCAGTGTATGCTGACTGTTAATGTCACTTTGTTATTCTTAGCACTACCTTTATCAGCCCGTCTCTTCTGATGGGAAATCAATTCCTATTTTCATTTATCCTCTTCCTGTTTGGACTTTACTGTGCCGGAGGCGAGGGGTGTGGGCTGAATGGGATGGCATTTCTCAATTATTAATCCATTATTTAGTCAATTAGTAAAGATCTCACAGTTGACGCACAAAGGCACAGCATACACATTTTTTTGTGCAGGGAGTGGACTGAGCAGTGACTGACCTCCGGCGGCCTGGCCTGATGACTGTCATGGCTCCGTTTTCTGCCTGTTGGGCACAGGCTGTCCAATAGGATGACCAACTATATCGTGTGACAAGCAAAGACAGATGGACTAGCACTACGGAGTGCATTGTTTATAATGTTCATTTAGGGTTCCCTAGAGTCACATCAAGTCTAAAGCTCACTGGAAAGAATGGGAACCAAACCAAAGCCATTATCAGAGTGGAGCATCTTTTTCCAAGGCACCTTATAATCAGGCATACCTCCAAGTCATATAATCTGCAAACCAGAGATAATTACACCTGCCTGCTCTGTGTCACACAGAGGCAGTGCGCGGATTAATTAAATCATGACTGCCAAGCGCACCAAGCTCCTTTGAGATAAATGCTCAACAAATGCAATCTTAAATTATTATTTAGAACTCCATTCTGTAAATGTCAGGACAGGCCTTCAGCTTATGAGACCAGGCAGCATCTGCTGGGCTGAAATTCCCCTGGGGATAGAAAGCCAGGCTGAAAAAATGCCGACCACCACACTAACACATTGCTGGAGAACTTCTGCTTTATATGGTCACACACAACCTACAGATGCTTCTGTAACCGCTGTGAGTCTCACACCAGGCGCCTGCATCTGGAGTTATAGCTTCAGTAGCAACATTGCTCCCTTCCAGAAGGAAATCTCCTCTATAGTTACGGCCTCATTCAGCTGATTCCCTTCATGTGACTTTATCCTCATCACTGCAGAGTGACCAGTTGTCCCAATTTGTCCAGAATGTGGGACAGTCAATACTAAAATCAAGATAGAACATGGAGCCAGTTGCTCACCCCAACTTGTTACTAAATAGTCAAGAGGCCAAAGTGCTTTGTGACTCCAGAATTTACCTCCGAGTCTTGATAATCTGGTTTGTAAAATATTAGGTTTGGAACTGACAATAAGAATTACTTTGTACAAGGTACAGTTGTAAATACTTTACGCTTAATACCATAACTCCTGCAGGAAGGCATTATCGCATCCATTTAACAGACGAGGCACATGGAGATAACGGAATTTGCTTAAGGTTACACAGCTGGTAACTCAGAAGGACTGGGGTTCCAACCCAGGTGACAAGGTACCAGGCCTGCGCTCTTAAGCACCATACAATACTGGCTCTAAGACATTTTCCAAAATGCAGAGTTGATTTTCCTACAAAAAGACATTTTTTTTCTTCCTTTGTATCTGACTATTATAAGATCTCAAGTGAAGGGTACCAATACAGGTACATATTCTCCAATTAAAAAATGCAAACAAGCCCAGCCAGTGTGGCTCAGTGGTTGAGCATCGACCTATGATCCAGGGGGTCACAGTTTGATTCCCAGTCAGGGCTCATGCCTGGGTTGCAGCCTCAATCCCCAGTAAGGGGCGTGTAGGAGGCAACCGACCAATGATTCTCTCTCATCATTGATGTTTCTGTCTCTCTCTTCCTTCCTCTCTGAAATCAGTTACATATACACTAGTAGCCCATCGCTTGATATCATGCGCAGTGGGCCGCCTGCTGCTTCCATGGGAGCCAGCGGGAGCTGCGCTGCTTCCACGGGGGGCAGGCCCACTGTCTCCTCTCCGGGCCTGCGCTTGGCTGGGCTGCGGGATGGCCCCCCTGTCCCTGTCCGTGTCCGCTCTGGCTCTGGGGCCGGCCCAAGCTGGGGCGTGGTGGCTTGCCACCCCACCCGCCCCTGTCTCTCTCTCTGTCACCACCACACCAGGCTTCACCTGCGCGCACAACCTCCTTCTGTCCTGTTGTGACCCATTATGGTGTCCTGGACTAATTTGCATATTTCCTCTCTCTCTCTTTCTCTCTCTCTCTCTCTCTCTCTCTCTCTCTCTCTCTCTATATATATATATATATATATATATATATATATATATATATATACTAGAGGCCCGTTGCACAAAATTCGTGCTCGGAGAGGAGGGGTGTACCTCAGCCCAGCCTGTACCCTCTCCAATCTGGGACCCCTCGAGGGATGTCCGACTGCCCGTTTAAGCCTGATCCGGGATCGGGCCTAAATGGGCAGTTGGACATCCCTCTCACAATCCAGGACTGCTGGCTCCCAACTGCTCGCCTGCCTGCCTTCCTGATTGCCCCTAACTGCTTCTGCCTGCCAGCCTAATCACCCCCTAACCACTCCGCTGCCAGCCTGATTGATGCCTAACTGCTCCCCTGCCAGCCTGTTTGCCCCCAACTTCCCTCCTCTGCCGGCCTGGTCACCCCTAACTGCCCTCCCCTGCAGGGTTGATCGCCTCCAACTTCCCTCCCTTGCAGGCCTGGTGCCTCCCAACTGCCCTCCCCTGCTGGCCATCTTGTGGCGGCCATATTGTGTCCACATGGGGGCAGGATCTTTGACCACATGGGGGCATCCATATTGTGTGTTGGAGTGATGGTCAATCTGCATATTACTCTTTTATTAGATAGGATAGAGGCCTGATGCAGGGGTGGGGGCCAGCTGGTTTGCCCTGAAGGGTGTCCTGGATCAGGATGGGGGTTCCCTTGGGGTGTGGGGTGGCCTGAGTGAGGGGCCTGTGGTGGTTTGCAGGCCAGCCACGCCCCCTGGCGACCCAAGAGGAGGCCCTGGTATCTGGAATTTATTTACCTTCCACAATTGAAACTTTGTAGCCTGGAGCGGAACCAAGCCTCCTGCTCGCTCCGTGGCCGGCAGCCATTTCTGTTGGGGTTAATTCACCTTCTATAATTAAAACTTTGTAGCCTTAAGTGGAGGCCTGGGCCTGGCCAGGATATGCAGAAAGCTTTGCTTTCTCCGTTGCCGGGGGCAACCCTAGCCTGCTCTCTCCAGCTCCGTGGCTGCTGCCATTTCTGTTAAGATTTGTTTATCTTCTATAATTGAAACTTTGTAGCTTGAGTGGAGGCTTAGGCCTAGCAAGGGCAGGCGGAAAGCTTGGCTTCCTCCATTGCCTGGGAAACCTTGCTCTCTGTGGCTGTAGCCATCTTGGTTGGGTTTATTTGCATACTCTCCCTGATTGGCTGGTGGGCGTGGCTGGTGGGCGTGGCTTAGGCATAGCAAAGGTGTGGTCAATTTGCATATTACCCTTTTATTAGGTAGGATATGCATTGAATGGCCAGATTATTATGAATACCCCATCAGTACTTCGTTGGGCCACCTTTTTCCTTCAATACTGCAGCGATTCTTCTTAGCATTGACTCCACAAGATGTTGAAAGGTGATGCGAGGAATCAGACACCATGCCTGATGAATAGCACTGTCCAGTTCTGTGAGATTTGATGGTTGTGGACCCAGCTGCCTGATGGCTCTTTTAACTTCGTCCCACATGCTCAATTGGATTGAGATCTGGTGATTGTAGGAGCCACCTAAGCAAGGTAAAGTCTCCCTCATGTTCTTGAAACCACTCCTGCACAACACAAGCACTGTGGCATGGTGCATTGTCTTGTTGGAAGAAGCCATCTCCATTGGGATATACCATCAACATGATAGGATGAACTTGATCAGCAACGATACTTAGGTATGTTGTCCTATTCAGACGTTGTTCCACATGAATTAAAGGGCCCAAATCATGCCAGGAAAACATGCCCCAAACCATAGCACTGTCCCCACCAGCTTGAAGGGTTGTACTCATGCATGTGGGGTGCATGATTTCATGCTGTTTCCACGAAATTCTCACTCTGCCATCTGCATGATGCAACTGGAAACATGATTCATCGGACTACATGACTTTTTTCCAATGCTCACCTGTCCAATCCTTGTGTTCCTGTGCGAACTGGAGACATTTTATCTTGGTAACTGCGGACAGAAAAGGTGTTCGAACAGGCCTTCGGCTTCCATATCCCATATGATGCAGTGTATAGCTAATTTGCCTACAAACGTCAGGTGGTCATAATAATCTGGCCACTCAGTATACATATAGTTATACACACACACACACACACACACACACACACACACACACCCCAGCTTAGGACTCCCTATGACCGACGGTCAGCAAATCTATTCTCTCCCTTTTGAGTGCTCCTCTCCCTCTGAATTGTCCTAGGCTGCAGGCTAGACAGGACACACGAGTGCCCAAATATGGCTGTGTACAGCTTGGGAAGCCCTCTGGCACCATTACTGCCCCTCCTTTGCACTACCGCTTGTAGGCTCTGCTGAGACTGGCCCACAGGCTGACCCATCACACCAGGTTGGACCATCACTGGCCCTGACTCCACTTTCTGAGATGGGCCAGACAGCCTCTCAGTGCCAGGGATGGCCGGAGATGACACACTTTGCTTGACTTGCTGGAGTTGCAGCTCTCTATGCCCTGGGTGAGAACAGTGCCAAGCATTTGCCCACTTATGAATGCAGACCTTTCTCCTATCTCCTCCCCAAAGACTCATGTATTTAGGGTCATATTGCTTTTTCTTTTCAAACGTCAAAAAAATGCTGGTTATAATATCATTTTATGGCAATTGAGTGATCTGCTCATGGTCCTAAGGATAGCAATCTTAGCTCTGCTGCTGTAATAAGTGCCATAGACTGAGTGGCTTAAGTAACTGAGATTTATTTACTCATTAGAGGCCTGGTGCATGAATTCGTGCACGGGTAGAGTCCAACTGGCTGGGGGGAGGGGCCGTGGGTGGTTGGCTGGCCTGCCCTGCTCCCTGGTTGAACTCCAGGTTGAATACCCATTGAGGGGACAATTTGCATATTAGCCTTTTATTATGTAGGACTAGAGGCCCAGTGCATGAAATTCGTGCACGGGGAGGGGGCGCCCCTCAGCCCAGCCTGCACCCACTCCAATCCTTGGGGGATGTCTAACTGCCAGTTTAGGCCCGATGGGGATCGGGCCTAAATCGGCAGTTGGACATTCCTCTCACAATCCTGGACCACTGGCTCCTAATCGCTCATTTGCCTGCCTACTTGGTTGCCCCTAACTGCCCCCCGCTTGCCGACCTGATCACCCCTCACTGCCTCTGCATGCAGGCCTGGTTACCCCTAACTGTCCCCCCTGCTGGCCAGGTCACCCTCAACTGCCCCCTCCCTGCTGGCCTGGTCACTCCTAACTGCTCCCCCTGATGGCCTGGTCACCCCTCATTGCCCCCCCCCCCACTGGCCTGGATGCCCCCAACTACCCCCTCTGCCAGACTGGTCGCCCCTCATGCCCCTCCCCCACCCCCACCGGCCTGGTCGCCCCACACAGCCTGTTGTTCATTCATTTGGTTGTCCCTCACTAACCCTCCTGCCGGCCTGGTCGCCCCATGCAGCCTGCTTGTTCAGTCGTTTGGTCGTCTCTCACTAACCCCCTTGTCGGCCTGGTCGTAGGCAGCCATCTTGTGATGGTGTGAGGCTTGATTTGCATATTACCTCTTTATTGAATAGGATGGTTTTAGAGCTTTGAGATCAGGCTGCCAACAGCTTTGGATTCTGGTGAGGGCTTTCTTCCTGGCTTGCAGAAAGCCACCTTCTTTCACATGGTGGAGAGAGAGCTCTGGTGTCTCTTCCTCTTCTTATAAGGACACTAATGCCACCACAAGGATGTCCCTCTCCTGATCTCCCCAAATCTAATAACTTCCTAAACACTCCATCTCCAAATACTAACATACAAGGGATGAGGGCTTCAACATATGAATTGGCAGGGTCGGGGGGGATTCAGCCATAGCAGCAGCTAATGGATTATCTTCTAGGGGCCCTCCATCCCACGGCCCACCCAAAGGTTAGATCCAGCTCTGGTAACTTAAAGGTAATTCACTCCCCTTAGTGTGCCCAAGTTAAAATGACTTTCTGAGCTCTCCCCTGTTTTTGAAGAAAAAGAACAAAAAATTACTTAACTCTCCAAGACAGTGCCTCATTCTACCTGTTCAAAATATCATCAAAATGATGACCTAATTTACCTGGGGCACAGTGACTACACAACTGGATTATAGTTCCAAGTCACCTTGGCATATACTCACATTCCTACCTTTGATTTTAAATTAAGAATTAAGGTTAAAATAGCTCAATCAAAACCAAAGTATCCTTTTTTTCCATTCTATAATTAGCCATCACCATTAGCTAGATGTCAATTCCTGTCCACACCTCGTTTAGTGCTGCAGCATGTAGAAATGCTTCCAGAATCACAGAGCCCAAAACAGATACCCGTGATGCAGAGGGGGTGTGACTGGGTTATTGAGCTAGGATGATCAGGCCATCTGTACAAGTGGTCTCTGATTACCTGACAGCTGACCGACTGGAGTTATTCCATACACCAGAACATTTCACTCAGGCTTCTGACATCTGCCTTATTTTTTGTTTGTTTTTATTGTCATGCCTACCCATCCCACTACTCAAGCTTTGGTTTCATGAAAAAACAATATATTTAAAAGCTTAAAGTGTTTCTCTGGTATCATGCCACCTCCCTGGAAATACCTTTAATAGTTTGTTTCCTTAGGAGGGTAAAAACACAGGTCAGTATGGGATCCTGAGCCAGGTGACCTGGTGCTCATCCTATGGCCTCTGCTTTTGGCTGGGTGTCTTTGTCTGAGGAGTGTTGCAAGAATTAAATAATATCTTACCTTATAATAGAGAAACATGCAAATTGACCGCACCTCCGCTATGCCCATGATTGGGCCAGCGGAGGCTGAGGGCGGGACTCCGGGTGGCCTGTCGACCGTTGATAAAATCAAGATGGTGGTGCCCAGTGGCCACGCCCGAGCCGCTGCTCCCCTGGGGTGCCTGGGGTGATCGGCACCCCGGGGGGCGTGGCCGCGCCCGTGACCGCTCCCTGGGGGTGCCTGGGGTGATAGGCACCCCTGGGGGGCGTGACCACGCCCGTGCAGCTGCTCCCCGGGGGGTGCCTAGGGTGATCGGCACCCCGGGGGGGCGTGGCCGCGCCCGTGCCCGCTCCCCGGGGGTGCCTGGGATGATCGGCACCCCGGGGGGGCGTGGCCGCGCCCCTGCTGCCGCTCCCCGGGGGTGCCTGGGGCAATCGGCACCCCGGGGGGGCGTGGCCGCGCCCGTGCTGCCGCTACCTGGGGGTGCCTGGGGTGATAGGCACCCGGGGGGGCGTGGCATGGGGGCGTGGCCGCTCCCCGGTGGTGCCTGGGGCGATCGACACCCCGGGGGGGCCGTGGCATGGGGGCGTGGCCGCTCCCCGGGGGTGCCTGGGGCGATCGGCACCCCGGGGGGGCGTGGCCACGCCCGTGCCTGCTCCCCGGGGGTTCCTGGGGTGATCGGCACCCTGGGGGGGCGTGGCCGCGCCCATGCCCGCTCCCTGGGGGTGCCTGGGGTGATCGTCACCCCGGGGGGCGTGGCCGCGCTTCTGCTGCCGCTCCCCGGGGGTGCCTGGGGCGATCGGCACCCCGGGGGGGGCGTGGCCGTGCCTGTGCCCGCTCCCTGGGGGTGCCTGGGGTGATCGGCACCCCGGGGGGCGTAGCCCTGCCCATGCTGCTGCTCCCCGGGGGTGCCTGGGGCGATCGTCACCCCGGGGGGCGTGGCCGCGCCCGTGCCGCTGCTCCCCAGGGGTGCCTGGGGCCATCGGCGCCTTGGGGGGGGCGTGGCCGCGCCTGTGCCCGCTCCCCGGGGGTGCCTGGGGCGATCGGCACCCCGGGGGGGGCGTGGCCGTGCCTGTGCCCGCTCCCTGGGGGTGCCTGGGGTGATCGGCACCCCGGGGGGTGTAGCCCTGCCCATGCTGCCGCTCCCCGGGGGTGCCTGGGGCGATCGTCACCCCGGGGGGCGTGGCCGCGCCCCTGCTGCCGCTCCCCGGGGGTGCCTGGGCAATCGGCACCCTGGGGGGGGCGTGGCCGCGCCCGTGCCGCTGCTCCCCAGGGGTGCCTGGGGCCATCGGCACCCTGGGGGGGGCGTGGCCGCGCCTGTGCCCGCTCCCTGGGGGTGCCTGGGGCGATCGGCACCCCGGGGGGGGCGTGGCCGTGCCCGTGCCCGCTCCCTGGGGGTGCCTGGGGTGATCGGCACCCCGGGGGGCGTAGCCCTGCCCATGCTGCCGCTCCCCGGGGGTGCCTGGGGCAATCGGCACCCTGGGGGGCGTGGCATGGGGGCGTGGCCGCTCCCCAGGGGTGCCTTGGGCGATGGGCACCCCCGGGGGGCGTGGCATAGGGGCGTGGCCACTCCTCAGGGGTGCCTGGGGTGATCGGCACCCCGGGGGGGCGTGGCCACGCCCCTGCCATTGCTCCCCGGGGGTGCCTGGGGCGATCGGCACCCCCTGGGGGCATTGCAAGGGGGCGTGGCCGCTCCCCGGGGGTGCCTGGGGCGATCGGCACCCCGGGGGGCGTGGCCACGCCCCTGCCATTGCTCCCCGGGGTTGCCTGGGGAGATCGGCACCCCGGGGGGGGCGTGGCCGCACCCGTGCCGCCGCTCTCCGGGGGTGCCTGGGGCGATCGGCACCCCAGGGGGCGTGGCATGGGGGCGTGGCCGCTCCCTGGGGTGCCTGGGGCGATCCGTGTGAGAGGGATGTCCAACTGCAGGTTTAGGCCCGATTCCACAGGGATCGGGCCTAAACCTGCAGTTGGACATCCCCCGAGGGGTCCCATATTAGAGATGGTGCAAGCTGGGCTGAGGGACACCCTCCCCAGTGCACGAATTTCGTGCACCGGGCCTCTAGTAATGTACATAAAACGGCATGGTGTCCTGTGCAACGAATGTTAGTAGATTTTATTATTTTTATTCTCAAGAAGGACAAAATCATTATTTTTCCTTTGTGAGACATACTAACAGGCAGATGAATGAATATTTATTGAATGAGGATTATTTAGACCAGTGGTTCACAGGATTTTGGATTTCAAAGCCCATCAAAACTTTAAAAAAGAAATTAGAATTGATATAGAACTGTTTTGTTCTTCTTTTTCTTCTTTTTAATTCAATTTATTGGGGTGACATTGGTTCACCAAACCATACTGGTTTCAAGTGCACAACTCAATAAAACATCATCTGCATACTGCATCATGCACCCATAGCCCCGGGCAAAGTCTCTTTCCATCCCCATTTTACTTCTTATTTTTCTAAGCTAAGGCACGGGAAAATTAATTTCCAGCTACAAGCAACAATATAGTGCTCCAAACAAAGGGAGCTGTATTACAGATATAACCTATAATTAAAATGGAATATATTTAACTTACGGAAAAACATGATGTATCGCTCGTACTTCTCTCATTTTGCTGAGAAATGGTGTTCCCATGGTGGTCTGGCCTGGGACATGGGCCAGCAATTAGGAATCACTAATCCAGTCCAAACCTTTGCCTTCAGAAACCATCTGAGCCAAATGTTTGTTGCTCCTAATTTTAGGGATAAAGATTTCACAGTCCTCCTGGCAGCTCGTTCTAAAGTTTAATCGCACTTAAGTTATATCTGGGCCGCCAGAGGATTGAGTCAAACCAGTGAAAGAAAAACCAGCTGATCTGCCACCTTCTGGGTGGGCTGTGCCTGCTGGGTGTTGACATTTATGATCAAATCTCCTCCTGTTCATTCAGACTTGAAGACAAGCCCCATACAGAGCAAGTGCACCCCACAGTAGAAAAATAAAGGCTTTGTGACCATGCTCTTCCTCTTCTCTCTAAGATACGCAGTCATGTGCCTCATAGTGGTGTTTGGGGTCAACGATGAACTGCATACAGGATGATGGTCCCATCAGATTATAATGGAGCTGAAGAATTCTCATTGCCTTGTAGCCATTGTAAAGTCACATAGTAGGGCAATGCTCACGTGTGTGTGGTGACGCTGGGGTAAACAGACCAACTGCCCTCCCGGGCATATAAAAGTACAGCACCTACAATTACATAGAATCCTCAATACTTGACGATGACAATGAATGACCATGCTACTGGTTTATGTATTTACTATACTACATATTTTTGTTGTTAATCCTCACCCGAGGATATTTTTTCCATTGCTTTTCAGAGAGAGTGGAAGGGAGGGAGGGAAAAGGAGAGAGAGAAGGAGAAACATGGATGTGAGAGAGGTTACCTCCTGCATGTGCCCCGACTTGGGCTGGGGATGGAACCTATAACCCAGGTACGTGCCCTTGACTGGGACTCAAACCTGAGACCCTTCAGTGCATGGGCTGACATTCTAATTCCTGAGCGGCACCGGCCAGGGTTATACTATACTTTTTATGGTTATTTTACTTGCTACTTATTTAAAAAATAAGTGGAAAACTTCTACATATTAAAAAAAAAGCTTGCTGTAAACAGTGTGCCATGTCACCTGGGCAGCAGCCTTATACATCTCCTGTTTGCTGTGTCTCTTGATTGCATACTTTTCTCTGGTGCTTCTTTTAATCTTGTGTTATTTTGTACAGTGACTTGCTGTACAGGTTTGTAGCCCAGGAGCAGTGGACTATACCACATAGCCTAGGTGTGTTGTAGGTTGTACCATCTAGGTTTGTGTAAATATATTCTGTGATGTTCCCACAACGACACAAAATCACCTAATGGTGCAGTTTTTCAGAATATATCCCTGTTGTTAGAGGTGCATGACTGTACAAGCATTCTGGAAGTATTGGAATCAATAGAATTCATCCCTCCTTTAAGCCATGAGATCTTCAGTCAGAGTAAACATGAAATGAAAGCCAGCTCATGGCCATGGCGTGGTGCATCTCTGCATGAGACCCAAGCAGCCATCTGAGCTACTGGATACGTTCTTATGTTCATCCACATCTCTGGGCCTCATAAAAAGTCTTTTCATAGTTATAGTAGTTTTTGTAAAATGACATCAGAATCTCTCAACTTGACATTTGTAACAATTAGTGCAAGAATCTGAAGGCTATTGCTATTCAGAAATGTTCAGTCACCTTGCATGGTCTATATTCTGTTTGGAGCAGATTGATTTTATTTCTCAAGAAGGTTAATTCATGCTACAAATAAGATCCACAATGGGGATGGCTTTTCTTCATCCTTTTCAAATAAAAATTACATCTCTGGCCAGGTTGTCTCAGTGATTAGAGGCATATAAAAGTACAGCACCTACAATTACATAGAGTGCGCAATACTTGAAGGTGATAATGAATGACCATGTGATTAGAGGGTCAGCCTGCAGACCCAAGGGTCACAGGTTTGGTTCCCAGTCAAGGGCACGTACCTGGGTTGCAGGTTCCCTAGCCCCGGTGTGCGGGAGGCAACCAACCCATGTGTCTCTCTCACGTCAATGTTTCTCTCTCTCTCTCTCCCCCTCTTCCTCTCTCCCACTCTCTCTAGAAATCAATGGGAAAAATATCCTCAAGTGAGGATTGAAAACATAATAAAAA
Organism: Cnephaeus nilssonii; assembly: GCF_951640355.1. Taxonomy (NCBI): domain Eukaryota; kingdom Metazoa; phylum Chordata; class Mammalia; order Chiroptera; family Vespertilionidae; genus Cnephaeus; species Cnephaeus nilssonii. The sequence continues at coordinate 70,660,650 of NC_137074.1, read as the reverse complement.
AATTAAAAATTACAGTACTGATTATCTACCACTTTTTGTTTCTTTTCAGTTGAGTCTCCACAGGACAGTTCATTACTGATTTGCTTCTTTATTTACATCCACTTGGTGCCTACATTTATTTATTTTTTATTTTTTATTTTTTTTGGTGGTGCCTACATTTAGCTGCAGAATGGTTAGAAGATTAAGCAGAACACAAATTTAATTTTAAATAAATTTAGGAGCCAATCCAAAAATTTATTTGCTTCAAAACTCTTCCTAGTGTAACAAATACATATTTTGAAGTGAAGGTTGGGATAATACATTCTGTGTATTTTAATCATGTTTTACAATGATCTTGTCTTCAGTCTCTTACCCAAGGTGACATCTTTTCTATACCCTCACATCAAGATAAATGATCTAACATCAGAAGAGAATATTTAAAATGTTGATTACCCTAGAAAACATCAAGGTACAGGGCCTCTGAATATGAGCAGAAAATAAATTCATAAAATATCAAGCTGCAAGCTCAATGATCAGGATATTAATTTATATATTTCTGTTTTTATAAAACCAACTTAAGATGAATCAAGTAAGTTTTTGTACACAGAGACAGACTCATACATTCTTTCCATGAGCCAGAGAATTGCTCAAAATACACTTCCCTTAGTTACTAAATGTTACTACTACATTAAATATTTTTCTAGTTCTGAATCAATAAAGAAAGGTTTATGTTAAAAAAACAAAAGTGCTTCCAAGAATCAGGCAGACAGCCGAAAACAGGAAATATGTCAGCTTTATTCAACACACACCATTAAAAATGAGAGCATTGTTCCTCAGAGGGAGAGTATGCTTTGAGGAAGACAGAAACACATTGTTCTGCAGGGGAATTCTCTTTACCCAGGTGACCTTGTGCCATAAATTCTGAAATCAAAATTACGCAGTACAAGCAGATTCCTTCTATGAGATGTCAGTGTTTTGAATAAAGGCCTAATTGTACCCTTTGCCTGTCTCCCTCAAAAGATAAAAAAGATTTTTTTAAAAAAGCAAAGAAGGATCCAATGCCACAAGAATTTATTCTGTAGGGCTCTTGCCTAAAGGAAGATCTATTATTGTTACAATAGAAATAGAATTGGCTCTAGTGGCTGTTACAATCCAGTGCCCCTGCTTTTAGCAAATGTAAGAAACCAGGACATTACTAGGTCCATATACTATCAAGTGAATATCTTTTGAATACAAAACACAGTCTAGACTGCATGAAGGACATTGGAGAAGGCCACAGAGACACTGAGCAGGGAGAATGTTTAAACGAAGGCTTTATGGGAGCGATTGAAAAGAGAGGCCCGGTGGGGATGACACTGTCTGGGAAATGCTTAAATTATAACCCTCAAAGGTACAACTATCCATGTGTGTATGGACCACGTCTCCATAACGCTGCCAGTCATCGCTGATGTATTACAGCATCGATGCTATCCATAATCAACAGATTTACTAATGCGGTAATCATGCAAGTTTGGTGATAGTAATTATGACAGAATAAATAGCAGTTGGAATGCCTTGCTGCATTATTGATGTTGATGGCAAACACAGCCAAGGAAGTATTTTGTTGTTGTTTTGTTTTGTTTTGTTTTTTTAGGGAAGCCATCCAACAGGGCAGAACCTGCACATGTTTGCCAAGAGGAAGATTTTATATAACATCAAAAATAGACTTCCTGAAGAACTGGGATTTCAAAATGCACGGGCCCTAGCTGGTTTGGCTCAGTGGATGGACCCTTCAGACTGAAGGGTCCCAGGTTTGATTACAGTCAAAGGCACTTATCTCGGTTGCAGGCTTGGTCACGTGCAGGAGGCAATCAATCAATCGATAGGTCCCTCTCACATCAATGTTTCTCTCTCTCTCTGTCTTCCCCTCCCCTCCCTTCCACTCTCTCTAAAAATCAATGGGAAAAATCTCCTCGGGTGAGGATTAACAACAACAACAACAAAAATGCAGGTGGGGTACAAAAGATGAGGGGAGTATACATTAAAATCGGGTATGCTATGCACTACTTGCCTTCCAAAGTCAAATAAAATGTTCCTCTGTCCAATAATTTTTAAAAAATAGACTTTCTGAAAGATGTCTGAAAGGTACATTGCCTCTTTAAATGATTTAGAAATAGTTGATTTATTTTTAAAGATAATCACATATGTGTTGATATAAATTATACATGCAAGCATATGTTCACCAGCCCCTCTCATGGGAAGGCTGTGGCTTATCCAAATTTGGCGCTGACACTGTCGGTCCCTGTCCCCTCTCCAGGGAGAGCTTGCTGCTGCCCCACCCTGAGCTGCCAGTTACTTCTACTTTCCTACCACTGACGCTGGTGAAAATAAAACCCAGAGACTTTACTGCCGATAATTAAGAGTTCCACTGCTGCTATGATAGAAAGATTGAGCTGTTTGAGAAGCAGACGTTTTTATCTGGTGGTTGGTTTTATTTCCTTGTGGCTTAAATTATGAATAAATGTTTTCCTTACTTCACTTTTCCCGTAAGCAGTCTTTTCAGCGGCAAAATGACTACTCATTTTTTTAATAACTACCAAGCAATAAAGTGAGATGTCTATTTGGACGACGGTGGATGTGCATTCTAATTATTCCATTCATCATGAGTGTAGGAGAGCAAAAGGAAGAGACTTCCGGAGCCTCTGGAGAGGGCGACTTACAGGCTGCGGGAAGCTGGTATCGGCTTCCTTCATGACCGCTCTGGGACTGAACAGCACAGGCAAATAAAATGCAATCAATGCTCTTACAGTGAGGAACTCTGCTAAACAGAGCAGAGTCGGAGCTTGTTTTTAGAAGTCTCTGCCCTTTGACTCAGCAATGTACAATTCTAGGAATTGATCCTGAGGAAATAAGTAGATCGATGGCAGAGATATCCATTCAAGGACGTTCTGTGCACCATTGTCATAGTCCTCACCTTGGCTCAGAGTCTGAGAACAGGACTTGCCTGGATACACGTGGGTTTATGTCCAAGATGGTCCTGAGAAGCTGGAGGGAGAGAGTAGGGAAGGAAGAAGGAAAAATCACATATAATGAGGCGGATGCTTTGGGGTACTGGGGGCTCAACTCCACTGCACCCAAGGACAGGAGGCTGCCGCATTTACCCCCCAGTTCTGTCCCCCGTTGGTTGAGGGTTGCCTGGAGCAGGGGAGCCAACTCTCTCTCATTTACTTCCAGGCTCCTGTAGCATCAGAAAAGCTCCATGCTGGCTTGAGCTGGAGCTGTCAGCACAAGGTGAATCTGGGCTCCCATGACATGTCACCATGGCAGGTGTGGCTGCAACCAGAGTAGACCAGAGAACAGGGCCCTGGGGCCCAGTGGCGTCACTGTAGCCCAAAGCCCAAACACCCAAAATATCCCCTGATAGGAGACTTTAAATAAATTGGTACAGATTCATACAATGGCATATTTTTGTGATCACCAATGCTTATAATGTCTGTATTTATTTATTGACATAAAGAGGCACTTGCCAACAACAAAAAAAGCAAGTTACAAAGTGGTATATACTAGTATGCTCAGCAATTATTTTTGTTTTCTAAAAAACTATAAATATACAGATGTTCCCTAGGTTATGGGACACAGAAAGAACACAGAATTGTTTCATGCAAATTGTTCCATACAGTTCATAATTTAATTTTAGAGAGACATGGACATTTCACATCCGGTGTGCATGGGTAGCCCAGTGCAGAGGTACATGGTGGAAAATGCAGGCCAGGGCCCCGGCGGCTTCCCCGACCCCTTCACTCTGACTCCATGTGCCTGCCACGCTCATGCGTGTGGTCTGTGTCACTTGCATTCACTGCATTCTAACTGCGACTGCAGAGCGGTGATAAGGCAGAGGCCAGCAGTCTATTTGAAGGCATGAAAGGAAAAATACAGCATCCCTTGTACAAAGTTTGTGGCTAGTCACGGATGATTCAATAGTTTTAAAGATCTTGCCTTTTTTTTTCAAGTCATTTAAAAAGGGAATAGTAATACTGCTGGTGCTGCTGCAAAAGCAACAGAAGCAAATCTAAAGCATTTCAATGTGTATGAAATGTGATTTACTGGAGACCTTTGAAAACGGATGGCTGCATAAATTGGAAGAGGTCTATATTCCCTAGGAAAGGTGGTTTCCTCAACATGGTGGGGTTTCAAATTATATTCCTTTGTTGGATTTTTTTTCCTAATCTAACTCCTAAAATTGTGTTAGTTGAGTAACAAAGCGTGATGGTGAAGAGGAAGGGAAGAAAGAGCATCTTCTTAATCACTTGCAGTTATCATGGGAAACGGCCATTAGTAAACACAGAGAGGCGGTTCCAGAACCTCTGTGTAGGAGTCTGTTGGGTGTTTTGTAGCATTTGAGATAAGATAGAGACAATATCAATTCCAAGTGTCTACGTGTCAAAAATGAAGGAGAGTGACTTATGGAGATGGCCACCGAAGTTCCCCTCCCCAACTCTCACCAATCCTTGACATCCCCTCCAGCTCCCTCCAAGTGACAAGAGTCTGGGCTGCGGTTCACTTATTTCTAGGCACAAACCAGCTACTTGACCTCATGGAAGAGCAAGGCCAGCTGGCCTGGACTGTGGCGAGGAGCAGACTTCCCAAAGAGCCTCCTCTGCCCGCTGGGACGACGTGGTCAGGTAAACTGGTCCAGCTGTTTTAAAGTGCCATATATTTTAAAACGTGTATGTTCCCTGACCGAATGAAGCTATAATAAATTCTGTAAATTGAAGTTAATAAATATTTAAATGTTTCAGTGCATTAAAAAATGAAGGCTGACAGGCCCTGAGAAGAACGGGGACATTTATTTAAATTTCATGCATTTTAATAGAAGAAATGGTTCAGTTGTCCTTCCTTCCTTCAAAGCAATGATTTTCACACTTGGATTTTCCACACCCCATGGTATCGCCAGTGATCCTAAGGGATGCACAGAATCGACATTGCCTTGGGTCCAGTTCATCACATCCATTGATTTAATAGGTCCACTGGACATTTTTCAAAGACTGTAATTGAAAATGCAGCTCGACAGGCTAGCAGGAGCTGGGGGACTGGAGTGGGCAGGGGGGAGTGGAGGTGGGTGATGGCTTGCTCATCTGCCACCCCAGAAAGGCACACCGAATGCTGGCGCCAAGGATGCTGACCCAGGGGGCACAGGCAGGTGCTGTTTTCCTGTCTGGCCTCAGAGAAAGGCTCAGACCCTGGAGAGAGGCAAGAGAATCACGTGACAAAATTATGCTTCTTGCCGTGAATCTAATAAATTCAAAAGCAACCATGTGCTATTTTCTCATTTTCTGAAATCTCTCTCTTTTTTTGGGGGCGGGGGGAGGCGGGAGGGTTGTTGGTAAATTATCTCAAACTCAACTAATCCAGATCTATTTACATACATCCACTTCTATTGTTGGTAGCAGTTGTGGGATATTAACTTTTATACACTAGTTTACATTTTATGAAATATTAACTAATGTTTCCACCTCTGTGTCAGTGTTTCCCACCAGTGTTTCTGTCCCTCCGGGCAGCCAGGCAATTCTGCCTCATTATCTCAGGGGAGGAGGCGACTCTGTAGAGAGCGGGGCCGAGAGTGCGAACAAGCTAAATCCAAGCCTCAGGGAATGATGAGGGCTTGGAGGGAAAAAACGAAATCTTTGGGAACAAAAATACCGTAAGGGATTGATTATAAAGGAAGAAGGCTCCCCTGGAGACTGGGAGGGATTTCCCCAGAACCAGTAGAGACCAGAAAGCCGAAGACAGATGTTTCCTTCCTGGTGGTAACTAGGAGCTGAGAGGCGATCTTAGAACCAGGTGACAGACGAGAAGAGCTGACGGAGCCCAGGGACAGGAAGACCCCAGAGGTCTCCGGAGGGAATCTAGGAAGAGGGTCCTTACATAGCTCACAGAAAAATGCCCACACCTCTAAGGAGGTGCAGACCTGGGCCTAAAGGTGCTGGTTGGACAGAAAGAAGGAATATATCACTGGCAACCTGTGTGGGTCAACAACTGAGGACAAGTGGTTGCCCCAGCAGCAGACACCTGTGTGTCGAATATGGAAACCAGGTGCCCCTCACTCCTACCATATCCACAAGCTGGTACTTTGTGACCCATTTCAAACTTACATTCAATTCTGTAGGAAGGAAGCACAAGTGTGCCTGAGATTGTATTGCTAGACTTGATACAGACATTAAGTTTGCTGGTAGAAAATAAACAATGTTTTGTACATCTAAATTATCAACAAAGTTCATCTCACCGATAGCATTATTTATCCTTGCCTTATTTTGTAGATGTTAGGAAAACTAAACTGTGATTGTAGATTTTACCATTTCAAAGCATTTCCATGAACTTATTAAAATGTGGTTTTCCCCAAAAGTGGTGCAGCAGGCAATAAGGGTTTCATGCTGTTAACATAGATAAGGATGCTGGGAAACAGGGTGAGAGATACTAAGGAGATTGGTCAACATCACACAGCTGAGGCCCACGTCCAGTCTCACCAGACCAGTGCTTATCAACCCTTTCAAGGCATCCCACCACCACCCGCCACTTCCTGTACCCCTTCTCTGTGAGAACCATAAAGTTTCATGTCTTCTATAGCACGATTTTTAAAATAATCTTTTAGAACAAATAGTGTATTTAAACAAAAAATTAAAGCAATGGGAAAGAGAATTGCTTTGCTTTTAAAGTTTATACCACCTACTTATAGTGTTCCTAAATATTGAACTGGTGGAAGTTTTTTGAGGGTAAAAACCACTTCTTATGCTTCCTTACTATGTTTGCATAAAGTCAAGTCAGGGAGTTATCCCCTTATTGTAGAATTGTTCACTGTAGAATTATTAGGGCACCTTCAGCTGAAAATATCCAGAAAGAGAGGCTGGGAAGAGCTTGGAGACTAGCTGCTCGACGACCTGCACATGTCGTGAGAAGTGTTGTGATTGAACAAGGTCACAGCCAGATAGGGACACGTTGAGAAGTAATAAAACCTGGCCTCCTTATTCCCTAAACATGGTATTGCCAGTTAGCTTGAGCAAAAATAAAGTCAAACTTGGATGAAGTTAAACAATGTCCTCCAAACCCCATTTATAAAAAATAGCCCTTACACACACACACACACACACACACACACACACACACACACACGTTTTTAGCACATAATGTTCTCCTTCCTTGAAAACATTTTCTACATAGAAAAATGAGTCACAATAAATTTCTCATATTGAAAATGTCAAGTTCTAGTTTGTTAAATGATGATGTCAGTGACTACAAAATAGGAATTTCTGGTTGAGGATATAAACTCGACAAAAGACTTGGATTCCAATATCTGTAGAGATACGAGTGATAACGAGGAAGTTGCTCTGTGTGCGTTGTTTTGAAATAGTTGTGACTACTGTCATTGTTTGTAGCAAGGCTGTGTATGTGCTTCTCTGAGAGATCGCACTTATTGATATTTGTACTTATATTTGTCACTGTCACTCAACTCCAAAGCGGATATTGCCAAACAGCCTCATTCTCGTGTAAGAGATGGGAATGACAAGGGACTGATATCTAATACGTCTAGGGATCATGCTAGGAGGACGTGGCGGGTGCTTCCACTTCTGTGGGAAACTGGATGACCTGCAGTGGCTTGAACACACTGTGACTAACTCACATGTCATTACTGATCCATCCATTCACCAAATAGTCTACATACATGCACTGGGCTTCTCGGTAGCGTTCTAGGTATATAGTAATTTACATTCCAGAGGGGAAAGAAACAATAAGCCCCAGCTGGTTTGGTTCAGTGGATAGAGCATCGGCCTGTGGACCAAAGGGTCCCAGGTTCGATTCTGGTCAAGGGCATGTACCTTGGTTGCAGATTCCTCCCTGGCCCGGGCCCTTGTCAGGGCACTTGCAGGAGGCAAACAATCGATGTGTCTCTTTCACCTCAATGTTTCTCTCTGTCTTTCCCTCTCAATTCCACTCTTTCTAAAAATCGATGGAAAAATATCCTCGGGTGAAGATTAAAACAAACAAACAAACAAAAAAAACAAAACAAAACAAAACAAAAAAAGTAAGAAAATAAATGAACAAGTTAATCACTCTTTTTCTATACTGTGCTAAGCACTTAATTGTACCATAGCCTTTAATTATCAGAACATGTGAGTACTATTATTCATTTAGTGTTACAAATGAATAAATGAAAGATAGACAGGGTCAATAGCTCTTCCCAAGCTCTCAAAGCCATGAGTGGCAGATGCATTACTAATCCAAGAAAGCTTATTCCAGGGTTTATGCTGTTATCTGTTACACTATAAAATTTTATGAAAACCACCTATTAAATGATAGGCTGGTGTGGGAGACAGAATATGATGATCTAGTGTGATGGGTGGCATACAATATAATAAAAGCCTAATATGCTAAGGGTCCAGTCATATGTTCAACCAATCAAAGCATAATATGCAAATGATATGCTAAGGCTGCTCAACTGATTGCTATGACATGCACTGACCACCAGGTGGAAGACGCTCTGACCAGTAGGTTAGCTTGCTGCTGGGGTCTGGCCGATCGGGACTGAGTGAGACAGGCCGGACATGCCCTGGAGCCCTCCCACGGTCTCTCCCCAGCTGGCCAACCTCCCGCATCCCTCCCCGGCCCCAATCATGCACTGGTGGGGTCCCTCGGCCTGGCCTGTTTCCTCTTGCAATCTGGGACCCCTCAGGGGATGTCGGAGAGCTGGTTTCAGCCTGATCCCACAGGCCAGGCCGAGGGCATCTATTTCTAATATTTACACACAGTGCCAAGCAAGAGTCTTTGAGTTCAGGTAGGTGTAGTAACCAATGAGTTGATTTTGTGATCCTCTAAATTGAGGTTCCCTGTGGCAGGCCTTAAGAAAAAAGGATGAAAGATGTATTTCTGGCTTTGTGGAACTTATGGTCTGGTGAGGAAGAAGGGCCTGTAAAGGGAAGATCCTATATAATAAAAGGCTAATATGCAAATTGACTGATCAGTGGAATGACTGGTCACTATGATGTGCACTGACCATCAGGGGGCAGACTCTCAATGCCGGAGCTGCCCCCTGGTGGTCAGTGCACTCCCACAGGGGGAGCGCCACTCTCCAAAATCCCTGAGCTGGGCTCATGGCTGGCGAGCGCAGCGGCTGTGGCAGGAGCCTCTCCAGCTTCTGTGGCAGCGCTAAGGATGTCCGACTGGGAGCAGGCCTAAGACATCATTTGGACATCCCCTGAGGGCTCCCGGACTGTGAGAGGGCTCAGGCCAGACTGAGGGGACCCCCCACCAGTGCATGAATTTTGTGCACCGGGCCTCTAGTAATTAGATAAGCAGTTTCATCAGGTGCATATGGGATGGGCAATACACCCAAACTACAGGTGTCTGAAAAGGTTTTCTGGAGAAGATGAGTCCTGATGTGGTTCTTCTAGGACCGTGGTCGGCAAACTGTGGCTCGAGAGCCACATGCGGCTCTTTGGCCCCTTGAGTGTGGCTCTTCCACAAAATACCACCGCCTGGGCGAGTCTATTTTGAAGAAGTGGCGTTAGAAGAAGTTTAAGTTTAAAAAATTTGGCTCTCAAAAGAAATTTCAATCGTTGTACTGTTGATATTTGGCTCTGTTGACTAATGAGTTTGCCGACCACTGTTCTAGGATAAATGAGAATTAATAAGGGAAAGGGAATGAAGAGGATTGCAATCCAAGACAGCAGCCTTACCTTTATGCTTGGCCTATGGAGTGTGGGGAGCCTGAGACAGGAGGCCTGGAAGAAGACAAGGGCTGCATTTGGGGGGCTTTGGGTGCTGCCACTAGTAGTTTGGTCTTTTCATCTACAGGTGATGGAAGCCACTGACTTATTTCAAGAAAGAGAATGGTATGATTCTATTTGCATTTTTAATTATTCCTGTTTGGGCTCCTTGGTCACTAGGAGCCTGGTAAGAGATGAGCCCCTTTCTCTCCCACTCCCTAACCCAGCTACCAAGAGCAACCTGGGCCACTATAGTAATCACCACAAATATCCCAACACCAGTAAAATGTGCTAACACTGATATAAAGAAACAGATTTGAAATTGAGATGCAAGTTGACTAAACGATATCATGGTTAGAAAATATTCTGGATCATGGGTATTTTCTTTTTCTTCTTCTGCCTTTATCATAGCTAATGCAAACCTTGAAACCAACAAGCTAAAAGTTTAACCAATTTCATTTGATCCTGTCAGCACTCCTCAGCTCATCATCAATCATAGAGCCCCCAGGACTTAGCATGGCTGGGACAGAGAGCCTGGCTGGGTAAAAATATGGATCATGATCAAGATGCCTTTCAGGCCTCTTCCTAGTTAAGAAAGCAGTTTTGAAGTGTGGAGCACCCTTGAATTTGAAGACTGATAGAACTGAACTCAAATTCCTACAATATAGGCACAAACTTCATGGTAGCATACTGAACTTTTTTTTTTCTTTTTTAGATAAACAAGGGAATAAGATTATATATTTATCATTTGCTTTTTATGCATAAACTAGAGGCCTGACACACAAAAGTTGTGCAGCCCCAGCTTTGTCCCGGAAGGATGTCTGGTCTAATTAGCATATTATGCTTTTATTATTATAGATAGACTCTGGAAAGACACACAGTAACTTCCAGTGAGTGGTATGAGGCTGGGAGAAATGAGAACTGAGTAGATGGGGGTAGGGAAGGGAATTTTATTTTTTTTACATTTTTATTGCTTTCAGAGAGGGAGAGAGAGAGAGAGAGAGAGAGAGAGAGAGAGAGAGAAAGAAACATCAATGATGAGAGAGAATCATTGATCAGCTGCCTCCTGCACACCCCTTATTGGGTATTGAGCCCACAACCTGGGCATATGCCCTTGACCGGAATTGAACCTGGAACCCTTCAGTCTGCAGGCCAAGGCTCTATCTACTGAGCCAAACCAGCTAGGGCAGGGGAGGGAATATTTTTTATCATATGTAGACATATTTTTTAAATCTTTGAATTAAGGAACTAAATTACACATTCAAAAGATATCTCACCTCTAAAGGGGATATAAATATGACAACTGGTTAGATTGTGGTGAGGACTGAGATAAAATGTGAAATAATAGGATCCTAAACCCAAGAGTGAAAGAGATATATTCCTTACCCTTAAGGAGGATCATGTACTTCAGGGTGTTGCGGTTTCATCTTGATGGTAAACTAAGGAATGTACTTCTTCTTGGTCACAGTGCAGAAGAGAAAAGATGGTATCAGAAGAAGATTACTGCCTGACCAGGAACCTGCCATGAAATATAACTGAAAAATGAGAGTTTTCTCTTTCAAAATGTTCACTCAGCAGTCACTCACTTTATTTTTTATGGTCACAAGTGGATTTGTGAACTGGCGAAGTATCTCACTGTTTCCAAATGAGGAAAAGTGAGACATTTTCATTAAAAAACATCTACTGCTCAGCTTGCCTAGAAGTACACATATACTTTCCTTTCAAGTACAGACATTTTGGTTTGGCTAAAAGTCTTTTGGAGAAATATGTGGTGAATGGCAAGTACAAAAGTCAGGAAAATGGCATCTCAGTAACTTAAAGCAATAGTCATGACATTACTTGAATTCTTTGTAAAGATTAATAGCCAGTGATTTATGGGTTTAAGCTTGACTTAACATTTGCTTTTAGTTTCATTTGAGCAAATATTTATGGAAGGCTGTCTATGTACCTAACACTATTTTATATGCTGACTGGGCTTTTAAAAAAATACTGCATATAATTCAGCCCCTGTCCTCAACAGTTTTTTGTGTGTTTTTTTCCCCTTTTGGCAAAAATATATCAAGTAGCACGTAAGTGATTCTTTGCTTATATGTAATAAAACACCGGGCAGTGAGAAAGCCTTGTTGGATGGGGTTGTCCTGGAGAGGGGGAACCTGAGATGAACTTGGAAAAATTAGGCAAGCAGGTTAGGAGAAGAAACCAAAGTGAATTATTTTCAGTAATAACTGTAATCTCCATTTCTTCATAGCTAAACAGACTCAAATGTTAATTGTACTCAGCACCAGAAAAATGAAGCTATGGATATCAAGGCGTGCAGACTGGAGATCACCTGAATCTTCCTGCTTAACCATTTTTTTCTAAGTCACCTTTTGTAATGAATTGTTAGGAGAAAACTGGGGCAGGAACTGGCTTCCGAAAACAGGAAAAGGAACTGTGAGGTGTGAAAAGGACGTCTCCTGCTCTTTTTATCCCTGGAGCTGTGGGGAGCCTACCCATAACAGGAGCGTGCCCCCAGGTGGCCAAAGAGCTTATCGCCAGCACCCCTGGGAGAGCTTGGAACATGGTTAAAAAGTGTTTGTGGGAAGTTACTTTGCATATTTGTCATCATGTAGATTATAAATTTGGTAAAGGTACTTGAACAATTGTGACCTTCTCGCAGGAAACTGACAGGATTAGTTTCTTTTTAATGTCTTTTGACTAAAAAATTATCTATGGCCCTGCCCATGTGGCTCAGTGGTTGAGCATGGACCTATGAACCAGGAGGTCACAGCTGGATTCCCAGTCAGGGCACATGCCCGGATTGTGGGCTGGATTCCTGGTGTGGGGCGAGTAGGAGGCAGCCAATCAATGATTCCCTCTCATCATTGATATTTATATATCTCTCTCCCTCTCCCTTCCTCTCTAAAATCAATAAAACAAATTTTTAAAAAATTAAAAAATATATGTATATAAATATATAAATGCACATACATACACATATATGTATACTCATATTATTTCACAATTTAAAAAACAATAGTCCCCTCATAAAGCTGTCACCCGATACCCTGAAGTCACAAATCACAGCACCTGTGGCCCCTCCCTCTTCTCTGGTTGTGGACAGCCTCCTCGGGCCTGACCGCGGCAGGAAATGAGAAATGCAAAGCAGACAGCAGTGCCGGGTGGCAGATAGTCATGTCTTTTTAAAGTGCATCTCCCCCTCCATACTACACGGGCTTATCTTTAAGACTAGAAGCCAAACTCGATTCCTTAGAATTAGGCCAATGGTCACTATCGGGGATCCAATAAAATTAATTAAAGGACTAATTAGATGCAGAATATTATGCTGTTGTTACAGTCCACTAAGGAGTAAAAACATGATAGTCTCTGCTTAGGAAGCTTATGGCCTGAAGGAAATACAAACTGACCTCAATTTCCTTTTTTCTCACTTGAGTGGATATATCTTATACCTTACTGTCAAGTCAGACAGACTCTGTCAGGGAGAATAAGCTCCTTGTAATATGTGCTCAGAAAGAAACCTGAAAGTTAGAACAGTGAGCACAACAGAGTTACCTGTTTCAAAGGCTTGGTTAGGGCCCCTTCCAGGAAGATCTTCGGAATAGAGATTACCCAGTCCTCCCATCTCTGGTCTTGAACCAAAAACACGTGTGCAATCCGCCTAAAACCTGAAGAAAGACAGAAAATTAAGTTGCAAACCCTCTAAAATGACACTGTAGTTTATTTTACTTTCCTAAATTACTATTATTTTCATTGAGAAATCATGGTGTTTTACATCTGCTGACTTAACGCTGTAATGCTTGTGTCCCTGCAGAAAGGGGCTCCAGGTACTGAAGAGACACATCTAATGGATAGAAATACAAACTGCAATGCTTTGCTCAGAGGGAAACCCTCTAATTTCAGTAAACGGTGAGTGACATGATGTTTTTATGTGAATAACCCAGAGTGAAGGTATGCCGATTATAAATGAAAGAATTAAAACATTCCTGAGAATAAACACTGGCGATATCTATGAGTGGCTTCCCCTACATTGTTTTTGAGTGAAAACTTGGAGGCATTTGTTTTAGAATTGTGTTCAGTTGTTTTCTGTGGGCTCCTGCCTTTCTCCTCCTGTCTAGGAATGACCCCCAGGCTTTTCTGTGTTCTCACACTCACAACACTTCTGACCCTGGGTGTGTGGGTCTCCCCGCCCTCCCCCCACCCCCCGCCGGCACTGACCGGTTTGCTGACACCAGCTGAGTGTCCTGTAATTCAATTCAGTTCTGACACAATCTACCTGGAAGGAGCGTGGGATCCACAGGTGAAGAGCTCAGACTCACCAGACTTCCTCACTTCAGACACCAATGGCAAGTCTCAGTTGTCAACGTCTCACCTGTCCTTCTGACGGACAAGCTATGAATTGGGGTTCCCACAACCCCCTCTTTTTCTAGAAGGGCTCACAGAACTCAGAGAAAAACATTGACCAGTTTATAACAAAAGATAAATAAAGGATACAGGTGAAGAGCCAAATAAAGAGCTACACAGACACAGTACAGAAGGCGCCCAGTTGCTGGAGCTTCCGTGCTCATGGGAGTGGGGGGTGCACCACCCTTCCATCATGTGGATAATTCAGCAACTCAGAGCTATCAGAACCCATCCTTCAGGGGTTCCAAGGGAGGCTTCATCCCACAGGCATGACCAGTCATGAACCCCTCTCCCCTTCCTGGAGAATAGGGAGTGAGTTGAAAGTGCCAAGCTTCTAAGCATGACTTTGTCATTCTGATGGCCAGTCCCCATCCAGGGACCCACCAAGAGTCGCCTCCTTGGAAAAAAAGATGCTCCTATCATCCAGAAAATTCCAAATTCAGAAGCTCTGTGTCAGGACCTGGGGTCAAAGTCCAAATATTAGCAGGAACTTGGGTCAGAAACCAGTACAGATATATTTCTTATTCACACCTAACCCTGTCTATTTTCTGACGTTAAAGGCCAACGGCATAAGGCCCATTTTGACATCAGCCCTAAATTTGTGTGCATGACGGAACAGACATATCAGGGCAAGGCTAATCCTCCTGTCAGCTAGTTTAAGCTTAGGTGAGGCCAGGTGACCATCTGGGTGTCCCATAGAAAATTTCCCAGAAAGCAAAGGTGCTCTCAGACCAACAAACACTCAGAATCAACTTCCAGACTGTGCATGGTTTTCCAGGCCGCTTTGAGCCAGTCCCCTCCCACCTGGGGCATGATTTCCAGTTGTCTTAATTGGTCCTTGGTTTTCAGCTTCTGCTTTGATCCCTTCCCCCCAGCCCTGTGCATCTTTCGCTTTTCCCAAAGTCCCTTGATTGGATGAGGTCAATCCTATTGTCTGCTTTTGTGTCTCAGCTACATACTTTGCTCTTCCTCAATTTTGCACTCTTAAAACCTTCAATTCCGCACTCTGAAAGCAGTCAATTTTTTAACTCCACAGAAAAATGCGATATCCCTGGCCTGGAGAGCCTGCGGTAGCCTCTAGCCTCGTGAGCGCCTTCCAGACACATGCCACAGGGGCTGCAAAGGTTGGGCTGTTGTCCTTGGGCTCCTGGCAGCAATGTTTTTCATGAAACTGGGTACTCCAGTTGGTGTTAACTTTTTGGATTCCAGTATAAAAAGAGAGCAGAAAATAGAATGAAACGTGTATCCGGAAAAGCACTTTGAAAAAATACTTGCAAACATCTGAGTTCTGTGTCAAAGTATGTTATACAAATTGTTCGATTATCAAGAGTGCAAGTGACAAACAAATATGGGGGACTAACATCGGGCTATACACATGTTAGGGAATTAATAGGATTTAAAACTACTTTTGATTAAAAAAAATCCTTAGTGGTATGTCATTGTGTCTGAAAGTTCATATTTTCATGGTTAGAAGGTCTTTGTTCAAATGCAACCATTTTTTTTTCTGGGAGGTACACATACAAATTAATTACCATAGACATATTAGAAGCAGTAAGTGATACTGAGTCAAAGCTGAACAGGCTCTGAAAAGAGTGAAACATGGAAAAGTCATGTTTTAAAGACAGGATATGTTGAGGATGTTTTAGAACTGTATTGTCCAATCTGAGAGACCCTAGCCATGTATAGCAGCTACTTACACTTAAATTCAAATTTAAATTAATTAAAATAAATAATTTAATTGCTCAGTCACATTTCAAGTGCTGAATAGCCACAAGTGATTTACATATTGGACAGTGCAGATATGAAACATTTTTTTATGGCTAAGAGTTTTATTAGACAGCTCTGGTCTAGAGTAGAAGAAAGTTAAGGAGAAGGCATGTCTAAATGGACTGTTTCTGTTAATGGAGGGGAGAATGTCTTGTCTCCCCCAGTTACTAGTGGGGGTGGAATTCTTGGGGTACCACAGGCTCCCATGAGAGGATGAGATAGAGTAGAAAACTTTATTTCTATGAAATTACACCCCTGGGTTCCCAAAGTCCCATTTTCCTTAGACCAGTCATAGAAGTGTAGCTGGAGCTTCAGTAGAGCCCGTGTCAGAAGTTTCAGCTCCATAGTGGAGCCAGGTCCAGTACAGCATCAGGCCATTAAATGTGGAGGTCGGCATGGCTGTGGGCCACATGGGCAACTGCATGAGAGTCAAGATTCGGGTAAGGGCATGGGGTGGTGTGGGAACCAGGTGGAGGGGAGCTATGGGGGGGAAAAGAGGAACAACTGTAATAATCTGAAGAATAAAGATTTAAAAAAAAGAAGAGAGTCAAGATTCACAAGAGTCATGAGCGAAGCATGTCAAGAGAAAGAGAACTTCTTTGTTCAGGAGATTATGTATTCCCAAAGTTTCTGCACTTGCAGTGGCCACTGATCTCTGTTCTGGCCAATGATTTCTGTTCCCAGGTATGATTGACAGGCAAGTACCTTTCCCATGTCACCCCAACTTTACTGGGCATACACCTATCTTTCTCTTTTTTTTTTTTGGATTCCTTCTTCCAGTGTTTTGCAGGAAATAGGCTGGTGGTTCCCCGAGGAGTGCAAAGTTGCAGCTTCCTGGTGAAGCTGCCCAATAACATGCCTATAATGTCTGGCTACCCTCTTTGCTCCTTTCCGATCTACACTAATAAAAGAGAAAGATGCAAATTGACCATACCTCCGCGATGCCCATCAGCTAATTAGGAGTGAGTATGCAAATTAACCCAACAAAGATGGTGGATTAATTTGCATACACAGGGATGGAGCAGCGGGCGGGGTAGGATGCCTGCTATGAGGGGGAAGGCGGGGGCAGAGGGAGCTATAGGAGCAGCACTCCAGCTGGGAGCAAGAACTTGCAGGCTCCCAGGCAGCCAGGAGCGAAGCCAGGGGAAGGTAGGCCTATTCTTGCACAAATCTTCATGCAACGGGCCTCTAGTTATTAATAAATCACTAATTACCATGGTATTATTTCTATGTTGTACTGTTTCTATGTTTCACAGAACAACAAGAAAACCCTGAAAGAGATGTGGGAGATGGGAAGAACTCCAATAGGAAAATGAGGTCACATAAAGTGCAGGTGCCAGGGAAAGGCAAGGCAAGCATGGCCTACTTCAGCATGTTGCCTAGAGCCTCCTGATTATGTATTCTTTTTTTTTTAAATAAATCTTTATTGTTCAGATTATTACAGTCGTTCCTCTTTTTCCCCTCAATAGCTCCTCTCCACCTGGTTCCCATCCCACCCCATGCCCTTACCACCCCCCTGTCCTTGTCCATAGGTGTAAGATTTTTGTCCAGTCTCTTCCTGTACCCTCACACCCACTTCGTCCCCAGAATTGTCAGTCTTCTCCCTTTCTATGCCCCTGATTCTATTATATTCACTAGTTTATTCTGTTCATCAGATTTTTTATTCACTTGATTTTTAGATTCACTTGTTGATATATATGTATTTGTTGTCACTTTGTTGTTTATAATTTTTATCTTTACCTTTTTCTTCCTCTTCTTAGAGAATACCCTTCAGCATTTCATATAATACTGGTTTGGTGGTGATGAACTCCTTTAGCTTTTTCTTGTCTGTGAAGCTCTTTATCTGACCTTCAATTCTCAATGATAGCTTTGCTGGGTAGAGTAATCTTGGTTGTAGGATCTTGCTATTCATCACTTTGTATATTTCTTGCCACTCCCTTCTGGCCTGCATAGTTTCTGTTGAGAAATCAGCTGATAGTCGTATGGGTACTCCTTTGTAGGTAACTAACTCTTTTTTTCTTGCTGCTTTTAATATTCTCTCTTTGTCTTTTGCTCTTGGCATTTTAGTTATGATGTGTCTTGGTGTGGTCCTCTTTGGATTCCTCTTGTTTGGGGTTCTCTGTGCTTCCTGGACTTGTAAGTCTATTTCTTTCACCAGGTAGGGGAAGTTTTCTGTCATTATTTCTTCAAATAGGTTTTCAATATCTTGCTCTCTCTCTTCTTCTGGCACCCCCATAATTTGGATGTTGGTATGCTTGAAGTTATCCCAGAGGCTCCTTACATTATCTTCATATTTTTGGATTCTTTTTTCTTTTAGCTTTTCTGGTTGGGTGTTTTTTGCTTCTTCATATTTCAAATCTTTAACTTGGATCCTCTAGTCTGCTGTTGAATCTCTGTATATTATTCTTTATTTCAGTCAGTGTGTGCTTAATTTCTGATTGGTCTTTTTTTCATATCCTTGAGGGTCTCACTAAATTTCTGGGAGGTTTCTAGAAGATTCTTGAGTAACCTTATAACCGTGGTTTTGAATTCTGTATCCAGTATTTTGCTTTCATCCATTTCTTTCATTTGTGACTTGTTTCTTTGTCTCCGCATTTTGGCTACTTCCCTGTGTTTGTTTCTATGTACTGGGTAGCTGCTAAGTCTCCTTGAGCTGATAGAGTGGCCTTGTGTAGTTGGTGTCCTATAGGGCCCAGTGGCTCAGCCTCCCCAGTCACCTGAGGTGGATGCACTTGGTGCACCCCTTTGCGGGCTGTTTGCACAGTCTTGTTGTAGTTAACCCTTGATTGCTATTGGTATCACTGGGACGAAATGACCTCCAGGCCAATTGGCTGTGATGACCAGCTGTGTCTACACTGGAAAATCTGTTGCGCAGGAGACACCGTTATGGGGCAGGACTTGCTTCAGTAGGGCTTTGTTGTTCACTGAGTCTGCCCCTTGAGTGTGTATCTTATGGATGTGAAGAGTTGTAATCCAGTATGGTCTCACTCTGACCACTGGGTATACTGGCTCTTGGATCTCCAAGGAGGTGCAAGGTCAGCCACTGTCTGGGGCTTCCCAGCAGGAGCTACAGAGACATCTGCAGATTCCTCCTCTTTGTATGGGGTTTGGAAGTGCCCAGACGAGGCCCAGCTGTGAAGCAAGGCAGGCTGCTGCTGCTGGGCCTTGGGCCTTCTTTTGGAAGCTCTGGGGCTCTCTGACCCAGCAGCAGTTTAACAGGTTCTAGGTGAAAGGACAGGCCATTCATATGCAAAAGCCAATGTGCACAGCTTGGGTGGGGTTTTAAATTGGGTGGGGTGGGGTCTCTGGGAATCACCAGGGTGGAGCAAACAGCAATGGCTGCCAGTCAGCCCTGAACCGGAGAAGTCCCCGGTTCTCCATGTCCTGCACCTCCTTGCAGGATCAATGATCACTGCAAGCAGCTCTAAGAGAAAGCTGCCCTCGCGTTCCTGTCCCGATGCCAGACAGTCCAGTTTCTCCCCATATGTGCCTGGGTCCCCAGAGTCTTGCCCGGAACTGGAGTTCAGAGCAGCAGGAGCTAGTATCTCCCTCTTGGTTAAAAGAGCAGCACATCCAGGTGCTAGCACTTTCCGCACCTCCATACCTCTTACCAGTCTCAATGCACTTTCTTCACCTCTCTAGTGGTGAAACTTTGACTCAGCCAGCTTTCCTGTGGTTCTGGGTGGTAGTTGTCCTGCCGTTTAGTTGTGGTTTTGATGTGGTTGTGAGAGGCAGCAAGTATAGGTTATTACCTATGCCACTGTCTTGGTTCCTGATTATGTATTTTATTAGGGAAAGGCTAACTTTTCCCGCATGTTACCTTTGGGTTCAAATTCTAGCTCTGCAAAATACTAGCTTTGTGGCTGTATTTTTTTTATCCATAAAGTAGAGATTGTATTTTCTATCCTGCACCATTGTCATGAAGATTAAAGATAATATACATTATTCTGGTACACTGTTGGTGCTCAATGAATTAAAGTTATATCATAAAGCCCATTAGCTTGCCTTGGACCACTGACCATGACTCACACTTCTTTGTATCTGTCTCAGTGTCCAGCACATAGTAGGCATTCCATAAATAGTTTATTAAATTAATTGAACTGGTGTACTCATTGTGGACAAAAAGATGCCTCTTACTAAACCTGATAAGCTCAGGGGAGGCCTGGGTGGTGGCTTTACAAACTCAGACCTAAAGTAACCACATAAGATGGTCTGATATTAAAACTTTTTAACGAAAAGCAGTTTATGATTTGTAGTCATGTAGAATCTTCCCTAACAAAAGTATATCTTATCTTAATTGAGCCTATCTATATAAGTATGCATATGTCTATCATTTTGCTTTTTATGCAATTCCTGAGGTTTCCCCACCCCCACTTGGCTTTCTCCTGCCCGTGAAGCTATCACCAATAGGTTTCATGTAACCTACTTACATCTCCTCTTTTTATTGTAAAGTATAAAATAAGGTGAAAAACTGCCATTCTCTGGAGCATTTTCTCCATCTTGTTGAGATTTTGCTTCCTGGAAATTGTCATCAGTTTGGCTCAAATAAACTCATAAAAATCCTCTATAGGTTTGAACATTTTGTACGTTGACATCCCTCTGTCTCCTTTTCTCACTCTTGCTTTTACTATGAATAAGGATCCTGTGAAAGAAAGATGCTATGCAATCTCTGATGTTATTGGTACTGCAAGAGTGACTAATATGAAATAGGATTAGAAGACAACAATACCTTGGAAACTAATCCTTTTAAATTAATGGAATTGAAAGATTATAATTCATGAAATAGCATTTAAATGGTACTGCTTGGACAGTTAGTGCTTTTTATTTATATTTGTTCAATTTTTAAAATTGCACCCTTCACAGAATTGCTTCAGGGCACAAGTACAAAGAATTAATAAATACATCAATTATCATAAATGAATCATGAAGTGGCAACAGTAATTAACGGCTTAAGCTAATATATTTAATTTTTTTTTTCCAACAGCAGTCTTAGTGCTCCTCTGCTGGAAAAAAGTTCATTAAAAGAGGAGCCGATTGGTAGAAAGCAGATGTGAAAATGGAATCAAGGGTTCATCTGGCACATTCTGTTATTGGTAGGGTGCTCCCCATGTCCTCACCTGTTGCTGGTGGATGTGGGCCCCCCACAATTTCCTGAGCCCCCACAGGAGGATGAGGTATTGTGGAAAGCTTTATTTCTGTGGAATTAAACCCCTGAGTTTCCAAGGTCCCTTCTCCCTCTGCCCCTCCATGGAAAAAAATCCCATTTTGTCTTCAGCAGAGCTAGAAGCAAAGCCACTGCCCAGCGCTTCTATTCCACATTGAAGCACAGTCCAGTCCAGCTAGCCTAGCTTGTGTTCCCAGATGCAGTCCATTGCGTGTGGGATCCTCATGGCCATGGGCCCTAGGGCCACATGGCTATAGAGGGCCTACAGGTGAACGCAAGGAAGCACGGGCGAGGCAAGAGGAAAAGAAAGAGCGAATTCCTTTGTCTGGGAATTACTAGTATGTATGCCCAAATTTTCATGGGCTTGCATTGGGGTCCACCCTCCTGGCCAATGATCTTTGTTCCAAGGTTAGAGGTTAGATGGAGAGGCAAGTACCTTCCCTATGTCATCAACTTCATTGTACATGAGCCCATTTTTCCCTTGATTAGGCCCCTCCCCCGAGGAATGGACCCTTGGTTCCCTGGGGAGTATAAAGTTGCAGCTCCCTGGTGAAGCTGCCCAGACAACCATGCTTATAATGTCTGGCCTTCCCTTTGCTCCTTTCTATTATTAATATTAACTAGCTAATTACAGTAATAACAATTCCATTGCCTTAGTATTTAAACCAGTGTGGATGGCTACCCTCCATTGTAAAGCTTTTTATAAGGCATTTTATAATCTTTTTAGGTCTGCACTCATTGTGATATTTTTTTTTATAGATATCTACAATAACTATTCATGTATACCTGGGGAGTATATTTGATGTTTGAGTCTGTCAAATGAAACATTTGAAACTTTCAGATGATGAGCTTTTATACTTGGCACCAAGGAGTCTGGAACCACTTGAGGTCTTGGAGGCAGAAAGGAGGATAGCACGTGTGAACAGGCACGGATCTGGACACCCTCTTCCCAACCCCAACATTACCTCCCAACCTTGGCTAAGCCAGTGCAGCCAAAATTTTATATACTTAATTTGTTTGCTTTAATTGGGTTTGTAAAAAGTTTCCAAATATTTAGAAATAGTTTGAAAATCAGTGCATTAGTTAATTCTAAATTTTCTGCTCCTTTAAGTCCTCATAAGTCCACTTAAGTAGTTCACAAACCTTAATGCCAGATTTCACCCCCACATATTCTGATTCAGTGCATTTGCTGGGGACCCTGACATTTAAAAATATTCCCCAGAAGATTTTAACTTGCAGCCAGAGCTGAGAACTACTTTTTAGTCCAACTTCATTGATCTCTTTTTAAGTAGACATGAGTATGGGCTCATTTATTTTCCTCATTTTTCTTCTACCAAAGAATAGAGTTTTGCTCAGGAGAATTAATGTTTATAGAGATTATTTTATTCTTTTTTCTCATATATCTACATAAATCAATATTCCCACCTTCACATCCACCAAGAATAATTGCTATGACTCGCAAACCATTTCAGGTCACCATTTTACTCTACTGATTTGTAACTGTTATCAAGAGGAGATATATTTCATTTAATAGATGGAGGCTTTTGTTAAATTTGTAAGTGCCCACATGTAAATGTTAGTGTTGAGATTGCTAAAACAGTGTTAGAGTGCATTTTGCCTTACATGTGTTATTTTATGTGCCAAAATTGAACCCAT
This sequence comes from Cnephaeus nilssonii, assembly GCF_951640355.1. NCBI lineage: Eukaryota > Metazoa > Chordata > Mammalia > Chiroptera > Vespertilionidae > Cnephaeus > Cnephaeus nilssonii. The sequence goes on along the minus strand of NC_137074.1, from coordinate 70,637,946 downwards.
TATTGTGCTTTGCACATAGTAGGTTCACGCTAAATGATTAATAGCTCACTATAGGAACCCATGCATTATTCGACATATCTGTTACAGCACGTGTAACATTCAGCTGCTTTTATATACCATGTAGTCTGAGCTGGGTGTTTGCCATCACCCAAAGGACCAACACTGAGTTAACAAGGTCAGCATTCCTGGGCCTTAAACATTTTTAAATTAAAAAATATATATATATATATTTAAAAAAAACAACAACACACCAGTTTTATGTTTCATTTAAGTGGCTACAAATTAAACAGGCAACAGGCAGGTAAGGAATACCCCACCCTTGCTCCCAGGAGTTACATTAACCATGAAAGATAGAATTTTATCACAGGAGAGGTGACTAGAATTCCACACTCAGACAAACTTTGTCACAAACTTTCACACCTCCTATCTGTTCTTCTAAGGGCCCATTTATTTTTCCTAAAAACCATCTACTCTCCTCTAAGAGGACTTTCCCTATTAAGAGGGTACTTAAGCTTGAATTCTAGGCTACCCTTTTGAATTACCCATTTTCCCCTGGGTGTCTCCCATGTATACATGAGGTATACATGTTAATACAGTTTTGTTTCTTTTCCTCTTGTTAATCTGTCTTTTGTTACAGGAATATCAGCTAAGAACACAGAAGGGTGGAGAGAAAATTATTTTCCTCCCCTTCATACCCAAGCCCCTAGATAATGGAAATAGGCAACATTCCATGGCCACAGCTGCCACAGCTTCAACTTAAGCACTTAATCCTCTGCCATTTAGTTTACTCTTTGTGTTTGGCCTCTGGGAATTTCTTCATTTTCTAGTATTCCCAGATGAAAATTTAAGGACACTCATTTTTGTTTACCGAGCATCCTTAGGAATTTGGTAGATAAAAAATTTTCAGTTTATTCAGTCTATAATATTGCTGAAACTAGCATCTAAATAGTTTTTCTATTCAAATAACTGGTGGGTTGGTGGGACCCTAGGACTCCTGAGACCTCATTGGCCCAGGTCAAGCCCGACTATGAGACACTGCTGGCTGCTCTGCCCTTGAGGACCATGGCATGATGACCATAGAAGCCTCTCCGCACCAGTCAAGGCTCAGGCTCAGTGGGAAGACTGAGTGGGATTCCCTGAGCTCTGTGAGTACTGTATATGATCCTGATATACTTTTGTTGTTGAGAGCCATAGCTCTTCACTTCTGGATTTCTTTTGAGTTTGACTCTATTGCACCTGTCTTATGGTTAGCCCCATCCTACCACTATTGGGTAAATTTTGGCTCCTGACTCAGATGTGCCTTTTCCATCTTCCTCTGCCTTATCCCGAGATTTCAGTTTATGATCTTTCCTTTGGAGAAAAGAATCTTCCCAATCCTATCTCCTTTTTTGATGATATGGTTTGTTCCTTTCAGTACATGGCTCTAACCCAGAAAAATATTGCAATTAAATTTGTACAACTGTAGGGTGGGGCAAAAGTAGGTTTGCAGTCATTTGTATGAAAAATAATATAATAATTAATAAATAATAATACAAGAATAACCTCTGTGTTTTGCATACTCACAACTGCAAACCTACTTTTGCCCCATGTTATACTTTGAAGAACTATGGGATACCCAAATGGTAAATCCCTGGGACTTAATTCACCTTGGTGCCCGAGGTCTTATGGTGGAGGGAGGTGCACAGGAAGAAGAATTTATAGATTATGCCAAATAGTCTAGTTTCTTGAGTTTAGTCACTGAAAGAATGAATTGAGGGCCATGCCTCTGCAACGTGTAAAGGGAAGCATTTTGGAGTACCAAAACCTAGTATCTGAGCATTTTTAAAGAACACTTTATTTTCAAGACTTCTCTTTTTTTTTGAGATGAGAATGTTAAAACCTTAATTTCTTGGCTTCAGGTTAAACTCCCTTAACATGCACAGTAGTGGGTAGGGATGGGGTGGGATGGTAAGTTTCTGGTCCCTCCCAAGGAGCTGCTCATCAAACCGTCTTATGAGACTGAACCAGCAGGTAGAGGCTCAAGAGAACAAGCCAGGATCACCCGTACAGAGGTTGCTTAATTCAAGTATAAATCAAACAGCAGGGAGACAGCAATTTGCTGCAAGTGCCTGCGATGCCCATAATGAAGAATGCCTTTTTCCTTAGAAGTGCTTCAGCTGGTTGACTTCAAAGAAATGCTACAAACTTCAATCCTTAGGCACATATTTCTGTGTAAACATGGCCGAATGGTTAGTGAAAAGAAGAAAGGCAATCTCTTAGTCTTGTTAAAAGAATATTTTCCACGGACAGTTTAATGATCTGGTAGGCTTGCATTCAGTGATACATGAATCAGGCAGTATCTAACCTAAAAGATAGAGAGGGGCTCTGAAGAGCTATAAAAAGCAAGATATTTCTGTAGACTAACATGAGCAGGAACAAGGAAGTAAAAGCAGGCATTTGCTCATTGGTTACAGCAGGGTTACTTTCCTTATATGGAGTGAAGGAAAGTCTTGGAGCCAGGCCAGGTAACTTGTGCTCAGTAGGCCCTGATTGGTTGACCGAGGCCTTCCTTTTCTAGGAGAGCCAAGCATAGAAACTTAGTTGAGTTCTGGCTTGTGGCTGTGGGTTTTAGCATGATCACTCCATTTATGAGGGTGTCTCCCTCTCTGTACCAGGAACAGAATGATGACTGCAACTCATAAGAAACTTTTATCAATGGAGAAGGCACAGACTTAAATATGCATACAAATTGTGCCCTGGTTCACTGTGGCTTTTCCTGGTAAATTCCCATGACTGGCCTTTGCCCCACCACTCAACATTTCACCTTTGTCTTTAGTTGAAGATGTTATTTAAGGTAGTATCTTGAGCCATCTCAGAGAATTACTCATTTTTTGGGGGTATGTCCCATGTACACATAAGGTATACATATTAATAAACTTCTGTGTTTTTTTTTTTTTTTTGCCTTATCTTTTTTGTGTGTCTTCGAGCTGAGATCCATTATTAGAGTGATCTCAGCCAAGAACTCAGGAGGGTAGAGGGAAAATTATTTTTTCTCCCCTACAGGCTCCACTTTTAGTGTCAGCCTTTCAAACTGACTAAACTCTTGAGAGATTAACACTCCTTTCAATCTTTGAAAATAGGAGGCTCACAGTCCTTCCTTCTAGTGTCTATTGCAAAGAAAAATCTCCTTGTTTGTGCCTCTCACCTCATTATACCCTTCAAAGTAGATTGAGTAGAAACCGTGTTCTCAAGACTACAGGGAGACCGTATTTTGTGACCAGTGATTGTCTTATGTTCTTGGGCAAAAGAATTTCCTGGAACAAGTAGGTACATCATGTTGATATATGTGGTCTCAATTCTCAGACAGAAGCTTCTGAGTTTTCTTCCTCTATTAACAGTGAGAGGAGTCAGAGACCTTGCAAGGGCTTGTTGCCCTCTTTTGAGACCAAATAGGTTCTTTTATGTGCTTGCTTTTCAGTGGGGTCCTGGGGGCTTTGCCTGCTTTCCTTTCTCTGAAGAGCTAACCCATCTTCTTTATTCACTGGCTGATTCCTAGTTATCATTTTTAGCATCAGATGGACTTCCTCTCCCTCAGAAAGCTCTCCTATTGCCCGCTTCAAGGCCCCTGCCATGGAGTTTCCATCTCTTTCGCAGTCATTCAGTACTGCTTAAAATCACCTCCTTGAATGTCTGTCTCCCTTTCAAGCCTATGAGCCACTAAAGGGTAAAACTGTCTTTGTATAATATTCTTTTCTGTTACTCAATACCTGACACACAACACAATAAAAAAATTTTAATAAAAATTCGTGTTAAGCATTTCATAATGCAGAAAATTTCAGGAATCACACATCTACAATTCAGTTAATTTCGTGACACTGGACACAGCCATGTAACCAGCCCCCAGATCAAAGGATAGGACATTTCCAGGCCCCAGAAGCCCGCCTTGTACTCTCCTCCAACTGCTACCACTTCCCCCAATGCCAATGCTATCCTGACTTCTAACACCATACATTAGTTTTGCCTATGTTTGAACTTTATATAAATGTACGAATATAGTTTGCATTCTTTTGTGTTTGCTTCTTTCAAAACATGCTATGTTTGGAAGATTCACCCAGGTATTTCTGTGTGTTTGACTGTAAACAGTTTGTTCCCCTGTTTGTTCTATTGTGTAAATAGAACAGTTTCTTCTATTGTGTAAATATACCATAATTTATCCAGTCCACTGTTGTTGGGCATTTAGGTCTCCAGTTTGGGGCTATTATGAATAGTGCTGCTATAAACATTCTTAAACATGTGTTTTGGTGCACACATGTTTGCATTTGTAAGTGAAAAATTGATGGGGCATAGGTTTTGTGTGTTTCTACCTTTCGTAGAAATCACCAGTTTTCCAAGGGTGTTGTACGAGTTTTCACTCCCAGCAGCAATATGTGAGTTCAACAAATGTGCTTTAAATAATTTAATAAATGAGTAAAAAAGCTAAGGGCATTTGCTCCCTAAGTTTGACTCCAAATAGGGACACAGTCTCTCTAGTTGCTCTGAAAAAACAACAATAAACAAACAAACTAATAAAAAATACCGGTCATCTGTTCTTTCCTTTTTAATTTTGTTCTTGTATTTGTTAATGAGTGACTTTAACCAGGGAGAAATAGGAATGTTTACAAATGTCACCTGTGAGAAAATTCCTAAGTCATTGAAATAAAGCCATCATGTTGATGTTTTCTTTCCTGTCTTTATGTTGTAATTGCTGATTACCATTCTGGGAACAACTAGCTTTGCTGGAATATCAGGCTGTGAATAATTCTGAGCGTATATTTAATTTTTCAGACCTGTGTGAATAATATATATCTTCCTTTGTGGGACAATTAGATTTCCCTCTTGCTATAAACATACCCAAATAAAAAGTAATTGTGAAGTTAAACGATGGAGACCAATTAAAGTGCAGTTACTATTTGCTGTATGAGTTCACAGTGGATTTGCCCCTCCATGATGGCGCTCTGCTTCTGGAATCTAGGCATCCTATTATCTGGCCTGAGCATCCCTGGATCTCAGCAGGTGAGAAGACTTGAGTTAAGAGGAAGCAAGTAAGTGTTGCTAAGAGATAAAGTAATTTATTTAAGACTCAGCACTGTTTTCAGAGAATTGCTACTTAACAGGCATCCTGCCTGCTAGTGTATGTCATTTGCTGGAGGGCAGCTTACATTTTAACATAGAATCAACAGAGAATGGGCTCTGTCCATTTAGTGAATTTTCACTTGCTCATAGGGTCTCCTCTGTGGTGTGTATCAGGGGAACTCGTGTGAGCAGCCTCCTCTGCAGGCGTGTATTGGGATTTATCAAGCAGTTGTTTCCACTGCCCTACTAATCGTTATCTCAGACCCAGGAAACCTGGACAGCCCTGCCTCAGGTCACCATGTGCCTGCAGCTCAGATCCACAACCTTGTGTGAAAACATGATAAGAGTGGAACTGACAGAAGTTCAGTGGTTTAGTTTCAAAGATTGAAAAAAAAAATAGTGACGATTGTGAGGGTCACTGAAGAAGGAACGCACAAGGCCAAAAGTGGTAAAGAATTATAAATTTATTAGGTCATCTGGAAACCAGATGGGCTGAGTCCCCAAATGGCGCCAGCATCCAGAGATGGGGAGTCAGAGATTTTAAAGGATTTTAGACAGGCTTTTTTGGCAGGAAACTCTCTGGGTGGGTTGGGAGGGGAAAGTTACTGGTCTTAACAAATGGAATGTGGTCTAAGAGAAAGGGAATGTCAGTTGCAAAATGATCGAAAGGTCAATTTCACACGGGAGGGGATATCGATTCAATTATTTGATTAGACCTAACAAAAATATGCGAAGATTTTAAATCTGTGGTCTTTCACCTGGCCGGTGTGGCTCAGTAATTGAGCATCGACTTATGAACCAGGAGGTCACAATTTGATTCCAGGTCAGGGCACATGCCCAGATTGAGAGCTTGATCCCCAGTGTGGGGCATACAGGAGGCAGCTGATAAATGATTCTCTCTGATCATTGATGTTTCTATCTCTTTCCCCCTCTCCCTTTTTCTCTGAAATTAATAAAAATATATTTTAAAAATTAAGTCTGCGGTCTTTCTGCCATGCTTCAAAGGTAGGCCTGGAAATGGGGAACTTTTGCCTATTGACATCAATATGGTAAAGTGCTTCATTTCTGAATTGTGTTCTCTAGTACAAATAGTTCCTGAAAAATGGTAAGAGGCAGAATAAATTAAGCAGGCCAGAGAGTTTCACTGTCTTTTTAAATAACATCTTTGTGGATTAATGGGATTTAATTCAACTTTATTAAAAAGGCAAAAGATACTGTGGAAGAGACAAATACAAAATTTGTCTCTGTTATGTCACTTTGGTATGAGATTAAATTTCTGCCCCCAGCTTACTTTTAATCTCACACCATATTGACATAACAGAAGTTTTCATGATCTCTATTGGGTCTGTACCCGTCTTCTCTGGGAATTAAGGCATGGGAGGACCAACCAAGAGGACTTCAGGACCCATAGGTGTGGACCCATGGATTAAGACTTCCAGATTGGTGGGGTTCAGGACATGCTACCCCAAAAACGGGCACCTTGGCAAAGGGAACATTTTAAACTGAAGGAGTTTTAGAAAATAGCAGGTGCAGGAAGGTCACTCTGACCCACCCACGCCCACCCTTCTGTTACCAGACTAAAGTGGTCCATTTTTCTGCATGCATCAAAGCCTAATCAAACACAGACAGGAGTTTGCAGCCAAGAAAGTAAGGATTTATTATTTGAGGAAATGGCACCAAGCCCAGGGTCACAGGTAAGCTGGTGCTCAAAGACCTGGCTCCCTGTTGGCTTCCAGGGGATGGGTTATATAGGAGAAAAGTCATTAATCACGGTGATTAAGGGAGTTGGGGTCGTGGGCTCTACTGATTGATTGGGATCAGGGTAAGGAGCAGCTGATCTTTGTGTCAGGTCCCGATGTCAGCCATGGCATTGTTCTGCCTGGTTTCATGAGGGTGTGGTCCACAGGGTCTTTCTGCTTTCATGGGCCTGAGGCTGAAACACAACTGATGTCAAGATGTTATCTTTAGCCCTAACCGGTTTGGATCAGTGGATAGAGCGTCGGCCTGCAGACTCAAGGGTCCCAGGTTCAATTCCTGTCAAGGGCATGTACCTTGGTTGCGGGTACATCCCCAGTAGGGGGTGTGCAGGAGGCAGCTGATTGATGTTTCTCTCTCATTGATGTTTCTAACGCTCTCTCCCTCTCCCTTCTTTTCTGTAAAAAATCAATAAAATCTTAAAAAAAAAAGATGTTATCTTTAGCTAGACCAAGATTCTGTTTCTGTGGTCAACAGACTTGAGGCTTTGTTCTTAGGACAGTTTCATGCTGACGTGAATCTCCTGTCCTACGGGCTTGATGATTAATGAAGGGAGTGGCCGGACACAAAGGAGAAAGGGTTGGTCATGTGAAAGAAATGGGGTTTCTGTGCGGTTACACTTCTTTCCCGAAAGCAAAAGATAAATCTTCCAGATTGAAGGGACATATGTCTGTACTAATTCTTATCTTCCTAGTTACTTTTTTACCACTTGCTACCCCTAGTCTAAACCCTTTTGTCTTGTCAGTTCTTTGTTTTTACTTGTTTTATTGTTTATCTAAAAAGTATAAAAGCTTCCTGCTCAGGTCACTTCCTCAGGTCTTCATTCTCTTGTGAAGACTCCCATGTACATGTTTCAATAAACTATGTATGCTTTGCTCCTGTTAATCTGTCTTCTATCGATTTAATTCTTAAGGCTAAAGAGGATAGATAATATTTCCACCCCACAATTCACTTAAAACACACACACACACAAAAGAAAACCTCAATGGCCCAACCAGCGTGCCTCAGTGGTTGAGCGTCTACCTATGAACCAGGACAGTGGTCGGCAAACTCATTAGTCAACAGAGCCAAATATCAACAGTACAACGATTGAAATTTCTTTTGAGAGCCAAATTTTTTAAACTTAAACTTCTTCTAACGCCACTTCTTCAAAATAGACTCGCCCAGGCTGTGGTATTTTGTGGAAGAGCCACACTCAAGGGGCCAAAGAGCTGCATGTGGCTCGCGAGCCGCAGTTTGCCGACCACGGAACCAGGACGTCACTGTTCAATTCCTGGTCAAGGCACATGCAGGCTTGATCCCCAGTGTGGGACGTATAGGAGGCAGCCGATCAATGATTCTCTTTCATCATTGATGTTTCTCTCTCCCTCTCCCTTCTTCTCTGAAATAAATAAAAATACATTAAAAAACAACAACTCAATGAATTATAACCCTCTCTGTGACCAAAATCAATATAACACTAAATATATTAACAAGAAAAAGAGTTAAAAAGTTATATACCTAAATGGGTGTATTTAAATATATTTTGTATTGTTTTCACATTGATAAGGTGTTGTGGGTTTTTTTTGTTGTTGTTGTTGTTAATCCTCACCAGCAGATACTTTTCCATTGATTTTTTTTTTTTTTAGAGACAGTGGGAGAGAAGGAGAGAGAGAGAGAGAGAAACATCAATATGAGCGAAACACATCAATTGGTTGGCCTCCTGCATGCACCCCAACCAGGGTTGGGGATTGAGCCTGCAACTGAGGTACATGCCCTTGACTGGAATCAAACCCGGGACCTTTCAGTCCACAGGCTGATGTTCTATCCACTGAGCCAAACTGGCTAGGGCTTACATTGGTAGGTTTTTAATTCCTAAATTCATATAGACAGGAGATTCCTGGGATCTAGACAGAATATTATTACTTCCTCATGGTAATCCTTTCATTGGCTCCCTTCCATCTCAGTTCTTCCATTTGGAGAGATGTGATGAGAGAAGAATGCTATGTGGGAGGAAGAGACTTTCCTCTACCTTCAAAGTTCTTTCAGCGGGTCTAATAGTTAACTCAGCATGAGACAGAATAACAAGAGAAAATAACCAAATTCAATTAATATGAGCACATATGGGAACCCCACATGGCTGAGAGGTTCAGGGACAGAAAGCTAAAATAAGGCTTATCTGCCATTCTGAGCTAAGAATGAGGTAAGGCGCCTTGGAGCTTCAGTGGGGAGGACAGGGCGATGAGAAAAGCAATGTGCAGTAATTAGAAGTTGCCCTGCCATATAGACAGGTCAGAAGGTTATCTCTGATAATCTCTTATAGGCAAGGTCCCTATTTAAGATTCTTCTAGGTAGTTAAGGGGGACAGAAGTTTCTCTTGAGCCCAGGGAGTCTCAGTTGCCTTTAGCTCAAAATAATTTGAATACCACAGAGGCACATTTTGGGGTGACTTATTCGGAACCCTTACAGTGTCATCCCTACATATTCTGGACTGTAGGGAGGAGCTCCCTCCCTTCCAAATATGCATCTGGGAGCTTGTATAAAATTTCCCCTCTTGAGGGTGGAAAACAAACTTAATCTCCCTAACGAAAAAGTCCCCTTGGGAAAAGCTCCTGGGTTTCTATCCTTTGAAAAGTAAATACAAGTCTGCAGGGGAAAGAAAAGATAATCATCTCTGAGTTTAAGCCTCTGGAATGTCTCCAAGGCTTTGGGTGTTATTTCCCATCTCTCCCCTGTACCCCGTGCCCCACACCCATGAAATGTAAACACACACCTCCTGGAAGGAAAATCTTTTCCTATTTATCCAGCAGTCATGTAACTTCTAAGGCCTATTTTTTTTTAACCAGTTCCCAGTATAATTTGCCAAAAAAGCCCTAACCATGAAGAAACATAAGGATATTAAGTTCTTGACACACATCTGAAACATGACTTCTGACTCAGTCATTGTTTAAAAGAAATATTTAAAGTATGTTCTTCTCTTTTAATCACCAATTTTATTTTGGAAAGCATTTGACTATTTAGGTCAGAGTCAGAGACCCCTAAATATTTCCATATTATATTTTGGGAGAAATTTATCAATTTACAAAATCATCATCTAGTCACTTGCAATCTCTATACTTCGCACCCCTACCTCAGAGGGCTGGGGAAAGGAGCTGAGGAATAGGGGACATATATTTAGAATTCAGTACTCCTGAAAATAGGTGTTGGGCGGATCTGTAATAAAACACTCATAGTTCTCTATGAAATAAAAAAGCAAGCTTGCCGTTTGTGGTAGATCACATTTTCTAAAACTGTCTGCAATAATATTTCCAGTCCCACTTGCTCCTCCAGAACCATGCCACATCCCCGTCAAGAGCCAGAGCCCAGGTCCCCTCCCCTTAAAGCTGGGTGGGTCTTTGTGCTTGTCTTGAGTGATAGAGTATGCTGGAAGTGACACTATATGGATTCTGAGGCTGAGTAATTAATGATTCTGTACCCAATTCCAATGTGTGAAAATTTTTTTCCCTACACCACCGGGCAATTCTCCGACACCAGCTGGGTGTCTTACAATTCAACTCAGTTCTGACTCTATCCTCTTAAAGATATCATCAGACCCTGTAGGGTAAGGGCTCAGTCCCACAAGACTGCCAATCACAAGTCCAGGTTGTAATCTATGCTTCTGACTGATTGGCTAAAAATCAGACGTTCCTTGGATATGATTAATTTGTTAGAGAAGCTCATAGGATTCAGGGAACCAGTTTCCTCACTGGATTACCCACTTATTACAAAAATATGTTAAAGAACATGAATCAACAGCCAGGTGGAAGAGAAGCATAGGGCAATGGCAAGGGACTTCCATGCCCTCTCCAGGCATGCCACTCTCCCCAAATCTCCAGGTATCTCTCTAAAGCTTAACCTCTTGTGGAGGCTTCATTACATAGGCATGATTGATTATGTCATTGGCCATTGGTGATTGAACTTAATCTCTAGTCCTCTCCCTCACTGAACATAGGGGTGAGTGTGTATGTGTTGGGGGGTGGGTGGGGATGGAGGGGATAAAAGTTTCAACCCTCTAATCAAATGGTTGGCTTGACCGGAAACCAGCTTCATCCTTAGGCGCTTTCCAAAAGTTGCCTCATTGGCTTAACAAAAGACCCCTTTATTGCTTTCATTACAGAAAATGTACATGTAGATAATTATTATAAACTAGAGTCCCAGTGCACGAAATTGTGCACTAGGGCAGAGGTCCCTCAGCCCAGCCTGCACCCTCTTGCATTCCGGGACCCCTCAGGGGATCGGGCCTAAGCCGGCAGGTGGACATCCCTCTCGCAATCTGGGATCCTTTGCTCCTACTGCCCGCCTGCTCGCTACTTACCACTCAGCTCACTGCTCCTTAGCACTGCCATGGAGGTGGGAGAGGCTCCCGTCACCGCTGCTGTGCTCGCCAGACATGAGCCCAGCTTCTGGCTGAGTGGCACTCCCCCTCTGGGAGTACACTGACCCCCAGGAGGCAGCTCCTGCATTGAGTGTCTGCCCCCCTGGTGGTCAGTGTGCATCATAGCAACCAGTTATTCTGGTTGTTCCACCGTAATACTGGTATAAGGTGTCTGATGCTGCTATGCTGAAGAGACCACCTAGAGAAAAACATGCCTGGGGGCCTCTAGACATTCCAAATTCTAACTGTCTGAGTTTTCCCAGCCTATGTGCCAGGTGTGTGAGGAGCAAGCATTCAGATTATTTCAGCACCAGCCATCATTTGATACAACTGCACAAGACACCATGAGTGTAAGCCTCCTAACGGAGCCCAGTCAACCTCTAAAGCAGGAGAATTAACACTAAAATGCTTGCTGTTGTTTTACACCAATAAGCTCTAGTTTGTTATGGGGCAATATATAATCAAAACATTCTTTGATTGTTAAACTTACAAAAGTTAGTGGAGTTAACTATCTGCAGAAATCACATGAAACAAAAGCTCTCAGTATGGATGGAGGTGACTTGGGGACACCAAATTCAATAAAGACAAAATCTCAGGAAGGAAGGTGTGACTATAATTATTTAGGAGAAAATCACAGGCCCCAAATGGCATAACACATGCTGAAAGCTCATGATATCAAACCTAAATTTAATGACTGATCTAATTGAAGTTTCAACCTCTTCCAGTATCATAACCTTAATAAATAGTCTGGAATTTTTTGGTCAACACCAGTGAAGTAATCTGTCACGTGGGCTCTTTCCATCTTCCACAGAAACAAGCAATGTTCTCTCCCCAGCCCCAAAAGAGTATGTCCTAACCCCCAAATAATTTTTTATTTATTTTCTTTTGTTAATAACTTCCTTGGCCCACCCTTCTTATAACATTTTTCTGTTTGTTCAGCTCCTGAAAGAGCCCTTCTAGTTGCTAGATGGGATGCTACCTGATTCATGAATCACTTCATAAAGCCAATTAGATTTTCAAATTTAGTTGGCTGAAAAATTTTAAACATAACCAAGTAACTACTTCTGTCAAGGGGAATGTGCCAGATCTGAAGCAAGACAGAAGCATGTGGAGCGTGGAGTCTACACAAGAGTGTTGCCAACAAGATCTCATTGGTTTTTCTCCTGCACTGTTCAATAAACAAAGACATTTCTGGTGAATTATGAAAACAGAAATGATTGACAGGGATTTTACTATGACTGGTATTATGTGTCCTTCAGGGATAACTGCTCTTGTGTGTGCTGACACCCCTGCCTGTCCAGGAAGCTGATTCATATCAGGCTTCTCTGTAGACCTGCCCATGGGGAGGAGCTGTGATGAGCACACCGGCGTCAGGACTGTGCCAACCAAGTGGCAGTTATAATTCTGCTGGTGAGTGATGCCACCTTTACTAGTTGTACTGGTTAATAATGCGGATTTTTTTCAATAGATGGAGTTACACATATGTTGATATATATGCGATTTGATATATATGCTATTTTGTGGTATTGCTCCTTCAAATTACCACTTGTTACAATTGATGGCACACACACTTCCTGAGCAGCACTTCAAAACATACGAAGAAGTGGAAAATTGGGTCTCTGAATGGTCTGCCTCAAGAAAAGTTCTATTGGGATGGTATCCACAAATTACCTGAAAGATGGGGAAATGTGTAGCTAGCATGGACATTACTTTGAATAAAACACTTTTGATGTTTCTCTTGAAATTATCAACATGAGATTACAAAATCCGCATTATTATGGTTAATAATGTGGATTATTAACCAATTAATAATGCAGATTAATTACTAACTAGTTAATAATACAGATTTTTGTAATCCAAAGAAAACATAATAGTTTCAATTCCTGAAAGGTTTGGTCACTCTGGCCTCACCCAGAGGTGGTATTACACATAGCACCTAAGGTGTCTAACTCTTACCTGATCAACAAAACTGCTCTTTGTAATGATCATTGCTGTTTAGCAACATTCTAGCTAAAAGATTTTACTTTAATGAGTTAAAATATTGAATCTATAGAAACAGAAAAAATATGTACTCTTAAGTAGATTAAATCCTAGCCTCTGTTCTACAATAAATAGAAGTCCTTTATTAGTTTTTCCATGCTGCTGTCAACTTAGATGATAATAATAATAATAATAATAATAATAATAATAATAAATGACAATAACTAACATTAAGTGCTAACTTAGTGCTAGGCATGCCATTCAAGAGGGTTTTTATTAAAAAAAATCAACATTTAATGGTATCATTAGTGAGTTTTTTTGGTCAGGTTATTGAGGTTATAATTTACATATAGTAAAATTCACCCTTTTAAGGATATAATTTTATGAGTTTTGACAAATTTGTACAATCATGCTACTACTACCCAATCCAAATATAAAATATTTTCATCATCTCAAAAAGTTCACATATGCCCTTTTGCAGTCAGTCTTCAACCCCCACCCCTAGATACTGAAAACCACTGAATTGTTTTTGGTTTTCCTAGCTTTGCCTTTTCCAGAATGGCATATAAGTGGAATCATATAGAATTACTTTTTGAGCCTGCCTTCTTTCACTTAGCATAATGCTTTTGAGGTTTACTCATGCTATTGCATGCACCAGTTGTTCATTTCTTTATACTACTGACTAGGATTTCATAGCATAGATGTGCCATATTTTATTTAGCCATTCAATAGTTGATAGAGATTTTGGGTCACTTCCAGTTTTTGGCAATGTGAATAAAGCTGCTTAAAGAACCCATTTGTGTATAGGTTTTGGGGTGGCATATGTCTTTGTTTCTCTTGGGTAAATAACAAATGGTATAACAATGAGTTTTAAATATAGTATGTCAGCTAATCCTCACCAGCAGTCATTTGTGCAAAGTATTATTGTAAGTTCCTCTTTGGAGAGGAAAGCTAACACTGAAAGAGGTTATGTAATTGCGTAAAATTACCTGGCCAGTGGGAGAAACCCAGACTCATTTGACTGCAGAGACTAGGTCTTCACTATTACTTCTTCTGTAGCTACTGCTCACTTATTGCCGGCTAATGTCTCACCACTTTGGAAATTAAAGTGAAAAGTGTGATCTCATTATCCCTGTGATCGAGTGTGATCAATCCTTGATTTCAGATGGAGAAATGAAAGGATTAGAGAGTATAACATGAGAAGTCTTCATAGAATTGACTTTGAGGGAAATAGAATGGATCACAAAGTGGCAAATATAGCGTGAATAACGTCATCTGTTATAATGTTGATAAGAAAAATAGCAGCTCAGTTCCTGGGGGGTTGGCGGGGGGGAGGACTGTCATGTGGAGCTTGCATGTTCTCCCTATGTCTGTGTGGTTTTCTCCAGGAATTCCAGTTTCTTCCCACATCCCAAAAATGTGCAGGGTAGGTGAGCTGATGTGTGTGAATTGACCCAGTCTGAGTGTGTAGTGTGTGTGAGTGACCCTGCGATGGAACGGTGTCCTGTCCAGAGTGGGTTTGCGCCTTGTGCCTGAGCTGCTAGGAGAGGCTCTGGCCACCTGTGACCCTGAACGGGAACAAGCAGGTTGGAAAAGAATTCTTTGACTTGTCTTTATTAATCTTTCTTAAATGTATGTATAGTTCACGTTCATTGCAATGTTTAATATTAGAAGGGTTTGGGGTCTTTATTTAGAAGTTTGGTGATGCTTTTGTGCCTAGAAATATGCCATAGGAACTTAACTCTAGTTTACATCAATTAGCTTAGGGTAAAATTGGTTCGCTTAAAGTCACAGTTTACAAGAACCTATCAATGATGTTAAGTGAGGACTGGCTGAATATGAAAATGATAATGGAAGTCAATTCAAAACTCAATTAAAAGCTGAGTCATGATCTTTACCTTTTTTTGTCCAGTTAAAATAGCATTAAAACAGAGCTCGGATCAGTATTTTCTCATCAGGCTCCTTTGCTGTTAACAACGACTACATATCATGTTGGCACTAATGCAAGCATAAACAGTACATCCCTTCAAATGCATACTTACATTTGTGAATTTCTAATGTTCTTCTGACACAATAACAATAGTAATACATTTTATATATGAATAATTAACATCTTTAACAGTTGCATTTTATATTCAAATATTTATTACTTGGATTCCAAAATGGTATTCATAATATGAACAGGAGAGAAAGTGCAATAAAGATTAACTTCTAAAAATGTATTGTGGAGACCTGGAAGCTCTTCTGGAAATAATGGAAAATTGACAGTGAAATGTAAAAGTAGACCATGAATAGTTAATACTCCATTTTTCTATGATGAAGAATTAAAATAACAAGGCAGTAGTCACCACAGCGACAACTCGAGACTAATTTGTCCTCCCTTATTGCCTACTACGAGGCCTTGCATTTATTAGGAGCTGAATAAACATTTGCTGAGTTGAATTGAATCTTTCCGAGATGAATGTTCATAGGAATGGTGAGATAACAGTGGCAACTACTCTATACAAAGTCTATGGGTTTAGTATTAATAAAGGCAATATATTTGTCTTACAAACAAACACAAAAGAGAACACAGATGTTATTATTAATACGGAAACAAGCTTTCCCAAAAAAGCCCAAACTGAATGGGATTGTTGACAGCTCTGACCGACACTTGCCTTGCTAAGACATTTGAGCACGAGTGTATTCTTTTCTCATAGAATTTAGAAATTAAGGAAAACTCATAAAGCCTTTCTGAGGATCACACACAGGAGACTAGCAGAACAAAGGATCCAGCATCTGGAATCTTCCATGTTGTGAAGGCAGAGCTCACTTCCCATTCTAAAAGCTGAAATTGGCAGAAGCTCTCTGCCCACTGCTTCTCTTGCAGCCAGGGCTCAGGACGTAGGCTCTGCCAATCAGATGCACTGACCCCTGGTTTAATGGGAACCAATGACTTAAAGAAGGAAGAACCCTACAGAATCTACTCTGGCAAGTCTGGGGCAGAGGTGACAGGACATCCAGCTCCCAGAGGCTGCAGGGGCCACAGTTCCAGTGGCAGCTTTTGGCTTCTGCTGCCTTCATTATCAGCAGTTTATGTTCTGGTGTCTATGCCCAATTGCTGGTAGGAGCAGTGTCCTCATGGGGCTAATTCTGTGATGTGATATGGGTAGTGTTCAAAGATGCTTACCCTTTTAATCTGGAATGAAGGACCTAATTAGCATGTGACTATTTTTATAAAGTAGCTGCAAATAGCCAAAATGCATAAAATATTCCTGAGGATTAAAGTAAACTAGGGTCTACTGTTTACTTCAGAGGAAAACTTCTAGGGCTCAAAATTAGGTAGGAAAAGACAGAACAAGTTTGTTCACTGTGCAAAAGGGTCTCAGTAATTGCAAAATAAGGCTCCTGCATAGGTGGTGTTCATAGGAGTAAGTATCTTGTGCAGCTAGGCTTGATTGTTGTCTCACATCAGGTCAGTTGCGTGGACCATAAGAAGGGTTGATTTCAAAACTTTACTCTTCTGGGCCTTATAACTTGTTTCATCTTCTTAAGAGAAACTACATTAGGATAAGCAGCACAGGGAAATGTAGTGATTGCATCCCCAGGGTTCATTCTCTCTATTTCCTTTTAATGGAGCCCCAGGCTTCCTAGCCTTGCAGACTGGTTAGCAGCTCTAAGGATGGGCCCTCGTCATGATGGTTGGGATACAATAGGATTATGACTCAAACTGACTTAAAAGGACAGAAAGGGGATGTTTGAGGAGTAGCATTTGGAGAAGAAAATGATTCTCTCACTCATGAGTGATACAAAAAGATGCCCCCTTCTTCTACTGACTGTGAATGAGGAAGCCGTTAGCTCCAGGTGATGCTTGTGGCCATCTACCATAAAGAGTGACAGCCTCGGGGTGACTCTGCCGCTGGGGAAGGCAGAGCAGAGAGACAGAAAGACAGTGGGCTGCATGGCATCATTAAACCGCATGAACCTTGCCTAAGTGTCCATTCAGGCCTCCAGTAAGCAGACACAGAGATGGAGCTGCCAGTGGCCAAGGTTTACTGGGGTAATGCTGGGGAAAGATAAAGGTGGAGGAAGGAGCATATGGGGCAGTGAAAGCCTTTAATCCTTGATGCAAGTCTGACATCCATGAAAGCGAAAGTGTGGAGGGGGAAACAGGATTGGGCAGGGGGAGCCTAGACTGTGGATGCAGATTTATAGTCTTAGCCAACCCCATCAGGGAGCTTTAGAGCAGACTGCTTGTTGGAGAAGTCCCACAGTGAGCAGAAATGCCCAGGGCCTGGGATTCTTGCTGTGCTTATTGACGCGGCTGTTCAGAAAGAGTGTGCTCCCAGCTCCAGGGACCGCAAGTAGAGGACCCTGAGTGCCCAGTGGCTGGCGGCTACCAGTTACCTGCACTCCTCACAGTTGGACAGTTTGTTCTCTTTGGAAGATCCAAGTGCTGTACTTCCTCTATCTCTTTATTTCTTAAATTACTTGATCACTACATCCCTTTCTGCTTATTGTGTTGTTGCTGTTATTATTAAAACAATGTGACTTCAGTTTTCTGATACTTGTGACCAAAGAAATTCAAACTAGTATGTGGAATAATATTCCTAAATTTCAAAAGATGATTAGCTTAGTTCAACACACACTTAAGGAGCAAGGTACTTTATTTATATTATCTTTTATTATCAAAGACAAACAAATAGATGAACAAACTTATCATATATCACAGAACTGACTTGTAGTTGGTACATAATAAGGAGTAGCTATTATGATGATCTCCATTATGTTATATTGCTCTTCAGTGTTTAATGGTGGTAATTGAGTTTTTAGTGACTAAGAGGTACACAGAAGATAATATTTATAGTTCCTTATGTTTGTGTTAATATTTAATTTATAAAAGGTACACATTTTATAACCTAGTTTTATAAGCCTTTACTTTGAACTCACAAATCTTGTCACTATATTTGCAAAGGATCTTGTTATAATTTTAAACATTTATTTGTAATTTAATTATTGCTCAATTAAGTTGTAAATGTGGTGGATTAAACCCTTAAATGTTAACACTATTTAGAGACTTTATTAACTAGGTTTTCTTAGACAATTCAAATTATCATTGCCAATTTGATGAAGTGATTCTAATATTTCAAACACTTAAGAAAGCAAACTTACAAATCTAACATGCAAGATATTTGTGTGCATTTTTATAAAACTCTTGTAAATTTAACAAATCAGATTTATAAATTTAATAAAGCACATTATCTTATCTATAACACCTTAAACAGATGAAGAATATACAAAGTAACACAATAACTAGGGAACACTCATACAAAAAGATCAACTTTATTGAATTTTTACTTTCCAGGAGTTGCATACTCAGTTACCCAACTAAGGGAGCAGATTAATATCAAGAGCCTGTTATATGTGACAGAAAGACAAATACTGTATGATTGCACTATATGTAGAATCTAAGGCAACAAAAAGTTCATCTCATAGAAAGAGAATACAAAGGTGGTTGCCAGGGGCTAGAGGGGTGGGTGAAATAGGGAGAATGTTGGTCAAAGGGAACAAACCCTTATAAAAGGCTTAAGTTCCGGGGAACGGATGCCCAGCAGGGTGTCTATAGTTAATAATACTGCATTGTATACTTGAAATTTGATAAAAGAGCAGATCTTCAGTGCTCTCAACACACACACTTAACTGAGGTGATGGTGTGTTAATTAACCCGATTGTGGTAAATCATTCCACAAAGTATACACATAGCATATTATCATGTTGTACCCTTTATTTGCCAATATACAGTTGGGAACAAGAGAGAGAGCCTGCTGTGATTGTTTGGTTAAAAATGTAGGACCATGATACAGATACTGGTCCAGGTCAGGGTAAGGAATGTGGCTTGGGAACAGGACTAGGTACTTCTTCAAGGATGAGACTACCTGGGCCACAGGGCCACTCTCTGTGAGTCTCTGATAATGTGGTTTTAGCTGCTTTATTCCTGGAAGACTCCAAGGTTGCAATTTTTAGCTGGGAAAAAGTTAAGTTTCACATTCCAATGTATCATGTGTGTCTTTCAAGTTTTATCCTTATCCAAATTTTCAACTTTTTATTATTTGATTTCCATAGACAGAATTCTGAATTCCCTATCTAAATTGCAACTTATTTCTTTGCTGCCTGATGAGACAACAAATTCAGCACTCTTTTATATAGTTGACCCTTGAACAATGCCTATGAACTGCATGATCCATTTACATGCAGATTTTTTTTTTAAAGTAAATACCTGAACTATTTTTGATTCATGGTTGGGAGTCCTCAGATGTGGAGGCTAACTGTTTGCATTGATCTATGCTAATTTATATAGAGATCTTGAGCATCCTTCATCTGTGGAGGTCCTGGAAGAATCCCCCATGGAAACTGAGGGAAAACTTAGGTTTTTTTGGGAGTCAAACTGATAGGGAGATTTATAATCTGATAGATAGAGGACCTGAATTAATCTGAAAAATAATAATATTATTTTAAATCTTAGAACACATATACTTATGTAAATAGGGGGTTACGTTTCTTATATGTGAATAGGGGGTTAAGTTTTTCTTAAGTTTCCTTTTCAAGGCCTGTGTGAAGCAATTAGGGAGGTGACTCAGCTGTGAATCCAGCAAGCAGAACCGATAAGCTTGGTCAGACTGACACACCATGAGTCAAAACATCATCTCATCAACATCATCTCATTGCCTGACAATAGCTCATATAATAAAAGTGCAACATGCTAAGTTTGGTCGACTGCTCGACCAGTCACTATCATGCACACTGACCACCAGGGGGAAGACTATCCGACCAGTAGGTTAGCTTGCTGCTGGGGTCTGGTTGATCGGGACTGGGTGAGAGGGTCAGACATACCCTGGAGGGTCAGACATGTCCTGGAGCCCTCCTGCAGTCCCTCCCTGGCCAGCCAGCCAACCTCCCACAGTCCCTCCCCAGCTGCGGGCCCCCATTGGCCCCAATTGCTGGCCAGGCTGAGGAACCCCACCTATGCATGAATTCGTGTACCGGGCCTCTAGTAGCTAATATCTTCGAACCTCCAGGACTGCATGTAGCTGCATTCTGTTCCCAGCCTCACCCTAGCCCCTTTCCCTTTATAATCCCATCTCTTGCACCTTGCTGTAAGACAGGATTTGAATGCTTGTAAGGGCCCTGTCTTCTTGGTTGGCTAGCTTTCTCAATAAATGCCTTATATGACTCAAACCCAAAGACTAGATTTATTAAACTTTTAATAAATATACAGTTGGCCCATGAACAACGTTAGGGTTAGAAGTGCCGACTCCCTCACTGTGGAGAATCTGTGTATAACTTTTAACTTCCAAAAAAAATGTAACTATGTTTGTCCCTCAGTATCTGTGGGAGATTGGTTCCAGGACTTCCTGAAAATACCAAAATCTGTAATGCTCAAATCCCTTATATAATATCGCATAAAACAATGCATACAGTTGGACCTTGACATCCACAGATTCCCAACTGGGGATCAAAAGTACTGTTTTCCATCTGTGGTTGGTTGAATTTAAGGATGTGAAACCTGGGGATTCAAAGAGTCATCTGTATATTTATTGAAAAACTAGTGGCCCAGTGCACGAAATTCGTGCATGGGGGGGGTTGTCCCTTAGCCCGGCCTGCACCTTCTCTAAGACCCCTTAAAGGATGTCCTACTGCCAGTTTACAGGGATCAGGTCTAAACCGGCAGTCAGACATCCCTCTCGCAATCTGGGACTACTGGCTCCTAACTGCTCACCTGCCTGCCTGCCTGCCTGATTGCCTCTAACCACTCTGCCTGCTGGCCTGCTCACCCCCAACTGCCCCCCGCCACTGGCCTGCTTGACCCAAATTCCCCCCTGCCAGCTTGATCACCCCCAACTGCCCCCCATGCCACTGTGCTTGCCCCAACTGCTCCCCCCTGCTGGCCTGCTAGCCCCCACCTTCCCTCCCCACTGGCCTGCTTTCCCCCAACTGCCTCCCTGCTGGCCTGCTCACTACAAACTGCACCTCTCCACTGTCCTGATCACCTCCAACTGACCCCCACTGACGGCCTGCTCGCCCCTAACTGGCCCCCTTGCTGGTCTGCTTACCCCCAATGGCCCCACCCCCCACCAGCCTGATCACCCAAAACTGCCCTCCCCTCTTGGCCTCTAACAGCCTCTACCTTGGCCCCGCCACCATGGCTTTGTCCAGAGAACATCTGGAAGGTCTCCTGGAAGGTCTCCCAGTCTAATTAGCATATTACCCTTTTATTAGTATAGATAGAGGCCTGGTGCATGGGTAGGGGCTGGCTGGTTTGCCCTGAAGGGTGTCCCGGATCAGGGTGGGGTCCTGCTGGGGTGCCTGGCCAGCCTGGGTGAGGGGCTGAGGGCTGTTCTCAGGCTGGTCATACCTCCTTCAGGGTGGGGGTCCCCACTGTGGTGCCTGGTCAGCCTAGGTGAGAGGCTGATGGCTGTTTGCAGGCTGGCCAAGCCCCCCAGCAGGGACCCTCACCCCATGGGGGTGTGGCCAGTCTGGGTGAGGGGCTGAGGGCTGTTTTCAGGCTGGCCACAGCCCCTTCAGAGTGGGGGAATCCTGCTGGGGTGCCTGGCCAGCCTGGGTGAGTGGCTGATGGCCATTTTCAGGCTAGCCACACCCTCCGGCCACCCAAGCTCCCGGACCCTCCTTTTTTTTTTTTTTCCAGAGCCTCCTTTAGTGGAGGCCAGGGTCGGTTGGAGCAGGTATCTGGGATTTATTTATCTTCTATAATTGAAACTTTGTATCCTTGAGCGGAGGCCAGGGCCAGCCAGGGCGGGCGGGAAGCTTGGCTTCCTCCAATGCCGGGGGCAACCCAAGCCTCCTGCTCACTCCAGCTCCGTGGCCACCATCATCTTTGTTGGGTTAATTTGCATACTTGCTCCTGATTGGCTGGTGGGTGTAGTGGGTGATGGTTAATTTGCATGTTTCTCTTTCATTAGTGTAGATGTCTACGTACAAGGTGACGTACCCAATTCAAACCTGTGTTGTTCAAGGGCCACCTTGAACAACAAAAAATAGATATTTTTATGTATGAAGGCATCTTTAAGGTAAGGAGATCTCAGGATTTAAGATCTGGTGTTTTATGTTTTTTTTTCTGGTGGAACTAGGAGTGAGACTGGCAGGCTAAATCTTGGTTGAGTGAGGGAGGGTTTAGAAATATGACTAAAAAGGTTTAAATGGAGATATTTCAAATGTCTGCAGAGGTTTCCTTTCTTGGCCTTGCCAGAAATGTCTGTATCACTTTCTTTTTGGCATAAGACATTAAAATGAGGTGTCTTCAGCCCAGCTGGTGTGGCTCAGTGGTTGAGCATCAACCCATGAACCAGTAGGTTAAAGTTTGATTCTCAGTCAGGGCACATGCCCGGTTGCAGGCTTGATCCCCAGTAGGGGGCATGCAGGAGGCAGCCAATCAATGATTCTTATCATTGATGTTTCTCTCCCTCTCTCTCCCTTCCTCTTTGAAATTAATAAATATATATATTTTTTAAATGAGGTGTCTTCTAGGTTGGATAACACATTTTGTCATTTACCAGTGAGAAATATTTAGCTCATATTATTTACCAATTTAGCAAGTTACCTAGCAAGACTTTAGAGAGTGGAGTTGAGGGCAGGTAGACACTGGTGGGGAAGGACAGGGCGAGAGAGTATCGGGGCACAGGGGTGCTGTTCTGGGAGGCAGGTTCAGGTGGGGTCCACAGCCTTGGAACCTTGCAGAGAGAATGGGCACCACAGCAAAGGGAGGAAGACATTCAGGACACCTGATGAAGGAAGATGAGCTTTGTGACCACGCTGGCATTTTGTCCAGAGCTTGCCTGCACGGAGAGAAACGTGAGAGAAACCCTGTCTGCCTTTGATTTGCCCCTTGAAAGCCCAT
The DNA here is from genome assembly GCF_951640355.1 of Cnephaeus nilssonii. Taxonomy (NCBI): domain Eukaryota; kingdom Metazoa; phylum Chordata; class Mammalia; order Chiroptera; family Vespertilionidae; genus Cnephaeus; species Cnephaeus nilssonii. The sequence continues at coordinate 70,614,835 of NC_137074.1, read as the reverse complement.
GTACAAAGAAATGGAACGAAAGTTATAGAACAACCACTTTTATGTTGTGTATTCTTTCTCCCCCTCATCCTCTCTGGGAAGTGGTAATGACCTGATCCTACAATGTCTTAACTCATAGAGCACTTTAACTTTTTCAAAGCACAGGCTCTATGAAGATCTTTCATTTCCTGACTGGACATGAGGATGAAGTTTATAGTCTTTTTATTGCTAGTATTTTGACATTTTTATATACTTTCCCCCACATAGCATAGAACATGTTACCCCCTATAATTGCTTTTATACACTACTTGACTTAAAGATTGCTTCAAACCTGCTTGCTCCTAAATCATTTTTATTTTAAGCAGTTAGAACAAGGGCTAGGTGGTTTTTTAAAAAGTACCAGCATGTTCAAGTTGAAGGTATTATTTTTTACTGCTTTCTTATGACCATCTACCTAAAATACCAACTTTTTTTTTTGAGAAATGAGATAAAATATATTTTTAGTTTTTATATTATTTAAGCCCAATATAAATAAATGTTATATGTGTATAAATGCCATATCTATAAATGTTATATATATTATGTGTATAAATGTTATATATAAAGTATGTATAAATTACTATAAATCTAGAAGCCTTCTTGATTAGCTTAGCAAATAATACAATTGTGAGGTACCTTCCTGGTACCTTGTTTTCACATTAGCTAATTTTTTTTTTTACTAGGATTTAGATTGGACATTGTGTCTAACAATCTTATCACTGGTATTTTTATGTAATAGTAAGAATTAACATCTGTGAAGTGTCCTTAGTGCATGAAGGTTTTATAGAATCTATAACATGGCAAATTTCTACTCACAATCTTATTCAAAAACATTATTCTATACCCTATCATTTTTAATGGTGAGAAAATAACTCAGTTTTACAAAATATTTTATTCCCAACTTTTTACCTTAGTCATCTACTAAAGTTTTATTTCACAATTTAAAAAAAGTAAAGGTCCCATCAATCTTTATATTATAAAAACCCTAACTCAGAGTAATGGTTATAAACTTATACTTTCCACAACAGGAATTTAAGTCTCTCATCAAGTGCCCCCTCACCCACACACTCACACACTCAAGGTGTTGGTGCCTCAGTGTACAGACATGATTTCTCAGGTCTATGGGCCCTAGACTCAAGGGCTCAAATTGCAAAAAGGAGAGAGGAAGGTAAACTAGTAACCTTTTGACTGTTTATTCATTATATTGTCAGCGATTATGTGAACACTTTTAGAATATCCAAATGTCTATATTGAAAGACAGTAATAAAAAGTTTCATAAGTGAAACAAGCCAAGTTCTCTAAGAATGTGGAGAAAGAGGATTTAGGTGAGGCGAGTGCAGACTCATTGCTGCAGACAGATTATGAGGCTTATCCTGTTTCTGACCCTTATTAAAGAGACTTTAAGCATATTATAAGTTAACATTTCTGAACTTCAGTTTCCTTATTTGCAATAATAACCACAATAATAATTTTATTACTTACAGAGAAGTTTAGAATTAAAGTTATTGACATATACAAATGATTCAAAATTATTTTTAATTTTTTCTTAATTTGTTGTCTGTAATATCTCTAAAATGAAAATTAACACTAAACTTACACATAAAAAGATTTATAGGCCAAACAGGTGTGTTAGTCTGCAGAGGCTGCCATAATAAGTTGCCATAGACTGGAGGGTTTAAACAATAGTAATTTACTTTCTCATAGTTCTGGATGCTGAAAAGCCAAGATCAGGGTTCCAGCCTGGCTGGTTTCTGGTCAAGTTTCTCTTCCTGGTTTACAGATGGCTGCCTTCTTGCTATATCCTCACATGACAGAGAAAGAGAGCATAATCTCTCTAGTGCCTCTTCTTATAGGGGCACTAATCCCATAGGACCAAGACCCCATCCTAATGACCTCATCTAGCTCTGATTACCTTCCAAAAGCCCAATCTCTAAATATATACTACTAGAGGCCCAGCGTGCATGAAATTGTGCAAGAGTAGCTTGCTGCCGTGAGCCCCGCCTCGCTGCGTGAGCTGCGAGCCCCGCCCCGCCACCGTGAGCGGCTCGTGGGCTGGGGGGAAGGGACTGAGAGGTGCTCCATGCACCTCCTGGTGACTGGTCATTTGGTCATTATGGCATTATGGCATTACGTTCACTGGCCTTTTATAATATAGACTAGTGGCCTGGTGCACGAAATTTGTGCATGGGGGGAGGTTGTCCCTCAGCCCGGCCTGTACCTTCTCCAACCTGGACCCCTTGGATGTCCGACTGCTAGTTCCCACAGGGATCAGGCCTAAACCGGCAGTTGAAGATCGGGCCTAAACCAGCAGTTGGACATCCCTCTCGCAATCCGAGACCACTGGCTCCTAACCAATCACCTGCCTGCCTACCTGATCGCCCCTAACCACTCTGCCTGCTGGCCTGATTGCTCCCAAATACTTCCCCCCAGCCTGCTTGCCCCCAACTGCCCCCCCTGCTGGCCTGATTGCCCCCAACTGCCCCCCCCCTGCCGGCTTGCTCGCCTCCAACTGCCCTTCCCTGCTAGCCTGATCACCCCCAACTGTCCTCCCCTGCCATCCTGATTGCCCCTAACCACCTCTGCCTCAGCCCCGCCGCCATGGCTTTGTCCAGAAGGATGTCCGGAAGGTCTCCCGGTCTAATTAGCATATTACCCTTTTATTAGTATAGATGACTCTGGGGTTTAGGGTTTTAGCATGTACATTTAGGGAGGAAACAAACATTCAGTCCCTAAACTATGTTTTGATTCACATATCAAGTAAGGTGACAACATGAATGGAGAGAATGGAACATGTGCATAAAAAAACTTTTGCAAAGAAAATTTAAAAAAATATTCTTTATTGATTTTTAGTGAGAGAGGAAGAGAGAGAGACAGAGAGAGAGAGGGAGAGAAACATCGATGTAAACAGAACATCAATCAGCTGCCTTCTGCATGCTCCCTACTGGGGTTCCAGCCAGCAACCCAGGCATATTCCTTGACTTGGATGGAACTGGCCACCTTTTGTTGCATGGGAAAGTGCCCAATCCACTGAGCCACATGGGCCAGGGCTTCTTTTTTTTTAAGATCAAAAGGAAATTTTGATATGACTTATTGATTCGCCATGGTATATTGGTATTTTTTAAACCAAGAATTAAAAGACTTTTTCTGACCTATGATATATATATATATATATTTCAATTAGGAATAACTTGGGTTGCAAATAATAGATAACCCATCTGATGATATCTTAGTCAATAAAGACATTTCATTTTTCATGTATCAACAAGTTCAAGATAGGCATTTCCAGGTTTGACCCAGTGACTGGGGGACACCACTAGAGACTCAGATTCTCTCCATTTTTTCACTTCACCATCCTCAGCTCAATCACTTTCATCCTGAATTTGCCCCATCAAGGTCACATGATTTTCACCACAGTCAGGGAATAGTGTTCCAACATCAGAATTTAAACAATAATGAATGGGAAGAAGCAAAAGGCTTTTGCATCTTTTATATCACTGAAAATAAAACCTTTTCCAGAAGCCTCTTTTTGGTTCATTAGGTAGATCTAGATCATATGCTTGCTTACCTCCAGATGAAAAGGAATTTGGGAAAGTAGATAATCTCACTTTTCAAAAAAACATAGATTTTTATTGCTTTTTTAGAGAGAGGACGGGAGAGAGAGAGAACGAAACATCAATCAGTTGCATCCCATATGCACTCCAACCGGGGATTGAACCTGCAACCTGGGCATGTGCCCTGACTGGCAATCAAACCAGTGACCTTTTGGTGCATGGGACAACACTCAACCAGCTGAGCCACACTGGCCAGGGCAATCTCACTTTTTCAACCTCTATCCTGGAAGGTGGGGATGGAAAATGAAGGCTAAGAATAACTGTTGGGTTAATCAAAAATAATGTTACACATGATGTGAGAACAGGACAGAAATTGAGATGCTTTGGGAAACTCTAGGACATCTGATCTACCGTTATAGACTTGGGGCTTAAGTAGAGGGTGTATTGACATGCCTAAACTTTTGGGCATTAGGATGGCAGCACTTACAGAAATCATAATGTTGCTGTGAGAGTTGAGCAAGGAGTTTTAAATACTGTTTTGTCTTCTAGGCCTGTTCCAGGAATAGTGAGATGATGCTTTTGATGTGGTTGAGAACCTTTTTTAGAAGCAGGGCTGGAGAGACCACACCTGAGAGCTTAACATCCCTTCTAGTCCTCTTCTACTTCCTCACATTACACAGCCACTCAAAAGATACTCCCACAGGTTCATAAGAATCACCACTACAATAAATTCTGGAATCTTCTCTTGGAAAAATAACCCAATGAAAGACACGATGATGGTTATGGATTATATTACATGGCATCCAAAGGATCTCAGAATCACATTTTTATTCATTTTCTTACTTCCACTATCTAAGAAACATGACTGTAGAAATCTTTGCCACTAAACGTTAGGAGAAAAGGAAATCTCGCCTTTGGAGCTATAACACTGGATAGTTATGATTAAAGAAATTATAGGTCAGCTTCCTGAGACTAATGGCACCTGTAGAGCGGAGTAAGTGTGAAAAGGAGAACAATGAGATATTTGATTTGTGGGTTTTGCATGCCCTGACATTTTTGCTTCCTGTTGTTTGTAATAACACTACACATGCTGTCATTAAGCTCTTTATATTTGTAAGCCCAGAAGCACTGTACTAACATTAGCTTAATAGCTTTGAGAGTATTGAATTGAGAGGCTATTTTATTTAAGTGGAAAGTGTGGGCCCTCCCTTTAATAGGGAAGGAAGCTCACATTTTCTGAGTGAAGTTTGAATGACAGGAAGGAAGAGTGCCATAGGATCTCGGTCCACTACCTGCCTCTGCCCCAAATTCCATGCTCTTCTGTGACATCTGGAAGTGGTTGTTTGTTGCTGGACAAAATTTTCTTTTATGTGGGTCTTGGTGAACTTTCACAGCCACAGCATAATGACCTGATATCAACACGCAGCAGCACTGCCTCTAGGAAAGCGTTACTCCATGAGATGCCATGCATCTTTAGCAAGGTTAAGGTTAACTGACACCACGGCAGTGATCAGCCTGACATGGAGGGGGAGGTATTCTTGGATTTTCACCATGGCTCCTGAAACAACTTAGGGAAGACAGGAAGCCATATATTCTTATCCAAAAGTGCCGAAATAGAACTACTTTATTACCTTTGGGAACAACCGAGTAGGTGCTCCTCTACCATTCCTAGTATTCTATAAGTAATATAGAATACATATTATAGAATACTAGAGGCCTGGTGCACGAATCCATGCACTGGTGGGGTTCCTTGGCCTGGCCTGTGGGGATCTGGCCAAAACCGGCTCTCCGACATCCCCTGAGGGGTCCCTGATTGCGAGAGGGCAGTTCTCAGGTGATGCACCCTGGAATCAGGCTCCCTCCTCTCTGTTCTGGGTGCATCACCCGAGAACCGCAGCTACCAAGTCACCGCAACTCTGCAGCTCCTGTGTTGAGTGTCTGCCCCCTGGTGGCCAGTGCGCATCATAGCTGCCGGTCGGCAGGTCGCTTAGGCTTTTATATATATAGAAGATTGTACATAAAATACATAACACGGAATGATAGAATAAATGTTATCCTATAAACAGCCACAGAATGGGATCACGACTCATACCTCTGAAGCACTGGCTTTCACACTTTAACATACCTGAGAATACTAGGAGGCTGTTAACCAGATTGCTGTACCTGTTTCCAGAGTTTAACTTCAGGAGGGCTGGGGTGGGGCCTGACAACTTTCCTCTCACAAGGTCCAGGTGCTGCCAGTGCTGCTAGTCCAGGGACCACACTGAGAACCACTGTCCTCAAGACGTGGTGTGAAATTCTGGTTCTACCCATGTCACACTTTTCGGGTTGCGTCTCATTTGCTGAAGTGTAACATGGTGTGGACTGCCTTTTCAGAGACAGTGGGTCTGACTTATTCAAGCACTTTAACTGCGGGTCAGCACTGGAGGGGAGCCCCAGCACCGGCACCGCGGTGCTGAGATGTAAGGGTGCCCTTGGTGCCCTTCAGGAAACCCAGCTCCGCCCACTCCGGATGGCTGCGCTCCAGAGAGGATGCGGGTGTGCAGCCGCCTGCGTTCCTTGTTAGGCGATGGGAGCGTGGCATAAATGCCCTCCTTGGCTCTACATAAGAAAACACATTTCCCTGCTCGGTGGCAGGGTTTTTCACACTCTTTGTTTGGGGTTTGCAGGGGAAGTGGCAGGCTCCTGCGGAGGTGTTGCTGTCTCGGAGCTCTCAGGGGTGCAGCAAATGATACCTTTCCACAGTGATGCGAGCGGGCCCCAGGGAGCTGCTTTTCCACAGAAGCGCTGCGTCTTCCTGAGGCCCAGAGATGGCTCCGCGCACCTACCGCTGTTCTTTTATAAGAGATTTCCCCGCGAGTGTATGTGTGCATGTGTGTTTAAGAAAAACCTCCAACACCTTAATTGCAGGTTTCTTAATAGCACTGTATGAAAACACTCATAGTTCACAAGCATTTGTATAATCCGAGTCCTTAGAGTATCTCTTATGCAGCTCTTTGATCTTGGAGGTTTTTTTTCCTCATTTACTCTGCTTAACTTAGATGAAATTCATCTTCCATCTATGCCACAAGTATCCTGTTAAAAGTGTCTGAAAATCTCTGGCTGGGAGCAGCATGATGAGACTAGGTTTTGACTGCACTGGTGTTCTGTGATACGCGCCTTTGCGTTTCATGTCTGCGGCACTCAGTGGAGAGAGCTCACTTAGTCCTGAAAGTGAAAAGGACTTTATTTGATGCTACAGAGATAAAAACGATAGGGTTATCATTTAGAAGTCAGTGAGTGATCAACTCAAAAACCTTAACGACGAGGCGTAATTAATCCTCTGGTGGCTCAGAACTTCACGCCCGCCCTCCCAGTTCCTCTCCCAGAGGGGAGGGCATGGATGTCTGCCATTGCGTCAAACCCAGATGGCTGCGGGTGCCTCCTCCAGGCATAAGTCATTTTTTCTTAATAACCAAGTAGGATTCTACCACCCTAGGGCACAATGACTGACACCGAATAGGTGCTTTTAAGTGACTTATGAATGAATTAATAAATGAATATTATCCATAAATGCAGCTAAGCCCTTCTCGAACCTAAGAACACATTCAGTCTATTATATACTTCATGGGTTAATGAATTCCATAAATTTACTTTCTGCCTTGAAAAATATTATCTCCCCTTCTCCCCCCCCTTTTTTTTTAAACCTCGAAGTTATCTTTTTTAGAGGGTTGCAGAGAGGAAGGAGAGCCTATTTCTAATATTCGGGGAGTTGTTCAAAACAAAGAAAGCCAATGCATATATTAGTTATCTTTAAAGGTCTAATAAGTTATCCCTGAGTTTAGCAGTATAAAACAACACAGGTTTATTATCTCACAGAGTTTCTGAGGGTCAGGAATTTAGATTCCTAAACAAGCTTCTTAGTAGGCTGGTTTGGCTCAGGGCCTCTCTCTCACCAAGTTGCAGTCAAGATGGTCCAGGGCCACAGTCATCTGAAGGCTCGACTGGGGCTGGAAGATCTGCTTCCAAGATGGCTCAGCACATGGCTGTTGGCAGGATTCCCCACTTCTGTGCCACATGGGCTTATCTGTAGGGAACATGGTGTCCTTACATAGCAGCTAGCTTCCCCCTGAACAAATAAACTAAGAGAGCACAAGCAACTGAGGAGGAAGCCACATATCTTTTATCATCTAAAATTCTAGACTCCTAAGTCTCACACCACCACCTCCACTTGATTTTACTTCTTAGAAGTGAGTCAAAGTTTAGCCCATATCCAAGGAGAGGGGAATTGGGCTCTATCTTTTAAAGGAAAGAATAGCAAAGGATTTGTGTACATTTTAAAACCACTACAATGAGCAATAGAATTAGGAGATAGAAGTAATTTTAGCACATTTTTGTGTCTGGTAAAATTAAATAGCAGACTTATAGGACCTCAATTCTTTCTGCAGACACTGAAGGTATCCTACTGGGGGGTGACATGACATTTTGAAGTTAAAAGGGGCTTGTTGTTCATGTGTGTTAAAGTGTATCTACACTACATATCTAGTCACTATTTGAATTCCTCCTACCAGCCTCTGCTTGGACAGAGTAAAGGGAACCTTCTGCTTCCTGGGGCAACCCCGTATATTTGAAGAGAACTTTAACTTTACATAGTCATTCATATTATTTATTCATCCACTTATTCAACTTCATAAGGCACCTACAATGTATCAAATAATCCTAAGACTTTGGTATACAAAGATGAATAACCAAAGAGGAAAGAATATCAAGAAGAAATGGCCAACAGGGAAAGATCAAGTAAATGAGAAAAAGTTATATATTGGATCTGGAATTAGAAAATTGTCATTTCCTTTAGAAAGAGTTATTTCTCTGGAGCAATAGGTACAGATCTGTGGTTAAATGATTGAAGAGTAAAATGGAAGTGAGAAAATCACAATTGGAAATGTCAGATATATACATTATTAAGAAGTTTGCACAAGAAAGGGAGGCTAGACATGAAGCCCACACGGACCTTGTCAATATCCCTGGGAATTTTATTGAATGAGTATCCATTTCCTCTTAGCCTAATGTTCAGATGTGTCTGTCTTTCCTTGGGTGTGAATTAGGCCTTCTGTCCTCCCAGTAGATTTTCTCTACTCAGTTGCTTCACAGCATTTCTTAATGTCCCAAATTAGCAGTTTTCTGAAAGTGCATGCAACATGATGTTTATGCAAAGGTTGGAGAATATTTTCCTTTTATTTTTCTAATTCCTACTCTAATAGCCAATAGTTATTTTCCTGTTTGACTTCAGCAACATGTCAGTCCCACATCTTTGGAATACTTTATAATGCCACTTCTCCCCCTTCAGAATAAAAGACACTAAATATTCATTATCTGGACAGATCATGTCAGAGTCTATAATCTTAAAGTAATTATTGTTCTCTTTTTTTTTTAAAGGTATTTTCTCTTGACTTACCCATCCTGAAGCTCAAATGTCACATTATGTCCTATATAGAGTCAATCATTTCCTTTAGTACACCATTAAACTACCTAAAAAGGTTTAATACCTTTATATCCCTGAAGGATTCTTTTTTTTTTTTTGTACTCCCTCTTCCTAAACATTTATTGAATATTAAATGACACTTTTTAAAAAAATATTTATTGTTCAGACTATTACAGATGTTCCTCTTTTTCCCCCCCATAGTTCCCCTCCACCCAGTTTCCACCCCACTCCAGGCCTTCCCCCCCGCCCCCACTGACCTCGTCCATAAGTGTAAGCGTTTTGTCCAATTTCTTCCCTCACCCCCACAACCCCTTCCCTCCCAGAATTGTCAGTCTGCTCCCTTTCCATGCCCCTGATTCTATTATATTCACCAGTTTATTCTGTTCATAAGATTTTTTATTCATTTGATTTTTAGATTCACTTATTGATAGATATGTATTTGTTGTCACTTGGTTGTTTATAATTTTTATCTTTGCCTTTTTCGTCTTCTTCTTAGAGAATACCCTTCAGCATTTCATATAATACTGGTTTGGTGGTGATGAACTCCTTTAGCATTTTCTTGTCTGTGAAGCTCTTTATCTGACCTTCAATTCTCAATGATAGCTTTGCTGGGTAGAGTAATCTTGGTTGTAGGTTCTTGCCATTCATCACTTTGTATATTTCTTGCCACTTCCTTCTGGCCTGCATAGTTTCTGTTGAGAAATCAGCTGACAGTCGTATGGGTACTCCCTTGTAGGTAACTAACTGTTTTTTTCTTACTGCTTTTAAGATTCTCTCTTTGTCTTTTGCTCTTGGCATTTTAATTATGATGTGTCTTGGTGTGGTCCTCTTTGGATTCCTCTTGTTTGAGGTTCTCTGTGCTTCCTGGACTTGTAAGTCTATTTCTTTCATCAAGTAGGGGAAGTTTTCTGTCATTATTTCTTCAAATAGATTTTCAATATCTTGCTCTCTCTCTTCTTCTGGCACCCCTATAATTTGGATGTTGGTATGCTTGAAGTTGTTCCAGAGGCTCCTTACACTATCTTCATATTTTTGGATTCTTTTTTTCTTTTTGCTTTTCTGGTTGGGTGTTTTTTGCTTCTTCATATTTCAAATCTTTGACTCGATTCTTGGGATCCTCTAGTCTGCTGTTGGATCTCTGTATATTATTCTTTATTTCAGTCAGTGTATGCTTAATTTGTGACTGGTCCTTTTCTATATCCTTAAAGGTCTCACTAAATTTCTCAGAGGTTTCTAGAAGATTTTGAGTAACCTTATAAACTTGGTTTTGAACTCTATATCCAGTATTTTGCTTTCATCCATTTCTTTCATTTGTGACTTGTTTCTTTGTCTCCACATTTTGGCTGCTTCCCTGTGTTTGTTTCTATGTACTGGGTAGCTGCTAAGTCTCCTTGAGTTGATAGAGTAGCCTTGTGTGGTAGGTGTCCTATAGGGCCCAGTGGCTCAGCCTCCCCAGTCACCTGAGGTGGACGCTCTTGGTGCCCCGCTTTGTGGGCTGTGTGCACAGTTTTGTTGTAGTTAACCCTTGATTGCTCTTGGTATCACTGGGAGTAATTGACCTCTAGGCCAATTGGCTGTGTTGACCAGCTGTGTCTACACTGGAAGATCTGTTGTGCAGGAGACACCCTCATGGGACAGGATTGCTTCAGTGGGACTTCGGCGCTCACTGAGACTGTCCCTTGAGTGTGTCTCTTATGGATATGAAGAGTTGTAATCCGGTATGGTCTCACTCTGATCACTGGGTACACTGGCTCTTGAATCTCCAAGAAGGTGCAACTTCAGCCACTGTCTGGGGCTGCCCAGCAAGAGCTACAGAGAGACATCTGCAGATTCTGCCTCTGTGTATGGGGTTTGGAAGTGCCCAGACGAGGCCCAGCTGTGAAGCAAGGCAGGCTGCTGCTGCTGGGCCTTGGGCCTTCTTTTGGAAGCTCTGGGGCTCTCTGACCCAGCTGCAGTTTGACAGGTTTTAGTGGAGAAAGGACAGGTCATTCATATGCAAAAGCTGATGTGCACAGCTTGGGTGGGGTTGTAAATTGGGTGGGCAGGGTCTCTGGGAATCACCAGGGTGGAGCAAACAGCAATGGTTGCCAGTCAGCCCTGCACCAGAGAAGTCCCCGGGTCTCCGTGTCCTGTGCCCCCGTGCAGGGACAATGATCACTGCGAGCACCTCTGAGAAAAAGCCACCCTCATGTTCCTGTCCTGTTGCCAGATGGTCCAGTTTCTCCCCGTATGTTTCTGGGTCCCCCCAGAGTCTTGCCCGGAACTGGAGTTCAGAGCAAGCAGGAGCTTGTGTCTCCCTCCCAATTAAAAGAGCAGCATATCCAGGTGCCAGCACTTTCCGTGTCTCTGCACCTCTTACCTGTCTCAGTGCGCTTTCATCACCTTTCTAGTTGTGGAACTTCCACTCAGCCAGCTTTCCTGTGGTTCTGGGTGGTAGTTGTTCTGCCTTTTAGTTGTGGTTTTGATGTGGTTGTGAGAGGCAGCAAGTATAGGTGTTTACCCATGAGGCCATCTTGTTTCTCCTCAATGACATATTTTCTTGAAGATTGTTTCTTTATCCAGATAAACACTTATCTGCTCCTAAACTTTGACTGGTCCCAAAATCTTTTTCTTTCTTTTTTAAAAAAAAAATATATACTAGAGGCCCGGTGCATGAAATTCGTGCACTGGGGGATTTGGGGGCCCCTCAGCCTAGCCTGCACCCTCTCCAATCTGGGACCTCTTGGGGGATGTCTGACTGACAGTTTAGGCCCAATCCCATCCCACTCACAATCTGGGACCGCTGGCTCCTAACCACTCACCTTCCTGCCTGCAGGATTGCCCCTAACCGCCTCTGCCTGCCAGCCTGATCACCCCTAACTGCCCTCCCCTGCCAGCCTGATTGCCCCTAACTGCTCCCCCCTGCCAGCCTGATCACTCCCTAACTGCTCTCCCCTGCTGGTCTGATCGCCCCTAACCACCTCTGCCTCAGCCCCTGCCACTGTGGCTTTGTCTGGAAGATGTCTGGTCTAATTAGCATATTACCCTTTTATTAGTATATATATATATGTGTGTGTGTGTGTGTGTAGGTTATATATATATATATATATATATATATGTATATATATATATATATATATATATATATATATATATATATATATTACTGATTTCAGAGAGGAAGGGAGAGGGAAAGAGAGAGATAGAAACATCAATGATGAGAGAGAATAATTGACTGGCTGCCTCCTGCACATCCCACACTAGAAATTGAGCCCAAAACCTTTGCATGTGCCCTAACCAGGAATCATACTTGGCCTCCTGGTTCATAGGTCAATGCTCAACCACTGAGCCACACTGGCAGGCTCAAAATCTTTATTTCTTAACAAAACATTGTCCTTAGTGGGTCCCCACCCTAACTTGGGTTGCTATTTTAAATTATCTTAGAAATAAAATCTCACTGAAAGTTTTTTAAAAATGGAAATGAAACAAGTTCCCTGCTAGCTCGTATTTTCATGCCTAATGCCTCAGAACCGTCTGGTGGCTCCATCAGGAATAATTTCCTCTGATAGAAACGGTATTGCTTTACTTGTGGTATGGGCTGAAATGTTTGGTGATCCTGCAGTGTATGCTATTATAATTGTGCTCAGTTTTCTGAGGTCTGTCCACCAGGGCCTTCATCAACAATGGCAGGATGCCTGTTTTGATCAATATGTACACATTCCAGCTATAAATTCCCTCAAAATGCTTGGGCGGATGCCCACGATTTATTTATTTCCATTTGCAATTAGGTTTGGAGAGTTATGCTAATAGACTCACTGGGAAAAGACAGAAAGAAACCTTGCAGGAAAAAAGCTAAACCAGAAAAGAAAAACATTTATCGTCTCTAAATTTAGAATAAATCCATCACTATGTTTCTTTTAGTTCAATTAACTTTGTCTTTCTGAATTCATCAAGTCTCCAAAGACATCTCATAGCCTGGAGAATTCCTCCCTTGGCCTGGGCTTTAAAAGTCCTTGTGTGAAGTACAGTCCACGTGACCGGGGAATCTGAGCATACTGGTCGTTCATTATTATGATGGCACTCGTGGGCGTGGGGAACGATAATGTCTGTATTTAATGGTATTTGTGGCTTGCCCCTGGCTTGCAATTACCTACAAAGTGTAGTGGCTGCATTGAGAGCGTGATTGCTGCAGCCTATTTTAAGAGGTATCCAACTGGCTTCTTGATGATAATTTGAGACCTAAAGCGTGTGTGTGTGTGTGTGTGTGTGTGTGTGTGTGTGTGTGTGTTACAGTGCTGTTTCTTCATTCCTCCTGAGCAGCACGAGGAAACTTCGAGGGAATTGAACAATGCAAATAATACATTTCCGCAGCATTGAACTTGCTCAGCCAGCTGAATATTCCTGATAAAACCAGCAACTGGCTGTCTGGAACCCACCCCTTAGGCCAGAGAAGACCAGTGTGTGGAGAACGTGCGGAGTTTGCATGTGGCCAGGACAGTGTGAGGCTGTGCCGGAGGCTCTGGTCTCTGGAGAGCTTTAGTGTCCACAGAGCTTAGAGTCTGTCAGGAGCTGCTGAGGAGGAAACCATTTTGTATGCATTTGTCCATGGTGAGTGAGGCAGCAGCTGGCACCTTTTTATACTCTTTAAAAAAATCACTGCACAGCTTGAACAACAAAGCAGGGTTACCCCCTCACTGACAGTTGAAATACTTACGGTGCATGTACATAAGGTTGGCTGTGAACAAGAGAGTGTGCAATGCAGGACTTCAGGTGCTTGCTGCTGTGCAAAGGGCAAGAGAGAGAGAAGAGCAGCCCAAACTCACACACATATATAAAGCTCAATCCTAAGAACCTTTATTTCTTTTGAATGGTGCAGTAGGAAGTTTATGGCCATTGTGTCTGATGTTTCACTTTAACAGTTTTAATTATTTTATGTCCAGTTAGAATGGGAATTAATTAAAATGTCTGCCCATTATTAACAGTTCATATGTTACAAAGAACTTTGGTGGGTTATACATTTTAATATGTAATCACTGTAGATCAATTAGAAATCAGGAATAAGCAAAATAAAATGGTATAAATATCTAATAATTATGTTGGCCTTATTACATGCTAAGCAGTATTATAAATGACTAGAGGCCCGGTGCATGAAAATTATGCAGTGGAGGGGGTGTGTGTCCTTCAACCCGGCCTGCCCCCTCTCACAGTTTGGGAGCCCTCAGGGGCGGGAATTAACCCGGTGATCAGGGGAAGGAGACACCCCCATCACACCTCTGCTGCTGCCACTGCTGGCAGTACAAGCCTTGGCCGGCCCTGGTTACCTGAGCCTCGGGTGGCCCTAAGCAGCTGGGCAGCCGCCATCTAAGGCTCTCCTGCACCTCAGGCCCACCCTGGGCGGCTGGGCAGTCGACATCCAAGGCTTGCCTGCGCCTTGGTCTGGCCCTGGGTGGCTGGGGGCTGAGGGCGGGTCCGGCTGCACCACGCACCTGCCACCCCCCAGCGGGGCTGAAAGGACTGGGGGCCTCTGGTGGGGGACTGGGTGCCGCCATCTTGTGGCTATGGGCGCCACCATCTTTGTGACAGTGTGATGGTCAATTTGCATATTCCCTCTTTATTAGATAGGATTTCTTACATTAGCTCACTCAATTCTCAAAGCAACTTTCTGAGGTAGATTTTTCCCTACCCCCATTCTACAGATAAGGAAATTGAGGCACAGAGAGGTTGAACACCTTTCCCCAAGTCGCAAAACAGTTTGGCTCCAATGTCTATTCTCCTCTCCACACTGTTGTATTTCTCTCTATAACTATTCCCAATACCCCTCCCTCGTGGATAACTTACAATCAACCTTAGTGGATAACATTCCATACCTTTTCTACTAATATTTGAAAAAATGAATATGCAGGCTGGGCAACACCAGGTTTACAGTTGTTTGTATGGAAAAAGGCCTGCAGGTTGTGATTATTATAGTAGCTTTATTAACTCAAAAGAATGTCACAGTGCAATGGTAAGCCTGCTTTGGCCCAGCCCTGTATGATTCACTTGTATACATACACTAGAAACCCGGTGCACAAAATTTGTGCACGGCGGGGGGTTGTCCCTCAGCCCAGCCTGTACCCTCTCCAATCTGGGACTCCTGGAGGGATGTCCGACTGCCCGTTTAGGCCCGATCCTGGTGGGATCGGGCCTAAACGGGCAGTCGGACATCCCTCTCACAATCCAGGACTGCTGGCTCCCAACTGCTTGCCTGCCTGCCTTCCTGATTGCCCCTAACCGCTTCTGCCTGCCAGCCTGATCACCCCCTAACCACTCCGCTGCCAGCCTGGTTGATGCTTAACTGCTCCCCTGCCAGCCTGTTTGCCCCCAACTTCCCTCCTCTGCCGGCCTGGTCACCCCTAACTGCCCTCTCCTGCAGGGTTGATCACCTCCAACTGCCCTCCCTTGCAAGCCTGGTCCCTCACAACTGCCCTCCCTTGCAGGCCAGGTGCCTCCCAACTGCCCTCTCCTGCTGGCCATCTTGTGGTGGCCATCTTGTGTCCACATGGGGGCAGGATTTTTGACCACATGGGGGCAGCTATATTGTGTGTTGCAGTGATGATCAATCTGTATATTACTCTTTTATTAGATAGGATAGAGGCCTGGTGCATGGGTGGGGGCCAGCTGGTTTGCCCTGAAGGGTGTCACAGATAAGGGTGGGGGTTCCCTTGGGGTGTGGGGCGGCCTGAGCAAGGGTCCTGTGGTGGT
The DNA here is from genome assembly GCF_951640355.1 of Cnephaeus nilssonii. Taxonomy (NCBI): domain Eukaryota; kingdom Metazoa; phylum Chordata; class Mammalia; order Chiroptera; family Vespertilionidae; genus Cnephaeus; species Cnephaeus nilssonii. Next base: position 70,599,085 of record NC_137074.1, on the reverse strand, counting down.
TTGCAGGCCGGCCACGCCCCCTGGCGACCCAAGCAGAGGCCCTGTATCTGGAATTTATTTTCCTTCTACAATTGAAACTTTGTAGCCTGGAGCGGAGCCAAGCCTGGGGCTCCGGCAGCCATTTCTGTGGCAGTTAATTCACCTTCTACAATTGAAACTTTGTAGCCTTAAGCAGGTGAGCCCTGCCAGGGTGTGCGGAAAGCTTTGCTTCTGGCCTGCTCTCTCAAGCTCCATTCTGCCGCCATTTGTTTGAATTTGTTTACCTTCTATAATTGAAACTTTGTAGCTTGAGTGGAGGCTTAGGCCTGCAACGGCTATGGAAAGCTTGGCTTCCTCTGTTACCAGGGAAACCTTGCTCTCTGGCTGTAGTCATCTTGGATTGGGGTTAATTTGCATACTCGCCCTGGTTGGCTGGTGGGCGTGGCTTGGCTGGTGGGCGTGGCTTATGTAGCGGAGTGATGGTTAATTTGCATATTACCATTTTATTAGAGAGGATAACTGTACTTTTTACAGATATCTTATTTATTTTCTACTATGACTCAAAATAGACACTTTCATATTTAAATAAAGAAACAAGCTTGAAGGGGCTGAGTAACTTCTCCAAAATCTGACAGCTTTGGTGGGAGAGAGAGAAACTTTTGTCCAGGTGTGCTCCCTCCATCCAAGGGCTCCTTTCCTCTGCCCGGAGCTGCCTCACTGCCTTTCAGTTTTGGTTTTGATGAAAGCACATTATTCGTGGATGTCGGATGTGCCCCTGGGTAGAAGGTGATTAGGTGATGGAGTGGATGCTCCCGATGCCCACCCAGCTCTGCCCTACCAGCTGGCACGCCTCTCCGCCAGCTGCTGCAGTGCTGGCTAATGACCGCCTCCAGCTGTCCTCTTCTCTAGAGAGTTGCCTCTGGTCACATCACCCATCTCCAGGTCGGCACCTAGGGAACCTCACTTGGGACAGGTAGAAAGCTCCGGTGTTGACAACATGAACACCCTCCGCACAACAAAAATCAGCACCCACACTGAGGCCAGAGCTGCTGCCTTTTGGAGCTCTGCAACAATTTTCATAGTTTTTAGCCATGCAGTTTGCCTTGAGTCAATAGTGATATTTTCTTCCAAAAAAAAAATCAAATGACTACCTTTTTCTAAGAGTTTTATTAAAATATTTCATTAAGGCGACTTATAGGGAGCAAGAAAGCCCTAAAAGCCATTTTAAACACATTTAATTCAGGGTCATTTCTCATGTTTCCATATTTCCAAGCTTTAATGCTTTTCTATTTCAAATTGATTACTTTCTACTCATTTTTAAAGCACATGTATTTTAGAATTATAACAGAAGAATAGCTATGAATAACTACCCTGCCTTCTTCTTCAATTTCACAGTGCCCCCATCTGCCTCCATCTCCTTTGCTGAAAATTTCCTTTTCTCCATCACCATAATTTCACAGTTAGCTCTCTCTTAGCAACTTGTACACCCAGCTGTTAAAGCACTCTCTATAGTAGCCATCTCACTGGGTCCTCTCTCCCGATGCAATACTTTCACTTCTGCCCCCACCTGTCCTCCTTTGAAGTCCTATGTAGGTTTAAAATCCAAAATTGTTGAAATGATTCTTGAATGTGGTTACCATCATCATTTTATGGCCAGAAAATTTTTGAGGAATATTGTAATTATTCAGGACTAGAGATTAATTTAATGGTGTTAGAATTTTTCTGTATTTCTGTCTCCATCCCCATGCCAGCTGCTTCATCACTTTTTGTTTATATTATTGCAAGAGCCTCTGAGCTGAGCCGCCTCCCTCCCTTCCCACCCCCATCAATCCATCCGCTTTAGGGCTGCCAAAGCAAACTTCCTAAACCTCCTTCTCCTCATGGCATGTCCATGCCCAGCAACTCTCCCCTGGCTCCTAGTGCTTGTGGAAGACCATCCTGAAAACTCATCAGACCAATCTGGCACAGGACCTGCATGTGAGTACAAATAAGGTCTCTGGCTCACCCCTCTTCTCTTCCCACAGAAAACAGAGACACTCAGGCAGCAGAATTCCCTCCCAGCTCTGAGTGTCTTGTCAGTACCATTGCTGGTCGTCTTCATCCCACCACAAGGGGCCAAGTGGGCATGTGTGTGAACATCCAGCCTACAGTCAAGTTCTGTCCATAATCCTCCAGCTTCTACCTACAAACAGACACTCCCTGACCACTCTTGGATATAGGGTGTCCACCAACGTTTCTTGATTACATTAAAACGATAGTATACAATGCGATTGGTTGGATGTTTTTTAAGTCGCTTTTTATTGTTTGCAAAGACATTGGAGTTTTTGTCTGGTAGGGTTTCTCACAGTCTGGACTTCACTGAGTGGACCCCCATGATGTCACTGAAGATGTTGTTCTGTCCCTTGTATTTCCTCATTGCTGAGTATGGAAACTTGCTCAGAGTTGGGTTTGATATTTTTGACAAAACTGCTTCACTAGCGAACTTCCCAGATCTCAGTGGCTCAGTGAGACTAACACTATTACTTGCTCACAGAGTTTGCAGGTTAGCTCTTCTTTACTCCAAGCTACGGGTTGTGTTCAGGTCTTCTTTCTCTGTCTTCGCATTCTAGGACTCAAGGTGAGAAAGCAGAAGTTACCTAGTGCTTGCCATTTCCTTGGTTGAGGACAGAGCTCAGAGAGGGCAGAGCCAACCCACACATTTGGTTGGAGGTGGCCTGGTTTGCTCACATTCCAGTGTTCAAAGGCAGTCTCATGGGGAGGTTTCAAGTCAGTGGGGCAGGACAGGAATCACAAGTGCGGAGAGGAAATGAATAATTATGAACAATGGATGTTACATGGTTTGTTTTGTTTTATTTTTATTTGCCTTTAATGATGTTAGCATCATTAACTCATAAAGGCTACAAAATGGTACTGTTTTAATTCTATCACCTTTCACTCTTAGTGAGCTGAAATCTATCTATATATATAAAAGTCTAAGCGACCAAATGACAGAACAACTGGTCGATCAGTCGCTATGATGTGCACTGACCACCAGGGGGCAGATGCTCAGTGCGGGAGCTTCCCCCTGGTGATCAGTGCGCTCCCACAATGGGAGTGCCGCTCAGCTGACCAACCCATCCAGGCAGCCCACCAGCCTGGCAGCAGCCACTCCCTCCCTCAGTAGTCCTGTAGGTCCAATCTCTGAAGAATGGGCCAGGCACTGATGGACTGGCATCACCGGCACAATCCCAACAGTGCCACTGGAAGTTGGCCTCAGGCACCATGGCCACTTTCCCTTCCTTGATGCTCCACAAGGAAGAAACGATATAAAAGCGGCCACTAGGTAGCTTCTGACAACTGGCGCGAACGTCAGCGGGATGGATTCAGATCCCAGGCTGGCAAGGGCGTCCCACCACCCTCCCACCAGTGGGGCCAGGATGAGTGAGATCGCATCCTGGCCCCACTCACCCCCTTCAGGATGGGCTCCAGATGCAGGGCTCATGGCTGGTGAGCACTGCTGCAGCGGTGTGAGCCTCTCCTGATCAGGACTGACTGGGTGCGAGCCCGCAGCAGGTGGGCTGGGATGAGCGGGAGCGGCAGGCGGAGCAGCAGGCAGCATTGGACTGCCAGTTTCAGCCCAATCCCCATAGGCCATGCTGAGGGACCCCATCCATGCACGAATTTGTGCACCAGGCCTCTAGTATTATATAGAGAGGAACTTTTCCTTTTTATTTATGTTAAGGTATAGTTTGTAAAGAATGGCAATGCTTTCTCTTTAATTGCTTATTTAAAAATTAAAATTTGTTTCCAATTATCTTTTTAAATTTATTTTTACTACTGAAAGTATTATAGATGTCCCATATTCCCCTACCCACTGACCTCCTTACCCCATAAAGTGATCCATGAGTACTTTGAAGTAGGGGGGTAATCATTGTGAACTCATGGATTTGCACATATTTGACCCATTTCAATCTATCACAGTTATCTTTATCAATGTTATCATTATTAAATGAGCACATGGTTGAACATTGGGAACCTATTCAAATTCTTGAGTCCTTTGGACACAACACTAATGGTCTCACACACTTCCTTTGCTTTTTGGTGTAAGGTATTTTAGATCCATCTTGTTCATTTTCTGCCCAAGACCTGAAATCTGACATTCCTTTAAGACACTCTAGTTCTTTTTTAGTGGAAAATGGTATTTAGAGTCTATAATCTTGGCACTAGAGTGTAATTGCTACTGGGTTACTCACTATTCCTAGGCCTTTTCAGTGTACAGAGTTAAAAAAAAATTATTTTGGTTTTAGATTAAATACATTGTGAGTTCATATTATGCTTCCAGTTGAGAACAGAGCTCAGAGAGGGCAGAGCCAACATAGGGTTTGCACCTAATTCCATATATACACAAATCTGATCCTGATTCAAACAGTTTATATATAACTAGAGGCCTGGTGCACGAAATTCGTGAATGGGGGGGGGCATATCCTCAGCCCAGCCTGCACCCTCTTCAATCTGGGACTCCTCAGGGGATGTCCGACTGCCAGTTTAGGCCTGATCCTTCCTGCTGGACATCCCTCTCACAATCTGGACAGCTGGCTCCTAATTGCTCACCTGCCTGCCTGCCTGATCACCCCTAACTGACCCCCCGCTGGCCTGATCTTCCCCAACTGCCCCTCCACCAGCCTGGTTGCCCCTAATTGTTCCCCCCGCTGGCCTGGTCACCCCTTACTGCCCCCCTGCTGGCCTGGTTTTCCCCAACTGCTCCCCTCTGCCAGCCTGGTTGCCCCTAACTGCCCCCCTGCCAGCCTGGTTACCCTTCACTGCCCCTCCTGCCAGCCTGGTAATCCCCAATTGCCCCCCTTCCAGCCTTGTCACCCCCAACTATCCCCCCCCCCCCCGCAGGCCTGGTCACCCACACAGCCTGCTGTTCAGTTGTTTGGTTGTCCCTCACTAACCCCCCTGCCAACCTTGTCGCCCCTTGCAGCCTGTGTTTGGTTGTCTGTCTGGTTGTTTCAGTTGTGATGGCCCCTGGCTTTTTATATATTAGGATATGACAACCAGCCATATTATAAGTAAACAATGAAAGCAATTTGATGATATCAAGAAATTATTACTAATTTTTAGGTGTGAGAATCCTATATAATGAAAGGCTAATATGCAAATCGACCAAATGGCAGAATGACTGGTCATTATGACGTGCACTGACCACCAGGGGACAGATGCTCAACTCAGGAGGAGTGCCACTCAGCCAGAAGCCAGGCTAACGACTGGTGAGTGCAGCAGCGGTGGTGGGCACTAAGGATGTTTAACTGCCGGCTATCAGTCAGACATGCCCTAAGGGCTCCCAGACTGCAAGAGGGTGCAGGCTGGGCTGAGGACCACCCCACTCCCCGAGTGCACAATTTTCGTGCACCAGGCCTCTAGTGTTATTATAAACATATTTCTAAAATAATTTCATTTCTTCTAGAGATACAGACATACTGAAATATTTATAATGGAAATTCCATGGTATGTGGGATTTGCTTCAAGAGCATCCAAGGGTTGGGGGGAAGAAGTGGATGGTGTATACATGAAAGAGGCCATAAGTTGATAATTGTTGAATATGAGTGATGGGCACATGGGAACTCATTATTCTAGTCTCTACATTTTTATATGTGTGAAATTTTTAATTGTACATTTTTAAAAGGATGTTCTAGGAGAATACTTAATGAAACAGCACAATGTTCACATTATATAATTAAGTGAAAAGGTAGGTATGCTACTTTGAAAAATAAGCCCAAATTTGTAAAGAAAAAAAAAATATATATATATATACACACATATTTACATTTAAAAGACTGAAAGGACTACGCTAAATGATGAATGGTCCTCTTGGTATTACAGATTTTCATTTTAGTCTTTGTGTTTTTGTGTATATTCTAATTTTTTAATATGAACATATACTACTTTTATAACCAGATAAAAAGACAAGTGTTATTGACTAAGTGACTTTAAGGCAATGACTACATCTCCACTTCCTTGTTTGTATGCTTTTATGATAATGGATCCCCCATTTTCAAGCGATTCCAACTGCTGCTGCAGTGTGGCTGCCTGACAGCCGTGCTCTCTCCACTTCCTGTTGTTTCCTTCCAGCCACATTGGCCCTGCCGCGGGCGGGCCTTATCTTTCTTCCTCTGCTGGTTGCCCAGAGTCATGAAAGTCAGGGCCTTAACTCAGTCAGGGAGAGAATTCTACTTGCTCCTCTCTGCTCAGTGTTTCTTCTCTCTTCTTTGTCTGCTTTAAAATTTTTAAAGACTTTATTTTTTTTGAATAGTTTTAGTTTCACAGCAAAATCGAGAGGAAGGTATACAGGTTTCCAATGTACCCCTCGTCCCACACATGCACGGCCTCCCCTTATTCACATCCCTTACCCACCGGAGAGGCACATTTGTTAAAATGGATAAACTTACACTGAAACATCATTATCATCCACAGTGCATAGTTTATTTTAGGGTTTACTCTTGGTCTTGTGCATTCTATGAGCTTGGACAAAAGTATAATGACATGTAGCCATCATTATAGTTCCATGTGGAGCATTTCCACTGTCCTGAAAATCCCCTGTGCTTTGCCTCTTCAGCTTCCCACCCCCAGCCCCTGGCAACCACTGATCTTTTTCTGTCCCCACAGTTCTGCCTTTTCTAGAGTGCCATATAATTGGAATCATACAGAATAGCGCCTTTTTATGTTGGCTTCTTTCACTTAGTAATTTGCATTTACGTCTCCTCCATGTCTTTTCATGGTTTGATAAACTCATTTCCCTTTATCCCTGAATAATACTCCATTTTCTGGTTTACTTTTGTTCATCTCTAGTTTTATTCCTTATATCCGATCATTTTTATTAATAGTATTAATTATAACACATGGTATATCGCTTTTGCTAAATGCCAGGCATTTTATTATTTGACATACATTAACTTACCTTGCTTTCAAAACAACATTAGGATCTAAGAATGATTTTTAATCCAACATAGAGATTTCTACCCATGCTGAATGGACACAGATCAGAGAGAGTTTATGAAGCTTGCCCTGCCACACTCCAAGCAAGACAAACTCATGTATGGCTGGATCCAAAGTTCAGGGTTTCCCCATTCTGCACTGCTGCCTTATTTTAAAAAAAGAAAAGAAAAGAAGGGCGGTGGACCCTCTCAAATTGCCCTAAAGCAGAGATCTGCTACGCACTATAGAAGGTTTGAAAAGGGATTGTGTTGTATTTGTTTACTTATTCTGTGCCCTGTGTGTATATATTGCACACTAGCCCTATACACTTGCTCTTTTGTCACTGGCTTCATTCTAATAACAGTAGAATTCAAAATGCATAACAACAAAATTTCAGCTTAAACAGTCTTAGTAGGAAGTATGCAGAGAACTAACATCTAGGGGCGCCTTGTGCAGATGGGAGACGACCACCAGGGCCACTGAGAGCATATCCAGAGAGGAAAGAACCAGAAAGGGAAAGAATGACACCCCAGCGAGAAAGGAAGCTGCAGCCTGAAGCAGTGCCATCGCAGGGCTGCTAAAAGTGAGCAAAGGAGCTGAAGTGCAGCCTTTTCAAGGAAATGTCTGCACGTAACAGCAACATCCCGAGCAACGCCACCTTCGGCATAGTGTTATGAACATGTGCTCTTCCAAGTTGAAATAAAATAGAAAGTTTCTAAAACACAAATCATGTCATTTAGAAATTAAAACCAAAACTAAACAGTATTTTTCACGGCAGGCCTTCTGCCAACAAATTGGGAATAACTTTGGTGTTTCCCAATTCACCGCTTGGGAGCATCCACCCCTACCCACTCCTGCCCCTCTGATGACCGAGTCCTGCCATAGTCCAGGCACTGCATGACCAGCCACACTCAGCCCCTTACAGCCCACTCCCTTGGAGGGGTGGAGCCTGCTGGGCAAAGAATTTTTCTTGATACATCCTACCTCTTCTTCCTTCACAGACTATACAGTCATACTGTATCCAGTGGGAATCTGACAAACCATGTGATGTGGCTGAGTTCCCTTTTCTAGGGAGATATTTGCATTTTTACAGGAGTCTTGGGGAGAAAATTCCTTAAGCCAGAGGAAAGGGTTTAACCATGGAAACATCAGACGTTGGGAGAAGCTAAAACAGGTGGTATTTGTGGTAGCCATAGCCTCATGCACCCATCACATCACACCAGATATGAAACACTGACAAGTAGACTCAAACTCTTTAATATAGACAGTTTGGGACGCTGGTATCTGGGACATTTTTATTACATTGAAAGACCTGAGAGATGGATAGGGCAGTAGGATAAAGTGGGGAAAAGGAGAGAAAGAGGGTATTGACTAAAACAGTACAATATGGGAAGTACATAGAATGAATGACTACTACGTAGTGGGGGAATTTTTAGACTGAATGCATCCTGGAAGGTTTTCTCTTTCCACCCAAAGCTGGGAGAGTCCACGAACCTATCCCACCACAGCAGAGAAAGTGGGAAAAGACATTTTGCAGAACTTGTCCTCCTGAAGACACTAACTTTGCCTAAATCTCCGCAATGCCCCATAGAAGCAGAAGTAGCTGGACATAGGGAAACACACTTAAAATTCCGAACTGTGAACAAAGGCAGGCACATCCTGTGAAATTGGACTCAACTCATTGTAAAGACCTACTCACAGCGCGTGAACCGAGGAAGAACACCGGAAAACACAGACCAGCACGACACTCAGAAAAGGAGCAGGAGGCAATGCAAAATCGGACCTCAAACCAAACCCAGGACCTAATCGGACCTTGAAGGCAGTTTTGTCCAGTTACTTTTTAAATAGCAAATACTTACTGAGTCTTTAGTATGTATGTTCCTAGCACTATTCTGTTTTATACAGATTAATTCCATTTTACAACAACATTCTGAAGTAGATACTATTTTTATCCCTGCTCGATAGATAAGTTCTTTGGGATTAAGAAACAGGTAAGATAATTAAATTTGATCAGAGTTATCTAACTAGTTAGTGCAGAACCGGGGTTCAAACCCAGCGACTCTGGATTCAGATCCAGGGTTGGTGCTACCCTTCTGACTGTGGAAATCCCACCACACGGTCCTGCTTGGAGGCAACGGCAGTCTAAAGTTTCACAATTCTGCTCAAGTTCAACTCATATTCCATTTTTCAATTTTATCAACTGTGGAAGGCAGAGCCATATTCCAGCATTCTAAACCCCAAATATACAAGTATAGGCTGATTACATGCTCCTTCCCCTCCTTCCTGGCTATTTCCTTCCCTGACAGACACAGAATCTTTACTCCTCATCCAATCCCTTGTGTGAGTGCCCGTGAGTTTGCCTTTCCTTGTTCAATTCCCTTTGTCTATTTACATGGGACGTCAACATTACCATTCCTCCTGGGAATGCAAAGTCTATTTAGTTCTTTCATTACCTCTTCCTGGGACGTCTTCCTTTCTCTACTTTGCTCAAGACCAATGATGCATTTCTTGAGTACATTCCTATATAGTTCTCCTCTACAAAAGAGCCCCCCCACCCCGCCTCCCAGAAAACTAAATTCTTAAGCAATATTGAAAAGAGGCTGAAGATGTGGGGCCTAGGGCCTCCTTCAAATATCTGCAAGGCCAGGACCTTTCTAACAGGAAACATCAGAGGCACACCAAGGATATTATTCTCTGTCATTTATAGCTTGCTGTGCATTTAGTGAATTACGGATAATTCATTTCATTGTTCTGGTTCAATAACTCTCAGTTTTTCCTTTTATTGTTTTCATTGAGTTCCAGGGAAAGGAGCACCTTCAGATATTACAAAGGAGGGGTATTTGAGTTGGTCTGATCACCCTTTCCCCTTTGCTCCCCTCACCAATGTTGTTTGCAATAAAAATTCTGGTGCCCAGAGCACGCAGAGAGCACAAGGTATAGCACTCTTGCCCCTGGAGCGGTGCCTGAACAAGACTTGTTCCTAATTACTGCCTTGCATTTATCGCTTACTCTGCCTGGGGGCCCGGCCAGTGTTGCTCAGTGGTTGAGCTTCTGTCAGGATGACTAGCATTATTAATCGTTTTCTTATCAAGTAGCACAAATTCTCCCCAATTACTCTCCTTTTAAAAAATGTTTATTTTTGTTAGTTCATTGCTCCATGTAAAGTTCAGAAATATTTTATTATGTTCCATCGACCTATAAACCAGGAGCTCATGGTTGGATTCCTGGTCAGGGCACATGCCCAGATTGGGACTCGATCCCCAGTAGGAGGTGTGCAGGAAGCAGGCGATCAATGATTTCCTCATCATTGATGTTTCTATCTTTCTCTCCCTCTCCCTTCCTTTCTGAAATAAATGAATGAATGAATGAATGAATGAATGAATAAAAGATAGAGTGGGACAGGCCCTATTACTCATTCTGAACCACTTTCACATTCATGCAGATTCTTGGGCTGCATACCTTCTGACACATCCCCTCCCTGACTCCCACCCCTTACACACACACACACACACACACACACACACACACACACACACACACTAGGGAGTCCACATCGTGAACAAAAGGCCTCTGGAGATTGCTCTGCAGGGTGTCATATTTGGGAAAAACTGGCTGAAGGTTAAAGGGTCTTCTGAAGGACTAAGGGTCTTATACAGGGAAGGGTTAGGTGGGAGGGACTTGAAGGATTTGTTCTTCTGCGCCGCCCCCCCCCCTGCCCCCGCCTCCACCACATATTATAAATTTTGTTCACCCAAAAGATAAGTTGAAGTCCTAACCCCACCGGAACCTGTGCATGTGAAATTAGGTCTTTGGAGAAGTCATCAAGTTAAGATGAGGTCACAGTGCAGTAGGGTGAACCCTGATCCAGTGTGACTTGTCATATAAGAAGAGATGCACAGACACACATAGAGGGAAGAGGATGTGAAGACACAGGGGGAGAGTGCCATGTGACAACAAAGGCAGAGAAAGGAGTGATGAGTCTGTAAGGCAGGAACCCCAAGAATTGCTGACAAATGCCAGAAGCTCGAAGAAGCAAGGAAGGAGTCTCCTCTACAGGTTGAAGAGGGAGAACTCTGACAACAGCTCTAGACTCCAGAACTGTGAGACAATGAATGCCTGTTGTTTTAAGCCACCCAGTTTGTGGTACTTTATGGCAGCCCTCGCAAACTAACATCCCCCACCCACAAGCAAATTCAGCCTCCTGACTCCTCAGTCACAAAGTGCAGGCAGGCAGTCACCTCTTCTATGCCTTCCTAATGCCAACCTTGCCTGGGAGTTGGCACTATAGCTTATCTTCATCGCTGCCTCATCCCAGGTCTGATCCCTGGAGCATGGCGGCCACAACCTTGGGTTGTAGGAAGATCTTTCAGAAAAAGATGAGCAGAAGGTGGACTTACTTGGGCACTGTCAGGATTAAACCAAAGGCCCATCAGCTGTAAAGGGGAACAGAAGAGAAACTAAGTTAAGCTCTGACTTCAATCCTGAATTGTTTCTCTGGAGCTAGAGAAATGGGCTTTTGATCAGAGAGAGGCAGGGCCCCGCCAGAGTGTCGCATGTCTGAGAGTCGCCCTGTGGTCTGAGTCCTCATTATGTTGGAGTCTGCACTTCCTCCAAGGACACCTGCAATTTGTCACAGAGGTCCCTGACTTTCTGTCAGAGGGAGAAAAGGAACAAAAGCGGGATGGAGACTACAGCAGGCTCTTTTAACCTTCTCCAGGTCCAAGCAAACTGTAAACATGAAAGGGAATTCTTGGAGGTGAAATGATCACCATGATCTTTCCAGAATGCCTGTGGTCTGTCTCATTGCACTCCACTCTCTGACACTCTTACTTTTGGAGTCTGTAGCTGTACAGTGTCCTGGAAATAATAACAGTCATGAAAACTATCATTTATCAAGTGCCATACAGTGTGTATCTATTATTTTATATCCTCAGAATAACTGCACAGCACACACAATCCCCACATTATAGGTAGGCTCGGAGGGACTACAGAATTTGCTTGTGTTCACAGAGCTGTGGGTGGCTGAACCAGCAACCAAGTCCAGATGAGACTGTTTTCCCTCTAGTTGGTCCAACTGTCAAAAGACAAACACACCTTGGGCTAGGCTTGAACAACAGAATTCTCTGGTAGTCACTTTGTCCTCGAGTTAGGATAGCTACCTGCAGGCTTAGCCCCTTCTTTATAGCTCTCCTGGCCATTCTCAGGTCTCTGAGTTTCCTTTTGAAGTATGTACATGGAAACAAAAATAAATAAATAAAGTAAGCATATTAAAACTCTCCCAGGTCAAGCAGAAAGAACAGAAGGTACCCTGATTGCTTTATGATGTTGGGATAGATAGCTGCACTTCATTAAAACCTAATTTGCATTTTATTGTGAAAACCTTCGTTACATTTGTGGTATCATCTCCACACAGATTGCCTGAAGCATTTCTGCAGACCAAATGTCCCAACTTTAGGGGAGCAGAAAAGTGGAAATGACCCAAGCCCCATTAGGCACCTAGGTGTACCCCACGCCTTTAATACTTAAGGGCCTTGGGTTAAGGAGAAAGTTTGCCTTTGGCATATGTAGTCCTAACCTGTGAACCTGGTTAGCAAGTAAGCATAATTGTAAGCTTTGTTTTCAGATAAGAGAGAGGAGGCCAAACCAAGGGGATTAGGTAAACAGTATTATTTAATCTTACAAGTGGGTGTTCAAGACTTCTTATACAAAGGTTACTTGTAGAGATGACACCAATGGGTGGCCTCTGTCTCCTCAAGGCTGTAACTGTTGATAGCATGTACCTTTGCTATGATGTGATGAAGATTACACATTCACTGTGTGTGGTCTTTTCCCAAAAGACGCATAATCCCAATCTAGTCATGTAAAAGATACCAGATAAACTGCAGTTGAGGGACATTCTATAAAATAGCCAATCAGTATTCCCCAAACTGTCAAGACCATCAAAGGCAAGGAAAGCCTGAGAAATTGACAAAGTCTAGAGAAGCTTAAAGAAACATGACTATATTTAATGTAGTGTCTAATGTAGATGGGGTCCTGGCTGTGGGGTGGGAAGGACATTAGGTGAAAGGAAGGCAATCAGAATACAGTATGAAATACAGTTAATAATAATGTATCAACATTGGCTTATTAGTTGTAACAAATGCACCATACTAATGTAAGATGTTAACAGTAGAGAAAACTGGGTGTGTGATATTTAGGAACTCTTTTGTAAGTCAAAAAACTATTATGAAATATAAAGTTTAATTATTAAAGATGGGCATTAGATTTGAACAGCTATTTAGCCAAAGAAGACATACAAAAGACTAATAAGCATATGGAAAGATCCTCAACATCTTTAGTCAGTAGGAAATGCAAATTAAAACCACAATAGGATACCACTATACATCCACTAGAAAGGCTAACATTATAAAGACTGACCAAAAAAAGTGTTGGCAAGGATGTGGAGGAATTGGAATTTTTATACACTTCCCGTGGAAATGAAAAAATGATACAACTACTTTGGAAAACAGTTTGGCAATTTCATGTTATATATATACTAGAGGCCTGGTGCATGAAATTCATGCATGGGGGGGGGTCCCCTCAGCCCAGCCTGCACCCTCTCCAATCCGGGACCCCTTGGGGGATGTCTGACTGCCGGTTTAGGCCCGATCCCCAGGAATCAGGCCTAAATCGTCAGTTGGACATCCCTCTCATAATCTGGGACCGCTGGCTCCTAACTGCTCACCTGCCTGCCTGCCTGATCACCCCCAACTGCCCCCCTGCCGGCCTGGTTGCTCCCAATTGCCTCCCTGCTGGCCTGGTTGCCCCTCATGGCCCCCCTGCCAGCCTGGTTGCCCCCAACTGTGCCCTCTGCTGACCTGGTCGCCCCTCACTGCCCCCTTGGCCGGCCTGGTTGCCCCTCACTAACCTCCTTGCTGGCCTGGTCTCCCCACGCAGCCTGCTGTTTGGTTGTTACTGTGAGGGCAACCTGACAAATTTGCATATTACCCTTTTATTAGTATAGATATACACTATTATATGACACAATCATTCTACTCCTAGGCATTTATCCAAGAGAAATTAGAACATATATTCACATAAAGACTTGTATATTTTGTATGGATGCTTATAAATGCTTTATTTGTAATAACCCCAAACTGGAAACAACCCAAATATCTGTCAATAGTGAATGAACAAATCATGATATTTCCATATAATGGAATGTTAATTACCAATGAAAAGAAACAAACTACAGCAACACTATGGACAAATCTCAGAAACATTAAGCTTAGCTAGACCCAAGAGAGTACATTCTGTATTATAACACTTACAAGAAATTTTAACAAATCTCAAGGAAGAGAAAGCAGATAGGCAGTTACCCAGGACACAGGAACAGGCATTGACTGCAAAGGCTCAGGAGGGGACTTTTTGGACAAATGAAATATTCTACATCTTGATTGTGGTGATTACATGGGGCATGCATTTGTTAATACTCAGCAAACTACATTTACAATGGGGCATTTTATCTTACATAAATATACTTAAAATTGTTTTTTAATAGAGAGATTGGTAGCAGGGATACTGAGGATGGTTCTCTGAGATTCTTTAGGGATGAGAAGGTGTCTTCTCTGGCTCTGTGGCCCTTCCACCATCTCATCTCATTCCTACCATGCCCACCACCACCCCAGGGAATGAGGGAGCCGTTGGACATTTGACCTTTTTAGATTAAGGGTTCCTGCTTGTCAGATGATTTTCAAAAGGCAGAAAGATCGATGGGCTAATCAATGCTAACAGGACTCAAAGAGATCCTATAGTGTTCCTGAGAGAGAGAGGAGGAAGGGGCCATGCCTTTCTCAGTTCTTCATGACTCTCAGAAGACCCCAATATCTAAGGAGAGCGCAGAGATTAACCAAGACTACACACTACCAAACAGGAGCTGTAGAGCTTCCTGGGTGGGGGGCCAGAAGGACTCACAGCTCTCCCGCTGTGGTAAGGTAGTGCTCTGGGAGGGGACTAGCATGAAACAAACATGGTCTCAGGAAACCACACACCCACCTTACACGGAGACTCCATAGCAGCAGGTGAGGTGGGAATCAAGCTGCACAGGACCGGGAAGGGGTCTTCCTCCCACGGCTGATGCTCCCAGGCAGGCACACAAAGAGGACTTCGCTCCTCCCTGCTATGATGGAGTTTGTAGGTGGGGTAGACAGTGTTAGTTCAGAGAGAGAGAGAGAGAGCTTGGCAATCTGAACAGTGAGCAGCTAATAATGTTGAATTTTGACAGAATGTTCAACAGAGAGAGTCTAAGCCTTTAATAACCAGATTGGATTACAAAAATCTGCAGACCAGACTAAGACTTAAACAACAATAGGCCTCAAGGTATGTATGCTCTGGGTAGACTGGAAAATTCAAAGAAGTTTTGAGACCATAGCCAGATTCATTAAAAAAAAAATACTTGCATTGGTATACTCAATCCAACTGTTTTATTTATATCTGAATAATATTTTTTATAATACACTGCTTTGTACCCTCCCATTTTCACTGGGCTGTATATCAGGAACGTTTGTTCTTGTCACTAGATAGTCTTCTGCAACATAATTTTTAATGTCTATGCAGCATTCCATCATATAAATGTACATATTTTACTGAACTAGCAGCTTATTGGTGGACATTAAGGTTCTTCCAGTTTTTCAGTGTTATAAATAAATTTGATGAAGATTCTTACACATATATCTTTTCACACATCTCTGATTATTTCCACAAGCTAAATTCACAGTTAAGGGATTGCTGGGACATAGGGTAGTCACATTTTAAGGTTTTTAACACCCTTCAGAAGGTTTGTCTCAATTTACACTTCTACTAGAAATCAACAGGTTTTTAAAGGCTAATTTTCTATTTCCCTATGCCTCTGTTATGGCTCAACAATGATCTGAACTGGATGGTCATGAACCCATCTCCCTTCCACTGTTACGTCAAGGTTAGGGCGAATTTGGTGCTGATAAATTTAGCAGTGTTGGAGTTTATGCTCAGTTTAGCCACAAAAATGGCTGTGTCCATGTTACAGTAATGGAGTCACTAGTAATAGTAATGGAGTTGACCTTCACTGAAAGATTATTATATGGCAGGCAGCCTACATAGTGCTTTACAGGTATTAACAGTTCTATGAGGTATGTACTAGATATTGTAATTAGCTAATTCTTAATAATAGGAAAGGAATAAAGGGAAGGCTAAACATTATAGGCACCTTCCCTGCAAATCACTGGGGCAAGAGGACTGGACAAAGTGAAGATAGACACATGCCCAGTGAAGTTGAGATGACTAGGGAAGGTGCTTTCTCTCAGTTACACTTGGGAACAGAGGTCATTGGACAGAATGGATGTGGCCACTGCAAGTGTGGATATATAATCCCCTAAACAAAGGAGTTGCTCTTGGCTCTCTTGGGACTCTGGGTTTGTGGGGGCTCTTTGCTCCCGTTTCCCTGCATTTGCCCACATAGCCCATGGCCATGTGGACCCTACACACAAAGGACTAACGGACATGTAGCTAGCCTGATGCTGAGCTGGACCCAGCTTCAACATGGAAAGGAAACTCTGGACATTGGCTTTACTGAAACCCCAGCTACACTTCTTCTATGACTGGACTAAGGGAAATGGGACTTTGGAAGCTGTAATTCCATGGAAATAAAACTTTCCACCACATCTCATCCACCCATGGGGGCTTCCAGAAATGCTTATTCCAGCGGTACCCCAAGGACCCCACTTCCAAAGATAACACTATTATTCTCCCCATTTTGAGGAAGAGGAAACTGTCATTAAAGTTTAGTGCCTTGATCAAGGTGGTTTCTCCATGTTCACACGTACCATCTTAACCTTCATAGTTTTAGTACTTCTGCACATGGTATTTCTTTTCACTTTCATCGGACCTTAAAGAGTCAATTTTCTCTTACAGATTACACACTGACTCATAGAGAATCCTTTGCTCTAAATGTGACATATGGTGCTTGGTGAGTCTTGGGGTTCTCTATGGGAAAATCCTATAGACTCTGCTCCTCACTTCATCTTGAAAATGGGAACACATTACCAGTTCCCAAGCACAGTGTTGTGAGCTATCATCCCAGTTAGTTGCAGCATTTGCCACAGGTTTTTTTGTTACAACTAAAAACGTTCTTCAGTTTGTAAATGAGGTACTTTTCATGGAATAGTGGAGTGACTGTAAGGTCATCCTGTGCTAAGGTCACTCCCACTCCCACACTTTCTCCTACACACTTTTAGAGAGAGACAAAGAGGAGAGGAAGAGAAGCAGCCTGCTGTCTGTCCAATTTCTGCTCCCCATCTCTGCGCACCCCCGCTCACTCCGGCAGTGGGGGGCACGTATCTATCCAGGTTTCTTCAGGAAAAGCATTGGAGCCACAGCTCCAAAATGAATGAATAAAAAGAGGCCAACAATGAGATTGACTGAAGAGTGGGAAAGGCATTTTTGTCTGAAAACAACAGGAAAATAATTTAAACATTTTTATTCTTTCTTCTTTCCTTAATTAGCATCAAGAAACCAAATTCAATTCCCTGCCCAAAACAAAAACAAATGACAAGATATGTGTGCACAGCTAGGACAGACATTGAAAGCACCATGTTCACGCTTGTTTATGCTTGAGCATGTCGAAGGCTATCAAGATGGCCATGAGAAGAATGGGACTTCAAAAAAACCTTTGTTGTTAAAGGAATGTTTTCTCACCAATGAACAGCTTGTCAAGGTCAGATAAGAAGCATGAAAATCATTTAAACAATGCTTCTGTGTTTGTTTATTCAGAGAGTTGTTCTTAACTCATTTGCCTGTAACTTCCAGAAGGAGATGGCCTTCCCTGGCCCATTGGCTGGTTGGAAAAAGTCTGCTCTTAGTGTGGAGTTGACTATCCCTTTGTTAATTTTTGCAGCTAGGTCATCAATGCTCTTGCTTGCCAATGAGCACTTAGGGTCACTGTCTGCTAATGAGGTCAAAGCAGTGGACTATACATCTAACTAGGACAGGTAACTCATTGTAGTTCATAGTTACATCTGGATGCCTAATCCCAGAGAGACATCCTTGAATTTAATGCCTATGTTCAGGCCCAGCACAAGCCTAGCCTCTACTGGAGAAACAACTCAAAGCTGTGTCATTTCAGTGTACATGTTGGTGTATGAATCAGAAATCACTGTTATTATTCAAAGGATAAACATTTCCCTATCGAAGAGAAGCCTGATCAATAATATTCCCAGCTCTTCCTATTGTCTACATGCTACTCCTCTCTGCTTTTCCAGGCATCTTGGCCCAAATGACTTTTGTTGGAGATTAACATCAAAGGAGCATCCTCTCATTATGCAGCAATCTCTGATTTTGAGGTGTCTTTCAGGTGGGATGAGTTTTCTTCTGTGTTTTTTGTTTAGTTGTGGGTTTTTTTTGCTTTTTTTCTCTTAATAAAAGTCACATGTACACATTAGTTGATGTGGGAAGAATTCTGTAAAGGAACTATAACTGAATGATAAGGCAGCTTTTAGCCTTTATGTGATTTGATTAAATTATGGGCAGTCCTCTGATTAAATTCTATACTGTAGGATTATAACTATCTCCTCATGCTATTGTTTGTACCTGGTTGTTTATTTTAAAAACATTTTGGCTGTTTTTCTTGCATAAATGTAAATTTCTGTTGATGAATGTCCTCAGATGCTTTTCTACAAATCATAGTTCAGAATACATTCTTCTTTAGAGAATTGCTGCCATTAACTATTACTGTCCTTGCAATATAAGAAAGAGACTGTGGTGATTCTAGAAATTAAATATTTCAAAAAATGTGTAAATAGCAATATTTACCAATGAAAGTTATTATGCTGTTCACCTTAAATTTATACAGTGCTGTGTGTCAATTATATCTCAATAAAACTGGAAAAAAGATTTACACACAGAGTGATATTTATCACCTGGTGAGATGAAAATAAATTAATGAATTTGAGCAGACAGAACAGTTTATACTAACACCCAGTATCCATAATTATTAAATATCCCTAATACTCATAGTTGTAAAAAACTTCATTTCAAAATGGTGTGATAGGTAAGTGGATTTAAACTATTTTCATTTTTCTTGTTTTGTCTTGGTAGTAGCAAATTTTAACTATATTTATACTCTTAATAAGTCAAAGTGGTTGGACAGTGCGTTACATCTCACATTTCTACATACATTAGGAAAAAGTAACAGACATTTTCACGACTCTAACGCGGAGAAGAATAATTTTCAGTTCCAGTCCAATTATAAATTTCCAAAGATAGGAAGCCAAGAAAATAGAATGGGGAGAAAAAAAGGAGCAGCTAACATTTACGTCATTAACTTAGAAGAGCTCAGAGGGAAAAGGGTCTGTGTGAAGAAGGTGATCAACTCCTCCTTTATAATTGTGAGCCTCCCACAAGATCAATCGTGTATCTTACTGTCCCTGAGGGGAAGAATTAATCCACCCACCCTTTCTGGTGTGGGAAAAAGTGATCTGACTCCAGGAGCGGGGTACCTGGGGCAACATGCCTGGCCAAATGCCAAACTATGCTAAGAGAAGTTAAGGTTCTTGATCTGGAAAATTATAGAATGCTGGGGAAACCAGAGCCTTGCATTTCTCACAGTTTGGATGAAAATGTGTTACCAGTGTAATAACAGTCTAGCAACTTCTTATGAAGAAGGCTTGTGTTCTTCCCTGGGAGGAAGAGTAGCACAGGAAAGAATCAGAAGACCTGTCTTTCCTCCTGTTCACTTGCAGATTTGCTGTGTGTTCTCGGACAAATCTCTACTCCTCTCATGGCCTTTAGTTTCCTCTGATACTCCAACATTCTCCTCATTTATGGGACTATAAGCCACAGTGTTGCTGACCAGCCCTGCAAATGCTGTACATGCTGCCAGTTGCTGGTTGATTTCTTCAGGTTCCTTTGGAGCCCACAGACTCCAAGTTTTAATACAGGAACAAATAAATGCTTATGCTACTGCTTCATTGTTTTCTTAATCCATTTTACTCACAACAATACTAATACTTATCTTTTTTTACTGTGGAGGCAACAATAATTTCATTGTTCAGTTACTTACAACTCGCCCTCTCATGAGGGGAGGGACCATGTCTGTTTTCTTCATCACAGTATCCCAGTGCCCACCACTGTGGCCAGTCCACTGTGAGCAAATATTTGTTGAATGATTGGCAAATGAGTGCTCTGTAGTGAAAGCTTTCTTCTTCTGGTCATTTTATTTCCATCTTAGAAGCTATTGTCAGGAACAATGCTGCAGATAATGATTATTTGTTTATTTTTTTGGGGGTACATTTTCACCTTTTCAAGAGCTCTCCCTACAAAGAACCTTGGTTTTGGCCTAGGCAGGTCTGATTTGAAAGGTGCCATCCTCTCTTCCCATGCAACCTCCTTTGCTTAGGGATATGAAAAGTTTAAGACTTTGTCAAGAGTAAGCTTGTCTTCAAGGCAAAACATGGTGATTAAGAGCTCTGGGTCATTCGCTCCTGAGGCCTGAATTTGGCTCTGTCCCTTTCAGCTACCTGACTTTGGGCAAGTAATTTAGCCTCAACTTCCTCAACTCTAAAATGGGAATAATAATAGAACTTGACTGATAGGTTATCTTGAGGACAATGTGAAATGGTTAGCACAATGCCTGACACATAGCAAGTGCTTATAAACATTAGATTGTATTTAGTAAGATATTTCGTCCAACCCCAGAAGGAAAGTCTAAATTCTGAGTTCCAGGGCTGGGAAATGTCTTAGGAGGCATCCTTCTTTGTCTTCTGTCTGGCTTCCCATCACACTACTCTACCCTACACTTTGTGGTCCCAAAAGGTGGCAAGCAAACGTGAGAGGCTTTAATTACTGACGCCGTTCATTTGAAGTCATAAGCAGATCTGAAATTTACAAGCCAACAGTATAAAATTGCTGATGACCACTATTTAAACCTTGGTGAGATGAATCATATTTAGGAACTAGAGGCCCGATGCATGAAATTCGTGCAAGGGGTTCGGCCCTCGCAGCCCCGGCTTCGTCCAGATAGTCACCTGGCTGTTCGGTCTAATTAGCATATTAGCTCTTTCTTATATAGGATAACTAATATTTTAAAGTCAAGTCACTGTTGTCTAGACAGTGTTGGTGCACTGGCATTTGGTGACAGCTCAAGAGAGTGAGAGCCCTTGTAGGCAGAGAGGAGGGGATAGTAACCTAAACAGAAGCGGCAGCACACTCAGCGCCTGGGTACCAAGAAGAATTTAACATCCCACTGCTACCTCCCTCCCCCACTTCCCAGCTTCAGCAACCTGGTTTTAAATAAGTACACCCCAAGCGCTCTGTGGAGGTGGTGGAGTGGGAGGAGGCGAAATGTGAGCTTTGTTTTCCAGACTGCCTGTCTTTCAATTTCCGCTTCCCTCTGACTTTCATGAGTGATGAGGTCATCCTGGCGCAGGGAAATCAAACTCTTATTTTTCAAACCCTATAAAGGCGGGCATTGTATATCTGCATAAACAGAGGCCAGACGGGTAGGGGAGCAGGAACACCAGTGGCCCGCCCTCTGGCGGTCGCCTGAGGCAGTTGTGCCCCCGGAACCACAGGCGGGCGGAGAGAGTATGTGCTGTAATGGAAGTTAAAATTAGATCAATAGTCAGCTTGGCTCTCTCAATCAGTGCTTCGCAGGGAGAGCATACAACCATCTATTTATAAGCTAAACCCGGCATTATCTTCCTGTTTTAAGACCCGAAGATCCATTACTGCGCGCGGCAGGGGAGAGGATGCTGCCAGGAGCTGGTGCCTGCCACCTCGCAGCCTCGCTGGCTCTCAGGGACAACATCCAGCCTCGGGGGCGCGGGGACAGAGTGGGAGGAGACACTCCTGCAGTCGGGGGCCCCACTGCTCTCCATAGGACTCTTTCCTCGGGCGTGCCCCCCCATAGGACTCACTCCCGCCCCCCTTCCTCACCTCGAAGGAATCCTTAGTCTTTAAACGGAGAAACCATCATTAGGGGCCCGCCTGTAGATGCGGTGCACACACTGGCTGCTTCTAACCACACGGGGCTGGACTGCCCCTGACAAAGGTTTCCAGCCTCGCTCCCCGGGGACTGCATTACTCAGCGCTTACTTAGACAATTGTTGCTGTAAATAGCTACAGCCCCTCGCAGGCCCTGTCACAGCAAGCCTGCAAATGGATTTACTGCAATCCGAGTGCCTTATATTTAAGGCCTTGGTGAGATGGGCCCGCCTCCATCCAGCCCCTGACATACTGGCACCTCTGCGCATTCCGAGGCCCATTTGCCCCAATGAGCAGAAGTCACTTCCCACATAGGAGGGAAGGCCACACGTAGCATTTGTGTTAGAGTTGTTAAATTGTTTTCAGTTTTCGAACGATGCAACAGAAAAAGAGGGAAATCTGATACAACGCATGTCCTTGGACACACAGATCAAATCATATGTCTGGTGGAAAAGAGGTGCTGTGTATTTTATATTATACACTATATATTTTCTTAATTTTTACTTTTCTCTACTTTACAGCGTTCTTTAATAAGCATGTACTGTATTTACCATAGAGAAACTTGGAGCCAAAGAATTTTAATTAGCTTCAAATGTACCTTAGATATATTTATAGAATTGATTTATTCTCATTTGACATAAAAGGATTTTGAACTAAAGATAGAAACTGAAGTATTCTTCATTTGGAAACAACCTTTTCCCTCCTCTTCAAATTCTTGCTGGCTTACCTCCAAAATATCTCCTGCATCTGTCCCTTCCTCCCCATCTAGAAGGTTCCTAGCTTAGTTACAAGTCCCTATTCAGTATCCTTCACCTGTTCTTACAAAAATAGCACAGTGTCGTGTCTAGTCTTCCTGGATCCACTTTCTCCCACTGCAGTCTATCCTGCTCCACATAGCAACCAGGTTGCTCTTTTAAAATGTAAATCAGATCAGCTCTCTTGTCTTTCTAAAACCTTCCTTGGCTTCCCACTGCACCTCAATTAGACCCCAAATCCTTTACCATAACCCAAATACAGTGTGTGACTTGACTAGCCACCTTGCTCACCTCTTCTTCTCACTTTTGTCCTAGCATGCTTCCACATATCACCTCTCTGAGTCTCAAACCCACAAATTCTTAGCACTCTGGGAACTCTCTTTCAGATCTCAAAGCAGCCTTGTTTTTATCATTCCAGTCTCGGCTCAGATTTCTAAGACCTCCTGCCCCTCCAGAACGCATTATCACATTACTCTATTTTATTTTCTACTTAGCAGTTAACTGAAGTTGGTTTATGAGTTCATTCTTCCTTTTCATGCATTAGAATGTAAGTTGGTTAGAGTGTCATCCCAATAGGCCAAGGTTGTAGGTTGGATCTCTGCTCAGGGCACATACAAGACTCAACCAATGAATGCATAAATAAGTGGAACAACAAATCGATGTCTCTGTCTCTGTCTCTGTCTCTCTGTCTCTCTCTCTCTCTCTTTCTATTCCTCTTTCTCTCTAAAATCAATAAATAAAAAATTTACAAAAAGAATGTAAGCCCCATGAACATAGGCTCCTTATCTTTCTTGTTTACTACAATTTCTTTGGATTCTAGAACAGTGCCTGGCCCATAGTTGGTATTCAATATATATTTATTGTACAAATGATTAGGTGAGGTTTCCTAGTATCTCTAGCATTATGCATATTCTGCCTTACATTTTATAGTTATTTTTATACCTTTGTGCTTTCTCCTTTCAACTGTGAAGTCCCTCAAGCAGGATCCTATTTACTTCATTTTATTCTCTATGGTCTTATGGAGTCTGGCACATTACAGGTGTTTAGTATATTTATTGGATTAAATTGAGTAAGTGATTGCATAATAAGCTAATACAATATGACTTTACCCCAGATCTAGCTTTTACCAGGAAAAATGCAAAAATATTATGATATCCAAAGGGGTAGACTGTTACTTTGATTCTTATAACACCACACACACACACACACACACACACACACACACACACACACAATTATTTTCAGAGAACATTTATATCCATGATTTTATTTGATATTAATACCAGCTCTGTGAGATGGGCTTTATGATCTATACTTAACAAATGTAAGAACCAAAGCATAGGGGCATTAATTGACCTGTTCATGCTTGCACAGCTAATATGAAGCAGAGACAGGACGAGAGCTTGCTAATTTCAAACATTCATAAATATGCACACATAAAACCATGCAGACAGATGCCCACATTCAGCAACATCCTCCCTTCTCAACCATATTTGTGGTTTGGGCAAATGGGATCATTAATGCAAAGTAACTTGGAGTCTGGTATATGACAGGTTCCCAATAAATGAGCATTCCTTCCTCTTGCCTACACTACAGTTGCCATAATCTCCCATCTCAATAAAGAAGAATGTGTCTATCTTCACTTTGTTCTTTTTCTTATTAAACTGATCTCCAGGATCCTCCTTATTGTGAAATTTTATACATAATGTTAATTAGATACCTTCACAGATCTGAGCAACAGTAAATGGATTTTTGCTAACTGGCAACCTATTGCTCTTTCATCTATTACTCTGAATACAAAGCAATGAGAGATATTGGTGAATACCTACCGGAACACAGCTTAGCTTAATTTACACTGCTCAGTGTCAGTGAGAAAATGGCACATAAAATGCCCTAGCATATCTATCCTAAACAAACACTAAACATAGCACATCCAGAGGGGTCCAGTAATGTTCTCTATGGTCTTATGGAGTCTGGCACATTACAGGTGTTTAATATATTT
Organism: Cnephaeus nilssonii; assembly: GCF_951640355.1. Taxonomy (NCBI): domain Eukaryota; kingdom Metazoa; phylum Chordata; class Mammalia; order Chiroptera; family Vespertilionidae; genus Cnephaeus; species Cnephaeus nilssonii. The sequence continues at coordinate 70,574,401 of NC_137074.1, read as the reverse complement.
ATTGGATTAAATTGAGTAAGTGATTGCATAATAAGCTAATACAATATGACTTTATTGTAAATAAAATGTGCAAAATTAATTTTACAATAGGCAAAATAAATCAAGAGGCCATTCTGTTCATTCATATATTCATTATATATTTGGTGTATTTTATGTGTCAAGCAAGCACTGTACTAAGTATTGGGAATACAGAGGCAAGCAAAAATTGATTAGGTCTCTATCAATATAGGTGTAGTAGAAAAGAGATTTAAGCCAAAGGGTCACACAACAAAGATCAGAGCTGTGAGAGGACAGAGCAGAAGGAATTGACATAAAGGATTCAGGGGAGAATTTCTTAAGGAAGTGATGACTAAGCTGAGCTATGTCTTGAGTTCAGGTATGGCATGATACCTCCAATGGTTAATAAAGAAGGAAGAGGGGGAAGAAATAATCAAATAAATAATAATAATGGTGACTAACTTTTAAATTCCTTATATAATAAGTATTTCTTGAGTGCCCACTATGTACCAGGTAGTTGTGTAGGTGCTGGGGATTACAGCACTACTGGTTAAAGACAAATTGCCTCCCCCAGGGGCTTCCATTGTAATGGGGGAAGGCATACAATAAACTAATAAAAATTCTAACAGGAAGGAATGCTAGGTGGTGATTTCTATTAAGGAGAAAAATAAATCAAGAAAGTAAAATAGAGGAGTGAGTTGGGGTGGAGCAGAGAGGTACAATTTTACAAAGGGTAATCTTGTAATGCTGTCACTGAATAATACATTTGAGCAAGACCTAACAGTGATAAAGGAGCAAGGGATGCTTATCTGAGAGGCGAGGTGGCGATGGCAGAGGGAAGAACTTTTCAGATCTTTATGATTACAACTAGAGGCCCGGTGCACGGATTCATGCAACAGTGGGGTCCCTGGGCCTGGCCTGTGGGGATTGGGCTGAAACCAGCTCTCCGACATACCCCAAGGGGTTCCGGATTGCGAGAGGGGGTTCTCTGGTGACACACCCCGGAATCAGGCTCCCTCCTCTCTGGTTCCAGGTGCGTCACCCGAGAACCACAGCTGCCAAGTCACCGCAGCTTGGCAGCTCCTGCATTGAGCATCTGTCCCCTGGTGGTCATTGTGTATCATAGCTACCAGTCAGATGGTTGAACGGTAGGACAGTAGCTTAGGCTTTTATATATAGAGATAAATGAGCCCAACAGAACAGTATAACTAACTTATTTGAGGAAGTACAAGGAGACTGGTGTGTCTAAAGTAAGTGAAGTTGCCGAAACCGGTTTGGCTCAGTGGATAGAACGTCGGCCTGCGGACTCAAGGGTCCCAGGTTTGATTCCGGTCAAGGGCATGTACCTTGGTTGTGGGCACATCCCCAGTAGGGGGTGTGTAAGAGGCAGTTGATCGATGTTTCTCTCTCATGGATGTTTCTAACTCTCTATCCCTCTCTCTTCCTCTCTGTAAAAAATCAATAAAATATATTAAAAAAATAAAATAAAAAAATAAAGTAAGTGAAGTTAGCAAGGAGGTAAGTAGTAGGTGAGTTCAGAAACCTAATGTATCTTAAGGGACCTTTTTAGGCAATTGTAAAAAATTTTCCTTTTACTCTAAGTGGCATGGGAAGACATTGGAAGTTTTTGAGCAAATGATTGACATTATGTGACATGTCTTAATAGTCACTCTGGCTGCTATGTTGAGAGCACTCATTATGTTTCAGGTAATGTGCTAAGATGACCTCATTTTATCTTCACATTTCTGAGAGGAACCCATTTTACAGGCGAGAAAGTCAAGATGCAGGCAGTTTAAATACTTATACAAGGTCACATGGCTAATAACTGGTAGAGCTGGGATGAAAAGTTAAGCACTGTGATTCTAGCTTCCCAGCCCTTAACCACAATGATAGAATGCCTCCCTAAGAGACACTGGGATGGTGAGTGGTGGTGAGAGTAACAATAACTCCTGTCCTTAACTGAGGGTTTTCTAGTCACTGCTCTAGCTTTTCTCATTAATTTTATTTCATTTCACACAGACCCTATCAGATAGGTATTTTTGCCCTTTTATTATAGATAAGGGAACTGAGACTCAGGGGAGTTATGCAACTAACCTAAGTTCAAACAGTTTATAATTAGATGTTAGAATTTAAACCCAAGGCTCTTCATCTGGGAAACCTATGCCTTTCTGCCTCCCAGATAAGTATGTTAAACTTTAAAATATCTTTATTATATGGAGCTTATAATGCATCTTGTGTTTTACAAAATCCATTCTATCTTTCTCATTTTGATTAAAGCGTTTAATCCATTTATTTATATAACTACTGAAATAGTTGGTTTAATACTCTCTACTTGCTATTTTTCTATTTATCCCATCCATTTTTTGTTCCTTTATTCCTCTTTTCCTACTGCGTTTGAGGTATTCATATTCCATTTTTTCTTTTACTAGCTTTTTGTTATGCATTCCTTATTTTCCTTTAGCTTTTACCCTAGAGAATCAATATGCCTTCCTAGTTTCTCAATACACATCTTAAGTAAGTATTTTTACCACTTCACAAGTAATGCAAGAAACTTACAACAGCTTAACCTCATTTTAGACTCTCCAATCCCTTGTGATATTACTTATACGTTTACCCTCTACATTGTTATGTTCTCACAAATCTTTTCTTATTTTTGTTCTAAAAGGTCAATATTTAAAATATTTATGCATGCATTTATCCTTTATAGTGCTGCTCTTTATTCCTTCCCAAAGTTTAATATTTCCATTGGGGAAAATTTTTCTTCAGCTTGAAAATTTTACTTTAGTAAGTCTTATAGTGCCATATTCTGGAGATAAACTCTGTCAAGGTTTGTTTGTTGGAAAATATCTTTATTTTGGCTTATCTTTTGAATTATATTTTCACTTGGGTATAATTTCACTTGGTATACTATTTTTCTTTCAACTCTTTAAAAATGTTAAAGCATTTTCTCCTGGCTTCCATGGTTTCTACTGACAAATTATCTATGAGTCTTGTTACTTTGAAGCAATGAGTCTTTTTTTCTTAGACTTCTGTTAGATTTTTTTCTGTGTCATTCATTTTCAGTACTTTGAGTATGATGTTCCTTGCTGTGGTTTTCATTGTTTGTATTATTAGTGTTCCCTGTTCTTGGATTTGTGGGTTAATCTCTGATGATTTTGGAGAAGTTCTCACTTGTTATCTTTCCTTTTATTTCTCTTCTCCTTCTGGGACTTAATTACTATACATTGAATTTTTGAACTCTGTCCCATATGTCTCTTAGGTTTTATTCTGTTCTTTCCACTCTCTTTTCCCTCTCTTTTGTATTTCAGTTTGGGCTTAAAAAACAACAACACTGAGCTTGTCTTTGATTTAAATATGTCGTGCCTCACATGCTGGTAAGCTCATCCAATGAGTTTTTAAGTTAAAATATTATATTTTTCAATTCTAGAATCCCCATCTGATATTTTTTAGGAAGTTCAACTCTGTTAAATTCTTAATCTTTTAATCCATTTCTTTTCTATTTTCTTAATATAATAATTTTTATTTAAAAATTTTTCTCTTCTAATAATAATATTTAAATTAACTGGGTCTGCTTCTATTGATTTTTATCTCTTGATTATCAATCATATCTTCTATTCTCTTATGTTAGTAATTTTGAATTGTATTATAATTATGGTTATTGAAAACAATCCAAAACAAAGCAAACAAAAAAACCCCAAAGAATGTTCAGATGAAATCTTCCACCAGTGAAGGTTCCTCCTTTCCTCTAATAGGTAGACAGGCAGAGATGGAGTTGGGTATGAGGTTGGGTTGAAGTTTTTAGTGTCTCAGTTTACCTCTGATTTGTCCCTGTTCTTTGCAGAGGGCACTTTAAGCTTTTGATGGGGAACTTAGCAGCTCCCTGTTGTAAAAATTTTGCTCTTCAGAGGTTTTGAGCTTACGTCTTACACTTCCACTATACACAGGTTCAAAATCTGGCACATGGTTTAAGGTGAAGAACTGCTATGTATTTATTGCAAACCAATATTTCTAACAGGACTTTGTCTCTTAGGCACAGAAGACTACAAAAGATTCTACTCTCTCTTTCTGTTTCAGTCCCCATAAGCCTTTCCACCACCCTAGAACATAAGGGAATGAGTCTTGCATTTCTTGGTTTTCTAATATACTAGAGGCCTGGTGCACGGATTCATGCATGGGTGGGGTCCCTTGGCCTGGCTGGTGATCCGGGTCAACCAGGACCATCTCGCCCAGTCCCAATCGGGCTGACCAGCCGGGGGAGGGACCGTGGGAGGTTGACTGGCCATGGGAGGTTGGCTGTGGGAGTGCACTGACCACTCTGGGGCAGCTCCTGCATTGAGCGTCTTCCCCTGGTGGTCAGTGTATGTCATAGTTACTGGCCGGTCATCCGGTCATCCAGTGGTAACTGTTGCTTAGGCTTTTATATATATAGATTATTACAGTCCCACATGTTCACCAAAAATTCTGCTGGTTTCTCTTTCACCCAGTAGAGTCCTGCTTGATCCAAATTCACTCTTTAGTCTGTACCCACAGTGGGAAAATGCTCCTTGGGATGCAAACAACTGGTGATTATAAGAACTCTTACAAATTTTAGTTTATCTAATTCTCTTTGCATCCATAACTCCTCAGTGTCTTTAATGATGTTTGCAATGTGCCTGTTTTTTTTCCCTTCTTAGCCTGCTGTGATTTTCTACAACCTATCCAGAAGTGAATGTCCCGCTCAGATGTATAAAGGGTTAGAAATTTTGGAGCTGAAAAGGACTTTGGCATTTACTAGTACCTAGTACAGCTGCCTCCTTGGACATATTGGAAAGTAGATGTTCAGAAAGGTAAAGTGATTTGTTCAAGGCCAGAAACTAATAAGGCTAGAAACTAGATCTGAGGTAAATTTTGAGGTGGGTCTCCTCACCCCAAGTTTAGTATTCAAGAGGACAAGCAGGAGAAAAAGACATAGAAATAAAGAGAAGATACCATGGAAAGGACTCCATCTGAAATGGAGAACAATTTTGGAGTCCTTACTATCGCAATCCAGGTGACAAGTCCTCAGACATTCATGTTGAAAAACCTAGCTGAGGTCTTTCGAGTCAGTCATAAAATCTAGCACTTGATTATTTCTCTCCCCGCCCCCCTACATTGTTTGAAAACAGGATTTAAAATAGAGTGTGGTAATGTGGAGAGTAGAAAGTCTGCTATCAGAAAACTGAGAATATTATCCTTGGCCGGGGGATATTGGTAACTGATGGAAATTTAGGGTGTTGTAGGCTCAGGAATTATGCTGGTCAACAGAGTAACTGGGTCAAAGACTGAGCCATGTCTTTTGAGAACATAAAAAGTAAAAATTTCTATCCTTTTCTATATAGGGAAAATTTGTAACTGCCACTTTTCTCCTCTCTCTCATTTGTTAAGCTAGTTAAGTTTTGAAAGAAGGAAAGAGAAAGTGCAAGATTTGATGATGAGATGGGATTCTGGAACAGGGAGCAGAGACCCATCCCTTCCTAAGATACCCCTCACCCTTTCACCAACACATTGAGCTAGCATGGGGTAGGAAGAACCATTTGAGTTTGCAGAAAGTAAAAAATCATGAGAAGATACTTTAAAATAAATGTGATTTTTATGTTTAATCTTCCATATGGTAGCAATATGTTTATTTAAGATTGTGGTTCTTGGTCCTGTTGTTAATTGAAATGTATCTCTACTCAAGCCTACAAGAGAGGTTGCCAAGCAATTGAATAGTGTAAATAAGTAAGGGGTTGGGGCTTAGGATCAATGGAAAGTAGTACATTCAAACTTCTCAGAGGAACAAAGTGTATTTAAGGATATTATCACATTATTGTCTACATGCAAATGTGTGTTATTTGTAAATGAATCACATCTCTTCATTAAGGAAGAACATCTTATTTATCATCCTTGTAGCAGTTTCTGTGACAAAGAAATCCCAATTTCTTTCAATTATCCACTATTGATGATAGTTAACATTTCTTGAGTACTTGCTATATAGCAGGCATTTTCCTAAGCAAAGAATACTTTATGCAAGCTATCATATTTAATCTCTACAGTAGCTCTAAAGGTAGGTACTACTATTATCCTCCTTCTTCGTTAAAAAATTATTTATTTATTTATGTTGGAGTGGAAGGGAGAGGGAGAGATAAAAACATCAATGATGACAGAATCATTGATTTGCTGCCTCCTGCCTGTCCCCACACTGGGGATTGAGCCCACAGCCCAAGCATGTGCCCTTGACTGGAATTGAATTTGGGACCCCTCAGTGAGCCAAAACTCTCTCCACTGAGCCAAACCAGCTAGGGATATTATCCTCCCTTTTATTTATTTATTATTATTTTTTTAATATATTTTATTGATTTTTCACAGAGAGGAAGGGAGAGGGATTGAGAGTTAGAAACATCGATGAGAGACAAACATTGATCAGCTGCCTCCTGCACACCCCCTACTGGAGATGTGCCTGCAACTAAGGTACATGCCCTTGACCGGAATCGAACCTGGGACCCTTCAATCCCAGGCCGAAGCTCTATCCACTGAGCCAAACCAGTTAGGGCTATTATCCTCCCTTTTAACAAGGTTAAGAAACTTACCCAAGGACATGTAATAAAGCATAGAGCCCAGTTCAGTCTGACCCCTATGTGCTAATGTTTTGCTCTTATCAGAAGGTCTTTCAGTGGCTCCAAAGGAATGGTAAAAATTTTTCCTTTTGAATGATGGTCAACTAGTGGTTTGATTCCTAAACAGCAACTCCATTCCTTCTTTCTGATCTATTCAGCCAGGTGCATTGGTGACCAGTCTTCTCTCTCAGTGAGTGGTGGACAAGCTGAGTTGCCTGAAGCCTGAAAAAAGGAAATGAGCAGTTTTTGGAACCAAGACTGACCTGGCATGTCCTCTGTAGCAGCATCCTTGTTGGGCTCCAGCACATCTCTTACTACTTGTGTAGCCCCAGGCTATTCCCTTTGGTATTCCTTATCTGTAAAATTGGAACATTATCACCAATCTTGCAAGGTTGCTGGGGAAATGAAATGCTGTATGTAAAGTGTCTAGGTTAGTGGTCGGCAAGCTCATTAGTCAACAGAGCCAAATATCAACAGTACAACGATTGAAATTTCTTTTGAGAGACAAATTTTTAAAACTTAAACTTCTTCTAACGCCACTTCTTCAAAATAGTCTCGCCCAGGCCGTGGTATTTTGTGGAAGAGCCACACTCAAGGGGCCAAAGAGCCGCATGTGGCTCGTGAGCCGCAGTTTGCCGACCACGGGTCTAGGTCAAGGCAGGCACATGATAACAATTGTCAAAGATGAATTCTCTACCCTTTCCTGTTTTGGTCATTAATGCATGCTTGTGGAATATCTCTCTTCAAACTTAGCACCTTGTCTAAAAGATTTTTGAGGACGTTGTTGAGATCCAGACTTTGCAAATAACTGGGGGAAGGTTGTGAGATGAATAAAGTGAGGGCATCTTTAGACAAGCAATTATTCACGTCTACTTTGTATTTCCTCATAATTCTAATACTTGCTTTGAGAGTAGTCCTCCACTTTAAATACTACCTGATTTTCCCCTTTGGCATAAATATTTCCTGACCTTGCTTTCCCCTGCCCCCGACAAAGAAATCCCATGATAACATACCCAAGAAGTGGGATTCAGGATTCCTTATCTTCATGTGGAGTGATCTGAAATTAAACACCCTCTTTGAAGGGGGCGCACTTTTCTTCTGGGATAAATTCGTCTTCATGACAAACTCAAGCCACTGACCTGCAGGTGGAGCTGCACGAAAAAGAGACAGAAGGGAAAGAGGAAAAAGTCAAGCTGGCACCTCAGAGAAGTAGGAAGGCTGAAAAAGACACAATAAAACACAGAGATGATGCATGGCCCTTAGGGGGTTTGCAGGGGAAAGAGTGACATATGAACTGATTCCACAAGAATTTGAAGAGGCTGCCAATGTGCTCAGCCAGCCCAGGGTGGAGAGCGGAAGAAATGAGATGTGGTCTCCCAGGAGCTGGCTGTCTTTGGGAGTGGCAACACACAGACATGGAGGAAGAACAGCAAAATCTGATTGCATTCAGTGGTACATTGTGATGCAGCTTAGGACACGGTTTCATAAGTGAGAGAAAGGCTATTATCATTTTTTTTGCATGTTGCTATATTCCAGTTTCTAAATTAAATGGGTTAAATAGATTACCTCATTTAATTTAATCCTAAAAACAAACCTTTAACATCAGGCCATGTTGATAGTGAGGAAATTGAAGCACAAAGTGATTGAATACATTGTCTAGGAGCCAACAGCAAGTGAGCTATAGAATTTCAACTTAGATCTGCTCTTGGAAGGTGGAGAAGCATTTGCTAGCTATTGACTAAGCCCTCCTAACTATTCTATGCCTCAGTTTCCTTACGTGGTGAATGGAGATAGTAATACTGTATGAGAATTGTCTGGGGGTATTGCTTTGCTTGAACCCTCTTCTCTGGCAATATACTCCTCACATTAGACCCTGATAATTAGGCATCTTTGTTCCAACCACATGATCCTCCAAATGGAGTCTGTCCAAACTAGGATGGACCCCTGACTCAAGGGAGGGACAGATGGAAGCAGAGAATGACAGGTCCCAGAGCTCCCTCAAGTTTGTCTGTCCAGAGGCCTGATTGTTCAGCTTTTCATAGATTCCAGTGAGACTGTTTTGTCCTCACAATAATTTCCCAACCCCCCAATTCTCCCTGTTTTCTGGGGCTAAATTGAGCTTCTGCAACCTGCAACCAACAGATGCCTGACTAGAACAGATACTTTCCTCATAGAGTTATTGTGAGGAATCCGTGAGATAAAGTAAATTACAAAGGGCAAGATCGATGAGACTATAGCAGTTCATTTTACTGAGTAAAATAGCAATTTGTCCTTATAATTGGGTCCTGAGATTTTCTGTTTATGGAATGCTTCATTATGTCAAAAGGGGGATATGCACAAATTTCACTTTTACCTTTCCTGCCAGAAGTAATCCAAGTGGCTGATGGCCGTGTCCAACTAAGGATGCACAGCCCCAGGTTCTCTGTATTTGGGACAGAGTGGCTCCAGGCTAGTCTTCTGGTAGTCACTTTAAATTAGGTTTCCACTGGAGTCAGGTTGTACCCTGTGGAATCTTCTGGAGAAATTTGTAGATATCCTGACTGCATGACCGACTGCCTGGCTGGCCACACTGCCCACACCTCCTGTGTGAAGATTCTGAGAGGAGTGTGCAATTCAAATCCAACAAGTGGTTTCACCAAGGAGACTTCTTATTTGCTTTGGTTCAATTGCACAGACTGGTCGTGTCCTTCAAAATGGTCAAAGTAACTGCGTAGGCATATAAACACAGTCCGAGAATACAATGCTGCTAAAACGAAATAAATGTCACACTGGACGTATTAAAGCTGGGTTATTTAATATCGCAAATGCTCTACCTTTGGGCCGATGATTCAGTACATTTGAAGAGCTGATCCGAAACAGCTTACTTTCTGCTGGCGTCTTACTTGTCACATGGTTGCATATTGCTTTATTTATCATGGACCTCAGCTGCCAAGGCTTCCTTTGTGTCTGGATAATTTCAATATTTCTCTGGGTAAAGGGGGAGCCACTTTCATGGGATCCCACTCCCTGACGGCCTCCACACTCACCCTATGTGCTCCCACTTTCTCTGCAGATTGCATTGCTCCACTCTCCACCCCCACGCCCAGGTCAGGCAGCAGAGGAAGCAATCTTTTGTGTGTGTTTTTCCCTGTGGCTGCTTTATTATTTAACTCAGACCATGTAAATCTCCAGGCAGAGGGTGGCCTTTGAGTGAACCTCATTCTAAATCTCAATTGACTGGCGCCAAGACCGTCAGTATATTTTCCTGCTACTTTTCTCTGCTTTTGCCCATTAGGAACGGTTATGACTCTTTAAAATTAGCATCTTTCATGGGTATTATTAAGGGTTCCCTTCACACACCCCTAAGAAAGCAGCAGGTTAGTGCTTACTCTTCAGGGAAAGTTTCGGAGGAGGTTCATGGGAGAGGATCTGTGATGGCCTTTAATACTTAGGATTTCTCAGAAGAGATTGCTGAATCCTGCTCTGTGGTTGCTTGTCCTTTAATTACCAATGTCATCAGAAAAATAAATTGCACTGTAATCTCCTATCAGTGGGTTGCATTGTATTCACCAGACAGAAGTCTCTTTTTCTTTTCTTTCAGTTGAAAAAATCATGCAGGTCTCAGGTGCACAACTCCTCAACACACCATCTGTACACTGTATTGTGTGTTCACTACCCCAAGTCAAGTCTCTGTCCATCACCATTTATCCCCCCTTTACCCTCCTCCACCTCCCTCTAACTCTCTCCCACCTGGAACTCACCACACTGTTGTCCATTTCCATGAGTTTTTTTCTCAACCCCTCCATCCCTCCCACCCACCACACCACCCCCACCTGACAGCTGTCAGCCTGTTCTCTATGAGTCTGTCTCTATTTTGCTTGTTAGTTCATTTTGTTCATTGAATCCCACAGAAATATCTTTTTCAGAACAGCGTTCCTTCACAATGTGGGTTGTGGAGGAGGTGGTACTAGCCTAGTTGCTTGCTCTGTGTCCTAGAATCTTGGTGGCAAAGGTTACATAGGGTCAACCCAGGCCAGATATCTATCTAGAACTGTCCTGGATAGGTTAATCTGGGACTTTATTAATTCAACAATAAATGTCCACCAAGTCTGTGTATGATAAATATATACAAGTATAAAATAATAGTTAATACTTATCAAGTATTTGCTATATGCTAGGCATGAATCTTATCTTATCCCGTGAGTAATCCTATGGGGTCATAACAGCTGAGATTTCTTAAGTCTTCACTATGTGCCAGGAATTATTTCAAGTGCCATCCATGCACTAACTTATTTATTTAATCCTCCCAATAACTGTATGATATGGGTACAATTTTTCAACTCATTTTATAAATAAGGAAGTTGAGGTACACAGAGAGGTTAGGTAATTTGCTCAAGGTCATACAGTTGGCAAGGAGTGAAGCTGGGATTCAAACCAGCAGTCTGATTTTAACTCCCAAGCAATAAACTACAACTATCTGCACAAAGTGGATGTGGACCAGTGAAAACTTCCAGTTCCTTCTGTGGCTAAGGAAATGATTGCTGCTTACATATCTCAGAGCATAGTCTGTGTCTCAGATTCTGCTCATTCTCGCTGTGGCCCCCACACTCTTTTGCCACAGGTAGCCTGTGCAGGAAAGGTGGTGGTTCTTTAAGGGGACTTGTTACTATCTGGAGATTTTTCTCCATTTCTGCTAATGTAATTTCTCAGGTTTCCTTTTAAATATAGTCTTTTTCTGTTGATTTCTATGGAGATTGGCTCTCCCAATACTTTCTGCAAAATACCTGTCTCTAATTGCCAAGAAACGCCTCTCTCTGGGTTTGTTTACGTGGCCTCGCAGCTCTGTCTGCTCAGGCCGTGCCCTCCATGCCCTGTCTCTGTTCCTCTCCTCAATTAGCATTCTGCTACATTAAGGCTGTGAAAAGAGCCATATTTCTCTGCATTTGCTAGGAAGGAACATTTTAATATTAGGATTTTAGCTACAAAGTGAAAGTGCAATTGGGCACCTCTCCTCGTTACTGGGCAGGGTCTGGGCCCAGGGCTGTGTGGGTAAAGCTGGAGACAGTGAAACAAAGGGAGGGTTTAAGATAGGAGAAGCAACAGGAGAGGAAAAATCAGAGAAAAGGGGACCTTGGAGACAGGTTCAGGGGGTTAGCTCAAGTAGAGCGGCTGCTGTCCATTTCTCCCCTGGTTGCTGGTCTCATGGAGACTTAGAGTTTAGGAAAAAAATAGCAAAGATACAAGGCATGGACGTGCTCTAACAAATGCACCATGGCTCCTTTGTCTTGAGGCTTTTTATCTCTCTTTGGTCTGCTGGAATCCTAGGGAAGCTCCCAGGGGAGGGTCTTAGCAGACTATTCATTAGCTTTTCAGGTGTGTGTGTGTGTGTGTGTGTATATATATATATATATATATATATATATATATATATATATACTTCAATATGCTGAGTCATCAAAATGTGTGTGTAGAGAGTCAGGAGTTATTTTCTGGTTAGGTTCATTTTTAAAGAATGTCTGTCCGGGGCAGTCTAAAATAGGTAAACCATTTGCTCCTAAGTGTCCTTGGTTAGGGAAGATAAAACCTTGTGATTCATTAGCTGGCTGTAAATTGCTGATTGTTTGGCCTTGTTTAATAATATTGCCTCAGTTTCCCTTATTCCACTCATCAAAGAGTCTTCTTAGCTTCTTACTGTCCTGCCTCATCATGATATAATTAAATCTTCCCCCCTAGTAATAATAGCTTAGGACTCTTCTGATTCATTGTAGGCATTTTATCTCCAATATCAAGTAGGTTACATAAAAAGATGGGAGTACTGCCTTCTACACTGAGACAGAGTAGGAAGAAGAAATGGAAATGGACTTCGGTGTCAAGTAAACCCGGGTTTGCATCCCAGTTCTAACATACACTGCCTGTGTGGCCTTTGACCACTTATTGAACCTCTAACATTTCTTCTTCCATAAAGCAGAGATAACAACATCTCATAGAATTTTTGAGGATCAAAAATGATAGCAGATATGATGTTCCTAGTCTGGTGTTGACTAGGTATGCAATTGTTTTTCTTTTATTTCATCAAATTTCCTGTTCTGCAATATTTAACTGTTATACTTAAACTCTCTGGAACCTATTTTCCTCATTTTTTAAAAAAATGAGGTGTTAGGATAAGTAGATTGCCACAGTCTCTTCTAGTGTTAAATGTTTCCTATATCAATATTTGTAAATTTTCTAAGTGCTCTCCTTGTGCTACTCATGGGATCCTCTTATCAACCGTTTGAGTTAGGGCCTGTTATAATTCACATTTTACAGGTGAGAACACTGAGACTCAGGAAGAAGGAATAACTGGTCAAGCTGGAGAGTCTGCACACCAGGACTCAGAGCCACACTCAGTGGATGCCTAAGAAGTGGCTTCCTAGCAATTGCTCTCAATGCTCTTGAGCGTTCAGACCATGTGCCACCTACACTATGACATGGTGGGATGTGTCCTGCACAATAAGTTTACTAATGAGGCACAGGTCCAAAAAGATAGGAATTTCACTGTAACGATAGGACAGTGCTCACACAGGACACAAGCAGGTGACAAGGAGTTACCAATTTGCTAAATGATTGGCTGGATAGCTCACCGACTACTTGCTCAGCGTGGGCTGACATTGCATATGGAGAGCATTCTGACTAAATTGACTGCTGAATGAAATATCTGGCAAACGTGTATCATTTTTTTTTTTTTTTGGTGATATCGGGGCATCCATCTAAAGCAGCCCTGCTCCCTTAACAAATTTCTTGCCTCTAATATGCTATGGGTTTGGAAACCAGCTAAGCAAACTTGTTAGAATTCTGTTTGAGTTAGAGAAAGAATGTTCTGAGGAAGTGCCTGAGCAGCCCTTGGAGAAGTGGTAGGGCTTAGAGACTGTGACATTTCAGTGTCATCAGAGAGGAGGAAAATTACAAATTATTTATAATAATTTGAAGTCTATCAAATGTTTATGTTAATTAGAATATGCACTACATAGGTGTATATGTCTGCTACACCCACATTCAGCTCTGCTTAAATGTTCTATTCCTTGCTGGTCTCAAATGTAGATGCAAATAGTAGCTATATTCAATTTTCTCACATAAATTGCCTAAAACTTCAGGTACTGACTCCTGGTCATTTTATCAGCATACTTCTCAGGAACCCACATTGGCACTGCAATTATTGGCTGGTAGGAAGCTGGTACCTGCTTTCCTGAGCTCTATTTTTTCTTCTTCAGATGTTATAGCTTAACAGTGGCACAGATACACTCATGTACTTAGGTGATTCTAATGTTCTATTTATTTTTAATTTATTAAATAAAAACTTACCCATCAGTAGTGTTCCAGATCCAGTTGAATTTTTATTTCACCTTAAAACCTTAAAACCACCAGAAAAATTGTGCTGTAAGACCCTGAATGGCAGTCAACATCTCTCTTCAAAGAAACTCATAATACTTCTCAAATATTAATTAAACCCACCACAGAGTACCCCAGTCATATGTGGCATTTTATCTTTCTTTTTTTTAAATCTAGGCAAGCAAGTAGGTGAAAGATTTACATGTAAGAGGAAAATGAAAACTTCTTGAGGAAATAAATTTCAGTTCTTATATACCAAGGGCATCTACTCCCTCTTAATAAAATGATAATCTAGTACCTGATTGCATTTGGCTGCTCATCTTCTTACATATAGAGCTGTTGATTTAGTTTTCCTTTCCACAGTCCTTATTCTCTCAGCATGGGCAAAAAACACTTGTTTCTTGCTTTCACTGTGATCAGACTCGGTAAGGCTGTGGTCCACAGGGGAACTTTGACACTTCCGAAGATAACAAGAATGTCACACCCTGTGCATCTAGTCCACTGGCAACAGAAAGATTCTAAGCTGGTTGAGTCCCTTGGACGTAACAAAACCTGCGGAATAAGAGTTAGGGTGTAGGCCTGGCTTGGAGTTTTGAATTGCACCTTGAGGTCATGCAAGGAACTTAGAGGGATGGGGCACAAATAAAGGCAAGGGTGCAGGCAAAGGTGTGCTCATTCCTGCAATCTCCACAAAAAAGAAAGCTAAATTGCTAAACTTGAAACTGCAGTCTTTTTCTCAGAAGTCCTCGGACTCACCCAAGCAGTAGTACCACCCTGATAGCAGAAGTTGGCTGCCAGTCTGCGAGAATTTTTGGCTGGCTTTGAGTCTGATTTAGTTACACCAATTCTCATCTCTCTAGACACATCCAGTCATGCCTCCTGGTGTCTTATGGTTTTCATGCTTACTGCGTTCAATATCTTAGATATGTCTTCTTCATCAATTATTATTATTTTGTGCATCTAGTCCAATATTATCACCATATAAATGTATTATTATTATTATCATCTCTGTCCTTAACAATGTAGTAGCTTAATCAGCAATTTTCAAGAAAGAGGTATCATATATAACAATAATAAAAATACCTTTCATTTGAAAAATACTTTTCACAACCTGTATCTCACATCTTGGATGCATTTCTTTCTTTGCTCATTTACTCACTCACTCAACCAAGAAACTTCTATGGTCTCATTGGGGATAAAACCATAATTAAAATATGGTTCTTGATTTCAAGGAGCTGACAGTGCAGAGAGGAGACAGACATGGAAGCAGATGCTGAGAATACAAGTGCTATGCTGGAGCTGATCCTCAAATCATTTTCTACTCACAAGAAAAAGGCAAAGAGCACAGAAAAACCTTCCCAAGGTCACACAGCTAGTGACTTGAAGAATAAAAGCTGAAATTCAGACCTGTGGCTATTAAGAACTGCCATCCAGTTCTCTTTAGACCAGTGGTTTTCAAAATGTGGTCCAACGAGCAGCAGTATTGGTAGAAATGCAAATTCTCAGACCACCCCCAGACCTACTAAATCCAAAATTCTGGAATTGGAGCTCAGAAATCTGTATTTTAATAAGCCTCCCAGATGATTTGGATGCACACTAAAGTTTGAAAACCACTGCGCTAGATCAATGCTTCTGAAACTTCAATGTGCATAGGAATCACCTGGGGGGTTCGTTAAAAATATAGATTTTGATTCAATGGGTTTGAGGAGGAGTTTTTGATTATGCATTCCTACCAAGTTCCCTGGCTACGCCCATGCTGCCAGTCCTTGCTTTTGTCACAAGAATATATAGAAAATTAACACCAACAGAAAGTACTGGGTAAGCCCAGCTGATAAGAAATGTTGGGTTGTCAAGTGAATTTAATAAAATAATTCCCTTAAATACTAGTACAGGCAATATTCAGATAGATAGACTTTCAGGGCATAAAAGCTATCGAATAACTTACTGAATGTGTATGTGCAAGAATGCACACGTGCATGTATGAGCATGTGCATGCAGGGATGCACATGCGTGCATACACACAAAGACAGTGAGTAAATATTTAAAGAAATAATATTACATAGCAGCACCTCTCTTACTGAGGTCATACAGATATTGTAACCAAACATAAAAAAATACCAAGAGGCCAGAAACATTTATCTTAGTGGTCAAAATAATTATCACAAAGTCCATAAATTTTTTACTGATAGATTAGTTCTTGAAATCATTATTTAGAGTTATTTATTTTAGACAAAACATAGTCACAGTGAAAACAGATTTGAAAGTGTCAATTGGATAGGCAGGTCAAGATGCTATAGGCAGGCCTTCTGATAATAAAGAAGTACAAGTTGACAGGAGGGAAAATGGTGTGTGTGTGTGTGCGCGCGCGCGTGTGCACACACACACAAACTAGCATATAAAATTTAGCAGACTGGAACCATTTAAGATATGAGAAACGCATAAGTAAACATCAACAAAGAACATTGTATGGAAAGCAGGGTGAAGTAATGACAGAAACATGAAGAAAATATTCTACAAACTAAAAAAAAAAAAAAAAAAAATGTTCCAGATATTTGGAAAACACGTAAAACATTTTAGATACCTTTTCTCCCAAATGGTAGAGTTCCTAGATTTAGAAAAAAATTTTTTTTAACTGGTTAAAGATGGTTAAAGATAAGAGAGATGGATAATATCTAGGAATTTTATTGATGTGGAATGTCAGTTTCTCTGAAATGTCTCTCAAGCATTATTGTAAGGGGAGGTTGTACAGTGGTGAGAGAAATAGGAACTATTGGAGTTGTATATTTGGACAGGGAAGGACCCAGGCAAATTTACTGTGGGCCTCTCAAATAGTTGAGAAGGGTATATTGGTCAGAATTAGTTCTAGCTACAAAACATGCAAAAGGTAGCTTAGACAGGAAAGGAATTTACTAGCTTCATGGCACTGCAAATCAGAATTAGATAGTCTAAGATGAGCAAGAATCAATAATGTCATCAAGGGTGCAAATTTCTTTTTATTTATTTATGTAAATCACATTTTTTTTCAATTACAGTTGACCTACATTATTATATTAGTTTCAGGTGTACACCTCAGGAATTAGATATTATATATCTTACTACATGATTATCCCATTAAATTTTATACCCATCTGACCCCATACATAGTTATTAGTATATTATTTACTATATTCCCTATACTGTACTTTACATCCTCATGACTATTATGTAACGTCCAATTTGTACTTCTTAATCCCTTTACCTTCTTCACTTAACACCCCACCCCCTTCCCTTCTGGCAACTATAAAAAACTGTATCTATGAGTCTGTTTCTGTTCTGCTTATTCATTTTTTTAGATTCAATTGTTAATAGATATGTATTTATTATCATTTTATTGTTCATATTTTTTAGCTTTTATTCATCTTCTTAAAAAAGACCCTTTATCATTTCATGTAGTACTTGTTTAGTGGTGATAAACTCCTTTAGCCTTTTTTTTTTTGTCTGTGAAGCTCTTTATCTGACATTCAATTCTAAATGATAGCTTTGTTGGGTAGAGTAATCTTGGTTGTAGGTCATTGCTTTTTATCACTTTGAATATTTCTTGCCACCCCCATCTGACCTGCAAAGTTTCTGTTGAGAAATCAGCTGACAGTCTTATGGGAGCTCCCTTGTAGGCAACTAACTGCTTTTCTCTTGTTGCTTTTAAGATTCTCTCTTTGTCTTTAACCTTTTGCATTTTAATTATGATGTGTCTTGGTGTGGGCCTCTTTTGGTTCATCTTGTTTGGGACTCTCTGTGCTTCCTGAACTTGTATGTCTGTTTTCTTCAACAAGTCAGGGAAGTTTTCGTCATTATTTTTTCAAATAAGTTTTCAATCTCTTCTCTCTCTCTTCTCCTTCCAGCACCACCATGATGCAAATATTGGTATGCTTGAAGTTGTCCCAGAGGCTCCTTACACTATTTTCTTTTTTTGGATTCTTTTTACTGTTCTGATTGGGTGTTTTTTGCTTCCTTATATTCCAAATTGCTGATTTAATTCTCAGTTTCATCTACTCTACTGTTGTTTGTCTGTAAATTATTCTCTATTTCATTTCTGTCTGGTTCTTTTAATGGTTTATATGTCTTTTTTTTTTTTTTTTTTGCTGTTGAAGTTCTCACTAAGTTTCTTGAGCATCCTTATAACTATTGTTTTGAACTCTGTATCTGGTAGTTTACTTGCCTCTATTTCATTTTGTTATTTTTGAAGAAATTTATCTTGTTCTTTTATTTGGGAAGTATTCATTGTCTCCATATTTTGGCTGCTTCCCTATGTTTCAATGTGTTAGGTAGAGCTGCCAAGTCTCCTGGACTTGGTAGAGTGGCCTTGTGTAGTAGGTGTCCTATAGGGCCCAGTGTTGCAGACTGTCCAGTCACCTGAGCTGGACACTTCAGGTATGCCACTGTGTAGGCTGTGTGCACATTCTTATTGTAGTTTAGTCTTGATTGTGGTTGGTGTCACTGGGAGGGATTGAGCCCCCTCCCCCCAGGCCAATCAGCTGCAAGGGTTGGCAGCAAATACAGTGGAGAAGCTGCTGTGCAGGAGCCTGTCCTAATGGAGCAAGACTTGCTTTGGTGCTCACCCAGTACACCCCTTGAGTGTGTTGCTTGTGGAGTTGGTAAGGTTGTAATCCAGTGTGCTCTGAAACTATCTACTAGCTGCACTGCCTCTGGAGCCTCCAGGGAGGTGCAACATTAGCCACCATCTGAACCCTGCCTGGGACCACCCAGCATGAGTTACAGAGAGATCTGCAGATGGCTGTTACCTGTGATGGGCTTGGAGGTGCCCAGGAGAGGCCATGCTGCAAACCAAGGCCAGTTGCCACTAGTGCTAGGCCTGGTGCCACTTAGAAAGAAGTACAGGGATGCAGATGCCAGATGCTGCTTGTTTGGAAAATGTTAGAAAGTCCAAAGCAAGAGGCAAGGGAGGCCAGTTCTATGGAAAAGCAATGGGAAACAGTTTGGATGGGCCTACAAATTGGGTGGGTGGGGTTTCAGGGAATCAACAGGGCAGGACAAACAATATGAACAAGGTTGACGGAAACTCAGCTATGGTGCCCACCTGTGCAGGGGATCTCAGAAAAGGAGCAGTGGGTTCTGCCAGCACTTTTGTCTGGCAGAGAGCTGCCTCCCTCATTCCCCACCCTCCTCAACCCCCATCCCTCAGTTTTTGTCCTGAAACCAGATAATTTAGTTCCTCCTCATATATCCCTGGTTCCTTTCAAGCTGTTGCCCCAGTGCTGGAGCTCAGAGGGAGTGAGTCTGAGTTAGTCTGTGCATGGGCCCTTTAAGAGGAACTACCTGGGACTCCAGCAGCCTCCATTTCCCTCAGCCTCAGTCTCCACTAGTTTTTACAGAAGTTATGGGAACTTCTCATCTCAGCACTGGGATCCAGGTCTGGGAGACCTAGTGTGGGACTGAGACCTCCGCAGCCAAGATAGCCCTTCCAATTTTAAACCACCACATGTGGGTATGTGACCAGCTTATTCTGTGTTTCTACCCCTCCTATGGTTAAGATGTGGCTTCTTCTTTAAATCACTAGTTGTAGGATTTCCATTCAGTTAGATTTGAAGTGGTTCTGAATGATGGTTGTTCTATAGTTTAGTTGTAACCTTGATGTGGTTGTGGAAGGATTTGAGTACCACATTTACCTATGCTGCCATCTTGACCTGAAGTTCCAGATTTCTTTAATGTTATTATTTCATCGTCCTTAACCTTATAAAATGGTGGCTGAACTTCCAGACATTGAGTCCAAAACTCAGGCAAAACTACGTTTTAAGGGCTCAAGAACATACCAGCTGAAATTATCTCTAAAAAAAGCCACTGTAAGTTGTACCTAGAGAATTAATTTTTTTGTCTCTTTGGCCAGAACTGGGTCATCAGGTCATTCCTGAATGATGGAGGTGTGGAACGTTATTTTAAATTGGAAACATATTTCTTGAATAAATTCAAGGTTTAATTGGTAAGAAAAAAAGGGTAGCATAGATGAATATTGAGTGGACAATTAACAATGTGTCTTAAATGAATTTTTGGAGGAAGTGGTATTTCAATAGTGAATGAAAGAAAAAAAGAAAGGGTGAGTAAATAATGCAGGAGTCCAAGAGAGGTTTGAAAGCATGAGTGAAAAGGTTATATTATTTGGATGTTCATGGAAACTATTATATGACCTCAGGGAAGGGTCAAATTGCTAATTCAAATCAAAGTAAAGCTTCATTGTTGAGATATAGAACATGTCATTTGGCCTGCTTCTCTGTACCCCAGGCTATTTTGAAAAAGAAACTCAGTGTTGAGTGACAAATGTTACATATTTATTTGACACCTATTTATTAGTAAATCATGCAGCTTCTCAGTGTAGTTTAATTTGAGAGATATGGTAGAAAAGATCTCTGGGCAATTCATGATCTATTACAAAGAGAACCTTATGATATGACATTACTTTAACCACCATTACAAGCAAAATGAGAGCATCTTTGCAGTTTTCATCGCATCTTCTGCTTAGACCAGTGAAATCTATAATATATATATAACAAATGACTACATTACATAAAAAAAGAAGTGAGACTTTGGGGACAGCTTACAAAATCACATTTGAATCAGATGAGGAAGATTTCACCAAGCAATGCAGAGACACTCGAAGACCCTGCATTGTTAGGGAACTGCCCAATTACCTTAAAAGACTTGTCAGAAAGATTGGCTCACCTATTTTTATAAAGGAAAATGTTAAAGAAAAAGTAGATGAAGTAAGTTTTCTCAAATGCTGCATTGGCTTTCTGCTTTAATTCTGATTCAATTATCTAGAATACATAACTCCCCAAGTCCTTTGAAATAATTGACCTTTTACCTGAATCTTCAAGCAATTTTTCCCCATCACGCTGTGTTTTGTGAACATTTCCCTCCTTTCTCTCCTGCAGATAGTATGAATAGTCCAATTTTATTCATTTCTTGACAAGTAAAAAGGTGCCAATCTCTCATTTCACCTCCATCTAAGCAATGTTGAGAATTGTTCCTCTCTGACTCAATATGTGTATGTTGGGGTGGGGTGGGGTAGAGGAAGGAATGAAGACAAAATGAGGAAACGACGTTAAGAACATGTCGCTCCAGACCCTGAGAGCAGTCAAATCAAGCTGCCAGCTGCAACAAGAATCTCTCTAATAAGGAAATTAGAGCATGATCATTTCTGGCTATGTGACTCTGATCCTAAATAGGTTTTACAAATAGATTGTGATTGAACTTGGAAGCATAAACAAATTGGCTCTGCAGAATAAAGGCTGAACTACATTTTGGTAGAAGGACTAAATGCTTTTATGGGAGGCGCTGTGGGAGAACGGAGGGCTCCTTTAATGACAGCATATGCATTTCTGAAACACACCAGCTTCCGTGGCTTCTCTTTGGAGAGTCAGGTCTGATAAACTCAAAAGAAAGTTTCCCAACAGGGTCCCTAAGAGGACAACTGATAAAGGAAGGGAATGGGCAATGTGTATTGGAAATTCCCCATTCAGATTAGATTTGAAGGGAGGAGAAGTGCCATTTAAAAATAATAGATTTTAAAATATCAGTAGCTTATAAAATTCTAGTCAGCTGTCTCCCTTGGACATTTCTTTTGTCTCTTGGAGGGTTAGGGATAAAGGTTCTTTAAGCTATCTTAATACATTTTCACTTATAAATATTCATGCCATGTTCCGGGTGCCTCCCCAGCTGACTCAATGCAGGCTCCCCACCCTGGCAAGCCAGTGGTGCTGGAGGAGATGCTAAATTCTAACAAGGCCCTGGGTCAGACTCAGACATCCCAGAGCCATTTGAAAACACCAAAGACTTTTCAGTCAAGATAAAGTGTGATAAATGTCTGTGTGTCCAAGCTTATATTCCACACTAGAGGATTAGCTTTCACTCTCTGCAAACTCTCCCAGGTGTTATAAGTAGTCACGGTTTTGTGTGTTTTGTGCTGCACACAGTGAGAAACAGATCTGCCGATTGGAAAGATGCTCTTTTTTATTTCCCTTTCTCTAAATCCTTTGGTTACTTGCTAAGACCTGATCCATTATTGAGTACATGTCAGCAACATCTCTGATAGCACCTTTAGAAACATAAAGCATTCGTTAGACCGAGTGGGAATCACAATGGTCATTGGCTTGTTGAGTCGCAATTTAGATCCAGGTCACGCACAGTGTATTCCACTGTCTCAAAATGCTTACACTATGAAAGTTTTCCTACAATCTAAACCTGGATCCTTTTGTGCCAACTGTTCTCCCCACATCCCAGGTATATTATAGGGAGAAAACGAAGTCTAGAGCTGTGTTTACTCCTCCCTTATTGGGATATGAGGTATCTCACATTCCTGGGGCCTGAGTGGTTAATTTCTCCCAGTAAATGCTTTCTAGGGTCCACTGAATGAGTATACAGAGCTTATGTTTACACCTAAACACAAAAATATCTTCTTAAAGTATATAGAGAAATTAAATATTTGGCTAAAAGAAGCTTATATTGTCTTACATTTTTATTACAGAGATACTTTATTTTCATTTATGATTCAACTTAAAATAGGTATTTAGCCCTAATATGTGATTCTCTGCTGATGCTTTTTCTGTCAAGCATATAGAAATTTATAAATGATTCACCAGGTGAGCTCCTTATTTGAATAAACCTCTTAAATTAATTCATTGTGAACATAAAATTTCTGCTCTCCTTACTCATGCACTCAACTCAAATAGTTTATTTTCTTTACAATGTGTTTTCCTTAACAAGCACAGCAGAAAATACATTACACTGGTCCCCTATTACCTAGATTCTAGACATAGCTCTTTCACAAATGGGTGAATCTGGACAAGTTCATACATAAAGGATGGAGTTATGCCAGGTGCATTGACGGTGGGCTTCTCAAACTTTACCTCATGTATTAGTCTCTGTTCCAGAGAAACAGAACCAGTAAGAGAAAAAAAAATTATCTATCTATCTATCTATCTATCTATCTATCTATCTATCATCTATCTATCTATCTTCATCATCATCATCGTCTACCATCTATCTATATAGAGAGATTTATTTTAAGGTATTTGCTTATGTGATTATGAAGGCTTGTCAAGTCCCAAATCTGCAGGGTGGGCTGGCAGATTGGAGACCCATAGAAGAATTGCAGTTTGAGTCCAAAGATGGTCTGTTGATAGAATTCTCTCTAGGGGGAGGTCAGTCTTTTTTCTATTAAGGCCTTCAATTGATTGAATGAGTCCCACCCACATTATGGAAGGTAATTTGCTTTACTCAAGGTCTTACTGGTATGAATGTTAATCTCATCTAAAAGATTCATTTACAGAAACATCTAGAATATTGTATGGCCAAATATCTGGATACCATGGCCTAGCCAAGTTGACACATGAAATTAACTGTCACATCATGTATATGAATCACCTGGAGAGCTTGTTAAACACAGATTCCAGTGGTCCATCCTCAGAAATTCTGATTCTAATTTGCAATTCTAATAAACACCCAGGTAATGCTGATGGAGCTCCTCTAGGTATTACTTTTTGAGTAGTATTGTTCAAGGTATGCTATTGGATGATCATGGTCCAGCATCTTCTACAGATGAGGAAACTGAAGCCAAGAGTTATGAATGGACTTGTTAAAAGGAGTGTATGTAATTCTACTCCAAATCTTCAGATCTTAGCTCTTTTCAAATAACATACTGCCTGACATGTAGTACAAATTAACTTTCTTAGGATGAAATTTAGCCTTGTAACTGAAACTTCTCCCAAACCAAATGAGCTAGTGGAATTTTTCATGGAACTTGACACCTAATTCTAAAATTCATGTGGAAGATTAAAAGGCAAGGGTTAATTAAGGCAATTTTTAAGAAGAATGAGGGAAGACCCAAACTACCACATTTGTAAGTATTTTATAATACGATAGTAATTAAAGCAGCATGGTTTGACAAATAGAATACTGGAACAAGTCAAGAACCTATTGTCAAATCATAAATATTTGAGATATTCATGACAGAGTTAGCATAATGAGGAAAAGATAAATTATCAATAAGTACTGCTAAAAAATGCCTATCCATGTGAGAAAAAAATACACTTTCTACCCATACTGCACTTAGAAATAAATTTGAGATGGATCAATGTAGAAGCAACATTTTAAAACTTTTAATAGAAAATGTAAGATATTTTTATATGAAGGCAGATAAATATTTCTTAAACAAGACATAAAAAGCACAAATGATAAAGTAAAATAATAACAATAAAGTTAATATTTATTGAGTTATTCAATGTGCTACACAATATTCTAAGTATATTACATATACTATCTCATGTAATCCTTATAAAAACACTGTGAGGCAGATATTATGATGATCTTCATAAAAGACAGGTCTGGAGAGACTACAGACTTCTCTTCCCTAACCTGTGCAGTAAGTGGTAGAGGTGTGAGTTGATCCCAGGCATTCTGGATTAGAACCACTGCTTTATACTACCTCTCAAGAGAGGGAAGTTGACTATGTTCAAGTTAAAAAAATAGGTATCACAGAAACTAAAAATACAAAATACTAGAAGAAAATATTTTAGTGCATATAATCATCAAAAGGTTACACACACACACACACACACACACACACACACACACACACTGATATGAGAAAGATACAACCCAAAAAGAAAATGGGAACAGATTATGAACAGGCACATTATTGAAAAGGAAACTCAGTTTGGCAATATCTGCTAAAGTAAAAGGTGCACATTCCCTAGAACCCAAGAAATTCTTTCTATACACAAATAGAGTTATTGCAGAGTTGTTCTAGCAAAAAATGGAGATAATAACTCTAATAAATGGTTCTATACACTGTAGGATAATTATATTTTGGAATATGAAGTGAAGTAGATCTAGCTATATCGACACAGATAAAGTTTAAAAAAATCCAATGGTGTGTGAAAACACAAGATGCTAAAAAATGACATATAGCATATGATAATTCTTTAAAAAGTCTAAAAATCTCACCAAATAATGCTATATATTGTTATGGGTGCATAACATTGCCATAAGGATATGGATCAACTTCCAGATAATGATTACCTTTAGGGGTAGGAGGTGAAAAAAGGAGAGAGTGGTGATGAGAAGAGGAATTTAGTTATGTCTAATTTATCTATTTAAAAAAATATCTCAAGTAGACATGCCAAAATATTAAGATGTGTTAAATCTGGGTGGTGGGTACTTGAGTGTTTTATCATTTCTTATATATTTGAAACTGTCCATAATCACCTTTCAAAGAAATAAAAATACCATCCCACAGTCATTATTTTTAACATACAATTGTATTGTTTTTTTTTTCTGGAGAATAATATGCCTTGGTGTTCTTCTTTCTGCATATACGGTAATTGCTTCTTAGGTATCCTTTTCTACATATTATAAAATCTTAGAGTAGGAAGAAAAATTAGACGGCATTTGTCCAAATCTAACTCTTCACACCAGCACTTGTGGATTCAAATTGGTCTTCTAGGTAAAAAACAAAACAAAACTGTCCAACCTATGAGGGAAGGCAGGGGGTGAGGGGGTAAGAGATCAACCAAAGGACTTGTATGCATGCATATGAGCATAACCAATCGGGGGACTTGGTGGGGGAGTGGCCGGGGAGAAGTCAATCGGTGAAAAATGAGACATATGTAATACTTTAAACAATAAATAATTTAAATAAAAAAATACTTTCTCAAATTTTCTTTTATGCTTAATAATCTGGAAAATATGGTTTTTGTTAGCTGAATTTTTGTTAAAGACAGAGTGAGGGATGATAGAGAGATAGAGCTAGAGCTAGAGCTAGAGCTAGAGCTAGAGCTAGAGCTAGAGATAGAGAGAGATTTGTTGTTCTATTTATTTATGCAATCATTGGTTGCTTCTTGTATGTGCCCTGACCAGGGATCAAACCCACAACCTTGATGCATGGGGATGATGCTCTAACCAACTGAGCTACAGGGCCAGGGCAGATAATAAATTTTTTAAAAAGAAGAACATGAAAAATTATACTTTAATACTATGCTGAACACATAATTTTATCTATAATGACACAGAAGGCTGTGATAAATCTCAGGGTCATCCTCATAACTATCAATTATCATTATTTTGGTAATATGTGGAAGCGCCAATTGAAAGAGATCTGATTGGCAAAATGTCAGATAATATGGCATAAAAGGAATTCAGAGAGAGAAGGGAATTATCATTTAAGGTATTATGGGAAGTGCTTTAGATATATAATTTCATTTAAATATTGCAGCAATCCTGTACAATAGATATTGTTATTTCCATTTTTTTTCAAATTAAGGTATTGAGGTTCAGAGAGATGAGGTAATTTGCCTTAATTCTTGTTAAGAAAAATTATCCCAAACCTGAAAATAAGGAAAAAGATGCCTGCATGTCCTTCATATTAGAGCTTTATCTAATTGGGGCCCACAGATTATAAATGTTTTAAGGGAATGTATCTTTGTTTGACTTATATTTACT
Organism: Cnephaeus nilssonii; assembly: GCF_951640355.1. NCBI lineage: Eukaryota > Metazoa > Chordata > Mammalia > Chiroptera > Vespertilionidae > Cnephaeus > Cnephaeus nilssonii. The sequence goes on along the minus strand of NC_137074.1, from coordinate 70,547,957 downwards.
GTTGATTAGTGCCAGGCTCTGTGAAGCTCTAAGGTAACTTGTACTTTTTGTCTAATACAAATGATTTCATTCCAGCAGAAAATATATGTTCCAAAGGTATGCATGTATCTATCATCTATCTATCATCTATCTATCTATCTATCTATCTATCTATCTATCTATCTATCTATCTATCTATCTTACATAAACTTTGTTTCTCCAATTCTTGAACCAGTTTTACAACGCTATTGCTTCCTCATTAATAGATTAAATGAATTTTAATCTTTGTTCTTTATATATTTATGTGAGAGTCAAGTTTTTACATTGTTAACAATTATACTTTGACAATTCCACAGCTAAAGCCAGGGCAGATAATAAATTTAACTCCAGGGCACATGCTCTTGCTCCCACATCCACTCTTTTTTTTTTTTAAATTTCTTTATTGATTAAGGTATCACATATTTGTCCTCGTCCCCCCATTCCCATCCCACACCCCTCCCCACACATGCCCCCACCCCCCTATTGTCCTTAACCGCTGGTTAGGCTCATATGCCTGCACACAAGTCCTTTGGTTGATCTCCCCCTTTACCCCCACCCTTCCTTACCCTCCCCCCGAGGCCCGACAGTCTGATCCATGCCTCCTTGTTTCTGGGTCTGTTCTTGTTCATCAGTCTATGTTGTTCATTATTTCCCCTAGATGAGTGAGATCATGTGCTATTAGAAATACACTTATAAGAACCGAAAATGGGACAAGCAATAATGGTTATGGTGACAGGCAAATGAATCAGTGTGTAGTGAGTTTCTTTCTGGGCCAACAGTTCTTTTGAGACCCAATTTCAATGTCCAACAGTTCCTTATGTGTACATGTCAGCACTGACATTTCAGTTCTGGATGGTGGACAAATGGTGGTAATGCAGGTCCGACTCTGTCCGGTTTGGTCCTGGGCAATCTGCAGTGATGCACAGCTGCTAACTGCTAGTATGGGAAGGCCACATCATCATCTTCCGTCTCTGGACTGCTTCTCTTCTGTCTTCATGGCTGGAGTAGTCCTGTCGATTCCTCTCTTGCTGGAATCCACATGGTCTCGAAGTTGTTTTCTGAAAATATACAAACATATTCTCGACCAAAGGTTAATAAAGGAATATTTTCTATAAATTTGACTGGGGATCCTTTTTCAATTTTTGCCCAAATGATTTTCCTCTGGCTTGTTTTGTCACCTTGTGTGTTTTTCATGGGTGTCTTGCTTTTAGCCTTACAATTAATTTTCTAAAGTATTAATTTTCTAGATGTAATTTACTTACAGGATATTTTTCCTTACATGACATTCCTCTACTATCCCCTCCTTTTTTGATTTAAATGTTAGGAGGCTTTTGAAAATTTTATAATGTAGTCTTGATGGCTTTTAAATTTTAATTTTTTGCACTATAATATTACTGTTTTAGGTTCATTATATGGTGCACAATTTTATCATGAGATGAAGTACCAATAAAAATTTTAGTTGACACTTTAGGAACACCTTTTTGTCCGGTACAATTAATTTTTCTAGAATATTCACTTGTTTCAACTAGCCAATTTAATTTGCCTGAAAACTTGACTACTATTTTACTGTCAAATTTATTACTCTAACAATAATCTTGTTTTACCCTGTAAATATTGGTGGAAGAGATTATTTGCCTTCTTGAGTAGGTCCTGAGCATTCCTGGTGGTAGGCTGGATTTAGATATCATAAACCCACTTCCCCACACCATGGGTACAAGGCAACTCAAACAATTCTTGTTGGAGTGAGAGGGCAGCTGCTGTCGGCCAAGTCTCTGTCGGTCACCTGGGTCCTGATTTGAGCTGGGCATGGGAAGCACAAAGCAGCCATGGGGGCAGGAGACCTCCCTCAGAAGGGGCTAGGATTCAGGCCCCTGCAATGTTGGGGGGGTGAGGGTCTGTGCCCCACCTCTGTTGATCCCCAAATTCTCTCCTGATGGCCCCTCTGCGACTGTGCCTGTCTTAGGTTGTTCCTTCCTTGAGGAATCTTACCCATCTCTGGCTAACCAGCCATCCTCCGGGGCCAAGCAGGGTGAAGTGAGGTTCAGTTTTGTCTCCTTGGTAGCCTATGCCCCCGTGGCCTCTATGCCCAGCACCTGCCTTGGGATCCCCTCGCCTGCTGGCAGGGCCCCAGCACTGATCACATATCTTTTGGAACCCGAGTTTCTTCTCCAGGGAGGGCTCAGTTCGCCCTACTGGGTGAGAGACAGATCCATGGCACCAGTCATCACGAGACTTCAACCTCGACATGAACAGAGAGCTCATGCAACAGCTGTGAGCAATTGAATTGTGAGAAGAGGGTCTCTCTTGGCCTAAAGGGTAAGAGGGACCCATATAGAATGCTCAGGTGCCCTCCCAGGAGGCCCTCTACCCAATGAAAAGGGTTAAATCCTTACATGACCTTTTTAAATTGCTGCCAGACATTCAAAGAATTAGTTTGTATGTTTGCTTGGGATAATTGTATATTATGCTGTAGTAATTCTAAAGTATCAAGAGACCACATCCACTCTTTTTGGCCACATGTTTTATTCTTTATTATGGAAAACCTCTGCTTAATTAAGGAGCTAGTCCTCTGAAGTGAAGGATGGGGGTGGGGGCATGGGAGGAGTAGCCAGGGAAAATGTCAGTGCTAGAAAAATAGTCCCAATTTTAATTTCTCTGAGATGTGGAAACAATAGGGAAAAATCCCATCCCTGGATGTGCATCTCCTAATATATAGAGACCTCATCACTGGGACCCATACAGTTGCTACTTCCTCTCTCCCCAAAATAGAGGGATAACATGGCTTATCCACAATTTTATACTATGTATTTTGTACTTCATAGTCTGGGTTGAATATAATGTGTATCATAAATAAGTAGAGACACTGTCTCTGTCTGTAATCTCTATCACCATCTCTATCTACCATCCGATTTCTAGTTCCATACCAAATTCCTATAATCAAAGGCATTGTACAAAGATAGCTTTAAAAACCCAAAAAACATACATTCACCAACATGTACCATGAAACACCACTCTTTCAGTGTAACAAGGGAAGGTGGGACTGAATTAGTAAAAATATGAACTATTTTTAAAGAATTTAAGTAGCATTATTTTTTAAGTACATATATGCTGGTATTTTAGTTATGAAATGAGACCCAGTATTTGTCCTTGGGGACTTAATTAAAGAGGAGATAAAAGTAGTATGTAATCAACTTATCAACAGAAGGAAGAAATGGGCATTTCTTAAGTGATTGCAAAGTTTGTTCTCTTAAGCAGGTTACACAATTCTCAATTTCCTTATAACCCTTTCCAGATTATGAATGACACAGAAGAACCTTTCTTGATAAGAAAAAGCAATAGAATTCTTTCAAATTCAACGCAGGGATATATGAACTAAGGAGGTTTCAATTCTACATTTCCGCCCTTATAGATTTCTTCATTAAACGAGCTAATTGGCTTAGTCCACATCCCTGGTAACACCGTCTTGAAGTAAAGTCTTGGACAAGGTCTCCTGGCAACTGGCAACTGGTGGCCACTGTCCTTTTGCCAAAAAAGGGGGCCACTGTTGTCCCAGGCAGAGCCCAGAGGACCCAGGCCACCGTCTGGCAGTGCTGCCTGCTGATGCTAATTATCCTAGTCTGGGGAAGTAGGAGGAGAGAGATTGATGCCAAGTTCTTGCACAAGGTCAAATGTTTCTGGAGGAAGGGGGCCAGCTTTAAATTAGCAGTCATAGCGAGGTGGGAAGCTGGGAGGAGAAACACAGGCTGGAGATGGGGGTTGGGGATGGGAGAATCTGAAAATTAAAATGGAGACAGCAGTAAAAAGTAATTACTAACGCATTTCCCAACTTGGAAAGCCAGCCACAACCCACACCAGGGCCAGACTCGGAGTTCTTGTGTTCCAAGGAGGTTGGAGCGGCTCAGTCACAGGAGAGGACGGTGCAAGCCAGCTGCCTGTCTCTGGCTTCAGAGCTGTGCTCCCTGGAAAGGGGAATTCATCTTGAAAGAGAAAGCAAAGGACATTTCTGCCTAAATTCTCTGTTAAGATAAACATTCTCCATACATTCCATGGGTCGATCTTTTAAGACTACTTAATAGCAAAAAAACAAAAAAAAATAATCTAACATCAAAACAAAGGAAAGGGAAACCTTTTTGGAAAATGTCGGCGTTTGTGAAACTACACTATCTCCCTTCTCTGCCATTCATCACCATCACGGAGGGAAAGACACTGGGAGGGAAGCTATCAGGAGAAGGGGAGGAGGAGGGGGAAGGGAAAGGAGAAGCAGTGCTCGCTGGTGTGGGGAGAAATTCATGATTGGCTTGACTGTTTGGGATTGACTGTTTTGACAGTTGATTTTTATTATTTTTCCCCCCATCAACTTCAGAACCATGACAGACAATTGCTGAACATCAAATTGATGGGTGAGTACTTCATCAGATCTGGTTGCCTTAACAACTAAAGTAGCCAAAAATGTTAAGACAGTCAAATAAGACTGATTATTTTTTATACAAACTGTGGGTGGTTGACCCTGGAATTCTTAGCCTAATCGTGCATATAAACACAGAGGCTGTATTAACAGATGCAAAGGCAGCCACGGGACGAGTGAGAAATCTGTCAGTCACCCGGCTGCCTCATCTCTACAATGTCACTGAACCGAATTCAGAGAAACACCGGAAAGACTCTGCATTGCTTCTGGGTGCTGGGTGTAACGGGAGGCAGCCAGCTTTAAAAGGTGGGAATTCTGGATCCTTTCAGTGTCTAGAAAAGAGACAAAGTCTGACTTGAATTAGAAAAACAGGTTCCCCGAGATTGTTGTCCAGAGGCACTGAATCATGCGAGAATGTCAGCAGATGACACCAGCCGAGGCATCATTTCATGGGGACTTGATCCCATGTGAACCAAAAGAATCCTACTTGATGAATTTTCTTTCAATATCCACAGATAATTGTTGTGCTGTGCCATAGACCAAAAGGGAAATTAAATTTCTCTCATAATTGGATTTGGTATTTGCAGGCTTGCCTGAAGAAAAGGGAAAGGAAATTCATTTTAGAGATTTTTCTAAAATCTTGAATTAAAAAAATTGTAATCAGCATATCAGGTACCTATCTGAATTCAACTCACCACATGCAGAGGGATGGATGTTGAAAATAATGACACAGGTTCAAAAGGTTCCTGCAGCTTCACTCTTATTTGTTTGTTTGGTTGGGATTTTTTTTCTTTTCATTTTCAGTTCTAAAAAATTATTATTTGATAGCTTGGTGACAATGCAGTCTGTGTTGAGAAAATAGGAATTGATTAAGAAGTGAGAGACTGTGAGACTGAAAATGAGTGGGGGAAAAAGTCTGCAGAGCATTTACAGTGTGATTTTCCAATACAGATTTGAGTAGATACCACATGCAGTTAGAAACAGATGTATTTCCAAGCCTATTGAATGAAGAATAATTTCTGAGTATCCTTCTTTTCAAAGAGATTCCAAGAAAACACAAGGCTAAATTTTCCATGTTAACACGACATTCATTTGAATGCCTAATTGCTTGAAACTTGAGTCAGTCTTAATTCTTGGAGGGCCTGACATAGCTAGCATGTAGCTGGATGCTAAAGAAGAATAGTTGCAAAAATAATTAATGAAAATAAAACATAAATTTCAGTTTGCTAGATTAATTAACAATGATGTTAACTTGATATATTGATTCTTAAATGAATCTGTGGATATATTTGAATGTGTATGTTTAAAACATAGTATCACATTTTCTTAGATAACTTTACATTTTACCTTTTATTTTTCTTATTTTGATTGATCCACACTACCAGCTTTTGGAGGTCAATATCTATACGTTCGTCTATGCTGACAAGTACACAGCCATGCCAATCCTGGCTGCCTTTTCCTTCCAGCTTTAATTGTTAAGAGCTGAACTTCTCTTTATACAAGAGTGGTCACTAAAAGAACAAGAAAAGGATGTAATTCAAACACAGACAATCCACTTTGAGGTCAGCAAATTATCTCTTTCTGGTGAACTTGATCCAGGAAATTCCTAAAGAATAAGACAGTGTTGACAGCTGACCTTGAAATGTCTTGAGATAGAAGTTGGAGAGGCCACAATGCTAGCTCAAGTTCTAAGAGAGCAAAAGCTGGGTCAGGTCACAGAGGCAGCGGCAGGTGAGCAGGGAGGGGGGAAATAGAAAGGCAGACAATAGTCAAGTCAGATAAACACAAGGGCACTAGAGCAGGACTCCATGACTTTCCTGCTGTGCAGTCACCAGGCTCTTCCTTCAGTTCTGGGGCAGCTGCTGTTTCTGCTCTGGGTTTGTTTTTCCCAGGTAAGTGAGTCTATATATCTTGCATCCAAGGGAAGTTGACTGAAAAAGCATTGTTATTCTCTATATTGCTATTGCTGAAACTAAAGCAGAAGGAGAAAGTAAAAATCATTCCTGAAAAGATGGATTGTATTACGTAGTTCATAGCACACAATAGAATATAGTGGAGCCAACACACATGCCCAGTCTTTTCTAAAATTGATGCTGATTTCAGTTTTTCACATTATGGCATTTTACAAACATGCCCCCCAAATCCTTTGACACCGCCTCCATCAAGAGGTGGTGCCTATGTATGTCCCCTGACCTTGAATCTGGATGGGAGCGTGTGGCAGTTCCAACCAATTGAGAGCAGAAGAAGCAACACTGTATGATTTTTGAGACCAGTTTAGAAAAGATTATGCAGCTTCTACTTGGTCCTCTGAGAATGCTTTTGGAACCCAGCCATCATGCTGTGAGGAAGCCCAACCCAGTCCATATAGAGAGACTGTCTGGAAAGATCCCAGGAGTCAGAGAGAGAGAGAGAGAGAGAGAGAGAGAGAGAGAGAGAGAGGTCTTGACAGCTCTCAGCTTTTGCAGGCCTCCCTTCACTCTCACTTCCCTCTTCCCACCTACCTCCACCACTATTCTAAGTTCAATCACTGTTTGACTGCAAGTCCATGAGAGACCTAAGCCAGATAGACCCAGCTGAGACCTTAGCCTAAATCCCTGCCCCACAAAAACTATAACTAAAATAATTGTTTTGCCCTAACCAGTTTGGCTCAGTAGATGGAGCATCAGCCTGCGGACTGGAAGGTCCCAGGTTTGATTCCGGTCAAGGGCGTGTACCTTGGTTGCGGGCACATCCCCAGTGGGAGGTGTGCAGGAGGCAGCTGATCGATGTTTCTCTCTCATCAATGTTTCTAACTCTCTATCCCTCTCCCTTCCTCTCTGTAAAAAATCAATAAAATATATTTTAAAAAATAATAAAATAAAATAATTGTTTTTAGCAAAGTTTTAAACATAGCAATAAACATTTGGTCAGAGCACTATTACCAATCATGTAGTAGGCTACACTCAGAACCAAAAGAGGCCTATCAGACATTGTGCTTCCTCCTCAGTGGTAGACGGGGCAATATACAATACGCTGCTTTTGAAGGGGATGCCCTGGCATGCCCTAAACCACTGGACCCCTAAAAGTTTTATTGATATGGTCGGTCCCTGGATCTTCATTAAATGTATCTTATACTATCTGGAGTCCGTGTGTCATACCAAGCCCTCCAAAATACTTGCCACTTATTGTTTATCTAATTTGATTAACATGATGTCACCAATAAAGTAGATGAATGCTTGGTTCTCTGGAATGCTCAATCAGGCTGGTCACTAAATTATGAGAAAGGGAGAGAGTTAACATAGCCCTGGGGCAAGATTATAAGTGTATACTGTTGTTTATCTCATATGAAGATCTGTGACTGCCTGCCATGGATAGATACTTTGCTAATTTGCTCCAGTAAAAAAATATCACTTCTGGTATATCAGCTACAGTGGGTCTGCTAGTTAATTATTTTTCACAGTCCATTCTTATACTGCAGAATCCATCTGGCTTTTGTAGGTACAAGACTGATGAATTAAATGGGAGTAGGGTGGTAAATAGGGGGTAGGATTCTGTATTATTTAGCTTATCAAAACTGACACTAATCTCTCTCATTTCCCCGGGGATGCAATATTGTTTTTGATTTAATGTCTTGTCCATAGTGGGGATAGGGCCATGTCTGAGGCTTCCATTTGGACTTTCCCATTATTAGATTTCTTACCTCAAGGCCCAGGAACCCATATGGAGCTTCTGTTAACTCTTTGCTCCAATTATACATTCAGGAACTAAGAAATGACTACTAGTTGGGTCCATACACTAAGTAGACCTACTGTAGCCAGGTATTGACCTTAACACACAGTTTTTGAAAATTCCCTTTCCCCCAAAACAGTATAGAGTTTCCTCAAAAAATTAAAAATGGAACTTCCATTTGACCCAGTAATCCCACTTCTAGGAATATGTCCAAAGAAATCAGAAACACCAATCAGAAATAATATATATGCACTCCTATGTTCATAGCAGCACAACTTACAATAGCTAAGATTTGGGAACAGCCTAAGTGCCCATCAACAGATGAGTGGATTAAAAAATGGTGGTACATCTACACAATGGAATACTACACTGCTGTGAAAAAGAAAAAAATTCTTACCATTTTCAACAGCATGGATAGACCTAGAGAGCATTATGCTAAGCAAAATAAGCCAGTCAGAGAAAGATAAATATCATATGATGTCACTCATTTGTGGAATATAATGAACAACATAAACTGATGAACAAAAATAGATCCATAAAGAAGTATGGAACAGACCAAAGAGCCTCAGAGGGAAGGCAGGGGAGGTTGGGAGGGGGGTAAGAGATCAATGAAAGGATTTATATGCATGCATATAAGCTTAACCAAAGGACACAGACAGTAAGGGTGCAGGGACATGTGCTGGCGGCGGGGAGGGGGGCACGGGGGCGGGGGGTGGGAGTGGGTGGGGAGAGGTCAATTGGGGAAAAAGGTGACTTATGTAATACTTTCAACAATAAAGAATTAAAAAAAAATTTCCCTTTCCCCAGTACATGATCCCCTAAGTAGATGATTGTAGATCCATCTGGGGAAGGACTGGGAGAATCATTACAGAAATACTTTCCATGATCCTGCAGGGTTCTTTTCTCATGAGACCTAGACTTTCTTTCAACAGATGGGCTCTGGGTTGAGAATTGGATCAGGCCCAGAAACTTAGCAAGAGATAGTGGCATTTTATTGGGGCAGTAGCCTTTAGTCTCTGTTTCTTCTTGTTGTATAACTTTGGAAACAACCTTGTTGCCTGCTCTGTCTGTCTTGACCCCGGAAGTGCTGTATTCCATTAACTATCTTCACAACACTACGTGAGTCATGACACCCGCCCCCAGCCCCCAACCTTGCCTCTCTTTGCAACAATTGAGCTTACTTTGCTTTTGATAGTTAAGTACTACTACTCGGCCTCTATTCTTTTAGGAGTCAGTCAGCATTTTGTATCTGAAAGTCAGTTCTGAAATAGCATCCTCCAAAATCAGTCCTGGTCTACAGAGGTCAGCCACCTTGGAGATTCTTAACAATGCTGGTGTCCCTAGTGAATCCCATTTCCTTTGAACTCTCCCACAGAACATAATAAGCTAACAGGTTTTCTGACATTGCATAATATAGCCATTTCAATATGCCCTAATTCCTGAACCTTTAAATCCCTTCTTCTATTATTTGCCCCAACAATGTTGGCATGTTTCTCAAGGTTCTTGCCAGCAAAGATGAGTGCTCCAATATCCATAAACTATTCTTTATCCAACTTTATATTCCATTTCTATTAATCCAGCACCTCCAAGAATCCAGTCCATTTATATTCTGCTAGGTCTTACCGGTAATGTTGGCTAGAATCTTTAGTTCTTTAGAAGAATCCCTTTCCTAACTTTGCAATTCCATCACTTCCCCAGCTGGATTATGTTATGATTTGACCCTAAGTTATTCTTCTTGTGATTATAAGGGGAGAGGGTAGATTATGAAGAGTGCATGTTGCAAGGTAGTGCCATCTACATCATGCTCAAGTAAGGCAGCCACTAATAACAAGGAATAGGCCTTCTAGGTCCAGAAACCAGCAGAATCTGAGGATTTAGACTCCTCATCCTAAATTTCAGGGTCCCACTCTTTCCCAAACAGGGCCATAACCTGTAGGAGACTGAAATTCAAAGTAAATTTCAACCTCCATGGAGCTCTGCAACTCTTATGCTTAAATCCTGGTCCTGATCCTCAGGTTTTTCTGCCTTCCTGATGCAGGGGATGAGAGTATCTTTAAATCCTGCAGAGGTGGCCCTCCGGCTTTCACACTTTGCTTTTATTGGTGGCTAGTCGCCTTCAGCCTTTCATCGACTTCCTCTAATGCATGGGTGAACCCTATCAACAATCAACCAATTCCGAAGTCCTTAATTACCATTTACCACAAAACTCTCAAATGCCAGAAATATTGTACATGCTAGTGCCATGCCCTTCCAGCAGTATCCCATCCCAGTTCACCACGGGTAGAAATTTTAATGATTGAACTGCAAGTACATGCCAAGGGCTGTTAATGTTTTACTGGTATCTCCCACCAGTGATGGAGTCATCATTGCCAGCTGGCCGAAGTCTGCTTTCTCAGGCATCTTCTGGCACCATCTGTGGCAGGTCAGGTTCCCTAGGAAACAGACTAAAATTCCTAGATTTGAGTGCAGGAGGTTTATTGGAGAGTACTCTCAGGAACAATAATCATAAAAGGTGAGGGGGAAAGGGCTGGGCCTAGAAAGAAATTAAACTGTCCTGCAATTACAACAGAAGCCTCAACCAATCTTACTAGGCTTCCTCGATGGGCCTTTAGAGTTGTCCTGCCCTGATACAGGGATGTTGGACCTTCTTAAACCACCTTCCTTCCAAGTCGAACATCCTGCCACCAGCCAGGGAGAGTGACTTTGGTGAGGTCAACTCTCTTTGGCTGTTGTTGTTTCCTGGAGAAGAGCTCAGCTGAGAGCTCCCCAGGATCTGGTGGGATGACAGACTTGGTCCTGAAAGAAGAATCTGGTTGCCACACCACAATATCCATTCTACCTCACAAGACGACTATTTTCCAAATATTCCTGAAAGATCAACTGCTTACCCCACACTAGACATAGCAGAGCAACAGCAAGGGTGGAATAAGAGAGAGGGAGACAAATGCTGCTCCAATAAGAATTTCTGGTCCTGACTTTCCTAATGCAATTCTGTGCACTTGGCATTACTGTACATGATCCCATAGCCCACAGGAAGCGGTCTTGGAAAGGGCACTCTATCCCAGGCTTTCCATGAAGTTCTCATGACAGATTAGGTACATTGCCCCAGTCCAGCTGGTTTACGAAGCAAAGGAAAGGGTACTGTCATTTTGTACTTAATAATAAGAAGTAGATACTTTGTTTTCATCCTGTTTCTGGCACAGAGCTTCTAGAGCCCTTGGAAATTCCCAGCCAATGAGAGCAATGAAGGTGTCTCTTGTTATGCTCATGAGATGACTTTTGAAAAGCCCTAAGTAACCAAAGGATGAGAACTGTTTGCCAGAGAAACCAGCAAGTGTTTAGAGGGTTGAAACTTTCAGTACTATCCCTCTAGCTCCAGGGAGGGGAGAAGGCTGAAGAGTGAGTTTAGTAGCCACTCGCTAATGATGTAATCAGTCATGCCTATGTAATGAAGCCTCCACAAAACCCCAAAAGGTTGGGTTTCCGAGAGCTTCCTGGTTGGTGAACACCTGGAGATTTGGGAAGATTGGCATGCCTGGAGAGGGCATGGAAGCTCCTTGCCCTTTCCCCATACTTTGTCCTGTGCTTCTCTTCCACCTAGCTGCTCCTGAGTGGTGTCTTTTTATAACAAACTGGCAATATAATAAATGAAATTCTGTGGGCCACTCTAGCACATCAGTAGAACCCGAGGAGAAGGTCGTGGGAGTCTCGGAACTCCACTGCATAGGTTGGAAGCCCAGGTGGCAGGACTTTCAGTTGGCCTCTGAAGTTCAAGGACAGGGCAGTCTTGTGTGGGATCTGAAGCTACTCCATGTAGATATTGTCAGAATTGAAGTAATAGCTTGGTGGTATGAAAAAAACCAACTTATATTGAAGTACCAAAGCAATAAGGTTTGGTCTTTTAATGTCATTTGGGCCATAGTCAAAGGATAAACAGCAAGGTGTAGTGGGAAAATCTATTGCCCTTGGGACCAGAAGATACACAAATTTGACGTCTAGTCCTGGTTTCACCACTCATTAGTTAAATTACTTTGAGCAAAATCACTTAACCTGTCTGCATCTCAATTTCTTCAACTATAAAATGAGTATAATATGAAAAAAATTGTGTTATATTCAGTTTACAGGTGGTTGTTAAAACCAGAAGGGCAATGTTTGTGAAATATAAAATATTATTATTGTTTTGGTTTAAAGGAGAATTTCTTTAAGGATTGTAACAAAGGCTCTAAATTGGCTTTATTTTTATACCTCACTAGCTTTGAATCACTAATGGGCAAATTTTTCCAAATTACACTTACTATTTTACCATAAAATGGTTGTTTTCTGCTCTCTACAGGATTCTAAAACTAAACCCAGAGAAACCTTTGCAGGTGTGACTCACTGACAATTAGTCTAAGGCTCTTTGGTTCAGAAACCTCCTCTTGATAGTACAGAAAGGACCAATTTCAAACAAATCACTTAATAATAGGAGAAGGCCATTTTCTGCAATAGCAAAACCATGAGTGATGCTCACTGAGTCTCCCAGGACAGCAATCCTCTGAAAGAGATAGAGAGAAGGAAGACAGAGGGGAATGACAATAATACTTTATATTCATATAGATTTTTTCCTTCACTGATTCCCAAGCATTTGACAAACTATAACTTGCTATTCCTCACATACCCATTTGAGGTTAAATAGGCAGCAAGTATTATCCCAGATTTCAAATAGGGGATTAAAAGTACAAAGAATTTTTGTAATGTTTTTATTGATTTCTAGAGAGAGGAAGGGAGAGAGATAGAGAGATAGAAATATCTATGAGAGAGAAACATCATCGATCAATTGCCTCCTGCATGCTCCCTACTGGGGATCAAGCCTGTAACCTGGGCATGTGCCCTGACCAGGAATTGAACCGGTGACCTCTTGGTTCCTGGGTCGAAGCTCAATCACTGAGCCACACCAGCCAGGCAAAGTGCAAAGAATTTAAGTGCTTTGTTTAGGGTCACAAACATGGACTAGTGATAAAGCTGGGAACCAACATGACACAGGACTCCCAGTCCACAGTCCAAATTCCAAGATCTCACTCTGCAAAACAATTTGGGTCTTTTGTTGATCTTTCTGAAGTAAAATCCTTGACAATTCATTTTGCCAAAGACAGAAGATACGATGTCTTTGTTCCTATATAATACTTGCTTTGGATCAAAGGCAAAGATACAGATTTTCAGGCATGATGAACTTTTTTTACAGTTCAGCAAAGCTCAGTGTGGGCAATAAAGAAGCCTTTTGTATGTGTGTTTAAGTTCCAAGTAAGACATTGATGTTCTTTCCTGGGGCTGAACACTCTTTGAATCCAACAGCAAGGCAGAGCCTGTGAACAAAACCCTCCTATTCACTTCAAACTGCAGTATCTTTGCGAAACATTCTTCAGAGAATTCCCAGCTTTGTTTAACAGATTACCAAGGCTTCTCTTCAAACCACTCCACTGACCCCTGTTCATCTAGTATCCTCAGTGTTGCTAGGAGAAGCAGACTGTCCTCACCACATTAAAGCTTTCTATGGGATAGAAGACAATTTTGCATTGAAAAGAAATACTCTGAAGAAAATTGCAAAAAGCCTTTAGGTACATATGCAGGCAGAAAAATCTATGAATCAGTAAAAAGAGAATTATTTCACCTTAACAAGACTCACAAACATTTAACATTTTAGAGCCGAGTCATTATGTGGGGAAAATGAAATTTTCATCCAGATTCCATTAAGTGTTGTATGTTCAGGGCATCCTGTGCTGGACTTCGTCAGAGTTCTGAGGACCTTCAGTTCAAGGTCCATGGCACCCATGATGCTAGGACATACCCGTAAGTGATACAGAATTTTTGGACTAGAACCCGGATTCTTTGTCTGCCAGAATCGAAGAATGAATCCACAGACAGAAAGTGGTATATCAAAGATGGAGATTTATTGAAGAACAAGTACAGACTTCCATGTGGGGAGGGGGAAGAGTCCCACTGGGTTTCCTTTCCCTAAGGCTTATAAAGGCTGCAGATCCTGGTGCCTTGATATCCCCTCTGATTGGTCACTATTCTCTTAGACCGGTTACTATAGTAACTTCTGGGCTCAAAGGTTGAACCTCACATGGGACATGTGAGGTTCTCCCTCCCTCCTTTCTTATTGTTTTCCTATTCCCTTTGGGCTTTCTTCTTCTCCTTCTGAATGAAGGGCTTCCTTCTCTTTATTTTGTAAATATAGACCTTTCTTGGCTACTTCCAGTTCCCTTGTCTTATGGAAATATACCTGTTGCTGCTCCCTTGTGTTATGGAGATGTAACTGCACCTGGCTTCCTTGTGTTATGGAAATGCACCTTCTCCCAGTCTGTGGCCCTGTGTTTTTTCCATGGATCCCAATTCTAAAAAATCCCTAAGCCTGACTGTATCCCCCTAAAATTCCTGCTTCATAAGGAAATAAAAACCTGTTTTTTTTAATTGGAAACATGGAGGAAGAAAGAGGGAAAGGAGGGGAGAGCGGAGGAGAAAAGGAACATTGTAAAAGTACAATTTACACCTCCACAAATTGATAACAATTTCTAAGTCTTACAATTAAATCAAACCATGCCCGGTTTCTGGTGCGAGTGTGAATGTATTGTGTTAAAAGACAAACTTTGATAGATCCTCCCTTCCCCCAACTGATGGACGGAGTATGAGGTAAACTCCACCTGCAGCTGGACATTCCTGAACACCTTATATGGACTGTACATTGAACCACCAATCAGCACCTGCCATATACCCTAAGCCCCCAATTCCTAAGTCCCTAGGTGCCTAATCATGTGCCTTACATGAAACCACCAATCAGTGTGTGCTGAGTGCCCTAAGCCCTGTCCCCTCCTTCCTCCCCTTAAAAGGCACTCTCACCTCGGCAAGCTCTCTCTCTCTCTCTCTCTTTCCCCTCTGGAAGGCGGCCGGCAGGGTGATCGCCAATAAAGCCTGTGTCCTGGTATCCCATGGTCTCCGGCCCTCTGTTTCATCTTTCAAACTTGAGGCATATTACAAATTTTAAGAGTTTGAGCATTTATCCATTCGAATGGGGCAAAAAAAGTGGTCAGGAGCACTGGCCAACAGAAGCCAGGGGAAATACATATAGAGAAAGTGCGGAAGCAAAGAGAGGAAACTATTTGATTTTTGGTTTTGGTTTTTGTAGCTTTCAGCCTACTTGGCTGTTTGTGACTGGGTTGTCCTTGGCAGTTTGATTTTGTAACCTGAGGCATTTACAGGCTAAGATTTTGGTTTGCTTACATTGTAAGCTGCCACTGCATTCGATTCATGCCGGTCTAATGGCCCCCTTGTTTAATGAATTTAACAGGAGTGTACATCTCACTTGACTGGACCGCAAGCCAAGGTACTCACCAGGCCTGTGACTTTAGGGAAGGCTTTTGATATTTATGGGCCTCAATTTCCTCATAAATCAGACATTGAGGATACTTAAGGTTCTTTCTAAAGGTTCCTCAATGATTAGTAACCAAAACAACAGATTCGCCCATACACCCTTCCCCCGTTCTACCCACCACTACCTTTTTTTCACTTCTTCCTTTCTGATCAACTCTTGGCCTAAGATAAGACCAGGATTCTTTCTAGTTGGGTAGTCTTGACATGTTGTTTCTTGCATTTTAGGACCTGCTCCTCTCTCCGGAGTCAGCCATCTCCCAGGAACGCGAGAGAAAGAGTACGTTGGGGAAAGGAAGGAAATGGTCCGTGTTGACCACTCACTCGATCCAGCAGGCCCTTTACATGCCATCTCCTTTGCTCTTCAACCCTGAGACAAAAATATTGTTAAGAACATTTTATAGATCATGAAATTGAAAGCCAGAAGAGATAAAGTGACTTGTTGAGATCACACTGTCCTAAGAATAGAGTCAGGACAGGCTATGCAATTTGTGGGGCCTGGGGCTGAGTGCAAAATTAAAATGTGGAGCCTCTTCTTCAAAGGTTATTAAGAATTTCAAGATGGTGACAGGAGAGCATTGACCCAAGTGTGGGGCCCTTCTAAGCTAAGGCCTTCTGTGGTCACACGGTTGTAATCCCGAGAGGCCAGCCCTGAGTATAGTCAGATTACAAACTCGCTCTCTGTGTACTCTGTCTGGATGTTTCCCCTTTGCCCCTGGTGACCCGCTCCAGACACCTCTCCACCATGCCCCAGGAGGCCGACCTTGAGGACCTGCCCTCTGGCTTGTGGTTTGGTCTGGCCAGTGGGAGGCACTGCAGGAGGCTGGAGGAGGCAGTGTGAGCTTCCTCCCTACCAGCAGCAGTTGGGTGGTTTCTGTATTCTGTCCACTCTCTTCAGCCCAGTGACCAACCTTGTGATCACAGTTACTGTGAATTTAATGGTTCCATCCCTACACCTTCAGGCCTAGGTTTCCCCTGTAGCTAATCCCAGTATTCTTCACCCCTTAACACTGCCCACACCTTTGAAAATGGCCTCTTTTTAATAGTGACATACTTTTCTACTATCGTTGTTTTAGCTTGCTCAATTCGCCCTTTCTTTTAGAACTGCAACCTAGTGTTTCTTGGGAGAACTCTTGTTCTGCCCCCAGGTACCCGGGGGTCATATGACCCAAGTCTGGTCAATCAGGGATTCCCAACCTCCCTCGCCACACTGACGCCTGCGGGATGCACATGTCTCCTGGGGACATTTCTGCCAGAGTTGGTGGAGGGGGTTGAGAGTCTGTCTCTTCCCTTTCCGGAGTCAGATTTTTTTTTTCTGTAAAGGGCCAGATTGTATATATTTTGGACTTTGCAGCCCACATAGGGTCCTGTCTCATAGCTCATTAATGTTGTACAACCATTTAAAATTTTAAAACCATTCTTAGCTTGCCATATGTGGTATTGAGGGGTGTACAAAAACAGGCAACTAGAGCAGTAGTTTGCTGAGCCCGTAAGGAAATAAAGGCAAAGAGCTGCTTGTAGTCATTGTCTCTAGTGGCTCAGCAGAAGCCAGCATGCATGTTCAGAGCAAGGAGAGAAATTCCTGGCAGCCTTAACTCTCCCAGTGGAGTCCCTAATATCCCGCTTCTGCAGCTTTCTTTTCTACCTGGGAGCCACCCAGCACTTTTCCCAGTTACCATGCTAACCTGGCCTGTTTCGGTTGAATTTCTGTAACTAGCAAATGACCAAATCCTGGCTAACCTATCTTTCTATGTCCAGAACCCACAGGCAGCTCGTCCCTTAATTCCGGTGGTCTCAGCAACTCCCATGCAGCCCGTGAACTCTTATTCAAGGGCCCCTGAAAAGACCACGCCTGCTGAATATTTCACACTGAAGACATACACATTTTTTAAGACAGAAAATGGGGAAAATAGAAAAATTTACCAAATATGAATGTGAGCTCTCTTTGTGCAAACATTGAGTCATAGCTCACAGTTCAGGCAGTATTGCTGTTTCTAAACAGGGTTTTCATGATGTCACAAGTGGTAGCAGATGCCTCTGACCAGGAAACCGGGCATTCAGGCAGCAGCAGCTGCCTCTGCCTTTGTCAGTATTTTTTTTTTTAAGATTTAAAAAATTTCTAGAGAACAAGGAAGGGAGAGGGGGAGAGAGAGAGAGAGAGAGAAACATCAATGTGAGAGTAAAACAGCTGCCTCCTGCACTCGCATTACTGGGGATTGAGTCCAAAACCCAGGCATGTGCCCTGACTGGGAATTGAACCAGCAACCTTTCGATGCATGGGACCATGCCCAACCAACTGAGCCACACTGGCCAGGGCTAACTCAGTCAGTCTTGATGAAGCGTCACTGCTCTCTGGCAAGTATGCATTGTGGTCATGTTCAAAAACTGTCATTGCAAATGTCCTGATGTCCTGAAAGGGTAGCAGAAAGAAACAGAATTTAATACCAGGTATACCAGTTACTAATGTGGGTTTTGTAATCAAAGAAAATATGATTATTTCAAGAGAAACATCAAGAGTGCTTTATTCAAAGTAATGTCCATTGCTAGCTACAAATTTCCCCCATCTTTCAGGTAATTTGTGGATACCATCCCAATAGAACTTTTCTTGTTTTGAGGCAAACCATTCAGAGACCCAATTTTCCACTTCTTCGTACGTTTTGAAGTGCTGCTCAGAAAGTGCATGTGCCATCAATCCGAACAAGTGGTAATCTTAAGAAGCAAGGTCTGGTGAATACAGCGGGTGGGTTAATACTTCTCAGGCAAGATCTTTTAGTGTGTCTTTAACTGGTTTTGAAGTGTATGATTGTGCGTTATCATGAAGCAAAATTACTTTGCCATGTCTTCTGGCACATTCTGGTTGTTTCATGATCAAAACGTGGTTCAGATTGTTTACTTGTTGTCAGTAGTGATCAGTATTAACGGTTTCACCTGGTTTTAGAAGCTCATAATACACCACACCTTCCTGATCCCACCAGACTCAGAGCATTGTCTTCTTTCCGAAGCGATTTGGCCTTGCAGTCGATGTTGACAGTTGACCTGGATCAACCCATGATTTTGTGCATTTGGGATTCTCAAAATAAATCCACTTTTCATCACCAGTCACAATTCGATGCAAAAAAAGACTTTCTTTCGTGCCGTTGAAGCAGCATTTTACTGATGACTTTTCGGTTTTCCATTTGTCTTTCGTTCAGTTGATGTGGCACCTATTTTCCTCCCTTTAAAATCTTTCCCATTGCTTGTAAATGATTGGAAATTGTTTGCTGAGCAACGTTTAATCTTTCTGCAAGTTGTTTTTGAGTTTGACACGCATCTTCATCCAATAATGCTTATAATTGTTGGTCTTCAAATTTTTTTCGGTTGTCCTGGATATTCTTAGTCTTTCACATCGAAATCATCATTTTTAAAGCATTTAAACCAGCGTTCACAAGTATCTTGAGATGGAGCATGTTCAACATAAGCTTCCCAAAGTATATGATAACTTTTAGCAGCACTTTTCTTCAAAATAAAGTAATGAATTAAAACTTCCTGCAAATGCTCTTTTTTTTTGGCACGAAATTCGACATTTTTAAGCGTAAAAATATCTATGATGTTAACACCTTCAGAAAATTTGACATGTGAAATTTTGAAGCTTGTTGTCAATACAACAAAATAGCATACATATCAAATCACATATATATCAACATATGTATAACTCCATCTATTGAAAAGATCTGCATTATTAACCGATACACCTGGTAGGTGGGACCTGTAACATTCACTGAAGGGGGAGAACAAGCTGCCACATGGGCTGGTCCCTCAGTACAGCAACTGAATCCCCAGAAGCAAGGTCGCGGGAGGGGGGGGAGGGGGGGGAGGGGGAGACAGATACCTATGGAGTAGGGAATCTTTTTTTGTTAAAAGAAATGTTTTGTCAGAGACGTTTATAAAAAGCTACCACACAGCTTTATCCATGACTAGACTTGAGAGGCGGACTGTTTTAAAATAACTTTACACTCTTCAGAAAGAGGAAAACAAAATGGTTATGAGATAGGAGTTAAACATGGTGATGGTCAAACTCAATGTCAAATATTCTGTCCCGTTGCTCCCATTAAGTAAATTCATATTTGATTTGACCAGGTGTCTACATTTGGGTGAGAAAAATAGTTCACCACAAGAACACTAGGAGAGCTTTCCCTCCTGAATAAAGCAGTGTGGTGGGCTGGCCCTTGCAGGGAGGCAGGAAGTGTTGATTGACTAGACTGCAGGGCACGTCAAACGTGACTAGGTCTGGGACTCCTGGGAATCTTGGGAAGATGCAAGTTCTTGGTGAGACCTGAGAGTCTGCATTGCTAATAAGCTCCCACCTAATAAAGATGCAGATAATCTGTGGGTACATCATGAGTTGCAAGGGACCAGAGAACAATAGTGCCTTAGTGCCTGTGACCTTGGTCACTAGTAAATGTTAATAACACTAGCCAGCATGTACTGATGCCAACTATGAGAAAGGAAACCACTGAGCTAGTAAGGAACATTGCTAGAAACTGTCTCTAAAGCCCAGGCTCTTTCCACTGTTCCATGCTGGCTCACTGCAGGGTAGGGAGGCACGTGGGAAAGCTCAGGCCCTCACAGTCCAACATGACTCCAGACCCAGCAGCCCAAGGAGCAGAGCCCAGGTGCAGCACCTGGCATACTTGCCAAGCAGAACCTTCTGGATGGATGCTTGGCCTCATTCCAGGATTTTTTAAAGCAGTACCCCTGGCATTTCCAAACACTGACGAATAGGCTAAGCTTTCTGCTCAGCCTACCTGACTGTGTTGAAATAGAGTATTAAGGTGAAAAAAAAAAAAGTAGAAAACCTCTATGTGATTAAGAAACACAGTTAGAATGATGAACTGCTCCTCCAGCCAAAGGCAGGAGGGAGCCCTCCACAGTCCTTGGCGCTGCATGGTCTCCCCAGAAGACCAGTGCCAAGACTTGGCACAGATGCACAACTTTTCTTCTCCCATTGACAGTTAGTAAAAAGTGGGGCCGTGATGAACAAATTTTCCAGACGGGAACTGTATATTTCAAGCCATTTTGTCTCTGAAAAGCAGCCTGGATCCCAGAAACTTTTGTGAAATGGGTTTATCATCTCCGTCTTTGTGCTGATTGGACGTGGGTGACCGTGGACTTGCATGATCGCAAAGAAACACAATCAGCTTTTCAGAAATGTCTACCCTGGAAAGCTTCACAAAAGAGTTTTTTTTTTCCCCCTCTTTGGCCTCCTTTCTGAATAGTTTCTGTTGTAGAGCTCCAGGTAAAAGCTGCTCCAGGCGAAACTGGGACACCAGGGAAATTTCTGTCTGACATTTCCCCACCTCTTGCATCTAGGTTCCTCCACTCCCGCCAGCCCCTCCACTCCTGGTACTGAATTCCACCCACAGGCACAAGTGAGTATAATAGCTGTAGGGGAGGGAGGGAGTGGGAACAAACACTTGGATATTGTAGTGATTTCTCTTTATTAGGATGGGAAATTAGCCATTTTTTAGTTGTCACAGAACAAATAGAATCATGACTTAGGTTTTATAATTTATGTAACTGATTTTATGTACTTCTAAAATTTTTATCAGATTTCTGACAGTTATGAATTATTTTCCCCTTCTGAAAAGGTGAAGGAGCACGTTTCCCTTCTGCCCAGCTGTGAGTTTCTAGTTCCACATCGTTCTTCCCTGTGCAGTGTTGAAATACATTTCTAGGTCCAAGATGGAGCCTCATCAGCAAAACAAAGCTTAGACAACTTTTATGTCCCTATAAATACCCCATTTGGCCAGAAGCCCACTATACCCAATCAGCAAATTCCAAAACACCAAGTCAACTCAGGGATCTATACTGACTTCCTTCTTCCTTACTCTTTGTCCTATAAACGCTTCCTGCCTTCTACCCCACTTTGCAGTTTTCTGAATGGAGACTGTCCACTTCACGATGTATTAAATAAAGTGTGTTTGTATCTCCTAAGTTGTCTTCTTTGATCATTTTTAACAGTAGTGATCAATTACCTAAACTACTTACTAATGAAAATTTGGTCTGTATGGATCCCAAACACTATATGGCTTGTGAGGCTGGAGGACTGTCCTGGGCAAAGGCCTTGAACTGGTGTTAAGGTAGAGACAAGACAGCCCCAGGTCATTTGCATCTCTGTTCCTTCGTGGGACAATGTAGGAGTCCACTGAGGAAGCCTGGAAACTAGAAGCTGGGTGATCTTAGAGAGGCTTCTATGAAGGAAGAGAGAAGTATCTGTGATGAATGAAGTTAATCAACAATGAACCTTTATTGCAACAGCAAACAACTGGAAATAATTACCAATACTGAGGGGAGCTGGTCAAAAAAATTCTGAAACTAGTAAATAAATCATGAAGCTACCATAAGATGATGCCATTAAAATAATGAGTTTAGACCTACATGTTCTGTTATGCAAAGGTCTCTGAACATATTGCTAAGTGAGGAAAAGTAAGAAATACATAATTTGCTTCTGTTTGTTTTTAGAAACCCATAAATATATCACTCGGTATGTACATAGCATTTTCACAGTAATACAAAGAAAATATTTAAAATAGTTGTCACTCATAAGGGAAGCTGGTATATTCAATATATACCCTTTTATAATATTCTTACTATCTATAACAATACAAGTATAATATGCTAATTAGACTGGACAGCTGAATGACCTTCTGGACATCATTCCAGACATCCTTCCGAACAAAGCCAGGGCAGTGGGGGTCGAGGCAGAGGCAGTTAGGAAGATCAGGTAGGCATGCAGAGTGGTTAGGGGAGATCAATCAGGCAGGTGAGTGGTTAGGGGCGATCAGGCAGGCAGGCAGAGGCAGTTAGGGGCGATCAGGCAGGCAGGCAGGCAAATGGTTAGGGGCAATCAGGCATGCAGGTGAGTGGTTAGGGGCAATCAGGCAGGCAGGCAGAGGCAGTTAGGGGTGATCAGGCAGGCAGGCAAATGGTTAGGGGCAATCAGGCAGGCAGGCCAGTAGTTAGGAGCCAGTGGTCCTGAATTGCAAGAGTGTGCAAGCCAGGCTGAGGAACCCCCTCCCCCCCCAGCTCCCATGCAAGAATTTTGTGCACCGGGCCTCTAGTTAATAATATTAATTAACATTTATTGAGTCCTTGCCCTAAGTCAGGCAGTGTGCTAACTGCTAGGTATGTCATCTCATTTAATCATCCCAAAACCCACAGGACATATTTTATTATCTTTTTATTATCTTTAATTTACCTTTGCATATAAACGGAGACACAGAGATGTCAAGTAACTTGCTCGAGGTCACACAGGTAGTAGGTGACAGAGCTGCAACTTGAGCTTACCCTCTATAGCACTTGCACTTCATCACTATACATCTATACATTAGTGCTTCTATTACTACTTTCTTTTTACAGTTATGGAAGTAGAGGCACAGGGAAGTTAAGCAGTTAATCCTGGATTCAAACTTGGGTAACCTTAACCATCATACAACAAGATGTCTCTTCTTGTACTGTTTAAATTGTTACCAAGCATATACATTAATTTTCAGGTTTCAAACATCTTGGCGAACATGAAAGATATTCTATAGTTTAAAACCTCTTTGAGAAGCTACTAGGAATACAGAAACTGGCCATCCTATCTTGTCCTTTAGGGCTCACAGTGGAATGGGAGATACCTAGAAATGAAAGGACACTGTAAATAGGAGGAGACAGGAAAGTGCAAGATGCTTTGGAGGCCAGACTACGGCTCCAGCCTGGGGAGCGGTGGGCAAGGAGGGAATCGAAGAGCTATAAAATCTGAGCTGAGTTCTAGAAGGATAAATAGGGAGGAGATAGCAATTTAAGAAGCTGGTGAGTGGGGCTGGTGCAGAAGAGGGAGAGGCAAAGATGGAGGCATAAGATAATAGGTAGCCGCAAGAACTGCAAAGTTCAGGATGCTTCCACAGCAAAGTTACAAAGTGTGAGTAGCTAGAAATCAGACTGAAGAAGTGGTTGGGAGCCAATCAGCATATTTCAACTCAAGAGCTGTTGATCTCAGACAGGACAGTTATTCACTGGACAGAATTGCATCTCTCATTCAGGCTGTTCTGCATACCTGGCCCTTGTCCACTAATTGTCAGTAACATCCTGGCCATTGAGCAATCCCCAATGACTCCAGAGCAGTAAGTTTCACCTGGTGTGTCACAAGAATTTTTAAAACATGCAATATCCAACTATTTAGGCAGGGGCACTGACCTCTTTTCCCTTATATTGCCAAATAAAAAAATGACAACAGCCAACCCAACAATAGCTATTCAGTGTGAATGTCCTGTCTTGAACCATAAATATGTAGGTCATATAATAGTTTGCATCTTTTAGTCACATTGCATAATAAGGTTGTATCTTATTGGTTAATTCTTGGTACCAGAAACGCTTATATACAAGTATAGGCACCTGATTTTTTTAAAAGTCACTTTGGAGCAAAAAGGGTAGATAATTACCATTATTTATTTATTTTTTTATAAATCAATCACAATTATACTTTTTTTTTGTCAGATAGGCAAAAAGTATATTTCTGGTATACCGCAGAATTGTAGTAATTAGTTTATGTGTGCCATGAGGTGAAAAACTTTGAAAATCGCTACTCCAGAGGGATGATACTGCAAGGTCCCATCTTCCCTTGAGAAATGTGAGATACGAAGTCTTGCAGGCCATAGGGGTTAAGGGCTTTATCATAAAGGCAACAGGCCACATGAAGAAAAAGAACAATCAGATTTGTGTTTCAGGAATATTTCTTTAATTTAGAGATGTGAGAAAATTGGAGACAAAGAAAACAATTAGGAAGTTGTCTCTAGAATACAGGTAAGAAATTCAGAGGGCCTAGAAGAGAGCAGTGGAGTTAAGTAGAAAAAGGGTTCATTGCCATGAGGGAGGTATTATTAATGTGTGTCTACAAACTGGTGGTGGAGGATTAAGAAAAGAGCAACCGAGAAGTCACCCGGGCAAACTTTGGTGACTTTGGGTAGACAGTGGAACCATTGCCATGAGAATACAGAATAAGCAGGTCTGAGAAAGGGAAGGATAATTTTACTTTGGTCATATCAAATTTTAGGTGCATGTGTCTGATCCAAATAGGGATGTCCAGAGGGTCAGGAGAGAAGGTGGAGTTGGAGATACACACTGAATCATCCACATGTGTGCAGTAATTTAAATCATGGACACTGAACGAGTTGACTTGGGCAATTGGTGAGTACCACACATTGCCTTCTTAGGCAGGAAGAACTATTAGGTGAGTCGCGTGAAATTGTCAATGGACTTACTATTGTTGTCTGAAGTGGAGGGCAGTTCTATGGAACTGAGCCCTTTACCTGTGGAATCTGACACTATCTCCACGTTGACAATGTAGATTGAATTGAATTTTAGGACTCCCAGCTGGTGTCCTGAGTATTGCTTGGTGGTGGTGGTGGTGGTGGAAATACCCTCTCCCACATCAGAAATTGTGTCTAGAACCCAAAATACCCTCACCACCTGCAATAGAGATTTAGATAATTAAGCTCTTACTTGGGTAGAGGGAGGAATAGAAGCTGTGGGTGTGCTATTGGATAGAAACTAGAAAACTAAACTGCGGCTTGAAAATCTGAGGGCCTTTCCTGGTGATCTGCCCATAGTGAGGCAGGTGGGTACAGCTCAGCTGCACTGACAAGAATGACATATTCTTGGTGTAGAGATCCTACCCCTTAAAGAGAAACAAGCTCCCTGCCTTCCTTTTATCCAGGCAGATAGTTGTCAGCAAAAGAGCTGTGTACAGAGAAGTCAAAGCATTTTGGTCTGAAGAAGGTGGGTAAAGAGCCAGGACTCAGGGTTTGGGCTTCCTCTGATTGGCCTCTCTCTAGGCCAAAAGGAAGAACTCAGCAACCAATGGCACCCGTGTACTCCAAGTGTAAGATTCCCCTGGTTCACGAGCCCCATTTTTCTAGTGTCCTTTTAGGAAGAGGGAATTTATTTCATATCTTCCATTGATCTGTCCACTGAGCTGAGGTCCTTTTACTTGATGTGTTCTTCATTGCCATTCCTCTGACCACCATCATGATACTGATGGTCACAGCCTGGAACACCTTCCAGTGTCACTTAATAAAATACTGCTTCCCACATGTGGTCACTGCAAGTGGGATAAATGTGGAAGTTAGCCTCACTTCCCTTTCCTGCCCTTCTTTCTATTCTCTCCAATGCTACTATATATGGTCAGAGAATGATATAAAATGTTCCTGAAGGGCTGTGTATAACCAAAGGGAGTTTTTCTGACAGAGGGGAATTTTTATGTTACCTACATGTTTTTGTTGGGATATAGTTCTCTGCAAATACTCACATTTCTGAGCTCTCTATGTCCTCTGAGCAGACATTTACGGCAAATTAAGAATGTTTGTACAAGGAGACATTCCAGGATATAAAAGTTTAGTGATGTCTCCCTCCCTAGAGATGTTTCTAGGTAGGAAACCTAAAGACCTCCACTACCGACACCCAGAAAAGATCAGCTTAAATTCAGGATTAAGGTTAAAGATTTCTCTCTACAGAGGGGAGGGTATGCAGGTTACTAGCAGTCCAATGCAAGATAAGAGTTTTCTAATTGTGGTGGTTCTCTCCAGTAATGCACCCTCTACACGAGTTATGCCATTTGGCCCTCACTGCATAGCCATGTTGGGGATACTGTTCCAGCATACTGCTTTTGCTGAGAGCTATACGTGGTCTTTGTCTCTGACACTGAGGTCTCATTTTTTCCTGTGGTGTGTGTGTGTGTGTGTGTGTGTGTGTGTGTGTGTGTGTGTGTATGTCTGTATATCCTCACATATATGTGTATATATACATGATAAATTTCTATATATTTGTGTATGTGCCTATATATACAAATATACATATATACACATCTATAAATTAAAACTACATATATGGTGATACACATAAGTAAAACTGTGACTGGCTAACTTGTTAGCTTACAAGTAAGATGAAAGAGTCAAACCCTTCACAAATTTTGACATCAATTTTATACATAGATTTTTCTAACAAAATCCATTCTCCACTTAGAAGGATTATCTAGGCTTGGGATAGATTCCATCTTTTCCCCAGAAAACAGTGGGACTAAGTTGAGGACAGTTCAGGACAGATTTTGGCATTTCAAGTCCAAGTTCATAGTGAGATATGAATTTTCTCCTCACTAATCAAGGTCATCTAAGAGGTCATCAGTGGGTCAAACATGTTGCACTTTCACAGATAGAAAAAGCCCTTGGAAATCATTAATATCATAGACAGAAAATTCTGAATCTGACTGAGGGGAGACACTAATTCCTGATGGCAACACTAACCTGCACAACTAACACTCCTCCTGAACATTCGACATGGACTGCAGAGCCACCTTCTGCAATGTCTTCCAGCTTCTAGGCCTGCCTCAGGGCCTATAGATGTCAAAGAAACTGGTAGGCCTCAGGCACTACTGCTGAAGAGCCACTCTTAGCTACACAGCGCCCTGACAGCTAGAGTGTGTGCTTATTCACTTTCTGATTACAACCTGGCTTCCCCTCCCCATCTAAAACATTCTACACCTCCCAGCAACTCTCAGTGCTCACCAAGGACCAAGCAAGGGAGGGCACGTAAGCTCTATTAACTTTATAAAAAAATTAACATCTGTCTACATGTTTTCCCTTTCCTGAGGCTACTTCATTGAAGTTTCCAACGTTCCCATATTTAAAAGGAAACACAGCTCAAAGGAATGCTTTGCAGGAGGACTTCACATTTTTGATCAGGAACCAGCATTCCATTCATCCCCCACTACCACATGACTGCCCACCTTCACTAACAAAGCCAGTCTGGACCATGCGGGAGATGATGGTCAGGGTGGCAGGTTCCACACTTGTCTCTGTGGTGACAGCAAGACTGTTCAAATAATCACCCGCATACTTTTCTCCAGGGTGAAACTCACACGAACCTCCCAGTTGTCTGCCCTGTCATTCACTAACAGAAAAGATTCTTGGTTAATCCTCCTCCTTCTGTCCAGGAAGGAAAAAAGAGCTCATCCAAGCCCTGTTGGGCATCACCACCTGCCCATTTGTCCTGAGCCAAGTAATGATGGAGCTGGAGCTAGGGAATGATGGGAATTGTCTTTATTTTATGAGCTGCAGAAAGTTGGCTGGGGAACCCAGTGAGAAGCTTAGCTGGCAAAAGGGATGATTTTATCTTGTGCTGTGTATCTGCTCTTTAGAAAAATACATGGTGTAATCTTTTCTAGAGATTGGGTAAGAAAAAAAAAAAAAAAAGGAAGACCTGTTCAAATACTGGGTTTGAGGTCTGAAGGGCTCACAGAGTTAGGCTGTTCTCTGTTTTCGGATGCTCAACCCAAGCCAGAGGCCTTCTGCTCAGACTGAGTGGTGGCAGAAGGGAGGGTGAGCCACACAGGGCTGAGGGGGCCTGGCGGAGGGTTCCTGGGCCAGTGCTCGTGGCCTGGAGAGGATCCCGCACCGGAACTTTTTGGATGACAGGAAGGAGCAGCTGTCCTCAAAAACGGAGATTTTTCCTCAAGGCAATATTATGGCATGCATTTTTCTGGAAGTCAGCACAGTTATCTTAATGAGAATTTAGCTAAACAATTTAACACAGAAGGGCTTTAGAGGATGTTATGAAGAAAAACACCATGCTGAAGTCTCTACTTTTAGTTATGATTCACTGGTGAGAGACAGTTTCTCCGTTGATTTCTTGCTAAAACAGTTGCCCTGAGTTTCAGTTTGTACAAAGTCCAGGTTGACCTGGGTTGTGGGAAGAGGGCTTTGGGGTGAGCATTTGAAGAAATGCTCACACCAAAACGTTTCCCTGGTAGTTCCTGGCTGAAAAGCTCTTGGGGAGGAGACAGCTGCAGAGAGGAAGGGGCATCAGTGAGGAAAGGTTCTTATTGGTGAAAAGAAATAGAGCCAATAGAGTCACCGCCCAGTAGGGTTTTGTTCTCAGTGTGGCTGTAACTACATCTCAACTCTCACTCCCTTTCTTTAATATTAATTAGCTAGTTAATTAGTTAATTTGTAAATTTTTATTGACATGTAAATGACATATAACATTATATTAATTATGGCGTGTGCAACATAATGGCTTGATATAGGTCTACACTGCAAAATAGTCACCATTATAAGTGCACTTAACTTTATCACCACATACGGTTACCGATTTTTTTCTTGTAATGAGAACTTCTAAGGTCTCTTAGCAACTTCCAAATATTCACTGCAGTATTGTTAACTATAGTCACTAGGCTGTACATTACAGCCCAGAGCTTATTCATCTTATGACTACCTTCATTCATTTCCCTCACTTCCCCTGCCCACCCCCAATCCCTGCCTCTGGCAATCACCAACCTGTTCTCTGTATCTATGAGTTACTTTTGCTTGTGTTTTTGTGTCTCACTCTCTTTGGGCCACACGAAAGCAGGCTGAACATGACAAGGAAGAAGAATACGGAGGGCAAATGGTAGTTGGTTGGGAACAGCAGAGAGACAAAATAAAGCCGTCTCTTAGTTTTTCTACCAACTAACAGCCCAGGTAGGGGGCCCTTAGCCATGTTGAGTGTTCTGAGGGCCACTGCTCACCCACCCAGCACCTCTGTTCAAATTAGAAAAAGCCCTTTCCTCCAGGGCAAGGCTGCCTAGCCGAGCAAGGGCTGCACCTCAGCCTCTCAGCACTTCCCTGCAGTGATGCCCAGGTGCAGCGACAGAAGGAAGAGCCTGCAGCTGAGGAAAGGCCCATGACCTTGACTGTCTTCCCTGGGGTCAGTCTTCCCAGGAGTCCCAGCCCTTTAGCCTGGAACACACGCAGCTCTAGGACTTTAGGGCAACCCAATTAGAGGAGGGCAAATGTCAGAGCCACACAGTATCTTTCTTTTTCCCCCCTTCTTTAGTAAGAAGCCCTTTACCCTCAGAGGCCACTCTAATTAACTAAGAGAGAATTAGCCATCCTTCTAGCCAAACAAGAAGCTGCCATCGCAGTTTGACATATTCAAACTGATAACCCATTTCCAGGGCTCACCTAATGTATATATCCCTCCATGTGAAAACCCTGGTAGTCGATGTTAAAAAGGAAAGAGGAGCCGCATTAGTATTCCATTCTGCTTCCATGCAGTCCTGCTGCGTGCACACCAGATCTCACTGTACTGTAATCTATGTGGGGCTGCTCTGCTCATTAAGGAATCAGACAATGACAATGCCTTTGCCCAAGCTGGGTGGGTGCAGCGCTGTGAGCGCCTTTGTCTAAATGCCACAAATTGTTAGAGTTTTGCTCCGCACTTCAGTGTTGGTGCCATCACCCTTAATTGGCCAGAAGGCTGTTGTAATATTCAGAAGGAATAACGACATTTTTGGTCCCTGTCCAGTTTTCAATATAATTATTTGTCAGAATCATATTAACCTGATGTATGACAGACCCATAAAATGGATTCATTTAGGTCTCCGGGAGTCCTCCCTCATTAACTCTGATATTTACAGCTACGGCTTCCATGATACAATCCCTCCTCCTGTGAAACGGAGAGCAGGAATGTCAGATTTCCCTGACACAGTTAGAGGAGCCGTTTGCTTTCCGGTCTTGCAAAGAGGGGCGGAATAAACCTGGCCTCGAGTTCAGGCCTCTGCAAACCTTGATTGGCTCCTCTGCTAGTTTCTCACATTTTAGAGAAGGGAAATAAAACTAAAACTAGACACTTGTACACAAATCCCACAAGTTTAACAACTTTCCCAAGGTACTGAGGCAGAACCAATGAGACTGAAGTATTCAGTGGGTTGGTTCTGAAGTCATACTTCCTGGAATGAAATCCTGGCTTTATCATTTACTAGCTGGGGCAAGATGCAAAGTTTCCTTAGAGGTCAATTTTCTTATCTGTAAAATGAGGGTAATAATAGTTTCTAACCTCATCAGATTGTTGGGAGATTCAACACATATAAGGTTGCTTAGAGCCATCTTTGGCACATAACAATGCAAAATGATGTTAATTAAAAGTATGATTACAATTGTTGTTATTACATTGGGTCACAGCTAAACTAAGTTTTCATTCTGCAGTTCCACAATCTTGCCCAGTTGATTTTACACTGTGTTCTAGGGAGCCCTGAGCTTGAGCAGAAGTGCCTCAGTTTCCCCAGAGGTGGAGGTGGGCTAGCTGTGAAAACTGCAGTGGGCAAAGGCCCATCAGAAAGGAGCCCCTATGTCTTGGTTCTTGTGGCTCAGTTCAATTCCCAGTCAGGCACATGCTCAGGTTATGGGTTTGATCCCTGATGGGGGGTGTGCAAGAGGTAGCCAATCGATGTTTTGATCTCACATTGATGTTTCTCTCTTTCCCTTACTCTCTCTCTAAAAATCCATTAAAAAAATCTTAAAAAAAAAGAAATAAATTAAGAAAGAAGGATCCCCATATTCTTTAGCCAGAGCCTTGATGCTTTCATCCATGGAATGCATTGGAATTTTGAGTTTTCATTTTAAGAATGGGCGCTAGGCTCAAAACAAATGGAAAACTGCAGCTCCAGATACTAGTGATCCATACCAGTTTCCCAGATAATCTAAGGGGCCTCTGAGTACTTGTTCCTGCGGCTCAACCAAAATGTATGAAATTGGTCATGAGGCCCTCAGAACTTTTCTTTTCCTTTTAATTTTTTTTGCGAACCATGTGGCTGCAACTTTGATTTCCTTGCTTTGTCAAAGGCCAGGGTGCTTCCAAGGGCTGGTAAGTGGCTGTGTTGGAAATCTGATCCATGACCACAACAGAACCTTAAGCTTTTGCTCCATCCAGATGCCCCTGTTTGACTCCCATAAAGGGGAGCGTCAGTGGTTGAGCATTGATCTATGAACCAGGATGTTACAGTTTCATTCCTGGGATCGATCCCCAGCAGGGGGTATGCAGGAGGCAGCTGATCATTGATTCTCTTTCATCATTGATCTCTCCCTCTCCCTTCCTCTCTGAAATCAATATATATATATATATATATATATATATATATATATATATATAACCTGCCTTTCCTGAGTGAACATCTTCTGCCTCAGCAATATTTTAAGCTCCTAGAAGGCAGAGAACAACTTAGTATTTTTCAGGTATCCCTTATGGTATCTAAGGTATAGTGTGTACATAATAGGAGCTAAATATTTGTCTCTTTACAAGAGGTAGTATGTTTGACCCTGGCCAGGTAGCTCAGCTGATACGCCAAGTTGCAGGTTCTGTCCCTGATCAGAGCACATACAAGAAACAACCAATGAATACTTAAACAAATGAAACAAAAGACCTTTAGAGTTGATTCATTAATTCTGAACAATAATGAGAATGCAACGAAGCCTTTTTTATTCATATCAAAATATAAGTAAAACACCAATTTTACCTTGTCATTCATTTTGTCAGAACTTTAGTTTCTCCCCATTAAGTCTGTTGGATAAAGTCAAATATAAAATCAAACATAACCAACCCTTCAGCTTGGCTTTTGGGCTGACCTATCCAACTTTCTCACTACTCCTCCAAAACAGACTTTCTGATAGACCAAGTAAGTTTTATCACCACCTTCTATATTATCTTTTCCTCAACTTCTCTACAGTTCCAAAACAGATTCATGTTTTTAAAACCCATCCCTGGATTCTCTTCTGTTCAGAGCCTTCCCTGGACTCCTTAAAACAAAATGATTGCCCCCCTTTTAAATCTACAATTGTGTGTTCTGTCTGTTTAGCTCATTTAGGCCCTTATTCCATGATGCCAGTTCTAGGAGTAGAAGGATGAGGAATTAGAGGCACCAGCAAGGAAGGTCAGTTGCAGTCACCAAGACAGAGTGGCATGTGCCCCAGGAGACAGTACTGCTAACCAAACTCTCCAAACACTCATATGTAAATCAGAATGCTCATTATAAAGAGACACCAGCCCCTCATATGAGTGAAACACACGGGTCCCCATCCATGCATTAAGATATCAGGGAAGCTTAATTGGTCATTAGAAGTTAGACTAGACATTTCAGTACAGAAGGAAAATAGCCCTGTGAGCTATTTGGTGTGATACAGTGAGAACTGACCATGCCTTCCTGCTCCCTAGCAGGAATGGGGATTCTATTGTCCAAATGCTCTCACCTCCAAATTCAGTGTCTCTTCATTGGATATTGTCATCAACAGTGAAAATATTTGTTTCTCTTTCCCCCCGTTTCTCTAAGCTCACAGACAGATTTTCACCCTTCTATGAGTCATGTATTTTATTTCTTTTTAAAATAAATATTTGTTGAATATCATGTACTATGTGCCAATTGCTGGAAATATAAAAGTGAACAATCCTGTGGATACTTTCCCACCACCAGTTTTACTGCAGTTGGATTTTTAAGGTGACTTTGGTACATCTGAGCTGATCCATTCAGAGCTTGACCTCAGAATTCTGCATCGCGTTATCACCTGCCTTTCCTGAGTGAACATCTTCTGCCTCAGCAATATTTTAATCTCCTAGAAGGCAGAGAACAACTTAGTATTTTTCAGGTATCCCTTATGGTATCTAGGGTATAGTGTGCACATAATAGGAGCTAAATATTTGTCTCTTTACAAGAGGTAGCATGCTTGGCCCTGGCCAGGTAGCTCAGCTGATACACCAAGTCGCAGGTTCTGTCCCTGATCAGAGCACATACAAAAAACAATCAATGCATACTTAAACAAATGAAACAACAAATCTCTCCCTCTCTCTCTCCTCTACCCTCTCACTCAAAAATAAAACAAACAAAACACACAAGAGATGCCATGTTTCTTACCAGCTGTAAGAGAAGAGGAGGAACAAGCCTCATACAATTTTATTTTAGAGATTCCCAACCAGTTGCCCATATATTAAATTCAGCCAGTTTTTTTTTTAAAAACTGAGTGAATATTTTAAAAGTTGAGATCACTTACACACATTAAATATGCACACATATGTCCAAGTCCATCTGGATTTTCACCTTCCCTTGAAAAACTGGAAGACCTGCAAGGTTGGCCTTATACTCACTGAGCACCATGCTGGCAGGTAAGTACGTTGGACACTTCAGAGAGCAAACCTCCCCCAGTAGGATACAGTCCCTGTCACTCTGCATTTCATCACACTTAGCCTGCCTCACTTACATAGCAGCCTAATCCTGAGGCATTTGAGTCTGTGACCTCTCTTTCACACAAAGCCTGTGTATTGGGAAGGCAGAGGAAATAGCCCCCTTAACCCACAGAAAAAGAACAACTCATGTCAACCCTCTGTTTCCTGGCACTCAGAGATGAGGACAGGCTCACAAGGTAGGCCTGTACCTTGGCCCTGGGCCTTCCTCGTGGTTAGTTTTCTCTGGAATGTTGGTGCTCCTTACTGGGGAGCCTGTTGGGACTCCACATGGCCTGTCTCATCTAATTCAAGCTCTCTGCCTCCCAGGCCCTTCTCCAGCACACCCTGGACCCCATCTCAGCAGTATTTTGGCTTATTGCTTGCTGACATGAACTATCCTCTACTCCTGCCAAGGAAATCTGCTTGCCTCGCTATCCCTTCCCCCGTGCCTGTCAAATGCCTTCTTTCCTCACTCCACAGGCATCACCCAG
Organism: Cnephaeus nilssonii; assembly: GCF_951640355.1. Taxonomy (NCBI): domain Eukaryota; kingdom Metazoa; phylum Chordata; class Mammalia; order Chiroptera; family Vespertilionidae; genus Cnephaeus; species Cnephaeus nilssonii. The sequence continues at coordinate 70,513,889 of NC_137074.1, read as the reverse complement.
GGAGGAATAATAGCCAGAAGCAAAGAAAAAAAAAAAAAAGGTGAAGGGAGAAAGAGAGAGAAACCATTTAGAGAGAAAACTTTGTATGCTTTATTTTATTTGATCTCAGGTCCCTGTCCACACAGATTTTAGTTCTCTCTCTCTCTCTCTCTCTCTCTGTGTGTGTGTGTGTGTGTGTGGTATACCTGGTATCTGTATGTGTGGTTTTTTTTTATGGGGAGATAAAAGAATAGAGCAAATAGATCTACAACTATTATTCAAACTATGAAAGCAAAAACAGGAGTATTGAGCTTGTAACACATGAGACAGCTATTGTGCAAGGTGAGCTGCTTTCTTGTCAAATCACCCAATATACTTGTGCATGCAGTTGTGTACATAAGAATGCTCAAGAGCACATATATGTATGCATTTCTTTTATTTAGATTATAAATTAATTACTTGCTTATGTAGAAACTTGGAAAATAAAACCTAAAGGAGGTAAAGGAAAATGAATAAAAATTAAATATAATCTTATCATTCAGATAATTTTCAACCTGTTTCCTATTTTTATGCATAATGCATATTACTTTATATAGCTGAGTTTATATTGCACATTAAAGTTTGTTAGCTTGCTTTTTTCCTCTTAAAATTATATAATAAACATATCTCAATGACATAAAAAAGCTTTATAACCATCATTTTAATAGTTCCATTATATTCATAGTGTGGATTTTTATAATTTACTTAATCAATCTGTAATTTTTGAGCATTGAGAATAATAGAAGTTTTTGCTTTTATAATTAACATGATTATAAACATCTTTGTGCATAGGACTTTACATTTAGTGTCATTTCTTTAGGTTGTTTTAAAAAAATGGAGTTATTGGACAAAGAATAAAAGTACCTTTACTATTCATGAGTTGCATATTGTTAAATTGCTTTCCTAAAGGTGATACTACTTTATCTTCCCAACACCCTTGTATGAAAGTAGGTACTAGGAAGCCCACAGAAATTTTCAGTGGGATATAGCTAGCTAAGATATCTAATAATACACAAAGGGGTTATTTTATTACATAACTTATGCGTGTTGACAGAATATGTCATTTGAGAATAATCAAAGGCATCAGTTTAAAAGGTGTTTGCCCAGGCCACACCACATCTCAGTTTTTCTAAGAGAAATAAGAGAGTAACCTCCTAGTTCGTCCCTAGATGTAGCGCTAGGATCTCCATTCTTCCCTAAGCCCATCTTTGATTCCAGGGCTGACTTACAGAATGTCACACAAGTGACACAGAGAGAAGGCGGCCACCGCACTGCTCTCCAGAGGAAGGAATCCCTCAGCTCCTCATCGCAGAAGTCCCCTGCAGAACCTCATTTTCCTTGGCTGCCTGCTTCATCGCAAATTCTCCCTTGATCTTCAATGTGTCATCGTTTTCTCTCCTTCCCACACCGAACTTCTCTTTCTGAAGTGAAAGGGAAGACATATCCCTTTGAAGTGTACTTTTAGGTTTCACAACTGTAACTGTATTGGGCTCTTAGATTTGTTTGTTTGTTTCCTTATTATTTATTGCTATGGTCATTTTCTCTTTGTTACATACCCTTCTCTCCTTGTGACTTATGGTACTGGTCCAGATGGGGTGGGTCTGGCAACCAAACTGGCATCAGCCATTGATCTTCTCTGCCTGAGGGAGCTCTGTAATCAGAACCCAGGTTCTGCCATCTGCTGCCATAGAAACCAAACTCATGAGATGGATGCTGGTGAAAAAGAAAGAGGTTTTATTCAAGTGCCGGTAACCTGAGGAGATGGGGGACTCTTACCACAGAGTCCATCTCAACATCTCAGTACAGGCAGAGGATTTATAAGGAGGGAGAGGCAAAACAGAACAAAGAAGTCAAGGGCAGGGGGTTGAGAAGTTCTCTACAGCTAGTCCAGCTCAGTTCATTCCAATAAGGACCTCGAATCTGGTCAAGTGATGGTCTAGTGTGTGATATGCTGGTCTTTGTCATCCTGGTTCTAGGTTTGAAGGTCAGCAAATCTGCAACTGGATTGACTGATGGTTGGAGTCTGTATCTTCTGTAGTTCCTAGGACTCTTATACAAATATGCTGTTTGTCTACAAGCTATATATTAATCCACAGAAAGAATAATGGGGTATGTTACAATTTCCACTGTTACAATCACTACTGTCCTGCTTCTGCTTGGAGGGAACTTTGCCCATCCCATACACTGCCTAGCCAGATGAGAGGATGGTGGGAAGAGGGAATGTTTGTTTTCAATCTTAAGAATTTTAGATCCAGGTTTTAGTGGTCATCCTTAAAATGCCCAATTTTCCATGCCAAGAGGTCCCCATGAAAACAGCTGCTTGAAGTTTGCCCATCTGCCTCCCAGGCATCCCTGACTTTTCAGTTTGTATAGAATCTAAGCCCTTTCTGGGAACCTATTCATCATAAAATATACAGTGTGGTTCTGATGTTAACTAATCTCTCCCTACTAAGAAACAGTAAAATATCCTCTTTGTTTCTTAGGGATTGCCAACTGGATTCTCTATCTTTTGCTAGTCTTCTTATATTTCACTCTGATATCAGTCTGTTTCAAACTGGTCATGTCCTGAATACCAGGAATTTTTATATTAATTGCAATAAATTTTTAATCTTCATCTCTGAGCTTCCAATCTCTCTGAACTTTGCAATATGTGAAAGGTTTTGGTTCCTCCCCCTTCACTGGCCAGAAAAGAGCAACTTTCAAGGCTGAACACAATCTGAAAAGAATTTCCCTACTGTTCAAAAACTATAGACCTATGACAAATTCTGAGTCATAACATCAATCGTTCTTCTGGGCTGCATCTCCCTGGGGATTTTACAGTTTAATCATGGGTGGGGAACCTTTTATCTGCCAAGGGCCATTTGGATATTTATAACATCATTCGCAGGCCATACAAAATGATCAACTTAAAAATTAGTCTGCTGCCTGGATGGTGGGGCTCGGTGGTTGAGTGTCGACCTATGAACCAGGAAATCATGGTTCAATTTCCGGTAAGGGAACATGCCCAGGTTTCGAGCTCAATCCCCGGAAGAGGCATGCAGGAGGCAGCTGATCAATGATTCTCTCTCATCATTGATGTTTCTATATCTCTTTCCCTCTCTCTTCCTCTCTGAAATAAATTTTAAAAAGTATCCTGCTATATTTGGTCAAACATTTAATTAACTCACCCCTAATGTCTCAGCAGGGCCAGACTAAATGATTTCGTGGGCCTTATACTGCCTGCCAGCCAGATGTTCCCCACTCCCTGGTTTAAGTAAACTGATTCTCAGTGAGTCCTGCTCTCCATCCCAGTCTTAAACACTGAACTCAGAGTGATGGAAGTCCAGCTGTTGAGACAACTTGATGGCATGTTCTTTTAGTAAAAAAACAAACAAACCATCATTGAAGGTACTCTGCATAAGTCTCTTTCTAACTTAAAATGCCTGTCAAATAGACTTTAGGACTAAATTCAGTATATCTGTTTTAAATTTTTATGAATGTATTCAAGTGTATTATAGAAAATTTAGAAAGATGAGTTAGCAATAAAGTAAAATCAATAAAAAATACCTGTAATACACTGGAGATATTTAATTTTTTTTGCATATATTCTTCCAGGCATTTAAAAATATACATCTAAATAAAAATAGAATACTACTATTTGGCAATTCTTTTCTTTGTATAATGAGCAATGAATGCCTTGGATTCGACTATTACACCTGAAAGTGAGAATCCTTAAATTTTCTCCACAGAAAATAGATTTGTCCTGAAATCAAGGGAGAACAAACCAAGAATAAATGCGATAGCTTATAGCCAAATTGTGTGCTCACTGCACTTCTTCTTTTTCTCCTTTCTCTAGGTTTGGTAAACAAAAGGAAAGATGAAATGAATGAGAAGAAAGGAACTTATGTCTGATCAGGTCATTGTACTGTCTCCCTCTGCATTGGGTCTTTGTTATTTATTTTTATTGACAGGTCTTAGGTAGCTTTTGGTTCTTGGGCAGGCAACAGTTCATAGTGACATAATTCCCCATGGGAAGTGGTCTGTAAGGTGGTCTCATATTGGAATGCCTGGTTTTGACTTGCAAACACTTCACTGGATGTGGTTGTGACAGTGAAAATGATGACCAGAAGCCCCAATTAGGGACTTCCATCCTCTTGACCCACTGATTTGGCTACTTCACCCACCTTTTCTGTATGTTGAAACCTATGACTGACAGACCCTTTTTAATACATATTTCAGTGTGGTTAATGTTCTTCTATGGTATCATCTTAGGCAGTTTATACAGGTAGACTTGTTATAATTTCCTACTTTATAATCATTATAATCCATATACAGAAATATTTTCACAGCTGTATTGTATGAAACACAGCTTACCTTTATTTTAATGGCTAATATATATTTTAGATAGTTTAAATCATGAAACTCATGCCCTTGCCAGTGTGGCTCAGTTGGTTGAAGCATTGTCCTGTGCACTGAAATGTCATGGGTTTGATTCCTGGTCGGGACACATGTCCATGTATCAGGTTCAATCCCCAGTTGGGGTGCATGCAGGAGGCAACTGATAGATGGTTTTCTCTCACATCAATCTCTCTCTCTCTCTCTCTCTCTCTCTCTCTCTCTCTCTCCCTCATCTCTATCTCTCCCTTCCTCTCTCTCTAAAATCAATAAACATATCCTTGGGTGAGGATTAAAAAAATAAATCATGACACTCATATGAATGTATAATGTCAAAGATTTTATTTAACTCACTAATTAATGAGATAGCCAATAAGATGCTACAACTGGTTCAAAGGAGAATCCTGAGAAGGAATTCTGAAATAAGTAGATGAAAAACTTGTGAATCTCCATCCACAGGGCAATAATCAATTGCATTCAAATAGACACAAATTGTTTGCCTTACTATGGATAAAAATTATTTGCATTATGATTAGTTTCCTAAGCTACAGAGTTGTAAAATAGCTCAAAGACATTGAAAGATGGAGATGACCCCTAGACAGGACACCCAGTAATCTTTTTTCCTTTTCAAAATCTTTCACATTCCTAATTGGAGTTTGTGTGTGTGCTCCTCTCTCCATTGCAAGATTCTTCTTACTCTAGGTATTGCCATGAAACAACATTGGTGAGGGCGAAGGGGAAGCTCCCTTCCTACAGAGTTTATTACCATACCCCCTAGATCATCAACTGGTTCATAGGAATTTGGGGAGAAGAAATAGAAAGAGGTTGGCTTCTTAGGTGAGTTCCCTTAGTGGCAGCAAAGTGTCCAAGCAGTCCACTGGGCTGTAGAAAATAGGAGACAGCCCTGGCTTGTGTTTCTCAGTGGATAGAACATTAGCCCACACAATGAAAGGTTTGATTCCCAGTTGGGCATGTATCTAGATTGCAGGTTCCATCCCAGACCCATGTTGGGGCCAGTGCAGGAGGTAACCAATTGGTGTCTCTCTCTCTCTCTCTCATGTTCATGTTTTTCTCTTTCTCTCTGTCTCTGTCTCTCCCTCTTTCTTTCCCCCTCCTCCCTCCCTTCTACTCTCTCTAAATATCAATGGGAAAAATATCCTTGGGTGAGGATTAACAAAGAAGAAGAAGAAGGAGAAGGAGAAGGAGAAGAAGGAGAAGAAGAAGAAAGAGGAGGAGGAGGAGGAAGAGGAGGAGGAGGAGGAGGAGGAGGAGGAGGAGGAGGAAGGGAAGGAGAAAAAGAAGAAGAAGGAGGAGGAGGAGAAGAAGAAGAAGGAGAAGAAGAAGAAGGAGGAAAGAAAGAAAGAAAGAAAGAAAGAAAGAAAGAAAGAAAGAAAGAAAGAAAGAAAGAAAGAAAGAAAGAAAGAAAGAAAAGAAAACACAGGAGACAGAAATCTGAAACTTGACCCATCAAATCCTCTTGTTCCAACAATCTCAGTGTTGGGATCTCTGTGATGAAGTGAAACTGTGATGTCAGCATGACCGTTGGGACTGTGCCAGAGGGACTATGGGGTGGGATGGACCACCTTCATATTGTTTTGTTTTACAATCTTCACAGCCTAAACAATTTAAATACTTTAAATATTTAAATCATTCCTGCCAGCATAATCTTCACTGGGATTGCAACATCATCTAATTTTAACCACTGCATTAAAAGGATCTTCAAATAGTCCTACCAACGCTGATTTTAAATAATCTCTCGGAAATAATGTGTTCACGGAACTCCTCAGCCTAATGAGTGGTCTCTAGAAGCCATCCAGGGAGAGTGGTGAAATTTCCGGTCAGCAGCAGCCAGCCAGCCCTCCTGGGGATTTCCCAGAGTGCCTGGTGACAGCAGCTCTCTGGCTTGGAGTGGAGTTCTCACTATGTACACTAGGTATTTGCTTTGGAGACACCCTGGATACTCACTGGTATCGTTTCCTCTAAAGTAATTGGAGTCCAGCTTGTTTGAAATAAAACATACTCCCCTATCTACTTTGCCTGCATGGCAGTTAGAGTCTCCAAGGAAAAGGTGGGGCAAAAATAGAAGTCTTCTGTTATTCTGACACCAAGAAATCCATTTTCCTAGGACCATGTGGCTTCACAGAAGAGTTGAGCAAGGCTCTGGGTGGGGATAATTGGACAGCTTCCCAGCAACTCATGAGTCAGGTCATTATTGTGCAAGTTCATCATTTTGTTTGAAGGGAATTCCCAGAACTCCAACAGCTCTCAGGTTCTTAGATTATGCAGAAATACACCCCAAAATAAGAAATACAGTCACAGTGCTTTGAGACTTTCCACCCCTCTGCTTCTTGCGTTCCACTAATATAATTATGAATTGCATATTAGGATACCCATTTTATCCTCTCATATGTTTTTCTGGTGTATATTCAGAAATCTAATTTGTTGGCTCAATAAGCCATGTGACCATGGGCAAGTTTCCTCTTGACTGTGCCTGCCAGCGTGCTCATCTGTGCACCAGGTCAGGGTGACCAGATGGTCCTTCATGTCCTTCCAACATTACATGTCCTTCCACATGTAATTCTCCAAACTATGTTTGAGTTTCTTTAGAAAGCGTGTCAAGAACCCTGTGCCTGGACAAGCCTTTGGAGGATGATGACGTTGCACTTAATCTGATTTATCAATTAAAATGAACTATTTTATGATTATTTACTTAGAGTCTCTCTCCCCCTTGCTAGACATTAAATTCCAAGAGGATATCTCTCCAGCACCTAACACAGTGCCTGGCATATTCTAAGCACTCAGTGAGTATTTGTTGAACAAATGAAGGAGGGCTCCCAGGACTTGGATTCTTACTTGCAAGACAATGACAATGAGGAAGCCTGACTAGGGCAGGATTGGGCAAGTTTCCCGAGCTGCTCTGACCTCAAAGGCGGCAAAAGCCTTCAGACAACTGTGCTCACCTTGTCTGATAGCTGAGGCTTCAGAACCTGCAATACTCAATCCCCAAAACCTTCCAAGCTGTGACTTCACACTCTGGGGGTGACAGAGCAATACAATAGTTGTGCAGCTCTATGCTGGGGGCAGGAGGGGACAATCCACCTGTGGAAATTCTGGATGGGCCAGCATTTAGCTGCCTGCCTTTCACCTTTCCACTGGGCCAGGCCTGCCAGACCAACTTCTACACCACTTGTGCTCACCTCATCTCCCCAGCACTGGGTGTTCTCAATCTCCTGATGCAACTTGACAATTCAGAGCCATTGCTGGCAGTGAGCCCAGCCTGGTGTGGGGTTTTGTCCACCAGGAGGAAAAGCAAAGCTTGAAAGGTGGGTTAGACCAAGCCATGACCCATGGTTAGACCAAGCCATGACCCAGAGAGGAGTCATCCTACCTAATAAAAGGGTAATATGCAAATAACCATCACTCTGCTACACCCACGATTGGGCCGGAGGGAGGCTGGGGGGCGGGACTTGGGGTGGCCTATCTGGCTGTTGAGAGGTGCTGGGGGGCGGGCCTATCCGGCCATTGAGAGGTGCCGGGGGCTTTTGGCCGGGTGCACTAGTGGACACGCAGCTCCCTTGCCATCGAAAGCCGGGAGCTGGGTGTCTGCTCTGGCTCCAGGTCAAAAGCCCCCGCCAGAGGCTTTTGGCCTGGTGCACCAGCGGACCCCTGTCATTGATTGCAGGGAGCTGGGGGTTTCTTGGGCCTGGTATACCAGTGGACCCCCTGCGATTGATCACCTGGGCAGGGAGCTGGGGGTCTGCTTTCAGCCTGGGCAGGAGCGGACCCCCTGCGATTGATTGGAGGGAGCTGGGGGTCCGCTCCTGCTCAAGAGGCCTTCGGTCTGGGCAGGCCTGAGCAGGGGCTGAGCTGGTGATCAGAGGGAGCTGGAGAGGCCTGCCCAGGCCTAAAGCTTTGGCCGGAGGCTTTAGGCCTGGGCAGGGCCCAGCCCTCCATTGGTGTGCACTATAGAGGAAACACCTTTTCTGACTGCACATTGGCTAAGCTTCCTGTATGCCACTGGTAATATTCTTAGTAACTTGGGTAATAAGAATCCAAAAAGGTGATCTAGGGTTTTTCCACCACACTTCTGGAGAAAAAAATGAAGGTCCGCTGCTGGAAGGCTAAGAAATATCATATCCTGCCCTAGCCGGTTTGACGCAGTGGATAATGTCTCAGCCTGCCGACAGCAGGGTCTGGGTTTGATTCTGATCAAGGGCATGTACCTAGGTTGCAGGCTCCTCCCTGGCCGGGGCCCAGATCAGGGCTCATGCAGGAGGCAACCAATCAAAGTGTTTCTCTCTGTCTTTCCCTTTCTCTTCCACATTCTCTAAAAGTCAATGGAAACATACCCTCAGGTGAGGATAAAAAATAAATAAAGAAATCCATATCCTATGAAAAACACATCTTGAAAATGCCTAAAGAAAGTTGTCATTTTTTCTTGGTGAAGGGACTGGAGTCCGTGTTGATGAAAACACCTCGGTGGCTGCGGTGACTGACAGTGGCTGCAGCAGCAGGGTGATGGGGCTGGTGTCTTCCCCTGACCAGCCCGGTTACCTTCCACAAAGGGAGGCCAGACTGAGGCTTAGGTACGCTCCCTGTGGGGCTTGGGCCTAAGCCGTCAGTAGGACATCCCCTGAGGGCTCCCAGTATGTGAGAGGGGGCAGGTTGGGCTGAGGGACCCCCGACCCCCAGTGCACGAATTTCGTGCACCGGGCCCCTAGTTTTTAATACTTTGCACAAAGGCAGCCCTGCCAGAAGCAGCCTTTTTGTCTTCTTTTAATTCCAAAGAGCTAAATGTCCTGTAGACAGTGGTCAGTCAGTACAAGTTACATAAAGTGCAGGATTTGAGTTTTATGTAAAGTGCAGGACTTGCTCCATTTATCTCTGCCATGGTGTCGGCAGCATGCGGAAACTTTTTCCCTCAGGGGAGGGGGAGAAGCTGGGAGGCCTGCTAAGGCTCCTCTGCCTCTCTGTCTTGGGGCCTCACTGTTAATCTGACGGACAGAGGGAACTCTGTCCCCTCACCAACGCGTGTAGTAAGATATTTTCACCTAACATTGTTAAATTCCAGTAACAGTTTTAAGCTTAAAGTCTTCCCTTATGGTCTCCACAAGCCTTTGTTTCACTCTTGAAATCTGTGATCTCTACCAGAGATTGCTAAATACAATATTCAGAGTTTAGAATAACAGCAATTGGGTGGATGGTGGAACTGCGTGGGGGTGGGATGTCAGAGAGAGAGAGCTTTGCTGGACTTTGGCAGACTCAGTCTTCCTCACAGGGCTTCAATGCCTCCAAGGACAAAACTCTCTGATTAACATGTGATTTTTCCATAAACACTGTTCACAGATTATAAGCAAAGGCAGTCTGCACGTAAACAAAGAAGTGTAAGAATAAAAGCATTTTCTTTCTTTTGCAGAATCTCTTCTTAGACTCACAGTCCTTAGCCTTGGGGGATATTTGACAATGTCAGTAGTCATTTGTCAATGTCCAGCTGCTGAGGCACATCTCCTGGGTGGGATCAAAATGAACAAAATACATCTGTTTAGCAAACTACCAAACAGGCGACTTGTGATTAAAATATGAATCTGAAATTTGCATTAAAAAACTGTACTCAGAACCTACAAAGAAAGGGAAAAAAATGATTTTAAATGTGTGTGTGTATGTGTGTGTGTGTGTGAGTGTGTGTGTGTGCTTCCACACATGTGTATGCAAACTCAGGAAAGGATGGGGGAGGGCAAAAGGACAAGCGATGGCACAAAGTGCTTTTCTTTTCAGAATAAACAACAGCTATGGAGATGATTTGGTCTGGGAAGCCAGACTGTGCTTCTACGAAGTCATTTGCATATTGCTAAGTGGTTTGTACACAGCTGGGGCATCCGGGTCCCTGCACTGTGTTCCCTGAGGCCTCTCTTCTCCTGCCTTCTTCCCAGGAGGAGGATGGTAATCATTACACTAGCTGGAAACACCACGAACAATAGATGCAGTGGCAGTGGCAGGTGCTCAAAGTCACTTCTTACTTTTAACTCCAAGAATCTGGGACATATCTGCCCTGTCAGCTTCTCAGGAAAAGAGTCAGACATTATTTTCCTTCTCCTGGAAAGAAAACCATTGGAGGGATTATGAATGTTACTCTAGTCTCAGTCTGAAGTTTAAATCTGTTCAAGCATGCAGTTATTAAGATGCCAAGTTGCCTCATTTAATTACAACCTTCATTATGGTATTGAATACTTTAAATGCACTATTTATCACACCTGAGGAGAAGAGCAGGTCTGTCTTAATGGACCACTCTCAGTGGGCCATCTATCGATTATCTTCTCTACTGACTTAATTCCTAGTAATCACCTAGTGAGCAGCCATTAAAGGAAGTGCAGGGTGGGGTTGGTGGGATGTGGTGGGCCTTTCATATAGCAGTAGCTTTTGGCCCCCTTGCTGCAATTTGAGCCCCTGTAGTTAATGAACAAAGGTGTCTTCATTATAGAAAGACTTTATTTATAGGATGTAACAGGGCAGGGCAGGGCAAATCAGTTCCTTGAGAATTCATTCTAACTGAGCCAACTGCACTTGAGACCCCTACGACCCCTTCTGGCTTCAAAACAAGACTGGTCTGTTGAAGGGGGGGGGGGTGTCGGTTCCTTGGGAGTTACTACCAAATGCTGGGTTGCCTCATGTCATTTAATCCAATCATTGAAGGAGTCCCTCATTCATGAAGCTGACAGCAAAGTATATATTATTGGCTGAATTTTTGGATGAAGAACCTGAGGTTCAGAGAGGTTATTTTTGCCTCTTAGTTCTTCTCACTGGTCTAATAATCAAATTGACATGAGACAGATTAACAGGAAAAAAATAACCAAATTTATTATGTGTGTGCATGTGAGAGTTCTCCAAGAACATAAGACCTGAGGACAAATCACAAATGGGGCAGCTGAGGCTTATATGCCATCTTGAGCTAAGGAGAAAGGGGAGGTGGTGGTTTATGACTTCAAAGGAGAGGAAGGAAATTCACATGGGGATGGAAAAGTAAAGGGTTGGTAATAAGTGTTTGCTGGGCCATCTTTAGCAATGGGGCACAGAGAGGACTTTGATCAAACAGGTCTTGCTCAGGTTCCTCCTTGTCTGTCACACACCAGTTTATATTAAATTATAAGGTTAACTCTTGAACAATTGAGGAACTTAGGGGTGCTGACACCCCATGGAGTAAAAGAATTTGTGTATGACTTTTGTTTGACTCCCCAAAACTTAACCACTATAGTCTACTGTTGATTAGAAGCCTTTCTGATAACATAGCTGATTAACATATTTTATATGTAATATATTTATACTGTATTCTTAAAATAAAGGAAGCTAAAGAAAAGAAAATGTTATTAAGAAAAACCACAGGAAGAGAAAAATACATTTACAGTACTGTACATATTTATTGAAAAAAAATTTTCATAAAAGTGGACCTAAACAGTTCAAACATGTTATTCAAGGGTCAACTGTAGTTGTCCATGATGATAGCTCCCTTCCTGGAGCAGATTCTCTAGCTAAAGTCTTTTAGGCAGTTGTGAGGAGGTAAAAGGTTCTTCCGGAGTCTTCTGTTTCTTAAAAATAACACTTCTAGGAATATATCCCAAGAAAACAGAAACACCAATCAGAAAGGATATATGCACCCCTATGTTCATAGCAGCACATGGCTAAGATTTGGAAACAGCCTAAGTGCCCATCAGCAAATGAGTGGATTAGAAAACTGTGGTAACAGTTTTCTAATTCCATCTACACAATGGAATACTACGTTGCTGTAAAAAAGAAGGAATTCTTACCATTTGCAACAACATGGATGGAACTGGACAGCATTAAGTGAAATAAGCCAGTCAGTGAAAGATAAATACCACATGATCTCACTCATTTATGGATAGTAAAGAACATTACAAACTGTTGAACAAAAATAGAGGCAAAGAAGCATCGAACAGACTGTCAAAATACAAGGGGGAGGCAGGGGAGGGTGGGGGGATTAGAGATCAACTGAAGGACGTGTGTGCATGCATATAAGCATAACCAATGGATGCAAGACACTGAAGGGGGGGGGGGGTGAGGGCAAGTGCTGGGAGGTAGGAGAGGCCAGGGGGAGGTCAATGGGGGGAAAAAAAGGAGACATATGTACTACTATTTGTAATACCTTAAACAATAAATAAATTAATTTAAAAAATAACTAGCTTAAAATAATCAATATCCAAAACAGGCTTATTTTGGGGTAGCAAAATTTTGCCCCTACTCATTATGTATATACTTGAAGCAAACAATAGAGGGTAGGTGGTAGCTCTGATTTAAGGAGGAGACACTGAGAAAAATGACACCTGACATGAGGGCTGGGAAAGGGGAATCCAACGCTGTGCTTCTGCCTTTGCTGAGTAGAGGAAGGAGGCCCTGAAGACGCAACATCTCCCAGGAAAACTCCATTCTCTTGTCCTTTTACAAACCCATTCAGGGATCACTTACAGCACTAGGTAGAGCCTGTCATCACAGGCACCTCTACACACGAACTGCCTCCTCTAACTCAATCCTCAGGCAAGGGCCAGTCACGGGTATGGAGGAATACTGGTATTTGCAGAGCCAAAAGGAATTCTTACCATTTGCAACAGCATGGATGGAACTGGAGAGCATCATACTAAGTGAAATAAGCCAGTCAGAAAAAGATAAATATCACATGATCTCACTCATTTGTGGAACATAAAGAACATCATAAACTGATGAACAAAAATAGATGCAGAGACAAAGAAGCATCGAGCAGACTGTCAAACTACAGTGGGAAAGCAGGGGAGGGTTAAGAATGAGCTTTGCAGTTTCTTCAGGGGGGTAAGAGATCAACCGAAGGATTTGTATGCGTGCATATAAGCATAACCCATGGACACAGACACTGGGTGGAGGGTGGGTGGCGGTGGTGGTAGTGGTGGTGGTGAAAGCATGTGCCGGTGAGTAGGGGAGGCCAGGAGGAGGTTAATGGGGGGAAAAAAGGAGTCATATGTACTACTATTTGTAATACTTTAAACAATAAAAAAAAATAAATGATAATAAAAAAAAAAAGTGAAGATCTGGCTGGCCAACTCTTTTCAAACTTCCTTTTTCTGTTTTGAACCAGAACCAGGCAGCTTACTCCCTCCCTTGACCACCTCTTCTGGAACCAGGGTGTAGACTGGGTGTGAGTTTCTGGTTAAATATCAGAGGTTGGCCCTGGAGACTGAGATGTTTCTAGACAAGTCACAAGTCCCAGCAGCCATGTTAAACCTAATGAAAAGTCAATGGAGTTAGATTTGGCCACTCTAAGTTTGCATTTATAACCTCCAGTCTCCCTCCTTGTATCTTTTTCTTCCCTTGTGGTATCTAATAACAGCTGCAACATAATAGTAATTAAAAAATAACAATGCTTCCCATTTATTAAATGCTTATTAGGAACCAAGCATTATGTTTAGTGAATTATATATTATCTGGCTTACTGACAGCACCTAATGAATTAAGCATGATCACCTCATTACCAATGAGAGAGTCTATGGTTATCAGCCTTAACTGCATATGATAAGTACTCAGGAGTTTATTTAAAACATGAGTCTATGGAGATTGTTTTAGTTGCTTGTGTGTGGAGCCTAAGAAATGCCAGCATAAGAAATGTGCAACCTGTAGAGAATTTTTATAAGAATTTATTTCAAACAAACTGATGACAATTACTAAGAAGCAAAAACTCAAATATTCCTGAAGAATTAGTGGATTAGAAACAAAACTTTACAGTTTCTTTTATGCATTTAAAATTAAGGAGGGAGCATAAGGACGATACAGGAAGTGGGACAGTTAACAAGATTATGTGCTCTCTTTAGTGTGGTTTCACTTATTTCAAAGGTGTATAAACCTAGATGCACAGAAACAATGAACAGAGTTTGCTTAAGGCAAAGACAAACCTTTTACTAAATAAGTTATATGCCTGGGGCATGACTACCCACCATGACCTGCTCAGTTAGCAGTTTATGATCAGATCACCCTTTGAGTTTACTTTCTGTAGAACTTTTTTTATCCACAATTCCCCCCTTTGGTCATAAATTAATCCAATGAATGCATTGATGACCAACCTTTTGGTTGGATAGTGTGGTTGGTCTTACAGTGCTAGGAAGGTCCATTCCTAGGAACTCTTTATATCAATGCCATTTTGTTGAAATGGTGGACCATTGGGGATGGGGCAATGCCATAACCATGGGATGTGAGTTGAATCCAAATTTTCCCCAAATGAAAAGGGCAAGTAAATTAAAGGCAGTCAGATCTTATGGCCTTCATTGCAAAAAAGTACTCTGGATCATTTCTATTCTATAGCTATCATTAACCAAGTTTTGCTTTCTGTTTTATTTTTCTGTATTTGGCATCTAGTATTACTTTCTTGGCTGCAAAGTCCTATTTGCAGTTGATTGGGCTTTGATGTGTGCAGGCAAATGAACCCTTTAGTTTGGTAACAATAGCTCTCTACATCTAATGTCAGTGGCCTCTCATATGTCCGTTGTAGGCAGAGGTGTGTGTCAGAGACAGGGGTAGATGTCCATTTGTGGTTAGGCACCTGATAACATCCCTTCCAAAAAAGTTGGAGAGTGTCTTTTATTTCATGTCCTTTGCAATAAACAAAATCTCCAGGTAGTGGTCAATACTGTTTAAAGTTTTTGTCTCCTGAGAACTCACTGTGAAAGGAAGCCATTACCAATTTGACATTTTCTTGATGTGACTCTATCAAACTTTGGCAATTGTGTAAGATGTCTCCTTTCAATAATGTCAGCTCATACATTCCTTCATGTAATTTATGTCCAGCTTAAATGCATTATGATGCATGAAGGGATTGAAAAAAAGGAAGAGGGTGGTTATGTGAGGGAGGCTGGAAGAACCGAGCAGCAGTCTTGGGGTTCTCATAGCCCTGACTATTTAATTTACAACCATTGTTTACTTATAAAATATAGCTTAGAAGTTTTTCATCACTTATTTTACAATGTTCCCCATGTAATATTTTATTTATTTTTTATTAGTACTTTAAGACATCCAACCCAAAGAACAAATATAGAAGAAAGATGAAAGATGAATTGAGAGGATAATAATTTTTAAAATATATTTTTATTGATTTTAGAGAGGAAGGGAGAGGGAGAGAGAGATAGAAACATCAATGATAAGAGAGAATCATTGATTGGCTGTCTCCTGCACGCCCCCTACTGGGGATGGAGCCCACAACCCAGGCATGTGCCCTTGGCTGGAATCGAACCTGGGACCCTTCAGTTCACAGGCCAATGCTCTATCTACTCAGCCAAACCAGCTAAGGCTCCCATGTAATTTGAGGTGTTCCAGGGGCTCTTCTGAAACACCTTAAAGTTATTATTGCATATATTAAGATTTTAAGCCTTAAAACCTCAGTTTCTAAAAACTAAGAAGTCAAATTTATGAAGACATTTTATAACTTTAAGAAACATATTTCAAAGTCAATTATTAACATGAACTTATTTTTGTAAAACCCAGGTAAACTATAATGTCAATAATCCAAAAGACATGTCTGCTTTACTTGAACCAATTAACTTAAACTAGCTTTTATTTACTAAAGGTTAATATTAGATCACATGAACTTAAAAAACATTTGACCTAGTTTTTATATTTCTGAGAATATTGGAATACCAATCCTTACAAGTAATTGCCTTTAATTTTAACAAACTATCCATAAGTAGAAAACTATCTCACATGTAGGCACACCGAGATACAAACAAAGTCCATTTAGCCACAAGAAAAACTCATTTGTTTATAAAAGAACAGTTGTGATGTAGGCAGTTAACGGAGTTCCTACAGGAATGAACAGAGTAGGAACAATAAGACAGGTACGGAAGATCACCTGGGTGGAAAACCCCAGGTACCTAGTAATGGGCAAAACTAGGGTAAACCTCACCCCCAGGGTGACCTTTATTCCTCTAGCATATTGCTGGTCATGCTGTTTAGATCCCCTGACCTTTCATATCGCTGGTCATGTGGTTCGGACTCTTCCTTGATCTCTTCTTCCCTGGCATGTCACCAGTCATGTGGTAGATCCCCTTAGAGGGGAAAAAGGGAGCCAGAGAATAGCCTCATATGACCTCCATACAAGCCTTTGCATGACCACTCCCTTAAGCATTAGACCCTGCAGATGACATCTAGGCTTCAGCTGTATTTCAGCTCCAGGCCCAGAAGAGCAGCAAGGCCATGTGGCTATGGCTTATATCAGGACCAACTGCAATGACTAATGACTCCCTACCCTGGCAGCTATTAATCAGTAGAGACCATGATTCTGAGAGGACACCCCAGGAAAGCTGATGAATATTCTATTGAAATCCTCCTCTGAGACCTCCAGATAAAAACCCTCAAGACAAAGGACTCATCGTGCTCAGGCTCTCTCTCTCTCTCTCTCTCTCTCTCTCTCTCTCTCTCTCACCTGTGCCTTTCCTTATCCTTGCTTCCCTCAAGGCGCATACCTTTGCTTTCTTTTTCCTGAGCTCTTAGGGCCATTGTTTTGCCTTTGTAAGTTGTTTCCTGGGCCCATGCAGCCCAGCTGACTTACTTTTTCCACTGCTCACTTCTTTTACCTCTGTGATTTTTCTAAATAAACTTTGCTTGTATTTGAGTCTTGGCTCTGAATTTATTCTTAGCCCAAACTTAAAGACTGAAGTCTCACTTCTGGTGCCATCCACCACTAACAGTTGAAGACAAATTTTGTTTTGGAAGTATTAACAATTTATATCTGTCCTCGACAAGTTGACTTTCAAATGATCTTTCCCCTTTTGAATAAGGACAGCCATTTTTATTACCTCCAATAATTAGGTTGACACCTAAATCATATTGTAGGTTAATCTAAATCTTATTTTTTAAGTTTTGAGAGACCAGTTAAATGTTTTCATTCTGCCTACTTTTATAGTGGGCTTTTCCTAATTGTGTGTACAAAAAATTAATGTAGAAGTACTAAAGGATTCTCCTCTCAGCCATCTTAGTATTAAAGAGGGAATGACTGTCCTGGGGCTTGTTGGCCTTGCAGGCTTGTTTGGCCTTTCCTCATTAATTTTAATTTTTCACTTGAGATAGGTAGTCTGAACAAACTTCGAAGGAAAAGCAGCCTTTACATGGACATCTTCATATGAACCAAATGTACTGACTATCCCTGTAGGACTCCTTCATGCCCTGAAAGCTTACTGGGTGTCACTGGACCCATGATGCTTTCCAAGGCACCAGTCTCTCTCTTTGGGTGAAACCATTCCAGAACGCCCTGCCTTCACAAAAAACTCTCCCCAGAATCAGTTGCATTACCACACTGGACACCTCAGGCACTCATCTCCACCACTCTAGATTTGGAGTTCTGCAACAACTATCATCACCCCCTCTGGCTATTCATTTGTGGAAGCAAATGTCCTTTCTCTTTCAGAGCTAAAGAGTTCAGTTTCTCATTGAACCAGCAAAGATTTTGTTCAGACTCTCAGTAAGCAATCTGATTAAAAAGCTGCAATTAAAAACAGCAACCTATTGTTTCTCCTTTCACCTAGGTTATCTCAACCCTCATCCACCTCGAGGATTTTCTAAGAAGAGCCCAAATACAATCATGGACCTGCTACTTAGAGCAAGGCTATATCATGAATGCATGGTATATCCACCATTACCCAGATGCCGCTGACGTGGGGCACAATGGGCCCTTGCTTGTACCTAGCAGCAGGTGTGGGTCGTCAGGGTGGTCTGAGGTGAGCTTCTTCAGAATCCTCTCATCTATGCCAAGTAAATATCAACATAAGAAATGTCCAAACCTATAAAGAGTTCTTACAAGGTATTATTTGGGGGCAAACTGATGGCAATTTCTGGGAAGCAAGATCTCAAATGTTTCAAAGAATAACAGTTTTACAGTTTCTTTCACGCATTTCAAATTAAGAAGGAAACGTAAGGAAAATAACCGGAAGGTGGGCGGAAGCAAGGTGGGGATTGGATTACAGAATAGTAGAGGGTGGTAAGGCTTATTTCAAAGGTGTGCCAACAGAGGCACAGAAACAATGGACAGGGCTTACTTAAGATGGAGAGAAACTTTTTACTAAAAACGTGGCCACCCACCATGACCTGCTCAGTTAGCAATTTATGATCACTTCACCCTGTGAGGTTACTTTCTATAGAAACCCTCTCCCCTTTCTTTTTGTCCACAGTCGAAGCAAGAACTCTGCCCACTAACACTCCTGTATGTTTTTATACTTGACACTAAGGTCATAGATCCTAAATGTGTCCTGTGGGGTGGCTAGGACCAGAGCAGATACCTGGGCCCTTGGCAAGATACACCTGAGCCTTGCTTTCTCCTTACATCACCCCAGCATCCTATCGCTCACTTTGCAAGTTAATCCTCATTCAAGAGACTACATAGATTAATTCCAATTGAGTTGCGCATAAAAAATAGTGAAAATACTTAAAGCTCAGTGTTAAGCCTGTAAAAATCAAAACAAAACAAAACAAAACAAAACAAAACAAAACAAAACAAAACAACAACACTATGCTTTTACTGATTTTAGAGGGAAAGAAAGGGAGAGGGAGAGAGAGATAGAAACATTGATTGGCTGCCTCCTGCATACCCCCTCCTGGGAACTGAGCCCAAAACCCAGGAATGTGCCCTGACTGGGAATCTAACCAGTGACTTCTTGGTCCATGGGTCAATGCTCAATCACTGAGCCACACCATCCAAGCTCAGTGTTAAGCCTTTTGAAATTCCCTCCTTTTACCCCCTGTTGTGGATCTCTACTGTCCCCAAATTTAGCCCCTGTTGATAGCTACCCTGGCCATGCTTGGGACAATCCCAGCTGGGGGTTGGCTGCCAACGCTGTACTAGATCTGAGTGGAAGGAGTAGGCAGGCCTTTTCCTGCCTAAAAAAAGTGCATATCACACAGTCTGTGCTTCATTGGTGGTATTTCCTAGCTCTGAATGTAGGCACTCTCTCTGGTGGTTCCCATCATGCATTTCTCGGAGTTCCCAGGGTGTGCCCTACTTTCACTCACAAAATGAGCCCAGTATGACTTCTTTTTTGTGAGCTCCCTGAGAAGGAGGCACAAGCCGGTGTCACACTCTGACAGGAGGGTTTCAGTTGGGCACAGCTCAGGCCAGGGTCCCTATAGAGATTTCAATGGAAACTGCTGTTCCAGATGTCAGTCAGAGCCTTTTCTCTCTGGGACCCAGGCAGAAGTCAGTGGAGGTCTGGGCTAGGGAAGAGCCTGGAGTCAGACAATGTACCCGCTGATTCAGAAAGTTCCCTTTTCTTTCTATTACTCAGGAATATTTGTCATTTTGTCCTGTGACTCATATTCTTTCTCTTGGGGAACATCTTGGTTCCTCAGACTCATGGCTCCCTTCACCCTCCTCAGGACCTCGGTTGCCTCACATGCCCAGACTCAGATTGATTGCAGCTGTGCTGAGCCAGTCCCCAGACACACCCTAGGAATTTACACTGGGCTGAGAGAGGCTGTCAGCCCAAAGGTTCACTGAGGCTGTGTCTTTATCCCTCCAGGATGATGGATGGCTAAAAAGTTTACTGAGAGAAGAAATTAGATGAAGGAGACTTAGTAATGCTAGCTTCATTCTTCCAGTTGCTCATAAACAAAACCTCTCCTCTCCCACCCCTCATTCCACTGGTCATCACATCCTGAGGTTCTATTGACAAAGCACATTCACAGTGCCCGTGTCTTGCCACCTCTACCACTGCCACCCTGCTCCAAGACACCATCGTCTCTTGTAACAGCTCTTGACATCTCCCTTCTCTTTTCACCTGGACTACTCCATGGTCTAATCAATGCAGCCAAGTGACAATGTTAAAGTTAAATAAAATCATGGGAGTCCTCTGCTTAAAACTCTGCCTTCAACGGCATGTTACCTCATGGGATGGAGTAAACCAAAAGTCTTTGTGATGGCTTTGTTACCGGACAGGGGACCTGGGGCCAGCCAGTAATGTGTGGGTTCTTGACTTGGTGCAGGAAAGATTTCACAATATGAGCCCAGGGTAATTTGAGAGAATTTTTATGAAAGCTGGGAACAATGAAATAAGGAAGGGCTCGGGATAGACGAAGCAACAGGAGAGGGCCTAGGCAGGGCTGCTGTCTGCTCACTGGAAAGTCAGAGAATAGGGGGCCTTGGGGACAGTCCTGGATAAGGTGCCACTGCCCATTGCTCCCCTTGTTGCAAGTCTCATGGGGTCCTTTAGAGTATAGGAGATGCACACCTGTGGGGGAAAAGGAGAGGGAAGAGAAAAGCATGGACGTGCTCCCGGGCAGGAGAGCGCAGCAGGCCAGGTCCTTTGTTTTGAGGGTTTTTAAAGGCTGGGAGTTTAGGGAAGGTCTTAGGCAAGATCTCAATAGAATATTCATCAGCTTTTCCAGGTGTGCTCTTTTGAGGTCATGGTCTTCACTGAATGGTCAGTGCTAGGGCAGGGGGTCATTAGTCATTTCAACTGGTCATGGCATCACCCACCTGGTTTTCTGGGCCTGGAACTAAAATACAGCTGAGGTGTAGATGTTATGTCTAAGGAGGGGGTCTAAACTGAATCACCAATGACATGCCAGGGGAGGAAAGGCCACCCTGGGGGGAGGTCCAATGCCAGTTTGTTCAGCTATCTGTCTCAGTTTCCCCATTCTACTTGCCAAGGAATTCCCCTAGCTTCTTACTGTCCTGTCTCAGCTCCAAGGCCCCACAAGCCCTGGCCCCTAGGACCTCTGAACAACTCTTCTGCTGCTCTCCTCTGACTCATTTCTCTCCAGCCTCTGGGCTTTTGCATTTGCTACTTCCTTTTTCTGGAAAGCTCTTCCCCCAAATATGGCCTATTGAGTTTTACTCAAATGACTGATTGTTCAATTACTTTGCCTAGCATTGGATTCTAAATCCAGGTAGTATTTGACTTGAAGCCTTTGTTTCTCATTAATTAGTTAAACCTATATGTAAAATTTGATGTAATTGCCCCAAATCTGCACGGGAAACTTTCCTCTACCCTCTTTTTCTTTTAAAGAAAGCTACTCATCCATTGAGATATGACACAATTACACACACACACACACACACACACACACACACACACACACACACAAACACAACACATGTACACACACAGACACTACGCTGTATTCGCTCACATGCAAGCTATGTATTATAGCATATGGAAGAAATCTGTCCACTCGCTAATACATGTGTCTCAAGGGAATATCTAGATGAACTCTGGGCAAGTTCTTACAACCATTTATGGCCACTGAGAAGTGTGAATTTACTTTGAAAAATGGCTATGAGTAATAAAAATGTCAAGTGAACGCTTTCTGTAACCAGCGTAGATGGATTCACCTTTTTACAAAGCTTCGGCATGTAAAACAGGTTCTGATCTTTCACTAGGATAAAAGCCCATTCAAGGCTATGTCTGGAAGCCCATGGTACAGTAATTCAGAGATGAATTTAATGGGTTTTAAATTATGGTTTTGGAAAACTCTAAATTATTCTCAGAACCTGGGTAGGGCCAGCCTGACTGTTTGAATATACTCATTTCAAGTGGGATTATTTTGCAGGTTGGCTGCAACATGGAGATAAAAATTGATTCCTATGTGAAGCATGCATTTCTGTGCCATCTCAATTTGTGACTATCCATAGAATATACGGTATATCCATGATTATGCAACAAGCAATTGGCTCGGTGCCAGCTTCAATTATAGACTCCAAGTTAAGACAGAGCTTAGAACTCAAAACAAAGTATTTTGGAGTCAACCCACTTTTTCTTCAGTAGTTGAGTATTCCTGTATGTTTCTTAAATGACTTACATCCCCTCAAAATCTACACTCTGACAAGTCTTCAGAATTTCGTGCCAGAACTTGAATCTATGATGGTTTACCTTTACGTACCAAGTGAATTTAAAAAAAATCAACAATTCTGTATTAGGATAGCCTGAAGCAATGAAGAAGCACTTGGTTTAGCTTATCTTTACACAGTGGTACCCTACAATCACTCGGATACTTAATCAGTAATACAAAACCGCACATCTAAAAGAAAGAACATTTAAAAGGGTTCCACGGTTATTTCATACTCTACCTACCACACATACTATGTCCTTCTTTGATAGAGCAGTCATGCTGTCAACAGAGATTTCTTTGAGAAAGAAAACATACTGTCCTTTTTAGAATAAACTATGTTAAATGAAAGAGCCGGCTGCTTGCCTCTGGCTGAGCACAGGAGAGAGGAAATTTAAATTGTAGTGATTTTTCCACCTTTATCTAGCTTATCTCTTTCATTGTTCTTTATTTTAGGTTTTTCTCCATCTTTTTCAAATGCAGGTGAAAAAGGGGGGCTTGAAGTAAGTTGGGAAATCAAGGGTACTGAAGATCTGAAACTTGAAAGGATATCCTGCATATAAATATCACATTTCAGGTTATTTCTAAATCATCTCTATATCCTCTGCTTACTTTTAAATTCAATTAGCATCATCATTTCTGTCAGGGACTAGGCGTATGCTAGTCAGTGGAGATGTTGCAAAAAATGAGACAGGACTTCTCCCTCAAGGGACTCCTCAGGATGTGGAGACATACCTATAAGCAGTCATTACAGTATGGTAAGTCACCAAAGACACACCAAGTTAAAACTCAGGTGTATTTCTACAGCTTTAAAAACATTACATAGTGTCATGGAGGTGGAGAATTCCCCCCTTTACTCTTCTTTAGTTCTTGTGGCTGGATTAATAATAAAATAACAAAATTGACACAAGACTAGATAATCAGGAGAAAACCCAATTTAATACCTGCACATGGGAAAATCATAATATGATGCTCAGATCATAAAATGAGGCTCAAAGAGGTGATTCAGCCAGGCGTCTTTTAATACTCTTTAGGTAAACAATAAATTTGTGAGAAATTGACAGGACAAAGAAAGTCAGTGCTCATTAGAAGGGAATCTAAGCAAGGTTTGGGTATTCATTAGTGAGGAATCTCAACAAAGTGATAAAGGAGAAAAGAGGCAATGAGATCTGATTTCGGCTCTGAGTTTAACTCTAGTGATAAAGGGGTGCCTTCCAGGTGCAGAGAAGACAACTTTTACGTGGGAGATTATTTGCTGCATTCAAGGAGACAAGGGAGAGTCGAGGTGCTCTGTGACATTGGCCACTGGTCAAGTAACTTTAATTCAAAGTAAACAATATGCCATTGTGGGATATTTTCAAGTGGCCTGTCCTAGGCCTCAACAATAGTAAGCAGTAAAATGATCATTTCAACCTACTACTGAGAATTTAAAATCCTTGATTCCAGACTTTTTCCTATGCAAAATACAGTAAATAGAAAAAGCATATATAAATAAAACTGTGTCTTTGTGTGTTGGGGGTCACCAAGACCATCCCTAAGTTTTATGATGTGCTAGGAGGAGTCACAGGACTCAGCTGAAAATAATACTTATGGTTAAGGTTTACTACAGTGAGAAGCTATAGAGCAAGACCAACAAAGCGGGAAGCTGCATGGGGCAAAGTCTGCGAGAATCCAGGCCCAAGCTTCCCAGGGTCCTCTCTCTGGGAAGAGGAGTCACACAAGATGTGCTTAATTCCCAGCAAGGAATGAAACAATACTTGTGAAATGTTACCTGTCAGGGAAGCTCTTTAGAGACTCAATAGCCAGGGTTTTTATTGGGACCTGAGCACAGAGGCAGCCTCTAATTGGTTCATACCATAATTTCAGACTTCCAGAGGGAAAGCAGGGATTCAGTATACACCATATGGTTTGAACACACAGTTTAGGCACCGTGAACCACTTTCATCAATCAGGAATGGTGGAACCTTTCCGAATTACACCTTCCCAAATGACAGTCGGGCCTGCTAAACTAACTTTTTTCTACACAATTTATACACACACTTCGTCCAAAATGTTCTATTATTGTATACTAGAGGACTGGTGCACAGATTCATGCACCGGTAGGATCCCTGGGCGTGGCCTGCAGAGATCAGTCCGAAACTGGCAGTCCAATGCTGCCTGCTGTTCCTGCCTGCTGCTTCCGCTCATCCCGGGCCTGCTGCACTTGCCGCGGGTTCAAGGCCAGTCAGTCCTGACTGGGAGAGGCTCATGCCGCCACAGAGGTGCTCGCCAGCCATGAGCCCTGCATCTAGCGCCCATCTGTCAGCTGAGCAGTGCTCCCGCTGTGGGAGTGCACTGACCACCAGGGGGCACTTCTTGCATCGAGTGTCTGCCCCCTGGTGGTCAGTGCATGTCATAGGGACTGGTCGACCGGTAGACCAGTCGTTCGGTCACTTAAGCTTTTATATATACAGATTCTTCTGTCTGTCTGTATGCAACTTTTCTTTTTAAAACATCGTTGTTGTGAAATCTTTCCATGCCAGTTCATAAGTAGGCCTCATACTTAATTGTCATAGTTACATAGTATTTCATTTTATAGACAAACAACTTTTAACCATTCCTATACAAATTGATGTTTGGTTTGTTAGCAGTTTTTGACATAACAAACTATGATGCAATGAACATCATTGTGCATATATTCTGCATATGTTCATGCCTATGGTGTCTTCTAGTTCCTGTTACATAAGATTTTAGAAGTGGTATTTCTGATGTAATTTGATTTGGTAAAGAAGATCACTGTGTTGGAATTTAGTGAATGAATTAACACGGGGAGAGCTTGTTGGGAAAGAGGACAATTAGGAGACAATTAAAATATCCAGGTGACAGTGGATCAGGGCCTGAACTAGACGGTGGCAGGAAGCTCAGAGAGGAGCAGAAATGGGGTAGAACTAATTAGGAGGCAACACAACAGCCCCTGACTGGATAGCTAGTGCAGAGAAAGCAAGGAGGAGTTAAAGGTGACTTCCAGTTTTATGATCAGGTAAATGGCAATTCGGTGGAATGCAAAAAGAGCAGTTAGGAAGCAATTATAATAACTCAGGGAAGAAATGATGGGGGCTCAGATATTCATTTATTCATATACATCCAGCATCTGCTATGTATTAACCACTCTGTTAGCTGTTAGCATTGATACATATTTTTATTAAAAATATTGAGAAAAAATTTGATATAATGTAGATTCCAATGAACTTGACTATTAATTAACTTCATTGCTCTTCTTCTATGAATGGCACAAAGCTTAATAAACGCTAAAGCGAGAGTGATGGCCCCAGGCACTTGAATAATTTGCACACACTTTAGAATAAAAATATGAGGAGAGAGGGGTAAAGGAATTATAAGAGCAAACAGATCTCTGTGGTGTCTAGGTTTGAAGACAGACTCCCTCCCACATGCCCATTTCAGACAAATGCCCTTGGCAAACGTGAGCAGACGGTCCTCCTCCTCACTGCCCTTAGAGAACCTTCTCTCCTGAATAGTTCCCGGTATCACTGGTGTGGGCATCAAGTGTGAAGTGAGAGAGAGAAGCCAGTAAGCAGTTCTTTTTATTCTTTTCACTGATTTGCTGTTTCCTTCACATTTGCCCCTCCTCCCTACTTCGTGAGCCTAAAATGCAGCTTCCAACATCTGAAGCCCAGACATATGTAAATCACAATTTGAATGACAAGGGTAGTTTTATTTTTATAGAATTTTATGCATCCCTCAATAGAAGCTGACATGCTTTTATGCATTTTATTTCACAACTTGTTTGAATTTATATTGGAATCTGCTTTCTGATTAAGTTTTTTTTGACTCGGCAGAAAAATCCCATTCTGCATCCATTTGCACCCAATATATCTAAAAATGTGATCTCACACATTCTTTAAAATATTTTTTTCATAGTCTTTGAAGCTCATATGGTGAGGGTGAGGGAGGGGTTACATTTATTTTTCTTCCTAGATACAGACTTACATTTCTTTATTCTCCTTTTAATTCCTGTAAAAAGCCAAGTTACATTCTCCAAAGAAGACATATAAATGGCTAATAAGCACGCAAATAGACGTTCAACATCAGTAATCATTAGGGAAATGCAAATCAAACCCACTATGTAATATCACTTCACACTGAATAAGATGGTTATTACTAAGTTTTCTTAAAAAGCGGGAAATAACAAGTGTTAATGAGGATGTAAAGAAATTGGAAACTTTGTGCATTGCTGGTGGGAATGCCAAATGTTGCAGACACTGTGGGAAACAGTATGGCGGATCCTCAAAAAATTAAACCTGAAATCACAATATGTCCCAACAAGTTTTTTTTCTAGGTAGAATTTTCCTACCCAAAATAATTGGAAGCAGGGACTTGAACAGTTATTTGTACATTGATGTTCATAGCAGCATTATTTGAAATAGCCAAAAGGTGAAATCAGATCATGTGTTCATTGGCAGATGAATAGGTAAACAGAATGTGGTATATACAGTGGAATATTAGTCAGCCTTAAAAAGGAATGAAATTCTGACACATGCTACAACATGGGTGAACCTTGAAGACATAATGCCAAGTGGAATAAGCTAGGCACAAAAGAGCAAATATCTGATCCCAGTGATATGTGAGGTTGCTAGGGTAGTCAAATTCATAGAGACAGAAAGTAGAATGGAGGTGGCCAGGGGCTGGGGCAGGAAGGATGGAGAGTTACTACACAATGGCATGGAGTTTCAGTTTGGAAAGATATAAAAGTTCCGGATATGCATGATGCTGATGGTTGTACAACAATGTGCCACTGAACTATGCACTTAAAAATTATGAAAATCTTAAATTCTATGTTACATATATACTTTGTCACAGTTTAAAAAAATGAAAACAGGTCAACTTATGGTCAGGACTGTCTGGGCAAACCTGTGCTTTTCCCCATGGAGACTTCTTCCTCACTCAGGGACTCTCATCCCAGCTTCCTCTATCATAGTGTTTTTTGCACTCTTCTCCCTCTTCCCCAATTACAAAACTTTCTCTAAAGACAACTTGATTCAATCAATGCTCCCCTCTAGGTATTTGGGCCAATATGATGGCTTTCCCTGGTGTATTTTCATTTTAAGACTTATCTCTATGGGAAATGGTTTTTCTGGTGAAGGTGGCCACTTAGAGCCTCTCGGTTCTCTATGCTTTGGCCTCTGTGCCTCTGCAGAGGACTGATGTGATGGTTATTGATTCAGTTTGGAAAATGGAAGTCATTGTAGGTACTTCAAGGAATGACGTTTCCAAGCTGTTGGAAGAGAAGGAGCAAAAATGGGGTGAGAGGAGTCCAGTCAGTCTCTCCAACCCCAGAAGAACCTAGCTGCCTCTGAGCTCATGGGACTCACAACCAAGCAGCCTGCCTACTCAGTCACTCTGAAGGCATCTGCTGCAGCCTTGCAGGAGCCCGCTGCTCTGGCGCCGCCTCTGCAGAAGTTGGTATTGGACTGCTGCCGCCTCCTGCTCATGCACATGCCTTCCATGCTCAGAACTAAACTGCACCCCCACTGGCAGGGAAACCTGGTGCTTACTGGCTTCTCTCTCTCACTTCACACTTGATGCCCACACCAGTGATACCTGTAAACTACTGTGGGATGTAGTTTACAGGTTTCTAGCCCTGGTGATTTGGGGAGCATAGAAAAGCAGGTGCTGAGCATAGCAGGCATATGTGGCACAGACCAGTGTGGTTTGGGAGTTGAAATGAGCACCTTCAGACAGACAGTCTGATCCCTGCATGAGGAGTCAGCCTCAGGCTCCTGTCTCCCAGGTTGGGCACACCTGGCTCTGTGATCTGGAGCAATACCAGCAATAGCCACCTACCAAGCTACTTCAGTAAGCCCAGAGTTCTGCAAAGTGCTTTAAACCTCACATCAACAAGCCTGTAGGTAGGTTCTATACTTTCCATTTAACAGATGAAGAAAGTCAGGGAGATAGGTCACATGGCTACTGAATGGGGGAGTAGGGATTCAAACCTAGGTTTGAAAGACTCCCTTCATGCTGAACTCTCTCAGCTTCACTTCCAACTCGCAGGCTTGCAAGGGATTTGACATGCTGGATACATATTTCCCATTTCAAGTTTCTTCCGTTTCACCATTAGCCCCTGTCTTTGGTGAGCACCTCTGAGGAGAGCATGCATTGTGTGGTTTCCTCCCCCAGAAAGAGGGTGCTGGTCCATACGAGTGGGGCCGAGTTCTGGAAATGGACCCAGTCCTGGACCAAAGAGGGAAGTCAGAATACTGGGAGTTGTTTCTGCCGCTGGGTAGCTGTTCTGCAGTGTGACCTGTGCTAGTTTCCAGTGGCTGATGTCATAAACGACCACAAACTTGATGGCTTAAAAAGAAATGTTTTCTCGCAGAGTTCTGGAGGCTGGAAGTCGGAAATGAAGGTGTCAGCTGGGTCCAGTTCCCTCCGGAGGATCTGAGGGAGAACCCTTCCTTGTCTTTTCCAGCTTCCTGTGGCTCCCAACAGTCTTTCCCTTAAGGCCACCACGTTTAATCAGTCCCTTCATTTTCACAGAGCCTTCTCTTCTGTGTCTGAGTAATCTTCTTCAGCCTCACTCCTTTAAGGCTACTTGTGATGGGATTTCGGGCTCACCGGGCTAATCCAGGATGATCTCCTCATCTCAAGATCCTTAACTTAATCATGTCTGGGAGCCCCTTCTCCGGGATAAGGCAATGTTCGCAGGTTCTGAGGTTTGGGAGGTAGTCATATCTATGGGGACATCATTCTGCCCACGACACCGCCCCCTTAGGGGAGGAAGGGAAAAGCAAAGAGGAGCTCTCTGCTTCCTCCTCTCAGGAGCACATCTTTGCACCGGGGCCTTTCTCCTTCATTCTGTAGCATTTTCCCTCCAGTATCTTCTGGTTGCTGCCACTGGGAAAAGAATCAGAAATCTTGAGGCCACACTAAACAGGGAGATGTTAACAATGCAACTTTTTGGATTTCTATAGTTGGGCAATGTTCATAGACTCTGTCAGGCCTTATTTCCAGTTCAGGCAGGACAACTTCCTGGTAGCTCCTTGGCCTCCAGGGCCAAACATTCCTTTATGGCCCTCACTTCGAAAAAACTACCCAGAGGAGTCTTTCTCCTTTCTGCCCTTCTTCCTGCACGAAACAGGCAAGAGCAGTTTCTCCAGCTAAGCTATTCCCTGCTGGTGTCCTCTTTTGGGGCCTTATTTCACTAAGAAGCTTCTTCAGGACTCCCCCCTCCCCCTCCCCCCTCCCCCCCCCCCCCCCCCATTCCAGAGTCATGTCACATAAATCCCATGCCTGGGATTAACATTCAAACTCCCTGTTTCCTTCCTCCCAGATTTCCCCAAACCCAGACATTCATGACATTTTCACCTCTCGCTGTCTTGCCAAACTCTCATTAACAACAGCATAAAACACAAGCATTGGAAGACTCGGTGATATTCTCCTGGCCCAGGGAGAAAGGGGGTGATTACTCTTGATTCCCAGGCAGGATTTGGGAGAAGGAGTTTCCACTCTCTCAAACATCAGTGGAAAGACGACCAGCAGGCTCAGCCCTATGCTGTCTCCACCTGGAGCAAGTGAGTGGACCTACGTGGGGTCCATTCCCTGCGAAACAATACTGGCAGGTCCTCACACAAATTGGCTCCAAATCAGAAGCAGGGGTTCCTGCGGCTTCATTCACCATTTGGTAGACATTCTCTATTCACTTCATTTTGGGGATCTGGTCTTCTGATTCTCCTCCTTTCTCTAAGCCCCATTTGAATAACTTCTATTTGCATAACACTTCCAATTTTGCAGAACTTCCCATGTAGATTCTTCTTTGATGCTGAAAACAAGCCAAGGAAGCAGTTAGCTGGATATCACTACCCTCATTTTACAGACTAAAAAGTTGTGGTTTTATTATCTGTTCCAAGTCAACAGCCTGTAAGTGGCAAAGCTAGGACCCCAGTGCAGGGACTCTGGTAATGAGGACAGTTTGCCTTCTGCTCCTGGCATTTTGTCTTATTCGTGTGTGTGTGTGTGTGTGTGTGTGTGTGTTTTCTTCTTATTTCTCTTTTCATCTTCCCTATTCCCCATCACTCAGTTCCCTATTATTTATCTTCCTCTCTATTCTAATTATTTCTGGCATTCTCCTAGACCTGAGTTTCCATACTGGTTTCACTACTTGCTAACTATGTGACCTTGGGCACATTTCTTAACCTCTCTCAGCTTTAGTCTCCTCATTTGAAAACAGGGATAATTCTAACTTCCACACAGGGCTATGGTGGAGGTTTAATAAGATTATATATATATATATATATATATATATATATATATATATATATAATCTTATTAAAGAGAGAGAGAGAGAGAGAGAGAGAGGAAGAGAGGGAGTGAGATAGATAAAGAGAGAGAGAGATGAATACTCCGTGGTACTTGGTTGGCATTGCCTTCATTTTTTTTTAATATTGTGGACACATGGCTAGAACTGTGCACTTTTGTCCCCTGTTCACCTGTGTCATCCTTATCATATAACTGTTGGATTTGATTTATCAGGAGAGTCTGGCTGTGCCTCTGTGACTATGAGCCGTGGCTCTGATAGATGCGGTGGAGTGATTAATAGCAGCCTGCCCCCAGAGCTCTGAGAGTGGCGGGTGACACGCATTGCCCTGCCTCCACCTCTAATTCTGTACTGTCATATGGGGCTGTTTGGCCCGATGGGGGTCCTGTGGCCCACAGCTTAGCATCTGGCTGCAAGCCCTGGATTTTCTGAGTCACCAAGACAGAGGCTCTGAGTGGAAAAGGAAAGGATACAGGGCAATGGCATGTACCCAGAGTAGGGTGTGAGCACAGGGTATGAGCACAGCGTGGGCGTGCAGCAGTGCTTGTTCTACTGATCTCAGCCCTAGACAAAGTGTGAGCTGGAAAAGGCACAGCAAAGCCACACGTGGGCAGGTTTCACCCCCACTCCGGCAGCGCCATTGTCTGCCGCTCTCCCAGTGAGAAATTCATTGTGAGGACAGCATGCCCGGGAATGGAAGAGCCCAGACGTATGATTCACTTTCAGACATTCTAGCTGCTGACCTTCACCCATCTTCTGTAAATGAGATAGCATCATTTTGCAAAGCCAGCTACTACCTACTTCTATTCTGCAGCTGTCTGACTGCCTCAGCTAAAAGAACGGGATGTATCATCGTTACCTGCTTGAGTTAGGCTTTTCTTCCCCCACCTACATGTCTGGAACATTGTTGTCAGTGGCTGGAAATAAATCTTGAGGCAGTGCATTCGCTGAATTCACTGATTCTTTTCAAAGAAAAAGCAACAGTGAATATGTCTATTCTCAAGTCAGTCAGTTACCAATTTCTTCAATAGGACTTCCGGGCTGTAATCAGTTAGGAATCAGGAAGCCAGGGTCCTGGTCAGCTGGGCCAGGCTCCCGGATGCCAGCCTAGTGCTGGGGTTGGAGAAAACACGCTATTCCTCTTTGAAATTATACGGTTGGAAGTGGTTTCTCTTGGCTTCAACTATAAAGGCTGGTGCCCAGAGCCAATCTTTGGCGAACTGAGAAGTATGAAGTATGTTTCCCTCTAACATTCCCAGCATCCCTCTTAATCACTTTTTCTCTCTATTCTGCTCCAAGTTCTCTAAGACTTCTCCCTTCCACATGTGAATTCTGCAAGGATCTGAGGCACACTGTCTGTACATGTAGGAGGTTGATAGAGTCTAGAGCAGCGCTTCAAAGCTCCACAGTGTGTGTGTGACCCCCACTGCAGGGCTCAAATTCAGACTCCTGCTCAGCAGCTCTGGATGGGCTCTGAGATTCTGCGTTTCTCACATGCTCTCACGTGATGCTGATGTGGCTGGTCTGTGGACCACACTTTGAGCAGCATGTTGGAGAGACCTCCAGTCCTTCCCCTGTGTTTCTCCTTTACTCTAACACTACCATACTCACAACACTCCAACACCAGATGTGTGGGTTTCCCCCACAGCAGGCAATTCTCTGCAATGCCAGCTGGGTGCCCTACAATTTAACTCAGTTCTAATACTGTCTACTTGGAGAGAGCATCCGATCCCACAGGGTAAGAACTCAGTCCCATGAATTTGTCCCCTCCACACTTCAGATGTCCATAGCAGGTCCCGAGGTTACCACAACTTCTGTCTGACTTGGTTACAAATCAGAGGTTCCCATGCCCTCCTCCCCCTTGGGTTCAACATTTTGCTAGAGCAGCTCACTGAACTCAGGGAAACACTCATGTTTACCAGGTTAGTAAAGAATATGAGAAAGGTTACAGATGAACAGCCAGATGAAGCAAGGTGAGGGACGGTCCCAAGTGCAGAAGTTTGTGTCCCAGTGGAGTTGGCATGTGTCACCCTCCGATACATGGATATGCTCACCTACCTGGAAGCTCTCCAAACCCCATACTTTTGGGAATATATGGAGGCTTCATCAGGCATGGTCAGTTATTTTTTTTTAATATATGTTTTTATTGATTTCAGAGAGGAAGGGAGAGGGAGAGAGAGATAGAAACATCAATGATGAGAGAGAATCATTGATCGGCTGCCTCCTGCCTGTCCCCACACTGCGGATCGAGCCCACGGACCAAGCATGTGCCCTTGACTGGAATCGAACCTTGGAGCCTTGAGTCCACAGGCTGATGCTCTATCCACTGAGCCAAACCGGCCAGGGCACAATCAGTTATTAACTTCACTTTAGCCCCTCTCCTTATTCTGAGAATGGAGGGTAAGGATGAAAATGCCAAGCTTCTAGTCATGGCTTGGTCTTTCTGGTTCCCAAGCCCCATCTAGGAGTCCAGCCAGAGTTGCCCTTAGTGCTCTTATATAACTTAGGAATTTAAAAGGGTTTCAGGAGCCCTTGAGAGAAACTGGGGGTGGAGACCAATCTTATATAATAAAGAGGTAATATGCAAATGGTCCTTATGCAGTGATGCTTAATGACCAATCACCAGGAGGGCGGGACAGCGAGCTACGTGCAGCAGGGAGCTACAGTGGCGGTGGGTGGGGCAGCCAGCCAAGGCGAGAGGCAGCGAGCTACTTGCAGTGCAGGGATTCGTGCACAGGGCCACTAGTATGTGTGTGTGTGTGTGTGCATACATACATACTAGAGGCCCGGTGCACGAAATTCGTGCACGGGGGTGTGTGTCCCTCAGCCCAGCCTGCACCCTCTCCAATCTGGGACCCCTCGAGGGATCGACTGCCCATTTAAATGGGCAGTCGGACATCCTTCTCACAATCCAGGACTGCTGGCTCCCAACTGCTCACCTGCCTGCCTTCCTGATTGCCCCTAACCGCTTCTGCCTGCCAGCCTGATCAACACCTAACCACTCCCCTGCCAGCCTGATTGATATCTAACTACTCCCCTGCCAGCCTGTTTGCCCCCAACATCACTCCTCTGCCGGCCTGGTCACCCCTAACTGCCCTCCCCTGCAGGCTTGATTGCCTACAACTGCCCTCCCTTGCAGGCCTGGTCCCTCCCAACTGCCCTCCCCTGCTGGCCTGATCGCCCCTAACTGCCCTCCCTCCCAACTGCCCTCCCCTGATAGCCATCTTGTGTCCACATGGGGGCAGGATCTTTGATCACATGGGGGCAGCCATCTTGTGTGTTGGAGTGATGGTAAATCTGCATATTACTCTTTTATTAGATAGGATAGAGGCCTGGTGCATGGGTGGGGGCCAGCTGGTTTGCCATGAATGGTGTCCCGGATCAGGATGGGGGTTCCCTTGGGGCGTGGGGCGGCCTGAGCGAGAGGCCTGTGGTGGTTTTCAGGCTGGCCAGGCCCCCAGCGACCCAAGCAGAGGCCCTGGTATCTGGGATTTATTTATCTTCTACATTTGAAACTTTGTAGCCTTAAGTGAAGGCCAAGCCAGGCCAGGGTGTGTGGAAAGCTTGGCTTCCTCCATCGCTGGGGGCAACCCTAGCCTCCTTCTCTCTCCAGCTCCATGGCTGCCGCCTTTCTGTTGAGGTTTATTTATCTTCTATAATTGAAACTTTATAGCCTTAAGTGGAGGCCTGGGCCAGACAGGGTGTGCGGAAAGCTTGGCTTCCTCCATCGCTGGCGAAACCCAAGCCTCCCTCCTGCTCTCTCTGTGGCTGCAGCCATCTTGGTTGGGTTAATTTGCATACTTGCTCCTGATTGGCTGGTGGATGTAGCTGGTGGGCATGGCTGTAGCAGATTGATGGTTAATTTGCATATTATTCTTTTATTAGATAGGTTATTTCTTATTAGTGTTACTGAATGGGGATTGGGCCTGGAGCAGATCTGCCTCAGGCTGGTAGTGTGTGGGTTCTTGACATTGTGCAGGAAAGATCTCACAACATGAGTCCAGGTAATTCTAAGAATACATTTATTAAAGTTGGGGACAGTGATACAAAGGAAGAGCTTTAGATAGAAGAAGTAACAAGAAAAGAACCTAGGTGGGCCTACTTTGGCTCTCTAGTAATTTTATGGGAAAGAAGTGAGCCACACTAGGCTGCATGTACTCACTGAGAAGTACAAGTTACGGTGACAGAGCCTATTCAGGGCTGCTGTTAGTTCATTGAAAATTCAGAGAAAAAGGGAGCCTTGGACATAGATTTAGCGGGGGAGAGCTGGGACAAAGTACTGCTGCCATTGCTCCCCTGGTTGCAAATTTTGGGGGGATCCTTAAAGTTCAGGGGGAAAAAAAAAGAGCAGAGATACAGGGTGTGGGCATGCCCTAGCCAGAGTGTACTGTGGGTCCTTTGTCTTGAGACTTTTTATCTTTCTTTAGCTGGGGGGAATACTAAGGGAGGCCTCATGGGAAGGTCTTAACAGAATATTCATTAGCTTTTCAGGTGTTCCTCAATATGTTGCTTCATGAAAATGTGCTTATAGAGAGGTCAGGGTTATTCTCTGGTTAGTTTCATTTTTAAAAAATGTCAAGAGGGACTGGGATTGAGGTTTATCTGCCTTGGGATGGTCTGGAATATGTAAACCATTTGCTCCTAAGTATCCTCAGGTAGGGATGATAAAGCCTTGCAATTCATTGGCTGGCTGTAAATTGCTCAAATTGTTTTGGCCTTGTTTAATTATTTTGTCTCAGTTTCTCCTATTCCACTTGTCAAGGAATCTCCCTAGCTTCTTACTATCCTGCCTCATTAGTAGCAAAGCTTTAAACTAATCCTGGGGGGCAGGAAGAGGATGGAAATGGGAGTGGTCTCTTCTTTTACTCTCTTGCTTAGGGAATTGTGTGTGTATGTGTTCATATTTTCCACATTTCTTAGTAAATAGTTATATCCTGTGCTCTCTTCAGATCTTGCACAATGATTGGTTTGATTGATCAAAATTCTAAATTAGATTCTCAGGTATCAGTTATCATTGATGGACAGCTATGATAAGTATAATTTTTACTTTGGGAAACATGTCTTCAGTCAAAATACCCTGATCTTTCATTTTGGTGAAGGTCAATCAATCAGATTTAAATTAAATTACTTACATATTTTTTTCTACTGTGTGTTTGGAGGCAGGGGTGAGTAGGGAGGAAGCCAGAGATGGGACCAGGGGAGTTGGCCCAGTTTATGTCTACACCACATCCACCCCTGCAGGTCTGTGCAACTAGTGAACTGTCAGAAGATAGGATTTGCCTGAGAAGTTGAAGAGCCTGCAAACAGAATCCAGCTGATAAGCCAGACTCAATACTAAAGCCCTAGTCCTCAGTTACACAGGTGGGTCCTCATCCCAGCCTTCTACTGACTTGATATTCAGGTTGTTGGAGAGAGAAGGCTGTGGAACAAATACAAAAAGCTATTTTCATAAATGATTCTTTAAGAGATTAACCTGGTGCCATTTTAACAGAATGTTATACCTAAAGGAGGAGGTCAACCTCCAGGTCCCCCATCTCCACTGCCCTAGCAGGGTTTCTTGCCAAAGTTGAGTGGTACCTGCAGAGGTTGGCAGATGTGCCCAGCAAGGCAGCAGCAAAGCCTATGGGATTTAGGAGCCCTGCATGGAGCCCAGGAGGGCAACAAGAGCAGGAGAGAGGAGAACCAAGTGGAGACAGCACAATGGACTCACGTGGGGAGCTAAATGATTTCATTCATGAGAGAAACTTTGTCATTCATATGAGAGAAACTGCAGCCTTCCAAGAATATTAGGCAAGAGGTGACTGTGAAAGGGGATTTTGCTGGGACTTAGCCTTTGCATTTCTGGTAAAAATAAAAGCCTAGGGCTATGAACCAAATTTCTTAAAAATCCCATGTGTTCAGGCATCCATTTTCTGATCTCAAAAACCAGAGCATAAGACGTGATGAGTGGTTTGGGTCTACACACATGCTTCAGTCACAGCAACTCTGGCTTTGCTGGCTCTTTCTTGAGGGGCTATCATGTATAATTTCTCTCAAGGAAAGGAAAGGCTCCCAAGTGGGGTGCTCTCTGAGGGCCTGGCCAGCACTAAGACCCTACAGCTCTTCTAAGAGTGAAGAAGAAATGGTGGGTGCTGTGATAAGGCTTAGGAACATAGCTTCTCAGAGCCAGGGCCAGGCCAGGAGAGTTGTCGTCAAGGAGGAAATTCCTAGAGTTTGAGCACTTCATAGTTCGACAGCATTTAGTGCTGACAAAGTCCACTCCTTGGTACACACCGAAGCCATCAGGACACTGTGCAGCTATGGAGAGGATCCTTGAGGTGGGTGCTGAAATCCCTGGCAGAAATGAAGGTGGGCAAGGCCCCAGGCCTCACACGCAATTTTAAAACAGGAATGAATAAGCTCTTGCTCACATTCCTAGCTTTGCAGTGTTTAAATTCAGACCTATCACCAGCTGGCATCAGCAGCCCTCAATGTCCCCAGGGAAAAAAAGCCATTTCTAAATTAACCAGGACCCAAATCAGGGACCTCATTCTGCCATGATTGAAATGTTCCCAGTAATGGGATTTTAGATAAATTAGTTATTCATCATGGCGGGGGTATTACAGATAAATACCATATCTCATTGCGATGCTAAGCTGTCCACCAGTCATCTCCTTTAAGGAGAAAAATAGAATTAATGTGGTTCTGAACAGTGATCTGCTTAATGATTTTAAGGTTTTTATCTGGAGAAGATTTCAATAAACTACTTTAAAAGAAGTAGAATGCAACAACAAAAAAGTGTGAAGGGTTTGTATAATTGCTAAGAGCTTGGTTCTCTAGGGCTGGAAATCAACGAAAAGTGTGAATGTATGGAAAGATTTTTAAGTACTTATTCAGGAGAAACTAAATAGAAAATCAATCAAAAAAATTAAAAATTCATAAATCCAATTGCTTCTAATTGGTTCAGAACATAGTACAGAATTCAAAATGTTTACCTATGAACAGCTCTGTCTCTTGCAATTATGGAAAGAGTATTTGGGTCACTCTTTTTTTCTATCAGATAGAATTCATCAAAGCCAAAGCTATCCTGCAAATGATTCAAGCTGGAAAACTCTTCATTCTGGCCATTTATGAAGAAATCCCTATTAAATATTAATCAAGCTAGGAAGAACACATTTTTATTTCAAGTCTTTAATAATGTATTAAGCCCCTCCTATGAACAAATTAACTATGATTCTTTAGAACTCACAATTTAAAAGAGGAAACAAATGAATGCCTAATTAACCTTCAGACAAGTAATAGTGCAATGAGGGCTTAATAATAGAGATGTCACCACATAGTATGGGAAGAGAGAGGGGCACATATGATTTTTAACTAAGAAGATCTGCAAAGGTTTATTGGAGAAGGTGAAATTAATATCGAGGGGTAAGAAGATATTCTACCCATAGAGAACACTTTGAGCAAATGTCAGTGAAGATGTGAGCTAAGCTTGGGAAATGCAAAATATTGTATAACTTAGAAGAGCTGGTGTGAGGGAAAATCCTGAAGAGCATAATATTTACATATAACACTGTAATCTCTGCCTCTCCATCTCAAATTTTGGTGGGAACCCATAATTTATGTGTTGCCCTCATTTCTCTTGTTAGGATGTAAATTTCCTAATAAACATACACATTTTTAAGTGTTACTGGCTTAATAGGTTACCCCTCCCAAGGGGTATTCGCTTTCTTAAATTTTTTTAAATTTTGTATTTGTTTAAGGTATAGAAGAACCAAAGATAGGGAAGTAGTGATGATTGAAATAGTAAGAGCAACTTTAAGAAGCTTGTAATCCACTTTTCTTTATTGTGATCATTTTCAACATCCCAAAGCTTGCTCGGTGTTTATTTTTAAAACAGGGCCATGAGGAAAGGACCACATTCTCTTCGAAGGTATTAAACTTTCTCTGATGGATGAATTTCAGACTTCTGTGTGAAGATGGTATTTTCAGGTAGGAAGATTTACCCAAGAAAACCCCTGGGAATTACCTTAGTACAGTGAGAGGAGCACATGATTTAGCGACACAAATACTGGGTTTCAATCCCTGCTCTGCCTCTTGAAGCATTGAGTCTGGGGCAAGCTGCTCTGCTTCTCGGAGACTAGACTTCCACATGTTCAAACTGGAAGTGATCGGTGATTATTCCCAAACCCAGATTAAGGTGCAGCACCTCCTCAGATCATGACAGCAGGTGGCAGCTGATTTCACCTGAAAGCAAAGTCATTCCTATACCAGAGGCAGCAGACACGAAGGGCACTGGTAGTCCCCAGAGAAGCTGTGGGGTTAGGCCATGGGGACTTGTCCCGCTAGCGCAGAAGAACGCAGGTCCCTCTCCCGCTGCCCCACCGTTCTCTTCCCAGCCAGTTTCTCCTAGCTAAACTGGTCAGCTTTCAGCTCTCAGAGGAAAATGACTTCTTGCTGGAGGCTTTCTCTTCCCCATCCAAGCAGGTTGTGTCTAATATCTTCTCACGCTCATGGTAACTTCTAATTTACTAGCATTCACTGTTTATATTCCTTGCTTGTCTGTAAGACTTATGAGGGTATCAGATCAATATGATTTATTGCCTGGCCCTTGGCAGATGGCCTTAAATATCTCTGAGGGAATTAACTTTAAAAAAAGAGGGGGGGGGGGGGGGAGAGAAAAGGACGGGATAAAAGGAGGGAGGGAGGGAGGAAGGAGAGGCAGTCCCTGTTAAAATAAATTCCATCATAATCAAATAGATCATCTAGAGAACTGAGGATGCTGTGTTCAGACTGATGTGGCGGCTGCTGAGGAAGAATTAGGAAGAGCTCCATTAATATGCTATGATCTTTCTGAAAGAACAAAACGGCAGCACTAGGACCCACTCATTATTACATATGTCAACTTTGCTTTCAGTGCTATTCTTGCTAACATTTAAATGCCAGCATCACAACCCTGGGGCCTCATGAATTGCACACAATAAACCCTCATGAACTGACATTCTTCTGCTCAGCAGAGAACTTCAGAATATCTTTCACCTGCTTTGCAAACTGAACCTCTTTTACTAAGTATGGTAGATTAATATTTTAAGAAGAGTCCAGAAATTATAAGAGTATTCCATCAAAAACATCTGCTTCTGTTTGCAATTGAAAATATTTTAGAGGGTCTAATAATGGAGAATTTGGATGATTTCTTCTGTTTTTATCTTGATTTGAGATAGGATTCCAGCAGGGGTTAGAGTGGGGTTAGAGAGAGGTCAGAATAGGATGATAGGGTGTGATGATAGGATGCATTGGGACTTATCATTCAATTCAATGCAAAGAAAATCTATTAAGTGCTTATTGGATTGAGTGGTTCAAAGTGCCAGACACTATATTAGTAATTAAAATGCTTTATGCAATTATGGTGCCAGGTAATGAATTATTGTATTTAATCCTATTGGCTTTGTAGTTGGTATTATACTACTGTTTTATTAACTTCACGAATGAGGAATAAGGCTCATAGATGAAAAAGAAATTAAAAGAAACAACAACAAAAAACCATGCCGGTCCAGCTGGTGTGGCTCAGTGGTTGAGTGTTGACCCATGAATCAGGAGGTCACTAGTTTGATTTCCAGTCAGGGCATATCCACACGGTTGTGGCCTCCATCCCCAGGGGGTGCATTCAGGAGGCAGCTGATTGATGTATCTCTCTCATCGATGGATGTTTCATCTCTCTGTCCCTCTCTCTTCCTCTCTCTCTAAAATCAATAAAAACATATTTAAAAAAATCATACCCAATGACACATCTATATATCTTATATACTAAAGAGGTAATATGCAAATTAACCCTCACACCCTCACAAGATGGCTGCTTAAGACCAGGCCAGCAGGGGGGTTAGTGAGGGACAACCAAACAACTGAACAAGCAGGTTGCATGGGACAATCAGGCTGGTGGGGGGGGGGTGCTCAGTTGGGGGTGACCAGGCCAGCAGGAGGGGCAGTAAGGTGTGACCAGGCTGGTGGGGGGGCAGTTAGGGGCGATCAGGCCAGCATGCAGAGGCGGTGAGGGGTGATCAGGTAGGCAGGCAGGTGAGCAATTAGGAGCCAGCAGTCCAGGATTGTGAGAGGGATGTCCTACTGATGGTCTAGGGATCGGGCCTAAACTGGCAGTCGGACATCCCCCAAGGGGTCCTGGATTGGAGAGGGTGCCGGCTGGGCTGAGGGGATGCCCTCCCACTGTGCACGAATTTCGTGCACCGGGCCTCTAGATAGTATGTGTGTGTGTGTGTGTATGTGTGTGTGTGTGTGTGTGTGTGTGTGTATCTTACCTAATAATAGACAAATATGCAAATTGATCATACCTTCGATACACCCACAAGCCACGCCCACAAGCCAATCAGAGAGAGCATGCAAATTAACCCAAACCAAGATGTCTACAGCCACAGAGAGCAAGGTTTCCTAGGTAACAGAGGAAGCCAAGCTTTCTGCCAGCCGTTGCAGGCCTAAGCCTCCACTCAAGCTACAAAGTTTCAATTATAGAAGGTAAACAAATTCAAACAAATGGCGGCAGAATGGAGCTTGAGAGAGCAGGCCAGGGTTGCCGCCGGCAACAGGGGAAGTAAAGCTTTCTGCACACCCTGGCTCAGCCCACCTGCTTAAGGCAACAAAGTTTCAATTATAACCCCAACAGAAATGGCTGC
The DNA here is from genome assembly GCF_951640355.1 of Cnephaeus nilssonii. Classification (NCBI taxonomy): domain Eukaryota; kingdom Metazoa; phylum Chordata; class Mammalia; order Chiroptera; family Vespertilionidae; genus Cnephaeus; species Cnephaeus nilssonii. The sequence goes on along the minus strand of NC_137074.1, from coordinate 70,472,687 downwards.
CGGCCTCGGAGGGAGCCCCAGGCTTGGCTCCGCTCCAGGCTACAAAGTTTCAATTGTAGAAGGAAAATAAATTCCAGATACCAGGGCCTCCGCTTGGGTTGCCAGGGGGCGTGGCCGGCATGCAAACTACCACAGGCCCCTTGCTCAGGCTACCCCATGCCCCAAGGGAACCCCCACCTGATCCAGGACACCCTTCAGGGCCTACCAGCTGGCCCCCACCCCTGTACCAGGCCTCTATCCTATCTAATAAAAGAGTAATATACAGATTGATCATCACTGCAACACACAATATAGCTGCCCCCATGTGGTCAAAGATCCTGCCCCCATGTGGACACAAGATAGCCACCACAAGATGGCCAGCAGGAGAGGGCAGTTGGGAGGCACCCAGCCTGCAAGGGAGGGCAGTTGAGAAGGACCAGGCCTGCAAGGGAGGGCAGTTGGAGGTGATCAACCCTGCAGGAGAGGGCAGTTAGGGGTGACCAGGCCGGCAGAGGAGGGAAGTTGGGGGCAAACAGGCTGGCAGCAGAGTGGTTAGGGGGTGATCAGGCTGGCAGGCAGAAGCGGTTAGGGGCAATCAGGAAGGCAGGCAGGCAAGCAGTTGGGAGCCAGCAGTCCTGGATTGTGAGAGGGGTCCCAGATTGGAGAGGGTACAGGCTGGGCTGAGGGACAACCCCCTCCGTGCACGAATTTTGTGCACCGGGCCTCTAGTATATATATATATAAGCCTAAGAGACCTTTAAGACTGGTTGACTGAACGACTGATCGCTATGATGTGCACTGACCACCAGGAGGCAGAAACTCAATGCAGGAGCTGCCCCCTGGTAGTGTGCTTCCATAGCCAACCTCCCTTGGCCAGCCAACCTCCTGCATTCCCTCCCCCTGGCCAACTTCCTGTGGTCCCTCCCCCTGGCCCAGCCGGCCCCTTTTAGTCCCAATCAGGACTGGGTGAGATGGCCCAAATCGGCCCCAATCACTGGCCAGGCCAAGGGACCCCACCCATGCATGAATTCGTGTACTGGGCCTCTAGTCTTAGCAATGATTAAAGTCAAAGTCATAGGCTGATGGTCACTCAGGTGTCCATTCCTGGTCAGACTGGCCAAAGCAAGTAAACAAAAGAGGTCCTGGGTAGGGCAAGTCCACATGTGTAGTAATAGATCCCTCTTCAATAAAAAATATAAGTTTGAGTCCTTGTCTAATTCTAGAACTATAAAGAAGTATAAGAAACTTGATAGAATCTTTATTTCTGCACTCATACGGCTATAAACTTATTGGGGAGAAAGGAGATACAAACCCAAGTCATGCTATGAGGCATCTGGTAGGATTGTATTAGAAATGCACCTCGCTAGTTATCTGTACCCCATGCACATGGCCACTTGATTGTCACATGTGTTTGGAATGTGTGTTTTTTTTGTTTGTTTGTTTTGTTTTTTGTTTTGTTTTTTACTTTTCTGTGCCTCAACATTCTGCTGTGTAATATTACAACAATAAGAACTCAGAGAGTTTAATGAGACTATACCAGATCATCTATTCTTAGCTCAATAAATAATTTGGCCTTATATTTTCTACCACAAATCTTTCTCTTTCTTGATTCTTAAATTTCTATTTCTTCTTGAACAGACAAATCGTATCCCCTCTGTCCAGAAGGCCCATGCTGCCTTCTGCTCCTGTGGTTTTGCTTAGAGTTTTTCCACCACCTAGTGTGTTCTCCCTTCCCTCCCCTCTGTTTAAGCCTGACTACCTTCACAGCCCAGCCTAAGTACCACAGCATTCATGCAACTTTCCTTGATTATTTCAACCCACATATGAAAACTCACAGAACAAAACCAAGTGTTGAAAGGACTTAGTTCTCAAAGTGCAGCCCTCTTTACATCTCAGGAAATTAAGGCTGGCAGAGTCTAATTTTCTGTCTTTCCTATTTACATCACTCATCATTGTCATCCATCAAAGCACAAAACCATCCCCTGCCTCTGTTCCTCCTGCTTCCTGTCTTCACAGCTACTCATCTTAGCCTTCAGATCTCAGCTCCAATGACCCTTTCCTCTCCCCAGAATAGATCAATCCTACAAGATATCCTTTCTCATAGTCCCTATTCTTCCCTCTGGACGACTTCATCAAAAAGCAATTCAGGAATTATGGCTGAGTTAGCTATTAGTTGCCCATCTCCTTCACTGGATGAAAGCTAATTTAAAAAAAAAAATCAAATATTTAGTGTTCTGGCTATTGGTGATTCATAAGTGAACCAGACAGATTTCATCCCCACCTTCATGGATTCCCTATAAAGCTGCCAAATTAAAAATTGAGAATTATTTTTTGGGAGCTCTCATGGACTAGAAGTAGCTAAAGAAAATCAACAGTACTGGAAATGTAACCCCTCTATAACTAAAGCAGAATAGTTAAGTTATTTTTACAATCAAACATAAGCCAACAGAAGTGTTTCAAGTGCTCTTGGTAGCATAACAAAGAAAAAATGTTTTTGAAAATGAAATACCACTTTCTTCTTCAAAGGCCAAGAGTCAACATTTACTCATTTTAGTTGTCTAAAGTACTCTAATGCTTTGTTTTTTTCCAGCTGTTTGTTTCATAAGAACAATCTAGTTCCATGTTATACAAGAAGCATGAACTCTGAACACCTGAGCTGTTACTTTCCTTTGTAAACCGATTTGAGTGCAAACAAAGCCCTTCATTTGAAGGTCAAGACTATCTTGCATCCTTCACTTAAAGGAACCAAGTTCTTGTGAAATGGCACTAAATTATGAGCACACAATCCACTTAGAGTGAGACTAGTAATTTTATAGGCTTCTAATTGTCCACTTACGGAAATCACCTTATGCTAGTCTGTTTGAAAATATTCTCCTTAGAGATTGCAATGTTTACACCATCCTTTCACTTTTAGGTTTCAATGGGCATTTCTGCTTAGTATCTCATAGGCAGCTCAGTATCAGTAAGTCCCAAATTCACTTATGATCCGGTAACTCTCTTTTTATTATGAATATCTGTTAATGACACCTCTAAACTAGAAATCTGAGATTCAGTCTCTTATTCAAACACAAACTCCTGCATTTTTTAACCTAAATGTCTCTTGAATTTGCTTCCCAATCCTCTCCCCGACTCTCTCCCTTCCTGACATCCTTCCTTCACCTGCTAGTTTAAGTTTTCATCATACCTTCACTGGCTTTGGACTGTGGTCTCCTAATTTTCTTCCCTCAAGCTTTACTCCTGTCTTTCTGCATCCTACACTCCCATTGCAACACAACAATCTGCAATTTCCATCTTGTCACTTCTGTGGGTTCCACTTATCACTAGCAGTTTTTCTCAAGGGGATAGGGCTCTTTTGAAAGTTTGGGAGGGACAAGAAATTTTCCCTTGTGCTGGACCATCCATTTACACTGCAGGATATTGAATGTCCCTAGACAGAGGCTACTGAATGCCAGCAGAAACCCCCAGTCATTGTGACAACCAAGAAATACACATGTTCAGGTGCTGCTCCAGTTGACAATCACCTCTAAGAGAAAAGTGCATAATTCTTAATATGGTCTACAAAGTCCTCCTTACCTCCACCTAGTCTGCTGGTCTTCTCCACTCCTCCTGCACCCTTGGTTCTGTCAACAGTAACTGCTTTGCTGTGACATCTCCTCCAACTTCCTAACCCAACTAACTTCTCATTCTTCAAGATTCACTTCAGGGTCCCCTCCTTCCTTGAATATCTTTCTTCACTTTGTCTCTGCTACTTCCCCTTGCCCTACCCTTGTTCCAGAACTGAGTAGGCACATGCTTCTCCTCTGTGCACACTGCACCCTGGAGCACTTATCCCAGCATGAATCATATCAAGTCATGATGACCTGTTTATGCCTGACTGTTCCATTAATGTTTTTGAGTACAGTGTGGAAGAGACAGGTGCATGTCCCCAGTCTCCTTCAAGGTAGAACTTGCTATCTATAGTAGTGTCATCAGCTGCTGAAACAAATTCCCAGGAACCAGATGGCTTAAGACAATATAAAGTTATTTCTCATAGTTCTGGAGGCTAGAAATCTGAAGGCAGGGTGTCGGGAGGGCCACACTCTCTCCAAAGGCTCTAGGGGGAGATCCCCCTCTCCTCTCCACCTTCTGGTGTCCCCAGGTGTTTTTTGGCTTATTGCTACATAACTCTAATCTCTGTTTCTATCTTCGCATGACCTTCTCTTCTTCTCTGTCCCTTCTGCTCTTTTGTTCCTTATTTGGACACTTGTCATTGGATTTAGGTCTTGACTGGGTAGTCCACAATAATCTCACCTCAAGATCCTTAATTATATCTGCAAAGACCCTTTTTCCAAATAAGGTCATAATGACAGGTTATAGGGTTTAGGAGGTGGACAAGCCTTTTGGGAGGCCATTGTTCCACCCACTGTACTTCCCAACTATGAGGAGTAGGTTTAGCAAATAGCCTCCAGCTGTCAGCTGTTCAAGGGACTGGGGGATCAGCTCCATGGAGAGCCCTGTTAGACTGATTGTAGAAAATTGGGATGGGTCACTGAGAATTAGGCCACCTTGTCACCTGGCTTATGACAGAATGATTGGAAACATCCAGAGCTAAATCCTTTCTCCTTAACTTTCATTCCCTTATACTCACCATGACCCACTTTCTCTAGTTTCTTTCAATGCAAGTATTTGTCGACAGCCTTTTAAACTCTTCACTGATTAAGACGTTGAGGTTGCTATAGAAGAAGCCTAGTAGATTCCCTTGTCCTCCTGGAGCTGACCTTCCTAATAGGAAACATGGGAGCAGTAAGAGCCAGGCAGCCGACGATTAAGTGTGGTGATGAATGGTAAAGGAAGGTGATGGTGTCAGAAAGGAAGCAAGGCTAGGCTCTGTCACCCTCAATTTCCTGAGCTGTGAAGAGGAGCTGCATGAGGTCTAAGTCTTTTCAACATTCGGTTCTGCTCTGTGAATTGACATACGTGGGTTGAAATTATCCAGGAAAGTTTTAAGAAGGCCTTGGAACTTAAATTTGGGTGTGAAGGACAGATGAGGCTTAAATGGGGGATCCAGCCTGAACAAAAGTATGGGGGCAGGAGGGCCATGGGAATCCCAAGGGAGAGGAGAGAGGGATGGGATTTGCCTGCGCTAGAGGAGGAAGAGGGAGAGAAATGGCTCAGGAACATTAGAAAGAGGACCAGAGTTTGGGTATGAAATAGCAGGAGATCAGGTAAAATGGGCAGATGTGCAGGCCCTCAGAGGCCAGTCTGCTAACAGGGTGGAGTCATAGAGCCATTGAAGGAGCTTCAGAAAAGGGAGGAGCTGGGGTTACAAAAGTGGTATGTGTTTTTTTAAGAAAAGTATTGGAGTTACAGTATAGATACAGAAAGGTGAGAGACCCTGAAAGTCAACTCAAGACACTGTTGAGGTTGCCCAGGTGTGTGACATGATGGGACTTGGAATGAAGGCAGAAATAATATTAGGGACCCATCTGAGTTGTTGGTTCATTAATTAATGTGCACTTTGAAGAGAGAGGAATATTAAATGACTCCAAAGTGAAGATCCTTGGAAATACCTGTAGAAACCCTTGGGAGTCAAGATTAAAAAGACCATGAGCCTGCTTTGGGACATTGAGTTGTGGTAATGTCAGGACGTTCAAATAGAAATGTCCGGCTGTTTGTTAGAGATGCCTCATTGCTGCCCTGTCACTGCTGCCGCCTTGTTCTGTCAGATCTCTCCTAATGGGCTGTCTCTCCATTGCTCCTGGGGCGACAGCTCCTGTTAACTCCACAAAGGCCTTCTCTGTCTTATCTTGAATGTGACCTTTTCCTTAATTTACGATATCTACTCCTGCATCTTTGGTGTGTTAGCATCCATTTTCTGTTCTCCAGTGGCTGAAAAAGAGTCATGAGGGTGATCAGGGCAGCATCCATTTATTCACTGAGCATCTACTTTGTGCCAGGCACAGTGCTGGGCCCTGGGCATCTACCATGAGTAAAACAATCCTGACCCACTTCGTGGTGGGGAAGATAGATGTCAAATCAAAGTGAGAGGAGTATAAGAAAGGAAAAGATTTTAAAGATATAAAGCAGGGAGGTCTAAGGGGCTATGAGAGGTTTTAAAAGAAGCAGCTATGAAGCGAAGCCCTGGAAGACACTTGGGAGTAACCCAGGGCAGGGCTGCAGGGCGTGGGGCTGCACAACTCAGGGGCGCCTTTCACACTGCACTCTGGAGATGTGGGAGGAAAGGACCCAAAGGCTTGCTGGGAAATGTGGGGAGAGTGGGAGGCAGGTGGTGGGAGGGACCCCTGGGACGATCAGAGTTTAGATACTGACTCATGCTACTTAAACCCCAAAGGCATTAATAAATATAAACCAGCATAGCTGTTTGCTAATTTCATGAGAAATTAGAGTGTATATCTGTCACACAGTCCAGAGATTGACAGCCTTGAGGTGCTGACTCATGCTAACTAAGCTCCCAAAGCATTAATGTATGCAAGCCAGCGTGCCAGTTTGTTAATTTTCTATGAGGAACAGAGTCGATCTGTCGAGATTGACAGTCCATCCTCTCCTTGCGTGGGGGGCTCCCTGAGAAGCCAATTATCACAGGGTTCATGATGAGCCTGGAATCAGAGGGAAGAGCAGCCAGTTACACAACCTGAGGACTCAAGGACCCTGGGCTCTATGTGTCTGTCTTGTCGGGGACAGGCTCAGTGGGTTTGTCAGGGGAAAGAGGCAAGATGGAGGGTCAGCCCTCTCTGATCTCTTTAGATCCCTCTGTTCCAAAGCTTATTAATGTTCCTGACTCTCATTCTCTTCCTTTAAACATGTGAATGCTAACTGTAACTTGGGATTAACCCATTTATTGCACAACTTCATAAAATCAACCGTACGTGTTGATTTTGGTCATTGAACTCGAAGGGACTCCCATTGTTCAGGTTCTTGGTGTCACCCTTCTTCTGTGCTCTGTCCACATTGACAAGCTAATTTGGTATCTTGGGTCAGTGTATTCACAGGCATATCTATGGTTTCAGGGCTAGCTGAATGCTAATCACCCTTCAACCAGGTAAAGATCAGGATAGCTGTGGGGTATATTTTAAGTCTTACTAAGTTATGAACTCAGACTCCTGACTTCTGCTCCACCCTCTCCCTGGTGCCTGTGAAGCCTGGCTAATGCCGCCCTGCCCCGAGACCTGCCCTACACTGGCTCCTTCTCAGTCTGGGTGGTTAGCATGGGAGGCAGAATAATGCCTCCCCTGGAACCTGTGGGTATGAGCCTTACATAGACTTACCCGGTTAAGGATTTTGAAATGGGGAGATTGTTGTGGATTATCTGATCCAATGTATCACAAGGGCCCTTATCAGGATAATAGGGAGACAGGACAGTGAGAGCAAGAGATGCAATGACAGAAGCAAGAGAAAGAGAGAGAGAGAGAGAGAGAGAGAGAGAGAGAGAGAGAGAAATATTTAAAGATGTTATTCTGTTGACTTGGAAGTTGGCGGAAGGAGACACACTCTAAGGAATGGGCAGCCTCTAGAACAGTGGTGCCCAACGTGGGGCACATGCCCCACAGGGGCAATTTGAGAATGAGGTGTTAACAGTGATTTTTTTTTTGCATTTCTTATGGTTCTAGGGGCCTCATCTATAGTATATAAATACATATTGTGACATATAGTATGTATGCATTTCAGTTCTCTGTTTTGAAACTTCACTTGCTATTTTTTCATATCACTTCATACTATTATTAATTTTTTTTTAAACAATTTCTTAGTGATTTCTTCCTCAGTACTTCGACTGTCCTTTCGTTCTTTTATTTTTCTCTTTCATGGATGCCATGTTCTTTGGAAGCTTGTTTAGACCAAGTTAATAGTCTTTTAGGCTTCCTCCATGTGAATAGGACTTCACTTCTTGAAAAATAAGAATTATATGTCACAGGGGGCCATCAGGATTTTAGAGATGCTTAGGTGGGGCCTGGCCAAGAAAAGGTTGGGAACCACTGTCCTAGAGCCTCTAGAAGAAACACAGCCCTGCTGACATCCTGATTTGGGGACTTCTGGCATAGAAAACTAGAAAGTAATAAACTCGTGTTGTTTAAAACCACTAAACTTATTGTAATATGTTACGGCAGCAGTTTCTCCTACCTGGCAATGTCCACTCTGCTCTCTAGAGCCTCATCACTTCAGACACACCAGAGAGCCTATTGGTGGGAGACAAGGTACTCAGTGTTTATGCAGGGTGAGAGGAATGCTTCTCACGAGCAGTGCAGCATTAAGATCTTTGGCTCCTTGCTGCATATGCATACCTGATGATTACACACCCTGGGCCCAAAACGCAGTGGCACCTTCACTGCCTGTGCGCTGATGAAGGTGCGGGCTTTCTTTGAAGCTAGTTGTTCAGATCAGCTCTTCTGGGGCCTCAAGCAAGAAGAGAAATAAGTCCAAGATTCTCATCATGATGCAGGTTTCATATAAAAAAATGCACAATCAACCGACTGGAACAGGAAATAATTAATCAGAACATTACAGAGCAGTTAAGTATAATTAATTCATACAAAAGAATGTGAGTGTGCAGTTTTAGCTGCCAGACTGATTTTATTTCCCTGCAAATTTAGTTCAAGATAAACAAACATCAGACTAATCTTTTCAGGTTTTTCATGACTCATGGATTATTTCTTCCTTTCTAGATACCAAAATATTATTAAACGTATGCACTATCACCTGTAAGTTGATCATATTCTGGGGAGACAGCTCCCTGCTCCCAGTGAATGGGAAATTCACTCTGTCATATGTCACTTTCTACTACGTGTGTGTGTGTAAGAAGGTTGTGTTGAATAAAAGCTGAAGGAAAATTTTATTTCTGCCCAAATATCTTAAAATCTAAGCAGAATGCATAAAGATGTTATGAAAACAACATCTGAGAAAGTGACTTAACTCAAGGGAAAACTTATTGATAGTGGGTTTCCTTTCCTCTTATCTTTTTTCCCCCTAGAGCTGGGAGCTCTTTATAAGGAAAGAGGTGGGAAATGTAAGGCGACCTGAGTTGGCTGCAGCGACAGCATTATTGTTCTTCTCCCAGTTCCCATGCCATAACTGGGATGTTCAAAGGCCCAAAAGACAGGCCCCGTAAGCAGGGCCTTATGTAGAGGTGGAAGAAGGCATCACACAGGGGTGGTGGGGGAATATTTTTCCCTGTGTGGCTCCACAGAGCACAGTGTGCTCTGCCCAGTTGGACAAATGACTCCATGTGATGGATGCTTATGGTTTTGAAGTCCAGATCCATCACAAAAACAATAGGAGAGGGGGGCTCCCAACAGCTTTCAGGGGCCCGAGGGCTTCTCTCTCCTGTTAGATTTCCTCCCCAGATTAACCTGATCACAAATTGCAACCAAAGGGCGGTCTACATCATAATGTCCTACTATGTGACAGACATAAACATGCTTCTGTTTCTGATCGAATTCCCAGCATAATGACACTACAGTCTCTTAAGGGTCATAATTCTTGCATTTGGAATTGGTCTAGCTCCTGGGATTGATGCTCCTCAATTTCTGCCTTCACTTCAGGGTATGGTTTTCAATGTAAATGTTATGACCCACCAATGGAGTTTGAAATAAATTTAGTGGGTCACAACCAGCATTTTCTTTTACAAAAAATAGGCTAGGAAATAAAATATCAGGATACATCAAACAAAGCAGGGTGATAGTGTGTGAACCTCTGTCTGAATGACAAGATGTGAGTGTGTGTGTGTGTACTTGAATCACAGCATCCAGGCTCACCCGCTCATCTCCATGCTTGTGTGTACTGGTTATGATGAAACTTTATTGGATGGAGTCCAAAGTGTTTGAAAGCCTCTGCTGTTTGTAGTGGGCATTCTAATGCCAGATTCACCCACAGAAACAGGCAGAGTAAAGCATAATGAAACTAGTTTATACTGGACGAGAAGTGAACAGAGCCAAAACCACATGGAGGCACACTAAGAGCGGCTACTCTGGCCCCAGCCCCTGCTCGGACCCAGTTGAGGTCTCCAGGGGGTCTTCTCACACCTTGGCTCTTCCCCTGCAGGCCTGTGAGATCCCTGTGTCCCTATGTGTGTGCACAGCGTGAATGGATAAATGGGACCTAACATGATGGATTCACTGGGGCACATGTGCAGACTCTTACGATCAATACTGAAGTGGATTGTGTGGGTAGAGAGAGAGAGAGAGAGAGAGAGAGAGAGAGAGACCTGCTGAAAGTAATGGAATGTGTGGGCAGTGCCCACACATCAGGAGGGCCTAGGATGACTCTTGAGCGAGAGCTAGATGGACTCACAGCTGCATGCTTATGCGCACACTTAAGTGTTTTCGCTCTCACTCCAAACTATAAACAAGCCATTCCTACAGTCCCCATCACCCCTTTTATTACTGAAGCACAAGTTTGTATAGGTTAGGCTGCCTGGGTACACAGCTCATATCACTACAGAGGACTACACTGAAGCCTCCAGGGGAGTCACCCTTCCTTGTAATCAAGTGGACTGAAGATTACCATATCCAACATCTCAGATTTATTATTTTTATGTATTTTTTGGTAGTTTTAGTCAATGGGGCAGTCATTTCAAAAGTGCTGGTTATGTATGACCTAAGTGCTCATCATCAATAGCTAATAACATTCAAAGACAGAGAAAAACAGGCATGTATACCTCCTGTTGGAAGTGGGGGAAAAATCCAAACCAAATTTGTAGGAAAACCTCCAGCTCCAAGAACCACTTTAAAGGGAAAAAAGAAGTCATATTAACCATGTCAACAATGTCGTGAGGATGCCATGAGCCAAACTATGGGAAACTCTACCAGACAAAGAGGTCTGGTTTCTTCAACAACAACATAACAAATAGGGGAAAGAGTATGGATTTTATTTGGATCCTGAGGCAAAAGTAAAGAGATAGAGAGAGAGAGACTATAGGATGATCAGGGAGATGTAAATACTAAGTGGATATTGAATGATATTAAGGAATTATCAGCATTGATTTTGAGGAGGTGTGATAATGGTATCATTGTTTATAGAAAGAGTAGTTGTTTTTACACGTACACACTGACACATTTACCAGTGAAATGCCCTGGCATCTGGGATTGGTTTCAAAATGATTTGGGGCAGGGAGGGTGTGAGGGAAGAAAGAAATAGACCACCAGTTGAAAATACTGAGGCTGGGTAATGGGAGTTCATTTAGTATACTCTGTAGTTTGGTATATGTTTGAAATGTTCCCTACTACAAAAAATAATGTCTATTTTATTGAGGTATTTGTCCTTTTAACAAACATTGAAATCATATTGCTCTTACACAATAGGTATTGGGAATATAAAAACAAAATAGTGTTCTCTTGACCAGGTTTCTTTTTTTTTTCTTTTTAATTTTTTTTTATTTGAGAGAAAGAGAGAGAGAGAGAGAGAGAGAGAGAGAGAGAGAGAGAGAGAGAGAGAAACATTGATTTGTTGTTCCACTTATTTATGCACTCATTGGTTGATTATTGTATGTGCCCTGACCTTGTATGTGATTGAACCTACAACCTTGATGTATGGGAACAGCGCTCTAACCAACTGAGCACCCGGCCAGGGGCAGACTTCTTTCATTACTTCATATTTCTTTCTAAGATGCCATTGATTTTCAGACGCACAGTTGTTTTAGCTGCACTTTTTGATGCCTCCTGACTTGAAGGTCAAACTCCAAGCTCACTTGGGGTGGAGAGAAGAAGAGAAAAGACTGCTATGTTCAAATCATACATTGATTTTAAGATACATCCTGATTTCAGGCTATCCAAACTATATCTTAAAATCAAGTAAAATGGTCATTCTTATTTTTTTTTTGGATCTATAGTAAATATTTGGTTGCAAAATCTTCAGGTTTTCTAAGAGAAAATATTATATTCAGTGTAACTGTGGTTTTTATTCTTTATGTCCTTTTTTATTCCCAATGTGTCAGAATCCAGCCATCAATTTGAAATAGGTTAATCTGGTCTTATCACCAGCAAACCTTTCTCAGTCATCTGGAAGAAGATACTGACACAAGAAGGAACTATGAATACACACTTTAGAAACTGTGGTTGCAGCTGGCTTAAAATGCTTCTAAGTGTTCAAGATGAATGGCACAGCTGCAGAGAATGGAACTGGGACTTTAAGCCAGAAAGAACTGGTTTGAAACCTGGCTATATCAGTCCCACTGGACAAGCTTGGATGTGTTTCTTACCCTCTGAGCCTCATGCCTCATAGATAAAATCTCTTGAAAAACTTCCTGAGATTTAAATGAAATAATGATTTCAAATCCTCCAATGCCATGTTAGGTAGGATGTAGTAGAAACCATGTTCTTCTTACCATTTTTTTTTTTTTTCTGGAACCCAGGTGAGGTACATACTCTGGATGGAAGTTTTTAACCCAACCTTCTGACTGGTGCCTGCAGCTAACTAGTCATTCTGCAAAGTGGTCATTTGCCAGAGGATTGAGTTTGGGTGATATCTTAGCTTGGCTGCTATAACAAAATACTACAGGCTAGGTGGCTTAAACAGCAAACATTTATTGCTCACAGTTCTGGAGGCTGGGAAGTCCAAGATCAAGGTGCCTGAAAACCCCGTGTCAGGTAGGCGCCCACGTTGTAGTCTGCAGACGCCTGCTGCCTTCCTCTTTTAAAAGGACATTGATCCCTTCAGGAGGGCCCACCCTCATTACCTAACCTTAGTCACCTCCCACAGGCCCTGAACCCCATCACAGTGGGATTAAATACAGGGCTCAAACACAGGGTGGGCCAAAACATGGATTGCGAGTACACAAAAAAACAGATTTTATTCTTGTATTATTATTTATTAATTATTGTTATTTTTCCATATGAACAAGTGTAAACATACTTTTGCCCCACCCATATATGAATTTGGTGGGGTGGGGGCACGTTCAGGCCAGAGCAAGTGAATTGGCAGCTTTCACATGGACTTGAATATCAGACAGAAGCCTCGGAAATGTCTCAGGATTTTCTCCAGATCTGACTCACGCTTAGCAGATAAATTCCTCTGTGGGTCATGTGGCTTTAGCCAAAGATGCAGAGAAAACGATGTGTTCATCTAGACACCTAGCTCCTAGCAGGTACTCATCAAATAGGAATTGAGTGACTGTGGCTAGAGAGAGGTCCCCTGAGTACACATCCCAACCTGTGCTTTGGTCCCATCAACACTAGTAGGGCGGGGCTGCCCTTTTTCTAGGATAAATATATACCCTCATGCACCGTGTTATTGTGATGTTGCTTCCCTGCATCCTAGAAGAGGGCTCTCAGTTCCATTTCAGAGATGGGATGAGTGCCTACCCCCTCCCCGCTGCCCTCCCTGCTGGGAACCAGGCAGCCCTGGGCAGCCCTGGGTGGAAAACCGAGAGAGCTTCTGGCCCATCCTTATCCATGTGTGTCCCGTGGCTGTGCCGAGGACTCCAGGAGCTGGCTCTTTGTGACCAGCCTGGGTTGGCAGTGGCTGGCAGCGCCAACCCACAAGCAGCAGGCCCACAGCATGCAGACACCAGCTGGCCCCTCTCCCTGCACCACCCCATCTGCCAGGGGCCGGGAGGAGCTGGCCAGCTTACAACCTGAGGCCTCCTGTGTGCACCTATTGCTTGTGTGCTGGGGGAAGAGGGGAGGGCGCTGTGGGGGAAGGGCACCTTGCTTCCCCAGGAAAGGAGCAAGGAAAGGTTCCCTTCCCAACCTCCTTTCTACACCAGCTGCACTGCAATCCCACCTTCTAATTACCTGTCTGAGCCCGAGTTCCTTCATCTGTATGAAAGACAGAGATCATAATAGAAATTCATATTAGTACTCCACGGAAGCAAGCTCAAGGTTAGTTTCCCAAATTCCGACCTGCCTGAGGACTGATGGATGAGATTTGTTAAGTGTGCTGCGGGCGATGAAGCAGGCAAGGGCTGAAGACAACAGATCTCCTGCCAAGGTTAGATGCCAAGGCAATCCCACTGTGACCTCGGGTAGCTCTGGAGGAGGAAGGGCTGGATAGGAGTTGCAGGCTACCTGCAGATTCCCAGCCTCCAAGTTTTCCAGGGAGAGGCCATGAAATCCAATGCCTTTAAGAGCCAGGCAGGTAATGTAAACGAGTGGAGCATGCCAGGGGTTTGCATAGTCAACATTAGCCGTGTTCCTCCCTTCCACAAAGAGGCTTTCTCTACTTGTTGTAAAACAAGCAGTCTGCTGGGTGTAGGATCTGTTTTCTCATTTTTTTTGTGGATCCATGAGCACAGAGAATTTATTTCTCTACCACAAACAAAATACTAAAATAAGGGCTTAATTAGCCTCCGTGGAAGGAGCTGTGGAGACCTGGAGAGCGTGTGCTCCACCCAAAGACGGCAGAACCTCGCAGCCCCAGCTGATCGCTGGGAGTGGAAAGTGGACCCTGGATGGCCAGATCTGCTACCTTTTTTAACTTAACAGAAGCTCGTGATGGGGGAGGGGGAAGAAACATTTATTAAACTCCTAGTCACCTTTCACTAGACACTTTTATGTTCCTTATTTCACATAGTCCTCAACACATTTCTGGAAGCAGAGGTTACTTTATTTATTTATTTTTTTAAGTAACAAATGAGGGCATGGATCAAAGCTCAGGGAAAGTAAGACGCTTCCGAAAGGTATGCAGGAGCTCCCGGGGCGGTGTCTGTCTGATGCTGGCTGTGTTTGTACGCCCTGGTACAGTGCCTAGCACGGAGCAAGGGCTCAATAAATTGCTCCTGATAACGTTCTTTCCCAGGGTGAAGGAGCCAGTGAGCGATGAGACCTTCACGAAAGGTGGAAAAAGACCTTGTGGGATGAAGGAGAGGTTTGCATAATTAATAGTGAGCTAAGAAATGACTGATGGGTATGTCACACCATCTTTCTTCCAAGTATTTGGAGGTATTTGACAGTTAGCTCACTTGTCTTTTCACCACCCTGGCAGGATTCAGGGACCCAGCACAGTGATCTGCTCCCTGTTACTCCTTCCTGCACCCCTCATCACTTCAGGGCACCCTCTCTTTCCAGGCCCTTTGAGAGAGGGGGCCTCCCCGACCCCGACCCCGTCCCCATCACTTAGGAGGGGCTATCATTAAACTCAGCAAGGAGGATTAACTCAAATTTCACCTTGGGCTTCTAGTAAACTATGGAGTATTTACACAACCTCTCCTTGTGTGGGGGGCTCCCTGGGAAGCCAATTATCCCAGGGTTTCATGGTGATCCTGGAATCAGCAGGAAGAGCAGTTAGTTATACAACCTGAGAACTCAAGAATTTTGGTCTCTGTGTCTGATGTGTTTGTCCATCTTGTCAGGGACAGGCTCAGTGGGTTTGTCAGGGGAGAGAGGCAAGGTGGGGGTCAGCCCTCTCTGACCTCTTTGCTGCGAAGCTTATTAATGTCCCCGATTCTCATTCTCTTCCTTTAAATGTGTGCATGCTAACTGTAGTTTGGGATTAACCCATTTATTGCACAACTTCATAAAATTGACTGTATGTGCTGATTTTGGTCATTGAACTCTAGGGGCACTTCCATTGCTCAGGTTCAATGGGAAGTGCACATAAAACTGCTAAATGCACCTTTGCCACTACCTGTCTTAAACGCTTATATGAGACACAGAAGTCTTGATTAAATGCTGATGACAAGATGTCCTGTGTTGCTTTTTCTCATTTAACATTAGACTTTCTTGGCATAAGCAGCTCAATAAGAAACGAGACATAAATGGGTCTTGCTTTTAATTAAACATACAGATATAGATATGTTTATTTACTAGTTTCACCAAGAAATTGCTTCATTTTCATCCATGCTGTTAATTTCCCCCCTGTAGAAAAGCATTCTTGTTAACCTTGCTTGCATTCAATTAGTTGTGCTGTGTTTATCTCCCTGGTTCCACAGTTAATTCCAACGTAGAGCCAATTTATTTATAGTTTTCACTGCTCAGAACATCCTTCTTGCTGAAAATTCATTGACAAAGCCATGGTTTACGGTGTTCTTTTATTTTTGGAGGAAGGAAGCAAGGGATTGGTTTGGAGAAAAGTGAGAGGGAGGTGTCTATAAACTACTCTTCATTGGATAGCAAGTCCTAATGAAGGACACAAGCTGCCCACACTTTTTAAAAAATATATTTTTATTGATTTCAGAGAGGAAGGGAGAGGCAGATATAGAAACATCAATGAGAGTAAATCATTGATGGGCTGCCCCCTGCACAGCCCTCACTGGGGATCAAGCCCACCACCCAGGCATGTGCCCCGACCGGGAATTGAACTGTGACCTCCTAGTTCATAGGTTGATGCTCAAGCACTGAGCTACGCCCACCGGGCCCACCCACACTTTTGATATAATTATGGTGTGTGACTGGCTCTCTGCATTACTTCCTGTCCCTCAGAGACAGGTGACAGGCTAAAAAAGACTCTGGTCTAGCTGTCGTATCTCAAAACACCCAACAAACACAAACAGTGAAGCATTTTTAATGCACCGTGCCCCACTGATTCGCCATACATCTCTGGCCACGTGAGGAGTCAGGAGGTAGAGCACCACCATGTTACGACAGTTTAGATTCCCTCTCTATGGAAAGTATATAAAATTGTAAGCATTAAAGGCTGAATAGAGAACCACGCCTTCAAATGAATCTGAGGCCTTTAATCAAGCACCCCCTACAGCAAGTTCGGCACCAGCTGGGAGGACTGAGGCCAGACAGTCCGCTTGAACTGGGCAGCATTGAGGCCCTGTGAGTAGGCGGAGAAGAAGTGGAGAGAAGCCACTTCCAATTCACAGCATGTCTCCAACTGCCTTTTTGTTTTTTTTCTACAGCCACCCAGGAGCACTGATGGAGCAAGGACTCATTTTAGAGAAGAGAGCAGGCTGACTACAGTATAACGTACACAAAACTCCTGGACTGAAATACTTCCACTTGTGAAATGTCTACCAGACCTCAATATTTTAAATATCCATCTTCACTCCCATATACTTGAATTTAGTTTCAGCTGCTTATTAGCCTGATGACAGCTCTAAGTCCTTAATCGAATTCACCTAGAGTGATTGGAGGGCCTGCACTTAACACAGTTTAGACGTTTTAATAATCAGCCACTGACGTGAATGAGTAAATAGATGAGCTGAGTGACACTGGCAAGAGACGTGGGGATCCAGAGGCCTGTCATGCGCTGTGCAGGCGAGCCCCAGTGCTCCCATCTCCTGCGCCTTCCAGGAAAGGGTACATAGGGTTACTCGATACCTTTCTCTAATGTCACCCCCTGACCTCTGGTTTCACTGAGGGACCCAAGGGGTGTCCTAACTAGAATATTGTGCTGGGAGCAGCGAACAAGTCTGCAGTGTGGCTGCACTTGTCATACTATTTTACGCTCCAAGTCATTTTATGTTCTATTTGCTTCTTTGGCAATAACCCAGCAAAGGAAAATACATATTCACGTATATGTAATGCTTATGGCTAGATGGTCATGCTAAGGTGTTTTTCCTCCTTCGCCAGTGTTTAATAAGAATAGGAAAAAGAGAAATACTTACAGCTCCTTAGTGTTTACACTGGGCCAGGCAGGCTCTGTGATAAATGTTTCACATGCATTATCTCATTTAATCTTCATATTTATTTATTCATTTACTTATTGTTAATCCTCACCGGAGTACATTTTTTTCCATTGATTGTTTTTTAGGAGAGAGTGGAAGGGAGGAGGCGGGGGGGGGGGGGGGGGAGACATCAATGTAAGAGAGACACATTGATTGGTTGTCTCACGTCCACCAGGGCCCAAGGATTGAACTGCAACCCAGGTATGTGCCCTTGACCGGGAATCGAACCCTCTACCCTTCAGTGCACAGGTGTGGAGAAACACTCTAACCATTGGGAATACCGGCCAGGGTGTCATTTAATCTTCATATTTAATCTGCATTTTATAAAAGCAGATGGGGAGGCACAGGGAGGTCTGGTTACTTGTAAACAGGGTCACACAGCTGGTGAAGCGCAGGGGGTGGGCCTCTCCTCTCAGCGCCTGCACTGAGCCAGCTCAGGGTCTGCTTGGTGCGAGGAAGAGATGGTATCTAGGAGCCCACACAGCATCTCCACTCCATAGAAACTATTATAGGAAACACTGAATCTCTGTTCCTCCTTCCCTGGGTAAGAATGAATGCGCTCAGCTATCCTTTAGGGCACTAATGACGGCTATTATTGTTTTCCAGCTGACACTTAGCCGATTCCTTCTCCTCTTTACTTTCAGGCTAATAATTAGATTTAAATCCCTGACAAGACTCTAACCATCACCCAGGGGGTTCCAGGTTTCTTTACTATTGCTTGCAAAGGTTTTATCTTAAAAAAGCCCCGTGAAACTCTAAGTGAGTTACACTCAGCAGCAGCTTTAAAAAAATCTATTATCTTGTGGAGCCTTTTGAAGAACACACACTGCTCTCTCTCATCTCCCCTTGAGAGATCAGCCTTTATTTTTATCTCCACTTTGAAGAATAAAAATACCCAGGAGGACCAGAGAAGGTAGACGCATAAAATGTTGTTTTCATCAGCACCTGTGTCACGCCAGGTTCATTTGGGCAGCATTCAGGCACTTGAAATGTGTTGACGCAGGGATTTTGTTTTGTTTTCTTTTTTTTTCCTCCTCCAAATTTGTTTTCTACATATGGTGAAAATTATTGTGGTGGTTTTGCTTCTCAGGGGAAAAAATAAAGAATTGTTCTTTATATGACTAAATTAGTCTCTAGGCCTCTGTGCTGGGTTGCTTTGAGCAAAGCATTCTGAGGCAGGATTTTGCATAGAGCTGTGTACCCACCATCACTCCACTGTCCTTGGACACCCAGATCAATTTGTGATAGCACTAATGTGGTTATAATCATGAAAAGCAGATTTTCTTCGTGTGAGAAGACTCAAAAATTTAAATCCTGTGAGGAGCAAGACAGAGTCATATAAATAAGTATCTGGCTCAGGTGGAGATGCTGGCCTCATTAACACCTGTTAAAGCAACTGAGTGGCCTCCCAGGGGACTCAGTCACTCAGGAAAAATCTGTTTTGAGACCTTCTTATCCCTTTACAGTATGAATCCTTTAGAGCAGTGGTCGGCAAACTCATTAGTCAACAGAGCCAAATATCAACAGTACAACAATTGAAATTTCTTTTGAGAGCCGAAAACTGACTTCTGCGCATGGGCCATGAAGTTTCAATCGCACTGTACGCGCATGCCCGCACGTGGTATTTTGTGGAAGAGCCACACTCAAGGGGCCAAAGAGCCGCATGTGGCTCTCGAGCCGCGGTTTGCGGACCACTGCTTTGGAGGAAGGAGGCCAAGAACTTTCTGGTCTCTCTACTAAGTCTACTCTATTCATAAAGAAAACAATTTTGGCCAAAAGGTCCAAGGATAAGATATGGTAACTATTCATTCAAACCCTTTAGCTACTAGTAAATGTTTTCCAAGATACTGTATTTAATATTTTTTCCAGGGACATGCAAATAATACAGGAGTATTTTATTTTACTAAATATGATGCTTTTGAAAAAAAATGGAAGAAAATATTTTGGTATAATTTCAAGCACGACTCTTTCAGGAAATTAACAAATGCCCCACAATCTATCCATCAGCTTAAAGCTTAAAGAAAGATCCCATAATTTTCTGATAGCTTTCTTTGAATACAGGTGAGAAAAATTGATATTTGTTAATGTTTTCAAATATATTCCTACAGAGGATCCAGAGCAATATTTCCTGTTTCATTTAGTAATTGTTGTTACCAGAACACTCCCTATTGATAGCTTGGCATATAGCCACAGACAGGAGGCATGGGCTCTATTGAATCCAGGTTAATCAAAATTTTAAAAACCCAAGATATATACCTAACCAATCCAACTGTGAGAATTGAACACTTGATAACATTGTAATAAAGGTTTTTTCTCACTTGTAAAAAAGAAAATGAGGCTTATGAAAATTACTTTCTAAAGATACCTGGTTGGGCTGGGGGTGGAAGCTCTCTGGGGAGTGAGAAGCATCCCTAGAAGAGCTGCCTGGGCGGAGAGGTTGGAGGTGTGCACCAGCAGGCTCTCCCGGGGCCATGGGACAAATGCTAGGGAAGGCGGGGCAGCAGTGGGAGAGCAGCACTTCCCAGCTGCCCCAGCATGAGAGACACATCTCCCTAGAGAATGTATTACCTATATGACAGTCAGTTTGTACACAAAAGTTCACTTCACCCATAGTGCAGTGTAACCACATCACCCCCTAAACAATGTTTTTAATAAAAATGACCAAGAAAGCCTTTATGAATTAATAAAAGAGATCAATTAATATTTATTTGAAAAATAAATAAGGGGATGAATGAATGAATAGCCCAGTCAGCGTGGCTCAGTGGTTGAGCATTGAACTATGAACCAGGAGGTCATGGTTCTATTCCCGGTCAGGGCACAGGCCTGGGTTTCAGGCACAATCACCATTGTGGGGCATGGAGGAGGCAGCCAATCAATGATTCTCTCTTATCATTGATGTTTCTGTCTCTCTCTCCCTCCACCTCCTTTCTGAAATCAATTAAAAATATATATTAAAAAATAAAAATGAATAAATAAGTAGAGAGCTTCTGTGGAAGACATATTAGTACTCCATGTTTTGAACAAATAAACTTAAACTTGGCAAACAATTCATTTGTTTAGGAAGACTACCAGCTTACATGTTGTCACTTTAACCTCGAGGAATTTCATAGGCAATTCACAGAAAATTAGAAAGCCATATGGTAATTGTCTTTTTTGGGGACTCAGGCCTATGATGAAACAGGATTATTTTCAGAGGAGGATCCAGAGCTAGTGCCTGGGATGGTGCTGCAAGATCTGGAGAGAACAACAGCCAGTCTGTCTG
The DNA here is from genome assembly GCF_951640355.1 of Cnephaeus nilssonii. Classification (NCBI taxonomy): domain Eukaryota; kingdom Metazoa; phylum Chordata; class Mammalia; order Chiroptera; family Vespertilionidae; genus Cnephaeus; species Cnephaeus nilssonii. The sequence goes on along the minus strand of NC_137074.1, from coordinate 70,451,907 downwards.
CACATGGCAAACCAGCCTCGGGACTGCTCCAGACGGCAGTGTGCACGCGGGCCAATCATTTCTCTCCCAACTGGACTCCTTACCAAGCATTTCTTATTATACAAATTGGGAAAAGATACCCGTTCTTCCCCAACTCCCTCTTTTCAGAGCTGAAGAGCTGCTGCCTCCTAGTCCAATGGCAAATAAACAAGAGACTTTAAGTAGAGTTCTGATAATTAGATCCTCTGACTCCTATGCCGTCTGCAGCGCTGTCTTCAACATCATCCTTCCGATTATTGGTAACTCAGGGTTAAAAACTTCATTTCCCTCTGATGTGATGGATGAGTGCTTGAGCATGAAGCTTATATGCGCAACATAAACACGGGGAGGAGTTCAGGCACAGCCTCACTCCTCACACCAAATGCTGTCAGTCCTGCTTGAATCTCTGAGCTCCTGGTGAAATCATGTCTTACACGGATGGTGTTCCCATAACCCATTATTTTCGAAAGGTGTCAAGCTGGAGACCTTGAGCTGGAAGGTGCCGCACAGAAAGGAAATCCAGTCGCACCTGGACGCCTGCACCCCTGGGCGCTCTCAGCAGGCGGAGGAAGGGCCCTGCCACCCGGAGCAGCTTTCCGTGCAGGAGGTGGGCCATCAAGTGCTCTGAGCTCCATTAGCTACTCCTGCTGAGGCTGAAAGTCCTCATAAACGCGCAAAAATTAAATCACCTACGAGGTAAGGAATGAGATAGTCCTTTGCTGCCAAATATTATTTTCTGTTCAAATGCTCTAGAATCACACATGCGACACAGAATCGGAGTCCACACCTACAAGGAATGCAGCACTAAGAAAGCCTTTGTGAATTGATAAAAGAGTTAAATCACTATTTATTTGAAAAACAAATAAATAAATAGCCCAGCCAGCATGGAGTCTGCCCCCCCGCCCCCCCGCCCCCCCCGCCCCCCCCCAAATCCAATTACAGCCCATCATCAGGTAATGATCCTCTGATCAAGTTAACTTCCCCTCAACCCCAGCACCACTCCAGGGGGAACCATCACCTCCATTCCAGCTAGCCCCAGGCCTCAGATGGGCTCAATCAGAGCATCAGATGCCTGGGTTCCCTGACTGAGTTAGGGCCACACAGGACCCAGGCAGAGCACCAGGTGCAATCTGGAGTGGATGGGACTCCTGAGAAAGGGCGATGCACTCCAGTTGCTCCCCTCTGCTCTCCCTGAACTTGGGAGAAGGTGGGTCTGGGACTGCAGTCAGCCCTTTGCCTTGACATGCGATCTGGGCAGGAAAGCAACCGGGAGGAGAGGGAAGCTGAAAGCTGCCGAGACATTGTATTAGCCAGTAAGCTCCTTTTTTCCTAGATTTAGGTGTTGTTTTTTTTCATTTGAAATCAAAATAGTCCTAATTGATAACCAACTAAAATGGAGGAGGTATGGATTTGCAGTTCAGTTTTGGAAGAGGAGGAGGGACACTGAGGCACAGGGAGGCGACTTGTCTTACCTGACAAGCCCCTCTGCTAGTTAACAGCATAGTCAGGATTAGAGTCCAGATCTCTTGCTTTCTCACCTGATGTTTTTCACAATACTGTCAACATGTTGGATTTGTTTAAAACATGTGTTGTTGTGTGTTGTTTTTTTTGTCAATCTTCATCTGAGAATATTTTTTTCCATTAATTTTTAGAGAGAGTGGAAGGAAGGGAGGGGGTGGAGGGAAGGGAAAGAAAGGGAGAGACAGAGAGAAACACTGAGATGAGAGATACCTTGATTGGTTGCCTCCCACACAGGCCCCAACCAGCCAGGGAGGGATCTGCAACCAAGAGACCTGCCCTTGACCAGGAATGGAACCCATGACCACTGGGCCACACTGACCACAATATTTAAAACATTTACTTAAAAATTTGCTCCAATTAAAAGTTTCCTTGTTTTATATTATATACTTTTAAAATATTTATAAACTAGAGGCCCGGTGCACAAAATTCGTGCATGGGGGGGGGGAATGTCCCTCAGCCCAGCCTGCACCCTCTCCAATCTGGGACCCCTCAAGGGATGTCCGACTGCCCGTTTAGGCCTGATCCTACCAGGATGGCTGGCTCCCAACTGCTCACAATCCAGGACTGCTGGCTCCCAACTGCTCACAATCCAGGACTGCTGGCTCCCAACTGCTCACAATCCAGGACTGCTGGCTCCCAACTGCTCGCCTTCCTGCCTTCCTGATTGCCCCTAACTGCTTCTGCCTGCCAGCCTGATCACCCCCTAACCACTCCCCTGCCAGCCTGATTGATGCCTAACTGCTCCCCTGCCAGCCTGATTGCCCCCAACTTCCCTCCTCTGCTGGCCTGGTCACCCCTAACTGCCCTCCCCTGCAGGCTTGATTGCCCCCAACTGCCCTCCCCTGTTGGCCTGATCCCTCCCAGCTGCCCTCCCCTGCTGGCCATCTTGTGCCGGCCATCTTGTGTCCACATGGGGGCAGCCATCTTTGACCACATGGGGGCAGCCATCTTGTGTGTTGGAGTGATGGTCAATTTGCATATTACTCTTTCATTAGATAGGATTAACATCGAAAGTCATCCTTTTCATTGTTACCTAGGATATGAACTTGAAAATACACTGATAAACAAAAGTTCTCAGAAGCCCTTACCACTTTGGCTAAGTGGAAAGAGCATTGGCCTGCAGACTGAAGGGTCCCAGGATTCTGGTCAAGCGCATGTACCTTGGTTGTGGGCTCATCCCCAATAGGGGTGTGCAGGAGGCAGCTCATTGATGTTTCTCTCTCATCGATGTTTCTAACTCTTTCTCCTTCTCCCTTCCTCTCTGTAAAAAATCAATAAAATATATTTTTTTAAAAAGTTCTCAGAAATGTGCTGTGGTCTGCTATAGTAGCAATAGAAATAGCTTAACAAAGTAGCTTAAAATGTTTTATTAAGTATATGTAATATTATAGGGTAATATTTACAAAGTTATGTTTTTTTAAATAAAAAAAGTACCTTGGCTAAGATTGCAGATATTCAAAGCTTCAACAGTGATAATTGATTTAATACATAAAAACAACAACACACCTTTAACGGTAACACAGCTGTAAAACAACTTTGGTCTTTAAATCACTTCGGAAAATGGCTACTGACAAATAGCACACCTTTAATTGCTATGGAAAAAAAGCCCTCAAGAGAGGATCTTGCACATAGCAACACTGGAGTTTTCTTTATTTAGATTGTTAATCGACATTCATCTGGTGTGGGATCTAATTCTCAACGATGGCTTCTGTAAATAATGCTCCATTTAATAAAAAACAGAAATGTCTTCCTTTCTCACCAACCCTAATAACACATCTAAGATTCCACTGACATTGCCTTACAGAGAAGCTTATTACAAATGCTCTCTCTTTTTTTATTTTCTAAAAGATAAATTTATGGGAAAGCTGGTCCTAAATGATAAGTAAGAGCTGTCAGAAACCAAAGGCAGGGAACTGCCCATTCACTGCTCATCTCTTGAAAGGTACCTGGATTATCCCTGTTAGCCATGGAAACTCACAAAGGACCCCAGTGGGAGTTAGTGATTTTGAAAATACAACACATGTAAAATTTTCTGAACATACTTGCCATCAAATAAACCACCATAAAAAGATAAAGAGTTGCCCAACAATCATTTATCTAGTTTCCAAGGATAGGTATATAAAGAGGATGTATTTCCATACATAACATGACAGATGTCCATTTTTGAATACTCACTTTGGGACAAGAAAAATCTATAGGTGGAATAGAGTATAATTCTTATTGAGATGAAGGAGTAAACTCATCAGTTTTGAGCTTTATTAACTCAAACCACAATTTGTTTGGTCACTTACTGAAGTGACTACAGCATCCTGCAAAGAGCAATACTTCTGATTATGAGCTAGCCTCATTATTTTATTCTGACATTCTCAGAATTTGAAATAGAATGAACCTGGAGTTTCCAGGTGAAAAATCACCACCTCTGAAGGTTTTCAGAGTATTTGAAATTTGTCCTAAAAAGAAAACTCTTGCTCACCCTATTAAAAATAGTGGGCCATCTACATACAACCAACTCTCAACATCAAATATATACTGCATATCTAATGTACGTAAGACACTGAAGGGAAGAGAAAGGGAGAAAAAAATAAAAGCTCTTGCTATGGAGGAATTTTCAAATCAAGTGAGAGAAAGCATGACAAACCAATAGAGCTAAGCAGACACACATGGAGTAGTAGGAAAGGTAAGTTAAGAAGGAAGACAAGGTGAGACAGATGAAGATAGACTGCAAAGGGAGTGAGTGGGGGATGGGAATGGCCTGGGGGGTGTTAATAGGGGCGGCGGGGGGCGGGGGGGGGGGGGGAAAGGAGACATATGTAAAACTTTAGACAGTAAAAAAAGGAGGCGGGGGAGTGAGTGGGGAAGGAAGGGCTGAAAGATAATGTTTTGAGGCAGAGGGAAATTTGATTTGGCCAGAAAGGTTGAAACGGTTGTTGCAAAAGTGACAAATGGCATCACTCTGAGGACATACAATAAATAAAATTGAACAGAAGAATCAATGGCAAAAATTGGATCAGTGTGTAAAAAGCAGATTATGGGGGGAAACAGAGATATGATGCCCAAAACACTGCTAACTATTTGAATTAGGTGGGACAGAAAGTTGGGAGCCACGGCAATCTGACTGAATGAGAATGAACTGGCCCAATGAAGCCCAAGCAAGAGGGATGCTGCTGCTGTGATTGGTCCCTTTTCCAGAGAAGCTGACAACTACTCAGAACAAGACTTGCTTTCGCCCGGCATTTATCCTGCTACCTCTCTGCCTTGTCTCACGCAGTGAATGCCTCCAAAGAGAGGCAGCGTTAAAGAGAACACAGAGGATGGATAAGTCCCAGTTGAACCCCAAATAAAGGAGAGGTTACCGCATATAAAAAAGTACAATGTTAGTGTATAAAAAAGTTCATTATAAAGATTTTCATAGCTGGCTTTTTCTTAATAGAGAATAAGAATTTGGATCTTTTTCAAGTCCATCTGCTTTTTCCCTCCTTTCATTGAAATTGTTTTCTAAAGTAACAAACAATATTCATAAAATATAAATATTTTCAGAAAAAAAAGAGCAGCAGGAACCATGCAAATTGTATAAAGGAATACAGCTCCCTCTACATAATATAGTATTTTGGACAGCAACACAAATAGGGAAAAATTAGTTTTCTTTTCTTTCTCCTCCCCCCCCCCCCCCCCCCAGAAGCACTGTCTTTATATCTTTATAGTGTGTTAGGTTTTCTGAGAGGCATCACAGGTCATACATTCTGGTTTGCTCTGGGCAAACCACTTGGTCCCAACATGAAATATGACAATCAATTTGACATTAAAGAAGCATATGGGAACATTCAGTGGACTGAGAAATAACTGTTTGTAATACATCTACAAATATGGATGTCTTATCCTGTATAATAAAAGCCTAGGTGGCGTGACACCCTCACACGATGTCATGACAAGATGGCTGCCATAAGATGGCCAGCAGGGGAGGGCAGTTTGGGGCCATCGGGCCGGCAAGGGAGGGCAGTTGGGGGCAACCGGAGATTGCAGGGGAGGGCAGTTGGGGGTGACCAGGCCGGCAGGGGAGGGCAGTTGGGGGTGACCAGGCCTGCTAGGGAGGGCAGTTAGGGGTGATCAGGCCAGCAGTGGTGGGCAGCTGGGGTCAATCGGGCTGGCAGGGGAGGGCAGTTGGGAGCAATTGGGCCAGCATGGGATCAGTTAGGGGCAGTCAGTCAGCCAGACAGGTGAGTGGTTAGGAGCCAGCAGTCCCAGATTGTGAGAGGGATGTCCGAGGGGTCCCAGATAGGAGAGGATGCAGGACAGGCTGAGGGACACCTCCTACCCTGTGCATGAATTTCATACACCAGGCCTCTAGTTATTACATAAGCAGGAAGAATCACTAGTGTTTTTAGAACGTATTGCTGAGCATCAAAAGACTTGGCAAATTATCTAGAAGGTTTAAAAGTTTTAAGTGATCAAATATTCTCATCAAATGTAATCCCACCCAAAAAGGCAATTTTTAAATGTTTTTGCTAAAAGCATGAATTAGCATTTGCTCCACTGTAGGTATCCCACTATTGTTCATACAGAAGAAGCATGTGCCTGTCTTATACATGTGCACATACAAATACACACCCACAAAGGAGGAAAACGAGTGCTAATAACCTAAACATTCTCCAGGTGACCACACTGTCAGAAAGTTAATTTTCTTCTAACGGCATAGAAAACAGGGGCTTTGCTTTACTTTTCAATCGTGGAGTCAGGGGGATATGAGGCAGGACACAGGAGGAAGATGATGAGTGTATATCATGCAACTTAGATACAGTAGCAATAGAACCACCTTTCGAGGGCTGGTCTATTGGCCTGACAGTGACACGCACTTTGCTGCCATGCAGGGGACACATAGTTAAAACCTCCATATTGGTTTTTCATGCCCCAGATCAGAAGAGAAGGGAAGAAACACCATAGACTGTGCCTTCAAAGCCAAGGAAGGGAATACATATGTTACAGCCATCGCTACTTTCGCTGAAACATGTGAACACAGTTCTCTGAGAACAGCTCTGGCTCCTTTCTGCAATGATGCTACCATGTCACTGGGCCATGTTCAAAGAGGAGAAAAGGTGCTACATATTGCACAGCAGAAGCAAACAACAGGAGGACAAGACAGGGTTGAAAGGTTGTGTGAATAAAAGAAAAAGACATCCATCAGTAAAATTACCCTAAATCTGCCCTAGCCGGTTTGGCTCAATGGATAGAATGTCATTGGGTGGACTGAAAGGTGCCAGGTTCCATTCTGGTCAAGGGCACATGCCCATTTTGCAGGCTCGATGTCCAGTAGGGGGCGTGCAGGAGGCAGCTGATTAATGATTCTCTCATCATTATTTCTATCTCTCTCTTCCTCTCTTTTCCTCTCTGAAATCAATAAAAATATATATTTTAAAAATTACTCTAAATCTACTGAAGGAAGAATGTGTGAATGGCAACCCTAAGAATGAACACCGTGATCTCCAAGAGTATCACATCGCACAAAAGCAACACACAAATGTTTCCAACTAAATTCCTGCCTGTACTTAATTTGCTATTCCCTTGACGTAGAAGTGGCAGACACATTATTCGGCTAACACCATAACTGCCAAAGTGGCTGTTTACCTGCGTTTCCTGAGGTTCGATGGAAGCCATTGTTTTTCAGTGACATCTCTGGAACCACCAGGTTAGTGCCAGGTAATTTTCATCTTGAACCAATTTACACTTGTGACCTAGAGTCAACAGATCCTAGGATCTGAAAGGCGTCATTCTTGGAAGTTGCCCACTCTACTTTTGCCCCTTATTTGAAGAAAAATAACACTAAAAAAACTGGATCTCACTTATACTTAATACTTTTATTAACTAAATCACAAATGCTTTGAATAAAAACTTAACTGTAATAACCATTTAAAACTCAATGGTTTACTTTCTCTTATAGATGAGAGTCACTTTTCTTGTTTTCTTCTCTTGAACAGTGAGTGAGTCAAGGCCAAGGTCCTTAAATGTAAGTGCATTCCTTTCACATCTTACTACTCTGCAAGTCAGAGTCCATCGCTTCAATTCAGTTAGCCTGCAAATTTTAAAAATGAACATTTAGTTACTATGTGTCTATTTTCTATGCATTAATAAGTTGGTGTAGTTTAAAAATTTGGAATTGTTTCAGATATATAATATCTAAAAATAAAGTATTTAATCTTAGGTTTGCAAAGGTCACAGATATAAGGCAGGCAGATCATTAGCCATTTTTGTGGCAGCAAGGGAAAGGGCAATGCCAAATGAGAATAAGGATCAACCAAGTCTGGTCACTTTCATTTGCAGGATTAGCTGAGAACAAACCAAGGGATGCTGATTTTGTAAAGGAAAAGGTACTGCTCATAGAATATAGATTACTATTCCATCACATTCACTTTAGATCTGCATACTTCATGTAATGTAAGTGAAACAAACACGTGATTAGGTATAAATCAAAGAGGAAACGGCCCCAAGGAGGGTACTTTGAACCTCAGTCATGGACGAGGCAGACACACTGTGAGCATCATGCTGTTAGCTGTCACCTCAATGATCCCACCAGACAGACATTTAAAATTAACCGACAAATTCTGAACAGCTAAATATTAGCAAAATTAAGGACATTTCAAAGGTCATTATAGATTTTATGTGCTATGAACAAACAAAAACTGATTTATATTCTGATACAGTGGTTCAAAAAAAGTCACTTCTTAAGGGAAATTAACAAAGGAAGTGGTACTCAAAGTTCTTATAACTGGTTTTCTGACCATGGGAAAAAGGGGTTTCATTTCTTTATCCAACTAAAGAAGAATGACTGCACAATAGAAAAGGAAAAACAAAAAATTAAAAAGTAGGACACCAGAATGAAAACCTGAGCAAACCATGCCACAATTTCACACACCAGTTCTTTGATTAATAACAATTTTGTTTATTCCTACTAACTATGGTATTTTTGGAGGGCCGTAGTTAGTATAATAAACGCGCATGTTTGTAATAAAGGCTCTGACACACAGCTACAAAAGTGGGATCATTCTGTGCCTCCTTGTTGAACACAGCCTAAACATTGTTTTAAACTTAATCCACCAACAGACATTCGGTGTGATTTTACTCTTATGCAAACATTAATTGAACTGTGGAATACATCCTCTTGAGTTAATGCTGCACTTTTGCTAGAAAGGTGAGCAGGTAAGCCACAGACTTTAAAATAGTAAAATGCAAAGTGAATTATTTGAATGATCAAGTCATGACAGTAAATACCAAATGAATGAAGAAGTTTTTGACAAGGTAAAAACATTAAAATGTAAACAGAGCTAAATGAATACTTATAGTATTCAATATCTCTGACCTCTTTAACAAATGTGTGTTTCAAATATTTAATAAAAATTTTAAATTGTTAGCCCAGAGTCCCCCCTGAAAAAGCAAAATGTGGAGTGGCCAAACATTTTTCTTAATTAATTAATTAATTAATTAATTACTAGAGGCCTGGTACATGAAAAATCACCTGCGGGGGGCGGGGGGGGGGGTGGTCCTTCAACCTGACCTGCACCCTCTCACAATCTGGGACTCCTCGGGTAGGGTCCCTAGGTCTGGCCTGAGATCAGGGCCTATCGGGGCTTTCCCTCCCCAGGCTGCAGGCAAGCTGGCCCCACCCCCGCCGCTGCCACTGCTTGCCATCTGTGCAGCATTGTCCCCTTCCCCTGCCACCGGTGGCCTCCCTCTGCAGGTGACAGGCTGGGGTGCAATGGATTGGCTGGCCTGAACCTCCCTCTTTCTTTGCTTGGGGCAGGGCCAGCCCGGCGAGGGGCTGTCTGCCTACCTGATCTCCCCTATCCACTTGCCTGCCTACCTGATCACCCCTAACTGCTCTGCCTGCCTGCCTGATTGCCCCTAACCACTCTGCCTGCCTGCCTGATTGCCCCTAATGCTTTCTTGGGGGTGGGGCCAGCCTGGTGAGGGGCCACATGCCTACCTGATCTCCCCTAATCGCTTGCCTGCCTACCTGATCACCCTTAACTGCTGGTCTGCCTACCTGATCACCCCTAACCCCTCTGCCTGCATGCCTGATTTCCCCTTACCGCTTGATTGGGGGCAGGGCCAGCACTGACTTCTGGTCATTACTGGTCGTTACAACCCAGGGTTTTTATATATTAGGATTTATTTATTTATTTATTTATTTATTTATTTATTTATTTTTAAGAGAGGACAGGGCAGAGTTGTTGTTTTGTTTTTAAATATTTTGTTGCTGTTGTTGATCCCCAGAGAGAGGCAGGGAGTACAGAGAGACAGAAACATCGATGAATGAAAAATTCCTCAATTGGCTGCCTCCTACATGTTCCCCACTTGGGATCGGGCCCACAACAGGTCTGTGTTCTGACCAGGAATTGAACCAGAGACATCTTGGTTCTGGGTTCAAAGCTCAATCACTGAGCCACACCAGCCAGACTCTCTCTATATATATCTAAGTCATTTCCCTATAAGTTATAACCAAGTACCTTTGTGGAAAAGCAGAGATATTAAGACCCCATGGCTTAAGTGCAACAAAATTACCAACACAAGCACAAAAGAAACTCGGTCAAGATTATAAAGATCTGTGCCAGATTATCTACGTGTCACATAAAAACCATTTTACAGTCACTGCATCAGAAAGGTGTTTTTTAAAAAGCAGTACTTTCTCTTTGCTGTAGCAGTATGACTGGAGAGTTGATGGGTGACACCCTACAGCTTTTATATGACTAGTGGTGCAATTTTATCAGAGTAGATTTAAGTTTTATAAATTAAGACATGTAAACCTTTATGCTTTCACAGTGTCCCTTTTATTTAAAACACTGTATTTCCAAGAAGAAATTTTATTTCTTTTCAATGTTTGTATTTTAACCAATCTATAATTGTATGTGCTTTTTATACTTTCCATCATTCATCATTCCTTTTGTTTCTTTAAATGCCAAGAATTATTAACAAGCCAAGCAAGCGATTAGTAAGGTTCCACAATTTAAAATCTTTATAAATAAAGAACTAGGTAGTAATATCATCCCAACTATTTCACAGCTGTAAATACAAATTAATTTTAATGCATTTAATTACAATGCCTGTCTGTGGATCATAACCACACCCTCCCACAAATGAAATAGTCAGTTGAGAATATAGATCTAGATTTAGGAAGAAAGTGAAATGTTTTGGTCTCACTCCATGGTGAAAGACTATATCTTCCTAAAATTTATAAGCCAGAAATTATACTTAATTGGGATTCTTCTATACTGGGGGTGCTACAGCACTACATCTTGGCGAATATAAGAAAACAGTAGTCCCCTTGCGCAATATCACTTGGCTAATGCATGCAACTACTGGGAGACACAGAGCAGTGCATTTTTCTCAGAGGTGAGAACATTATAGCAAAACTTTTATTTATTGATTAATCCTAATATATAAAAACCCAGGGTCCGTAACATCCAAAATGACCGAAGGCTTGACCGACCAGAAGTCAGTGATGGATTGCCGTGGCAACCCAGCACTGACTGCTGCTGCTGTGGGCGCCCCAACCCAGCATTGACTGCCAAGAGGGCTGCGGATCAGGCTCAAAGAGAAGCCTGGAGAGAGAAGCAGGGTCTGATCTATAGCCTCCATGGCAGCTGTTTATCAGCACTTGCCTCTCTCTTTCACTCTGGGCCTGGCCAGCAGCCATGCCTCTCTTTCTCTCGGGCCTCCACTGGAACTGTTGATCAGCCCTGCCTCTCTGATCAGGCCCATTGATAGGCCCAGAGATGCTAACTGGCATAGAAACCGACCAATCAGAACCAAATCTGGATGAAGTGCCAGGGACTAATGGCTGCCTAGGAGGTGGAGCTTTTGATACTGACTGGCAAAGAGTCCGACCAATCAGAACCTAATCTGCATGAACTGTGAAGGCAGAACCTAAGGTGGAGGATGAGGAGGGTTTTTAAGGGCAACAGCTGTTTGGCGTAATGTATAAGAAAGTGGTTCCAATTTTTAATGACTGGTTTGGCAGTATAGTGCATATGGCTGGCTATCAGTCCAGACATAGGGATTATGTGTTTTTGTCTGCCAAGAGCACCTCCTCCTGGTGAAAAAGGCTCTCCTCCTCCCCCATTTAAGCAATCCTATCCTATATAATCTATCAATACTACTAAGAGGTAATATGCTAATTATACTGGGTTGACTGGCCATCTTCCAGACGTCTGACTGTTTTCCAGACAAAGCCATGGTGGTGGGGGCTGAGGCAGAGGCTGTTAGGGGTGATGAGGCCAGCAGGGGAGGGAAGTTAGGGGCGGTTAGGCAAGCAGAGGCAGTTAGGGACGATCAGGCCAGCAGGGGAGAGCAGTTAGGGGTGAGATCAGGCCGGCAGGGGAGGGCAGTTGGGAATGAGATCAGGCCAGCAAGGGAGGGTAGTTAGGGGTGATAAGGCAAGCAGAGGCAGCTGGGGGAAAGATCAGGCCAGCAGGGGAGGACAATTAGGAGTGATCAGATAGGTAGGCAGAGGCAGTTAGGGGCGATCAGGCAGGCAGGCAGGTAAGCAGTGAGGAGCCCATGGTCCCAGATTGCGAGAGGGATTTCCGACCGTCAGTTGTAAACTGGCAGTTGTACATCCCCCAAGGGGTCCCCAATTGGAGAGGGTGCAGTCTGGGGTGAGGGACCACGCCCTGCATGTACAAATTTTGTGCACCAGGCCACTAGTATTAAAAATGAAAAGAAAAGTCAAAGTAGAAAAAAACAAAACACTAGATTTTCCTCAAGGCATAGACAAAACATTCTAACTGCTTTAAGGACCAGTTCAAATTATGATCTGGTAATGGATCAAGAAATATATACAAGTTTGTCATAATCACATACCATTAAGGAGTTCCTCTACAGCTTTCTAGAGAATATTTCAAATATATTTATATAAAAATAGAATCTATTTCATGTCTTTCATACTAAAATTTATATATGCTAACATTTAAACTATATAGTAAACAATGAATCCTGTAGTCTAAAACCAAGGCAATAAAGGTTAAAAATTAAAGCTTGCCAAGTCTCACTAATAGTTTAAGAAGTGTCTTGTTGTCAACATTCTTTTTCTGTGCAGAATTTGATACCCCACCTAGTTCCTCTCAGTTCAAGAAAAGCTAACTTCTTGAAAAACTTATTAAAGTCCAAAATAAATAGCAACATAATAAATAGGACAGTTAAACAAGAGATGAGAGCAAAACAATCATTTGTAAATCATGCAAAGAAAATGTGTTAGGATTTAAGGATCTAATGGCTGGATAATCTCTAACAGAGGCACAAGAAAAACTGCTGTGTGTTGGTGACCATGTAGCTATGGCACCAGACTCAGAATAAACACCCATGGTAGAGCACGCCTGCTCCCCCTGGCCTTTCAGGCATGTCTGTTGAGGCTTGTCAGAATTAGCAGCATATGCAATCCCCACTTCCTGCCACACAGGAGTCTTACCTGTGGCATTCCAGGTACAGCTATCATTAAATCCTTTATGGGAAGATGAGTACAATACAGTCCTTTCCAGGTCTTATTTGCGTAAAGTAGCTTTTGTGCCTGTCACCATGACGAATCTCTCTTTATAAAGGTTTTCTTTTAAGCCTCCCTCATTTATTTCTCTCAGTTTATCTCCTAAATTTACTCCTTTTCTTGGAATTTTCTCAGATAGCTTAATATGATATCCAAAGATAGTGAAAATGACAATACAGTGTGGAGGAAGAAAAATGCTTATAAAATGTGGGAAATGAATCATAATTCAGAACATATACTTTAACCAATATTTACATTTATTTTATAAATTATTATTTTAAATAAAATCAATTTAATATAAATTTATCCATCATTTTAAGCCTGAAATACTGTTTTTTTATATGCACATCAAATAAATCCAACAGGTGAGGCAATATATTAGAATCAGCTTTCCTTCAGCAGAGACAATGACCATTATTCTTACACATAAACTTTGCAGTACTGGGTATGAGAAGTCTGCATTATGACAAGGAATCACTTATTCTATCCCATTGCTACTAAATGAACAAACGTAGGTTTTAAAATAGAATTGGATTCAATTATGCAAAGGTTATGAAATGACTTCAAAGTTCTCTTAATTTGATGTTACACTAAACAGACCGCAAAAGTGTTCAATATCTCAGTTATGATTCCTCAGTTGAAAAAATCAAATAATCAGACCCAATTCATTTAAGAATTTTTAACTTACCCTACTAGGCTGCATAGTCTTCTGCTTAGAACCTGCTAAAATTAAAAAGTAATAAAATGAATTTAATAAATGAAAGAAATTAAGACTATACTGGTACAGTGTTAAATTTTAAGAAAAATACTCAGAGGTGGTTCTCAAAATGGTGGTGGTGTAAGTGGAAGGTACACTGACACTCTCCAAGGACCAAACTGGAATTACAAATAAAATACAGAAACACTATCCTGAATAATTAACTGAAGTCTAGCTGGAGAGAACACTGATAACCAAGAATGGAAAGTGGAGACCACATACATACTGGTAGGAAGTGCAGATGTGTGAAAGGGTGGGCCGAGCTCCCAGCAACAGAAGTTTTGGAGGCATATCTCAGATGTGGGGGGTTCCCACTGAGAACCCTGGGGTCTAAACTCCAAGCTGGTACCCCCAGCCCAGAGTGCGAGAACTGAGAAAGGTACCCACATAACATCTGGCTGTGAGAAGCAGCAGGGTTTCTGTCTGCCAGTGAGAGATGGCTGGAAGTGCAGGCAGCCTCTTACAGGGCTAATGCACAAAATTTCATGTGCAGCCACTCACCTTGGGATCCAGCAGAGGGAGGGCAGAGTGAACTAGAGCTGTATGAAGAGAATCCAAGATTGAGTGTTCTGGTGTTAGAGTTTGGAAGACAGCAACCACAGTTTCCTGTGATGAGTCATTCCCTCTCACTGCAGAGGGCCTCTTTCTCAAGCAGACCTTTACCATCCAGGCAGTTTTTGCCTGCGGGGAGGGGTAGCAATTGACTTATTGTAAAACCTCTCATTCCACTTTGTGGTCAATAGCATGAGGCAAATCAAAACTGAATATCAATCATACTGCAGGCAGAGGAAGATCTCTGGAGGCTTTGTGTCTTTCCCTGTTCTCCTCCTGAGCCTGGGTCTAGGAAATCATATCCTGGTGCACACCTTGGTCATTTCCGAAGGCACCCTGACCCACCAGAGGAAGCCAGAAGCTGTGCGTTACTCATAGCTCCAAAGAGGATATTCAAGGTGAGTTACAAACAGTATCTGACATTGTCCTGCACTAGAGATTGAAACTCGTAGCAGATCTCCCTAAATCATAGACACAAACCCAAATAGGCAACTAAAATGGGGCGACAAAAAACAAGCCCCAACTGAAAGAACAAGATAATTCTTCAGAAGAAGAGCTTAATTAAATGGAGATAAGAAATTTATCAGATATAGAGTTCAGAATAATGATGGCAAGATGCTCAACAGCATGAGAAAAGACATAGTAACTATGAAGAAAGTCCAGTTGGAAATCAAGAATGAGATGGCACTAATAAATAATGCAGTGGAAGGAAGACACAGCAGATAAGGGGAAGCTGAGGACTGGATCAGTGAATTAGAAGACAGAATGGAAAAATTCACTCAATCAGAGAACCATAAAGAAAAATCAATTAAAAAAAAAACAGGAAGACAGGATAACAATATTCATATCAGAGGAGTACCAGAAAGTGAAGAAAGTAAGCAAAGGCTAGAGAACATGTTGAATCATAATGGCATAAAACTTCCCAAACCTAATGAAGGATAAAGTCACACAAGTTCAAGAAGCACAGATTATACCAAGCAAGAAGAACCCAAACAGGCCCACTCTCAGACACATCATAATTAAAATGCCAAAAATTAAAGACAAAGAGACAATATAAAAGGCAGCAAGAGAAACACAATTTATTACCTATAAAGGAGCTCCCATTAGGCTGTAAGCTGATTTTTTTTTATCAGAAACTCTACAGGACAAAAGGGAATGCCATGAAGTATCCAAGATAAGGAAAAGCAAGGATCTGAAATAAAGATTACTATATCCAGCAAGGCTATGACTCAAAATAGATGGCGAAATAAAGAGATTCCCCAACAAAAAAAGATGAAAGAAATTTATCACCACCAAACTAGCACTTGAAGAAATGATAAAGGGGATGCTCTAATGAGAAGAATAAATAGAAAGAGAGAGAACATAGACATAAAGAACAAAAATGGCAATAAATAGGTACCTATCAATAATAACCTTAAATATAAATAGATTAAATGATCCAATAAAAAGACATAGGGTTGCTGAATGGATACAAAAACATGATCCAATTATATTATGTCTACAAGAGACCCATCTCATAACAAAATACTCAGGATGAGAGAGAAGGCATGGAAAGAAATTCATGCAAATAGAAATGAGAAAAAGCTGGGGTAGTAATACTCATGTCTGACAAAATAGAAACCAATATGAAGGCCACTAAAAGAGACAGTAAAGGTCACTTCCTAATACTAAAGGGATAGATCCAATAAGAGGCTATAACCTTGGTAAACATATATCCACACAATATAGGAGCACCTAAATATATAAAAAACAAATTTCTGGAGTACTTTAAAGAAGATGTTGACAGTAATAAAATCATAGTAGGGCACTTGAACACCCAGCTAACTTGACTAGATAGATCTTTCATACAAAAAAAAATTAACATAGGAATAGTGACTCTAAATGATACACTGATCAACTGGATTTAATTGACATTTATAAAACATTTCCCAAAAGCTGCAGAATATACATTCTTCTTAAGTTGCTCAGAGTTCATTCTAAGTGGGCAAAATGTGACAGTGACCAATCTCTGCCCTTGCTCCAATGCCCACCCTTAGCTCACTGCTCTTGTTCTTTGTAGCCTAGTCTTCTTTTTCCTTTCTTTCATCTTTCCAGTTTTCACAGCTCTAGGTAAGTAACAAATGAAAGAAAATATTCAAATCCCTCTGAGTTTAAGGAATTATTCTAGACAGTTAGTTTTAGCTACACCCAAGCCCTTCTCTATGTGCTCCTTCTTAGCTTACCCTTCACTGCTTCTGAATGGATTGATTAATGAAGATGAAGGAATACAGAACATGAAGAATGTGACAAATGAAAAAGAACTGCTCTAGGTACATAGAGAAGAATAGAGAACTTTCTTAAAAAACCAAGCGAGGAGTACTCAGAGCAGCTAAAACCAGTCCTAAATACAGAATCAGAGTCCTGCAGATACAAAAGCCTCAACCAGCAACATCCTGTGAATGACTCTGTAGGAGGAGGATGCTACCAGTTAGAGCAGTCAACTCCACTGCTCTCTGAATTGGATGATAGCACTGGATTTGCTTATTAGTAGATTGAGGCAGGCCCCAGAACTGCTCTAGTTTTCTATGCTATTTATTTACTATCATTATTCCAGACCCACTTTATGAAGCTCCCAAAGGTTATGGGAAATGCAGATGAGTGAAACTCGACTCAAGGGCAGCCACTCTCTAGGTGGGCCAGAAGATGATAAGGCTCTGGAACAGGGAAAATGACTGCTGATTGGCCTGGGAAGTTTCTTCTCTCCCTGAAATATGAAGGGAGAGTATCAGATGAAGACTAGAAAGTTGGTGATGATAAAGGAAGGTGACAAGGAAAGTAAGCAAGGAGAAGCTCAAAGCTTACAGCTCTAAGAAAGAAAAGCTATCAGTGAGAAGACATAAATAGGATGAAGAATAAGAACCTAAAAAGAAGAGGATGAGCTAGTTGGGTAGCAGGCAAAGAACTACAGAGAGAGGAACCAAGTAACCATAACTGGCAGAAGTGCTAACTGACTCTTGTTCCTGAGAGGGCAGCATGATGATTCAGTCCTTGGAGACATACTGGATCCTTCCACTTCCTGAAGAACCTACTGTTCCACTTTCTGTGAGGCCCACTTATGTACCTGCTCCCATGAGATTCCCATCACTGTTACTGTCATGTGTGGTTTAAGGTAAAGCTACCTCAACTGAAGGTACACAGAAAGTGGTTTGGTCCTTGCAACCAAGGAAAGAAAACCTCTTTTTAAAGTACTATGGAGTGCCTAGCCAGCATGGCTCAGTGCTCAAGTGTCAACCTATGAATGAGGAGATCACAGTTTGATTCCTGGTCAGAGCACTGAAAGGGTTAAAGAGAATAAAATGGGGCAGAGAAAGACTTAATGTGCTTAGCAGATATCTTGAAGCCTTGAGCACTGCATAGCTCAGATAACCAGAAGACACCTGGCATGGGAAGAACCAATGATGGACCAGAGCCTTAGGTCAGCAGATGGGCTTGCAGCCAGCAAGGAATAATAAAAACCTATCTTCCTGCTCTCTTCACTGATGCCTTTCTTGTCTCAGCCCACGTGCACCCAGGTAGTCAGAATAAAATCTTTTTTGATACATTATGAACTTATGACCCTGGCCCACTCTGAACCTTTCAGGCACATGTCCAGGTTGTGGGCTCTATCCCCAGTGTGGGATGTGTAGAAGGCAGCCGATCAATGATTCTCTGTCATTATTGATGTTTCTATCTCACTCTCCCATTCCCTTCCTCTCTGAAATCAATGAAAAAATTAAATAGATGATAGATAGATAGATAGATAGATAGATAGATAGATAGATAGAGTACTTTGGAGTGAAATGGGTTTGGAATTATGAGTGAATTCACATTTAGCACCTTCCAAATGAACCAGGCAGAATTATAGAACTTTGTTAGGCACCATCATGACTGTCACATGTAAATACCTAACTTCAACTAAGCCATGCCTTCTCTCTATGTTCCATTCAGGAAAAGAGAACTGAAAAGCTATGAAAATTATTTATTGCTAATGTAAAAGGTCAGAGGTCAGATTTTAGAGTTATATTTTGGAGCTCAAGAATATTTTCATCCAAATTAGTATTAAGAACTGCCAAATCTGAGAACCAAGATTGCAGCATAGGCAAACACCTGTACTCACTGCCTCCCACAACCACATCAAAATTACAGCTGCAATAAAGAACAACCATCATCCAGAACCACCAGAAAGCTGGATGAATGGAAATCCTACAACTAGAGAAGTAAAGAAGAAAGTGCATGTAGACTGGAAGGAGTTGCAGAGGCACAGATCGGGCTGGTCCGGCTTCCATATGTGCTGCTTTTTAATTGGGAGGGAGATGTCTCTGTGGAGGCCACCAATGAGGAGCAAGGGGTACCAGCCCCACACCAGATGCCCAGCCCAGGGTCCTAGAGCTGGGAAGAGAATTCCTTGTAATTATGGGCTGTAAAAACCAGTGCAGATTGGGGCTCAGTGACACAGAGGCTGCTGGAGACCAAGATGTTCCTCTTAAAAGGCCACCACACAAACTGGACTTACAAGATCCCACTTCTCTGAGCTCCAGAACTAGGGTGAGGCACTGGGGGACCCAGACACATATGAGGAGTAACTGGATTGTCTCGCATTAGGGCAGGAACTTGTGGGCGGCTTTCCCTCAGACATAGGTGCTTGTAGGGGGTCATTGTTCCTTAACTTGGACCTCCCCAGTCATGAGGCTGACTGGCAGCCATTTATGTTTGCTCTGCCCTGGGGATTCCCTGAGACCCTGTCTCATCCAATTTACGATCCCAGCCAAGCTGTGTGCAGTGGCTTTTGCATATGAATGTACTGTCCTTTATCAGGTTAAAATATCTCAAACAAGCTGCAGCTCAGTCCGGGAGCCTCAAAACTATCAATAAAAGGCCCAAGACCTGCCGAAACCGGTTTGGCTCAGTGGATAGAGCGTCGGCCTGCAGACTGAAAGGTCCCAGGTTCAATTTTGGTCAAGGGCATGTACCTTGGTTGCGGGCACATCTCCAGTAGGGGGTGTGCAGGAGGCAGCTGGTCGATGTTTCTCTCTCATCGATGTTTCTAGCTCTCTGTCCCTCTCCCTTGCTCTCTGTAAAAAATCAATAAGATATATTTAAAAAAAAACAAAAGCCCAAGACCTGACACCAGCACCAGCCTGCTCTGTTTCATAGCTGAGCCTCATCTGGGCACTTTCAAACCTAATAAAAAGGGGAGGAATCTGCAGATCTCTCTGTAGCTCCTGCTGGGTGGCCCCAGGCAGTGGCTGACTTTATGCCTCCCTGGAGACCCAAGGACCACTGTACCCAGTGATCAGTATGAGATCATACCAGATTACAACTCTTCCACATCCATATAAGCGACACACTCAAGGGGCAGACTCAGTGATCACCAAAGCCCCACTGAAGCAAGTCCTGCTCCATAGGGGTGTCTACTGCATAGCAGCTCTCCCACTGTAGTGGCAGCTGGTCCTCACAGCCAATTGGCCTGGAGGCCAATTCCTCCCAGTGACACCAACAACAATCAACTCTCAAATACAACAAGACTGGGCACACAGCCCACAAAGTGTTGCACCTAGAATTCCCAGGTCAGGTGACTGGGGAAGCTGAGTCACTGGGTCATATACAACAACTTCTACACAAGGCCACTCTACCAACTCAAGAAGACATAGCAGCTCTACCCAATACATAGAAACAAGCACAGGGAAGCAGCCAAAATGCAGAGACAAAGAAATAGGTCACAAATGAAAGAAATGGAAGAAAGCGAACTATTGGATATACAGTTCAAAACCATGGTTATAAGTTTACTCAAGAATCTTCTAGAAACCTACAAGGACCTTAATAAGAATGAAAAAAAAAAAAGAAAGAAAGAAAAAGGACCAGTCAGAAATTAAGCATACACTGACTGAAATAAAGAATAGTATACAGGGATTCAACAGTTGACTAGAGGATCCCGAGAATCAAATCAATGACTTGAAATATGAGGAAGCAAAAAACATTCAACCAGAAAAGCAAAATGAAAAAAAGAACCCAAAAATATGAAGATAGTGTAAGGAGCCTCTGGAACAACTTCAAGCGTGCTAACATCCACATTATTGGCATGCCATAAGAAGAGAGAGAGCAAGATATTGAAAACCTCTTTGAAGAAATAATGACAGAAAACTTCCCCTACCTGGTAAAAGAACTAGACTTACAAGTCCAAGAAGCACAGAAAACCACAAAAAAGAGGAACCCAAAGAGGACCACACCAAGAAACCTCAGAATTAAAGTGCCAAGGGCTAAAGACAAAGAGAGACTATTAAAAACAGCAAGAGAAAAGTAGTTAGTTACCTATAAGGGAGCACCCATATGACTGTCAGATAATTTCTCAACAGAAACTATGCAGACAAGAAGGGAGTGGCAAGAAATATTCAGGAGAGATACACTGGTTGGTTGCCGCCTGCATCTGCCCTAACCAGGAGCTGGGATCAAGCCTGCAACCGAGGTATGTGCCCTTGATCAGACTGGAACACAGGACCCTTCAGTCAGCTGGCCAATGCTCTAACCATTGAGAAAAACCAACTAGGGCTCACAAGAAAAATGTCCTGTTTGTGGAGCTGCCTGCAAGCATCAGGCTCTTTCTGATAATCTGAAACCTCAGGAGAAGATGTACTTCAAAAACCCTGTGGAGATAGATTTGCAGCATTTTAGTCACATCTCTCAGGACCACGCCATCTTGAAGGAAAAGTGGATGTTATCAGGTGCCTGAAAAGCCCGGGGAATCTACAACTATGGCACCCACCAAACAGCTACAAACCCGAGAACACTGGTTCCCAAGTGGCGCAAGTATGCGGATTCAGAGGAGCTCTACACTCCACCATGGAAAGGTCAGATTTCGCCTGGGAGAATGAGAGCGAGAACTACATAACCAGACATGAGGAGAAGAGAGAACATGGGGAGACAAAGAAACAGCCCACATATGAAAGAAAAGCAGGCATCACCAGTAAAGGAAGTAATTTAGTTAATGGAGGCAAACAACCTGTCAGAGAAAGAATTCAGAGAAATGGTCATAAGGTGGTTGAAAAGAATGGAAGACAAATTCGACAATATAAGTAAGAACCAAGAGGAAATGAAGAAACATCAAGAAGAAATGAAAAATGACATCGCTGCTGTAAAGAACTCAATAGAAAGCATCAACAGTAGACTAGAAGAAGCAGGGGACTGCATCAGTGAGCTAGAAGACAAGGTAGGAAAAAATACCCAAGTAGAGCAGCTTCTAGGAAAAAAAAATTAAAAAGCAGGAGGAAAGCCTAAGGGAACTTTGGACAACACAAAACAAAACAATATCCGCATAATAGGGGTTCCAGAAAGAGAGGAAACTGAGCAAGGAATAGAAAACACATTTGAAGAAATAATGACAGAAAACTTCCCTGATAGAGGGAAGAAAAAAGCCACACAAATCCAAGAAGCTCACAGAGTCCCAAGCAAAATGAACCCCAAAAGACCGATGCCAAGGCACATTACAATTAAATTGGCAAACACCAACGACAAAGTAAGAATATTAAAAGCGGACAGAAAGAGACAGAAAGTTATGTACAAAGGATCCCTCATCAGACTAGTGACTGATTTCTCAACAGAAACACATCAGGCCAGAAGGGAATGGAATGAAATATACAAAGTCATGTAAAGGAAGGGTCTGAATCCATGAATACTGTACCCAGCAAGGCGATAAATCAAAATTGAAGGTGAAATCAGGAACTTCACAGACAAAAAAGGACTAAGGGAGTTTATTACCACCAAACCAGCAATGCAAGATATGCTAAAGGTTCTTCTGTAAAAAAAAAAAAAAAGAAATAAGAAGCGAAGAAGGAGCACAGGGGTAAAGAATAAAAATGGCGACTTATATAAGTACCTATCAATAATAACTTTAAATGTAAATGGATTAAATGCCCCAATCAAAAGACATAGGGTAACAGATTGGATAAGAAAACATGGCCCAGGAGCAACCAAGATGGCGGCATAGGTAAACACCTAAACTGCTGCCTCACACAACAATATCAAAACTACAACTAAAAGACAAAACGGACACCATCCAGAACCACAGGAAAGCTGGCTGAGTGGAAATTCTACAACTAGAAGGAAAGAGGAAAGCACATTGAGACTCAGAGGAGCTGCAAAAGGCTGAGGTACGGAGACGCATGCGCAGTGAGGACGGGCGGCTGACTGCACAAGGAGGCTGAGTGTGCAGCTGGCTTTCTAAAGCGGGAGGGAGACAGAAGCTCCCGACTGTGCTGAACTCCAGTCCCAGGCAAGACTGGGAACCCAAACTCATTCGGGGCGAATCTGGACTGTCAGAAAAAGAGAAAGCACATGGAGACTCAGGGGAGCTGTGGAAGGCAGAGGTGCAGAGGCATGCGCGTGAAGAGAGGATTGACTGCTGAGTGCACAGGCAGCTGAGTGCGTGGCTGGCTTTCTAAAGCTGGAAGGAGATGACAGCTCCCGACTACACTGAACTCCAGTTCTGGGCAAGTTTCTGGGAAATCAGACTCATTCGGAGAGAAACTGGACTATCTGGCAGTAGGTGAAATTCGAGGGTGCTTTCTCTCAGAGGTGCTTGCAGTGATTAACAAGGGACACTGAGATGCAGGGGCCTCATAGGGCAGGGCTGATGGAAAGCCAAGGCTGTCTACTCTGCCCTGAGACTCCGCCCCATCCAAGCTGAGCACAGAGGTTTTTGCAAGTCTTCTCCCATAAAGGTGTCTCCAGCACAGAAGTTCTCCCAGCGTAGACACAGCTGATCCTCACAGCGAATTGGCCTGGAGGTCAATTCCTCCCAGTGATACCAACAACAATCAAGATTTAACTACAACAAGGCTGTGCACACAGTCCACAAAGGGGTGCACCAAAAGTGTCCACCTCAGGTAACTGGCGGAGGCTGAGCCACTGGGCCATATAGTACAGCTACCACACAAAACTACTCTACCAACTCAGGGAAGCAGCAAAAATGTGAACAAAAAGAAACATCACAAATGAAAGAAATGGAATAAAGCAAACGACTGGATATAGAGTTCAAAACTACGGTTATAAGGTTTTTCAAGAATTTCCTAGAAAAGGCAGATAAATTTAGCAAGACTCTCGAGGACATGAAAAAGTACCAATTAGAAATTAAACATAAACTGACTGAAATAAAAAATATTATACAGAGACCTAACAGCAGACTAGAGGAATGCAAGAATAAAGTCAAAGATTTGAAAAACAAAGAAGCAAAAAACACTCAACCAGAAAAGCAAAAAGAAAAAATATCCAAAAATTTGAAGATAGTGTAAGGAGCCTCTGGGACAACTTCAAGCATACCAACATTCGAATTATGGGGGTGCCAGAAGAAGAGAGAGAGTAAGATATTGAAAACCTTTTTGAAGAAATAATGACTGAAAACTTCCCCCACCTGGTGAAAGAAATAGACTTACAAGCCCAGGAAGCACACACAACCCCAAACAAAAGGAATTCAAAGAGGACCACACCAAGACACATCATAATTAAAATGCCAAGAGCAAAAGACAAAGAGACAATATTAAAAGCAGCAAGAGAAAAACAGTTAATTACCAATAAGGGAGCACCCATACTATTGTCAGCTGATTTCTCAACAGAAACTATGCAGGCCAGACGGGAGTGGCCAGAAATATTCAAAGTGATGAATAGCAAGAACTTACAACCAAGATTACTCTACCCAACAAAGCTATCATTCAGAATTGAAGGTCAGATAAAGAGTTTCACAGATAAGAAAAAGCTAAAGGAGTTCATCACCGCCAAACCAGTATTATATGAAATGTGAAGGGAATTCTTTAAGAAGAGGAGGAAGAAGAAAAAGGTAAAGATAAAAGTTATGAACAACAAATACATCTCTATCAACAAGTGAATCTAAAAATCAAGTGAATTAAAAATCTGATGAACAAAATAAACTGGTGAATATAATAGAATCAGGGGCATAGAAAGGGAGTGGACTGACAATTCTCAGGGAAAAGGGGTGTGGGGTTTGCGGGAAGAGACTGGACAAAAATCGTACACCTATGGATGAGGACAGTGCGGGAGATATAAGGGCAGAGGGTAGGGTAGGAACCGGGTTGAGGGGAGCTATGGGGAGAATAAAGAGGAAGAATTGTAATAATCTGAACAATAAAGATGTATTAAATTAAAAAAATAGGCATTGCAAGCATATCAAACAAAAGAAAGAAAGAAAGAAAGAAAGAAAGAAAGAAAGAAAGAAAGAAAAAGAAAACATGACCCATATATCTGCTGTCTACAAGAAACCCTCCTCAGAAAAAAAAGATGCACACAGACTTAGGGTGAAGGGATGGAAAAAGGTTTTTCAGGCGAATGGAAATGAAAAAATAGCAGGGGTAGCAATACTTATATCTGACAAATTAGATCTCAAAGTGAAGTACATAAAAAGAGATAAGGAAGGCCACTGCATAATACTAAAGGTAGCAATCCAACAAGAAGAAATAACTCTGGTAAACATATGCACACCCAATACAGGAGCACCCAAATACATAAAAAAACTCCTGGAAGATATCAAGGGAGAGATTGACAGCAATACAATTATAGTAGGAGACTTTAATACCCCACTATCACCATTGGACAAATCCTCTAAACAAAAAATCAGCAAAGAAACTTCAATCCTAAATGACTCACTAGACCAGATGGGATTAATTGACATCTTCAGAACATTTCACCCCAAAGCCACAGAATATATATTCTTCTCAAGTGCACATGGGTCATTTTCAAAGATATACCAAATGTTGGGTCACAGGCAATGTCTCTTCAAATTCAAGAAGATAGAAATCATATCAAGCATCTTTTCAGATCACAGTGGCATAAAACTGGAAATCAACTGCAATAAAATCAATTCAAAAATATCAAACACCTGGAGACTAAACAGCATGCTATTAAACAATGACTGGGTTACCAGAGAGATCAAAGGAGAAATAAAAAACATCATGGCAACAAATGACAATGAAAACACAACCATCCAAAATCTATGGGACACAGTGAAAGCAGTCTTGAGAGGGAAGTTCATAACTCTACAAGCCTACAGCAAAAAACAAGAAACAATGGTAATAAATGACCTAACCCTACAACTCAAAGAGTTAGAAAGAGAGCAACCAGTGTAAGCAGAAGGAAGAAAATAATAAAGGTCAGAGAGGAGATAAATGACATAGAGACCAAAAAAACAATACAAAAGATCAGCAAAACCAAGAGCTGGTTCTTTGAAAGGATAAACAAGATTGATGAACCTCTATCCAGGCTCACCAAGAAGCAAAGAGAGAGGACCCTAATAAACAAAATCAGAAATAAAAGAGGAGAAATAACAACAGACCCCACCGAAATACAAACGATTATTAAAAAATACTATGAACAACTCTATTCCAACAAACTGGACAACCTGGAGGAAATGGAAATATTCCTTGAAAAATATAACCTTCCAAAACTCAATCAGGAAGAATCTAAACATCTCAACAGGCCAATAACTATGGAAGAAATTGAAGCAGTCATCAAAAAGCTTCCAGCAAACAAAAGCCCAAGGCCAGAGGGCTTCACAGGGGAGTTTTACCAAACATTCAAGGAAGAACTAAAACCTATCCTCCTCAGACTAATCCAGAAAATTCAAGAGGAAGGAACACTTCCAAGCTCATTCTATGAAGTCAGCATCACCCTAATACCAAAACCAGATAAAGACAACACAATGAAAGAGAATTACAGGCCAACAACCCTTATGAACATAGATGCCAAAATCCTCAACAAAATTCTAGCAAATCAGCTCCAGCAGTACATCAGAAAGATCATACACCATGACCAAGTAGGATTTATTCCAGGGATGCAAGGATGGTACAATATCCACAAATCAATAAACATGATACATCACATAAACAAATTTAGAGATAAAATCACATAGTCATATCAATTGATGCAGAAAAAGCATTTGACAAAATCCAACACCCTTTCTTGATAAAAAATTCTCAGCAAGGTGGGAATAGAAGGATCATACCTCAACATAATAAAAGCCATGTATGATAAACCCACAGTCAACATCATATTCAATGAGCAAAAACTAAAACCATTTTCCCTAAGAACAGGAACAAGACAGGGATGCCCACTCTAACCACTTCTGTTCAACATAGTACTGGAAGTATTAGCCATTGCAATTAGACAAGAAGAAGAAATAAAAGGCATCCAAATAGGAAAAGAAGAAGTAAAGCTGTCCTTATTTGCAGATGACATGATATTGTACATAAAAAAACCAAGAGAGTCCATCAAAAAACTATTAGAATTAATAAATGAACTTGGCAATGTAGTAGGATACAAAATTAACGCCAAGAAATCTATGGCATTTCTATACACCAATAGTGAACTTACAGAACGAGAGACTAAAAAAGCAATCCCATTTACCACTGTACCAAAAAAATTAAGATACCTAGGAATAAACTTAACTAAGGAGGTAAAAGACCTATATGCGGAAAACTACAGGACACTGAAAAAAGAGATAGAGGAAGACATAAACAGATGGAAGGACATACCATGTTCAGGGATTGGTAGAATCAACATCATTAAAATGTCCACACTACCCAAAGCAATCTATAGATTCAATGTACTCTCCATTAAAATACCAACAGCATATTTCACAGACCTAGAAAGAACTCTCCAAAATTTCATTTGGAATAAAAAAAGACCCCGAATAGCCACAAGCAGTCCTGAGAAAGAAGAACAAAGTAGGAGGGATCTCAATACCAGATTTCAAGCTGTATTACAAGGCCACTGTTCTTAAAACAGCCCGGTACTGGCCCAAGAACAGACATATAGATCAACGGAATAGACTAGAGAACCCAGATATTGACCCAAACCACTATGCTCAATTAATATTTGACAAAGGAGGCATGAACATACAATGGAGTCAAGATAGTCTCTTCAATAAATGGTGTTGGGAAAATTGGACAGATAAATGCAAAAAAAAATGAAACTAGATCACCAACTTACATCATACACAAAAATAAACTCAAAATGGATACAGGACTTAAACATAAGATGGGAAACCATAAAAATCCTAGAGGAATCCACAAGCAGCAAAATCTCAGACACATGCCAAAAGAATTTCTTCACTGCTACTGCCCCTAGGGCAATGGAAGCTAAAGAGAAAATAAACAAATGGGACTACATAAAAATAAAAAGCTTTTTCACAGCAAAAGAAACCATCAACAAAACAACAAGAAAGCCCACTGTATGGGAGAACATATTTTCAAATATCACTGATAAAGGTTTAATCTCCAACATCTACAGGCAACTTATACAACTTAATGAAAGGAAGATAAATGATCCAATAAAAAAATGGGCAACAGACCAAAATAGAAACTTTTCAAAAGAAGACAGAAGAAAGGCCAAGAGACACGTGAAAACATGCTCAAAGTCACTAATTATCCGAGAGATGCAAATCAAAACGACAATGCGGTACCATCTCACACCTGTCAGAATGGCTATCATCAACAAATCAACAAAGGACAAGTGTTGGTGAGGATGCTGAGAAAAAGGAACCCTCGTGAACTTCTGGTGGGAATGCAGACTGGTGCAGCCACTGTGGAGAACATTATGGAGTTTCCTCAAAAAACTAAAAATGGAACT
This sequence comes from Cnephaeus nilssonii, assembly GCF_951640355.1. Lineage (NCBI taxonomy): Eukaryota > Metazoa > Chordata > Mammalia > Chiroptera > Vespertilionidae > Cnephaeus > Cnephaeus nilssonii. The sequence goes on along the minus strand of NC_137074.1, from coordinate 70,423,888 downwards.
CACATTTGACCCAGTGTTTCCACTTCTAGGAATATATCCCAAGAAACTAGAAATACCAATTAGAAAGGATATATTCAACCCTATGTTCATAGCAGCATAATTCACCATAGCTAAGATTTGGAAACAGCCTAAATGCCCATCAGCAGATGAGTAGATTAGAAAACTATAGTACATCAACACAATGGAATACTATGCTGCTATAAAAAAGAAGGAACTCTTACCATTTGCAGCAGCATGAATGGACCTGTAGAGCATTATGTTAAGTGAAATAAGCCAGGCAATGAAAGAAAAATACCATATCATCTCACTCATTTATGGAAAATAAAGAACATTATAACCTGATGAACAAAAAGATAGAGAGGAAGTAAAACACCGAACAGACTGTCAAATTACAGTGGGAAGTCTGGGGAGTTTTGAGGAGCGGGGGTGGGGGGGGAAGGGGGGGCAAAGAGATCAACCAAAGGACTTGTATGCATGCATATAAACACAACCAATGGACACAAGACACTGGGGAGGTGGGATGAGGGCATGCGACAGGGGGTAGGGGAGGCTGGGGGAAGGTCAATGGGGGAAAAAAGGAGATATATGTAATACTTTAAACAATAAAAAAAGAAATATTCAAAGTGATGAATAGTGAGGACCTACAATCAAGATTACTCTACCCAGCAAAGCTATCATTTAGAATTGAAAGCCAGATAAAGAGCTTCACAGACAGGAAAAAGCTAAGGAGTTTATCACCACCAAACCAGTATTACATGAAATGTTGAAGGGTATTTTTTAAGAAGAGGAAGAAGAAGAAAAAGATCAAAATATGAACAATAAAATGGCAACAAATACACATCTATCAACAATTGAATCTAAAAATAAAAATAAACGAGCAAGAAATCTAATGAACAGAATAAAGTGGTGACTAAAATAGAATCAGAGGCATGGAGATGGAATAGACTGATGATTCTCAGAGGGAAGGGGGGGCAAGAAAAGATTAAACAAAGCTCTTATATGCATATATGCATTACCTATGGACATAGAAAATAGGGTGGCAAAGGCCTGTGTTGGGACAGGAACCGAGTGGAGGGGAATATGGGGGGCGAGGAGGGAAGAGGGACATCTGTAATAATCTCAACAATAAATATTAAGAGAGAGAGAGAGAGAGCGCGAGAGAGAGAGCGAGAGAGAAAAAGAATTGCCAAGTCTCTCCTTTTCTATCCTAATCACATATAAATAATAGTTTCTGAGTTCCAATTCTGAGGCACAAGGAACATCACATTTGCTGAGCCTATTCTGAAAAAAAGGGGATCTATAAAGAACAGAGATTCAAAGGGACACAAGTCAGCTCTGGTCCCTCTCATATAATAAAACCAAACAGCACAGAAGTTAATTTTTCTGAGTTAATCCTCTCCAATAAGCATCTGACCTATGTAACAGAAGAATGACTGTAATGTATCTGCTGCCACCATGGGCCTAAGGCATCAACAGCTACATCTACATCGTTTAAAACCACAAAGCCTTAAGCATTTCATATGAGCTCACTTACAATGTTTTGATTTTTTCTTCTCTCCCTGAAACACTTGACATATGACATAAATATAAAGACAGTTTGTGAATTTTCAGAAGTACTTTTTCTATTGATACCAGAATTCACCTTACCTCCACAATGGACAAGACAATATCACTGAAATTTTTATATCTTTCTCTCCTCTAATTCTTGTCATTCTAATATATCTGATTATGGTAAAAAAATTTTTTTACTTCTAGTAGGTTGATTTGTATCAAAATACAATTATAGTCCTTATACTGGTAATGACTTTAAAAAAATTAACAGGTATGTAAATATCCTATATAAATAACAAGCCTAACTTGATCGAGTTTAGTTTATTGTAATCTTCTGTATGTTCTCATGTTTTTATTGTTCCTACCCTCTAATTTCATTTTATAAAATTTAAATGCTCCCATTAAAAATATCCAACACAGTTAAGAAGACCAGAAAAAAAAGAGCGAAGGTTAAAATCTTACTCCTTAAAGTTACAAGTAAGGCTACAAATTTAAACTTGGAAATAATGTAAATGATCAAGTTGAACTTCTCAGGGGAACATTTACTTAATCTTAAAAAGATAGCTTATATTTTTTAAAAACTATCTGAGGATTTTATTGCATTTAAGTTGAGACACATTCATTAGGCTTTTCCAAAACAGAGCATCTGCAATGAGTAAAAGTTTTTCTGGAAACAAGTACTATTTTTACTTCCTGTTTCAAATGCTCAAATTTGCAACCTTAATGTTACATGTACTCAGCTTCACAGACTCGATAAGAAACACACATCCATTTTCCTAGTCTACAGCAGCATCTACAGAGCAACGTTCCTGTACCTTTGCTCTTCTTGCCCTTCAACTGAAGGCAGGGGTGCCTCTGAACTCTGGCATCAGGCAGGTTGATGTGAAAAAGTAATTTAGAATATTCTCACCATGTCAACAAAATGGGTTAAATTCTTAATTTACACATGGCATATTTAAGTATGATAGATAAAAAATAACCTGGTGACTTTTCATAATCTCCCTTTGCTTTTCATGTGAGAACAGTACGTTTGTAATTTTATGGTTTCACGGGCTTCTTAGGGATGTTGGCAATGGAGAAGGGGGGAGAGCAAGTTCAAGAGGGGGGGGGACAGCTAGACAATGCCTGTTTCCACTTGAGTCAGCATCTCCGGACCTATTGGCAACTGTACTGCACATCCTTCTTTGTTAGACATGAAAGGCATCGGGGGTATGGCAATAAAAGGGAGGGCAAACCAGATAATGAAGGGAAAAAAAATAACAAAGATCTGACCATCAGTGAGTGACACCTAATACTACATAATGCTGTGTCGATAATGTAGCTCACATAATGTTCACAGGGAGCAACATAATCAGCAGTGTCATCTTCCAGAACCAGACAAATGGTGTTTAGAAGGAAGATTAAACAAAAATAGAATATGTATCAACATTCATAATGTGACACTCATGATACCTACCAAATGAATGCCATTCTGTCTTAGTTGTATTTTAGGAATTTATGAGGCATGAACTGAGAAAATTTCAGTGACAAAACCACTCTGATTTCATGAACACATAAACTAAAGGTAGGTAAATTTTAGTTAAGTACTGTGTTTTATTCCTATATAATAAAAGCCTAATATGATAAGTGTCTGGTCATCCATACAACCAATCAAAGTGTAATATGCTAATGATAAGCTAAGGCCACTCAACCACTCTCTATGACATGCACTGACAATCAGGGGGCAGATGATCCAACTGGTAGGTTAGCTTGCTCTGGGATCCGGCTGATTCGGAATGAGTGAGATTGGCCAGACATGCTCTGGAGCCCTCTTGTGGTCCCTTCCCAGCCCCAATCGTGTATCGGTGGGGTCTTTCGACCTGGCCTGCACTCTCTTGCAATCCAGGACCCCTCGGGGGATGTTGGAGTGCTGGTTTCAGCCTGATCCCGCAGGCCAGGCTGAGGGACCCCACAGGTGCACGAATTTGTGCACCAGGCCTCTAGTTGTTTAATAAGCATTAATTAAAGGGAGACAAAGAATATGTAACAGAATTGAACTCCATAATCAGTTAGCAAAAGCTGAAGTTCAAAAATAAAGATAAAATTTCTTTGAATGTACTGTGCAAAGTCATATGGAAAATTATTAATTTGAATTTGTTCAATTCAAAAAATATTAGAATTGAGCAATTCAAGGCTTGTATAAATTTTTAGAAAACAAAGTTTGCCTAAAGCAATGCAGAAAGACTGATGTTTTATTCCATTAATTTGTAATTTTGGATTATTTTGATAACTGTTTAAGAGCTTGCTTTACTTCATAAATTTAAAATAATACTTTTTAAAAAATATATATTTTTATTGATTTTTTACAGAGAGGAAGGGAGAGGGATAGAGAGTTAGAAACATCGATGAGAGAGAAACATCGATCAGCTGCCTCCTGCACAGCCCCTACTGGGGATGTGCCTGCAACCAAGGTACATGCCATTGACCGGAATCGAACCTGGGACCCTTCAGTCCACAGGCCGACGCTCTATTCACTGAGCCAAACCAGTTAGGGCTAAAATAATACTTTTTTAAGGGAGACTAATAAAAACCAGATTGTAGGGACTATCTTTAGCACTCACTATTCAAAGCACCTATCTCTATATATGTATTAAACATAAGTTATGCAGTGTGGCTGCTGTGGCTCAATGGTTGAGCTTCAACCTATGAACCAGGAGGTCACAGTTTGATTCCTGGTCAGGGCACATGCCCAGGTTGCAGGATCAACACCAGTGGGGAGCATCCAGGAGGCAACCTATCAACAATTCTCACTCATCATTGATGTCTCCATCTCTCTCTCTCTCTCCCTTGCTCTCTAAAATAAATAAAAACATATTTAAAAAAATAACATACAAAAGCCTATAAACTGATACTTGGTAGATTAAATACAAAGTTTAGAATTAATAAGTTGACTCTATACTCAGTAATAACTGATTTTAAAAATAACAGAAGTCTAAATTTTAAAACACAATGTTTTTATTATAGTGTAATGCTTTTAACTAAAAATATTTCAAAGTCAATTATCAGATGACACTGCTCTTAATTAGCAAAAATGACAGATTTTAAATTTCAATTCCTGTCCACTTCTGGGCATCAAGGCCTATAACCAGTCCAGTCTGCAAGAAGTGCAACTGAGAAGTAGGTCTCTGTGAAAGAGCTCTATCGCACAAAAAATGGCCAATTAAAAATTACTTTTCTATTTATCAAAATCAATCCTCTACCAGTTCTCCTTTTTCATAGGATAAAAAGGTTTATGTATTCGAAAACATACAGCCATTTTCTTTTAAACTAGTCTATAATCTAAACTTTTCAATATTTCATGATTTCTACCTTTTTCATTAGTTTCTAATACATTTCCTTGATCCTAAGCTATAAGAACCAACCAAATCCTTTCCAAATTTTAATACACTAGAGGCCTGGTATACAAAATTCCTGCACAGGGTGGAATGTGTGTATGGTGTGGGGAGGGGTTCCTCAGCCCGGCCTGCATCCTCTTGCAAACTGAGTCCCCTCAGGGGATGTCCAACTGCCAGTTTAGGCTTGATAACACATAGATCCTTGTGGGACCGGGCCTAAACCAGCAGTTGGACATCCCTCTCACAATCTGGGACTGCTGGCTCCTAACCGCTAACCTGCCTCCCTGCCTGATCACCACTAACCACCCCCTGCCTGCCTGATTGCCCCTAACTGCTCACCTGCCTGTCTGATTGCCTCTAATCCCTCTGCCTGCGTACCTGATAGCCTGTAACCACTCCCCTGCCTGTCTGATCGCCCCAACCCCTTTGCCTGCCTGCCTGATTGCTTCTAACCCCTCTGCCTGCCTGCCTGCTTGATCACCCCTAGTCAATTGCCTGCCTGCGTGATCACCTCTTATCCCTCTGCCTGCCTGCCTGATTGCCCCTAACCACTTGCCTGCCTGCCTGATTACCCCTAACTACTCACCTGCCTGCCTGATTGATCCTAAACACCCCTGCCTCACCCCAGATGCCTTGGCTTCATTCAGAAGGCCATATGGCAGGTCGTTCAGCTGTCTGATCTAATTAGCATATTACACTTTTATTATTATAATTTGGAATTCTTGGCATAGATTAACAAAAACAAAGTTGACTTACCAACAAATATCATATAAACTAATCCAAGTAATGCCACTAAGGCTGTAATAGCCAAGCCTGAAATCAGAAGAGAACCATGCACTGGGGTGCACTCTGCAAAAACAAATAAAATTTTATATCAGAAATTCACATGAAATAACTGAACTTCTTAAAAGAATCAATAACAGAAATAACATTAAGTTTTAGGGAGAGTAATTATTTTTCTCATTATCAAGAAACAAAAATTACTGCCCAGGCTGTGTAGCTCTGTGGTTGAGCATCAACCTATGAACCAAGAAGTCATAGTTTGATCCCTGATCAGGGCAAAGCCTGGTTTGTGGGCTCAATCCCTAGTAGGAGGCATGCAAGAGGCAGCCAATCAGAGATTGCTTCTCATCATTGATATTTTTTTTATCTTTTTCTCTCCCTTTCTCTCTGAAATCAATAAAAATATATTTTAAACAAAGAAGCAAAAATTACCTACATTTGTATGCCCATTATTAACTCAGTGCAGTAATTCCACATTCCTTTCCTTGTATGGAAGAAGAGCCTTTGCTTGCATAGCATGTACCTTATCCCATCGAGACTAATGGGAAATAGTCTGTGAAGCCTAAACATCCACCCAAAATGTTCTTTTAAAAGCTCATCCATGAATACAGGCCTGGCAGTTTGGCCACTAAATAATCATCCAATGTGGGAAGCACTGATCTCAGTAGGGGAAAAATGAGTAAAAAAAATGGAAAGCTTATAACCCTAAATGCTGGCAAGAATGTAGAGCAACAGAAATGTTCATTACTTGCTGGTGAGAACGCAAAATGGTACAGCCACTTTGGAAGACAGTTTGGCAATTTGCTACAAAACTAGATATATTATTAACATGCAATCTAGCAATTGCACTCCTTAGAGTTTTCCCAAATGAAGTTGAAAAATATGTTCATACAAAAACACGCACTTCTATATTGTGTGTCTAGATCTGTGATTTTATAACAAATCAATACCTTTCCTTGTACGGAAAGCAACCAAGATGTCCCTCAGTAGGTGAATGGATATACAAACTATGGTCCATTCAAGAGAATATTATTCAGTGCTAAAAAATGAGTTAGCCATCCAAAGACATGGAGGAACCTTAACTGCACACTACTAAGTGAAAGCAGCCAATGTGAAAAAGCTAGATACTATATGATTTCAAGTATAAGACACTTTAAAAAATGCAAAACTATTGAGGCAGTGAAATGATCGGTGGTTGCCAGGGGTTTCAGAATAGGGAGGATGAACAGGCAGAGCACAGAGGGTTTTGGGGGCAGGTAAACTTTGCTATATGATAATCTATGACTATGGTCCATGTCATCATTATACATTTATCAAAATCATAGAACATAAAACACCAAGACTGAGCCCTTATATAAACGATGGACTTTGGGTGATAATGTTGTGGCAATGTTGGTTCAACAGACTGTAACAAATGTACCACTTGGTGGGAGATGTTGATAGTAGAGGAAGCTGTGAGTAAATGGGATAGAGGGTGATTCTGTATTTTCCACTCCATTTTGCTATCCTAAAATGCTTTAACAAATAAAATCTGTACATTTAAAACAGAATAAGAAAGACAAAGAAAAGGAAAGAGAAAAAGAGCTCTAAGAAAAATTACTGGTAAAAGAGAAATTGTTTACAGAAGACTGTGACCCTTACCTGAGACACAGAGGCTTAGTCCGGCCACAGAGGTCAAAAGGCCCAGCACCTGAGTGGTCAATAAGATGCGGCTGATGGGGCTCATCCCATTAGCTGGAGCTTCAAGGAAAAAGCATGTTGCGAGTGTTTAAGAAGCAGTAACTTGCACTTGTATTTCGTACAGTGAAGGTCAGTATCCTAGGACCAACGACTGACTCTGGAGCTCCTTGTCAGGTGGCGGCTGCTTTCCCAGTGACCTAAGCCATCTCTCTCCACTCCTGGAGTCAGCTCCACATTCACACCCTCAGCAGCCTTTCATTTCTGCAGGGAGCTAGGCTGGATTGGCAGTTTTTACTCCAGATCTTAGAATAATGCTGTTTTTACCACTCGTGGGTATTTTACAATACGAGTGGCTATTAGCAGGGTTTCAACACATGCACACAAAATCGCTCTGGTGGAGAACCATGGTTCAAGCATGCCATTGTAGACATCATAATCCCTAATTGTGTTTTTAGAACAAATTAATACCTTGTTAATATATAGCAACCCAGAGATAAGCTCTCATACCAAGAGTTAAATGTGCAAATGGAAAAAATAGGTTCTTTAATAATAAAAATATTTAGTGATTTAATCCAAAAATGTAGTGAAAAATGTTACCAATTATAGGTTGGATAGTTCTATCATCTTTTAAAACTCAGTGTTAAGATTTGCAATAACTCTTTATGATTTACAACCCTATTTTGTATAACTAGTTTTTTAAAGAGAGTTTTAGCAAAAGAAGAGAATGAGAATGTTTAGTATCTACTCATAATTTCAAAAACTGAAATAAGAATATGAAAATCATCATTAAGAAATTATATCATACTAGAGGCCCGGTGCATGAAATTTGTGCACGGAGGGGGGTTGTCCCTCAGCTCAGCCTGTACCCTCTCCAATATGGGACCCCTGGAGGGATGTCCGACTGCCCGTTTAGGCCCGATACCACCAGGATCGGGCCTAAACGGGCAGTCGGACATCCCTCTCACAATCCAGGACTGCTGGCTCCCAACTGCTTGCCTGCCTGCCTTCCTGATTGCCCCTAACCGCTTCTGCCTGCCAGCCTGACCACCCCCTAACCACTCTGCTGCCAGCCTGTTTGCCCCCAACTACCCTCCTCTGCCGGCCTGGTCACCCCTAACTGCCCTCTCCTGCAGGGTTGATCACCTCCAACTGCCCTCTCTTGCAGGCTTGGTCCCTCTCAACTGCCCTCCCTTGCAGGCAGGGTGCCTCCCAACTGCACTCCCTTGCAGGCAGGGTGCCTCCCAACTGCTCTCTCCTGCTGGCCATCATGTGGTGGCCATATTGTGTCCACATTGGGGCAGGATCTTTGACCACATGGGGCAGCTATATTGTGTGTTGCAGTGATGATCAATCTGCATATTACTCTTTTATTAGATAGGATAGAGGCCTGGTACAGGGGTGGGGGCCAGCTGGTTTGCCCTGAAGGGCGTCCCGGATCAGGCAGGGGTTCCCTTGGGGTGTGGGGCGGCCTGAGCGAGAGGGGCCTGCGGTGGTTTGCAGGCCGGCCACGTCCCCTGGCAACCCAAGCAGAGGCCCTGGTATCTGGAATTTATTTTCCTTCTACAATTGAAACTTTGTAGCCTGGAGCGGAGCCAAGCCTGGGGCTCCCTCCGAGCCTGAGGCCAGCAGCCATTTGTGTTGGGGTTATAATTGAAACTTTGTTGCCTTAAGCGGGTGGGCCCGGCCAGGGTGTGCGGAAAGCTTTACTTTTCCTATTGCCGGCGGCAACCCTGGCCTGCTCTCTCAAGCTCCATTCTGCCGCCATTTGTTTGAATTTGTTTACCTCCTATAATTGAAACTTTGTAGCTTGAGTGGAGGCTTAGGCCTGGCAAGGGCAGGCGGAAAGCTTGGCTTCCTCTATTACCTAGGAAACCTTGCTCTCTGTGGCTCTAGCCATCTTGGTTTGGGTTAATTTGCATGCTCGCTCTGATTGGATGGTGGGCGTGGATTGTGGGTGTGGCTTGTGGGTGTGTCAGAGGTATGGTCAATTTGCATATTTGTCTATTATTAGATAGGATAATTTTAAAAATCCATTGGCTGGCATTAAATATATCTCTGAAGATCAGTTTTTATAAAATAACTATGTTAAAAACCTAATATAACATTAAAATTAATCCATATGGGGGAAAATTTTCACTAAGAATAGCTAGGAAGACAAACCAATCTTTATTGTATTATAAAAAAAATGCAAGAATTATTTTAATAAAAAATGCTGCTTTTAAATGAAAAATGACACAATCATGCTAAAACAACAAATACTTACCTATAATAAACATAGAGATCTGAAGTAATATTAATATTACTGTAGGTATTACAATTAAACCAAGTCCACTGGCCCTCGTTGTTGAATAGTCACCTGTTGATAAATAAAATTAACATTTAAAATATTTTCCTACATACTTTTTACTCTGTGGGAAGTTAAAGTACTTAATTCATTAAATGTATTCATCTCAATACTACTCTTATAAACTGCAGAACGTTTAAAAATAAATGCTTACCCTACAACCTCACACAAAATAAGTGACAATTTTTTGATTTAAGACCAAACTGAAGACATTTAAATGTCCACAGCTAAGTCTCAACAAGTCAAAACCTTCAATTGGCTTTTTCTCCTTCTTAAATACCTTGGAGCCTCTTACCAATCCCTTCATTTGCTGTATTCAATCTGTCCTAAAGTCAAAATAGCCATTCTTTGTAGTTGTCTTCTTAATTCATCTCTTTCCTCCTGATACCCTCACTAACTCCAGCTGCAAAGAGAGCTGCCAAATTTCTGTTCCTAAACATTAGACCCATATTGTATTCTGTTAATAAAATGAAGGCTTTCTACTGTCTACACTTTGAGTCCCAGCCTATCCCAGCTGTTCTTTCCATGTGCTGCATACCCTTATTCTCCAATCCCATTCCCATCCTCCAAAGGCAAATGCAGTTTCAGATTGATTTGTTTCCCATGTTCATTCCCACTTCCATGTCTTGGCCTGTGAAGTTTGCCTTTGCAGTGGGTTGAATGGTGGCCCTGAAGATCTGCCTACCGCCTAATTCCCGGAAGCTGTGAATGTTAATTTATACAGCCAAAGAATGAGCATTACATTATATGAATTAGTTTAGGTTCTTGAAAGAAGGAACTTACCTTAGGTTTACGAGATGGGGCCTAAATGATAAGTGTCTTTGGAAGAGAGAAGCACAGGAGTTTTAACAGAGTGGAATTGGAGTTATGCTGCCACAGGCCAAGGAGTTGCCAGTTGCCAGCAAACACCAGAAAACAGAAGAAGCAAGGAAAGGATTCTCCCCTAGAGTTCCACCCCCCACAATGTTCTCAACCTTATCAACCATGACTTCTCTCACAGTAACTTAACTTCACATCTTACCTGGGATGAAGAAAATGATTCCAACAATGACTAATATACTGAGAATTAGTCCAGCCACAGATAAAATGATGATTTTCTCCTTCGTAATATTGGAATTATATTTAAGTACTTGAAAGAAAAAAAAACACACACACACACAAAGAATTCCATGAACTCAATCTCAAGAAGTGAAGCCATTTCTGTAACTTAAAAAGTGCAGAGACAAACTGATAACTTCCTATAATTGAATAACCTTTGAGTAATAACTCAGTTGTATCATGTCCAGCCACCTCAAATCTTTTTCATAAGTCTGTCAATGTCTAAACAGTGTCATGGCAGTATATATATGGATGCTAAATTTATGGGTGATGCTTTTATTACCTTACACCTTAAAGATGAAGTCGTATACACCATGCTTTCTCAATTGGGGCATTATTAACATTAGGGCCAGATAAATCTTTAGGGCGGAAGGGGGCTGCTCTGCACATTCAGAAGGTTTAGTAGCATCCCTGCCTCCCTCCAAACTGCATGCCAGTAACAGCCCCGATTGTATAAATCAATTGTGAAATGTCCCCTGAGGAGTGGTGGCAGAATGGAGCTTGAGAGAGCAGGCCAGGGTTGCCGGTGGCAACAGGGGAAGCAAAGCTTTCTGCACACCCTGGCCGGGCTCACCTGCTTAAGGCTACAAAGTTTCAATTGTAGAAGGTGAATTAACTGCCACAGAAATGGCTGCCGCCCCAGGCTACAAAGTTTCAATTGTAGAAGGAAAATAAATTCCAGATACCAGGGCCTCCGATTGCGTTGCCAGGGGGCGTGGCCAGCCTGCAAACCACCACAGGCCCCTCGCTCAGGCCGCCCCACACCCCAAGGGACCCCCACCCTTATCTGTGACACCCTTCAGGGCAAACCAGCTGGCCCCCACCCATGCACCAGGCCTCTATCCTATCTAATAAAAGAGTAATATACAGATTGATCATCACTGCAACACACAATATAGCTGCCCCCATGTGGTCAAAGATCCTGCCCCCATGTGGACACAAGATGGCCACTACAAGATGGCCAGCAGGAGAGGACAGTAGGGAGGCACCCGGCCTGCAAGGGAGGGCAGTTGTGAGGGACCAGGCGTGCAAGGGAGGGCAGTTGAGAGGGACCAGGCTTGCAAGGGAGGGCAGTTGGAGGTGATCAACCCTGCAGGAGAGGGCAGTTAGGGGTGACCAGGCTGGCAGAGGTGGGAAGTTGGGGGCAAACAGGCTGGCAGGGGAGCAGTTAAGCATCAACCAGGCTGGCAGCGGAGTGGTTAGGGGGTGATCAGGCTGGCAGGCAGAAGCGGTTAGGGGCAATCAGGAAGGCAGGCAGGCAAGCAGTTGGGAGCCAGCAGTCCTGGATTGTGAGGGGGATGTCCGACTGCCCGTTTAGGCCCGATCCCAGGGACATCCCTCCAGGAGTCCCAGATTGGAGAGGGTACAGGCTGGGCTGAGGGAGAACCCCCTGCCATGCTCGAATTTCGTGCACCGGGCTTCTAGTATATATATAAAGAGCCAGGGTCCATAAGGACCAAGGATTGACTGAACACCCGAAGTCAGTGCTGGGTTGCTGTGGCGACCCAACACTGATTGGAGCCAGTGCTGGTGCAGTGACCCAGCATTGACTGCCGAGGGGGCTGTGAATCAGGCCTAGAGAGAGTCCTGCCAAGAGAGGCAGGGTCTGATCCCCAGCCTATGTGGCAGCTGTTGATCAGCCGTTTCCTCTCTCTTTTTTCTCCTGGGTTCAGCAGCAGCCAAGCCTGTTTCTCTCCTGGCCTCCTCTGGGGCTTCTGATCAGCCCTACCTCTTTGATCAGGCCCAGAGATTGTCAAGGAGACACTGACTGGTATAGAAACCGACCAATCAGAACCAAATCTGTGTGAAGTGCCAGGAGCCAATGGCTGCCTAGGAGGTGGAACTTTTGACACTGACTGGCATAGAAACCAACCAATCAGAACCAAATCTGGGTGAACTTCGAAGGCAAAACCTAAGGTGGGGACTGAGGAGGGGTTTTAAGGACAACATCTATTTGGTGTAAGATGAAGAAAGCAGTTCAATTTTTTCATGACTGGTTTGGTAGTATAGTGCATATGGCTGGCTATTAGTCCAGATATAGGGATTATGTGTTTTTGTCTGCCAAGAGCATCTCCTCCTGTTGAAAAAGGCTCTTCCCCACCCCCACCCCCATTTAAGCAATCCTATCCTATATAATCTATCTAAACTATTAAAAGGATAATATGCTAATTAGACCAGGTCAACCGGCCATCTTCCAGACATCCGACTTCCTTCCAGGCAAAGCCATGGTGGTGGGGGTCAAGGCAGAGTTAGGGGCAATCAGGCCAGCAGAGGAGGGCAGTTGGGTGTGAGATCAGGATGGCAGGGGTTTAGGGGCAATCAGGCCTAAGGGGAGGACACTTGGGGGCAAGATCAGGTCAGCAGGGGAGAGCAGTTAGGGGTGATCAGGCAGGAAGGCAGTTGAGTGGTTAGAAGCCAGCAGTCCCAGATTGCAAGATGGATGTCCGACTGCCGGTTTAGGCCTAATCCCACCCTCCAGTTTAGGCCCGATCCCACAGGATCGGAGGTCCCCAATTGGAGAGGGTGCAGGTTGGGCTGAGGGAACCCCCCTTGCACAAATTTTGTGCACCGGGTCCCTTGTATATATATAAAACCCTAATATGCAAATAGACCAAATGGCAGGACAACCGAATAACCAAACAAACTGTCACTATGACATGCGCTGACCACCACGGGGCATGTGCAGAACATGTCGGGCATTGGCTATGGCAGGATGATGGAGCAGGTGTGTGGGGGCACCAGACCAAGATGGGGCACTGTCACTGTCATTGGGGCGAGCCTCTAGTGGTTACTGAAAATTCTTTACTCCCCCATGCCGTGGTCCCGCCAGGTGCTTATACCTGCTGTTGGCACCAGAGCTGCCACTTGTACCGGCTGCCAGTGCCTGATGCTTGGTGCTGTCAGTGGGTGTGAGGGGCTGCTGCCGGCCCCAATTGCTCCTCAGGGCTTCTCCACCTCCCCCTGCTCCTGAGGGGCAATCGAGGCCAGCAGCTGCTGCTTGCACCTGTTTCTGGCAACGGCCCCGCTCACACCCACTGCCCATGCTGGAGCTGCCATTTGCACCCACTGCCAGAGCCAACTCCAGTCGTACCCACAGCCAGTACCCAGCGCCAGTCCTGATCACTCGGCACCATCAGCATTTATGAGTGGTGGCTGCTGGCCCCATTAACCCCTGAAGGCTTCTCCACCTCTCCCTGATCCTGAGGGGAGATTGGGGCAGCAGCCACCACTCGCACCCACTGGTAGCAGGGAACAGTTGGGGCCTGTGCTGTCAGTATGTGGGAGGAGTGGTGGTGGAGTGGGGCTGCTGGAAGACAAGGGCCGGGGGCTGTGGTGGGAGAGGCCGGGCAGGGGCACAGAGGATGGGCTGAGACCCACCCCTGTGCCCACTGCAGCCTAGCAGCCCACAGTTCCTTCAAGGTGCATGAATACGTGCACTGGGCACCTAGTAATTTCATAAAAATAAACTATAAATACTCAATAGGACTCATTAACTCTATTTCCAAGTACCTGGTATCTTCTGGAAAGAATAATGTAATGGATATGTCTAAAAATATTATTTATTTTACTATATCTTCATGTTAGCGGTTTTATTTTGGTTAATAGTAAAATTAACTTTTTACCATAAAAGTTGTTAAAGTAATCTAAAAACAGACTGGATAGCAGAGAGAAACAGGGCATGACTGAAATTCTGTTTTGTTTTATCCAGGCCACTAATTAATATCCTGAGAGGGCAATTTTTAAAAATGTTATATTTAGCATTAAGTTTGCTTCCACTAAAATGACAAATTAAATACAGTAAGAACAACAAATAATCCTGTAAATGACCATGCTAACATCTATTTAAGGTATTATACCTTAGGGTTATATGATAACCTATGGCACCTGAAACACTACATATCCGTACTTTAGATTGTAAACCTCCACTTTATTCTCATTAGGGGGGATGGAGAGGTAATCAATCATCAATCCTGAAGCTGAGTAACTGAAATCCACATTAATCAGGAAAGAGTGAAAAACAATATGGCAAGTTCCCCAAGCTTTCATTTGATCCATCCGGCTTGGAACTTACCCCTCAGTTACGTAAGTTGTGACCATGACTCAGTCATGTCCCCGCCTTAGAATAGGGCACAGACTTCCTATTTTCTAGACTCAAACACTAGTGAGGATAAAATTCAGTGTATAGGTTACAAAAGGCACAGACATAGATAGAAAAATAAACTTTCTCTAGACATATGTCAAGTTTTCCATTCAATTCAATGCACATTGTTATGTAATAGAGATTGAAAGTTCTACAAAAGAGTTATGAAACAGAAGCTGTTTCAAATGCACTTCACAATTAAACATTCAAAAGATACTCTCCCAGGCTTAATTGAATACATAAAAGAACTACTAAGATCAAGCAGCAAGAATTCACTTTTAGACTACAGTAGAAGTTCATGCAAAAAGGCTGACTTAATAAGAGTTTGATTCTCATATAAAATTCAACCTCTTCAGGCTTACCAATAGTAACAACAGAAATAAAACACCATAAAATACTATGATTGACAGTGTTTTACTATAGAACAACCTTTTCAAAACCTTTGCATATAAACATTGGAGGTAGTTTTAGTTTCTGTTGATAGGTTCAACTACTAAATATTTCCAAGGCTACTTCCAACTCCCATAAATTAAGCAACTATTTCTAACAAATATATTAGTGAAATCTACTTAAATAATCACAGGCAGTGAGAGAGGATCTATCTTCATGTTTTGTTTAGGGAATCATTTAAAATGAGTTTCTTTTGACTTATTTCCTTTGCCACAGTGGCCACATTTTAGCACATCCCACAGAAAGTAGGGAGAAGGTATTTTATAGTCCAGTTGATATTTTTTTCAGTGCAGAGAAAAGGGGTTGCAATCTGATATATTTGCCATAGACTCAGTAATCACAAGGAACCTATTTTTGGTGATCTTTATTTGTCCTTTAATAGGTATATTTATCCTTATTTGTCACATCTATAAAAATTTTAAATGTAAACAAAGAAAATAAATTCAAGTAACTCCACAAACACTTAGCATTAAGATAAAGGTAATTTAATGTGTTCTTAATGGGCTCTTATCAAACTTCCTAGTATGATTTTCAGGCTTTTTGGCAAGACGATGTAATTTTAAAAATATGTATGCTTTAAAAGATTCCCCTCAACTAAAAGTATTGAAATCAACACACAAAATAAAATATGAGAAATAACAGTATTTACACATTTTAAATCATTTTAAAGCACTGTTTTCGATTTACAATAAAATTTAAGGGAGGTAAAGACCACCCCCCTATACTCCCTGCCCCCACACATGCATAACTGCCCCATCATCAACATCAGCCACCAGAATGATGCAATTTTTACCAAGATGAACCTACATTGACGCATCATAATTACCCAAAGTCCATAGTTTGCCTTAGGGTTTGTACATTTTATGGGCTTGGGCAAATGCAAAATGACATCTATCCATCATCATAGTATCATACAGAGCAGTGATGGCGAACCTATGACAAGTGTGTCAGCACTGACATGCTTAGCCATTTCTGATGACACGCGGCCACTGAGGCGGCCGTATGCCGAGGATGAGACATATGCTGCTCCTGAGGATGAAACATTTGCAAAATAATGTTTTTTCCTCAAAGTGACACACTACCCGAGTTATGCTCAGTTTTTTAGTGAAGTTTGACACACCAAGCTCAAAAGGTTGCCCATCACTGATACAGAGTATTGTCACTACCGTTAAAATCCTCTGTGCTCTGCCTGTGCATTCTGCCTGCACCCACTTCTAGGAATGACTGGTGTTTTCATTGTCTCCACCATTTTGCCTTTTCCAGGATGTCTTGTAGTTGGAAACATACAGTATGTAGACTTTTCAGATTGGCTTCTTTCACTTAGTAATATGCACTTAAGGTTTCTCCGTGTCCTTTCATAGCTCGATAGCTCATTTCTTTTTATCTGGATGTATCACAGTGCATGTTGCCACTCACCTACTGAAAACATCTTGGTTGCTTCCAAGTTTTGGCAATCATATATAAGCTGCTATAAATATTCATGTGCATAAGTTTTCAACTCCTTTTGGATAGATACCAATGAGCACAATTGCTGGATCACCATGTAAAAGATAATTTTGTAAAAAATTGCCAAACTGTCTTCCAGAGTGCTTGTACCATTTTGCGTTCCCACCAGCAATGTGAAAGGTTCCTATTGCTCCACATGCTCACCATCATGTGGTGTTGTCAGTGTTTACATTTTTAAACAAAACTTATAACCTTAGTGCTACCTAATACAGGAAAACCAAAATCATTGGTAGACAATATTAGATTTTTGTGAAAAACTTAAGAGTTCTAAAGTTTTCCCTTTTATACTATCTACTAGGGGCCCGGTGCACGAAATTCGTGCATGGGTGTGTGTGTCCCTCAGCCCAACCTGTACCCTCTCTAATCTGGGACCCCTTGGGGGATGTTTGATTGCCAGGCCTAAACAGGCAGTCGGACATCCCTCTCACAATCCTGGACTGCTGGCTCCCAACTGCTCACCTGCCTGCCTGATTGCCCCTAACTGCTTCTGCCTGCCAGCATGATCACCCCCTAACCACTCCCTGCCAGCCTGATCGACGCCTAACTGCTCTCCTGCCGGCCTGATCGTCCCCAACTGCCCTCCCCTGACAGCCTGGTCACCCCCAAATGCCCTCCCCTGCATATTCCCTCTTTATTAGATAGGGTTTTTTCTTTAATATATTGGACAGCCCTAACTGGTTTGGCTCAGTAGATGAAGCAACGGCCTGCAGACTCAAGGGTCCCAGGTTCAATTCCAGTCAAGGCCATGTACCTTTCTTGGGGGCATATACGCAGTGGGGACTGTGCAGAAGGCAGCTGATTGATATTTCTCTCTCATAGATGTTTGTAGCTCTCTATCCCTTTCCCTTCCTCTCTGTAAAACATCAATAAAATATATATATAAAAAAGAAACATTTAAGATTCCTCCACATCTGCCTGGCTGGTGTGACTCAGTGGCTGAGAACCCAGGCTGGGCCAGGAGGGGATCACTGCATGGGTCTGCACGCCGCTGCCAGCTTGAGACCCCAGGCTGGTGGCGGGGCCTGATCGCTGCATGGGTGTCAGCGCCGCTGCTGGCCTGAGACCACAGGCGTCACTATGGTGATGTGGGGACATTCCCGCCCCACCCCCAGCTGCTTGGCGCCTGCACTCATAGGCTCCAAGTGGCCAGGGGGTGTTCTGTGACCCCTGCTGCTCAGGGCCTACGGGCCTATAGGCTAGGAGAGGCCTGGGTTCTGAAGATGTTTCCGGGAACCAGGCCAATCAGCGCCTGCATATGCAAATTAAGTGCCATCTTTGTTGGGTTAATTTGCATACTCGCTCTGATTGGCTGGTGGGCGTGGCTTGGGCATAGTGAAGGTGCAGTCAATTTGCATATTATTCTTTTATTAGGTAGGATAAAATAACTAAACTTAGCTAGCTACATCTCAGAATGAGCTAGGTTGTGTCCTTCATTTATTCTACAAATATTTACTGTGTAGTTACAATGTACCAGGACCTTTTATTAGTCCATCTCAACCAAATAAAGGTACAAGTAGATTACTTTATTCAAGAATTGATTGAGCACCTACTATGTGATGATCACTATTCCAAATGCTGTCTCAAGACCCTTAGTTCTAATGTGTGAGTGAGTGTCTGTGTTTGGGGCAGGGGAGGAGTGAGTGGCCAGAAATGTTACTCCCAGATCTTCCACAGTTAAATAAAAGGTGTGGGACTGCTGTAGCCTTCAGTCCCTGTATGTAATCTTTCAAGTTCACATGATTGAAGAAATGGCATGTCCCTCTAAGTCATGTGAAGAAACAGCTAATGTTAAAAACAGATAGTTCAGTAATAATTCTCGTTTCCTTGTCACTAATATAAATCACATAAAAGACAGAATGCAGGTTGTGCTTGATGAAATCTAGTGCAATTAGCAGGTCAATTTTAAGATTAAATGATAACTGTCATCTTAGTATTTATGAAACTTTGAAGACAGAATTTGATAAGCTCCTATAGACCTAGGAACAAAACCCCAAATTCCAATAATTAAATGCCTGCTCAAAGAAATGACTGCTATATGTTCCCTCACTAAGTGATTAGTGATTTGATGATGATACAAAAAGGCTAGCCAGTGAGCTATAATGCATTTCAGATTAAGAATAAATCATAGCCCTCGCAGGTTTGGCTCAGTGGATAGAGCATCAGCCTTCAGACTGAAGGGTCCAGGTTTTGATTCCGGTCAAGGGCACATGCCCAGGTTGTGGGCTCGATCCCCAGTATGGGGCATGCAGGAGGCAGCTTATTAATGATTCTCTCTCATCATTGATGTTTCTATCTCCCTGTCCCTCTCCCTTTCTCTCTGAAATCAATATATATATATATATATATATATATATATATATATACACACAATACATCATAAAGGGTAGATGTATTTGATTTTATTATTATTGTGCTATTTTCTGATAACTTTCAGAAAGTCATTTTAAGATTATTTTGGTATTTATTGAGCTGAAAATCAATATTGTCTTCAATGCAGGATAAATCATAGATGATAACTTTTAGAATAAAATTACAATTTCAAATTGTAAAATTATTTAAATTTAAAACACTATTTTTAAAATACTTAGAACACTCATTAAAAAAAAAAACCAGAAATTTTCATGAAAATGGTGCTGTGGAAAAGGAATATTAATACCAATGATAACCTGGTTACTTGCTAGAAGGCAAGTAAAATCTATACTAATAAAAGGGTAATATGCTAATTAGACTGGATGTCTTCTGGACAAAGCCAGAGGTGGCCGAGGCAGAGGTGGTTAGGGGTGATCAGGCCAGCAAGGGAGAGCAGTTAAGTGGTTATTAGGCTGACCAGGAAGAGCAGTTAGGGGGTGATTAGGCCAGCTAGGGAGAGCAGTTAGGGGCATCAGGCCAGCAGGCAGAGGCAGTTAGGGGTGATCAGGCAGGCAGGCAGGCAGATGGTTAGGAGCCAGAAGTCCTGCAGGATTGGGCCTAAACTGGCAGTTGGACATCCCCCGAGGGGTCCCGGATTAGAGAGGGTGCAGACTGGACTGAGGGTGCCCTCCCTCCCGTGCACGAATTTCATGCACTAGGCATCTAATAATATCATTATAAACTTCATACTCTGTCCAACTTGCTTTGATGACACAATTTTGTGAAAATAAATCATAACTAGAAATTACATTCTCAGTCTACAGGACCCAGAAACAAAAGATCCCAGGCTTTGTGCAGCAAGCACCTTGAATATAAAAGGTTAAAGAGGAGGCTGTCCAATACACATTTCTTGGTTACAAATGTTCCCTGTTCTTGTGGATGATGCCATAACTTCAGAGTGTATGCAGCAAGTTGGGGTGGTTGAGTTTGGAAAGGGTCAAAGAAATAGCAACTAATACCTACAGAAGAATATATTGCTGAGCCATGGTTTCCTTCAGTTCCTTCTAAAATAAAATCATTGTTATTTAATAGGAGAGTGTAATAATTATGTGGATGCAACCAAGAAAAAGCACTGGGAGTTCAATATTATTTAATAAAATTCAGAGTAAATTTAATAACAAAGTTCTATTAATAGGTGCCATCAGCCCTGACTGGTTTGGCTCAGTGGATAGAGTGTCAGCCTGTGGACTAAAAGGTCCCAGGTTCGATTCCAGTCAAGGGCATGTACCTTGGTTGTGGGCACATCCCTGATAGGAGGTGTGCAGGAGCAGCTGATCGATGATTCTCTCTCATCGAGGTTTCTAACTCTCTTTTCCTCTCTGTAAAAATATTAATGAAATATAGTTTTAAAAAAATAGGTGCCATCAACCAGTTCACAGAATGATTCTTTGTCATAATATTTATGATAGGATATTTTACCTTCTTGGATAGAAATTTCTCAGTGCACATTAGTATATGTCCTAATTTCTTCAAAATAAGTTTTCTAATCTACAAAGACATTGCCTGTTCCACTACTTCTTTAAAATGTGCTCGCATGGCCCAATTACGTTCAATAGTAAGCTAGTCCTTAAGTTTGATTTCAAGGAGTTAGCAGGATCTCAAGGCTGTGGTGATAGAGAATGTTTCCCTTGAACTCCCAACAGTGATTTCTTTAGGGACAGCTACCCAAATACCTCTGAGTAGTATCTAAAGTCCCTGTGAAATAATTTTGTGCAAGAACTACAAACTTAGGAAATGAAATGAAAGATGCTTAGATTGTACAAGTTTGAAATAAATTACAGCAGTCCTGGCTTTGCACAGTTCTGATATGCATGAATTTGAGATACCACCATTTATTTAGTTAAATAATACAAGTCCCCTAAAATCACAACTCAAATTTTAGTACCACAATATATTCACTGATTGCATAACATGCAAACTTCACTGCCATCTGTTCAGTTGTCCACAAATCACTATCTAAATAACAAATGTGCATCATGATCAGTGACCAATCCTGTCACTTCTTTCAAAGGCTGGTGGGGATGGTCACTGCACATCTGCTATTCCCCTCACGCACAGACAGCAAAGCATATGCTGTGCTACCTCCTGTTTCCCAGTGATAAACCACTGTGACATTTCACAACAGATAATCAAAAGAGGAAACTGGGCAATAAAAGTAAAAACCCAAAGAAATGAAAAGTGATAATGCTGAAACTGAAATTCGAATAGAACATAAATGACATCACAGAAGAAAGAGCTAACTTGGGAATGTCAATGCTACTGCTATGCAAGAGACTCTAGATATGCATCCAAGGAAACTTAGTAAGTGTGAACTTATTGGCATAAATTAGGACACAGAGGAGGTTGTGACACAAAGAATGAGGATGTTTCATAAGAAGTGACTCTGGCCCTGGCCAGTGAGACTCAGTTGGTTGAGCATCATCCTGTGCACTGAAAGGTCACTGGTTTGATTCTTGGTCAGGGCACATACCAGGGTTGTGAGCTCCATACCCAGTTGGGGTGTACGGGGTGTATGTGGAAGGCAGCTAATCAACATCTCTCTCTCTCTCTCTCTCTCTCTCTCTCTCTCTCTCTCTCTACCTCTTCATTCCTCTCTCTTAAAAATAAAATTTTTTTTTAAAGGACACAGACACAGGTGGTGAGGGCTTGCCTGGGGTGGGAGGAGACATATGTAAATCTTTAGACAGAAAGAAGGAAAAAAAGAAAGAAAGAAAGAAAGAAAAGAAAGAAAGAAAGAAAGAAAGAAGGGAGGGAGGGAGGGAGGGAGGGAGGGAGGGAGGGAGGGAGGGAGGGAGGGAGGAAGAAGTGACTGGGGAAAAAAACTTTACATGAAAGGAAAGCTTAGAGATAGTTTATGATATTGAAAAATGCAAAGGATAAATCCTTGAAGCTGATCTGAACTTAGGAGTATGACAATTCACCAAGCATAGAAAGGATGCTTGCTTTCTATACAGAGTTATATGATAAGAAGGCAATTGTTTAAACCACTCTTGATAAAACACTTTCAATGTTTGTAATGTTTTAGTTTACCATGTACTAAATATTAGTTTTATTATTATTTCATTTCCTAATAGAGTTGTTACTGAGAGTTAAATTTTTTTCAGTTACAGTTGACATACGCTATTATATTGATTTCAGCTGTACAATAAGAGGGTTTTTAATGTTTTGACAAAAGAATTTAGAGGTCATGACACAATGGTAATTTTTCATATTTATTATTACATTGATTTATATTTTGGGCTTACATAGTCATGCTTATGGTCTCCCAGGTTTGTGCAAAAAAAAAGATTCCTTGTAAACAACAAAAGTTCAGTGAAGGGAAAGGCAAGCCTAGATTTACCTATCTCAAAGAATTTTAAAATGTTAGCCAGTTCTTGAAGCAGAGCTGAGACTTAATCTTGGAGGAACAAGGGGTCTTGATAAGCAGTGCTTGAAATAATTTATCAAACATCTCAATAGTGGAAAGTACCTGTTATACTATGAAAGAATGAGGAAGAAGAGCCATGAAAACCAACCAGGAACTTAATTGTTGGTGGAATGAGAAACTGAGTCAGAACAAAACAAAGTGCCTGAAATGCAGCACTGTCAGAGATTTGATATTTTGGTTAAAGCTCAGTGTTTGATTCTAGTCATCTGTGAGCTGCTTGCTAAGTATAAGATTCAACTTACAAATTGGTAAGTTAAAACTAAAGGCAAAGGTATCTAGGGACACTTCCTGTAGTATACCTTGGTCTTTGAAAGGTGGTCTAGTACTTACTGTATATGGCGTGGCTTCAGGAGTTCAGAAGTCTTCTCAGGCTTAGTCCTCAGGAGGATCAAAGGCCCCCTGAGATCAGTTCAACATACTGTTCTAGTGGTGGCCAGCCTCGACACCTCTGGTATAAGGAAACTCTTTCTCCTCAAGTGAAAGCATAATCTGCTGTCTTTACTGAATGATTGACCTATGAAGGTCCAGGTGGTATCTTGTAGCACCAAAATATTGACATGCAGAACTAGAAAAACCACTGAGAGAAACACCCTGTGGTCAAGTACAGACCATACATGGTCATCAAAGAAGTTAAGAAGTACTAGAAATCTACTGGTATAATGAGAAAGTCATGAGGCAGAGTTACTATTTATACTTTAGGGGCTATAAGATACCACACTCTAAAAAGTATATTACCTGAGTTCCAGTCAAGATGGCATATAGGTAAACACAGTACTCGTATCTTCCCACAACCATATCAAAATTACAACTAACTTTTAGAACAAACATTATTGAGAAATGCCTAAAATCTAGCTGAACCGAATAGAACAAAACTCCAGAAAAGGTCTAAACAAAACAGACAAGCACTCTACTAGCTGCAAAGTTCGAAACACTCGTTATGAGGATGCTCAAATATTTCAGTGAGAACTTCAACAAAGAAATAGGAAACATAATGGAGATAGAAAACATAAAGAACCTATCAGAAATGAAGAATGCAATAACTGAAAGGAAGGATACATTACAGGGAATTAACAGTAGAATAGATGAAGCAGAGCATCAAATCAGGGATTTGGAAGATAAGGAAACAGAAAATATCCAATCAGAACAGCAAAAAAAAAAAAAAAAAAAAAAAAGAATTAAAAAAAAAAAAAGAAAGAAAGAAAGAAAAGAAAAGCGAGGACAGTGTAAGGAGCCTCTGGGACAACTTAGCTTATCAATATTCCCAACATGAGGATGCCGGAAGAAGAAGAGAGAGAGCAAGAAATTGAAAACTTATTTGAAAGAATAGTGATGAAAAACTTCCCTGACCTGGTGAAGGAAATAGACATACAAGTCCAAGGTGGATAGTACTTTACAATGTGCCCATCACATAGCACAAGGACTCCACAAATGTTCACGTGCCACTTTTATAAACACCTTCAAATCTGAGCCCAGGCTGAGTGAATCAAATAAATATGTGCCTTATACACACATCAAAGTTATTTGTTCTAAGATGAGTCTAAATAAAATATTGTCACCAAAATATTTAAGTTCATAAGCATATTCTTTAAAACATGGCCAATAGAATAAATATAAAAAAGAACATTCACTTCACTAACACAAAAATGAAAATTAAAACAGGATGTTTTTTCATCCATCAAATTAGCAAAGATTTTAGAATTATGAAGATGTCAGGACTGTGTGGAGAAAATCAGGTCTTCTTACCTGTAGTAGTAATTGATACAATGTTTCTAGAAAACACTTGGGAGAATGTATCAAAAGCCTTAAAATATCTCTGCCATTTACAGTATTACATATCTTTAGAAGCCTTACTTTCCTATATCAAAAAAGACTGGAAACATCCTTAATAGCCAACAAGATGAGAGTTTAGTAAATTACAGTATATCCATGAAAGTAGAACATAGAGGCAACTATAAGATATTTCTGAAAACATGGGCAGGGGAAGAATCAAGATATACAAGTATATAAGCTATATGAGTGCATTTATCATTTTTCTTTTTCAAAGAAAGGTAACAAAAATACATAGAAAAAAAACAGAAAAGAAAGCAGAAAATTCACTACACTAGACCAATAGTTTATTTCTAGGTTGTGGGATTCTAAATAATTTTTGTTTTTTTCTCTATAAATTCTTATATTGTATAAGGTTTTCTAAAGTGATATGTATTACTTTTTTAAGTTAGAAAAAAATTGTAAATCTTATTTTGTCAAAACATGGTTAATAGGAACAGATTCACTCCTGGTTAAATCCATGGAAAATAATGTTATTAATGAGAATACCATAATCCCCAAACTGCAGTCAGTCCAAATGCAACAAATCACACTCTGAAGTGATTTTATAATCTTAAAAAAGGCAAGTCTCTACCCAAAATTATATGACAGACATCTTGATGCCTGGGTTTGCCACTAGGATTCAAGGCTTTCCCTAAATCAGGGAAGACTGATGAGTTCTTGGTGCTATACCAGCCTTTTGCTTGATATAAATGGCCTTTCAAAATTGTAAGAAAATTTCCACAGGAAATTTAGACACCATTTTGGAAGTGAGAGTTATGACATGTCTTAACAGTTGTCACTGTTAGCTAAAAGCTTCCCCTTTTTTTGCCTTTGAAATCATAAAGCATTTACAGAGTGTCATCCATTGAGGAGAGCCTTGAAGTATATATCTAGTCATCCCCCTTTTCATTTTCATATAATCACTAGAAGCCCAGTGCATTGATTTGTGCACTGGTGGGGTCCCTTGGCCTGGCCTGTGCCATCTCGCAATCTGGGACCCCTTGGGAGATGTTGGAAGCCTGGTGCACAGATTTGGCTTAATCCCTGCAGGCCAGGCCCAGGGACCCCACCAGTGCACGAATCTGTGCACTGGGCCTCTAGTATGCATGTAAGATATTTGGTTAATCTCTTCCTGCCCTCCCTCTTCCCCCTTCCCTCTGAGATTCATCAGTCTGTCCCATGTTTTCATGCCTGTGCATTGAGTGTCTGCCCCCTGCTGGTCAGTGAACGTCACAGCTACTGGTCGAATGGTCGAATGGTCGCTTAGGCCATATATATATATATATATATATATGTAGATTTTAGATATACATGCCTTAAACTTCTGAGTAAAAGTAAAAATAATGAAATTTATAACAGGCCAATCCGCTATAATATTTTACTAGTTTTCACTTGTTTTAAAAGTTGCAGAATGAAATAAATTAAAAAATCAGCATTATTTACTCCTTGCCCTGTATAAATGTTCACTGGCCTTCAATGATTGACTATTTCAGTGCACTATTGGGAGACATGGAATAAATCTTACAGGTTAAAAGTTTAAAAGTTTTAGAATGTCACCTCAAAATTTCACTTATTTAGTAAATTTCCTTTATTAAAGTGGTGTGGAAATACAATTGACTCTTGAATAACACAGGGGTTAGGAGAGCTGACACCCCCACCTCATGTAGTCAAAAATCCACATATGACTTTAAACTCCCCCAAAACTTAACTAATAATACTCTGTTGTTGACCAGAATCCTCATGGATAATATAATAGTTGATTATCACATATTTTATATGATATATACTATATTTTTACAATAAAGTAAGCTAGAGAATAGAAAATGTTATTAAGAAAATCATAAGGAAGAGAAAATACAATTACAGTATTTCCTGAAATAAATCCAAATATAAATAGACCCACATAGTTTAACCCCATGTTATTTGAGGGTCAACTGTACCTGGTTGAGTATAATCATCAACCAGAATGCAACCTTTCTACTTAGCAGTGACACTTCTACATTGTTCAGGCTACATCTGATGCAGCACCAAGATCTGCTCTGAGAAGTTTAGACACATGGCTATTACAGCAAAACATGATCAAAGAACACACCTCCTGTGGCTACTTGCTTAGGGGCTGCAGAATTGCACAGTAAGGATGACAACATGGTTCAAACTGGTCTTTTCCAAAGATGCACACATGTATACAGAGATGTTCAAATTGGGAAAATGAAGAGAGAGAAGTCTTAATGCTCAGAACTGCAAAATCCTATTTAACAGTGTGATGTAGGCTGTGACTATCTCTTCATCAATAATGTGTGTGTAAATGCCCTGTATACATTAAAATCAGCATGAGTTTTAGGTATGTTATTAGGATTCCCACTATTCATTCTTTGAAAATAAACTTCTTCTGCAACAAATTATGAGGGACAATCTATACTTCACAGAGAATATTAATATTAAGACTGTACTAGTATATTCTTTTTAAAAAATCTTTATTGTGGAAGTATTGCATATGTCCTCTTTTTCCCCTAAGACCCCCTCCAGCTCACCACCATCCCCAACAGCAGGTCCTAACCAGGCCCCTGTCTGTGTCCATGGGTTATGCATATACTCATACAAGGTCTTTGGTTGATTACTTCTCACCTAACCCACCTCTCCCCCTTCCCTCCAAGATTCTGCATTATGTTCAATGCTTCCATGTCTCTGGATCCACTCCATTCATGGGTTTATCTTGTTAATTAGATTCCACATATGAGTGAGATCATGTGATACTTGTCTTTCTCTAACTGACATATTTCACTTAGCATGATATGCTCCAGGTCCCTCCATGCTGTCTTAAAAGGTAAGAGATTCTTCATTTTTACTGCTCCATAGTATTCCATGGTATAAATGTACCACAGCTTTTTATCCACTCATCTACTGATGGGCACTTGGGCTGTTTCCAGATCTTAGCTATTGTAAATAGTGCTGCTATGAACATAGAGGTGCATACATTCTTTCTGATTGGTGTTTTGGGTTTCTTAAGATACATTCCTAGAAGTGGGATCACTGGGTCAAATGGTAGTTCCATATTTAATTTTTTGAGGAAACCCCGTACTGTTTATTATAACGGCTGCACCAGTCGGCATCCCCATCAGCAGTGTACTAGGGTACCCTTTTCTCCACATCATCAACAGCACTTATCATTTGTTGATTTGTTGAAGGTAGCCATTTTGACAGGTGTGAGGTGATATTTCATTGTCATTTTAATTTGAATCTCTCTGATGATCAGTGACTGAGCATTTTTTCATATGTCTCTTGGCCATTTGTGTATCCACTTTGGAGAAGTGTCTATTTAGATCCTTTGCCCATTTTTAAATTGGACTGTTTGTCTTCCTTTTGTTAATTTGTGTGAGTTCCTTATATATTTTGGATATTAACCATTTATCAGATGTATCATTGCCGAATATGTTCTCCCATACAGTGGGCTCCCTTTTTGTTCTGTTAATGGATTATTTTGCTGTGCAGAAGCTTTTTATTTTGATGTAGTCCCATTTGTTTTTTTTCTCCTTAGTTTCCTTGCCCTAGTACCATGGTAGGTAAACTGTGGCTCGCGAGCCACATGCAGCTCTTTGGCCCCTTGAGTGTGGCTCTTCCACAAAATACCACGGCCTGGGCAAGTCTATTTTGAAGAAGTGGTGTTAGAAGTTTAAAAATTTTGGCTCTCAAAAGAAATTTCAATCATTGTACTGTTGATATTTGGCTCTGTTGACTAATGAGTTTGCCGACCACTGCCCTAAGAGAAGTATCTATAAACATATTGTTATGAGAGATATCTGAGATTTTGCTGCCTAGATTTCTTCTAGGATTTTTATGGTTTCCCAACTTACATTTAGGTCTTTTATCTATTTTGAGTTTTGTTCTTCTGTATTGTATTGTGGTCTAGTTTCAT
Source organism: Cnephaeus nilssonii (assembly GCF_951640355.1). Classification (NCBI taxonomy): domain Eukaryota; kingdom Metazoa; phylum Chordata; class Mammalia; order Chiroptera; family Vespertilionidae; genus Cnephaeus; species Cnephaeus nilssonii. The sequence continues at coordinate 70,395,403 of NC_137074.1, read as the reverse complement.
TTTTTTTTCCATGTATCTGTCCAATTTTCCCAACAGCATTAATTGAAGAGACTCAATTGACTTCGTTGTATGCTCTTGCCTCCTTTGTCAAGTGCTACTTGGTGTACCAGTTATTAATGTGGATTTTTTTCAATAGATGGAGTTACACATATGTTGATATTCATATGTATGCTATTTTGTTGTATTGATGGCAAGCTTCAAAATTCCATATGTCAAATTTGCTGAAGGTGTTAACATCATAGATATTTTTATGATTAAAAATGTCAAATTTTGTGCCAAAAAAAGCATTTGTGGGAAGTTTTAATTCATTATTTTATTTTGAAGAAAAGTGATGCTGAAAGTTATTGTATACTTCAGGAAGCTTATGGTGAATATGCTCCATCTCAAGATACTTGTGAACGCTGGTTTAAACGCTTTAAAAGTGATGATTTCGATGTGAAAGACAAAGAACCTCCAGGTCAACCGAAAAAGTTTGAAGACTAACAATTACAAGCATTATTGGATGAAGATGCATGTCAAACTCAGAAACAACATGCAGAAAGATTAAGCGTTGCTCAGCAAACAATTTCTGATCATTTACAAGCAATGGGAAAGATTTTAAAGGGAGGAAAATGGGTGCCACATCAACTGAACGAAAGACAAATGGGAAACTGAAAAGTCATCAGTAAAATGTTGCTTCAATGGCACAAAATTGAAGCAACATTTTACTGATGACTTTTCATTAGTATCAAATTGTGACTGGTGATGAAAAGTGCATTTGTTTTGATAATCCCAAATGCACAAAATCATGGGTTGATCCAGTTCAACCATCAACATCGACTGCAAGGCCAAATCGCTTTGTAAAGAAGACAATGCTCTGCGTTTGGTAGGATGAGGAAGGTGTGGTGTATTATGAGCTTCTAAAACCAGGTGAAACCATTAATACTGATCGCTACTGACAACAAATGATCTATTTGAACCATGCTTTGATCATGAAATGACCAGAATGTGCCAGAAGACATGGCAAAGTAATTTTGTTTCATGATGATACGCCATCACACACTTTAAAACCAGTTAAAGATACTTTAAAAGATCTTGCCTGGGAAGTATTAACCTACCTGCTGTATTCATCAGACCTTTCTCCTTCAGATTACCACTTGTTCTGATCGATGGCACTAGCTCTTTCTGAGCAGCACTTCAAAACATATGAAGAAGTGGAAAATTGGGTCTCTGAATGGTTTGCCTCAAAACAAGAAAAGTTCTATTGGGAAGGTATCCACAAATTACCTGAAAGATGGGGGAAATGTGTAGCTAGCGATGGACATTACTATGAATAATGCACTTTTAATATTTCTCTTGAAATTATTGTATTTTCTGTGATTACAAAATCCACTTTATTAACCAGTATTGGCTTGGGTCACCTTTTGGGATCTCTGTTCTGTTCCATTGATCTATATGCCCGTTCTTGTGCCAATACCAGACTGTTTTGATTACAGTAGCTTTGTAGTATAAGTTGATATCTAGTATTGTGATTCCTCCAACTTTGTTCTTCTTTCTCAAGATTGCTGCAGCTATTTGGGGTCTTTTTTGGTTCTATATACATTTTTGGAATATTTGTTCTAGATATGTAAAATATGCTGTTGGTATTTCAATAGGGATTGCATTGAATCTGTAGATTTCCTTGGGTAGTATGGACATTTTAATGATGTTGATTCTAGCAATCCATGAACACAGAATATTCTTCCACTCATTTATTTCTTCTTCTATCTCTTTTTTCAATGTCCTGTATTTTCCAAGTACAAGTGTTTTACCTCACCAGTTAACTGTATTCCTAAGTATCTTATTTTTTGTTGTTGTTGCACTGATAAATGGGATTGTTTTTTAGTTCCTCTTTCTGAGAATTCATTGTTCTATAAAAAAGGCCATTGATTTTTGGTTTTGTATCCTGCCAAATTAATTTACTAAATCTAGTAGTTTTTTGATGGAGTCATTAGGGTTTTCTATGTACAATGTCATGTTATCTGCAAATAATGAGTTTTACTTCCTCCTTTCCAATTTGGATGCCTTTTATTTCTTGTTCTTGTCTGATCGCTGTGGCTAGGACTTCCAGTACTATGATGAATAAGAGTGGTAAAAGTGGACATCCCTGTCTTGTTCCTGTTCTTAGGGGAAATGGTTGTAGTTTTTGTGCAATGAACAAGATGTTCGCTGTAGGTTTGTCATGTATGGCCTTTATCATGTTGAGATATGTTCCCTCTATTCCTACTTTACTGTAGTTTTTATCAAAAATGGGTGTGGGGCCCTAGCTGGTTTGGCTCAGTATATAGAGCATCGGCCTAAGGAATAAAGGGTCCCAGGTTCAATTCTGGTCATGGGCATGTACCTTAGTTGCAGGCTCCTCTCTGGCCCTGGTTGTGGCATGTGTGGGAGACAGCAAATCGATGTGTTTCTCTCACACCAATGTTTCTCTTTGTCTTTCCCGCTCTCTTCCATTCTCTAAAAATCAATGAAAATGTATCCTCAGGTGAGGGTTAAAAAATCCTATATAATAAAAAGGTAATATGGAAATTGACTTGAATGGTGTAAAGACCGGGATTGACAGATTGCTATGATGCATACTGACCACCAGGGGGCAGATGGTCAATGCAGGTGCTGCCCCAAGGTGGTCAGTGTGCTTCCACAGAGGGCGCTCTGCTCAGCCAGAAGCCGGGCTGACAGCTGCAAGCACAGAGGTGGTGGAAGGAGCCTCTCCAGCCTCCTCGGCAGAGCTAAGGATGTCTTATTGCTCCCTGTCCGACTGCAACTTAGGAGCAGCCCTAAGTCACAGTCGGACATCCCCAAGGGCTCCTGGGCTGCCAGAGGAATGTTTGAGTGCCAGCTTAGGCCCAATTCCCCAGGGAGTGAGCCTTAGCCGGCAGGTGGACATCCCCCTAGGGGTCCTGGACCTCAAGAGGGCACAGGCTGGGCTGATGGAACGCCCCTCCCTCCCACCTGAGTGCATGAATTTTTGTGCACTGGGCCTCTAGTAATAATAAAATTAAAATTTTAAAAAATGTGTGTTGAAATGTTTTTTTCTGCATCTATTGATATGATCATGTGATCTTTATCTTTCAACTAGAAGCCCGGTGCACGAAATTCGTGCACGGCAGGGGGTTGTCCCTCAGCCCAGCCTGTACCCTCTCCAATCTGGGACTCCTAGAGGGATGTCCGACTGCCCGTTTAGGCCCGATCCCACCAGGATCGGGCCTAAACGGGCAGTCGGACAATTTGTTTACCCCACCAGGATCGGGCCTAAACGGGCAGTCGGACATCCCTCTCACAATCCAGGACTGCTGGCTCCCAACTGCTTGCCTGCCTGCCTTCCTGATTGCCCCTAACCGCTTCTGCCTGCCAGCCTGATCACCCCCTAACCACTCTGCTGCCAGCCTGGTTGATGCTTAACTGCTCCCCTGCCAGCCTGTTTGCCCCCAACTTCCCTCCTCTGCCAGCCTGGTCACCCCTAACTGCCCTCTCCTGCAGGGTTGATCACCTCCAACTGCCCTCCCTTGCAAGCCTGGTCCCTCTCAACTGCCCTCCCTTGCACGCCTGGTCCCTCACAACTGCCCTCCCTTGCAGGCCGGGTGCCTCCCAACTACCCTCTCCTGCTGGCCATCTTGTGGTGGCCATCTTGTGTCCACATGGGGGCAGGATCTTTGACCACATGGGGGCAGCTATATTGTGTGTTGCAGTGATGATCAATCTGTATATTGCTCTTTTATTAGATAGGATAGAGGCCTGGTGCATGGGTGGGGGCCAGCTGGTTTGCCTTGAAGGGTGTCACAGATAAGGGTTGGGGTTCCCTTGGGGTGTGGGGCGGCCTGAGCGAGGGGCCTGTGGTGGTTTGCAGGCCAGCCACGCCCCCTGGCAACCCAAGGGGAGGCCCTGGTATCTTGAATTTATTTTCCTTCTACAATTGAAACTTTGTAGCCTGGAGCGGAGCCAAGCCTGGGGCTCCGGCAGCCATTTCTGTGGCAGTTAATTCACCTTCTACAATTGAAACTTTGTAGCCTTAAGCGGGTGAGCCAGGCCAGGGTGTGCGGAAAGCTTTGCTTCCCCTGTTGCCACCGGCAACCCTGGCCTGCTCTCTCAAGCTCCATTCTGCCGCCATTTGTTTGAATTTGTTTACCTTCTATAATTGAAACTTTGTAGCTTGAGTGGAGGCTTAGGCCTGCAACGGCTATGGAAAGCTTGGCTTACTCTGTTACCTGGGAAACCTTGCTCTCTGTGGCTGTAGCCATCTTGGATTGGGGTTAATTTGCATACTCGCTCTGATTGGCTGGTGGGCGTGGCTTATGTAGCAGAGTGTTGGTTAATTTGCATATTACCATTTTATTAGAGAGGTTTTGCTTATGTGATGTATCACTTTTATTGATTTGTGAATTTTGTACCAGCCTTGCAACCCCAGAATAAATCCCACTTGATCATGGTATACGATCTTTTTAATATATTGCTGGATGCAATTTGCTAATGTTTAGTTGAGGATTTTAGCCTCTATGTTCATCAGGGATATTGGCCTATAATTCTCTTTCTTTGTAGTGTCTTTCTTTGGTTTTGGAATTAAGATAATGCTGGCCTTATAAAAAGAGCTTGGATGTGTTCCTCCTTTGTTTTTTTTTGGAATTGCTTAAGAAGGACAGTTGTTTATTCTTCTTTGAATGTTTGATAAAACTCCCCTGTGAAATCATCTGACCCGGACTTTAGTTTGCTGGGAGTTTTTTTTATTACTGATTTTATTTCATCAGTTATTATTGGCCTATTCAGGTTTTCTGATTCTTCCTGTTTCAGTTTTGGAAGATTGTATTTTTTTTTAGGAATTTATCCATTTCATTTACATTTTCCAACTTGTTAGTATTTAATTGTTCATAGTATTTTCTTACAATTCTTTGTATTTCTGTGGTGTCCGTAGTTACATCACCACTTTCATTTCTGATTTTACTTATTTGCGTCCTCTCTCTTTGTTTCTTGATGAGTCTGGCTAATGGTTCACCAATCTTGTCTATCCTTTCAAAGAACCAGCTCTTGGTTTCATTTGTTTATTTGTTTGTTTATTTATTTATTTATTTATTTATTTATTTATTTATTTATTTATAGTCTCTATGTCATTTATTTTCTGCTCTAATCTTTATTATTTCCTTAAGTCTGCTTACTAGGGCTTTTCTTGTTTTCTTTCTAATTCTTTAAATTGTAGGGTTGGATAATTTATTAAAAGTTTTTATTGTTTTTTGAGATAGGCCTGTAGTGCTATGAACTTCTCTCTCAGTACTGCTTTTGCTGTGTCCCAGAGATTTGGGGTTGTTGTGTGTTCATTTTCACTTGTTTTCAGTATGTTTTTGATTTCTTTTCTGATCTCATTGGTAACCCATTCATTGTTTAATAACATGCTAGTTAGCCTCTCCATGTGTTTGAATTTTGGGATGTTTTTACTATAGTTGGTTTCTAATTTCATTCCACTGTGATCTGAGAAGATGCTTGATATCATTTCAATCTTCTTGTACTAGTAGAAACTTGTTTCATGTCACAACATATGTTCTATCTTTGTGAATGATAAATGTGCACTTGAGGAGAATGTATATTCTGCAGCTTTGCAGTGAAATGTTCTATGTCAATTAAATCCATCTGATCCAGTGTGTTCTTTAGTCACTGTTTTCTTGTTAATTTTTGTCTGCGAGATCTATCCAGTGAAGTCAGCGGGGTGTTAATCTCCCCTACTATGACTGTGTTGTTGTCAATCTCTCTCTTAAAGTTCTCTAGAAGTATTTTTTATATATTTAGGTGTTCCTATATTAGGTGCATATATGTTTACCAGAGTTATATGCTCTTGTTGGATCAATCCCTTTAGTATTATATAGTGACCCTTGTTGTCTCTTGTGATGGCCTTCATTTTGATGTCTATTTTGTCAGACATGAGTATTGCTACCCCACCTTTTTTTTTTTCTTTTCCATTTGCATGGAAATTTTTTTGCCCATAACTTCACTCTCAGCCTGTGTGAGTCTTTTGTTCTGAGGTGGGTCTCTTGTAGATAGCATATAGTTGGGTCATGATTTTGTACCCATTCAGCTACCCTATGTCTTTTTATTTGAGCATTTAATCCACTTACATTGTAAGGTTATTTTTGATAGATACTTATTTATTGACATTTTAATTCTGTATGCCTGGGTTCTTTCTCTTTTTCTTCTGCTTGTTACAACAGTCCATTGAACATTTCTTGTAATGCTGGCTCAGGGGTGATATACTTCTTTAGCCTCCTCCCACTGCCCCCTCCCCAGGAAGCTCTTTATTTCACCATCTATTTTGAATGATAGCCTTGCTGGATATACTAACCTTGGTTTCAGATCCTTGCTTTTCATTACCGTGAGTACTTAATTCCATTCCCCTCTGGCATGTAGAGTTTTTTTATGAGAAATCAGATGTCAGCCCTATGGGAACCCCTTTGTTTGCTTTTCTCTTGCTGCCTTTAAGATTCTCTCTTTGCCTTTAATTTTTGGCATTTTAATTATGATGTATCTGGGCATGGGCCTGTTTTGGTTCTTCTTGCTTGGGGTTCTCTGTACTTCCTGTACTTGTTTTACATTTTCCTTTACCAGGTTATGGAAGTTTGGGCCATTATTTCTTTTTTTTTTAAATTCCTTTATTAATTAAAGTACTACATGTGTTCTTATTCAAACACATTCTCTATCCCTTTCTCCCTTTTTGGCTCTTCTGTCAGACCTGCTATTTGAATATTGTTTTGTTTCACAGTGTCCCACAGCTCGCTTAAGCTGTCCTCCTGTTTTTTAACTTTTTTTTTTCTTTTTTGTCTTCTGATTAAGTGATTTTTTTTTTCAACCCTTTCTTCTAATTCACTGATTTGGTTCTCGGCTTCCCCTAATTTGCTGTGTATTCCTTCCAATGTGTTCTTTATTTGTGCTATGTCATTCTTTATTTCTGTTTTCTTAGTTACTATGCTGTTGAGCATCTTTACCATCATTATTCTGAACTCTATATCAGATAAATTTCTTATCTCCATTTCATTTATCTCTTCTTCTGGAAAATTCTTTTATTGTTTCATTGGGGGTTGTTTCTTTGTCTCCTCATTTTGGCTTCCTGTTTGGGTTTGTGACTATGTATTAGGTAGATATTCTATGCCTTTCAATCTCTATTGCAGGTATGACAAACACTATTTTTGACTAATTAGATCGGGCAAATATTCAAAGCCTCCAGAGACTGCCTCTGGCTACAAACTGATAGGATTGCCTCTTGAATATCCCTCAGGCAATCATCCATGGGTCTTGTGAGTTTTTTTTTAAACAGGGTGGGGCAATTGCTTCTGCTAGGAGGCTAATTATTATTCTCTTAAATGGCCTCAGAAACTCTGCACCATGGGGCAAGGTGTTTTCCAATAGGGTGGGTCAACTATCTTACCCATAGGCACATCTGCCTGTATAGAAAATGTCTGCATGAGAAAGATGACTTCTGTAGCATGAGGGAATGACTCAGCATCAGAAACTGAGGTGTCTGCTTCCTGAGTTCTAACCCCAGAGCTCCTGATCCTCAGTTTTGCTTACACAGCTCCAGTCCACTCTGTCCACCCTCTGCCAGAGCACAAGGTGAGTTGCTCCACAGAGAACTTTGTGCATTGGCCCTTTAATAGGGTACCTGCATTTCCAGCCATTTCTCCCTGGAAGACAGCTACCCTGCTGCTTTTAACAGTCATATGTTATGTGGATACCCTTTCTCAGTTCTGGTACTCTCTGCTGGAGTGCTAAGCTTGGGGATTAGACCCCAGAGTTCTCAGTAGCAAACCCCACAGTTGAAATATCTCTCCATAACTTCAGTTGCTGTCTGTGGGAGCCCGGCCAGTCCTTTCATGACTCTGCCCCTCCTACCAGTCTCTATGAGGTCTCCATTTTCCATCCTCATTTATCCGGATTCTTTCCAGTGAATCTTCTGTTGATTATTCACTAAGTTATTCTGTATTTTAGTTGTCGTTCCAGTTTGGTCCTGGGAGTTTGTCTTTGCAGCATCCACTTACTACACTGCCACTTTTTCTGTATATTCTTATTTATAACATTATCACGTTTCCTAATACAACTTAAATAGAATATTTCACCAATATTGCCTCCTTAACATGACAATTTCATCACTAAAACATAAATGAAAATATAAATAACTACTTACTCACAATATCACTTCCCCAGAACAGAAGCACTGCCAACATTGGGAAAAGAATAATAAGCATATGGTCATTTGAAGAAAACCATAAAACTGGGAAGGAAAAAAAAACACATACAAAAATCACGATTAATATTTATTATCATAAGTTTATGTCCAGTCAATTAATGGTCAGCAATGTTTTTTATTGTGGAGATGGAAAATTAAAATAATAAATTAAAACTGTGTCCTTATATAAATACATAAATAATTACAGATATATTTAATTAACTAAAAAATATTAATGAAACAAAAAAAATAGTTATTTATTTTCCCTAAGCTGTGATTTATGGAAGGTGGTAGTATACCCCAGTAGCTGAGAAAAGGGCTCTAGAGCCACACTGCCTGTGTTTGAAACACAATTTTAACTTACAATCTTTGTGATCTTTGACAGTCTAACACCTTTCTGTTCTTCATTTGCTACATGAGTACAAGTAATGACACCTTGAAGGACTGTAGTTAACTGTTAACAAAGTTAAAATATGCAAAGATCTAAAAACAAAGTTTGTCCTCTAAAGTGCTCAGTGAACATTAACTATAGTTAGTATTATGCCCTCCTATAATGATTGCCTGTATGTGTAATGTGCTAAGAATTTACCTTAAAGCAAAAGTTATCTTCCTGTAAAGACTGACTCAGGGGACATAAGTGAGGAACTAATGCAACTGGGTACCATACACTTGGTTTCAATGTGACCTAAGACTGAGACAGATGTGAGCCTGAGCTTTCCTAAAACTTACTCTGGAACAGAATATGAATTCATAAATAATTAGTCTTTAAATGACTATTGACAAAAAGTAACATGAGGAGCTTTAGGTAGTAAGGAAACTTCTATCAAGTGGAACATGTGTTACCCAAACAGTGAAAATGCAGGTACCCATCCTATGTAATAATAGACAAATATGCAAATTGACCATACCTCTGACACATCCACAAGCCAAGCCCACAAACCACGCCCACCATCCAATCAGAGCAAGCATGCAAATTAACCCAAACCAAGATGGCTACAGCCACAGAGAGCAAGGTTTCCTAGGTAACAGGGGAAGCAAAGCTTTCTGCCTGCCCTTGCCAGGCCTAAGCCTCCACTCAAGCTACAAAGTTTTAATTATAGAAGGTAAACAAATTCAAAGAAATGGCGGCAGAATGGAGCTTGAGAGAGCAGGCCAGGGTTGCCGCCAGCAACAGGGGAAGCAAAGCTTTCTGCACACCCTGGCCGGGCTCACCCGCTTAAGGCAACAAAGTTTCAATTATAACCCCAACACAAATGGCTTCTGGCTTCGGAGGGAACCCCAGGCTTGGCTCTGCTCCAGGCTACAAAGTTTCAATTGTAGAAGGAAAATAAATTCCAGATACCAGGGCCTCTGCTTGGGTTGCCAGGGGGCGTGGCTGGCCTGCAAACCACCACAGGCCCCTTGCTCAGGCCGCCCCACACCTCAAGGGAACCCCCACCTGATCCGGGACGCCCTTCAGGGCAAACCAGCTGGCCCCCATCCCTGTACCAGGCCTCTATCCTATCTAATAAAAGAGTAATATGCAGATTGATCATCACTGCAACACACAATATAGCTGCCCCCATGTGTCAAAGATCCTGCCCCCATGTGGACACAAGATGGCCAGGAGGAGAGGGCAGTTGGGAGGCACCCGGCCTGCAAGGGAAGGCAGTTGAGAAGGATCAGGCCTGCAAGGGAGGGCAGTTGGAGGTGATCAACCCTGCAGGAGAGGGCAGTTAGGGGTGACCAGGCTGGCAGAGGAGGGAAGTTGGGGGCAAACAGGCTGGCAGCGGAGTGGTTAGGGGGTGATCAGGCTGGCAGGCAGAAGCAGTTAGGGGCAATCAGGAAGGCAGGCAGGCAAGCAGTTGGGAGCCAGCAGTCCTGGATTGTGAGAGGGATGTCCGACTGCCCGTTTAGGCCCGATCCCAGTAGGTACAGGCTGGGCTGAGGGACAACCCCCCTCCGTGCATGAATTTCGTGCACTGGGCCTCTAGTCCTATAGAAAGGAAATTGTGATATTAAGTCTTCCAATGAAATTTGCTGAGCACTTTTTAAAAAATTATGTTTAATTGGATCTAATCAATGCTTAAGGCCATATTTTTATCTATGAAATTTCTCTTGTAACTATAAAGCCAGGTATATGCACTGAAAGCATTTCAGAGTTTGCCTAGACTGGAGGACATGCTGGGTGAGGAACACTCTGAACAGTACATAAGGCAAGCACTGGTGTTGCTCCGAAATTATCCCTTTCAAATCCTCCACTGCATTTGCATATAAGGATACTTGTGGGCTTTCACACCATAATGCTAGTCACACATTTCTTGTGTTAAGCTTATAATGCTAAACTCTGGTAAATGTTCACAATCATCCCCAGAATATAACACTATCATTTCCTATCTTTGAGATAGTAGCTTTCCAGATTCCAGCATTTTGCCCTGTGCATGGCAGAGACTCAATAGGTTTACTATTGGTGGTTGAAATAGTCATAGGACAGTTTAGTGAGTGAATAGAAAACAGGCTTTTTTGATGCTCCCATGGTTGCAGATCCACCAAGAGACTGATGTTTTCAGGTACCCAGAATCAATGCCACTTTAATTTCCAACTGAATTACTGAACAACTTCCTATACCAAAGAAAGCCCATTTCCATTCAGCCTAAAATCTTATACGAAAACATTTTCTGAATTATGCTTAGGTTTCAATATGCCTGAAGGCTCTAGTAAAAGCTCTATAATCTAATGACTATTTTTAATCAACTTCTTTTCCTTTACTAACTTTATTATTTGGTTTTGAAACATTAACTTCTCAATCCTTATAATGATTACATAAAGAATTATGAACCCCTCCTTACCATTGTAAAAAAAAAAAAACGGAGATACAGTGAATTAAGGATCTTAAGTATGTATGACTCAAATTGGATCTTGATACCCCTTCACCCATACCACAAATGGGAACAAAAATGGGCCACTATTAATCCACATTCTACTAGGTAGAATTCTCTAGTAAGCAATTTCTAGTTTTCATTTATGTCTATATTTGCAAAAAAAAAAAAAAAAACAAAAAAAAACACAACATAGTAAAAATGGATACCACTGCCTAAATACCCAGGTTTCACATGATGGGTAAATTCATCAAAATAAATTTGCAAGAACACTGCTTCAATTAACCATTTTGGGCACAGGAGTTTCCTTTGTTTCCCTTTAAAAATGGTGCAAAACTATGACAACACCAGATGTTGGCAAGGATGTGGGGGAATTACATCACTTATATGTTGCTGATGGGAATGTACAATGGAACAACCACTCTGGAATACAGTTTGGCAGTTTCTTCAGAAACTAAGCCTATACATACATACAATCCAGTAGTTGTACTTCTATGCATTTATCCAGAGAAATGAAGACCATGTCCACAAAAAAAACTGTACATCATAGAAATGTCATGAGCAATAGCACAAAACAACTGAAAATAACCAAGATGTGCTATAGTAGGTGGACAGTTCAACAAGGTGTGATGTAACAATAGCATGGAATATTATTGAGAAAGAGATATAGAGATAGCGATAGAGATAGGTAGATAGATATATAGATAGATAGATAGATAGATAGACAGATAGACAGGTAGGTAGATAGAGATAGAGAGAGAGAGATTGCTACATGATGCTGTTGTATGCATAGATCTCAAGGGCATTGTCTTGAATGAAAATAAAATCCAGTCTCAAAAGATTACATTCTTTTATATGACATTTTTTAAATGACAAAGTATTGATATGGAGAACAAATTAGGCTTTCCAGGTTAGGGATAGCAAGGGAGCAGGTGACTATCAAGGGCTTGCACTAGGCAGATATTTATATTAACGGAATAGTTCTATATTCTGATTGTGGTGTTCATTACAGAAATGTACACATATGATAAAAAGAAAAAGAAATATATACACATTGTACCATTGCACCATTGTGCTTTTGACATATAACTACCGTTACATAAAATGTAACTGCTGGGTGAAGCTGGATAAGAGTACAAAGCACCTCTCTGTTCTATATTTGAAACTTCCCATGATTCTTTAACTATTTCAAAAAATAAAAATAGGTGCACATCCAAAGTTCTGAGACCTCTGGTAGAATATTCTACATTCTCTACAACAAAATACCACTTTTGTATTTTTAATGGCCCCAACGGTAAGCATAGTTCTTATTTTATCAGGGCACTTTGAAAGCAAAGATGAAACAATCACACTGAAAATTACAAACTTTGTCTTTATCCCAAGATTGGTATTCCTTTCACAACCATCTTCAACCCATCTTCTGGCCTTTAAGTCTTGAGTTCAAAATTCTCCTCTAAGTGACCTACATTCTACTCCAAAACCACCCTCCCCCATTGTGAGTTAATGAAATTTCCAATGGAGGAGAGATGTGTGATCAGAAAAGCCTTCCAAACTGCTCTAAGCCATCTCCTGCCCATGCTGTCCCACACAGACACCCCTCTCATGACATCCCAGCTTCAACAACTCAGTACCTCACTTCATTAAATAAATGTACCAGGAAGACAACTAACATTTGCAAAGTACTTTGAATTACAAAGGGCTGGTACACAAGGGATCTCATGATGCTTGTTAGACTGGAGAATACATAAAAGCAGGAATCTCATTTCATCCCCATGTAGAGATGAGAACTTGGACCCAGTGAAGTAACTTCTCAAGTTCAATAGAGGAAAAGAGTTAAGTTGCAGAATCAGAAGTCCTGGTTCCTAATCCTAAGCAATGTCAAAATATTCCATCAGAATTAACACCCCATTCCCAATCTGGTAATAGACATTTCATAACACGAAACCCTAGAAGAATAGAAGGCAAATAGTTGATTCAACAGAATGGTCTGATCCCATCTAAAGCAGAGGTTCTCAAAGGCTTGTCTAATCATAAGAGCAGTAATATGTCTAGTGGTTCTAAATAGAGCTTTCAAAATTGAAAGTCAGTATGCACCTGTATGTGGTTAAAGTAATCAGCTGGCATTGCAAATTACTAGAAAAGAAAGAAGATTGTTTACTTCAGCTAGCATTACTGCTTTTTGCAACTCTCCAGTCCAAATCTGTGAAGAAAGGCACAATCATGGTGTTATAACCAAGGCTGAACTCAAATTAATTCTATTGGATCCCTAGCTCTCCCTTATGTTTACCAAGAAAAAGAACAAACACCATAGCAGGAAACCTCTATGACCTGATTTTTGATTTTGTGATTCTCCTTCTAATTATGACCTGATTTTTGATTTTGTGATTCTCCTTCTAATCTATCCTTTCTAGCTGGAGCATGGCTGCTATTTGTCAGACCTTGACCAAAGTGCAGGTAATAAAAAAGGTACATCATTGGAAAGATCATGGAAAATTAATCACAGGAAAGATAGGACTTTTGATAGCAGCAAATAGAAATGTAGATTAAATGATGCCAGGACCCCTACACCAGCAGAATAGTTCTTAGAACAAAAGTTTGGGAACCTGACAATACACAAATAACACAGCAAAGGAGTTTTATTATGAAAAGTAGAAGAGCATGTAAAACAAATGATCTTAAAGCTGCTAAATATTACATAAACATTTATTAGCCATAACCTACTTTTTGATTCAAAGGAGATCCTAGCCCCATTGTGCCCCATTTCTAATAGGATTAGGCTACTGCAGGACAAATAAAAGGGAATATTATGAAATTCTTACCAACAAGATATTTTAGTTCTACGGTGGTTTCACCTTCTCTAGTTAATTCTGTTACTTCACAATTGTAGTTTCCTGGGACAGCTTGGTTCTTGTCCATCATCAAAGAGGCATTTCCTGTTAGTAGTGCGTCTGGTATGATGTATACACTCGAAAAGTCACTGATGGGCTTGGATTCATTTTTATCTCCATCATAATAGAAAATGTGTTTATCTCCGAATTTCCACTTTACAAACATTTCTCTAAGGCTCTTTGCCTCCACATTAGTGACTAAGCATGGTATGATAAGAGTGTCATTGCAAATGGTGTATTCTACAGATTCAATTGTAGTAAATAATAGCTGAGTATTAACTGGAAAAGAAAAAGAAAATAGTTTCATTTTATTATAGAATTCTATAGGGTAAGGTCTTAGGGATGTTACAAATCCTCTCTAATAAAATGGTAATATGCAAATTAACCATCACTCTGCTACATAAGCCACGCCCACCAGCCAGGTCATGCCCACCAGCCAATCAGGGCGAGTATGCAAATTAACCCCATCCAAGATGGCTACAGCCATAGAGAGCAAGGTTTCCCAGGTAACAGAGTAAGCCAAGCTTTCCATAGCCGTTGCAGGCCTAAGCCTCCACTCAAGCTACAAATTTTCAATTATAGAAGGTAACCAAATTCAAACAAATGGTGGCAGAATGGAGCTTGAGAGAGCAGGCCAGGGTTGCCAGCGGCAACAGGGGAAGCAAAGCTTTCTGAATACCCTGGCCAGGCTCACCCGCTTAAGGCTACAAAGTTTCAATTGTAGAAGGTGAATTAACTGCCACAGAAATGGCTGCCGCCCTGGAGGGAGCAGCAGGCTTGGCTCCGCTCCAGGTTACAAAGTTTCAATTGTAGAAGGAAAATAAATTCCAGATACCAGGGCCTCCGCTTGGGTTGCCAGGGGGCGTGGCCGGCCTGCAAACCACCACAGGCCCCTCGCTCAGGCTGCCCCACGCCCCAAGGGAACCCCACCCTGATCCGGGACACCCTTCAGGGCAAACCAGTTGGCCCCCACCCGTGCACCAGGCCTCTATCCTATCTAATAAAAGAGTAATATACAGATTGATCATCACTGGAACACACAATATAGCTGCCCCTATGTGGTCAAAGATCCTGCCCCCATGTGGACACAAGATGGACACTACAAGATGGCCACCAGGATCGGGCCTAAACGGGCAGTCGGACATCCCTCCAGGAGTCCCAGATTGGAGAGGGTACAGGCTGGGCTGAGGGAAAATCCCCCACCGTGCACGAATTTCGTGCACCGGGCTTCTAGTCCTTATGATAAAAGAGCAATGTTTCCATTGTCCCCTTAAGTAAGCAGTGCAGCTACAGAGAATAGGCAGGCAAGATTAAAAAGTGAAACAAGTTATTAACTTGATGGTAGATACCATTGTAACTTTTCCTTATTCATTCTCAGAAATACAAACAATATATTACCAAGAGTATTGGGAATGAATTCAGCAACCTGTGTTGGATCATGCAGGTATAGTATTTGGCCTCAGAAGCTTTGAAGTCATCATTGTTGCTTACTGATGTACTGTACGTAGAAAAATCTTGTTCTTACCATGGGAAATTTTTGAACAGAAAATCAAACCAAATATTATAAGCAGTTTCAACTTCTATGTATTACCTCCAAACAGAACTTGCTAAACCCATATCCTAAATAATAAAGAGGTAATATGCAAATTGACCATCACTCCAACACACAAGATGGCCACACCCATGTGGTCAAAGATGGCAGCCCCCATGTGGAAAAAGATGGCTGCCACAAGATGGCCTGCAGGGGAGGACAGTTGTAGAGGGACCCAGGCCTGCAGGGGAGGGCAGTTGGGGGTGACCAGGCTTGCAGGGGAGGGCAGTTGGGGACAACCAGGCCTGCAGGGGAGGGAAGTTAGGGACAACCAGGCCAGCAGAGGAGGGCAGGTGGGGGGAACCAGGCCAGCAGGGGAGGGCAGTTAGGGGGGGCAGGCCTGCAGAGGAGGGCTGTTGGAAGGTACAAGGCTGCAGGGGTGGACAGTAGGGAGGGCAGGCCTGTAGGGTAGGGAAGTTGGGCGGACCAGGCCTGCAGGGGAGAGCAGTTATGGGCAATCAGGCTGGCAGGAGAGCAGTTAGGCATTGATCAGGCTGGCAGGGGAGTGGTTAGGGAGTGATCAGGCTGGAAGGCAGAAGCAGTTAGGGGCAATCAAGCAGTCATGTGAGTGGTTGGGAGCCAGCAGTCCTAGATTGTGAGAGGGATGTCCGACTGCTCGTTTAGGCCCAAAACAGTCAGTTGGACATCCCTCAAGGTGTCCCAGATTGGAGAGGGTGCAGGCTGGGCTGAGGGACACACACACTCGCCTGTGCATGAATTTTGTGCACCGGGCCTCTAGTGAAGTTTATATCTATTGTTAGGTTACATTTCCAAGCAATGTGTTGAGCTATACTGTACTTTAATATAAAAAGTAAATTGGATGAATCACATCACATGTTTCCTCTAAGATGGGAGTCTTAGAATGCTAATAAGGAAAAATATTCTCTTGCTATATCCCATTGCAAAATACAGAAAGCAATGGACATTTGGTATGCAAATAGTATAAAGAGATACATACAATTGAAAGGCACTTTCTCACTCCCACATTTCATTGAAACTATAGAATAACAATTTCCAAATGCATATTACAGGTATTCCTTTTGCCTAAAAATCATAAACCACTCAAAATAAAGCTAAGGAACAGTTGAAATGAAGAACAGATATTGCTACTAAAAGGCTATATTCTATTAAACACTTCTCAATATAATAAACTACCAGTTGTCTTATGAAACAGGGTTGGGAAGGTAATTGTAATCACTCATCCTTCACCTAAAATGTGCAAGATTGTGGGGAAATTGCAGTTCTCTTCCATATTTTTCAGCCATTTATTAACTCTTCTATCTAAGTAGTTAGTTGGATTTTCCCTGAAAATTCAAAGCTCTATCAAATATCAATATCAACTTTAATAGTTCATCCTTACAATTTCTTTCTTGTATATAAATTGGGAATAAAACTCAGGGTCATAACATGTTATTATTCTAGGAACATAGCATTTGGTAAATGCCCATTGAGTTGAATTCTAGGATGCATAGTGAAATATGAACTTGACAATGTTTAGAAAGCCTGAGTATAAATACTACCTGTCCCTTTTCAGTATGTGATATTAAGCAATTCATGTAACTTATCTATGCTTGGTTTACTCTTTGCAAGTAAGAGGTTCAAAAATGAACAACAGACTACTTCTCAGAATTATGTCAAGTATTAAAGGAGCAAATACATGGAAAAGTGCCTTCTCAGAAATGCTGTGCTATGCATATGCAGGTAATACTCTAAAAACTGGGCAAAACAGCATTTTTATTTTTTATTTTATTTATATATTTATTTTTAAATTATTGTTTAAAGTATTACATGAGTCTCCTTTTTCCCCTCATTGACCTCTTTCCCACCATCCTCTTCCCCAAGTATAAGCCCTCACCCCCCTATTGTATGTGGCCATTGGTTTTGCTAATAAAACAGCATTTTTATGTAATGATCTAAACCTTCTCTGACTGGGGGTGCAAATTGTTATGTTTCTGGGAATTTGCAGTCTGAACCAAGCTTGTGGTTCACAAGCTCACTCCTTCCCAGTTGTCTACACTTCTATCCATCCCTATGTTAGGTAGCCCCAGGCAAATACTGGACTTCCAATTGAGTTTTTCAACATCTTGCGGTTCTGAATTATTTCCTCTGAGATAGAAGCATTGAGGGGGAGGCAATAGTGCACAAAAAAGAGAGAAGAAAGTGGTTGTGATGTTGGAATTAGAAAAAAAGAAAAGTGTCAGAAAATATGGTGCACACTTTTGAAGTGGACAAAAGGATACGTTAGTGTCCTTTCAGTGGGAATCTGAGCATTGTCTGACAGGTCCGTTGGGAATATCTTATTTTGTAGGGCCTGTGCCTTTCACTGTGTTTTGTAAGTTGTAGAACACGGACAGTAATGCGAATTAACCCTGTCCATAGAACGAGAAATAAACTTTGTTCTGTAATTGATTTTACCATGGTGGAAGAGAGGGTTGAACAATTACATTTTATTTCCTTAAAGATGTTGAAAAATTGCATATATTCACTAATTCAATTCAGCATTACTGATTGCCTTTTTGTGTGTCTTTTCTCTCAATGTTCTTTAAAAGCCAAGATGGTCTTTCCATCTTGCTAGCTTTCTTCTTTGACAATTTCATGACTTATTCTTAGAAAATGGATTTTCTACAGAATACAGGAAGTACTAATTGTATTGCATTATTTGTTGTAATAAAAAATGTAAAGCTGAAGCCATTTAAATAGTATTAATGCTGTTTTTATTTTTTCATCTTTTACATAAGAAATTAATTTTTAATCTTTTTCCTCACTTGATTTTACCTTTTTAATTATTATATTTTTATTTTTAATCAGTATTACTACTATTATTTTACCTTTTTTTTAAAAATTGTCATTTTATTTTCTCTATTTTATTTTATTTTGAGCATAGTGTTCCTCATTTTATTTTATTTTTTCCTTTAGCATCATTTTACTCTATCTCAACCTTACCTTTTTGCCAAAACTCTCTTCCAAACTTTTCCCCTTTTGCTGTCCTATTTCCCTGCTTTAGATTTTCTCTATCCCTTCTTTTTACACCCTGTTAAAAATTCACCCTATTCATATATCTAATTCCTGATCCCCTGCTCGAGATCCATACACACCTCTCTCTTGACTATCCAAATTTTTTTTCTCTCTGCCCTTTTTTTGTTTGTCTGTTCTTGTTGTTGTTGTTGTTGTTATTGTTTGTTTGTTTTTGTTTTTTTTATTTTTTGTTGTTTTGTTTTGTCTAGGTTTCTCTCTGTCTTTTTGTTGTTTGCTTGATAGTTGATTAGATTGGTTATTGTTGTGCTTATTGGTTAGACTGTTACTCTTTTTTTGTTTGGTTTTTGCTTCCGTTTTTCATCTCCTCGCTTGTTATTAGTTGTTGTTTGTAGTTTGCATTCATCTCTGGATGTTTGTTGATTGCATTTTTGGGGATTAGTGGTTGTTCTATTGGAGTTTTCTCCCATATAAATAGTTTCCCCCCTCTTTTTTATTCTATTTCTTTTATCTTTTACTTTTCTTCCTTTTCTCAATATCATTTTTGCACTCCTTTTTTTTTCTTATCTCCTAATTCTCTTTTCTCTGGTGGCCACCTTCATTTGGGGTTATTAGTATCCTGAATACATTGGTGTTCATTGCCTTGTGTATAGTGCCTTGTTTTGTTGTATTGTGTGCCTTTAAATCAATTTAGGAGAGAGAGAACTACATAACCAGATAACCAGAGAAGAGAGATAATGGGGAGATAAAGAAATAGCTCACTATGAAAGACAAGGAGGCATCACCAGAAAAGAAACTAAATGAAATGGAAGCAAGAAATATGTCAGACAAAGAATTCAGAGAAATGGTTATAAGGTCACTGAAAAGAATGGAAGACAAATTCAACAATATGTGTAAGAACCAAAAGGAAATGAAGAAGAACCAAGAAGAAATGAAAAAATGACATCACTGCTATAAAGAACTCAATAGAAAGTATCAACAGTAGACTAGAAGGAGCAGAGGACCACATCAGTGAACTAGAAGACAATGTTGAAAAAAATACCCAAGCAGAGCAGCATCTAGTAAAAAAAACTTAAAAAAACATGAGAAGAGCCTAAGGGAACTTTGGGACAACACGAAATGAAACAACATCCACATCATAGGGATGCCAGAAGGAAAGGAAACTGAGCAAGGAATAGAAAACCTGTTTGAAGAAATAATGACAGAAAACTTCCCTGATATAGGAAAGAAAAAACTCACATAAATCCAAGAAGCTCACAGAGTCCCAAACAAAAGGAAACCCAAAAGACTGATACCAAGGCACATTATAATTAAATTGGCAAACACCAACAACAAATTAAGAATATTAAAAGTAGCCAGAGAGAGACAGAAAGTTACCTACAAAGGATTTCCCATCAGACTAGTGACTGATTGCACAACAGAAACACATCAGGCCAGTAGGGAATGGATGAAATATACAAAATCATGCAAAGGAAGTGTCTGAACCCAAGAATACTGGAACCATCAAGGCTATCAATAAAAATTGAGGGTGAAATCAGGAGCTTCACAGACAAAAAAGGACTAATGGAGTTTATTACCATCAAACCAGCAATGCAAGAAATGCTAAAGTGTCTGCTATAAAAAGAAGAAATAGAAAGTGAAGAGGGAACACAGGCATAAAGAATAAAAATGGGAAGAAATAACAACCTATCAATAATAACTTAAAATATAAATGGAATTAAATGCCCCAATTAAAAGACATAGGTAGCTGAGTGTATAAGAAAACATGAACCATACATCTCCTGTCTATAGGAAACCCACCTCAGAAAAAAGGACTCACACATACCAATGGTGAAGGGTTGGAAAAAGATTTATCAGGCGAATGGAAAGGAAACAAAAACTGGGGTAGGAATACTTACATCTGACAAATTAGGTCTCAAAATGAAGGACTTAAGAAGAGACAAGGAAGGCCACTTCATAATACTAAAGAGAGAAATCAAACAAGAAGAAATAACACTGGTAAACATATGCGCACCCAATACAGGAGCACCCAATTACATAAAAAAAAACATCTGGAGGATATCAAGGGAGAGATTGACAGCAATACAATCATAGTAGGAGACTTTAATACCCCACTATCACCATTGGACAAATTCTCTAAACAAAAAATCAGCAAAGAAACATCAATCCTAAATGACTCACTAGATCAGATGGAATTAATTGACATCTTCAGAACATTTCACCCCAAAGCCACAGAATATACATTTTTCTCAAGTGCATATGGGTTATTTTCAAAGATAGACCAAATATTGGGTCACAGGCAAAGTCTCTTCAAATTCAAGAAGATAGAAATCATATCAAGCATCTTCTCAGATCACAATAGCATAAAACTAGAAATCAACTACAATAAAAACAATAAAAAAATCAAACACTTGGAGACTAAATAGCATGCTATTAAACAATGACTGGATTACCAGAGAGATCAAAGAAGAAATAAAAAGCATCATGGCAACAAACGACAATGAAAACACAACAATCCAAATCTATGGGACACAATAAAAGCAGTCTTGAGAGGGAAGTTCATATCTCTACAAGCCTACAGCAAAAAAACAAGAAACAATGCTAATAAATTACCTAACCCTACAACTCTAAGTGTTAGAAAGAGAGCAACAAGAAAAGCCCAGTGTAAGCAGAAGGAAGGAAATAATAAAGATCATAGTGAAAATAAATGAAATAGAGACCAAAAAAAACAATAAAAACAATACAAAAGATCAACAAAACCAAGAGCTGGTTCTTTGAAAGGATAAACAAGAATGATTAACCTCTAGCCAGATGCACCAAGAATTAAAGAGATAGGACCCAAATAAACAAAATCAGAAATGAAAGAGGTGAAGAAACAACCAATTCCACAGAAATACAAATGATTATGAAAAAAGACTATGAACAACTGTATTCCAACAAAATGGACAACCTAGATGAAATGGACATATTCCTAGAAAAATACAAGTTCCCAAAACTCAACAAGAAGAATTAAAAAAAAAAAAAAAAAGGTGAATAGGCCATTAACTACCGAAGAAATTGAAACAGCGCTCAAAAATCTTCCAGTAGGGGGACAACCACGATGGTTGAATAGGTAAACACCTGAACTTGCTGCCAAGCACAACCACATCAAAACTTCAACTATAAGACAAAATGAATATCATCCATAACCACAGAAGCCTGGCCGAGTGGAAATTCTACAACTAGAAGGAAAGAGAAAGGCGCATTGAGTCCAGTAAGAGGTGCGGAGGTGTGGAGGTGTGGAGGTACAGAGGTGCATGCAAAAGGGGCCAGCTACTGGGTATGCTGTTGCCTTTTTCAATCGGGTAGGAGATACAAGCTCCCAACTGCTCTGAACTCCAGTTCTGGGAGAGATTCTGGGGACCTAGACACATACGTCATATGGAGAGAAACTGGACTGTCTGTCATTGGGCTGGAATGCAGGGGTTGCTTTCTTTCAGAGGCGCTTGTAGTGATCATTATTCCTGCATGGTGCTGCAGGACACAGAGACCTAGGGTCCTCTTCGGGTCAGGGCTAATGGGCAGCCATTGCTGTTTGCTCCAGCCTGGGGATTCCCTGAGACCCAGCCCCACCCAATTTACAACCCCACCCAAGCTATATGCAGAGGCTTTTGCATATGAGTGGCCTGGCCTTTTGCAATCTAACAAACTGCAGCTGAGTCGGAGAGCCCGAGAGCTTCCAAAAGAAGACCCAAGGCTCCACAGAAGCTTGCATTGCTTCAAAGCTGCACCTCATCTGAGCACCTCCAAACCCAAAACGAAGAGGAGGAATCTGTAGATCTCTCTGTAGCTCCTGCTATGGCCTCAGGCAGTGGCTGACTTTGAATCTCCTTGGAGATCCAACAGCCAGTGTCCCCAGTGGTCAGAATGAGACCATCCATATTACAACTCTTCACATCCATAAGAGACACATTTAGGGGGCAGACTCAAAGAGCACTAAAAGCCCCACTGAAGCAAGTCCTGCCCCATAACGATGTCTCCAGCACAGATCTCCCATTGTAGACACAACTGGTCCTCACAGCCAATTGGCCTGGAGGTCAGTTCCTCCCAGTGATACCCACAGCAATCAAGACTTAACTATAACAAGACTGTGCACACAACCTACAAAGGGGTGCACCAAGAGTGTCCATCTCAGGTAATTAGGGAGGCTGAGCCAGTAGGCCCTATAGGACATTTAGCACTCTATCAATGCAGGGAAGCAGCTGAAATGCAGAGACAAAGAAACAGTTCACAAATGAAAGAAATGGAGGAAAGCAAACTACTAGATATAGAGTTTAAAACCATGGTTATAAGGTTACTCAAGATTCTTCTAGAAACCTCTGAGGAATATAGTGAGACCCTCAAGGATATGAAAAAGGACCAATTAGAAATGAAGCATACACTGACTGAAATAAAGAATAATACACAGAGATTCAACAGCAGACCAGAGGATCCCAAGAATCAAGGCAAAGATTTGAAATACGAAGAAGCAAAAAACACACAACCAGAAAAGCAAAAAGGAAAAAGGACCCAACAATATGAAGATAGTGCAAGAAGCCTCTGGAACAACTTCAAGTGTACCAACATCTGAATTATATGGGTGCCAGAAAAAGAAAAAGAGCAAGATATTGAAAACCTATTGGAAGAAATAATGACAGAAAATTTCCCCTACCTGGTGAAAGAGATAGACTTACAAGTCCAGCAAGCACACAGAACCCCAAACAAAAGGAATCCAAAGAGGACCACACCAAAACACATCATAATTAAAATGCCAAGGGCAAAAGGCAAAGAGAGAATCTTAAAATCAGCAAGAGAAAAACAATTAGTTACCTACAAGGGAATACCCATACCACTGTCAGCTGATTTCTCAATAGAAATTATGCAGGCCAGAAGGGAGTGGCAAGAAATATTCGAAGTGATGAATAGCAAGAAACTACAACCAAGATTACTCTACCCAGCAAAGCTATCATTTAGAATTGAAGGTAAGATAAAGAGCTTCACAGATAAGAAAAAGCAAAAGGACTTCATCACCACCAAGCCAGTATTACATGAAATGCTGAAGGGTATTCTTTAAGAATAGGAAGAAGAAGATAAAGAAAAAGATAAAAACTATGAACAACAAAGTAACTACAAATACATATCTATCAACAAGTGAATCTAAAAATCAAGTGAAAAAAAATCAGACAAACAGAATAAATTGGTGAATATAATAGAACCAGGGGCGTAGAAAGACACTGACAATTCTCTGGGGGAAGGGTGTGTGGGGGGAACAGGAAGAGACTGGAAAAAATAGTACACTTATGGACAAGGACAGTGGGGCGGGTAAGGCCAAGGGGTGGGGTGGGAACTGGGTGGAGGGGAGCTATTGGGGGAAAAAAGAGGAACAACTATAATAAGCTGAACAATAAGGATTTATTAAAAAAAAAAAATCTTCCAGCATACAAAAGCCCTGGTCCGAAAGGCTTTCTAGGGGAGTTCTACCAAGCATTCAAAGAAGAACTAAAACTTATCCTCCTCAGACTATTCCATAAAATTCAAGAGGAAGGCACACTTCCAAGTTCTTTCTATGAAGCCAGCATTACCCTAATCACAAAACCAGATAAAGACACCACAAAAAAGACAACTACAGGCCAATATCTTTGATGAACATAGATGCTAAAATTCTCCACAAAATTCTAGCAAATCACATTCAGCAATACATTAGAAAGATCACACACCATGACCAAGTGGGATTCATTCTGGAAATTCAAGGATAGTACAATATTTGCAAATCAATAAATGTGATACATCACATACATAAACCGAGAGACAAAAATCACATAATCATATCAATTGGTGCAGAAAAATCATTTGACAATATCCAACACCCTTTCTTGATAAAAACTCTCAGAAAAGTGGGAATAGAGGGATCATACCTCAACATAATAAAAGCTCTATATGACAAACCTTCAGACAACATCATACTCAATGGGAAAAAACTAAACTCATTTCCCCTAAGAACAGGAAAAAGACAAGGATGCCCACTTTTACCACTCCTGTTCAACATAGTATTAGAAGTACTATCCATAGCAATCAGACAAGAAGAATAAATAAAAGAGATCCAAATTGGAAAAGGAGAAGTAAAACTGTCCTTATTCGCAGATGACATGTGACATGATACTATACATAGAAAACCCCAGAGACTCTATTAAAAAACTACTAGACCTAATAAATGAATTTGGCAATGTATCAGCATTAATATTAATATAGATATATATTAATGCTCATATATCTATGGCCTTTTTATACACCAATAATGAACTCACAGAAAGAGAAATAAAAAAAACAATCCCATTTATCATTGCACCCAAAAAATTAAGATACCTAGGAATAAACTTAACCAATGATGTAAAAGACCTGTACTTAAAAAACTACAGGACGTTGAAAAAAGAGATAGAGGAAGACATAAACAAGTGGAAGAATATACCAGGTTCATGTATTGGTAGAATGAACATCATTAAAATGTCCATACTACCTAAAGCAATCTATTGATTCAATACAATACCTATTAAAATGCCAGTGGAATATTTCAAAGATCTAGAACAAACTCTCCAAAAATTCATCTGGAACAAAAAAAGACTCCAAATAGCCACAGCTATCCTGAGAAAGAAGAACAAAGTTGGAGAGATCATAATACCAGACATCAAAGTACATTACCAAGCCACGGTTCTCAAAATTGCCTGGTACTAGCACAAGAACAGACATATAGACCAATGGAACAGAATAGAAGACCCATAAATGGACTTAAGTCAGTATACTCAATTAATATTTGACAAAGGAGGCAAGAGCATACAATGGTGTCAAAACAGTCTCTTTTATAAATGGTGCTGGGAAATTTGGTCAGATACATGCAAAAAATGAAACTAGATCACCAACTTACACCATACACAAAAACAAACTCAAAATGGCTAAAGGACTTGAACGTAATGTGGGAAATCATAAAAATCCTACAAGACTCCATAGGTAGGAAAATTGCAGACATATGTCGTGGCAATATCTTTACAGACACAGATCCTAGGGCAAGAGAGACTATAGAGAAAATAAACAAATGGGACTACATCAAAATAAAAAGCTTCTGCACAGCAAGAGAAACCATCAACAAAACAACATGAAAACCCACTGCATGGGAGAACATATTTGCCAATGTTATCTCTGATTAGGATTTAATCTCCAAAATTTACAGGGAACTCATACAACTTAATAAAACAAAGATAAACAACCCAATCAAAAATGGACAAAGGACCTAAATAGACACTTTTTGAAAGAGGACATTCAGAAAGCCAAGAGAAATGAAAACATGCTCAAAGTCACTAATCATTTGAGAGATGCAAATCAAAACAACAAGGTACCACCTCACACTTGTCAGAATGGCTATCATCAACAAATGACAAGTGCTGTAGAGGATGCAGAGAAAAAGGAACAGTACAGTACTTCACTGATGGTGGAAATGCAGACTGGTGCAGCCATTGTGGGAGAACAGTATGGCTTTTCCTCAAAATTTAAAAACAGAAACACCGATCAGAAAGGATATATGCACCCCTATGTTCATAGCAGAACAATTAACAATAGCTAAGATTTGGAAACAGCCTAAATGCCCATAAGGAGATGAGTGGATTCGAAAACTATGGTACATCTACACAATGGAATACTATGCTGCTATTAAATTGAAGGAATTCTTACCATTTGCAGCAGCATGGATGGAACTGGAGAGCATTATGCTAAGTGAAATAAGCCAGGCAGTGAAAGAAAAATACCACATGATCTCACTCATCCTACCTAATAATAGAGTAATATGCAAATTGACCGCACCTTCGGCACACCTAAGCCATGCCCACCAGCCAAGCCACGCCCACCAGCCAATCAGGAGCAAATATGCAAATAACTCAACCAAGACGGCTACAGCCACTGAGAGCAGGAGGGTTTCCGCGGTAACAAAAGAAGCCAAGCTTTCCGCGCCTCCTGTTGCTGGCCTAAGCCTCCACTCAAGGCTACAAAGTTTCAATTATAGAAGGTGAATTAACTCCAACAGAAATAGCTGCTGGCCAAGGAGTGAGCAGCAGGCTTGGCTTTGCTCCAGACTACAAAGTTTCAATTGTAGAAGGTAAATAAATTCCAGATACCAGGGCCTCCTCTTGGGTCGTCAGGGGGCGTGGCCAGCCTGTAAACCACCACAGGCCCCTCGCTCAGGCCGACCCACGCCCCAAGGGAACCCCCACCCTTCAGGGCAAACCAGTCAGCACAGGATCGGGCCTAAATGGTCAGTCGGACATCCCTCGAAGGGTCCCAGATTGGAGAGGGTGCAGGCTGGGCTGAGGGACACACCCCCCCTCCGTGCACGAATTTCGTGCACCGGGCCTCTAGTCCTACATAATAAAAAGGTAATATGCAAATTATGTCACTCCGCTACACCCGCGATTGGGCTGGCTGGAGGCACGGGGGCGGGACTCAGGGTGGCTGATTGGCTGGCGGGAGGAGCGAGTCCCCACCCCCCACTCCTCCCGCAGGCCTAAACGGCTGGCGCTGAGGAGGGACCTATGGGGCCTGCCGAAGGAGCAGGTGGTAGTTGACCACCGAGGGCATCTGCAGCAGCCGGATGCAGAGCTCGGGGTCCCGTTCTCGAGGTTGGCCTCCAGTTTGGGTCTGTGTCGCACCCATAGTGGCCGTGTGGGGACGCTGGCATCGTAGCCCCAGCAATGAGGCCAGCTTGCCACGCCAGGCTGCGGAGGGAGGGAGGGCCTCTGGGCTGGGAGCACTCCCCCACCCCAGCGGACAGGGCTTGGCAGCGAGGGAGCAGCAGAGAGCTACCAGTGGTGGTGGGTGTGGTGGCCTGGCTTCCAAGAGGCTGGCTTCAGCTGCTGTGGCCTGCGCTGAGGTGGCTGGTGGTAGGGGCAACTGCGGGGGCGCATCCGAGGCTGGGGCACTGGGAGACATGGGACTGCCGCCCAGAAGGCGAGGCTCCGGAGGACCTGGTCACCAACCCCCAGCATTGAAGCCGCCTCCTACAAGATGTATCGTAGCCTAGGTGCGTGGGAAGTAGGTTCAGGAACCTCTCCCTTTGCTGCGCCCAGAGCCCAGGCCTGCCAGCACCCCAGAGGAGACCCCCGCCAGGATCGGGGGCATGACCGGCCTCCAAACCGCCAGTGACCCTAACCCAGGCCGGCCAGCTCCACCCGCAGCCCTAGCCCAGGCCTGCCAGCACCCCAGAGGAGACCCCTGCCAGGATTGGGGTCATGGCCGGCCTTCAAACTGTGGCGGCCCCTAGCCCAAGGAGGCCTCATGGCCGAGGACGCCCGAGTCTGTTGTTGACCTAGGGCCGGGCTCTCTTGCAAGGGACTCAGAAGCCGCCAGAGCCTAACTGCCAGTCTCGGGGAGGTGGGAGTGCATCCACTGTCCACCAGAAAGTAGGACCATCAAACCGTTCAGTCTCAGTGCAGGCACAGGTCCGTGGCTGATGGGGTGGAGGCCACACCAAAACAAAACAGCAGAAACACCCTGCCCACCTGGGCGGGTGCGGCTGCAGTCCACATGGCCTGGGCAGTGTAGAAAGCATTACCTTCTCCCGGGGCCTGTGCTGGCACCGCCGCCTCGCTCACCCTCAAGCCCCCCTGAGTCCTGACAGCAAAGTGTGTAGGGCATCCTGAAGGAGTTGTGCCATTCTGGGTGCTTTTGCCCAAAGACACACTTTGGGATGAATCCAGAGCCACATCTCACTTCCCATGAGACTGGAAGAACCATGTAAAAGGATTTTGACAAAAGCTTTCCACATCTCTGTTTATTCTTTTGAATCCATAAAATGACCTTAAAAAAGCATTTGGGCCACCTAAGAGAGAATGCACTTTCTGGTTAGAGCACGCAGGATTCTTTTGCCCAACAGGTTAAAGGGAGCAGAGTTGGCACAGTGGAAATGGTCCTGGTGCCCTGTGAAGAGACCGAGGGAATGGGGTTGCAGAAATTCCATAAGTCTCTTGCCACCTTCTCCTTTGCAAACCACACCATCCAGATCCACCAGGACTGGAGGCAACTGGGATTCACAGCCGTGATTTGGGACGTGGTAAGCAAATCTTGAGGGGCCTCTGAAAACATCTGCAATTGATTATAATACTGGTCTTTATTTTAAAAGAAATAAAAGAACAGCTTTGTGGAGATATAACCCATATACTGTACATGTCACCTAAAGTGTACAATGAACTGTTTTTTTTAAAGTAAATTCAGAGTGGTACAACCATCACCATGCTCAATTTTTAAATATCTTCATGACCCCATTCCCTCCAAAAAAAACTACCCACTGGAGTCACTTTCCTGATCATCTTCCCCAAAATAGATTGCATTTTAAGGGTGGGTAAAGGAAAGTTGAGGGAAGTTAAAACACTGCACAAAGGATATTGTAAGATGACAAAGCCCAAAGTGAAGATCATGTGTTTTCTTTAAAAAAAATATATTTTTTAAATTTCAGAAAGGGAGAGGGAGAGAGAGATAGAAACATCAATGATAAGAATCACTGATCAGCCGAAACCGGTTTGGCTCAGTGGATAGAGCGTTGGTCTGCAGACTGGAAGGTCCCAGGTTCGATTCCAGTCAAGGGCATGTACATTGGTTGTGGGCACATCCCCCGGTGGGGGGTGTGCAGGAGGCAGCTGGTCAATGTCTCTCTCTCATCGATGTTTCTAGCTCTCTATCCCTCTCCCTTCCTCTCTGTGAAAAATCAATAAAATATATTAAAAAAATAAATAAAGAATCACTGATCAGCTGCTGCCCACAGGCCCCCTACTGGGGATTGAGCCCGAAACCCAGGCATGTGTGCCCCTGACCAGAATCAAACCTGGACTCTTCAGTCCACAGGCCAATGCTCTCTCCATTAAGCCAAACTGACCAGGGCCATGTGTTTTCTTCAAGTTCTGCGTGGTTGTAATGGTCCCCAAATCTATACTAATAAAAGGGTAATACGCTAATTAGAGTCGTTGTCTTCCGGACATCCTTCCAGACAAAGCCGCAGTGCCTACAAGGGCCGAGGCTCAGGCAGCCATTACCAGCTGCGAAGCGCTGAGGCTCAGGCCAGCAGTGGCAGCAGCATTGGGGTTATGGGGTCGGTGCCCCCAGAGGGAGCAAGGTACAGGCAGTTTGGGGTGATCAGGCTGATAGGGGAGGGCAAGGTAGGGACAATCAGGCTGGCAGGAGATCAAGGTAGGGGCGAGCAGGCAGGCAGGCAGTGGGGTTAGGGGCAATCAGGCAGGCAGGCAGGTGAGTGGTTAGGAGCCAGCGGTTCCGGATTGTGAGAGGGATGTCCGACTGCTGGAAGTTGGACATCCCCTGAGGGGTCCCAGATTGAAGAGGGTGCAGATTGGGCTGAGGGGCATGCCGGCCCCCCCCCCCCCCGTGCATGAATTTCGTGCACCAGGCCTCTAGTTTATGGATAATAAAAAACAATATAACCTGATAAACAAAAAGATAGATATAGAAGCAGAGAAGCATCGAAGTCAGTTCTGTAATTTGAGGAAGGCTGAGGAGTGTTGCGGGAGGCAGGTAAGAGATCAACTAAAGGACTTGTATGCATGCATATAAGCATAACCAATGGACACAAGACACTGCGGGGTGGAGGGGTGTGTGGGCTTGTGCTGGGGAGTAGGGGAGGCTGGGGGAAGGTCAATGGGGAAAATAAGGAGACATATGTACAACTATTTGTAATACTTTAAACAACAAAAAAAAGTTTGGGGCACAGAAATACGAAAAACGAGTAAATAAATAAATAAAAATAGAATTAGGGCTATTAATAAAATTCAAGAACACTCATCTCCATTAGCCATAACTTGAATAACCCTTGCACTATAATCCTATCTAATAAAGAGGAAATATGCTAATTTACTCTCATGCCATCCCAAAGATGGCGGCGCCTACAGCCACAAGATGGCATGCCCAGTCCCCTCAGCCCCGCTTGGGCAGCAGGCACACGACAAGGCCAGGCCTGCCTTGGATGGTGGCTGCCCAGCCGCCCAGGGCCATCCGAGGCTCAGGTAACCAGGGCCGGCCAAGGCTTGCCCTGCCAGCAGTGGCACAACAGAGGTGTGATGGGGCATCGGCTTCCCCTGATTGCCAGGTCACTTCCTGCCCTTGATGGCTCCCAGACTGTGAGAGGGGGCAGGCCAGGCTGAGGGACTCCCACTTCAGTGCATGAATTTTCATGCACCAGGCCTCTAGTTAATAAATAAGGGTAGTGCAAAAAATGTCACTGTACCAGCTGTTGACCAAAGCTTCATCTTCTATAAAAACTTATTTAAACACTATAAGTAATAAAATGATCTAATTTGGGTTTTCTCTCATTTGCCTCCTGCTTTCTGATGAAACAGCAAAAGGAAGAAAAGGTTTGAAACAGAACAAATAAAGGAACACAAATAATTAACATGAGTAAGAAAATTCTGAAAAATGATATGCTTACAGCCATCTAAATCAGATAGAAAGGTATTAATACAACCATCAGTGATGCCAGGGTTGCAAATAAATTAAAAATAAAATCAGAAATTATTTTACATGAAAAGCCAAAAATATTGGATTCTACAATCTCTGTGAAAACCAATCCCCAACATAACCATCTCCTTCCGCAGTCCTGAAGACTCCCAACATATTGTTGCAGAGAAGGCTCAATATATGGCTCAGAATTTTTAAAAATGCAGCAAACATTTATTGAGAGTTACCTGATCTGAAACATTCTGATAGGGTATGTGGATTCAGTGTTTGGACCAGGAAGAAGTGTATGAATTTTCTTTTCAAAGCTTCCAATTCTGACCTGGGGGGATGATATGCACTTTTTGTAACAGAGGATTATGTAAGTGTGATCCTTCCTGCATGAGCGAAGTGCTCTGGAAAGGCAGTACAGGACAGGAATCAGTCTTACAGTTTCTAGGAAAATGTGTGTTGCTACCTGAGGAACAACAGAAAAGTGTCACAGTACCAGGCCACTTGGGTGGTCTTCAATCTTTTTAAACATGTTCCATGTAGTTTCTTTCCTCTGTAACAGCTCTTAACTCTCTCCTTCAGGAGAAGCTTATTCCATACTCTCCAAAGCAACCCTCTCTTCTTATTTCCTAATTCAGATTGAGTCCATCAGTGATGCCAGATGACAAGCCAGAAGTTTCTAATAATCCTCACCTTAAAATTGACCTGCAACCCCACCAATCCACACTTCTCTCCCCTCTCACTCCCATTTCTCCTCTTCAAAAATTAATTTCTTTATCTGAGAGGTAGTTTCTATTTTTGCCTCCCCACCCATCAATCTCCTCAAGGACTTTCTTAGTTGATTATCAGCTTCCCACATGCCCCTATTCCATTTACATAGGTTTTGCCTTTGTTTGTTTTTAAACATTTAAAAACATGTCAAATATTCACCAACTTTAGGAAATCCCTCATATTTGTCTCTCTTGTCCCTAGAAATCCTATCTAATAAAGAGGGAATATGCTAATTGACCATCACAAAGATGGCTGCACCCACAGCTGAGGCCAAGTTCCCATAAGGAGCCTTAATGAGCAATCAGCAGGGACCTGAGACTACACCCTCCCCCTCCCCCGTGGGGATTGACAGGGGACCTCAGGCCACACCCCCAACCCAGCAGGGCTTGACAGGGGACCTCAAGGTGTGCTTCCCATCCTGGTGCAGGGCTAGGGGACCTCAGGCTGCTCCCCCCACCCCAGCACTGGGCCAGGGGACCTGAGGCTGCGGCCCCCTGCCTGGCTGGACTTGACAGGGGACCTCAGGCCATGCCCCCACCCAGCGGGGCTTGACAGGGGACCTCAAGGTGCACCCCCAGTGCTGGGTCGGGGGAACTCAGGCCGCACCCCCATTCAGCAGGGCTTGACGGGGGACCTGAGGCTGCTACCCCCTGCCAGTGGGGCTTGATGGGAGACTTGAGGCTGTGCCCCCGTCCTGGTGCTGGGACGGGGGACCTGAGGCTGCGCCCGCCCCCACCTGACAGGGCTTGACGGGGGACCTGAGGCTGCTACCCCCTGCCAGTGGGGCTTGATGGGAGACTTGAGGCTGTGCCCCCGTCCTGGTGCTGGGACGGGGGACCTGAGGCTGCGCCCGCCCCCACCTGACAGGGCTTGACGGGGGACCTGAGGCTGCTACCCCCTGCCAGTGGGGCTTGATGGGAGACTTGAGGCTGTGCCCCCGTCCTGGTGCTGGGCCAGGGGACCTGAGGCTGCGCCCGCCCCCGCCTGACAGGGCTTGATGGGGGACCTCAAGCCATGCCCCCCACCCAGCGGGGCTTGACAGGGGATCTCAGGCCGTGTCCCCCACCTGACGGGGCTTGACGGAGGACCTCAAGGCACGCCCTCCGCCCCAGTCTGGGCTGGGGGACCTGAGGCTATGCCCCCTGCCCGGCAGGGCTTGACAATTGGCGGGGGGGGGGGGGGTCGGGTCTGGGTCTCATGCGATTTTGAGGTGCATGTGGGTGGGCAGGGACTTAACTCTTGGTCCTGTGGTAAGCCCCAGACTCTGACAGGAGGAAAGTTTTCATATACATTTTACTAATTTTCTTTCATCTCTGACACTTCTATTATAGAGAAAGGGCAAATAGCAATAGTAAATTATTTCC
This sequence comes from Cnephaeus nilssonii, assembly GCF_951640355.1. Lineage (NCBI taxonomy): Eukaryota > Metazoa > Chordata > Mammalia > Chiroptera > Vespertilionidae > Cnephaeus > Cnephaeus nilssonii. The sequence goes on along the minus strand of NC_137074.1, from coordinate 70,362,236 downwards.
TCTAATTAATCCCCTTTTAATGTGCATGAATTTCATGCACCGGGTCACTAGTATCCTATCTAATAAAAGAGTACTATGCAGATTGATCATCACTGCAACACACAATATAGCTGCCCCCATGTGGTCAAAGATCCTGCCCCCATGTGGACACAAGATGGCCACCACAAGTTGGCCAGCAGGAGAGGGCAGTTGAGAGGCACCCGGCCTGCAAGGGAGGGCAGTTGAGAAGGACCAGGCCTGCAAGGGAGGGCAGTTGGAGGTGATCAACCCTGCAGGAGAGGGCAGTTAGGGGTAACCAGGCCGGCAGAGGAGGGAAGTTGGGGGCAAACAGGCTGGCAGCAGAGTGGTTAGGGGGTGATCAGGCTGGCAGGCAGAAGCGGTTAGGGGCAATCAGGAAGGCAGGCAGGCAAGCAGTTGGGAGCCAGCAGTCCTGGATTGTGAGAGGGATGTTCAACTGCCCGTTTAGGCCCGATCCCTGGGATCGGGCCTAAACGGGCAGTCGGACATTCCTTGAGGAGTCCCAGATTGGAGAGGGTACAGGCTGGGCTGAGGGACAACCCCCCTCCGTGCACGAATTTTGTGCACCGGGCCTCTAGTAAAATAATAATCTAAAAGCATTTCTTTACTTCCGTTTCATTCCTAAATCTATGTCCCCTAGTTGCCATCTCTCTACTTCAGCTTCACTACAACAGCTCTTGCCAAAGCCACCAACAATCCCTTGTGAAAAATTTAATCTGTATGGTTCACTTTCTATCTCAACTTCTCTACAGTTCTTGAGCCAGTGGGCAGCTCCTTCCTTGTTCCTGTCCCTTTGCCTCTAGATCTCTGGATTCTGAATTTCCTTCTATTGTTGGTTCACCCATCCCAGCTTCCTTTCCTTATTGAAACCTATTCGTGATTCACAATAAATATTAGTGTTCCTAAGGGCTTCATAGTCAGCACTGCCCCCCCTCCCAGTATTTACCCATATTCATGGATTTAACTACCTACACACTTTTATTTAACCAGGTCCCACCTTTCTCCCTAAGACCTAGGAAAAACTTGGACCTAGTACAGTTACAGCAAAGTCAACATGTCCAAAAATAAATTTTCCCTCTTCCTACCCTTCCCATAAAATCTCATCTATCTAAAATATTTTCTATTATCTATCAGTCAACCAGGCCTGGGCCTAAGAATCATGCTGGATTCTTCCCTCTTTTTAGCCATGGATATTTTTGGTGGACTCAGCCTATTTAATAGTTCCTAAATGCAATGCCAGTTGTATGAATGAGACATTCCTCGTTTTTCCCTTGAACCACCACTATTTAACTGACTCCAGCCTCAGTATTTTCCCATCCCAGACCCAGTGTATTTTACACAGTTCTAGAAACAAATGTTCTAAATGCAAATGTGCACTCTTTTGCTCACTATACTTCAACAATTCCCTCCCTCTCTTCAAGCTAATTAGGAAGTGTATTAGCATAGAATACAAACTAGGTCCTTCAAGGCCCTGTCCAGCCCCATCTCCTGTCCTTCCTCATTTCCAAACTAAGGTCCAATTATAATGACCTCCTTAAAATCCCATGAATATGCATATGTGCTCTCATGTCCATGCCTTTGCTCATGTTCCCCAGCCTAGAGGCCTGACACTTCTCCAGGTTTATAGGTCAGAGCACATATTTTGGAGTCAGACATTGGCTCAAGGCTTAGTGCCTTCTAGAGATATAACTTTAGGCAAATTATTTAACTTCTGCACCTCGGCTTCCTCATCTGTATGATGGGAAGTGATAGTACCGTATTTTCAGGTGTATAAGATGACTGGACGTATAAGACGACCCCCAACTTTTCCAGTTAAAATATAGAGTTTGGGATATACTCGCCGTATAAGACTATCCCTCTTCCAACGCACACCAAATAAAAATTAAAAAAACATCAGATTTGATTTCAATATGGTAATTTTAATTCAAATGCTTATGACATGCAGGTACTTAGCAGGAAAACTGTCACTTATAAACATAATGCCGTTTGTCATCAAACATGCAAACATAAAACAGTGCAAGTGGATTAAACTTTTCCTAATTCACTCTAAAGCTGAAAGGAAGGATAAGACAATAAACCCATGGGACCTGCCATGCTGTTTGTTTTCTAAGCTATCAACCAAATTGGAACTGATGATGATAGGAGGAAGATAACAAACAATAGAGAGAGAGCAAGTGCTGGGCAAGTCCCTGGCGAGTTAGCAACACCCATCATAACTGCAAGCTACGGTATTTTTATAGGTTTTGCTGATGTGACAGTTTCCCTTTAAAAGCCTTCAAAATCCTCCTGTTGGTCATCTGATATCATAAGTACATCAATGACATCTTGTGATACATTTGTAAGGCAGTCATCGCATGGATCGAATTCCGTATCAGATGGTGTGGTCTCAGCTTCGGCTTCCTCTTCATCTTGCCACAAGTAGTCGTCCTCCATACCATCTAATGGATTTGATATGCCACACTTCTTGAAAGACTTGATTACTGTTTCTGCATCAATATCATTCCAGGCTTTTATGACAAACTTGCACAAACCATCCAACTGAGGAGCACGCATGTTCCCCCTTTTGTGAATGACTTTTTGCCGCTAACCATCCATTCATTCCACTGTCCTCGAATGCGATCTTTAAATGTGTTTCATTCTTCTTCCATATTTCAAGAGAATCCTCCACTTCTTACTTCTAGAGACCTGATTATTGAATCATGAAGCTATATATTTCAATGCAAAATTTCAACTAAGTCAGTTGCAGATGAGATGGAAGAGTTCCTTAATTTGGCAGGAAGAGCTAAAGTTAGTCAACTCTAGCTGCCATTTATTGAACATTTGCTAATTCTGTGAAAGCTTCAGAGACCAAGAATATAGCTGATAATTGAAATCATGAGCATAAACAAGATTTCCCAAAGAGTCCTTTTAAAGCAACAGAGCAGGTATCAGAGAATTAAATGTTGGAGAATACCATAGATTATGGAGCAAATAGTTAAAAAGGAACAAACTAAGAAAGTGAGAAGTAGTGTGAGAAGTAGATGACTCAGCAAAGACCTCCACTACAAACATCAAGTAAGTTTCTTTCTTTTTTTTGTTTTTTATAAATATATTTTATTGATTTTTTACAGAGAGGAAGGGAGAGGGATAGAGAGCTAGAAACATCGATGAGAGAGAATCATCGACCAGCTGCCTCCTGCACACCCCCTACCAGGGATGTGCCCGCAGCCAATGTACATGCCCTTGACCGGAATCGAACCTGGGACCTTTCAGTCCGCAGACCGACGCTCTATCCATTGAGCCAAACCGGTTTCGGCTCAAGTAAGTTTCTTGATATGAACAAAATAGAAGTTAAATGTGACAAGTACAAATAGCCCCTAGATTAAAAATTACATCACTGGGTACTTGATCTGGAAAATTCCAACAGACTAGTGGGATGAGAAGTCATACTACATTGCAAAGGAAATGGCACGGGAGAAGAGATGGGCAATTATTCTTTCATTAAATTTGACAGATAAAGAGAACAGAGAAGGGGATATTGGGAGGTCTGTGGAGACAGGAACAGGGCAAGATTTTCTTGTTTCTTCTTGTCTGTCTGTCTGTATGTATGTATGTATTTATTTAATTGATTTTAATTTGGATTAAAACATCAACATGTCTGCAAGCTACGGTGAAAGAACCAAGGTAGAAGGAAAAATCTAAGATACAAGACTGAAAATTAAACTGATTAGTTAGGTCTCCAAGGTCATGGAAGTGAAAGAGTTGTAGATAGGTAATGTTTTCCTTAAAAAGGTTAATAGGTATACTTCTGAAACTGGGTGAGAAGGTAGAAAGTGATGAAGTTACCTAAGATTTTATAGGTAAGTTTAGAAATGGTAGGAGGGAAGTTGGGAGAGTCTACACCATACATCAATACTTTTTATTTTTTGTAGCAGAGTAGGATGTTAATTAACTACTTGGAATTTCTGTTTAGAAATGGGGTAAGAAGTCCCAGCAGTCACTAAGGTAAGTGAAGCATAAAGATACCTGCTAGAAATGAATCCTTTTTGTCATAGACCTTGACCCTGGAATGAAAAATTGGAGCTTCAAAAACAATTGGGTTAGAATTAGGGTCAAAAAAGAAGATTTACTCAGATTTCACTTCAATGGAGATCAAACAAGGACTGGAGTAAAGTGGGGGTGTCCACAATGCCTTTAGTTCTGACTCAAAGTAATTGCCTCTAGATTGTAAAGTGGCCTTACAAGAACTGAAGTAGTTGAGCTAATTACGGGGGGAAGGGCAGCAACATCCAGAATTAAGGCCTTGTCAAGCATCTAAAACATATTCAGTACCATTGAAGGATAAAAAACAACAAAATCCCTGGTACCATGTAACCGCACTTTGTTATTAAGAGGCATGGAGTCTGATATTTGTCTCTGTCCAGAACATTTTGCTCCATGCAAAGTGCTTGGATCATAGCAAGAGGGCTCATAAGTGGCTTGAAACAGAAAAAAACACAAAACACCAAAACATTCTGACAGACCTTGCATTTGCCCAATTCCCTGCCTTGTCTTTTAGCCCATAAGTGTGACAAGTATTCAAATATGCATAAATATCCGCAGGCCCTGGGATGACCAGATATAGAGTCATATACAACTGCTCCCTGGGTATGGAAGGAAGTAGAGGAGGGTGTGGCTTCTAACTCCCATTTCACCTCCAAATAACCACACAGAGGGGAAATCCAGGTTCAATTGATTCAGTCTAGGTCTGTCAGAATCAAGTATCCTGGGTGCTCTGTATTTTTAGTTTAGTATTACAACAAGTTCAGCAAAATTGATTCTATACTATTCTTCTTCTTTTAACATAGAAAAATGTCTGTACAAGTGAAAGTAGCTCCATTACCACCTGAGTGCACTGTATTGGGCACAAGATATAAAAATATGGAATTTTTAAATCTTGTATAAAAAGTTATGAATGCAAAACCTAAAAGTTGGGTAAATGGATTTATAAATATTGTGTCACAAAAATAACTTTAATGTATTAAAAGCGATGCCTATACTAGCCATAGTTGAATCAACATTAAGGAATACCCACAGTTTTAATAATATGAGTGATCATTTTGGATTCAGAATATTTATCAATTTGGGGAAATACACCTATTTTTCATCTTTAAAACCTAGCCCTTCAAATCTCCATTAACAACTCAATGGCAAAGATAAAACACCTGCCAAAATACAGATGACAGATGAGCAAATGTCGTAATTGTAAGCACTTAGTATATTGCTTTAACACACTGCCTCTAAACTGCCAGGGCAGCCCCATAAATAAGGACTTTTAAATAGGCAATTACTTCCTCAAAATAGACACATGTGTTTAAAAGTAATATATTTTTAGGAGAAAAGAAAACATCTTATTTAAAGCCAGCCAAATTACTACTATTCTTAGACAATAAACTTGTTTTATAATCATGTACCCTTGATTTTAAAAACTCACTTTGGATAATAATTCAACTACTGACAGTTTATATGCTTATTCATTATTTGAGTTAGGCTTTATTTACCAGTTTTTTAATACCACTGAAAATGTTGATGTGCTTTTAAACAAAGTATAACTTGACATATAAAGCATGGGGGAGGGATGGAGCATAATAATTCATTCTGCATCTTGTAAACCAATACAGGAGGTTACAGTTTGGCTGTAATTAGATGGAATGGGCATTTTAGATAACTTATTTTTCTACAAAGGTCAACTGAAACTGTAGTGGCTATGAGTAAATGGCATTTGATTACCAGGCATTTGTAAATGAATCTGAAAGTGTTGTGCAGGAAATTAAATGAGTGGCTGGGGCAGGACCTGTACTGGGGTCCTAAAGAAGGGTTGGAGCAACTTTGCCTTCAGACATCCTCTCTATGGGTGGCCCAGCAGACTGACAGTTGGCAATTTGGAGCCTGACTGTATTGGGCCCAAGCTCAGAAGAAAAGAACATGACCTCAATGCCAATGTGACCTTACTAAAACTCTGGACTAATTATAATAATACTAGATGCCCAGTGCATGATTAAAGCTTGTGGAGTCCCTAGGCCTGGCTGCAATCAGGGCCATGTCCATTGACCAGCGTCCCTCCTTCACCTCCAGGACCCTGCCCCGGGAACTTCCATGGCCCCTGCCCCGAGAACTTTCATGCTCAGAGTCCCTACCCTTCGAGGCTCCTCCACCTCAGCAGCCCCATGATGCACCACGCTAAAGCCTCCACCCCTTGGGGGTCCTCAGCCTCCGAGGCCCTGCCCTGCCATGCTGTGAGAATCTGACGGTCCTTTGGTCCTTGGGCCCCACAGCTCCCGCTCCCTCAGCTCCCTAGCCTGATGTTCGGTTGTCTGCCCGGTCATTTTGGATGTTACGGCCCCTGGCTGTTTATATATATAGACTTGCATTTTAGTTTTGACCCCACCTCCTGTGGGTTTTTCTCTATTTACCAGAGGCCTGGAGCATGAAATTCATGTGCAGGTATGGTCCCTAGGCCTGGCCTGCAATCAGGGCCATCTTCCCTGACTGCCCACAGCCGGCCCCGCCCTCTGCTGCTACCAACCCCTGGTTCCCTGTTCACCAATGGGCAATTGGAGCCTGCTGGCCAGGGAAAGGAACCAAGAGTTCAGCCATTCATGCCTGCTCGCTGGCCCTGACCCTGCAGTAGGTCGCCTTCTGTGAGTGGGGCGTCCGGCAGGGCTGGGGCCTTGGCCTGGCACTTCCTGAATCCCCTGCCACCCATCCCAGTTCCCCATTCACCATCAGGTGATGGGAGCCTGACGGCCAGGAAAAGGGACCGAGAGGTGGTCAGGGCACCTCATACTGACTGGTCAAGTGGTCATTCTGGTCATTCCGCTGTTAGGGTCAATTTGCATATTCCCCTTTTATTATGTAGGATTATGGGTAAGGGCATGCCCAGAAGAAAGATAGTTTCAGTCAATCATCCCTGGATGCAAGTGAAAGGCTCCACACATACAATCCCTCTTTAGAACCCAGGAGTTGTGGGCCATGCTCTCTCTAGCATGTACTCTACTTCCAGGGAGCAATCCCATGGCATTCCCTTCCCTTGCTTTCCCCACAGGCACATATCCCCTAACCTCTAAAGGACCCAGTGATACTTGCATCCAGGGGAGAAATGGGCAGCTGCAGCTCATCCTGGGCTCACCCCCACAACCTGTCTCCAAGGCCCCTTTTCTCTGACTTCCCAGTGAGCTACAGCAGCCCAGCCATTGGCTGTTCTCACTATGTTCTCTCCCACACTCTGTTGACTGACTGGTCCCTCATTTGGAATGTATTTTCAATAAACCCCATTTTGCTTTACTTTTATTTTCTGTTGACCTTAAGCTCTTCTCTGCATTGACAAAAAGAACCAAGGTCCCAGGCAGTAACCCCAACTGGTAACAAAAGCAAAATCAAAGTTTGAGTACAAATGAACATAAAAGACCATGGACTGTCTTCCTCCTTCTATAGTCTAAACTCAGTCTCTCAAATACCTTGATTTATAGCTTCTTGTGCTCTAAGGCTGTTAGCATCTCTTCACATGTACCATTTTAAAACTAAACATTAAACACACACAGAAATCCATTGGTTTTTATACAACAATTAACATAGCCCAGGTGCATAAGGCCCCTATTCTGTTATTTTATTTTTTTTAGGTTATTAGCTAAGTACACTAAAACACCATAAATTCTGAATTCTATGACTCTATAGGGACTTGATCATATTAATATTATTTGTAAATGAGTGCTAATTATATATGATCTTAACTATTACTAACAGAATTCCTATCCCCAAAAGTACCATTCTAGCAGTTCTTTCTAATCTACTTGAAAACAATACATGATTTATCATTTTTATTCTTCAGAATAGTTTTTGATGCATACAGTCTGATTTAGTGATATTACATCACAAATTTATAATCTGGTTCAGCATTCATTCTAATCAGAAAACAGGTTTCTGAAGCAGTATTATTATAGTTATTTTGATAGTAACAGCTATGATCCATTAATGATAATGACAGACCCTTCAGATAATAGACATAGTGAATATAAACAGCTCCAACATCCCAGAATTTTCGGAGAATGGGGAAAGTGGTAAGCAGGGTCTTAAGAGCATCTTGGAAAACAGCCTAAGTCACAAGGCTTTATGAACTTCACAGTGAGGCTAATAATCAGTTTAAATGTAATTAAGTTCAAATTATAGAATTAAATATCACAATTGCTTGTTACTGTTACTCAAACTCAATTTAAGTCTTAGAAAAAGTTAACAAAAGTTAACAAAAGGGTCTTTGAAATGTGACAGGCATAGCCTATAGAGCCACATCAAAAAATCACATGCTTTCCTCAGTTTTTATGAAGCACATGTGTTTTTTCAAAATAATAGTTTCCAAAAGCTTGGGGCCTAAATGCCATTGGCGTAGAAAAACATCAAATTCCACTTAGCTGCAAATTGTCTTCATATTTGAAGTGAAACCCATTGTCATTAAACTGTTCCCCAAACACAGGGGGAAACTTGAATGTGCTCTTTGGACTCTACTAAAGTGGTTGGTGGGGCAGGGAGTTTGAGAGAATTTCCAGAAGTCTATTTTAAGGTTTTTAAGGTTTAATAAACTAAAAAAAAAGGTGTGTGTGTGTGTGTGTGGGGGGGGACACAAAAGATTCTTCTGATTAAATGGTGTGTTGGAAATGAAACTTAATTGTATCAGTTATGTCTCCTTTACTTCCTATGTTGATATGGGAGGGCAAACAGAAAAAACAAACAAACAAAACACCACCTTGCAGACTTGTCAAAAGAGCACTTCCATCTCAAGATTCCAGGCTCTCCCACTGTCCCCCCTTCATCTCCAGTGCATTTAAGTGCCTAGGAGGGAAGAGGGGTGCGAAAGAGGGGGACCCTAACAGCTGCCACCCACTGGCCTCTGATCATGCCATTTCTCTCTATCAATTTCCGCGTGAGGTGTGCGGTGTGGAGTCTTCCGCTTGTGTGGGTCTAGAGGTGGAGAGTGGGGGCAGGAGATGAGCCCGCTGTCATCAGGGGAAGACTTAGGAGGGAGAGGAGGGAAGGGAAGAGGGAAGGGAAGGGGGAAGGGAAGGGGGAAGGGAAGAGGGAAGGGAAGGGGGAAGGGAAGGGGGAAGGGAAGAGGGAAGGGAAGGGGGAAGGGAAGGGGGAAGGGAAGAGGGAAGGGAAGGGGGAAGGGAAGGGAAGGGAAGGGGGAAGGGAAGGGGGAAGGGAAAGGAAGGGAAGGGAAGGGAAGGGAAGGGGGAAGGGAAGGGGGAAGGGAAGGGGAGGGGAAGGGGGAGGGGAAGGGGGAAGGGAAGGGGGAAGGGAAAGGGGAAGGGAAGGGGGAAGGGAAGGAGGAAGGGAAGGGGGAAGGGAAAGGGGAAGGGAAGGGGGAAGGGAAAGGGGAAGGGAAGAGGGAAGGGAAGAGGGAAGGGAAGGGGGAAGGGGGAAGGGAAGGGAAGGGAAGGGAAGGGAAGGGAAGGGAAGGGAAGGGAAGGGCAGGGCCTGAGTACCAGTGGTCCTCCAACTTTCACAACCAGGCATGCAGGGCCCAAGTGTTCCGAAACAGCCACCCTATCCAGGGAGCTGCGAGGCTAGCATGGCACGAGGCATCCCTCCCCACTCCCAACCCCCTCCCCCCACCCCTGCATAGCAGCGCGGAGGAAGAGACTCCATCCGCGGAGCCAGGATCAGGGCCACTCACCTAGGCTCCCCCAGCCCAACAGCAGCACCAACGAGGGCCACATCACTCACTAAAGGGCAAGCACTGACGCCCTCACCTCCAGGGCAGCATCTGGAGCAGCCACCAGCGTCACAGTCAAAACTCTGCGTTGCTGCCCGTCACAAGCAGGACCCAGGGCGCAGGCTACAGGCCACTCTCTGGAGCTCTGGTCTCTGCACACCTGCTCCCAGCCCGGCCAATGTGGCCACGGAAGGGAGACCCTCAGATTCGTGGACTTATCCAAGTTCCCTGAGGCTCAGCCAAGACCCCAAGCCAGGAGCTGGTGAAGGCCAGGCTTTGAGGGCAAGCCTGGCCTTGTCCACCACCATCCCCGCACTAAGGTCAGGTCCCCCTCTCCATGAGAGGCTTGGAGTGTGTTCCTTCTCTCACTGGGTCTTCACTGTCCCCGCCCCTCTCCAAGGTTCCTGTCCTCCTTCTTGCTCCATCCTGGGCCCCAGGTTCCTCCCTCCAATGGCCTCTCCTGTTTGAAAAAAAAAAATGGATTCAAAATGTGGCTCCAAGCCACAGTATAAACAAGGCCTTGTTTAAACAAAAAAGAAAAAGAAAAAAGAAAAAAGAAAAAAAGAAAGAATGAAAGAAAGAAATTGAATTTATCAGAGTGACATTGGTTCCCAAAACTATACCGGTTTCAAGTGTACAACTCAATGAAATATCACCTACTCTCTGCATCCTTCTGTCCCCATTCCCTCTTCCCTCTGACAACCTCCACCTACACCCCCTCCCTGCCTTTACCTCTGGCTGTCGCCACACAGTGGTCTGTGTTATGCATATATGGTTTTTGACTAATCCCTTCACTTTCTTTCAAAATCTCACTGAATTACACAGGCACAACATTCAAACTGAAGCAAAAGCAGTTTTAAAACTGCCAGTAACATTTATCCTAAATGATGAACTCTCTTGTCACAAGCCAGTCTCTGGTGGCTACTCTAATGGGTGCATAGCCTGTCTGCTCTGTTGGTTGTTTTTCTCTTACCTGCTGGAGAAGAAGCAATTTCCCACCACAACACTCCACTTCTCCAAATCCTCTACCCATGGCATCTCCTCCGTCGCACTCCATCCTCATAGTAATAACACCAGGAAATAACATTTCCACTCTCAGTGCATTATATACTACGTAACTTTTCATGGTTTCCTTGTGTAAACCTCTTTCCCTCAGCATTATCATTTCTTTAAAATCAGAGAGTTTTTTGTTTTTTTTTTAATATTCTCTTCTCTAAAACATCCCATTCAACCGGGCAAACAGAAAGGGTTTAATAGACACCCTGAGGCTACCAAAGGGACTGCTGGATTCTCCTCCAACTGCTGCGTATATGGATACAGAATCACCCACCAGACTTAGAGCATTGGGGACACTGTGTACCACAGGGCAGCTGGTTGGCTAAATAAGGCTGCCAGCTGTCCCTGAGACCAAAGGACCCCTAAATCTGAAGAGTGACCAGGAGGGATTGTGCACCCTTCAGAAGTAGAGTTGGAATGATGCTCTGTTTTATGCTGGGAGCTGCTGAGGCTAAGTACCTCTTGTAGTTTTGAGCAGAAAATGGAGTAATCTTGCCCTGGCAGGAGTCGCTAAGTAGTTAGGGCATCAGTTTGAGCAGGGGAGGGTCCTTGGTTTGATTCCCAGACAAAGACATGCACCTGGATTGCAAGTTTGATGCCTGGCCCCTGTCAGGGCATGTGCTGGATGTGTGTCTGTCACATTTCAGCACATTCTCTCTCTCCCTCCCTCCCTCTCTCTTTCTCTTTCTCTCCCTTTATCTTTCTCTCCCACCTTTCTACCTTCCATTCTCAAAATAAGTAAGTAAGTAAGTAAATAAATAAATAAATAAAGCAATGGGAAAAATATCCTCTGGTGAGGATTAACAAAAATAGAAAATGGAGTACTCTTAAATCAGGTGAATAAGAGGCTACCTGAGTGGCCACCTCAGCTCTTGGGAAACCAGCTGGAATGTTTTTGATGGTGGGCAAGGGGGTTTTTACCTTAAAGAAGTATAAGCTCAGGAGAGAAACACTATAACCCTCCTAGTAAGTGAGAACTTACAGGGTTGCGAACTTTAGCTTGACATACAGAACTGGAACAGCCTGATAAGAGACATTTAGGAAGTAACTGTCTCATCATGTAGGTAAAAAGTTTAAATGACCAATAACCTGGGGTGTGATAGAAGCAATTCCTGAATTAGATGGCAAAATAGCCTAGATGACTCCAAGCCTCTTCAAGCAGAAATAAGTGTGAGAGATCCTCAGTGACAGAAGAGGGTTGGATTACAGAACATAAAATATGGTCTAAGTGATTTTTAAATGAAGCCTATCAGAATCACCGGGGGTTTATTCAAACTTCACATACACCTTAGTCATAGATTCCACCCCAATTTTTAAGTTTTTTAATATATTCCCCATGGTAAGTGTATGTGTATGTGTGTTTTGGGGTAAAGGGGGTGGGGGGGTTGGCGAGAGGGCAGTGTTGCCCATGATTCTCTCAGTTTAAAATCACTGCTACCAATCTCTGCTGTAATTCACATGAATGTGTTACCTGTATCTAACTTGTTAAGGTGAGAAGAGTTGGAGGATTGTTGACTGGGATGTTCAAAACCCAAATGAGATTATGGGGAGAAACCCAAGCTTTTTTTATGAAACCGCTTATATTCCCATTAAGCAATTGAGTTGGTATGGTAGTACTGTCAGATGACTTTTACTCTTGTTCCCCAATGGGAGAAAAAGGCAAGATAATTCTCTAAGGTCCCCTTGAGCTCAATTTAAATAGCACTAAAAAATATAAATTAAGGTTAAAAAGGACCAAGAACAATATAAAATAGTATTCCACCTCAGGGTTAAGAAAAATAAACCAAGGGCATCCATGCTGTCATTCCACTCAGTCTATCACTGACAACTGTGCCCATTACTCTCTCGCAATTCCTGGTCAGGTAGAGTGGCTCCCAGGAAAATAAACTCCGTTATTTTTTTAAATTATATTTTATTTTCAAAAAGGCATCATTCATTCCACTTTATCACACAGATTACATAATCAAGGCATTTTTATAAAAATGTTACTCAAGAAATCTCACTTTCATTGGCAAGTCAGGCTATGCTGTTAAAAGCAGATAAGATTATCCTTTATAATAAAACTAGAGGCCCATTGCACGAAATTCGTGCACGGAGGTGTGTGTCCCTCAGCCCAAACTGCACCCTCTCCAATCTGGGACCCCTTGGGGGATGTTCGACTGCTGGGCCTAAATAGGCAGTCGGACATCCCTCTCACAATCCTGGACTGCTGGCTCCCAACTGCTCACCTGCCTGCCTGATTGCCCCTAACTGCTTCTGCCTGCCAGCATGATCACCCCCTAAACACTCCCCTGCCAGCCTGATTGACGCCTAACTGCTCTCCTGCCAGCCTGATCGTCCCCAACTGCCCTCCCCTGACAGCCCGGTCACCCCCAAATGCCCTCCCCTGCATATTCCCTCTTTATTAGATAGGGTTTTTTCTTTAACATATCGGACAGCCCTAACTGGTTTGGCTCAGTGGATGGAGCAACGGCCTGCAGACTCAAGGGACCCAGGTTCCATTCCAGTCAAGGTCATGTACCTTGGTTGGGGGCTTATACCCAGTGGGGACTGTGCAGAAGGCAGCTGATCGATATTTCTCCCTCATAGATGTTTGTAGCTCTCTATCCCTTTCCCTTCCTCTCTGTAAAACATCAATAGCATAAATACAAAAAAAGAAACATTTAAGATTCCTCCACATCTGCCGGGCTGGTGTGACTCAGTGGCTGAGACCCCAGGCTGAGGGCGGGGGCCGATCGCCACGTGGGTGCCGCGCCACCGCCAGCCCGAGACCCCAGGCTGGGGGCGTGGACCCAAACCGCCACTTGGTGCTAGAGCATTCCCAAGTGGCTGCAGGCAGGGCGGGAATGCCCCGCCCCCAGCTGCTTGGCACCTGCACTCATAGGCTCCGAGTGGCCAGGGGGCATTCTGGGACCCCTGCCGTTCAGGGCCTATGGGCCTACAGGCTAGGAGCAGCCTGGGTCCAGAGGATGTTCCTGGGACCCAGGCCAATCAGCGGCTGCATATGCAAATTAACCGCCATCTTTGTTGGGTTAATTTGCATACTCACTCTGATTGGCTGTGGGCGTAGCAAAGGTACGGTCAATTAGCATTTTTCTCTTTTATTAGTGTAGAAGGTAATATGCAAATTGACCCTAATAGCAGGACAACTGGTCCCTATGATGCACACTGACCACCAGGGAGCAGATGCTCAACGCAAGAGCTGCCCCCCTGGTGGTCAGTGTGTTCCCACAGAGGGAGCTCCGCTCACCACAAGCCACGCTGAAGGCTGCAAGCATAGTGATGGTGGTGGGAGCCTCTCCTGCCTCCTCAGCAAGAATCTTCAACTGAAGTTTAGGCCCACTTCCCCTGGGGAGCAGGTCTAAACTGTCAGTCAGACATTCCCCGAGGGCTCCTGGGCTGCCAGAGGGATGTCTGAATGCCAGCTTAGGCCCAACCTCCCAGGGAGCAGGCCTAAACTGGCAGGTAGACATACCTTCAAGGGTCCCGTACTGTGAGAGGGCACAGGCTGGCTGAGGGACCACCTCCCCCCCCCCCATGAGTGCACGGATTTTCATGCACCGGGCCTCTAGTAAGAATGTAAATGTTATTAAGTCTATTAGATCTTGAGAATTATTCACCAGCACCCACACACACACAAAAGGCAAAACTTTGCCCTCCTAAAAAGGGGTCTCTCTCTTTAGAAAACTGGTAGAGCTTCTCAAAGTCTTGACATTTGTGAGAATGCTAACAGCCTTTACAAATGAACATTACATGATCTGTGCCAAGTCAGCTAGGAGTCAACAGGCTTGATGTCAGCAGGTAGAACATCCCTGTGGACCTGTTGTAGTTCATGATGAATCTTCCCATTGCATTCTTACAATCCACATGCACATAAGGGTATTCCCACTGATAATACTCAAAATAAGCACACGATACTGTAAATCACTTGTAGCAAAGAATGTGCAAATATTTAGTCCTGAACTGTGTGACAAAGTGAAAATATGTCATCACTCCAATGAAAAGGGGAGGGGAAGAGTTTTAACACACCATTAATTGATGTGTTTAAGTTGTTTTCAGGGAAAGACCGCAAAGCCCATACAAAATTTAGGAAAAGGAGAAAATTCAGATTTCAGCCACTGGTACCTCTCTAAAGGCAGACCTGGTGCCTCTATGCCCTGCCACCTGGAAAGCTTACCTCCTACTCTGCCAGACACCTTCTAGTTGAGAATATAACACTCATTCCAATCACTCTGCATTTAGAATCAAATTGCCCTGACAGCCCACATCTGGAACATTCATCATGCCTACATGACAACACAGGGGCCATAAAAGGAGGGGATGAAAGCATCCCCTGTGAGAGAGATTGGGGAAAAGAACCCCTCTGCTCCAAGCCCGCCCCCAAAAGCACTGATCATACTGGTAACTACATCCAAGGAACAAATGGGGAAATAACTGACAATTGCAGAGAATCTAGTGGAGCTATTACTGAACCAGCAGAGGAAGCAGCATGGAACTAACCTAGCTAACATGGCATGTGCTTCACTCCTAAACTTCTTCCCTCAGAGGGGCCTTCTCTGCAAATAGGACTGGTTTCCTCTCTCTCTCTCTCTCTCTCTCTCTCTCTCTCTCTCTCCCAAGCTAATTTTGGTCTTTCCCAACAGGATCCAGTAAGAAAATAGAAAGCTTTTGTGGCAGCAAAGGAAATAAGGAATACACAGAAGCAGGGAGTTAGGAGAATCTCTCCTGGTATTGATTTAGATAAGAAGTCTCCAGAATGCTGTGAGCAGCAGAGTCACCAGCAGAGCGATGGTCCCTGTTATGCTCGTCCCACTGCTGCTTTTGTTACTTTTGTTACACAGGTCCTCCTGGCAGCATTCGTACTGTAGAGTCTTCTCTCCTAAGTCATTTGAGAGGTAGTTGTAGTTGCAGTTTTCAAACTTCCAACACTGGTAGTACGTTCGTGTCTCGGCTTTGACGTAGAGACATGCATCAAAATTAACTGTACAGTTTTTGATGATAGTGCACGAACCAACTGGGTTGATACAGGTGTAGCACTGCAGGCTATAACCTGAATCATAGAGGACAGAAAGGATGATCAAGACCCCAAGCAGGGTGAACCCTCCTTTGCTTCCCATGGTCTACAGAATCTTATCGCGCACCCAGGATCCCGCTTGCAGCACCAACAAGATAAACTCCTTCAGTGAAAAGGCAAGGAAAGGTTATTCAGAGATTGTTTAAATTTTGTTGCTAAGATCAAGTATTATAAATACCCACCAATTCATTTCTCTTACCACTGTGTACAAAATGGGATAACCAAAAAATGAATAAATCTCTCCAATCAATTTAGTAGGCCTCTCCTTCAATATATACAGGCATACCTCATTTTATTGTGCTTTGCTTATTATGCTTCATTGATGTTGCCTTCTTTACTAATTGAAAGACACACCCTCCACCAGCAAAAAGATTACAGCTTGCTTTATTGCATTACTCATTTTGTTGTGGTGGTCTAGAACCAAACCTGCAGCATATCTGAGGTACGTATGCCTGTACATGGTAAACCTTCACAGACCCAGAGAACACCAGTTTCCACAAAAGAAGGTCACTATAAAACTTACACTAAAATTCAAGGCATATTTTAATTTGACATTTTAGGATTGTGATGGCTTTTCTGAAGCACTGACTTGGCTATAGCCTCAGTTATTTAATCAAACCCAGAATCCCTGCAATCAGCCTTATATAATTTCTTTCCCTTGCAGTACAGGTGGGACTGTGAATAGGATGGATTTCATTCCCAGGATTGTTGTGTCACATGAACAAAGGGATTTTGCTTGGTGTGATTAAGGTCCTCAATCAGTTGACTTTATAAAAAGAGATTGTCCTGGGAGAGGGCTGACCTAGTCAAGCGAGCCCTGAAAAGGATCTGTGCTCTTCCTGGCATAAGAAATCCAACATGTCACAGGGGTTCAATGAGAGGGTGGTGTTCCTTTGCTGGCTTGAAATGTGGAAGAGGCTGTATGACAAGGAATGGGACCACCTCTAGGATCTGAGCAAAGCCCAGAGCAGACATCCAGCATACAAACAGGGACCTCAGTCCTGCAGTCACCAGGAACTAAATTCTGCCACAATCATGTGAGCTTGGAACAGGACCCATATAAGAATACAGCCTGGACAATGCCTTTCTTATAAAACCCAGCCCCACCATGACCAGCATTGTGATCTACAAATCTGTGAGCTAATGGGAGCTGTTTTAAGCTGCTACATTTGTGGTTATTTGTTATACAGCACTAGAAAACTAATATAAGGATCTTGCAATGCCTTCATGTCAACATTTATACTAATAATAGAGGAATATTCAAATTGGCCAGGACACCATCACATAACACCCAATCAGGACAGGGGCAAGGCCACAGCAGAGACCTCTCAACACACCTGCACTGGGGGTCTGAAGGGCAGGGTGAGGAAGGGAGGGCAGATATGCAGTAGGGGAATCAGACCAGGAGGGGAAAGCAGATAGGCAGCTAGGGGGCACAGGCCAGGAGGGAGAGCAGATAGGCAGTTATGGAGATCAGGCCAGGAGGGGAGAGCAGTTAGGGGGATCAGGCTGGCAGGGGAGAACAGCTTGGGCCATCAGGCTGGCAGGGGAGCAGTTAGGGGCCAGTGGTTCCAGATTGTGAGAGGGATCCCAGATTGGAGAGGGTGCAGGCCAGGCTGAGGGAAAAATACAGAATCTTAAGCTTCCAAGTTATTATATTACTGATAATATAAATATAGACATTAATGACAGATTTTATAACTATTCTTTACATTTAGTATTTGATCGTGTACAAAGTTTTTAACAGAAACTATGCATCATATGATAAAAAGCATACTGGGTTGTGAAGACAGTTCTAGGTTAACATCCTAGCTATGACCCTGACTTTGAACAAGTACCCTAAATCTCTCTGCTGTTAAATGGTAAGACCTATATCAATCTTCCAGAGTTCCTGGGGTCATGGGACCCAATATAAAATATCTATCATGTGCTCAAATTTTATGTCATTTTACTCTTCTTCTTTATACTGTTATCACTACACTGAAATCAGGGATCCTGTTTTAATCACCATTAAATCCCAAGGGCCTAGTCACATAGTAAGCACACAATAATCTTTTTAAAGTAAGAGAGATAAACATATTTACATCTCAAATAATCTTGTGATGAAGATAGTATCCCCATTTTACACATAAAAACTAAGGGCCAGAAGGTTGATTTCTTACCGAAGTTTTATTAAATTACAAAATGGTGAAGTACAGAAAAAAGATTTCTAACTTTAAGTTCTGTTCCGCTTCCATTGTACAATAGACTACACAGGCACCAGAGAGATATGAAACTGTATCTCAATGAGAATATTTTCACATATTTAGTCCTTGTGCTCCCCAAAAGAGAACAAAGATTGGCCACCATTAATCCATATTCCACTTGGTAGAATTCTCTATTAAGCAATTTCTAGTTCTCATTTATGCCTCTATTTGCTAAAAAAGCACAACAGTAAAAATGGATTCCAATACCTAAATTCCCAGGATTCACATGATGGGTAAATTTTTCAAAGTAACTTTGTAAGAACCTGCTTCAGTTAACCGTTTTGGGCAGAGGAGGTTCTTTCTTTTCCCTTAAAAAATGGTGCAAAACTGTGACACCAGATACTGGCAAGGATGTGAGGGAACTACATCACTCATATGTTGCTGATGGGAATGTTCGATAGAAAAACCACTCTGGAATACAGTTTGGCATTTTCTTAAAAAACTACCGCTATAAATACATATGACCCAGTAGTTGTACTTCCATGCATTTATCCAGAGAAGTGAAGACTGTGGCCACATAAAAACCTGTACATGATTGTTTATAGAAATGTCATGAGAAATAGCCCTAAACAACTGAAAACAACCAAGACCTGCTATAGTAGGTGGGTGGTTCAACAAGGTGTGATATACCCATAGCACAGAATATTAGAGAGAGAGAGAGAGAGAGAGAGAGAGAGAGAGAGAGAGAGAGATTGCTAGGTGAAGCTATTGCATAAGTCGATCTCAAGAGCATTGTGTTGACTGAAGAAAAAAAATGCAGTCTCAAAAGAGTACATACTTTTATATAACATTTTGGAAATGACGAAAGTATTGATATGGAGAACAAATTGTGCTTGCCAGGTTAAGGAGAGTAAGGGAGCAGGGACTATAAAAGGGTTGCATGAGGCAGAGATTTTTATTAATGGGTTAGTTCTATATTCTGATTGTGGTGGTCATTACAAAATTTACACATGTGATAAAAAGAAAAAGAAATATATACACATTGTGCCATTGTGAACTGGGTGGTTTTGACATTTAACTTCTGTTACATAAAATGTAACCACTGGGTGAAGCTGGCTAAGAGTACAAAACACCTCTCTGCTCTATCTTTGAAATTTTCTGTGATTCTGTAACTATCTCAAAAAAGAAAAATGGGTGCACAGCCAAAGGCCTGAGACCTCTGGTACAATCGTCTACATTCTCTACAACAAAACACAACCTTTGAATTTTAATGGCCCCAACAGTAAGCATAGTTGTTATTTTCTCAGGGGACTTTGAAAACAAAGATGAAATGATCACACAGAAAATTACATGTAATACCTTAATCAATAAACTAAAAATAAATAAATAAATAAATAAAACAAATGTGAAAATGAGACTAAGCTGGGTTTAGGCACAATGGGTACATACAACAGGGGAACAGCCCAGGGCAGTGTGACCTGCTGAGCAAAGGACAACAAAGAAATTGGAACAGAGATGCCCAATTGGAACAGAGATGCCCAATTGGAACAGAGATTCCTAAAGTGCATGGGGAAAAGAGAAGAAACAAAAGACCTGATGTTTTCAGATGGTGATCTGATGGAAAGACTAACAAATCATTTGGGTAACTTTCCCTAATGTGCCATGATAAAGTATTAACTAAGGAGTTTGTTGGGAGTTTAGGATGCCTGCCCAGATCTCTCTCTGGGATGCTCTGCTAGGAGGACTGTCTACATAAGAGAAAACTCTAAGGGTGAAATAAAAGGCTTTGTACTCTTTCCTCCACACCATTCCCCAAAACCTAAAAGGCAAGGCCTGCAGCGTAGACCTACCAGCTCACGTGCCCAAGGAGCCAGTGGGAGCTCGGAGGCCCCTGCCTCTTAAAGGAAGCCTTGCCTGCATGCACTTTCCACACAGAAGTGAGAGATGCTGATGGGAGCTGAACTGAACTGGCTTAAATGACATTTCCTCACAGTTCTGGAGGTTGGGAGTCCCAGATCAGGCGCCAGCAAATTCGATTCTTGGTGGAGGCCCTTTTCAGGGCTTGCAGGTGGCAGACTTCTCATTGTGTCCTCACAGGGTGGAGAGAGGGAGCTGGAATGTCTCTTCCTCTTCTTAGAAGGGCATTAATCCCATCAGTGACCCCACCCTCTCCATTCATAGAAACCTATCACCTCCCAAAGGCCCCAGCTCCACATGGGCCTCAACGAATGAATTTTGAAGGACACCAACATTCAGTCCATAACAGCATCAGACCTCAAAGTTTTTTAATTAGGTCCTGTACTATACCCAGAGATTCCCATTTGTATCTAATCTAACTTTAAGAATTTTCCGGTTGTTGAATATTTAGGAAGATGCTTTAAATTTTTCTTATTAAAAATAAAAACAAAAAAATAGAAAATTACAAACTTTGTCTTTATTCCAGAGATTGGTATTCCTTTCCCATCCATCTTCATCCCATCTTCTGGCCTTTAAGTCTTGAGTTTACAATTCTCCTCTCAGTGACCTACACTCTACTCCAAAATCACCCTCCCCCATTGTGAGTTAATGAAATTTTCAATGGAGGAGAGATTTTTGAGCACAAAAATATTCTGAATTCTGCTCTTAGCCATTTCCTGTCCATGCTGCACCACACAGACACCCCTCTCATGACAACCCAGCTTCAACAACTCATTCAATTTCATAAAATAAATGTCCCAGGAAGACAACTGACATTTGCAAAGTACTTTGGTACAAAGGACTGATACACAAGGGATCTCATGATGCTTATTAGACTGGAGAATACATAAAAGCAGGAATCTCTTTCCATCCCCATGTAGAGATGGGGTAACTTGGACCCAGTGAAGTAACTTCTCAAGTTCAATAGAGGCAAATAGTTAAGTTGCAGAATCACATGTCCTGGTTCCTAATCCTAAGCAATGTCAAAATATTTCATCAGGATCATTACCCCATTCCTAATATGGTAATAGGCATTTCATGACAGGAAAGCCTAGAAGAATAAAAGGCAAATAGTTGATTCAACTGAATGGTCTGATCCCATCTAAAGCAGAGGTTCTCAAAGGCTTGTCTAATCCTGAGAGCAGTAATATGTCTAGTGGTTCTAAATAGAGCTTTCAAAATAGAAAGTCAGTATGCACCTGTATGTGGTTAGAGTAATCAGCTGGCATGGCAAGGACTAGAAAAGAAAGCAGATTGTTTACTTCAGCTAGCTTTACTGCTTTATGCAACTCACCAGCCAAGTCTATGAAGAAAAGCACAATCATGTTGCTATAACCAAGGCTGAATTCAAATTAATTCTATTGGATCCCTAGCTTTCCCACATCTTGGCCAACAAAAAGAACAAATACGAAAGCAGGAAACCTCATTATGACCTGATTTTGGATTTCGTGATTCTCCTTCTAAACTATCTTTCTAGCTGGAGCATGGCTGGGATTTGTCAGCCCTTGACCAAAGTGCCAGTAATAAAAAAAAAGCTACATCATTGAAAAGATTATGGAAAATTAATCACATGAAAGATAGTACTTTTGATAGCAGCAAACAGAAATGCAGATTAAATGATGCCTGTACCTCTTCACCAGCAGAACAGTTTTTAGACAAAAGTTGGGAACCTGACAATACACAAATAACAGAGCAAAGTAGTTTTACTATGAAAAGTAGAAGAGCATGTAAAACTCATGATCTTAAAGCTGCTAAGCATTACATAATCATCTACTAGTCATAAACTACTTTTGATTCAAAGGAGTCCCTAGCCCCATTGTGCCCAGTTTCTAATAGGATTAGGCTACTGCAGCACAAATAAAAGGGAAGATTTTAAAATTCTTACCAACATTATATTTCAGTTCTATGGTGGTTTTTCCTTCTTTAGTTAATTCTGATACTTCACAAGTGTAGTTTCCTGGGACAGCTTGGCTCTTGCCCATCATCAAAGAGGCATTGCCTCTTAGTAGTGCACCTGGTACGATGTATGCACTTGAAAATTCACTGGTGGGCTTGAATTTATTTGTATTTCCATCATAGTTGAAAATGTATTTGTCTCTGAATTTCCACTTTACAAACATTTCTTTAAGGCTCTTTGCCGCCGAATTAGTGACTAAGCACGGGATGAGAACAGTCTTATTGTCATTAGTGTATTTCACAGATTTGATTGTAGTAAATAATAGCTGAGCTTTAACTGGAAAAAAAAAGAAAATAGTTTCATTTCACTATAGAATTCTATAGAGTAAGGTCTTAGAGATGTTACAAATCCTTAAGATAAAGGAGTAATGCTTCAATTGTCCCCTTAACTAAGCAGTGCAGCTACAGAGAGAAGCAGACCAGGTGAAAAAGTGAAACAAATTATTAACATGCACAGATGGTCGATACCATTGTAACTATTCCTTATTCATTCTCAGTAATACAAAGGATACATTACCAAGAGCATTGGCAATAAATTCAGCAATGTGTGTTGTAAGATGCAGGTATAGTATTTGGCATCAGAAGCTTTAAAGTCATCATTGTTGCTTACTGATGTACTGTACGTAGAAAAATCATGTTCTTACCATGGAAAATTTTTGAACAGAAAATCAAACCAAATATTATATTCAGTCTCAACTTCTATATACTGACTCCAAACAGAACTTGCTAAACCCATATGAAGTTTATCTCTATCTTTAGGTTGCATTTCCAAGCAATGTGTTGAGCTATCTGGACTTTAATATAAAAAGTAAATCGGATGAATCACATCACATCTTTCCTCTTAGATGGAAAATCTTAGAATGCTAAGGAGAGAAAATATTGTCTGGTTATTTCCCATTGCAAAATACAGACAGCAATGGGAATTTGGTATGCAAATACTATAAAGAATTATACACAATTGCAAAGCATTTTGTCACTCCCATATTTCATTGAAAGTATAAAACAAAATTTTCAAATATATATTACAGGTATTTTTTCCTCCTAAACAGCATACCAATCAAAATAAAGCTTGGAAATAGTTGAAATCAAGAACAGATATTGCTACTAAGTAAGTATATCCTATTAAACATTTCTCAATAGGATAAACTACCAGTTGTCTTACAAAATGGGGGATGGAAAAGAGAGAAGAAAGTGGTTGTGATGTTGGAATTAGAAAAGAAGAAAAGTGTCAAAAGAAAAGTGTCAGTTTTGAAACTTAGCTAGTGTCCTTTCAGTGGGGATCTGGGCATTGTCTGACAGGTCCTTTTCGGAATATCTGCTTTTGAAGGGCCTGTCCTTTCACTGTATTTGTAGGTTGTAGAACTCTGATAATAATGCAAATTAATCCTGTTCATGGAGAGAGAAATAAATTTTGTTCTGCCATGGATTTCTGCCTTGTGGAAGAGAGGGTTGAACAACTATATTTTACTAGTAGCCCATTGCACTATATCGCATGCAGTAGGCCACTTGCCGCTTCTGCAGAAGCCAGCAGGACCTGCAGCGTGCTGCTAGGAGCCTCGCTGCTTCCACGGAAGCCATGCGGCTTCAGCTGGAGTCGGGAGGGAACTGTGCAGATTCCAAGGGAGGTGCCCCCCCCCCCACCTCCGTCTCCTCTCCCTGCCCGCACTTGGCTGTGACTAGGGCATTGCCGGGGTGACAAAGCAAGCACTCTGCCAGGACGCTCACGCTGCCTGCTCTCAGTGGCAGCCCCCCCAGGACTGGGGGACTCCGCCTAGGCTGAGAAGACTGGGTGCAGCCATCTTGTGGCTATGGGTGCTCCCATCTTTGTGATGAAGTGATAGTCAATTTGCATATTACCCTTTTATTAGATTGGATTTCCCTAAGGATGTTGACTAATTGCATATATTCACTAATTCATTTCAACATTACTGATTGCCTACAATGTTGTCTTTTCTCCCAATGTTGTTTAAAAGCCAAGATGGCCTCACCATGTCGCTAGCTTGCTTATTCGACAATTTCATAACTTATGCTTAGAGAATGGATTTCCTACAGAATACAGGAAGTTCTAATTGCACTACATTATTTGTTGTAATATACAAAAATCTTAAAGCTGAATCCATTTAAATAGAATTAGTGTTGTTAATTAAATTCAAGTAAAATTCACCTGGATAATCCATCACTTGAAAAACCCTTGCACAATAATTAAGCAACTTAACAAAGGAAGATAAACAACCCAATCAAAAAATGGGCAATGGACCTAAATAGATACTTTTCAAAAGAGGACATAAGGAAGGCCAAGAGATATGAAAACATGCTCAAAGTCACTAATCTGAGAGATGCAAATCAAAATGACAATGCCATACCATCTCACACCTGTCAGAATGGCTATCATCAACAAATCAACAAACGACAAGTGCTGGCCAGAATGAGGAGAAAAAGGAACCCTGTTGCACTGCTGGTGCAAACTGGTGTAACCACTGTGGAGAACAGTAATTTTATTGGAATTTAATTAACAGCACTAATTCTATTTAAATGGCTTCAGCTTTAAGATTTTTGTATATTACAACAAATAATGTAATGCAATTAGAACTTCCTGTATTCTGTAGGAAATCCATTCTCTAAGCATAAGTTATGAAATTGTCGAATAAGCAAGCTAGCGACATGGTGAGGCCATCTTGGCTTTTAAACAACATTGGGAGAAAAGACAACATTTTCTCAACAGAACTGTTGAGAAAACTCAACAGTAATGAGTTTTCTCAAAAAAATAAAATGGAACTCCCATTTGACCCAGTGATCCCACTTCTAGGAATATATCCCAAGAACTAGAAACAATAATTACAAAAGGTATATGCACCGCTAAGTTCATAGCAGCACAATTTACCATAGCTAAGATTTGGAAACAGCCTAAGTACTCATCAACAGATGAGTGGACTAAAAAACTGTGGTATATCTATACAATGGAATACTATGCTGCGGTAAAAAATAAGAAATTCGTACCATTTGCAACAGCATAGATGGAATTGGAGAGCATTATGTTAAGTGAAAAAGTCAGAGAAAAATAAATATCACATGATCTCACTCATTTGGGGAATGTAATGAACAACATAAACTGATGAACAAAAACAAATCTACAGACAGAGAAGCATTGATCAGACCATCATACCTCAGAAGAAAAGTAGCAGAGGGTGAGGGTAAGGGGGAGAGATCAACCCCACTCCATCTTTTCAGCCTATATTGTAAGTGTATTAGCATGGAATACAAACTAGGTCCTTCGAGGCCCTATTCACCTACACCTCCTGTCCTTCCTTGTTTCCAAACTAAGGTCCAATTATAATGACCTTCTTGAAATCCCATGAATATGCCCATGTATTCTCATGTCCATGCCTTTGCACATGTTCCCCCAGCCTAGAGGCCTGACCTTCTCTGGGTGTATAGGTCAGAACAAATATTTTGGAGTCAGACATTGGCTCAAGCCTTAGCCCCTTCTAGAGATATAACCTTAGGCAAATTATTTAACCTCTGAACCTCAGCTTCCTCATCTATATAATGAGAAGTGATAGTATATACCTCCTGGAGATTTTGTTAAGATTTAATGAGATAAGGAACACAAAGTTCTTATATCTCAATGTCTTTCAAATACTTAGCAAATGTTCAATAAGTGGCAGCTAGAGGTGACTAACTTTGGATCTTCCTTCTAAAGCACAGTTCAGATGTTTAATCCTGTTCCCCTTCCGTACCACTATGGAACTATATTCATCCTCTCCTTATGAATCCCTCTCAAGTGCTGTCACTACCCTTATTACTAAATGTTGTAATTAATACCTGATTTAATTGGTCTCCTCATTAGGAGAAAGGATAGAAAAGCAAGGACAATATCTTCATTTGGTAGCCTATGGATTAAACCCAGGATCCAGCAAGTATGCCTCATTACATTCCTTATGAATATAAAAAAAGTTAAAATATGAATCCCAAGAAAGGAATACCCAAAAAATTGGTATCAGAGAGGATTCATTCTTCTTCCATATTTCAAGAGAACCCTTTACTTCTTACTTCCATAGACCTGATTATTTAATCATGAAGCTATATATTTCAATGCAAAATTTCAACTAAGTCAGTTGCAGGCGAGATGGAAAAGTTTCTTAATTTGGCAGGAAGAGCCAAAGTTAGTCAACTCTAGCTGCCATTTATTGAACATTTTCTAAATATGTGAAAGCTTCAGAGACTATAGTTGATAATTGAAATCATGAGTATAAACATGATTGCCCAGAGTGTCCTTTCAAAGCAACAGAGGAGTTATCAATGAATTGAATGTTGGAGAATACCAATGATTATAGAGCAAATAGTTAAAAAGGAACAAACTAAGAAAGTGAGAAGTAGGTGACTCAGCAAAGACCTCCACTATAGACATCCAGAAAGTTTCTTGAGCCCTAACCTGTTTGGCTCAGTGGATAGAGCATCAGCCTGCAGACTGAAGGGTCCCAGGTTCAATTCCAGTCAAGGGCATGTACCTTTGTAGTGGGCACATCCCCAGTATGTGCAGGAGACAGCTGATGGATGTTTCTCTCTCATCAATGTTTCTAACTCTCTGTCCCTCTCCCTTCCTCTCTGTAAAAAATCAATAAAACATTTAAAAAATCCAAAAAACAGAAAGTTTCTTGATATGAACAACCTCAGATGTCAAAGTGCAATAAGTACAAATAGCCTCTAGATTAAAAATTACATCACTGGGTACTGTATCTGGAAAATGTCAATAGACTAGTGGGATGAGAAGTTTTACTGCATTGGGAAGAAAATTGGAGGGGAGAAAGAGGCAATTATTCTTTCGTTAAATTTGACAGTGGAAGAGAACAGAGAGAGAAGGTGATATTGGAAGGATTGTGGAGACAGGAACAAGGTAAAATTTCTTTCTTTCTTTCTTTCTTTCTTTCTTTCTTTCTTTCTTTCTTTCTTTCTTTCTTTCTTATTATTTTGTTGTTTTTAATATGGGGTAAAACTTAAGCATGTCTGCAAGCTATGGTGAAAAAACCAATGGAGAAGGGGATATCTAAGATACAAAACTGAAAAATTAAATTGATTAAGTAGGTATCCAAGGTGGTGGAAGTGAAAGAGGTATAGACAGGTGATCTTTCCCTTAAGTAGGTGAATAGGTATACTTCTGAAATAGGGTGAGAAGGGAGAAAGTGATGAAGGTTACCTAAGATGAAATAGGGAAATTGGGAGAGTCTACACCACACATCAATACTATTTTTATAGCACAGTAGGATGGTAATTATCCACTTGGAATGGATGTTCAGAATGGGGTAAGAAATCCCAGCAGTCACTAAGGTAAATGAAGCAATGCTCATGAGTAAAGATACCTGCTAGAAATGAATTTGTTTTGCCATAGACCTTGAGCCTGGAAAGAAAGACTGGAGCTTCAAAAAGAATGGGGTTAGAATTAGGGTCATAAAAGAGGATTTAGTCATATCCCTCCTCAATAGAGATCAAACAAGGACTGGGGTAAAGTGGGGGTGTCCACAATGCCTTTAGTTCTGACTCAAAGTAATTGCCTCTAGATTGTAAAGTGGCCTTATAGGAACTGAAGTGATTGAGCTAGAATTATAGAGGGAAGGGCAGCTACATCTAGAATTAAGGCCTTATCAAATATCTAAAACATATTTAGTACCACTGAAGAATAAAAAATAACAAAATCCCTGCTACCTAGTAACTGCACTTTATGTTATTAAGAGTCATGGAGCCTAAAATTTGTCTCTATGTCCAGGAAGGCCTTGCAAAGTACTTGGAGCATAGCAAGGGGGCACATAGTTAGCTTAATAGAGGAAAAAAAAAGTTTTTTGATTGACCTATCATTTGCCCTATTTCCTGCCTTGTCTTTTAACCCATGAGTGTGACACACATTGAAATATCCTATATAATAAAGAGGTAATATGCAAATTGACCATCACTCCAACACACAAGATGGCCGCCCCATGTGGACACAAGAAGGCTGGCAAAAGATGGCCGGCAGGTGAGGGCAGTTGTAGGCGATAAGGCCAGCAGGGGAGGGCAGTTGGGAGGGACCAGGCCTGCAAGGGAGGGCAGTGAGGGGCGACCAGGCATGCAGGACAGAGCAGTTAAGGGTGACAGGGCCAGCAGGGGATGGCAGTTGGGAGGGACAAGGCCTGCAGAACAGGGCAGTTGGGGGTGACCAGGACCTCAAGGGAGGGCAGTTAGGGGTGACCGGGCCAGCAGGGGAGGGAAGTTGGGAGGGATAAGGCCTGCAGGGGAGGGCAGTTAGGGACAATCAGGCTGGCAGGGGAGGGCAGTTAGGGGCAACCAGGCTGGCAGGGGAAGGCAGTTAGGGATAGTTGGGCCAGCAGGAGAGGGCAGCTAGGGGTGACCAGGTCTGCAGGGAAGGCAGTTGTGGGGGGACCAGGCCTGCAGGGGAGGGCAGTTGGGGGTGACCAGGCAGGCAGGGGAGGGCAGTTAGAAGCAATTGGGTCAGCAGGGGAGAAGTTAGGGGGTGGTCAGGATGGCAGGCAGAAGAAGTGGTTAGGGACTACCAGGCAGGAAGGCAGGCAAGCGGGTGGGAGCCAGCAATCCTGAATTGTGAGAGGGATGTCTGACTACCTGTTTAGGCCTGATTCCCCTGGGATTGGGCCTAAACAGGCAGATGGGATCAGTCCTAAATGGGTAGTTGGACATTTCTTGAGGGGTCCCAGATTGGAGAGGGTGCAGGCTGGGCTGAGGGACACTCACTTCCCTCCTGTGCACAAATTTTATGTACCGGGCCTCTAGTGCATAAATATTCTCAATCCCTGGGTTGACCAGATATGGAGTCATATACAACTGCTCCAAGGGAATGGAAGGAAGTAGAGGAGGGTGTCTCTACTAATTCCTGTTTCATCTCCACATAACCACACAAAGGATAAATCCTGGTTCTACTGTTTCAGTCTAGGTCTGTCAGAATCAAATTTCCTGGGTGCTCTGTACTTTTTAGTATTACAATGTTTAGTATCACAAGGACTTCAGCAAAATTGTCTCTATACTATTATTCATTTCCTTTTATCATAGAAAAATATCTGTGCAAGTAAAATTAGCTTCATGATCGCCTGCCTGAGTTCATTGTATTAGATACAAGATATAAAAATATAGAATTTTAAAATCTTGTATAAAAAGTTATGACAGCACAACCTAAAAGTTGATAAAACAGCTTTATAAAAATTGTGTCACAAAAATAACATTAATGTATTAAAGACAATGCCTATAGTAGCCACAATTGAATCAACATTAAGGAATACCAACAGTTTTAATTATATGAGTGATAATTTTGGATACAAAATATTTATCAATTTTGGGAAAAACACCTATTTTGCATCTTTAGAACCTAGCCTTTCAAATCTCCATTAACAACTCTGTGGCAAAGATAAAACATCTCCCCAAATACAGATGACAGCATGAGCAAATGTCCTAATAGTAGGCATCTATATATATAAAACCCTAATATGCAAATATTCTGAACTGAGGAACAACTGAACAATTGGTCGCTATGACGTGTGCTGACCACCAGGGGGTGCACACACAACATGGTGAGCATCAGCAGTGGTGGGATGGTGGAGCAGGTGAGTTGGAGTGCCAGACCAATGCAAGGCACTGGTCGCTGTCATCGGGGCAAGCCTCTAGTGGTTACTGAAAATTCTTTTCTCCTGTGCACTGCGATCCTGCTAGGCGATCACACCTGCTGCCAGTGCCCCAGTCACACCCTCAGCTGGCAAAGAAGCCACCACTCATACCTGTTGCCGTCACCCGGCACTGGTACCAATTGCTCAGCACTTTCAGCAGATACAAGCAGTGTCCGCCGGCCCCGATCACCCCTGAGGACTTCTCCATCTCCTGCTCATGAGGTGCAAAGAGTGCAGCAACCTCTGCTCACATCCGCTGACAATGCAGACCCCCGGCCCTACTCCCACCTGCTGCTGGTGCTGGCCCGAATAGTGCTGTGCCATCAGCAGGTGCAAGTAGGTCCTGCGAATTCAGCACATGGGAGCAGCTGCAGAAGGAACTAGGCTGCCAGCAGAGTGGGTACCAGGGCCCACAGCGGGAGCGGCCAGGTGGGGGGGCAGACGATGGTGTGAGACTCGCCCCTGTGCCCACCGCAGCCTCATGGCCCAAGTTCCTTTCAAGGTGCACAAATTTGTGTACTGGGCCCCTAGTTTAGGATAATGCTTTAACACACTGCCTCTAAAGTACTGAGGCAGAGCCATAAATAAAGACTTTTACATAGGCAGTTACTGCCTCAAAATAGACATGTGTTTAAAAGTAACATATTTTTAGGAGAAAACATCTTATTTAAAACAAGCAAAATTATTATTATACTTAGAAAATAAACTTGTTTTTTAATCATGTGTACCCTTGATTTTAAAAACTCACTTTGAAAAATCATACAACTACTGACAGTTCATATACTGTCATTATTTGAGGAAGGTTTTATTTACCAGTTTTTGAATACCACTAAAAATGTTGATGTGCTTTTAATCAAAGTATAATCAGATATATGGGGCATAGGAGAGGGAAGGAACATAATAATTCAGTCTGCATCTTGTAAACCAATACAGGAGGTTACAGTTTGGCTGTAATTAGATGGAATGGGCATTTTAGATAACTTATTTTACTACTAAGGTCAACTGAAACTGTAGTGGCTATTAGTAAATGGCATTTGATTACCAGTCATTTGTATATGAATCTGAAAGTGTTGTGCAGTAAATTAAATGAGTGGCTGGGGCAGGGCCTGCCCTGGGGTCCCGAACAAGGGTTAGACCAACTTTGCCTTCAGACCTCCTCTCCATGGCCGGTCCAGCAGAATGACAGTTGGCAGGTTTGGAGCCAGCCTGTATTGGGCCCAAGCTCAGAGGAAAAGGACATGACCTCATACCAATAGACCTTACTAGAACTCTGAACTAATCCTATCCAATAAAAAAGTAATATGCAAATTGACCATCACTCCAACATAAAAGATAGCTGCCCCCATGTGGTCAAAGATGATTGCCCCCATGTGGACACAAGATGGTCACCACAAGATGGCCAGCAGGGGAGGGCAGTTGTGGGCAATAAGGCCAGCAGGGGAGGGCAGTTGGGGGAACCAGGCTGGTATACAGGGGAGAAATGGGCAGCTGCAGCGCATCCTGGGATCACCCCCAGGACCTGTCTCCAAGGCCCCCTTTTCTCTGACTTCCCAGTGAGCTACAACAGCCCTGCCATTGGCTTCTCTCACCATTTTGTCTCCCACACTCTGTTGACTGACTGGTGCCTCATTTGAAATGTATTTTCAATAAACCCCATTTTGCTTTACTTTTATTTTCTGTTGATCTTAAACTCTTTTGTGCATTGACAGAAAGAACCAAGATCCCAGGCAGTAACCCCAACTGCCTGTGCACTGCAGATTTTAACAAAAGTAAAATCAAAATCTGAGTACAAATGACCATAAAAGACCATGGACTGTCTTCCTCATTCTAGAGTAAACTCAGTCTCTCAAATACCTTGCTTTATAACTTCTTGTGTTCTAAGGCTATTAGGATCTCTTCACATGTGGCATTTTATAACTAAACTAGAGGCCTGGTCAACAAAATTTGTGCATGGAAGTGTGGGGGTCCCTCAGGCTGGCCTGCACCCTCTCACAATCCAGGATCCCTCTCACAATCCGGGACCACTGGATCCTAACCACTCGCCTGCCTTCCTGCTTGCACCAACCACTCACCTGAGTGCCTCATTGCCCCTAACCACCTCTGCCTGCCTGCCTGATCACCCCTAACCACCTCTGCCTGCCTGCCTGATCAACCCTAACCACTCTGCCTACCTGATCACCTCTAACCACTCGTCTGCCTGCCTGATCACCCCTAAATGCTTGCTTGCTTGCCTGATCACCCCTAACTGCCTCTGCCTGCCTGCCTGCCTGATCACCCCTAACTGCTCACTGGTGGCTGGCTGGCCAGTGCCAGGGGCCGTGGTTGTTCTGGTTGTTCCACCATTTCAGTAGCTGGGCTTTTATTATATTGGATATTAAACACACAGAAATTCATTGGTTTTTATACAACAACTAGAGGCCTGGTGCATGAAAATTTATGCACTGGAGGGGGTCCCTCAGCCCAGCCTGCCCCCTCTCACAGTATGGGATCCCTCAGGGGCAGGAGGCTACCCGGCGATCAGGAGAAGGCGACGCCCCCTCATGCCTCTGCTACTGCCACTGCTGGCAATGCAAGCCTCGGCTGGCCCTGGTTACCTGAGACTCGGGTGGCCCTGGGAGGCTGGGCAGCTGCCATCCAAGGCTTGCCTGCAGCTCAAGCTGGGCCTGGGTGCCTGGGGGGTGAGGGGACTGGAGGGTTCTGGAGGCAGGCATGAAGCGCAGCCAGCTTGCCCTCAGGTGGGCCTGGCTTTGCCACCTGCCTGCCACCCTAGTGGGGCTCAGGGGGACTGGGTGTCGCCATTTTGTGGCTGTGGGTGCTGCCATATTTCAGGGCATGGCAGTCAATTAGCATAGTACCTCCTTACGGGCTGTGGGCACTGCCATCTTTATGGCGTGGCAGTCAATTAGCATATTCCCTCCTTATTGGCTGTGGGTGCCACCATCTTTGCAACAGTATGAGGGTCAATTTGCATATTCCCTCTTTATTAGATAGGATTAACATAGCTCAACTGCATAAGGCATCTATATACTGTTTTGCTTTCATAGGTTATTAACTATAGCAACATAAATTCTGAATTCTATGATTCTATAGTGACTTTGGCACATTAATATTTTATGTAAATGAGTGCTTATTATACATGATCTTAACTATGACTAACAGAAATCCTATCCCCAAAAGCACCATTCTAGCAGTTCTTTCTAATATAATTGAAAACAGGACCCTTGTTTTTAAAACAATATATATAATTCTCATTTTTACATATGTCTCATTTTTCTCCAATTGACCATCCCCCTGCCATTGCCACTACTGATGGTAAGCTCCCACAACCCCAGTGCCTGTGTGTCCATTGGTTATGCTAATATGCATGCATACATGTCCTTGGTTTGTTCTCTAACCCCTCACCCACTCCCATGCCATTTGTCTCTGGATCTATTCTTGTTCATCAAATTATGTTGATCATTATATCCCACATATGAGTGAGATGATGTGATATTTATCTTTCTGTGACTAGCTTATATCACTTAGCATAATGCTCTCCAGTTCCATCCATGCTGTTGTTAATTGTAAAAGTTCCTGCTTTTTTATAGCAGCATAGTATTCCACTATGTAGATGTACCATGGTTTTTTAATCCACGCATCTGCTGATTGGCACTTAGGTTGTTTCCAAATCTTAGCTATTGTAAATTGTGCTATTATGAACATAGGGGTGCATATATCCTTTCTGATTTGTGTTTCTGGTTTCTTGGGATAGAGTCCTAGAAGTGGGATTACTGGGTCAAATGGGAATTCTATTTTTAAGTTTTTGAGGAAATTCCATACTGTTCTCCACAGTGGCTGCACCAGTCTGCATTCCCACCAGCAGTGCACGAGGGTTCTTTTATCTCCACATCCTCACCATCAATTGTTCTTTGTTGATTTGTTGATGATAGCTATTCTGACAGATGTGAAATGGTATCTCATTGTTATTTTGATTTGCATCTCTCTGGTGATTAGTGACTTTGAGCATGTTAGTAGTTAGCATAATAAATGCGAGAAGTTCCTCAGAAGGTTGATGGACATCTTCAGCAGGACTGAAGAGCTGCATATTATTCCCACTGCCAAACAGACAGCTGAGGACAATTCCCCTAACCTGATAATCCTTTATTGTTTATCAAACCTTACCTTTGATACGTATATCTGCTTTGTTAAAGGGAAAAATGTGTGAATAAAAAGCCATGGGTCCGGCCATTCTGAGAGCCCATTCCGCTAGAGAAGGGTTCCCCCAGTGCCTTCCAAATTTATACTTCTTATCTAGTCTCTCCATTTATGCACAGCCCTTCTCTTGATTCCTGAAGCCTTGCTGGAAAAGACTGTGGCAATTTTCATATGTCTCTGGGCCTTCGGTTTGTCCTTTTTCAAAAAATGTCTATTTAAGTCCTTTGTCCATTTATTTTATTGGATTGTTTATCTTCCTTTTGTTAAGTTATATGAGTTCTCAAGTTATATGAGTTCTCTGTAAATTTTGGAGAGTAAAACCTTATCTGAAATAGCATTGGCAAATATGTTCTGCAATGCAGTGGGCTTTCTTGTTGTTTTGTTGATGGTTTCTTTTGCTGTGCAGAAGATATAGTCCCATTTGTTTAATTTCTCCTTAGTCTCCATTGTCCTAGGAACTGTATTGATGTAGTCCCATTTGTTTAATTTCTCCTTAGTCTCCATTGTCCTAGGAACTGTATTGGTAAAGATATTGATATGTCATATGTCTTATATTTTGCTGCCTATGGAGTCTTGTAGGATTTTTATGGTTCCCCATATTACATTTAAGTCCTTTAGCCATTTTGAGTTTGGTTTTGTTTATGGTATAAGTTGGTGATCTAGTTTAATTTTTCTGTATGTATTTGACCAAATTACCCAGCACCATTTATTGAAGACACTGTCTTGACTCCATTGTATGCTTTTGCCTCCTTTGTTAAATATTAAGCATAATGTATGGGGTCAATTTCTGGGTTCTCTGTTCTGTTCCGTTGGACTGTATGTCTGTTCTTGTGCCAGTACCAGGCAGTTTTGAGAAACGTGGCTTGGTAATACAGTTTGATATCTGATATTGTGATCCCTCCAACTTTGTTCTTCTTTCTCAGGATTGCTGCAGGTATTCAAAGTCTTTTTTTATTCCAGATAAATTTTTGAAGAGTTTATTCTAGGTCTTAGAAATATACTATTGGTATTTTCATGGGATTGCATTGAATCTATAGATTGCTTTGGGTAGTATGGACAGTTTTATGATGTTGATTCTACCAATGCATGAACACGATATGTCCTTCCATTTGTTAATATCTTCCTCTACCTCTTTTTTCAATGCCCTGTAGTTTTTCAAGTACAGTCTTTTACCTCCTTAGTTAAGTTTATTCCTAGGTATCTCAGTGTTTTTTGTGCAGTGGTAAATAGGATTTTTTTTTTAGTTTCTTCTTTGTGAGTTCATTATTGGAGTATAAAAAGGCCATAGATTTCTGGGTGTTAAATTCGTATCCTGTTACATTGCCAAATTCATTTATTAAGTCTAGAAGGGGTTTTTTTTTTGTTTTGTTTTTTGTTTTTGTTGTTGTTGTTGTTGTTGTTGTTTATTCTTTGGGACTTTGTATGTACAGTATCATGTCATCTGTGAATAAGGATAGTTTTACTTCTTCTTTTCCAATTTGGATGCCTTTCATTTCTTCTTCTTTTCTGTTTGCTATGGCTAGCAATTCCAGTACTTTATTGAACAGGAGTGGTGAACATGGGCATCCCTGTCTTGTTCCTGTTCTTAAAGGAAATAGATTTAGTTTTTGCTCATTGACTATGATGTTGGCTGTAGGTTTGTCATATAAGGCTTTTATTATGTTGAGGAATGATCCCTCTATTCCATATTTGGCTAAGAATTTTTATCAAGAAAGTGTGTTGGGTTTTGTCAAATGATTTTTCTGCATCAATTGATATGGTTGTGATTTTTGTCTCTCAATTTGTTTATGTGATGTATCACATTTAGTGATTTGTGGATATTGTATCATCCTTGCATCCCCAGAATAAATTTCACTTGGGTCATGGTGTATAATCTTTCTAATGTAATGCTGAATCTGATTTCCTAGATTTTTTTTGAGGATTTTAGCATCCAGATTCATCAAGGATATTGGCCTATAGTTCTTATTTATTTATTTATTTTTTGTGGTGTCTTTATCTGGTTTTGGAATTAGGGTAATTCTGGCTTCATAGAAAGAGCTTAGAAGTGTGCCTTCCTCTTGAGTTTTTTTGAATAGTCTGAGGAGGATAGGTTTTAGTTCTTCTTTGAATGCCTTCTGGACCAGGGCTTTTGTTTGCTGGAAGATTATTGCTCATGGTTTCAATTTCTTCAGTAGTTATCGGCCTATTCAAGTTTTTTTATTCTTCTTGGTTGAGTTTTTTGAGCTTGTATTTTTCTAGTAATATGTCCATTTCATCTAGGTTGTCTATTTTGTTGGAATAGAGTTGTTCATAGTATTTTTTAATAATCGTTTGTATTTCTGTGGGATTGGTTGTTACTTCACCTCTTTCATTTCTGATTTTGTTTATTTGGGTCCTCTCTCTTTGCTTCTTGGTGAGCCTGGCTAGAAGTTCATTAGTCTTGTTTATCCTTTCAAAGAACCAGCTCTTGGTTTTGTTGATCCTTTTTATTGTTTTATTGGTCTCTATAGCATTTATTTCTGCTCTGATCCTTATTATTTCTTTCTTTCTGCTTACACTGGACTTTTCTTGTTGCTCTCTTTCTAATTCTAAGTTGTAGGGTTAATTAATTTATTACCATTTTTTTTCTTGTTTTTTGAGGTAGGTCTGTAGAGCTATGAACTTCCCTCTCAAGAATGCTTTCAATGTACCCCGTAGATTTTGGATTGTTGTGTTTCATTGTCATTTGTTACCAGGATGCTTTTTAGTTTTTCTTTGATCTCTTTGGTAAACCAATCATTGTTTAATAGCATGCTATTTAGCCTCCAAGTGTTTCATTTTTTTTTTCATTGTGTATATTGTAGTTGACTGCTAATTTTATGCCATTGTGATCTGAGAAGATGCTTTATATGATTTCTATCTTCTTGAATTTGAGGAGACTTTGCCTGTGTCCTAATATATGCTCTATCTTTGAAAATGACCCATGTGCACTTAAGAAGAATGTATATTCTGTGGCTTTGGGGTGAAATGTTCTGAAGATGTCAATTAATTCCATCTGATCTAGTGAGTCATTTAGAATTGATTTTTCTTTACTGATGTTTTGTTTAGAGGACTTATCCAGTGGTGTTAGTGGGGTATTAAAATCCCTTGCTATGACTGTATTTCTGTCAATCTCTCCCTTGATATGGTCCAGAATTTTCTTTTTTTTTATGTATTTGGGTTCCCCTGTATTGGGTGCATATATGTTTACCAGAGTTATATTTTTTTCTTGAATTGCTTCCTTTAGTATTATGAAGTGGCCTTCCTTATCTCTTGTTATGGCATTCACTTTGAGATCTAATTTGTCATATATAAGTATTGCTACCCCAGCTTTTTTTTTTTCAATTCCATTTGCCTGAATTTTTTTTTTCCATCCCATCACTATCAGTTTTTATGAGTTCTTTTTTTCTGAGATGTGTCTCCTGCAGACAGCAGACATATGGGCCATGTTTTCTTGTCCATTCAGCTACCCTATGTCTTTTGATTGGGGCATTTAATCCATTTACACTTAAAGTTATTATTGATAGGTACTCTTGTTTATCACCATTTTTATTCTTTATGCCTGTGTTCCTTGTTTCCTTCCTATTTCTTCTTTTTACAGAAGTCCCTTTATCATTTCTTGCATTGCTGGTTTGGTGGTCATAAAGTCCCTTAGTCCTTTTTTTGTCTGTGAAGCTCCTGATTTCACCTTCAATTTTGATTGATAGCCTTACTGGATATAGTATTATTGGATTCAGATCCTTGCTCTGCATGACTTTGTATATTTCATGCCATTCCCTTCTGGCCTGATGTGTTTCTGTTGAGAATCTGATTGGAGATCCCTTATAGGTAACTTTCTCTCTCTCTCTGGCAGCCTTTAAGATTCTTACTTTGTTGTTGGTGTTTGCCAATTTAATTATAATATGTCTTGTTCTCTGTATTTTTGGGTCCATCTTGTTTGGGACTCTGTGAGCTTCTTGGAATTGTGTGAGTTTTTTTCTTCCCAGTAGCAGGTAAGATTTCTGTCATTATTTCTTCAAACAGGTTTTCTATTCCTTGCTCAGTTTCCTCTCCTTCCAGCACCCCTATTATGTGGATGTTGTTTTGTTTTGTATTGTCCCAAAGCTCCCTTATGCTCTCCTCCTGTTTCTTAAGCATTTTTTTTTCCAGTTGCTGCTCTGCTTAGGTATTTTTTCCCACCTTGTCTCCTAAATAACTGATGCAGTCCTAAGCTTCTTCTAGTCTACTGTTGATGTTTTCTATTGAGTTCTTTATTGCAGTTATATCATTCTTCATTTCTTCTTGATTCTTCATTTCCTCTTGGTTCTTACATATGTTGTTGAATTGTCTTCCATTTTTTTCAGAATCCTTATGATCATTACTCAGAATTCTTTCTGTGACAAACTTACTTCCTTTTCCAGTGATTCCTCCATTTCTGTCCTATGGGGGCTGTTTCTTTGTCTCCCCATTTTCACTCCTCTCATGATGTCTGGTTATGTGGCTCACACTCTACCGCATTGACTTAAAGGTACAATATACAACTGTACAAGACACAACACAGAGGGCACAAAACACAAATGCATTCATGACACCAATAACCCCAAATAAAGGTGACCACCAGAAAAAAGATAATTATGGGAGATAAAAGAGTGCTAAAATGATATTGAGAAAAGAAAAAAAGGTAAGAGAGAAAAAAGAAGAAAAAATATATGTATATGGTGAGAAAACTAAAAAAACAACAACAACTAATCCCAAAAATGCAAACAACAAACACCAAGAAAAGAAGGAGGGAAGCTGAATCTGAAGATACAGAGCTCATTTCCAGAAGGTATGGTCAAGGAATTGAATGAATGGGGAAATGGACAATATTCAGTATAGAGGAGGTAGAAAGAGAATAAGTGTATAAGAAGAAAACTAAAGAACAAAATTTTTTTAAATATATATATTTTTATTTTTTTACAGAGAGGAAGGGAGAGGGACAGAGAGTTAGAAACATTGATGAGAGAGAAACATCGATCAGCTGCCTCCTGAACATCTCCTACTGGAGATGTGCCCACAACCAAGGTACATGCCCTTGACTAGAATCAAACCTAGGACCTATCCACTGAGCCAAACTAGTTAGGGCAAGAACAAAATATTTAAAAAATAAAACAAAAAATACTTGAAAATATATATTAAAATGTATCCTATATAATAAAGAGGCAATATGCAAATTGACCATCACTCCAACACACAAGATGGCCACCCCCATGTGGTCAATGTGGACACAAGATGGCTAGCAGGGGAGGGCAGTTGTGGGCTATCAGGCCAGTAGGGGAGGGTAGTTGGGAGGGACCATGCCTGCAAGAGAAGGCAGTTGGGGGTGATCAGGCCTGCAGGGGAGGGCAGTTAGGGGTGACCGGGCCAGCAGAGGAAGGCAGTTGGGGGTGACCAGGCCTGCAGGGGAGGACAGTTGGAGGGAACCAGGGCTCCAGGGCCAGTTGGGGATGACCAGTCCTACAGGGGAGGACAGTTGGGGGGGGGGAATCAGGCCTGCAGGGGAGGACAGTGGGGGGTGACCAGGCCAGCAACGGAGTGGTTAGGGGTGATCAGTTTGGCAGGCAGAAGCAGTTTGGGGCAATCAAGCAGGCAGGCAGGAGAGCAGTTGGGAGCCAGCAGTCCTGGATTATGAGAGGGATCCCAGATTGGAGAGGATACAGGCTGGGCTGAGGGACACTCCCTCCCTCATGCACGAATTTTGTGCACTGGGCCTCTGATATATATATATATACTGAGTTGCCAGATTATTATGCATTCAGAGATCATAATAATCTGGCCACTCAGTGATATATATATATATATATATATATATATATATATATATATATTTTTTTTTTTTCTTTCTTTCTTTAATATATCTATCTATATATTCATCTATTTTTGTGAAAGGAGAATAGAGAGCAGGTAGGCCTGAGTTTGTGATTGAAACTTATTAAGCTATTAGTAGAAGATGAGAACAAGGGAGGAGAGGAAAAACAGAAGCATAAAAAAATAAGAAAACAAAAACAACAAATAATCAAACAAACATGAACAACAAAAACAACAAGAAAGAAAGAAAAAAGAAGGAAAAAGAAAAACATTTGGCTAGTGAAGAAATAGAAAAGAGAAGTTTGCATGGACTTGGAGCAGGGGAGAGGAAATTAGATCTATGAATAAGATCAATTTTTAACAGGGAGGAAAAAGAAAGGATTGAGAAAAACTAAAGCAGGAACAGGGTAAGAGTAAAGAATGAAAAAGGTGAAAGTTAGGAAGAAAGTGTTGGCATAAAGAAAAAATTGAGTTAGAGTAAAATAATGATAAAAAAAAGAAAAAGAAAAAATAGAATGTAGAACACTAGACCAAAAATTAAACAAGTAAAAATAACATAAAATAAAACTTTAAAAATGGCAAAATAATAGCAATAATAATTTTAAAATAATAAAAAGTAAAATAAAGTGAGGAAAAAATTTTTAGTTTCTTAAGTAAAAATAAAAAATTAAAAAGTATTAAAGTTCGTTAACTTCAGCAGAGCTTCAATGACCCATGGGGGCTGTTTTAAGACCCCCCTTTACTGTTCTGCCTGGCACATTTGTTTCCTGTATGGTAGTCAGCACAGTGTTGAAGTTCCCAGCGATCCATTGCTCCTCTGTGTCATAAACCACAACCTTGGTTTCAAGCAGGTGGGATCACTAGGCTCACTTTCTTTCTCTGCCTGCCTTCACTTGTATTTACACAAGCTTTTATTTGACACAGTCCCTAGCTTGCATTGTTTCTGTATTAGTTTCTGAGACCAAATGGCCCCTCTCCCAGGACTAACTCTTTTTCTTAAAGTCAACTGATTGAGGACCTTAATCACACCAAGGAAAATCCCTTTGGTCATGTGACATAACAATCCTGGGAATGAAATCCATCCTATTCACAGTCCCACCTGTACTGCAAGGGAAAGAAATTATAAAGGGCTGATTGCAGGGATTCTGGGTTTGATTAAATAACTGAGGCTATAGCCAATTCAGTGCCTCAAAAAAGCCATCACAATCTTAAAACGTCAAGTTAAAATTTGGCTTGAATTCCAGTGTAACTTTTACTGTGACCTTCTTTTATGGAAACTGGTGTTCTCTGGGTTTGTGAAGGGTTACCATGTACAGGCGTACCTCAGATATGTTTCAGGTTCGGTTCTAGACCACCACAACAAAATGAGTAATGCAATAAAGCAAACTGTAATCTTTTTGCTAGTGGAGGCAACATCAATGAAGCATAATAAGCAAAGAACAATAAAATGAGGTATGCCTCTATAGGAGAGGCCCACAGTTTAAATGTAATGAAGTTCAAATTCTAAAATTAAATGTAACAATTGCTTGTTACTGTTACTCAAACTCAATTTGCATCTTAGAAAAAGTTAACTAAAGGGTCTTTGCATATGAAGTGTGACAGACATAGCCTATAGAGCCACACCAAAAAAAATTACATTCTTTTTTCATTTTATATGAAGCACATGTTTTTTAAAAATAAGTTTCCAAAAGCTTGGGGCCAAAAGCCTTTAGCGTAGAATAACACCAAATTCCACTTGACTGCAAATTGTCTTCATATTTCAAGTGAAATCCATTGCTGTTAAATGGTTCCCCCCAAACAGGGGGAAACTTGAATGTGCTCTTTGGACTGTCTTTGGACTCTAAAGTGGTTGGTGGGGCAGGGAGGCTGGGGTTTAATAATTTAACAAAAGGGGGGGGGTATGCAAAAATTCTTCTGATTAAATGGTGTGTTGGAAATAAAACTTAACTGTATCAGGTATGTATCCCTTACCTCCTATGTTCACGTGCGAGGGCAAACAGGAAAAAAAAATAACCATCTTGCAGACTTTGCCAAAATGCCCACTTTCCTCTCAAGACACCAGGCTCTCTCACTGCCCCGCCCCCTTCATCCACAGTGCATTTAAGTGCCTAGGAGGGAAGAGGGGTGTAACTAAAGAGAGGGAACCCTGACAGCTGACACCCACTTGCCTCTGATCATTCTCTTTCTGTCTAATTTCCATGTGAGGTGCGCGGTGTGGAGTCTTCCTGGTGTGTGGGTCTAGAGGTGGAGAGTGGCGGAAGGAGATGAGCCTGCTGTCATCAGGGGAAGACTAAGAAAAGGGAGAAGAGGGAAGGGAAGGGCTTGAGTATCAGTGGACCTCCAACTTTCTCACCCAGGCGTGCAGGGCCCACGCGTCCTGAAACAGCCACCCTATCCAGGGAGGTGTACCCTGTGGAGTCTTCCTGGTGCCTGTGTCTGGAGGCCCAGAGCAGGAGAAGGAGATGAGCTGGCTGTTCCAGGGAAGGTGAAGAGAAGGGAGAGGAAGGAAGGAAGGAAGGAAGGAAGGAAGGAAGGAAGGAAGGAAGGAAGGCTGTGAGTACCCTCAGGGAAGTGAGGCGCCAGCCAGGCACAGTGCTCAACCTTCGGTCCCTCAGAGCCAGGTTCCCGCCACTCACCTAGGCTCGCCCAACCCAGCAGCAGTAGCACCAACAGGGGCCACATTGCGCCCACGAAGGGGCGGCCTCTGCCTTCACAGCCAGGGCAGGGTCTGGAGGAGCCAGCAGCCTCACAGTCAGAAGCCTGCCTTGCCGCCCACCACAGGCTAGACCCTCCACCCAGGCTGCAGGCTGCGCTCTGGAACTCTGGCCACTCACACCTGCTCCCAGCCCAGCCAATGTGGCCACGGAAGGGAGACCCTCAGATGCGTGGACTCGTCCAAGTTCCCTGAGGCTCAGCCAAGATCCCAAGCCAGTAGAAGGCCAGGGATCAAGGGCAAGCCTGGCCTTTCCCACCAGCATCCCAGACCTAAGGTCAGGTCCCCCTCTCCATGAGAGGCTTGGAGTGTGTTCCTTCTCTCACTGGGTCTTCACTGTCCCCGTCCCTCTTCAAGGTTCCTGTCCTCCTTCTTGCTCCATCCTGGACCCCAGGTTCCTCCCTCCAATGTCCTCTCCTGTTTGAAAAAAATGGAGTCAAAATGTGGCTCTAAGCCACAGTATAAACAAGGCCTTCCTTTAAAAAAAATTGAATTTATCAGAGTGACATTGTTTCCCAAAACTATTCCGGTTTCAAGTGTGCAACTCAATGAAATATCACCTACACTCTGCATCCTTCGGTCCCCATTCCCTCTTCCCTCTGACAACCTCCACCTACACTCCCCACCCCTTTAAGTCTGGCCATCACCACAC
Source organism: Cnephaeus nilssonii (assembly GCF_951640355.1). NCBI lineage: Eukaryota > Metazoa > Chordata > Mammalia > Chiroptera > Vespertilionidae > Cnephaeus > Cnephaeus nilssonii. The sequence continues at coordinate 70,319,223 of NC_137074.1, read as the reverse complement.
AGTGGTCTGTGTTATGCATATATGGTTTTCGATTAATCCCTTCACTTTCTTTCAATATCACACTGAATTACACAGGCACAACATTGTGTAAACCTCTTTCCCTCAACATTATCATTTCTTTAAAATCAGAGAGTTTTTTTAAGTATTCCGTCCTCTAAGACTTCCCATGCACTGGGGCAAACAGAATGGGTTTAATAAATGTGTTGATGTGACTGGAGGCAAACATTCCTCTAGTGAAATTTGACAGTCTTACTTTTTAATGATTAAAAAATGAAAGGAAAAGAGATATCTCACTAACACAATGGTTCATAACTGTGGTGATCATGATGTGAATGTTCGCTTAGACACCCTGAGGCTACCCAAGGGACTGTTGGATTCTCCTCCAACTGCTGTGTATATGGATACAGAATCACCCACCAGACTTAGAGCATTGGGGACACTGTGTACCACAGGGCAGCTGGTTGGCTAAATAAGGCTGCCAGCTGTCCTGAGATCAAAGGACCCCTAAATCTGAGGAGTGACCAGGAAGGACTGTCCACAACCTTCACACATAGACTTGGAATGATGCTCTGTTTTATGCTGGGAGCTGCTGAGGCGAAGTACCTCATGTAGTTTTGTGCAGAAAATGGAGTAATCCTGCCTGCCTTGGCAGGAGTTTCTCAGTGCTTAGAGCATCTGTTTGAGCATTGAAGGGTCCTTGGTTAGATTGGCAGGAGTTTCTCAGCGGCTAGAGCATCTGTTTCAGCAGGGAAGGGTCCTTGGTTAGATTCTCAGATAAAGACATGTGCCTGATTGCAGGTTTGATAAGCACATGTGCCGGAAAGTGTCTCTGTTACTTGGATGATTCTCTCTCTTTCTCTCTTTCCCTTCCTTTATCCCTCTCTCTCTTCCACCTTTCCACCTTCCATTCTCTAACAAAAAAAACAACAACAATCAAAAAAACAAAAAAAGCAATGGAAAAATATGATCTGGTTGAGGACTAACAAAAAAGAAAAAATGGAGTACTCTTAAGTCAGGTGAATAAAAGGCCACCTGGGTGACCACCTCAGCTCTTGGGAAACTAGCTGGAATGTTTCTGATGGTAAGGCAAAGGGGTTTTTACCTTAGAGAAGTATAAGCTCAGGAGAGAATCACTATAGCCCTCGTAGTAAGTGAGAATGTGCAGGATTGCAAACTTTAGCTTGACCTATAGAACTGGAATAGCTGGATAAGAGACCTTAAGGAAGTAACAGTCTCATTATGCCAAGCATGTAGGTAAAAAGCTTAAATGACCAATTACCTGGGGTATGATAGAAGCAATTCCTGAATTAGATGGTAAATAGCTTAGATGTCTCCAAGCCTCTGTGCAGAAATAAGTGTGAGAGATACTCTGTGACAGAAGAGGGTGGGATTACAGAACACAAAATATGGTCTAAAATTTAGACTCTAAATGATTCTTAAATGAAGCCTTTCAGAATCACTGGAGGTTTATTCAAACTTCACACACTCCTAAGTCTCAGATTCCACCCCAATTTTTAAATATATTCCCCATGGTAAGTGTATGTGTACATTTGTGTATTTGGGGAGGAAGGGGCCATGATTCTCTCAGTTTAAATCACTGCTACAAATCTCTGCTGTAATTTACATGAATGTGTTACCCGTCTCTAACTTGTTAAGGTGAGAAGAGTTGGAGGATTGTTGGCTCTGATGTTGAAAAAACTAATAATATTATGGGGAGAAACCCAACCTCTTTCTATGAAACCACTTATATTCCCAATACATTATTGAGTTGGTATGGTAGTACTGTCAGATGACTTTTACTCTTGTTCCCAAATGGGAGAAGAAGGCAAGACAGTTCTCTAAGGTCTCCTAGAGCTCTAAATTTAAATGGCACTAAAGAAAAAAAAAAGCTTAGAAAGGACTAAGAACAATATCAGATAGTATTCCACATCAGCATTAAGAAAAATAAACAAAGGGACTCCATGCTGTCATTCTATTCACTCTATCGTTGAAAACTGTGCCCATTACTCTCTCGCAATTCCTGGTCAGGTAGAGTGGCTCCCAGGAAGATAAACTCCTTCAGTGAAAAGGCAAGGAAATGTTATTAAGAGATTGTTTAAATTTTGTTGCCAAGCTCAAGTATTATAAAAACCCACCACTTTATTTCTCTTACCACTGTGTATAAAATGGGATAACCAAAAAATGAATAAATTACTCCAATCAATTTAGTGGGCCTCTCCTTCAATATATACAGGGATATCTCATTTTGTTGTGCTTTGCTTATTAGGCTTCATTGATGTTGCCTTTTATATTAATTGAAGGACAAACCCTCCACCAGCAAAAAGATTACAACGTGCTTTATTGCATCACTCATTTTGTTGTGGTGGTTGAGAACCGAACCTGAAACATATCTGAGGTATGCCTTGTATATAGTAAACCTTCACAGACCCAGAGTACACCACTTTCCACAAAAGAAGGTCACAATAAAACTTACACTAAAAGTCAAGCCAAATTATAATTTGATGTTTTAGAATTGTGATGGCTTTTTTGAGGCACTGAATTGGCTATAGCCTCAGTTATTTAATCAAACCCAGAATCCCTGCAATTAGCCATTTATAATCTCTTTCCCTTGCAGTACAGGTGGGACTGTGAATAGGATGAATTTCATTCCCAGGATCATTGTGTCACATGAACAAAGGGATTTTGCTTGGTGTGATTAAGGTCCTCAATCAGTTGACTTCATAAAAAGAGATTGTCCTGGGAGAGGACTGACCTAGTCAAGTGAGCTCTGAAAAGGTTATGTGTTCTTCCTGGCATAAGAAATCCAACATGTCACAGGGATTCAATGAGAGGATGGTGTTCCTTTGCTGGCTTGAAGTTGGAAGAAGCTGTATGACAAGAAATGGGACAACCTCTAGAATCTGAGTAAAGCCCACAGAAGACATCTAGCATAGAAACAGGGACGTCCTGCCATCACCAAGAACTAAATTCTGCCACAATCATGTGAGCTTGGAACAGGACCCATATGAGAATACAGCCTGGACAACACCTCACTTATAGAACCCAGCCCCACTGTGACCTTCTACCTCTACAAATCTGTGAGGTAATAAATGGGAGCGGTTTTAAGCTGCCACATTTGTGGTTATTTGTTATACAGCACTAGAAAACTAATATAAGGATCTCACAGTGCCTTCATGTCAATATTCTGAACATAGTGTGTATCATGTTGACAATGATGGAAGCGGAAACTCTGCTGAACTTGAACTGGCCTTAAACATAAACACTAGTAGCTTACATAGTAGCTTACTTGGAAAAATGTAAAATCTAAAGCTTCCAAGTTATTGTATTACTGATAATATAAATGTAGACATTAATGACAGATTTAATAACTATTATTTACATTTAGTATTTTATTGTATACAAGTCGTTTTAACAGAAACTGTCCATCATAGGATAAAAAACATACTGGGTTTTGAAGACAGATCTAGGTTAACATCTTGGCTATGACTCTGACTTTGAACAAGTACCCTAAATCTCTCTGCTGTTAAATGGTAAGACCTATATTAATCTTCCAGAGTTCCTGAGGTTATGGGACCCAGTATAATATATCTGTCATGTGCTCAAATAAATTTTATGTCATTTTACTCTTCTTATTTATAGTGTTATCACTTCACTGAAATCAGGGATCCTGTCTTAATCATCATTAAATACAAAGGGCCTAGTACAGTGCCTATCACATAGTAAGCACTCAGTAAATCTTTTTAAAGTAAGAGAGATAAACATATTTACCTCTCAAACCATCTTGTGATGAAGAGAGTATCCCATTTTACACATAAAAACTAAGGGCCAGAAAGGTTGAATTTCTTACCTAAGTTTCCTCTAATTACAAAATGGTGAAGTACAGAAAAAAGATTTCTAACTTTAAGTTCTGTGCCGCTTCCATCGTACTATAGACTACACAGGCACCAGAGAGATATGAAACTGTATCTCAATGAGAATATTTTCACATATTTAGTCCTTGTGCTCCCCAAAAGGGAACAAAAATTGGCCACCACTAATCCACATTCCACTTGGTAGAATTCTCTATTAAGCAATTTCTAGTTCTCATTTATGTCTCTATTTGCTAAAATGCACAACAGAGTAAAAATGGATTCCACTGCCTAAATCTCTAGGATTCACATGATGAGTAAATTCATCAAAATAACTGCAAGAACCTGATTCAATTAACCATTTTGGCAGAGGAGGTTATTCCTTTTCTCTTAAAAAATGCTGGCAGAGGAGGTTATTCCTTTTCTCTTAAAAAATGCTGGCTAGGATGTGGGGGAACTACATCACTCATATGTTGCTGATGGAAATGTTTGATGGAACAACCACTCTGGAATACAGTTTGGCAGTTTCTTAAAAAACTAATCCTATACTTACATACGACCAGTAGTTGTACTTCTAATGCATTTATCCAGATAAATGAAGACTATGGTCACATAAAAACCAATACATCATTGTTTATAGAAATGTCATGAGAAATAGCCCAAAACAACTGAAAACAACCAAGACCTGCATGGTTCAAAAAGGTGTGATATACTCATAGCATAGAATATTAAAGAGAGAGAGAGGTGTTTTGACATGATGCGCTTGCATGAATAGATCTCAAGTGCACTGTGCTTAATTAAAAATAAAATAGTCTCAAGATGTTATATACTTTCATATAACACTAGACGCCTGGTGCATGAAATTCGTTTATAGGAAGGGGCATCCCCTCAGCCCAGCCTGCACCTTCTCCAATCCGGGACCCCTCGGCTCCTAATTGCTCACTTGCCTGCCTGCCTGGTCATCCATAACTGCCCCCCCTACTGGCCATCATACCGCCACTGGTCATCCATAACTGCCCACCCCCCCATCATACCGCCACTGCCACTGGTAGCCTCCATCTGTGGGAGGTGACTGGTGGGCCAAACAGGGGATGGTGCAGGCCAGTGAGCCGCTGGCCCCGTCCCCCGTCTGCCTCCACCAGTCACCACCACCTCCTGATCACCGTCCATTCCCTCTGCTCACTGGCACTCACCTTTGCTGGCCTGGTGCAGCCCGCTCCCCAGCCCCACCCCCCACTGTTTTTCTCTTGCTGTTTTTAAGATTCTCTCTTTGTCTTTTGCCCTTGGCATTTTAATTATGATGTGTCTTGGTGTGGTCCTATTTGGATTCCTTTTGTTTGGGGTTCTCTGTGCTTCCTGAACTTCTAAGTCTATCTCTTTCACCAGGTAGGAGAAGTTTTCTGTCATTATTTCTTTAAATAGGTTTTTAATATCTTGCTCTCTCTCTTTTTCTGGCACCCTTATAATTCGGATGTTGGTACACTTGAAGTTGTCCCAGAGGCTCCTTGCACTATCTTCATATTTTTGGGTTCTTTTTTTCTTTTTTCTTTTCTGGTTGGGTGATTTTTGCTTCTTCATATTTCAAATCTTTGACTTGATACTTGGGATCATCTAGTCTGCTGTTGGATCTCTGTATATTATTCTTTATTTCATTCAGTGTATGCTTCATTTATAATTTGTCCTTTTTCATATCCTTGAGGGTCTCACTATATTTCTCAGAGGTTTCTAGAAGATTCTTGAGTAACCTTATAACTGTGGTTTTAAACTCTATATCCAATAGTTTGCTTTCCTCCATTTCTTTCATTTGTGACTTGTTTCTTTGTCTCCGCATTTTGGTTGCTTCCCTGTGTTGACAGAGTGCTAGGTGTCCTATAGGGCCCAGTGACTCAGCCTCCCTAATTACCTGAGGTGAACACACCTGGGCTGTGTGCACAGTCTTGTTATAGTTAAGCCTTGATTGCTGTTGGTATCACTGGGAAGAATTAATACGGCCAAGTCGCTGTGAGGATCAATTGTGTCTACAATGGGAGAACTTCTGTGCTGGAGACACTGTTATGGGGCAAGACTTGCTTCAGTGGGGCTTTGGCACTCACTGAGTCTGCCCCCTGAGTGTGTCTCTTATGGATGTGAAGAGTTGTAATCTGGAAGGTCCCACTCTGACCACTGGGTACACTGGCTCTTGGATCTCCAAGGAGGTATGCAAAGTCAGCCACTGCCTGAGGCCACCCAGCAGGAGCTACAGAGAGACCTGTAGATTCTTCCTCTTTGTTTGGGTATTTGAGGTGCCTAGAGGAGGCCCAGCTCTGAAGCAATGCAAGCTGCAGTCCAGCCTTGGGCCTTTTTTTTGGAAGTTCTGCGGCTCTCTGACCCAGCTGCAGTTTGTTAGGTTTTAGATTGTGAAAGGCCTGGCTATTCATATGCAAATGCCTCTGCGCACAGCTTGGGTGGGGTTGTAAATTGGGTGGGGCAGGGTATCAGGGAATCACCAGGACAGAGCAAACTGCAATGGCTGACCAGCAGCCCTGCCTAGAAGAGGTCACCAGGTCTCTGTGTCCCAAGTCACCGTGCAGGAACAATGATCGCTGCAAGCACCTCTGCACTTCACTTCTGCACCTCCGCACCTCCTCCAAGTCTCAGTGTGCTTTTCTCTTTTCTTCTAGTTGTATAAATTCCACTCAGCCAGCCACCTCATGGTTCTAGATGATATTTGTTTTGTCTTTCAGTTGTAGTTTTGATGTGGTTGTACGAGGCAGCAAGTTCAGGTGTTTACCTATGCTGCCATCGTGGTTCCTTCCAGGCTTTTATTAATTAGGATAGATTTTTTTTTAATGACCAATGTATTGATATGGAGAACAAATTGTGCTTGCCAGGTTAGGGATAGTAAGGGAGCAGGTTAGGGATAGTAAGGGAGCAGGTGACTATAAAGGGGTTGCATGAGGCAGATATTTGTATTAATGGGTTCTATATTCTGATTGTGGTGGTCATTACAAAATTTACACATGTGATAAAAAGAAAAAGAAATATATACACATTGTACCATTGTGAACTGGCTGCTTTTGACGTTTAAATTCTGTTACATAAAATGTAACCGCTGGGTGAAGCTGGATAAGAGTACACAGCACCTCTCTGTTCTATATTTGAAACTTCCCGTGATTCTATAACTATTTCAAAAAATAAAAATGGGTGCACAGCCAAAAGTCTGAGACCTTTGATAATATCTTCTACATTCTCTAGAACAAAAGACCACCCTCACATTTTAATGGCCTCAATGGTAAGCATAGTTCTTATTTTATCAGGGGACATGGAATACAAACATGAAACAATCACACAGAAAATTACAAACTTTGTCTTTATCCCAGAGATTGGTATTCATTTCCCAACCATCTTCAACCCATCTTCTGGCCTTTAAGTCTTAAGTTTACAATTTTCCTCTCAGTGACCTACACTCTACCCCAAAATCACCCTCACCCATTGTGAATAAGTGAAATTTCCAATGGAGGAGAGATTTTTCAGCAGAAAAGACTTCCAAACTCTGCTCTTAGCCATCTCCTGCCCATGCTGCACCACACAGACACCCCTCTCATGACACCCCAGCTTCAACACCTCAGTTCCTCACTTAAACGTACCAGGAAGAAAACTAACATTTGCAAAATATGTTCGTTTACAAAGGACTGGTACACAAGGATCTCATGATGCTTGTTAGACTGGAGAATACATAAAAGCAGGAATCTCTTTTCATCCAAAGTAAAGATGAGGTAACTTGGACCCAGTGAAGTAACTTCCCAAGTTCAATAGAGGCAAAGAGTTAAGTTGCAGAATCAGATGTCCTGGTTCCTAATCCTAAGCAATGTCAAAATATTCCATCAGAATTAACACTCCATTCCCAATCTGGTAATAGACATTTCATAACAGGAAACGCTAGAAGAAAAGAAGCCAAATAGTTGATTCAACTAAATGGTCTGATCCCATCTACAGCAGAGGTTCTCAAAGGCTTGCCTAATCCTGAGAACAGTAATATGTCTAGTGGTTCTAAATAGAGCTTTCAAAAAAGAAAGTCAGTATGCACCTGTATGTGGTTAACATAAACAGCTGGCATGGCAAGGACTAGAAAAGAAAGGAGATTGTTTACTTCAGCTAGCTTTACTGCTTTATGCAACTCACCACCCAAGTCTGTAAAGAAAGGGTACACTCATGGTGCTATAACCAAGGCTGCATTAAAATTAATTCCATTGGATCCCTAGCTCTCCCTTATGTTGACCAAGAAAAAGAACAAACACCATAGCAGGAAACCTCAAGGAAACCTCTTTATGACCTGATTCTTGAATTCATGATTTTCCTATCTATCCAGGTAATAAAAAAAGCTACATCATTGGAAAGATCATGGAAAATTAATCACATGTAAAATAGTACTTTTGATAGCAGCAAATAGAAATGCAGATTAAATGATGCCTGGACCTCTACACCAGCAGAACAGTTCTCAGAACAAAAGTTTGAGAATCTGACAATACACAGATAACACATCAAAGGAATTTAATTTATTAAAATTAGAAGAGCAAGTAAATCTCATTATCTTAAAGCTGCAAAACATTATTTAATAATTTATTAGTCATAAACTGCTTTTTGATTCAAAGGAGTCCCTAGCCCCATGTGCCCAGTTTCTAATAGGATTAGGCTACTGCAGGACAAATAAAAGGGAATATTATGAAATTCTTACCAACACGATATTTTAGCTCTACGGTGGTTTTGCCTTCTTTTCTTAATTCTGATACTTCACAAGTGTATATTCCTAGGACAGCTTGGCTCTTGCCCATCACCAAAGAGGCAATGCCTGTTAATAGTGCACCTGGTACGATGTGTGCACTGGAAAATTCACTGGTGGGCTTGGATTCATTTTTCTCTCCATCATAGTTGAAAATATATTTGTCTCTGAATTTCCACTTTACAAACATTTCTTTCAGGCTCTTTGCCTCCGAATTAGTAAATAAGCACGGGATGAGAACAGTTTTATTGTTATTGGTGTATTCTACAGATTTGATTGTAGTAAATAATAGCTGAGTTTTAACTGGAAAAAAAAAGAAAATAGTTTCATTTCACTATAGAATTCAATAGGGTAAAGTCTTAGGGATGTTACAAATCCTTAAGATAAAAGAGTAATGCTTCAATTGTCCCCTTAAGTAAGCAGTGCAGCTACAGAGAGAAGGCAAACCAGGTGAAGAAGAGAAACAAGTTACTTTAATATTAACATGCACAGATGGTAGACACCATCGTAACGATTCCTTATTTGTTCTCAGAAATACAAATTATACATTACCAAGAGTATTGGGAATGAATTCAGCAACCTGAGTTGGAACATGCAGGTGTAATATTTGGCTTCAGAAGCTTTGAAGTCATCATCGTTGCTCACTGATGTATGTAGAAAAATATTGTTCTTACCATGGAAATTTTTTTAACAGAAAATCAAACCAAATATTATATTCAGTCTCAACTTCTATGTACTGCCTCCAAACAGAACTTGCTAAACCCATATGAAGTTTATCTATATATTTAGTTTGCATTTCCAAGCAGTGTCGTGAGATACACTGTACTTTAATAAAAAAATTAAATTGGAGAAATCAAATTACATCTTTCCTCTAAGATGGAAAGTCTTAGAATGCTAAGTACAAAAAAATATTCTCTGCCTATATCCCATTGCAAAATACAGACAGCAATGGACATTTGGTATGCAAATAGTATAAAGAGATATAAACAATTGAGAAGCATTTTCTCACTCCCACATTTCACTGAAACTATAGAACAACAATTTTCAAATTCATATTACAGGTATTCCTTCCTCCTAAAAACCATAAACCACTCAAAATAAATCTAACAGTTGAAATCAAGAACAGATATTGCTACTAAGTAGATATATCCTATTAAAGACTTCTCAGTAGGACAAACTACCAGTTGTCTTACAAAATAAGGGATGGAAAAGTAATTGCAATCACTCATCTTTCACCTAAAATGTGCAATATTGTGGAGAAGTTGTAATTCTCTTCCATATTTTTTAGCCATTTCTTAACTCTTTTATCTAAGTAGTTAGTTGAATTTTCCCTGAAACAACAAACCACTAACACATATAAATATCAACTTTAATAATTTATTCTTACAATTCTCCTTATATGTAATTTGGGAATAAATCTCAGGGCCATAATACCTTATTATTATAGGACCATAGTATTTGATAAACGCCCATTGAATTGAATGCTAGGATGCATAGTGAAATACGAACTGAACAGTGTTCAGAAAGCCTGATCATAAATGCTACCTGTCCCTTGTCAGAATGTGACCTTAAGCAATTCACCTAAATTTTCGGTGCCTTGGTTTACTCTTTGCAAGTAAGAGGATCAGAAATGGACACCAGACAGCTTCGCAGAGTTGTGGTATCAAAGGAGCAAATACATGGACAAGTGCCCTGTCAGCAATGCTGTGCTATACATATGCAGGTAAAACTCTAAAAACTGGGCAAAACAGCATTTTTATGCAATGATCTAAACCTTCTCTGACTGGGAGGTGCAAATTACTATGTTTCTGGGAATTTTCAGTCTGAACCAAGCTTGTGGTTCACAAGCTCATTTCTTCCCAGTTCTCTACACTTCTAGCCATCCCAATAGTAGGAAGCCCCAGACAAAACCTGGATTTCTGGTTGCATTTTTCAAAATCTTGGGGTTCTGAATTATTTTCCCTGATGAGAAAGAAGCATTGAGAGGGAGGTTATAGTGTACAATAAGGAGAGAAGAAAGTGGTTGTGATGTTGAAATTAGAAAAGAAGGAAAGTGTCAGAAAATACGGTGCACAATTTTGAAGTGGACAGAAGGATTAGCTAGTGTCCTTTCAGTGGGGATATAGGCATTGTTGGACAGATCCTTTGGGAATATCTGGTTTTGTAGGGGCCTGTGCCTTTCACTGTGTTTTGTAAATTTTAGAACACGGACAGTAATGCGAATTAACCCTGTCCATAGAGAGAAATAAACTTTGTTCTGCAATTGATTTACCCTGGTGGAAGAGAGGGTTGAACAATTACATTTTATTTCCCTAAGGATGTTGACAAATTGCATAAATTCACCAATTCATTCAGCATTACTGGTTGCCTATATGTGAGTCTTTTCTGGCACTGTTCTTTAAAAGCTCAGATGACCTTACCATGTCGCTAGCTTGCTTATTTGGGCTGATTCCAAATCTTAGCTATGGTGAATTGTGCTGCTATGAACATAGGGGTGCATATATCCTTTCTGATTGGTGTTTCTAGCTTCTTGGGATATATTCCTAGAAGTGGGATCGCTGGGTCAAATGGGAGTTCCATTTTTAGTTTTTTGACGAACTCCATACTGTTCTCCACAGTGGCTGCACCAGTCTGCATTCCCACCAGCAGTGCACGAGGGTTCCTTTTTCTCCGCATCCTCGCCAGCACTTGTCCTTTGTTGATTTGTTGATGATTGCTATTCTGACAGGTGTGAGATGGCACCACATTTTCGTTTTGATTTGCATCTCTCGGATAATTAGTGACTTTGAACATGTTTTCATGTGTCTCTTGGCCTTCCTTCTGTCTTCTTTTGAAAAGATTCTATTTAGGTCCGTTACCATGTTTTTTTTGGATCATTTATCTTCCTTTTATTAAATTGTATGAGTTCCCTGTCAATGTTGGAGAATAAACCTTTATCAGTGATATTTGAAAATATGTTCTCCCATACAGTGGGTTTTCTTGTTGTTTTGTTGATGGTTTCTTTTGTTGTGCAAAAGCTTTTTATTTTGATGTAGTTCCATTTGTTTATTTTCTCTTTAGTTTCCATTGCCCTAGAAACAGTATCGGTGAAGACATTGCTTCGGCATATGTCTAAGATTTCACTGCCTGTGGATTCCTCTAGTATTTTTATGGTTTCCTGTCTTATGTTTAAGTCCTTTATTCATTTTGAATTTATTTTTGTATATGGTATATGCTGGTGGTCTAGTTTCATTTTTTTGCATGTATCTGTCCAATTTTCCCAACACCATTTATTGAAGAGACTGTCTTGACTCCATTGTATGTTCATGCCTCCTTTGTCAAATATTAATTGAGCATAGTGGTTTGGGTCGATATCTGGATTCTCTATTCTATTGCATTGGTCTATATGTTTGTTCTTGTGCCAGTATCAGGTTGTTTTGAGAACAGTGGCTTTGTAATACAGCTTGAAATCTGGTATTGAGATCCCTCCTACTTTATTCTTCTTTCTCACGATTTCTGTGGCTATTCGGGGTCTTTTTTTATTCCAGATGAATTTTTGGAGAGTTCTTTCTAGGTCTGTGAAATATGCTGTTGGTATTTTAATGGAGAGTGCATTGAATCTATAGATTGCTTTGGGTAGTATGGACATTTTAATGATGTTGATTCTACCAATCCATGAACATGGTATGTTCTTCCATCTGTTTACGTCTTCTATTTCTTTTTTCAGTGTCCTGTATTTTTCCGCGTATAGGTCTTTTACCTCCTTAGTTTATTCCTAGGTATCTTTTTTTTTTTTTTTTTTTTTTTTGGTGCGATGGTAAATGATATTGCTTTTTTAGTCTCTCTTTCTGTAATTTCACTATTGGTATATAGAAATGCCATAGATTTATTGGCGTTAATTTTGTATCCTGCTACATTGCTGAATTCATTTATTAAGTGTAATAGTTTTTTGATGGAGTCTTTAGGGTTTTTTAGGTACAATATCATGTCATCTGCAAATAAGGACAGTTTTACTACTTCTTCTTTTCCAATTTGGATGCCTTTTATTTCTTCTTCTTGTCTAATTGCAATAGCTAATACTTCCACTACTATGTCAAACAGGAGTGGTGAGAATGGGCATCCTTATCTTGTTCCTGGTCTTAGTGGAAATTGTTTTAGTTTTTGCCCATTGAGTATGATGTTGGCTGTGGGTTTGTCATATATGGATTTTATTATGTTGAGGTATGATCCTTCTATTCCCAGTTTGCTGAGAGTTTTTATCAAGAAAGGGTGTTGGATTTTGTCAAATGCTTTTTCTGCGACAATTGATATGACTATATGGTTTTTATCTCTCAATTTGTTTATCTGATGTATCACGTTTATTTATTTGCAAATATTGTACCATCCTTGCATCCCTGGGATAAATCCTACTTGGTCATGGTGTGTGATCTTTTTGATGTATTGCTGGATCTGATTTGCTAGAATTCTGTTGAGGATTTTGGCATCTATATTCATGAGGGATATTGGCCTTGTAATTCTCTTTCATTGTGTTGTCTTTATCTGGTTTTGGTATTAGGGTAAGGTGACCAGACGTCCCGCTTTTGGCGGGACAGTCCCGATTTTTAACAATTTGTCCTGCGTCCCGTGGAGTTTTAAAAAAGTCCCGATTTTTGGAAAGAATGCACGACAAGCTAGGGAATGGCAGGAGAACGGGAAGGGAATATACGGTTTTCGGTGGCCATGTGGCTATTTAGCCAGGATACGAGTTTTATATTATTTTTGTTAATTTTATAATGTTAAACTTTAATAATAACAAATAATTGTTGAGAACGGATTATCGAGAACTGCTTATCAAAGTTCGCATTGTTGATCAGTTATTAGAATTAGACCACCATTGTTTGGACTTAATGAACAATGGCATTTTTTGGGATTGGCAACGACGAAAACATTTTGTAACTGTCTCTCAGACGATACACATCGTACTGCGTGCTAGTAAGCTAGTTAAACAAGTGATGTCATTACAAATCAGCTATTCAGATAATTTAGGTAAGTAATTTATTTATTTCATAAATACATACATTTTCTTGAATTTAGCAGACAGTACTTGTATTATTTACATTTTATAGTGGCGGCAAAAAGTCTAGCGCCAGCCTTGAAAGTGACACAACTTACGTTACGGCAAATTCAGAGGAAAAATAATGCAAGTTAGTATTGTTACTATTTAGAAAGAAATATAGGATTAAAATAATTTTTAAAATATAGTTATTTTATAACAATCAAATTAATTTAATTTATAAACTAACAATAAAATATGTTCATGTAATTATGTACCTACTTACTGTGTTTTTAAGCAATATGTATATAATAATTTATAATATAATTTTAAATTATTTTTTTTAGGTTTTTAACATAATGAGTAAGAAAAGAGGATGCAAATTCACCGATGATCTAAGAAGTGAATTTCCTTTTATTAAAAAAACCAAAAGCGATTACAATATAAACCAAATTTTTAATCAAGAACCACCCCCCCCCCTCCGCCCGGGCCAAAACCGGTTTGGCTCAGTGGATAGAGCATCGGCCTGTGGACTCAAGGGTCCCAGGTTCAATTCCGGTCAAGGGCATGTACCTTTGGGGGTGTGCAAGAGGCAGCTGATGGATGTTTCTCTCTCATCGATGTTTCTAACTCTCTATCCCTCTCTTCCTCTCTGTAAAAAATCAATAAAATATATTTAACATCCCCCCCCCACTCCCTGCCCCGGTCAATGGTGTCCCGCTTTACCAATGTTAAAATCTGGTCACCTTACGTTAGGGTGATGCTGGCTTCATAGAATGAGCTTGGAAGTGTTCCTTCCTCTTCAATTTTTTGGAATAGTCTTAGGAGGATAGGTTTTAGTTCTTCCTTGAATATTTGGTAAAACTCCCCTGTGAAGCCATCTGACCCTGGGCTTTTGTTTTCTGGAAGCTTTTTGATGATTGCTTATGCGATAGTTGTTTCATTTCTCCTGCTTTTTAATTTTTTTTCTAGAAAGCTGTTCTGCTTGGGTATTTTTTCCTACCTTGTCTTCTAGCTCATTGATGTGGTCCTCTGCTTCTTCTAGTCTACTGTTGTTGCTTTGTATTGAGTTCTTTATAGCAGTGATGTCATTTTTCATTTCATTTCTTCTTGGTTCTTCTTCATTTGCTCTTGGCTCTTACACATATTCTTGAATTTGTCTTCCATTCTTTTCATCCACCTTATGTCCCTTTCTCTGAATTCTTTCTCTGACAGGTTGTTTGCCTCAATTTCACTTACTTCCTTTTCTGGTGATACATGATGTTCTTTCATAGGCAGGCTGCTTCTTTGTCTCCCCATGATCTCTCTTCTCTAGGTGTCTGGTTATGTAGTTCTCTCTCTCCTGCAATGATTTAAAGGCACAAAATACAATACAACAAGGAACAACACACAAGGGACTGAACGCAAATGTATTCATGATAGTAACAACCCCATATAAAGGTGACCATTAGAGAAAAGAGAATTAGGGGATACGAAAAAAAGAAAGAAGAAGAGGAGAGAGAGAGAAGGAGTGCAAAAATGAAACTGGGAAAAGAAAAAAAAAGGAGGAGAAAACTCCAGTAGAACTGCCACTAATCCCAACAAATGCCAGGAAGAAATACCTAGAGATGAATGCAAACTACAAAGAACAACTAATATCAAGCGATGCGAGGGAAAACAGAAACCAAAACAAAATGTAATAATTAAAAAGGTAAAATCAAGTGAGGAAAAAAATTAGTTTCTGAAGTAAAAGATGAAAAAAAAAAGTGCAGTAGTGAAGGTCATTCACTTCCTCTACTGGTCTGTTTGGCACGGCTAGTCAGGACAGTATTGAAGGTCCCTGCATTCCACTGCTCCTCAGTGTTGTAGGCCACAGTCCTGATTTTCAAGCAGGCAGTATTTCTTTGTTTCTTATATTCTTTTATTTGTGTTTACACAGAGTCAATTTGTGATTCAATCTCTGGGTGGCAGTGTTTCTGGATTGACATCTGGGTCTATTGGTCCTCTCTACCTAGTGTTTAGATTTTGTTTAGATTTTGTTTCCCCTGTTGCACTAAATACCAGTTTGAGGGAATGGGCTGCCCCAGAGCTGGTTCTCCGATCATTATTCCCCACTCAGGTCCCCAGGTTCCACCAAAACAACTTTCCCCTGCAGTCTCTTAGAGTGTCCCCAGTTGGGTGATCCTATGTATTGGGCTTAGTAATCAGAAGCAAGGATTTAAAGAGGGGGGAAAAAGAGAGAGAAAAGAGCCAGAGTAAGTGCGTGAACTCTGGCGCTGCAGCACAAGTCTGTGCAGTCTTTTTTCTCCTTGTGTCTAAGCAACCAGCACACTCTTAAAATTTTTAGGCTGTCCTTTTGCACCCAGTTCAGCTATGTGTTGCTTTTTAGAGTTCCCTTCTGTTAGAAGCCATGTGAATCCCCTTCCACATTCACAGATCAGGCCTATTCCAGAGTGGTTGAAAAACCACTCTGGAATACAGTTTGGCAGTTTCTTCAAAAACTACAGCTATAAATACACATGACCCAGTAGTTGTACTTCTATGCATTTATCAAGAGAAGTGAAGACTATGGCCACATAAAAACCTGTACATGGTGGTTTATAGAAATATCGAGCAATAGCACAAAACAACTGAAAGCAACCAAGACATTCTATAGTAGGTGCATGGTTCAATAAGGTGCAATATACCAATAGTATGGAATATTACAGAAAGAGAGAGAGAGAGAGATTTTCAAAGTAACTTTGCAAGAACCTGCTTCAATTAACCATTTTGGGCAGAGGAGGTTCTTTCTTTTCCCTTAAAAAATGGTGCAAAACTGTGACAACACCAGATACTGGGACTTTGAAAACAAATATGAAAAGGGAGGGGACCCAAGATGGCGACTGGCAAGAAGGTAGGGAGAGAGAGTGAGGGAGCGATAGAGGTGTGTGTAGACCTGTGTTGTGTGTGTGAGTGAGAGCTATGGACAGTTAGATCTTGCAGGTCTTCCAAGGGTCTGCCAAACCAGGCAGTCTTAGACAGCAAAACCCTGCTGCCACCACAAACACCCCAGGAGTGGCCAGTGCGGGCACAGAGACCACGCCATCTTGAAGAACAGAACTGCTTGATACTTGGATCCTATCCTCGCCACTACCCAATCAGGTCTCAGATGAAAACAAGGACCCTAACAGACACTGGGTTAAAAGACCTGCAACCACAGTTGCAGACCCATGGATACCAAAACCCCAGGCATCCCAACTGCAGATTTCTGTGAGTCTCATCCCCCTCCGCTGGCCCCATGGCAGTGGCATAGGAACTGCTAGACCCTCTGCTCAAACAGGCCTCTTGCGCACACACAGCAGCAGAGGCTCTACCTGAATTTGAGCCTGGGTGTGTGAACACAGGAAGCTTGTTTCCCGTGACTAGAACCCACACCCATGCAGGGAGGCTTTGCTGAATTTGAGCCTGAGAGCATGAACGGACTTGGAGAGTTTGTTTACCATGACTAAACCCTGCGCCCATGCAGGGAGGCTGTGCTGAATTTGAGCCTGGGTGTGCAGACATGGAAAGTTTGTTTCCCGCAGTGCACACCCGCGGGACCACACCCCATGCCCACAGAGGACGGCAGAGCCACCTGACCTTGATTCAGGGCAAGCGCACACAGAAAACTGTTTTTACAGGGCAGGAGCCTGCTGACACAGTGTGACTGTGAAATCTGGTCCCCCAGGCAGACCTGGGACCCTGATTCTCCTGGGACCCTGATTCTCCACGTGAGAGGAAACACTGAGCAGCAATGTCTTGACTCTGTTTCTCATCACGTGTGCCTGGTATCCCTGATTCCCAGTGAGTTCACACTAAGAGCCAGTGACTCCAATTCTTTGTGCATGTGCACACATGGATTCTGATTCTTGGCATGAGGCCACCCCAAGCAACAGAGACTCTGACATGCTCTAGGGGACTCTGATTTTCGGCACATGCCAATGGGGCCTCTGTTTCAGTGCGGTGAAGGTGGAGCCCCTAATTATAGGTGTGCACACGAGGCCATGTGACTCTGATCCTGGGCGAGCATGGCTCCCACCAATCCATGGCAGCCACATGTCTTATAGTTAGAGCTCTTCAGTGACACTCAGGGGGTGTGAGGCTCCCACTGCACATGGTCCAGGCCCCTGTAACTTGACATTTGAACCTTCTGGTGATGAGAATGGGGTGACAATGAAACAATCCCCAGAGGAAAGAAAATGAAGAATTCCCCAAGAAAGAAAATAAGTGAAAAGGAAGCATGCAACATGACAGAAAGAGAATTCAGAATAATGGTCATACAGTTCATATACTGGATGGATGAGAAAATCAACAACCTAGGCAAAAAACAGAAAGAAATCAAAAGTGATATAACTACAATAAAAAACAACATGTAAGGTTTAAACAGTAGACTAGAAGAAGCAGAGGACCAAATTAGTCAGAAGATAAGGTATAGAAACAAGCCCAATCTGTATAGCAACCAGAGAAAAAAATTAAAAAGCAGGAGGAGAGCCTAAGGGAGCTTTGCAGGGCAAACAGCAAGGATTAGAAAATGTATTTGAAGAAATAATGACAGAAAACTTCCCTGATATGGGGAAGAAAAAAGTTACACAAGTATAGGGAGTCACTAAACAAGAGGAATCCTAAAAGACCACACCAAGACACGTCATAATTACAATGGCAAATGTTGATGACAAAGAGATAATCTTAAAGACTGCAAGAGAGAGACATGGAGTTACCTACAAAGGTTCCCCTATCAGGCTATCAAATTATTTCTCAACAGAAATACTTCTAGAAGGCAATGGAAGGAGGTATACAAAGTGATGCAAAGCAAAGGACAGAATTCAAGAATACTTTATCCAGCAAGACTATCAATCAAAAATAAAGGGGAAATGAGGAGCTTCAAAGACAAAAAAAGGCTAAAGGAGCAAGCCAGCAATGCAAGAAATGCTAAAGGGAATGCTGTAAAAAGAAGAAATAGAAAGGGAGAAAGGAGCACAGGCATAAAATACAGAAATGGCTATAAACAAGTACCTATCAATAATAACATTAAATGTAAATGGATTAAATGCTGCAATCAAAAGACATTGAGTGAATGAATGGTCATCCTTACCAAGAAAAAGAACAAACACCATAGCAGGAAATCTCAAAGAAACCTTATTATGACCTAATTTTTGATTTCATGATTCTCCTTCTGATCTATTCTTTTCAGCTGGAGCATGGCTGAGATTTGTCAGCCCTTGACCAAAGTGCAGGTAATAAAAAAGCTACATCATTGGAAAGATCATGGAAAATTAATCATATGAAAGATAGTACTTTTGATAGCAGCAAACAGAAATGCAGATTAAATGACGCCTGGACCTCTACACCAGCAGAACAGTTCTCAGGACAAAAGTTTGAGAATATGACAATACACAGATAACACATCAAAGGAATTTAATTTATGAAAAGTAGATTAGCAAGTAAAACTCATGATCTTAAAGATGCTAAACATTACATAATCTCTTGCTAGTCATGAACTACTTTTGATTCAAAGCAGTTCCTATTCCAATAGTGCCCCATTTCTAATAGGATCAGGTTACTGCAGGACAAATAAAAGGGAAGATTATGAAATTCTTACCAAATTTTAGTTCTATGCTGGTTTCACCTTCTCTAGTTAATTCTGTTACTTCACAAGTGTATTTTCCTGGGACAGCTTGGCTCTTGTCCATCACCAAAGAGGCATCGCCTGATAGTAGTGTGTCTGTTACGATGTGTGCACTGGAAAATTCACTGATGGGTTTGGATTCATTTTTATCTCCATCATAGTAGAAAATGTGTTTACCTTTGAATTTCCACTTAACAAACATTTCTTGAAAGCTTTGTGCCCCCAAATTATTGACTAAGCATGGGATGACAACAGTTTTATTGTCATTGGTATATTCTACAGATTCCGTTGTATTAAATAATAGCTGAGCTGATCCTGGAAAAGAAAAAGAAAATAGTTTCATTTCACTATTGAATTCTATAAGGTAAAGTCTTAGACATGTTACAAATCCTTATGATAAAGGAGCAAGGCTTCAATTGTTCCCTTAAGTAAGCAGTGCAGCTACAGAGAGAAAGCAGGCCAGGTGAAAAAGTGAATTGCCTTCTACTGCTTTGTTCACCCATCCCAGCTTCCTTTCCTTATTGAAACCTATTTCGTGATTCACAATGAATATTAGTGTTCCTAAGGGCTTCATAGTCAACACTGCCTCCCCCTCCCCAGTATTTACCCATATTCATGGATTTAACTACCTACACACTTTTATTTAACCAGGTTCCACCTTTCTTCTCAAGACCTGGGAAAGCCACCTGTGTGCTGAGTATTTCTACTTGGACCTAGTACTAATACATCAAAGATGACATGTCCAAAAATCAATACTCCCTCTTCCTACCCTTCACACAAATCTTCACCTCCCCAAAGTATTTTCTCTTATCTTCCAGTCAACCAGACTGGGCCTAAGAATCATGCTGGATTCTTCCCTTTTTTTAGCCATGGAGAATTTTGGTGGACTCAGCCTATTTAATAGTTCCTAAATGCAATGCCAGTTGTATAAGTTGTATAATTTAGACATTCCTCCTTTCTCCCTAGGACCACTGCCATTGAATTAGGTCTCTGACTCCAGCCTCAACATTTCCCCATCCCAGCCCCAGTGTATTTTCCTGGGTTCCAGAAACAAATGTTCTAAATGCAAATGGGCACTCTTTTGGTCTCTATACTCTAACAATCCCCCTCCATCTTTTCAGGTTAAATAGTAAGTGTATTAACATGGAATACATACTAAGTCCTTCAAGGCTCTGTCCAGCTACACCTCCTGTTGTTCCTCATTTCCAAACTAAGCTCCAATTATACTGACCTTCTTGAAATCCCATGAATATGTCCATGTATTCTCATGTCCATGCCTTTGCACATGTTCCCTCAGCCTAGAGGCCTGACCCTTCTCTGGGTGTATAGGTCAGAACACGAATTTATGAGTCAGACATTGGCTCAAGCCTTAGTGCCTTCTAGAGATATAAACTTAGGCAAATTATTTAACCTCTGCACCTCAGCTTCCTAATTTAAGTGATGGGAAGTAATAGCATATACCTTCTGGAGATTTTGTTAAAATTTAATGAGTTAAGGAACACAAAATTCTTATCTCAACCTCTTTCATATACTTAGCAAATTTTTAATAAATGGCAGCTAGAGGTGACTAACTTTCACTCTTCTTTCTAAAGCAGAGTTCAGTTGTTTAATCCTATTCCCTTTCCGTACCACTAGGCAACTATATTCATCCTCTTTTTATTGCTCTCATGACTCCCTCTCAAGTGCTGTCACTACTCTTATTACTAAATGTTGTAATTAATATTCGATTTAACTGGTTTCCCCATTAGAAGAAAAGGTAGAAAAGCAAGGACAACGTCTTCATTTGGTAGCCTATGGATTAACCCAAGGTCCAGCAAGTATGCCTCTTTACATACCTTATGAATGTAAAAAAGTTAAAGTATGAGTCCCAAGAAATGAATACCCAAAACATTGGTATCAGAAATGATTCATTCTTCTTCCATATTTCAAGAAAACCCTCCACTTCTTATTTCTATAGACATGATTGTATAATCATGAAGCTATATATTTCAATGCAAAATTTCAACTAAGTCAGTTGCAGGTGAGATGGAAGAGTTCCTTAATTTGGCAGGAAGAGCCAAAGTTAGTAAACGCTAGCTGCCATTTATTGAGCATTTGCTAAGTATGTGATACCTTCAGAGACCAAGAATATAGCTGATAATTAAAATCGTGAGCATAAAGAAGATTTCCCAGAGAGTCCTTTCAAAGCAACAGAGCAGGTATCAAAGAATTAAATGTTGGAGAATACCAATGATTATAGAGCAAATAGTTAAAAAGGAACAAACTAAGAAAGTGAGAAGTATTGTGAGAAATCAGTGACTCAGTAAAGATCTTCACTGTAGACATCAAGAATGTTTTTTGATATGAACAATATGGATGCAATGTGCAATAAGCCCTAGATTAAAAATTACATCACTGGAAAATGTCAATAGACTAATGGAATGAAAAGTCTTACTGCATTGGGAAGGAAATTGGAGGGGAGAAAGGAGAGGCAATTACTATTTCATTAAATTTGACAGTCGAAGAGAACAGAGAGAGAAGGTGATATTGGAAGGACTGTGGAGACAGGAACATATTAAGTATTTCTCTCTTTACCGTATCCAGCTTGGCTAGAGACAGGACAGCAGTCCTGCATAGGGACGATGGGGGATTGAGAAAATGAAAGAGACAGACTCAGAAACAGTAGGAAAAGCTGGGACCGGGTGGGATAGCTGTCCTCTGTTGGAGAGACAGTGACCCAGAGCCAGTGCAGCACATTTATTATTTACAGCATGATTCCAGGAAGTTTTACTAAAGTTTAAAACAAAGGAAATTATAAGAAATCATGGCTAAAGATCAAGCTATAGTCATGATTAAAGATCAAGCTGTAATTTTTCATTCTTTGTGGCTTCTTTGTAATAGTCACTCCTGGCTAAGCCCAGATAATTGAGTCAGTTCCATGGGCCTGGATGAACTTAGCTAATGAAACCCACCCCCTGGCACCTGAGCTAAGGGTCAGGCTGAAGATGTACCTGCCTCTGGCATGGTACATCTCCAGGACATTGCTTTGCCAAGGCCACTGGATTCAGCTGACAATAATTAAATAAGCTCAATGTGCCTTTCCAGGTGCTCTCTACAGGAACAGGGCAAGATTTTTTGGTTCTATCTATCATCTATCTATCTATCTATCTATCTATCTATCTATCTATCTATCTATTATATTGTTTTTAATAGGGGGTAAATCTTAAGCATGTCTGCAAGCTATGGTGAAAGAACCAATGGACAAGGAAAGATCTAAGATATAAAACTGAAGAATTAATTTGATTAGGTAGATCTCCTAGGTGGTGGAGTGAAAGAGCTGTAGGCAGGTGATCTTTTCCTTAAATAGGTGAGTAGGTATACTTCTGAAACTGGGTGAGAAGGGAGAAACTGATGAGGGTTACCTAAGTTGAAACAGGTAAGTTTAGAAATGGTAGGAGGGAAGTTGAAAGAATCTACAGCACACATCGCTACTTTTTTTTTTTTTTTAAGTAGAGTAGGAAAATAATTGTCTGCTTGAAATGGCTATTTAGGAATGGGGTAAGAAGTCCCAGCAGTCACTAAGGTAAATGAAGCAAAGCTCATGAGTAAAATATACCTGCTAGAAATGAATCCGTTTTACCACAGATGTTGACCACGGAGCTTCAAACTGAATTGGGTTAGGATTAAAGTAAAAAACGGAGGGTTTAGTTAGATCTTTCCTCAACAGAGATCAAACAGGTCTGGGGTAAAGTGGGATTCTCCAAAGTGTCTAATTCTGACTCAAATTAAGAGCCTCTAAATTGTAAAGTGGCATTACAAGAAGTGCAGTGGCTGAGCTAGAATGACAGGGGAAGGGCAGTTTAAATTCAGTAACATCTAGTATTAAGGCCTTATTAAGTACCAAAAATATATTAAGTACCAGTGAAGGATTAAGAACAACAAAATCCCTGCTACCAAGTAACTGCATTTTATGTAATTAAGAGGCATAGAATCTGAAATTTGTCTCTATGTCCAGGAAGACCTTGTAAAGTGCTTGGAGAATAACAAGGGCTTAAAACAGGTAAAAACATTTTGATAGACCTTACACTTGCCCAATTCACTGCCTTGTCTTTTAAACCATCAGTGTGACACATATTGAAATATACATAAATATTCTCAAGATATGGAGTCATATACAACTGTTCCATGGGTATGGAATGAAGTAGAGGAGGGTTTCACCTCTAATTCCTATCTCATCTCCACATAACCATGCAGAGGGCAAATCCAGCTTCTACTGTGTTAGCCTAGGTCTGTCAGAATCAAATTTCCTGGGTGCTCTGTATTTTTAGTTTAGTATTACAACAAGTTTAGCAAAATTGATTCTACACTATTCTTCTTCTTTTACCATAGAAAAGTATCTGTACAAGTGAAAGTAGCTTCATGGCAGCCTGAGTGCACTGTATTGGTCACAAGATATAAAAATATAGAATTTTAAAATTTTGTATAAAAGGTTATGACAACAAAACCTAAAAATTGGGTAAATGGCTTTATAAAAATTGTGTCACAAAAATATCATTAATATATTAAAAGCATGGCCTATACTAGCCATAGTTGAATCAACATTAAAGAATACACACAGTTTTAATAATATGATAATTTTGGATTCAAAATATTTATCAATTTTAGGAAAAACAGGTATTTTTCATCTTTAGAACAACTTGGTGGCAAAGATAAAACATCTGCCAAAATACAGATGACAGCATGAGCAAATGTCCTAATAGTAGGCATCAACACTAATAAAAGAGTAAGATGCAAATTGACCCTACCTTCACGATGCCCCCAGCCAATCAGGAGTGAATATGCAAATTAACCCCAAAAGATGGTGGGTTAATTTGCATACACAGGCGCTGAGCAGCTGGGGGCGGGATGCTTACATTGTCACCATGGGTTCTGCTCCACTGCTTGGCACCTGCCTATGCAAATTAACCCGCCATTTTATTCAGTTAATTTACATACTCACTCCTGATTGGCTGGTGGGCGTCATGGAGGTACGGTCATTTTTGAATCTTTATCTTTTATTAGTGGAGATTTGCATTTTAGTTCAGAACCCAACCCCTATAGATTTTCAGTATACATTATGAGTAAGGGAAATCCCAGAGGAAAGATAGTTTCAGTCATCCCTGAATGCATATGAAAGGCTTTACACATAAAGTCCCTTTTTAGAACCCAGGAGTTGTGGGCTATGCTTTCTCTAGCATGTACTCTACCTCCAGGGAGCAATCCCATGCCATTCTCTTTCCTTGCTTTTCCCCACAGGCAAATATCCCCTAACCCCATGGTCAGCAAACTGCAGCTTGAGAGCCACATGTGGCTCTTTGGCCCCTTGAGTGTGGCTCTTCCACAAATTACCACGGCCTGGGTGAGTCTATTTTGAAGAAGTAGCATTAGACGACGTTTAAGTTTAAAAAATGTGGCTCTCAAAAGAAATTTCAATCATTGTACTGTTGATATTGGGCTCTGAGTTTGCCGACCACTGCCCTAACCTCTAAAGTATCCCATGATACTTGCATCCAGGGGAGAAATGGGCAGCTGCAGCTCATCATGAGCTCACCCCCACAACCTGTCTCCAAGGCCCGTTTTCTCAGACTTCCCAGTGAGCTACAGCAGCCCAGCCATTGGCTGCTCTCACCATTTTGTCTTCCACACTGTGTTGACTGACTGGTGCCTCATTTGGAATGTATTTTCAATAAACCCAATTTTGCTTTACTTTTATTTATTTTTTGTTGACCTTAAACTCTTTTGTGCATTAAAAAAAACCAAAAAAACAAAAAACAAAACACAAGGTTCCAGGCAGTAACCCCAACTAGTAACAAAATCAAAATCAAAGTGTGAGTACAAATGACCATAAAAGACCATGGACTGTCTTCCTCCCTCCATAGTCTAAACTCAGTCTCTCAAATACCTTGATTTATAACTTCTTGTGCTCTAAGGCTGTTAGCATCTCTTCACAGGTGCCCTTTTATAACTAAATACTAAACACATAGAAATCCATTGGTTTTTATACAACAACTAGAGGCCTGGTGCACAAATTCAAGGGCCTGTGGGATAGGGCCTAACTGGGCTCTCAGACATTCCCCAAGGGGTCCTGGATTACAAAGTCACAATGAGGCTAATAATCAGTTTAAATGTAATTAAGTTCAAATTCTCAAATTAAATATAACAATTGCTTGTTACTGTTACTCAAACTCAATTTGAATCTTACAAAAAGTTAACAAGAGGGTCTTTGCATGTGAAATGTGAAAGGCATAGCCTGTTGAGCCACACCAAAAAAAATCACATGCTTTCCTCACTTTTTATGAAGCACACATTTTTAAAGATAATAGTTTCCAAAAGCTTGGGGCCTAAATGCCTTTGGCTTAGAAAAACACCAAATTCCACTAAGCTGCAAGTTGTCATCATATTTCAAGTGAAATCCAATGCTGATAAACTGTTCCTCAAATACAGGGGGAAACTTTTGGACTCTATTAAAGTGGTTGGTGGGGCAGGGAGATTGAGAGAGTTTACAGGAAGTCTATTTCTAGGGTTTAATAAATTTAAAAGAGGAGGGGCAAAAGATTCTTCTGATTAAATGGTGTGTTGGAAAGAAAACTTAATTGTATCAGGTATGTCTCCCTTACCTCCTATGTTCATGTGGGAGGGCAAACAAGAAAAATAAAACCATCTTGCAGACTTTGCCAAAATGCGCACTTCAATGGCTGGAAGACCAGACTCTCCCACTCTCCTGCCTTCATCCCCAGTGCATTTAAGCGCCTAGGAGGGAAGAGGGGTGCGAAAGAGGGGGATCCTAAAAGCTACCACCCACTCGCCAAGGAAGGTGCCTTTTCTTTCTAGTTAATTTCCTTGCACGGTGCAAGGTTTGGTGTCTTCATCAGTGTGTACCTCTGGAGGCTGAGAGCAGGGGAAGGAGAGGAGCAGGCTGTCACCTGGGGAAGATGAAGAGGAGGGAGAGGAAGGAAAGGAGGGAGGAAGGGAGGGTGGAAGGAAGGAAGGAAGGAAGGAAGGAAGGAAGGAAGGAAGGAAGGAAGGAAGGAAGGAAAGAACGAAGGAAGGGAGGGAGGGAGGGGCGGAGGGAGGGAGGGGTTGAAGGAGGGAGGGAGGGGCGGAGGGAGGGAGGAAGGGAGGAAGGAAGCTCCTGACTACCCGCAGGTCCTCCCACTTTCAGCACAGGCCTTGCAGGGTACCCCATGTCCTCACTGGCCACCCTCTCCAGGGAGCTGCGGGGCCGAGTGGCGCCAAGGAGAAGGGATCCACAGAACCAGGATAGGGGCCGCTCACCACAGCTCGCCAAGCCCAGCAGCAGCAGCAGCACCAACAGGGGCCACATCGCGCCAGCGAAGGGGCAGAGGCTGCTGCCATCACCGCCAGAGCAGAATCTGGAGCAACCACTGGCGTCACAGTCAGAACCCTGAGCTGCTGCCCGTCACAAGCAGGACCCAACGCCCCGCTGCTGGCTGCACTCTGACCCTCTGGCCATCCCACACCTGCTCCCACCCAGCCCAGCCAATGTCGCTGCTGATGGGAGTCCCTCAGATTCCTGGACTCATTCATACTCCCTGAGGCTCCGCGGAGACCCGGAGCCCCCTCCAAGGAGGTGGCGAATGCTGGGCTTCAAGGGCAAAGCTTTCCTTGCCAACCACCATCCTGCCCCCGGGTCCAGGTCCCTCTGGCCAAGAGAGGCTTGGAGTATGTGCCCTGGCTCACTGGGTCTTCACTGTCCCCGCCCCTCTCCAAGGTTCCTGTCCTCCTTCTTGCTCCATCCTGGATCCCAGGATCCTCCCTCCACTGTCCTCTCCTGTTTGGAAAAAAAAAAAAGGATTCAAAATGTGGCTCCAAGCTACAGTATAAACAATGCCTTCCTTTAAAAAAATTGAATTTATCGGAGTGACATTGGTTCCCAAAACTATACAGGTTTCA
Source organism: Cnephaeus nilssonii (assembly GCF_951640355.1). Lineage (NCBI taxonomy): Eukaryota > Metazoa > Chordata > Mammalia > Chiroptera > Vespertilionidae > Cnephaeus > Cnephaeus nilssonii. The sequence goes on along the minus strand of NC_137074.1, from coordinate 70,292,050 downwards.
AGTGTACAACTCAGTGAAATATCACCTACTCTCTGCATCCTTCTGTCCCCATTCCCTCTTCCCTCTGACAACCTCCACCTACACCCCCTCCCCGCCTTTACCTCTGGCTGTCGCCACACAGTGGTCTGTGTTATGCATATATGGTTTTTGACTAATCCCTTCACTTTCTTTCAATATCTCACTGAATTACACAGGCACAACATTCAAACTGAAGCAAAAGACCTTGTAAAACTGCCAGTAACATTTATCCTAAATGATGGACTCTCTTGTCACAGGCCAGTCTCTGGTGGCTACTCTAATGGTTCATAGTCTGTCTGCTCCGTTGGTTGTTTTTCTCTTACCTGCTGGAGAAGAAAGCAATTTCCCACCACAACACCCCACTTCTCCAAATCCTCTACCCATGGCATCTCCTCCATCGCACTCCATCCTCATAGTAATAACACCAGGAAATAACATTTCCACTCCCAGTGCATTATATACTACGTAACTTTTCATGGTTTCCTTGTGTAAACCTCTTTCCCTCAGCATTGTCATTTCTTTAAAATCAGAGTTTTTTAAATATTCCCTCCTCTAAGACTTCCCATTCAACTGAGCAAACAGAAGGGATTTAATAAATGTGTTGATGTGACTGGAGGCAAATATTGCTTCAGTGAAATTTGATAGTTTTATTTTTTTTAATGATTAAAAAAAGAAAGGAAAAGCAATATCTCACTAACACAATGGGTCATAATTATGGTGGTCATGATGTGAATGGCCGCTTAGACACCCTGAGGCTACCAAAGGGACTGTTGGATTCTCCTCCAACTGCTGCGTATATGGATACAGAATCACCCACCAGACTTAGAGCATTGGAGACACTGTGTACCACAGGGCAGCTGGTTGGCTAAATAAGGCTGCCAGCTGTCCCTGAGACCAAAGGACCCCTAAAGCTGAGGAGTGACCAGGAAGGACTGTCCACAAACTTCACACGTAGAGTTGGAATGATGCTCTGTTTTATGCTGGGAGCTGCTGAGGCTAAGTACCTCATGTAGTTTTGAGCAGAATATGGAGTAATCTTGCCCTGGCAGGAGTCGCTAAGTGGTTAGAGCATCTGTTTGAGCAGGGAAGGGTCCTTGGTTAGATTCCCAGACAAAGACATGCACATGGACTGCAGGTTTGATGCTTGGCCCCTGTCAGTGCTGGATGTGTCTCTGTCACATGGATGATTCTCTCTCTCTTTCTCTCTCTTTATCCCTCTCTCCCTTCCACCTTTTCATCTTCCATTCTTTAAAAACAAACAAACAAACAAAAAAACACAATGAAGAAGTATAATCTGGTGACGACTAACAAAAAAGAGAAAATGGAGTTCTCTTAAATCAGGTGAATAAGAGGCCACCTGGGTGACCACATCAGCTCTTGGGAATCAGCTGGGATGTGTTTTGATGGAGAGGCAAGAGGAGGCCTATTCTAGGAGATAGAATCCAAAGCAAGCTTCCTAGGTTTGATCAGCTTCTCGCTGAGATAACTTTCTCCAGTATCTAACTACCTTATATTTCTGTTTCCCTTTTAACATTCCCAAGCATTTTTATTTGGATTTTGAGATCTTATCTTTACTTAAGGGTGTTTTGTGTGTTTTTTTCAGGGTGGAAATTGAGAGTAATGTGTAGTAGAATATTTTGAACAGAGGTAATTCACATTCCATTTATTACCAAAATTAATCTTCACAACAGGCATGGAGTGAGTATTATGATCTCCATTTTAGTGATGAGGAAACAAAGGCAATGGGGAATAATGGGCACTTGGCCCATGATTATATGTGATACTTTTCTCTCTCTGTCTCTCTTGTTTATGTCTATCTTCCTAAGTTTTTTCCCCACTTTTCATTTTCTCCCTATAACATCTAATTACATCTTCCATTGAACTTTGTTTATGCTGCTAATAAAATGCATTTATGTATTTTTTCGTACATACCTGTCTCCTACTATGTTAGCTAGGAGAAAATGAAATTTTTCCAAGGTATATTTGTATTTCCAGGGTCTGTCACAGTGCTTGGTCGAGACCTAAAAGCTCTGTGTGTGTTGAATCAAGCAAGAAAATCCGTGTGATGTGTAGTATTACAGAAACGCTTTAGCCATTTCCTTTCTGGCTGCCATCTTGGAGGGGGTCAGCATCGACAAGCTGGCTTTGGGTAACTGTGTGTAGCGCCCATGATGCATTAAAACCTTCTCCGGTTGTCCTGCCTCCTCTTCTTCTGCCACATTCTGATGACTGACTCTTCTTCCTCCCCGTCTACCTTAAATACTCAAGTGATTAGATTGGGTGCCTCTGGGAATCCAGGATAATCTCCCCATGTTTAGGTCTGTAACCTTAATCACGTCCAAAGTCTCTTGTGCCACATAAAGTGACATATTTCAAGATCCCCAGAGATTAGGGCTTGAAAATATTTGGGAGGAATTACTCTACCTACCACAGTTTTGTCCTGGGTTCTTAAAAAACCCAATAAGGAAAGAATTGTTATATCCAAAGCATTGTTATACCCAATGTGCATACGAAGAAACTGAGTTCCAGAGAGGTTCAAATCTCACGTGATAAATGGTGGAACTGAAGTATGTCTTGCTTCTGAGCTCAGGCTCCTTCCTCTGCCTGAGGGAAGGAATGGCGGAGACAAAGCAATTATGTGGTGGTCGGTCCCTCTCCTTGAAGTTCCCTCTGTTGCTTCATTAGTGCCGCTTCTCCATTCAGTTCCCACTGTGGCCACCAAGTTTCCAGCTCTCCTCCTAATACCACGATATGTGTATCCACTGATTCTCAGCAGAAAACAGATGGCATGCCCAAATGAAGATGCTGAGAGGAGATTAATAAAGGAACTGTTTACGAGGGTGTGGGCAGGGTTAAGGGAAAGTGACAAGGAAAGGAGAAGTGTTGTGAGCTAACAGCAGCTGTTTTCCCCTCCTCTCTAGTTCTGGAGGTGCAAAGGAGAGGAGTGGTTAGGGGAACCCTGAGAGAATGGAGAAACTCAAGGAGGGCTGCATGGCAGGAGTTAGGGCCTTTGGTAGAGGAACAACCACTAGCAGCGTGGCAGAGAGGATGATGGCCATGACTCCACTCGCCTCCCACCTCCCAAACTCCTGCTCTGGGCAAATCTCAACCAGAAGTTAGATGGAAAGAAGTCTGTTCATGCAGTTCTTGAAGTTTGGCTTTGCAGAACAAGAGTATGGAAGGGGAGAGTATGGATCTGAGGGAGACTATTCAGCACAGGGGGACTGTCCCTCCCACCCTCTTGGAATTGGGTGGGATAATGTGACTTGCTTTGCCCAGTGTGTTAGTTTCATCAATCTGAGGAATTACCATAAATAAGGAGGCTTAAAATAAGAGAAATTTATTTGCTCATAGTTCTAGAAGCTAGACGTCTGACATTAACATCTCAACAGAGCCAATATTCCAGCTTCTGAAAGATCTTGGCAATCCTTGTGAGGCAGGACACTAAGAAGCTAGGGAAAGTCCTTGGCAAGTGGAATAAGGGAAACTGAGACAAAATAATTAAACAAGGCCAAATAATCTGAGCAATTTACAGCCAGCTAATGAATCACAAAGTTTTATCTTCCCTAACTAATTACACTTAAGAGCAAATGTTTACACTGTCCGGGGCAGAAGGGCCTCAGTCCAAGTCCTTTTTAGATGATGTTCTTGGAAATTAAAACTAGCCAGAAAATAACTCTGATCCCTCTATATGTACATTTTGATAAATCAACATATTGAATGCCACACCTGGAAAGCTAATGAATATTATGTTAAGACCTTGCCCTGAGACATCCCCTGGATTCCCACCAGCTAAAGAAAGATAAGAAGCCACACGACAAAGGAACCACCAAGCACTCTCGCTAGAGCATGCCCACACTTTGTGTCTTTACTTTCTCCTAAACTCAAAGGGTCCCCGCAAGATTTGCAACCAGGGGAGAAGTGGGCAGCAGGAGATCATCCTGGGCTTACCTCCTGAACCTGTCTCTGAGGCCCCCTTTTTCTCTGACTTTCCACTGAGCTAACAGCAGCCCCACGTTGGCTCACTGCTATCACTGTGAGTTTTACTTTGCAGTGAGTTCATGCAGCCCAGCGTGGCCCACGCATTTCCTATAACATTTATAAAAAGCCAAGAGAGCCCTGCATAGGCCCTCTCTTATTGCTTCTTCTATCCAAAGTTCTTCCTTTGTTTCAATGTCCCCAGTTTTAAGAAACATAAGCTCAAAAATCACCCAGACTTGTGATATGAAATCTTTCCTGCAGGAAGTCAAGAACCCACACACTACCAGCTGGCTGAGGCAGACCCACTCTAGGCCCAGTCCCTGTCCTGTAACACCTGGAGTTCCTCAGCTTGAGCTGCAACACTCTGACATTTGTCTCCACCTTCATGTGGCTGCCTTCTCTATTTCTATGTCCTCTCTTTTTCTTACAAGGACAAAAGTCACTGGATGTAAGGTCCACCCTAAATCCAGTAGAATATCATTTCCAGATTCTTAACTAAATCCATCTGCAAAGATCCTATTTCCAAATAAGGTTACATTTTGAGATTCTGGGAGTAGATATTAATTTTGGGAGGATTCCATTCAACCCACTATAGTCAGTAAATGTGTTATTTCTGGGCAAAAGCATCAAGACCCAGCATGCAATTTGCCACTCCTCCCACCCCCATGGAAATCTGCAATGCTCCAGACAGTGGGTGCTCCCTCAGCCTGAGTCCTGGGGTGGGGATGTGGCAAAGCATTACCCCAGCTGACCTACAAAGTAAACACGACAAGTATAGAAATTAATGTGTTACCTCCCTGACAGATATCATTGACAGTATTCAATAACCACAGTCCAGCCCTTCAGAGATATTCCCAGCTGCTCAGACAGCTCCCCACTCCCTTACATATGAAAACACACTGGAATACTGCATTAAGCAAAACCACTTTGCAGGCTCCACATTCCTTTTAGTCCCAATTCCATTGGCCATATTTCACAGCATCATATTCCCTCTTTGGGGCTAAGTGTAGAAAGAAATCAATGTTAAATACAGTCTTTTGTGTCCTTAGAGGGGCTAGTTTTCTAGGAAAAAAAACAATAATTGCCAGAGCACCTGGGTATTCTTTGAAATTAGTTACAGAATAGCTGCGTTTCGGCCTGACAGTCTCATCTTCGGTTCCTGAAGAGTTCCCTGCCTGCAGCAGCCAATAATGTCTGCTGAGAAACCTTTGTTCTCTGGCCTGAACCCAGGCTCTCTAGGTGTGTTCCCCCTGCCCTGCCATGGCCACCTGTGCAGAAGTGCTGGAGACACCGCGCCCCCTGAAGTTTATTAGAGCTACAATGAGTCCTCTGGGCACATCTGCAGATCTACTTGTCTCCAATACTAGTCTAATTGCTATGGGTGTGGGCCAGCGCTCTCCAGCTATCATCAGATGGTCTTTAACAGTGAAGTGAATAACTAGGATCAAACTGCCAGACCAGATAGACAAGCATCTTTGGAATCATGAAAAGAGTTCCTGAATCCATGTCCCTTTAGCTTCACTTGCCTGTCTGTCTTGAGTGGCAGCCTGGATTGAGGGCCCCCACATGCCAGCTGCTGTAGCCTTACTCTTTAATTCTCCAAACTGAGTCCCTGACTCACAACAGTGGGAGGGAAGGAAAAGTGTAGAAAGACACACTTTGGGATGGTTCACAAAGTGTGGTACCTGGACATGCAGCATCTGTAGCACGTGGGAACTTCTTAGAAATGCACATTCCGGGCCCTACCTCAACCTTCTTAAACAAGACACTCTGGAGTGTCGCCTGGCGGTCTTTGGGTAGGGAAGTCTTCCAGGTAACTCTGGTGCACAATGAACATTGAGAGCCACCGTGTAGGGCCAGGTGGCCTGTGAGGAGGTGATCCATATTGGTAAAAATATCATCAGCAACCCTGTCCCTTTGATCTCGTGGGAAAGGCCCACCTGAGTACATGGAGGGTCCCTGGGAAGCCTGGCTGTCTCCTGGACCACTGGGCAGTTCATAAAGACCATGGTCATCACAGCTCCTTGGTGGGGTGGGGGTGGCAAGGGGTGTGCAGCGGAGACAGCACCCAGGACACAGAGTCCTGTGGCTCCATGGGAAGGCTCTCACATGGAGCAGGGATTCTGTACCATCTCACGTGAAGGGGCAAATATCCCCCCCTCTGTCCTGATAGAAACCAATGTGTCCTTCTGAGTGGCTTGAGGATCTCTTTAGTTTGATGTGTAGTGGTTTTAGAAGTGGTTTAAGGACCTGTTGCCCTGTAGTTTACAAACTACCTTTTTGTATGTCCATCAAGGTACTTAGTATCTGAGATCTCTGCTAATCTCTTAAGAGTTTCCACTTACAAGAGGCCATTTTGATAAAATGTATAAATCTTTCATATTTTTAAATAATTGTGTCTCTTTGTCTAGGGAATGAAGTAAAGAAAGCGGAACATTTCCTGCAGGAATGAGAGATCAATACACATTTTACCAGATGACGAATTCAGAGGCCCTATGTTGGCAATATGTGAAGTAGGGGAGAAATGACTTATCCTATATCATAATCCAAAAGAAAATGATTCATTCCTTTAAGACAGCATATGGACTAGTCTGCCTGGATCTGGTTCTGGTAAACTCAGGGAAAGGGCTCATCTTAATCTGCTCTGTCCTGGAACGAGGCATCCTTGTCCATGGAAAGAGCATGAGTGCTTTTTCGGAGATGTAAGAACAGCTCCTGATACAGAAATCAGTCAGATGGGCTGATGGATATATTCCTCTTGTGCAGTAGTTCAGGTGATTCTCTTATTTTGTCTAGCCATACTGGATTGCCTGAGAAAGTCCACTGCGTTCCTTGCACAGCACAGAATCTTGTAAACCAGGATTTTTTTCAGGGTGGGGGTGTTTTTTTTGGAGGAAAGGTTGCACTTCTCAATCTTTTCTTCCTCAGAACCCTCCTTGTGTTTTGAGTGTGGGAAGTATGGCCCCAGAGGCCAATGGAACATGCTTGTGACTGTATGTGCTCCAAAAGTCACCTCCCGTTTCCCTCTCTCACCGCTTTGGAGGCTGAGTCCTATTCCTATCCAGCTTCCTTTTCCTTCCCAAGAAGTAGCTTTGTGCTAGTGGACCTGTAAGGCACATGAAAAGCTATCAAAGCACAAAGGGAGGGAATCAATAGTAATATATATAAGCGTGTACATGTATCATAAGTGACAGGCTCATTTCCATGCAAGTTAAGATGTTCCCAGTGCCTCTAATTGACACCCTGCGCGTCTGTGTGCTCCAACACTGAAGGAAATATCCCTGGCTGGTCTCGCCCTGTAGAGGCAAAGTGGGCAGCTGCCGATGGGCTGAGATTGATCTTGTTGCCGAGACCTCTCCATGGCTACTCCAGCTGGCCCAGGCCTTTTTCCCACTGGGAATTCCCACACCACTGGCCTCCTTGGATTCAGGCACTGAAAGTTGTTTAAATGCAAATTATTTTCTAGGAGGTAGAGTCATTATTATTCATTAGTATTTGGACTTTAATGAGTCTATGAGCTTAGAAGGGAATGGGCCAGAGTCTTTTGGTAATAGAAGCCAGGGAGATACGTTTTAATAATGATGGGTGGAAAAGGAAGAGTGAGATCTGAAATGCTACAGAAACTATAGCCACAGACTCAAAGAATAGCACAAGGACACTAGTTATATTGTAAGAAATAATATGGAAAAAAGGGAAATGGGAAATAAAGTGCCTCCCCAAATCCACAGGTCATTTGTGCCTGGAGTTCCTTGCAATTCTTCCCTAAGCAGATGTGTTTGTAGAAATTGTTGCCAAGTGACTGATATATTGCACATTTGCTATAGAATCACTACTTCCAAAACTTATTTATTTATTGAAAAAGGTATTGATCCTACTGGGGATCCAGCCCACAACCCGGACTTGTGCCCTCACTGGGAATCTAACCTGACTTCCTGCTTCATAGGTACACGCTCAACCACTGAGCCATGCCGGCCTGGCGAGAGTGCCATCTATAATAATAAAAGTGTAATATGCAAATCGACCATATGATTGAACAGCAAAACGACCATCCGGACAACCTTCCAGATGACCACGCTATGACATGCACTGGCGCCAGACCAGCCAAGGTGGGTGCGATGGGATTGGTCGGGGCACTGCCATCATCCCATGATTGCCCCACAGAGCGAGGCCCAGGGCACCCTCTGATCAGCAATCCATTGCAGAGCCCTGGCCAGGTGGGCAGGGCCTCTCTCTGCTGGGCGATCCATCTTGGAGCCCCAGGATCGATTGCCCTGCAGAAGGAGGCCCAGGCCACCAGCTAGCTACCCTGTGGCAGGTGTGCAGGGCCAGCTAGCCATCGCCCTGTAGAGGGATGCCCAGGCCAGACAAGTGATTGCACCCCAGGTCTGTGGCCTGCAGAGGGAGGTGACCTGTAGCGGGGGAGGGGGGAAGTGCCACACAGATGGCAAGCAGTGCAAGCGGTGGGGGCGGGGCCAACTGCTGGCAGCTGGGGGTTGGAAAGCCCTGATAGGCTCTGATAGCCAGCCAGGCCTATGGACCCTACCCGAGTGGTCCTGGATTGTGAGAGGGCACTGGCCAGGCTAAGAGACACCACCTCCCCCACTCCCCCTTCTCCCCGTGCATGAATTTCGTGAACCTGGCCTCTAGATTTAAATCAGGGGCTTAGAAAAAGCTCACTAGACAGTGACATTTCAGTAAAAAGTGAATGGAGACTGAACAAGCTGGGCAGATGTCAATGTGCAGATCATCCGCAGCAGTGGGGACAGTGAACACAGGGTCTTGTACTAGGAGCATGCCTGGCTTGTCTGAGGAAGAGCAGAGGCGGGTGGAAATAGAGGGACCTGGGAAGTGGGGTGGACAGTGCAGCCCAATGAGCATGAGAGGTGGGAGAACAGTAGGGGATCAGGTCAGAAGATCATGGGGTGGTCCAGTTCACACAGAACCTTAAAGAATTTAGCTTAGACTCTGACTGAGAGGGTTTTGAGGAGGGAAGTGATATTATTCAACTTACAATTTAATAGTCTATTGAAGAGGTTGGTTAGAGATGGTAAATATTTTTTGAAGGCCATGAGGTCTCAGTCGTAACTCCTTGATGGTGATGTTGTAGCATAAGGTAAACTAATGAGTAATGCTGTTCCAATAAAGCTTGATTAACAAAAGCAGGTGGCAGGCCAGATTTGGCCCATGCTGATCCTTGGGCTGTTATAATCCAGAGTAGAGATAAAAGTAGGTGGGACCAACTGTGGAGGTGGTGAGAATAGTTAGATACTGACTATATTTTCAAGGTAGAGTCTGCAGGATTTGAGGTTGCATCAGATGTGGGCTGTGGGAGAAAACAATGATGACTCCAAGGTTTTTACCCTGAGCAACTGGAGAAATGGAGTGACTGTTACTGAAGTGGTAAAAAACTGAGAGACAAGGTTTGATGGGGAAGGAGGAGGAGGGGTAACAGGAGTCAGTTGGAGACATGCAAATTTAAGATGCCTTTAGGGTGAAGGAATTGGATTAGATGTTCCCTGCCTCCCCTTCTGGCTCTCACATTCTGTCTCCATGACTGCGAGAAAATAAACACGCGCCCTGCTGGCTTCTGCTGTGATCATGATCTTCGGGGAGACCTTGCACTCCGTATTCCTTCATCTTTCCTTCATGCAATTGGTGACTGCTGGCTAGAGATGTTGCTGGAAGGAAGAAACACTGGAAGGAAGGCAACTGCCAGCTGAAACTAGCAGGGGGACTTGGAAGAGCCACTTAAATGGTGCATGTGCCCGAGGAGGCTTTGAGGGCTGGAGGCACATTCCCAGGTACCTTTGTTTCCTGGAGGTTAGTCATAACAGAGGGCTGTGGGCTGACCAGGCCAACAACATCCAACATTCCATTCATTTTCTGAGAAAAAGCAGAGCAACTCCTTCCACTTCCCCTCCACTCTGCTCTTAGAGCGGCCACACCGCAGACCCGCCAGCCCGGCCCTCTGTGTTGACAGCCCAGAGCCCTGAGTTCATCCTGATGGCCCCTGGAGACCCGCAGGGTGTTTGGCATCAGCTTCCCTGGGCTATTTCCTCCCTCTCCTCTCTCATCTCTCCTCGTGGGAGATATGTCTTCTCTCTGCCCAAATTCTTTCCACCCAAGAAGGGGCTCTGTGCCAGTGGGGCTGTTTGCTGTGTGGAGAGCTGGCAAACCGCTTTGGGAGTGAGCTGATAGGAATATATTTAAAGTGTGAGCATTTATCAGAAGCAGCAGATGGAGGCAGCAGAGTGGAGCTCCCAGCACCTAGGGCAGGGAGTATCTCATTCAAGTGTGAAGTGGGCACCATCTACACCCAGCTGACACCAGCTCCTGAAGCCAGTGAAGGAGGAGGGAAACAAAAGGGGCCACCTTTGTGCCAGGTTTGGGAGGTCACAGCGTTCCTGGACCGAGAGTCCTCAATGCCTCAAAGACCGCATTCACTCTGGGGTGGAAGGAAACATGTCCATAGATCCTTTCTGGAACATTTTTTACTTCTTTAAAGCTTAGTAAGTTTAATAAAAATTTTGAAGTTCAAAATAAATGGAAATACAGACCATTTCATGGATGTAAAGAGGCATTACTTCATTCAACAAATACACCAGGAGTCGTGTAATACTCTGGCACAGAGAAGATCCAGGCAAATAGATATGTTACCAGAGGCCCGGTGCACGATTCATGCCCTGGTGGGGTCCCTCAGCCTGGCTTGCGCCCTCTTGCAGGGGGATGTTGGACTGCCGGTTTCGGCCTGATCCCCAGACTGGCCTGCGTGGATCGAGCTAACCGGTAGTCCCACATCCCCCGAGGGATGTAGTATTAAGCAAAGTGGAAGGCGGCTGGGGAGGAGCCCAAGCCCAGGCCTGGCAACATGCTGCTCCCACTCATCCTGGCCCCACGGGACATGCAGCCACCATTCAGTAGTGCTGCTGCAGAGTGGGGAGAGGCTGGCACAGTCACAGCTGTTCTTGCCAGCCATGAGCCCAGCATCTGGCACCCATAGGTAAGCTGAGCGGGGCTCCTGCTGTGGGAGCACACTGACTCACGTCATAGCAATCGGGCATTCGGTCATTTGGTCTTTCAGTCACTTAGGCTTTTATATTATACAGATAATTCTTAAATGTTAGAACTGTCAAAAGAATTTTTTGTTTTAATTTTTTACTGCCATCCCCACAACCACCACCACCCCCCAAAAGTACAAATATATTTAATACCTATTCTATTTACTATTTGTACTAAAGAAGTATATTTTTTTAGTGGTAAATTTCCTCTGAGCAGAAGTACCAAACTCAGTATATCAGTGGAGGGAAAATCCACTGACATTAATTTCACATTGCCTATTGGACAAGAGGACTATGATCATGTGATCCCATTGAGAAGGCCAGTTTTAACAGTTGACCTAAGACCTGTAGAAGGACCCAAAATCATGTAGCAAAGGGGAAATAATTTACCCATCCATACCAAAATCCTTCGGGAAAATGCTCGCCTTCTGCTTTCTTGTTTTGTTATATTTTTAAATATATTTTTTATTGATTTCAAAGAGAAAGGAAGAGGAAGAGAGATAGAAACATTAATGATGAAAGAGAATCATTGACTGGCTGCCTCCTGCATGCCCGCTACTGGGGATGAAGCCAGAAACCCAGGCATGTGCCCTGACCTGGAATTGAACCCTAATCTCATTCCTGGTTCATAAGTTGCCACTCAACCACTGAGTTTCACTAGCCAGGCCTTTAAAAATTTATTCTTTTTAGTGATTTCAGAGACAAAGGGAGAAACATAGATGATGAGAGAGAATCATTGATAGTTCTTTTTTTAAGGGAGATTTTTTTAAGTGCCATCAATAAATAAATCACGTATTTCTTCATACTGACTTTATACCAGAGTCCTAATATGTGATCCCTTGCTCTATTATATGTAGAAGAAGTGCTTCCAAATCCCCTGGTCAGAATTAATCACTCCTTCCCTTGGTGTCAGGAGGGAGACTTAACATCAGATTTAAATATACCAAGTTAGGCACTTTGCTCTTTGACCTGATGCACGTGAATTCTTCAAATGAACGTGCTGCTCAGTGCACGAAACAATTGGCACTGAATGCACCAAATGAAAAAATAAGGATGGTGCAGAAATGCTTGCTGTTATAACGAAGAAAAAAGAAAGATTTCCAAATGTTGTTCATATTTATCCTGTTTTCTTCCTATGCAAAGTAGATATATTACAAAACACTCAGTTATTATGGATGACAATATCACTAATCTACAAGCTCTCAGAGTTGTTTTATTTTTAATTATTATTATTTTAAGTCATTTGTGCAACAACCTTTGTTGAAGATGTACTCAGTTTCAGACTGTGTGATAACCTGTGAGGTAGGAAAGTAATTAAGAGACAGTCCTTCCCTACAAACCTGCCTCCTGCAGTGCAAGGGACAGGGCCACAACTAGGTTCAGGGGAAGTAAGAGGGCACCATGGAAGGAAAATCCAGGGAAGCACTGGGGATGGAGAGGGTAGCTGTGTCAATTGCGGCTTGAAGGAAGCATTAAGTGGGTCAGGCAGACCATCAGGAGAGGTATTGTCCCTTCTGGGAGTTTGGAAATCCTAGGGGCATTCCTGGTGGTTGAAGGGAGGACAGCTCTGGCATTTACTGGATGGAGGCCCAAGGTGTTAGATGTCCTGCTATGCATGGCTTAGCCTATACAAAGAGCCTCCTGCATCCAACCTGACATTTCAGTGTCCCTCCAGACGTTTTTGCAGGAGAAAATCTGGGTGTTAGAATGATCTCAGCCCCAACCCACCTGTTGTCACATATAAGCACAAAGCATGCTTTGCACAGTGTTAATAAAACCTGCATTTTGCAGGAATATGAATCCCCAATGAACCAAAGGAAGACTGTGTTTTGCTCTCTCTGGAACTTTGCCAAAAGTCATTCACCATCTTGAAAAGTGTTATTGCTGGCTGTGTCATTGCTCCTGGTATTTGTGTCACCGACACAATACCCCTGAACCGATCTTCATTTATATGTCAATGCCCAGTGATTCTAGGTAAACATTTCATTACTTTGTGATGTCTTTGACAGCAGTTGTCTCTAAACATTTTCATACAGAAAGACAGTACACATTTTAGTCATTTTACTTGCCTTTATTATTACTACTGTTAGAATATTATATTGGATTTTTAAAGTTATAAGTATAGATATGTTATCTTTGACATTTATTTCAACATAGTAAAGGACAGGTTACATTTTTAAAATATATATGAAGTGAGATGGGCAAAGTAGGTGGAAAGAGCATTGTAGGTCCTCGAATAATATGGTTTCATGATAACATCAATGAGATGCAGTACAGACTTGGCTCTTAAATCAATTAGCCTATGGTAACATTGGTTCTGCTATACATGATTTTTTGCTTAAAGTCTCAGAACCTATGAATGACATTAAGTGAGGATCTAGTGTACTCTAAAATACTGGAGGGTTTGTTAAAATGTGGATTTTGACTTAGTAGGCCTGGGGTGAGGCCTGAGAGCCTACATTTCTAACGAGCTGCCAGGTGATGCTGATGTTGCTGGTCCATGCACAGACCACACTTTGAGTAGCAAAGTCTTAGACAAAGGAAATTGTATGGGGGAAGGTACAGGCACCTGACGACTTTTTCTGGGAAACAACTAGTCACTTGGTATAATCAGAGCACGACATATTGTGTGGTGAGAGATGAGGTTGGAGAAGGGGATAGAGTCAGAGCAGGCAGGACCCAGTCACCCTGTTTGAACTTCATTTTGTAGAGAACAGAGAGCTTGAAAGGATTTAAAGTAGAGTGTGAGATGTTAGGTCTCTGCCACCCTGTGGGATACCTCTGCTGGGCACAGGGAACAGGGAGTTCCATGAGAAGACTTTTCCCATTATGTTGCTTAAACATAAAAATAGTAAAGAGGAACTGAGGAAGCCACAATAGAGTGAAGGGAAGAAGACAGGGTTGGTGTTTTGGAGTTAGATTTCCTGGGACTTCAAAATTGAGTGTGTGAGGGATGAAGGCGAGGGAGGATCAGGGATGATTTGCAATTTTCTGGTAAGAGCGCTGGTGAATAGTGATGCATTGGCCAGCATAGGAAGCAGAGAAGGAGATGCAAGCTGGAAAATTGGCTTCTAGGTAAATGAATTCAAGGAACCTCTTCTTTCAAAACATAGAAAGTCATCCAACTGGACTTCGATATGAGGAACTTTTATTAACAGTGCGCTGTGTTGTGGAGAAAAGGGAATCCTTGTACACTGTTGGGAGGAAAGTAAATGTGTGCAGCCATTATGGAAAACAGCTTGGAGGTTCCTCAAAATGTTAAGAATAGAATGTCGTATGGTCCAGCAGTATCACTTCTGAGTATATGCTCAAAGGAATAAAGATCAGAATCTCAAAGAGATAAGTGTACTCCCATGTTCTTTTCAGCATTATTCCCAGAAGCAACTCATATGTGCAGGGACAGGTGAATGAATAAAGAAATGTGGTATATACATATAAAATATTTTCAACCTTAGAGAGAAGGATATCCTGCCATTTTCAACAACATGGGTGAACCTGGAGGACATTATGCTAAATAAAATAAGCCAGACACAGAAGGACCACTCACATGAGACATCTGAATGAGTCCATTTCATAGGGGCAGAGAGTAGAATGGTGGTGGCTGGGACTGGGGGAGAGGAATTAGTCAAAGTGTGAAAAGTTTTGGTTACACAAAATGAGTAAGTCCTAGAGATATGCTCAGTAGCAAAGTGCGTGTAGTTAACAATCCTGTATTGTATACTTTAGAATTTGCTAAGAGGGTAGATCTTATGTTAACAGTACCTATCATAAGCCAGTAATAAATAAGAGGGCAGAAGGAAACTTTTGCAGGTGATAGATGCGTTTATGGCAGGGATGAGGTGATGGCTTCACAGATGTATACTTATCTCTAAACTCATCAAGACATATATATATTAATTATGTAAAATGTTTTTTATACCAATCATACCTCAATAAAGTGGTTTTAAAAAACGTGTATTGGCCTGGCTGGTGTGGTTCAGTGGTTGAGTGGTCAACCTATGAACCAGGAGGTCACAGTTGCATTCCAGGTCAGGACACATGCCTGGGTTGTGGGCTTGATCCCCAGTAGTGGGCATGCAGGAGACATCTGTTCAATGATTCTCATCATTGATGTTTTTATCTCTCCCTCTCCCTTCCTCTATGAAATCAATTTAAAAATTTTTTAAAAACCCAAAATGTGTATTGTAACAAGGATCATTCAATACAAGTGTGTCCACTTGCCATACTCCAGTGGATTTCCGAGGGTGTGGAGGAAGAATAAGCTCCATGGTTATCCAGGCTGGGTGATGTATTAACATACTTATTTTATTATTGAAAGGGGATTAAATACTATAATCAAAGACACAGATGGAATAAATTTCCTTCTTTCTAGGCCTCCATGTCTCTCTTTCTCATACACATACACCACACACATTTATATCTCCCTAAAACCACTGTATTTGTTGAAATCTTCAGGAAACAGTCCCTCAGCTATGTTTCCCAAAAGAAGGCCATACCTCAGAAAATTACATCAGCCAGCCAGGAGTTATGGGAAGCAACTGGGGGAAAATGTGGCATAGCTTTTTCAGTTGTTCACTTTAATCAAAGGATTAAACATTAATTTTTATACAAAAAAAATTAGTACAGTTATCTTAATGAGGACAATTTTCTCATGCAATTTTAAAGATAAAAATAACATCAGACTTCAAAGAAATGCTTAACTTGTGATAAGCTGCTGGGCCAAGTCCCAGACTACTAGTGGTACGCATCCATTTCTTTTCTTTGGTTAAAAGGAAAAGTCAGAAGAACCAAGATGGTGGCATAGATAAACACCTATACTTGCTGCCTCTTACAACCACATCACAGTTACAACTAAAAGGCAGAACAACTACCACACAGAACTGTGGGAAAACTGTTTGAGTGGAAGTTCCACAACTAGAGAGGTGAAGAAAGCGCATTGAGACTGGTAAGAGGTGTGGAGGCGCGGAAAGTGTTGGCACCTGGGTGTGCTGCTCTTTTAATCGGGAGGGAGACACAAGCTCCAGCTGCTCAAAACTCTATTACTGGTTGAGACCTGGGTGTGCAGGAGGCAGCTAATCAATGTCTTTCTCTCATCAATGTTTCTAACTCTCTATCCCTCTCCCTTCCTCTCTGTAAAAAATCAATAAAATATATTAAAAAAATAAAATAAAATACTTTAAAAAAGAACTTTTGCTCCAACTGAAAGTTTCCTTGTTGTATATTATACTTTAAAAAAGAATTTATAAATTAACATTTTAAGTGATCATTTTTATTATTGACTTAAAAAAGCATTCATAAAATTTTTCCGAGATGTGCTGTGGTCTGCTGTAGTAACAATATAAATAGCTTAACAAAATAGCTTAAAATATTTTATTAAGTATATGTAATATTACAGTATAATATTTACAAAGTTATGTTTTTTAAATAAAAAGGTACTTGGCAAAGATTGCAGATATTCAAAGCTTCAACAGTGATAATTGATTTAATACATATTAAAAAAACCTTTAACGGTAACACAACAGTAAAACAACTTTGGTCTTTAAATCACTTTGGAAAATGGCTACTGACAAATAGCACACCTTTAATTGCTATGGGAAAAATCCCCCAAGAGAGGATCTTGCAAATAGCAACACTGGAGTTTTCTTTATTTAGATTGTTAATCGACATTCATCTGGTGTGGGGTCTAATTCTCAACAATGGCTTCTGTAAATACTGCTCCATTTAATAAAAACAGAAATGTCTTCCTTTCTCACCAACCCTAATAACAACACATCTAAGATTCCACTGACATTGCCTTACAGAGAAGCTTATTACAAATGCTCTCTCTTTTTTTATTTTCTAAAAGATAAATTTATGGGAAAGCTGGTCCTAAATGATAAGTAAGAGCTGTCAAAAACCAAAGGCAGGGAACTGCCCATTCACTGCTCATCTCTTGAAAGGTACCTGGATTATCCCTGTTAGCCATGGAAACTCACAAAGGACCCCAGTGGGAGGGAGTGATTTTGAAAATACAGCACATGTAAAACTTTCTGAACATACTCACCATCAAATAAAACATCATAAAAAGATAAAGGGTTGCCCAACAATCATTTCTCTAGTTTCCAAGAATAGGTAAATAAAGGAGATGTATTTCCATACATAACATGACAGATGTCCATTTTTGAATACTCACTTTGGGACAATAGAAATCTAAAGGTGGAATAGAACATAATTCTTATTGAGATGAAGGAGTAAACTCATCAGTTTTGAGCTTTATTAACTCAAACCACAATTTGTTTGGTCATTTACTAAAGTGACTACAGCATCCTGCAAAGAGCAATACTTCCAATTATGGTCTAGCCTCATTATTTTATTCTGATATTCTCAGAAATTTTAAACAAAATAAACCTGGAGTTTCCGGGTGAAAAATCACCACCTCTGAAGGTTTTCAGAGTATGTGAAATTTGTCCTAAAATTTACTTGCTCACCCTATTAAAAATAGTGGGACATCTACATACAACCAACTCTCAACATTATATACTGCATATCTAATGTATGTAAGGCACTGAAGGGAAAAGAAGGGGGAGGAAAGCTCTTGCTGTGTAGGAATTTTCAAATCAATTTAGAGAAATGGGGAAGGAAGGGCTGAAAGATAATGTTTTGAGGCAGAGGGAAAATTTGATTTGGCCAGAAAGGTTGAAACGGTTGCTACAAAAATGACAAATGGCATCACTCTGAGGACATCCTATATAATAAAGAGGTAATATGCAAATTGACCAAAAATGACAAATGGCATCACTCTGAGGACATCCTATATAATAAAGAGGTAATATGCAAATCCAACACAAAGATGGCTGCCCCCATGTGGTCAAAGATGGCCGGCAGGGGAGGGCAGTTGTGGGTGATCAGGCCAGCAGGGGAGGGCAGTTGTGAGGGAACAGGCCTGCAGGGGAGGACAGTTGGGGGGGGGGATCAGCCCTGCAGGGGAGGGCAGTTGGGGGAACCAGGCCTACAGGGGAAGGCAGTTGGGGGGGGGGGTGTTACAAGGCCTTCAGGGGAGGGCAGTTAGGGGCAATTGGACTGGCAGGGGAGCAGTTAGGCATTGATCAGGCTGGCAGGGGAGTCATTAAGGGGTGATCAGGCTGGCAGGCAGGTGGGTGGTTGGGAGCCAGCAGTCCTGATTGTGAGAGGGATATCTGACTGCCCGTTTAGGCCTGATCAAATAGGGATTGGGCCAAAACTGGAAGTCAGACATCCCCCAAGGGGTCCTCAATTGGAGAGGATGCATGCAGGCTTGGCTGAGGGATCACCGCCTTCTTCCCCCACACACACCCCCAGTGCACAAATTTCATGCACCAGGCCACTAGTACAATAAATAAAATTGGACAGAAGGATTAATGGCAAAAATGAGATCAAGAAGTAAAAGGCAGATTATGGGGAGAAATAGATATATGATGCGCAAAACACTGCTAGCTATTTGAATTAGGTGGGACAGAAAGTTGGGAGCCATGACAATCTGATTGAATGAGAATGAACTGGCCCAATGATGCCCAAGCAAGAGGGATGCTGCTGCTGTGGTCCTTTTCCAGAGAAGCTGACAACTACTCAGAACAAGACTTGCTTTCCCCTGGCATTTATCCTGCTACCTCTCTGCCTTGTCTCACGCAGTGAATGCCTCCAAAGAGAGGCAGCGTTAAAGAGAACACAAAGGATGGATAAGTCCCAGTTGAACCCCAAATAAAGGAGAGCTTACCGCATATTAAAAGGTATAATGTTAGTGTATAAAAATTCCACTATATAGATTTTCATACCTGGCTTTTTCTTAATAGAGAATAAGAATTTGAATCTTTTTCAAATTCTGCTTTTTCACTCCTTTCATTGAAATTGTTTTCTAAAGTAACAAACAATATTCATAAAATATAAATATTTTCAGAAAAAAAAGAGCAGCAGGACCCATGCAAGTTGTATAAAGGAATACAGCTCCCTCTACATAATATGGTATTTTGGACAGCAACACAAATATGGAAAAATTTGTTTTTTGTTGTTTTTTTTTTTTCCAAGAAGTGCTGTCTTCAT
Organism: Cnephaeus nilssonii; assembly: GCF_951640355.1. Lineage (NCBI taxonomy): Eukaryota > Metazoa > Chordata > Mammalia > Chiroptera > Vespertilionidae > Cnephaeus > Cnephaeus nilssonii. Next base: position 70,272,938 of record NC_137074.1, on the reverse strand, counting down.
AGTGTGTTCGGTTTTCTGAGAGGCATCACAGGTCATAAATTCTGGTTTGCCCTGGGCAAGCCACTTGATCCCAACATGAAATATGACAATCAATTTAACATTAAAGAGGCACATGGGAACATTCAGTGGACTGAGAAATAACTATTCATAATACGATTACAAATAGTAATGTCTTATTTTTACACAAGCAAGAAGAATCACTAGTATTTTTAGAAGGTATTGCAGAGCAGTCAAAAGGCTTGGCAACTACGTAGAAATTTTAAAAGTTTTCAGTGATCAAATATTCTCATTAAATATAATCCCTCCCAAAAAGGTTATTTGTTTTTAAATGTTTTTGCTAAAAGCATGAATTATCATTTGCTCCCCTGTAGGTATCCCACTGTTGTTCGTACAGAAGAAGAATGTGCCTGTCTTATACATGTGCACATACAAATACACACCCACAAAGGAGGAAAACGAGTGCTAATAACCTAAACATTCTCCAGGTGACCACACTGTCAGAACGTTAATTTTCTTCTAACGGCGTAGAAAATGGGGGTTTTGCTTTACTTTTTAATCGTGGAGTCAGGGGGATATGAGGCAGGACACAGGAGGAAGATGATGAGTGTATATCATGCAACATAGATACAGTAGCAATAGAACCACCTTTCGAGGGCTGGTCTATTGGCCTGACAGTGACACGCACTTTGTTGCCATGCAGGGGACACATAGTTAAAACCTCCATCTTGGTTTTTCATGCCCCAGATCAGAAGAGAAGGGAAGAAACACCATAGACTGTGCCTTCAAAGCCAAGGAAGGGAATACATATGTTACAGCCATCGCTACTTTCGCTGAAACGTGTGAACACAGTTCTCTGAGAACAGGTCTGGCTCCTTTCTGCAATGACACTACCATGTCACTGAACCATGTTCAAAGAGGAGAAAAGGTGCTACATCTTGCACAGCAGAAGCAAACAACAGGAGGACAAGACAGGGTTGAAAGGTTGTGTGAATAAAAGAAAAAGACATCCATCAGTAAAATTACCCTAAATCTTGCCTAGCCGGTTTGGCTCAGTGGATAGAATGTCATTGGGTGGACTGAAAGGTGACAGGTTCCATTCTGGTAAAGGGCACATGCCCACGTTGTGGGCTCAATGTCCAGTAGGAGACGTGCAGGAGGCAGCTGATGAATGATTCTCTCATCATTATTTCTATCTCTCTCTTCCTCTCCTTTCCTCTCTGAAATCAATAAAAATATGTTTTTTAAAAATTACTCTAAATCTGTTGAAGGAAGAATGTGTGAATGGCAACCCTAAGAATGAACACCATGATCTCCAAGAGTATCACATCACACAAAAGTAACACACAAATGTTTCCAACTAAATTCCTGCCTGTACTTAATTTGCTATTCCCTTGACGTAGAAGTGGCAGACACATTATTGGGCTAACACCATAACTGCCAAAGTGGCTGTGAACCTGAGTTTCCTGAGGTTCGATGGAAGCCATTGTTGTTCAGTGACATCTCTGGGTAACCCATCAGGTTAGTGCCAGGTAATTTTCATCTTGAACCAATTTACACTTGTGACCTAGAGTCAACAGATCTTAGGATCTGAAAGGCGTCATTCTTGGAAGTTGCCCACTCTACTTTTGCCCCTAATTGAAGAAAAATAACAATAAAAAACCGGATCTCAATTGGGCACACAACATAGATCATAATACTTTTATTAACTTAATTACAAGTGTTTTGAGTAGAAACTTAACTGTAATATCCGTTTAAAACAAAATGATTTACTTTCTCTTATAGATGAGAGTCACTTTTCTTCTCTTGAACAGTGAGTCAAGGCCAAGGTCCTTAAACGTAAGTGCATTCCTTTCACATCTTACTACTCTGCAAGTCAGAGTTCATCTCTTCAATTAATTTATCCTAAAAAATTTAAAAATGAACATTTAGTTACTATGTGTCTATTTTCTATTCATTAACAAGTTGATGTAGCTTAAAAATTTGGAATTGTTTCAGATATATAATATCTAAAAATAAAGAATTTAATCTTAGGTTTGCAAAGGTCACAGATATAAGGCAGGCAGATCATTAGCCATTTTTGCAGCAGTAAGGGAAAGGGCAATGCCAAATGAGAATAAGGATCAACCAAGTCTGGTCACTTTCATTTGCAGGATTAGCTGCGGACAAACCAAGGGATGCTGATTTTGTAAAGAAAAAGGTACTGCTCATAGAATATAGAATACTATTCCATCACATTCACTTTACATCTGCATACTTCATGTAATGTAAGTGAAACAAACATGTGATTAGGTATAAATCAAAGGGGAAATGGTCCCAAGGAGGGTACTTTGAACCTCACTCATGCACGAGGCAGACACACTGTGAGCATTATGCTGTTAGCTGTCAGCTCAATGATCCCACCCAAAGGACATTTAAAATTAACCAACAAATTCTGTACAGCTAAATATTAGCACAATAAAGGACACTTCAAAGGTCATTATACATTTTACTACAGGCCCAGTGCAGACAATTTATGCACGGGGGCAGGGGGTCCCTCAGCCCAGCCCGCACCCTCTCCAATCTGGGACTGCTGGCTCCTAACCACTCATCTTCTTGCCTGCCTGATCACCCCTAACCCCTCTGCCTGCCTGCCTGATTGCCCCTAATCCCTGTGCCTGCCTGCCTGATCACTCCTAACCACCTCTGCCTATCTGCATGATCTCCCCTAATCATCTCTGCCTGCCGGCCTGATGCCTGCCTGCCTGATAGCCCCTAACTGCTCTCCTGCCAGCCTGATTGCGCTAACCACCTCTGCCTGCTGGCCTGATCACTCCTAACCACCTCTGCCTGCCAGCCTGATATCCCCATAACTGCCTCTGCCTGCCAGCCTGATAGTGCCCTAACTGTTCCTTGTCAGCCAGATCGCCCCCTAACTGATCGCCCCTAACTGCTGCACTGCCTGCCTGATTGCCCCAAACCACCTCTGCCTTGGCTCCGCCATGCTGCTTTGTCCGGAAGGAGGTACAGAATGATGTCTGGAAGGTCATTTGGCTGTCCGGCCTAATTAGCATATTATACTTTTATTAGCATAGATGTGCTATGAACAAACAAAAACTGCTTTATCTTCCAATACAGTGGTTAAAAAAAGTCACTTCTTAAGAGAAATTAACAAAGGAAGTGGTACTCAAGGTTCTTATAACTGGTTTTCTGACCATGGGGAAGAGGGGTTTCATTCCTCTAATGAACTAAAGAAGAATGACTCCACAATAGAAAAGGAAAGAACAAAAAATTAAAAAGTAGGACACCAGAATGAAAACATGAGCAAACCATGCCACAGTTCCATGCACCAGTTTTTTGTTTAATACCATTTAGTTTATTCCTACTAACTTCGATATTTTTGGAGGGCCGTAGTTAGTATAATAAAACATGCATGTTTGTAATAAAGGCTCTGACACACAGCTACAAAAGTGGGATCATTCTGTGCCTCCTTGTTGAACACAGCCTAAACATTGTTTTAAACTTAATCCACCAACAGACATTCAGTGTGATTTTACTCTTATGCAAATATTGATTGTACAGTGGAATACAGCCTCTTGAGTTAATGGTGCACTTTTGCTAGAAAGGTGAGCAGGTAGTCACAGACTTTAAATCAGTAAAATGGAAAGCGAACTATTTGCATGACCAAGTCATGACAGTAAATGCCAACTGAATGGAGAAGTTTTTGACAAGGTAAAAACATATTAAAGTGTAAACAGAGCTAAATGAATATTTAAAGCATTTGATATCTCTGATCTCTTTAACAAATGTGTGTGTTTGAAATATTAAATAAAATTTTTAAATTGTTAGCCCAGAGGGCCCCCCCTACCCAAAAAAAAAAAAAAAGAGCAAAATCTGGAGTGGCCAAACACTTTTCTTATTTATTTGTTTGTTTGTTTGTTTTTAAAAGAGGACAGAGAAGAGCTGGTGTTTTGTTTTTAAATATTTTGTTGTTGTTGATCCCCAGAGAGAGAGACAGGGAGTACAGAGAGACAGAAACATTAATGAATGAAAAACATCCTCAATTGGCTGCCTCCTACATGCTCCCCACTTGGGATCGGGCCCACAACAGGTCTGTGTCCTGAACAGGAATTGAACCAGTGACTTCTTGGTTCCTGGATCAAAGCACATTCACTGAGCCACAGCAGCCAGACTCTCTCTCTCCATTTATCTAAGTCCTTTCCCTAAAAGTTAGATCCAAGTTCCTTTGTGGAAAACCAGAGATATTAAGCCCCCATGACTTAAGTGCAACAAAATCACCAACACAAGCACAAAAGGAACACTGTCAAGATTATAAAAATTTGTGCCAGATTATCTACGTGTCATATAAAAACCATTTTACAGTCACTGCATCAGAAAGGTGTTTTTAAAAAGCAGTAGCTTCTCTTTCCTGTGAGCAGTACGACTGGAGAGCTGATGGGTGACACCCTACAGCTTTTATATGACTAGTGGTATAATTTTAACAGAGTAGATTTAAGTTTTATAAATCAAGACTTATAAACCTTTATGCTTTCACAGTATCCCTTTTATTTAAAATGCCGTATTTCCAAGAAGCAATTTTATTTCTTTTCAATGTCCATATTGTAATCAATCTATAATTGTATGTGCTTTTTATACTTACCATCATTCATATTCCTTTCAATTCTTTAAATGCCAAGAATTAGTAACAAGCCAAGCAAGCAATTAGTAAGGTTCCACAATTAAAAGTCATCTATAATAATAAAAGTGTAATATGCTAATTAGACCGGACAGCCTAACAACCTTCCGGACATTTTTCCAGACGACCTTCTGGATGAAGCCGGGGCTGCGAAGGCCAAGCCCTTTGCAGAAATTTCATGCATTGGGCCTCTAGTTTCTAAATAAACAATTAAGTATTAATATCATACCAACTATTCCACAGCTGTAAATAGAAATAAATTTTAATGCATTTGATTACAATGCCTTTCTGTGGATCACCACAGCCCCCACAAAGGAAACAGATAGTTGAGAATATAGATCTAGGTTTAGGGAGAAAGGAAGTGAAATGTTTTGGTCTCACTCCACGGTGAGAGACTGTATCTTCCTAAAATTTATAAACCAGAAATTATAATTAATTGAGATTCTTCTATACTGGTGGTGCTACAGCACTTCATATTGGCCAGTATAAGAAGGCAGTAGTCTCTTTGCCCAATATCACTTGCTAATGTGTGCAACTACTTGGGAGACACAGAGCAGTGCATTTTTCTCAGAGGTGAGAACATTATAGCAAAACTTCTATTTCTTGATTAATATTAAAATAAAAAGAGAGGTCAAGGTAGAAAAAAACAAAACACTAGATTTTCCCCAAGGCATAGATAATACATTCTAACTGCTTTGGGGACTAGTTGAAATTATGATCTGGTAATGGATCAAGAGATATATACAAGTTTGACATAATCACATACCATTAAGGGCTTCCTCTACAGCATTTTGGAAAATATTTCAAATATCCTATATAATAAAGAGCTAATATCTAAATGGCTGTTATGCCCTCACACCCTTGTGCTCTCACCCTGAGGCCAGGGGACCTGAGGCCAGGCCAGAGGATCTGAGGCTGTGCCCCTTGCCCTGAGGGGCTTGATGGGGTGGCCAGCCCAGTCTGGGTCTTGTGCAATTTTGAGGTGCATGCGGGTAGGTGGGGACTTGACTCTGGGTCCCACGGCGTGCCCCAGACTCTGACAGGAGTGAGATTTTCATATACATTTTTACTAATTTTCTTTAAACTCTGACACTTCTATTATAGAGAAAGAGCAAATAGCAATCCTATCTAATAAAAGAGTAATATGCAAATTAACCATCACTCCGCTACACCCACAAGCCACGCCCCAAGCCAATCAGGAGCGAATATGCAAATAAACCCAACCAAGATGGCTGCAGCCACAAAGAGAGCAGGAGGGAGGCTTGGATTTCCCTGGCAATGGAGGAAGCCAAGCTTTCCACACACCCTGGCCAGCCCAGGCCTCTGCTTAAGGCTACAAAGTTTCAATTATAGAAGTTACATAAATCACAACAGAAATGGGTGCGGCGATGGAGCTGGAGAGAGCAGGAGCCCAGGGTTGCCCCCAGCAATGGAGGAAGCCAAGCTTCTGCAGCTCTGGCCGGCCCAGGCCTTTGCTCCAGGCTACAAAGTTTCAATTGTAGAAGATAAATAAATTCCAGATACCAGGGCCTTCGCTTGGGTTGCCAGGGGGCGTGGCTTGCCTGCAAACCACCACAGGCCCCTCATCCAGGCTGCCCCACGCCCTAAGAGAACCCTCACCCTGATCCGGGACACCTTTCAGGGAAAACCAGCCAGCTCCCACCTGTACACCAGGCCTCTATCCTCCTATCTAATAAAAGAGTAATATGCAGACTGACAACCACTCCAACACACAAGATGGCTGCCCCCATGTGGTCAAAGATCCTGCCCCCATGTGGACACAAGATGGCCACCACAAGATGGCCAGCAGGGTAAGGCAGTTGGGAGGGACCAGGCCTGCAAAGGAGGGCAGTTGGGGGCTATCAAGCCTGCAGAGGAGGGCAGTTAGGGGTGACTAGGCTGGCAGAGGAGGGAAGTTGGGGGCAAACAGGCTGGCAAGGGAGCAGTTAGGCATCAATCAGACTGTCAGGGGAATGGTTAGGGGGTGATCAGGCTGGCAGGCAGAAGTGGTTAGGGGCAATCATGAAGGTAGGCAGGCGAGTGGTTGGGAGCCAGCAGTCCTGGATTGTGAGAGGGATGTCCGACCGCCCTTTTAGACCCACTGGGATCGGGCCTAAAAGGGAGGTCAGACATCCCTCGAGGGGTCCCAGATTGGAGAGGGTGCAGGCTGCACTGAGGGACACTCCCCCACCCCCCCACCCCCGCCGTGCACAAATTTCGTGCACTGAGCCTCTAGTATTAAAATATTTCCTCTAATTAATTCCCTTCTTATGTGCATGAATTTCGTGCACCAGGCCATTAGTATTTATATAAAAATAGAATCTATTTCATGTCTTTCATACGAAAATTTATATATGCTAACATTTAAACTATGTAGTAAATAGTGTATCTTGTAGTCTAAAACCAAGGCAATAAAGGTTAAAAAGGAAAACTTGCCAAGTCTCACTAATAGTTTAAGAAGTGTCTTATTCTCAACATTCTTTTTCTGTGCAGAATTTGCTACACCACCTAGTCCCTCTCAGTTTAAGAAAATTTAACTTCTTGAAAAACTTATTAAAGTCCAAAATAAATAGCAAGATAATAAATAATACAGTTAAACAAGAGATGAGAACAAAACAATCATTTGTAAATCATGCAAAGAAAATGTGTTAGGACTTAAGGCTGGATAATCTCTAACAGAGGCACAAGAAAAACTGCTGTGTGTTGGTGACCATATAGGTATGGCACCAGTCTTAGAATAAACACCCATGGTAGAGCACCCCTGCTCCCCCTGGCCTTTGAGGCATGTCTGTTGAGGCTTGTCAGAATTAGCAGCATATGCAATCCCCACTTCCTGCCACACAGGAGTCTCACCTGTGGCATTCCAGGTACAGCTATCATTAAATCCTTTATGGGAAGATGAGTACAATACAGTCCTTTCCATGTCTTATTTGCATGAAGTAGCTTTTGTGCCTGTCACCATGACGAATCTCTCTTTATAAAGGTTTTCTTTTAAGCCTTCCTCATTTATTTCTCTCATTTTATCTCCTAAATTTACTCCTTTTCTTGGAATTTTCTCAGCTTGCTTAATAAGATAGCCAAGATATAGTGAAAACAACAGTACAGATTGGAGTAAGGAAAATCTTATAAAATGTGGGAAATGAATCATAATTCAGAACATATACTTTAACCAATATTTACATTTATTTTATAAATTATTATCTTAAAAAATCAAATTAATATAAATTTATCCATCATTTTAAGCCTGAAATACTGTTTTGTATATGCACATCAAATAAATCCAACAGGTGAGGCAATATATTAGAATCAGCTTTCCTTCAGCAGAGACAATGATCATTATTCTTACACATAAACTTTCCAATACTGGGTATGAGAAGTCTGCATTATGACAAGGAATCACTTATTCTATCCCATTGCTACTAAATGAACAAACATAAGTTTTAAAATAGAATTGGATTAAATTATGCAAAGGTTATGAAATGACTTCAAAGTTCTTTTAATTTGATGTTACACTAAAGAGACCACAAAATGGTTCAATATCTCAGTTATGATTCCTCAGTTGAAAACGTCAAGTAATCAGACCCAATTCATTTAAGAATTTTTAACTTACCCTAGTAGGCTGTATAGTATTCTGCTTAGAACCTGCTAAAATTAAAAAGTAATAAAATGAATTTAATAAATAAAAGAAATTAAGACTATAATGGTACAGAGTTAAATTTTAAGATAAAATATTCAGAGGTGGTTTTCAAAATGGTGGTGGTATAAGTGGAAGGTACACTGACACTCTCCAAGGACCAAACTGAAATTAAATCTAAAATACAGAAACACCATCCTGAATAATCAACTGAAGTCTAGCTGGAGAGAACACTGATAACCAAGAATGGAAAGTGGAGACCACATATATACTGGTAGGAAGTGCAGATGTGCAAAAGGGTGGGCCAAGCTCCCAGCAGAAGTTCTGGAGGCATATCTCAGATGAGGGGGGTTCCCACTGAGAACCCTGGGGTCTAAACCCCAAGATGGTACCCCCAGCGCAGAGCAGGAGAACTGAGAAAGGTACCCACATAACATCTGGCTGTGAGAAGCAGCAGGGTTTCTGTCTGCCAGTGAGAGATGGCTGGAAATTCAGGCAGCCTCTTACAGGGCTAATGCACAAAATTTCATGTGCAGCCACTCACCTTGGAATCCAGCAGAGGGAGGGCAGAATGGACTAGAGCTGTATGAAGAGAATCCAGGATTGAGGGTTCTGGGATTTGGAAGATAGCAACCACAGTTTCCTGTGATAAGTCATTCCCTCTCACTGCAGAGGGCATCTTTCTCAAGCAGACCTTTACCATCCAGGCAGTTTTTGCCTGGGGGTGGAGGGAGCAATGGACTTGTTGGAAAACCTTTCATACCACTTTGCAGTCAATAGCTTGAGGCAAATCAAGACTGAATATCAATCATACTGCAGGCAGAGGAAGATCTCTGGAGGCTTTGTATCTTTTCCTGTTCTCCTCCTGAACCTTAGGCTAAGAAATCAGAACCTGATGCACATCTTGGTCATTTCCAAAGGCACTCAGACCAAGCAGAGGGAGCCAGAAGCTGTGGCTTACTCATAGCTCCAAACAGGATATTCAGGGCCAGTCACAAACAGCATCTGACATTGTCCTGCACTAGAGATTGGGACTCATAGCAGATCTCCCTAAATCATAGACACAAACCCAAACAGGCAGCTAAACTTGGGAGATAAAAAACAAGCCCCAACTGAAAGAACAAGAGAATTCTTTAGAAGAAGAGCTAAATCAAATGGAGATAAGAAATTTATCAGATATAGAGTTCAGAATAATGATGGCAAGGATGCTCAGCAGCATGAGAAAAGACATAGTAACTATGAAGAAAGACCAGTTGGAAATCAAGAATGAGATGACACAAATAAATAATGCAGTGGAAGGAACACACAGAAGATAAGGGAAAGCTGAGGATTGGATCAGTGAATTAGAAGACAAAATAGAAAAATTCACTCAATCAGAGAACCAAAAACAAAAATCAATTAAAAAAACAGGAAGACAGGATAACAATATTCACATCAGAGGAGTACCAGAAAGTGAAGAAAGTAAGCAAAGGCTAGAGAATGTGTTTGAATCATAATGGCATAAAACTTCCCAAACCTAGTAAAGGATAAAGTCACACAAATTCAAGAAGCACAGATCATACCAAGCAAGAAGAACCCAAACAGGCCCACTATCAGACACATCATAATTAAAATGCCAAAAATTAAACACAAAGAGACAATCTAAAAGGCAGCAAGAGAAAAGCAATTTGTTACCTACAAAGGAGCTCCCATTAGGCTGTAAGCTGATTTTTTATCAAAAACTCTACAGGACAAAAGGGAATGCCATGAAGTATCCAAGATAAGGAAAAGTAAGGATCTGAAATAAAGATTACTATATCCAGCAAGGCTATGATTCAAAATAGATTGTGAAATAAAGAGCTTCCCCAACAAAAAAGGTGAAAGGAAATTATCACCACCAAACCAGCACTGAAAGAAATGATAAAGGGAATACTCTAATAAGAAGAAGAAATAGAAAGAGAGAGAAACATAGACATAAGGTATTAAAATGGCAATAAATAGGTACCTATCAATAATAATCTCAAATATAAATGGATTAAATGCTCCAATAAAAAGACATAGGGTAGCTGAATGGATAATGTGATCCAATTATATGTTGTCTACAAGAGACCCATCTCAGAACAAAAGACTCACACAGGATGAGAGTGAAGGCATGGAAAAAATTTTTTCATGCAAATAGAAATGAGAAAAGGCTGGGGTAGTAATACTCATGACTGACAAAATAGACATCAAAATGAAGGCCATCAAAAGAGACAGTAAAGGTCACAACCTAATACTGAAGGGATAGATCCAATAAGAGGCTGTAGACCTGATAAACATATATCCAGCCAATATGGGAGCATATATATAACTTCTGGAGTACTTTAAGGAAGAGATTGACAGTAATAAAATCATAGTAGGGGACTTGAACACCTAGCTAACTTGACTAGATAGATCTTTCAGACAAAAATTTAACACAGGAACAGTGACTCTAAATGATACACTGATCACATGAATTTAATTGACATTTATAAAACATTTCTCCAAAGCTGCAGAATATACATTCTTCTTAAGTGCTCAGGGTTCATTCTAAGTGGGCAGAATGTGACAGAGATGAATCTCTGCCTGTGCTCCTTTGCCCACCCTTAGATCACTGCTCTTGTTCCTTGTGGCCTAGTCTTCTTTTTCCTTTCTTTCATCTTTCCAGTTTTCAAAGCTCTAGGTAAGTAACAAATGAAAGAAAATATTCAGATCCCTCTGAGTTTAAGGAATTATTCTAGGCAGTTAGTTTTAGCTACACCCAAGTCCTTCTCTATGTGCTCCTTCTTAGTTTACCCTTCACTGCTTCTGAATGGATTGGTTAATGAAGGTGAAGGAATATATAGCATGAAGAATGTGACAAACGAAAAAGAACTGCTCTAGGTACATGGAGAAGAAGAGAGAACTTCCTTAAAAAACCAAGCGAGGAGTACACAGAGCAGCTAAAACCAGTCCTAAATACAGATTCAGAGTCCTGTAGATACAAAAGCCTCAACCAGCAACATCCTGTGAATGACTCTGTAGGAGGAGTATGCTACCAGTTAGAGTTGTCAACCCCACTGCTCTCTGAATTGGATGACAGTACTGGATTTTCTTATTAGTAAGTTGAGGCAGACCCCAGAACTGCTCTAGTTTTCTATGCTATTTATTTACTATCATTATTCCAAACCCACTTTATGAAGCTCCCAAAGCTTATGGGAAATGTGGGTGAGACTCGACTCAAGGGCAGCCACTCTCTAGGTGGGCCAGAAGCTGATAAGGGTCCGGAACAGGGAAAATGACTGCTGACTGGCCTGGGAAGCTTCTTTCTCCCCTTGAAATCTGAAGGGAGAATATCAGATATAGAGTGGAAAGTTGGCGATGGTAAAGGAAGGTGACAAGGAAAGTAAGCAAGGAGAAGCTCAAAGCTTACAGCTCTAGGTAAGAAAAGCTATCAGTGAGAAGACATAAATAGGATGAAGAATAAGAACTTAAAAAGAAGAGGATGATCTAGTTGGATAGCAGGCAAAGAACCACAGAGAGAGGAACCAAGAAACCATAACTGGCTGAAGGGCTAACTGACTCTTGTTCCTGAGAGGGCAGCATGATGACTCAGTCTTTGGAGACATACTGGATCCGTCCACTTCCTGAAGAACCTACTGTTCCACTCTCTGTGAGGCCCACTTATGTACCAGCTCCCATAAGATTCCCATCATTGTTACTGTTGTGTGTGGTTTAAGGTAAAGCTCCCTCAACTGGAGGGACACAGAGCGTGGTTTGGTCCCTGCAACCAAAGGAAAGAAAACCTCTTTTTAAAGTACTATGGAGTGCCTGGCCAGCATGACTCAGTGAATGAGGAGATCACGGTTCGACTCCTGGTCAGGGCACATGTCCAGGTTGTGGGCTACATCCCCACTGTGGGGTGTGTAGATTCTCTCTCATCATTGATGTGTCTGTCTCTCTCTCTCCAATTCATTTCCTCTCTGAAATCAATGAAAAAATTAAATATATAGATAGATGATAGATAGATAGATAGATAGATAGATAGATAGATAGATAGATGATAGATAGATGATAGATAGAGTACTATGGAGTGAAATGGGTTTTGGAATATGAGTGAATTCACTTATTAGCCACCTTCCAAATGAAACAGGCAGAAATACAGAACTTTGTTAGGTACCATCATGACTGGCACATGTAAATAACTCACTTCAACTAAGCCATACCTTCTATCTACGTTCCATCCAGGAAAAGAGAACTGAAAAGCTATAAAAATTGTTGATTGCTAATGTTAATGGGCAGAGGTGAGATTTTAGAGTTATATTTTGGAGCTCAGGAATATTTTCATCCAAAATAGTATTAAGAACTGGCAAATCTGAGAACCAAGATTGCAGCATAGGCAAACACCTGTACTCGCTGCCTCCCACAACCACATCAAAATTATAGCTGCAATACAGAACAACCATCATCCAGAACCACCAGAAATCTGGCTGAATGGAAGTCCTACAACTAGAGAAGTAAAGAAGAAAGTGCATGAAGGCTGGAAGGAGTTGCAGAGGCACAGAATGGGCTGGTCCACCCCACACGTGCCGCTTTTTAATCAGGAGGGAGATGTCTCTGTGGAGGCCACCCATGAGGAGCAAGGGGTCCCAGACCCACACCAGATGCCCAGCCCAGGGTCCCAGATCTTGGAAGAGAATTCCTTGTAACTATGGGCTGGAAAAACAGTGCAGATTGGGGCTCAGTGACACAGAGGCTGCTGGAGACCAAGATGTTCCTCTTAAAATGCCAGCACACGAACTGAACATATAAGGTCCCATTTCTCTGAGCTCCAGAACCAGGGCAAGGCTCTGGGGGACCCAGACACATATGAGGAGGAACTGGATTGTCTTGCATCAGAGCAGGAACTTGGGGGTGGCTTTCTCCCAAACAGAGGTGCTTGCAGGGGTCATTGCTCCTGAGCTGGGACCTCCCCAGTCATGAGGCTGATTGGCAGCCATTTCTATTTGCTCTGCCCTGGGGATTCCCTGAGACCCTGCCTTATCCAATTTACAATCCCAGCCAAGCTGTGTGCAGTGGCTTTTGCATATTAATGGCCTGTGCTTTATCAAGTTAAAATCTCTCAAACAAGCTGCAGCAGGGTCAGGGAGCCCCAAACCTATCAATAAAAGGGCGAAGACCCGGCACCAGCACCAGCCTGCCTTGCTTCATAGCTGGGCCTCGTCTGGGTACTTTCAAACCTGATACAAAGAGGAGGAATCTGCAGATCTCTCTGTAGCTCTTGCTGGGTGGCCCCTTTGCACCTCCCTGGAGACCCAAGGGCCAGTGTACATAGTTGTCAGTGTCAGAGCATACCAGATTATAAACTCTACACATCCATAAGTGACACACTCAAGGGGCAGACTCAGTGAGCAACAAAACCCCACTGAAGCAAGTCCTGCTTCATAGGGGTGTCTACTGCATAGCAGCTCTCCCACTGTAGTGGCAGCTGTTTATCATAGACAATTGGCCTGGAGGCCAATTCCTCCCAGTGACACCAACAGCAATCAAGTCTCAACTACAACATGACTGTGTACACAGCCCACAAAGGAGTGCACCTAGAATTCCCAGCTCAGGTGACTGGGGAGACTGAACCACTGGGTCCTATATAACATCTTCTACACAAGGCCACTCTATCAACTCAAGAAGACATAGCAGCTCTACCCAATACATAGAAACAAGCACAGGGAAGCAGCCAAAATGCAGAGACAAATAAATAGGTCACAAATGAAAGAAATGGAAGAAAGTGAACTACTGGATATACAGTTCAAAGCCATGGCTATAAGATTACTCAAGAATCTTCTAGAAACCTCCAAGGGACTTAGTGAGACTTTCAAGGATCTTAGTGAGAATGAATAACAATAATAATAATAATAATAATAATAATAATAATAATAGGAAGAGGACCAGTCAGAAATTAAGCATACACTGACTGAAATAAAGAATAATAGGGGAGGGCAGGACTAAGGGGAGAGATCAACCAAAGGACTTGTATGCATGCATATAAGCATAACCAATGGATACAGATACCGGGGGTTGAGGGCATGAATGGGGGGATGGGGGTACAATGGGAGGGATAAGGACACATTTGTAATACCTTAATCAATAAAGGAAAAAAAGAAAAAAAAGAAAAAAGGAATGATATATAGGGATTCAGCAGTAGACTAGAGTATCAAATCAATGACTTGAAATATGAGGAAGCAAAAAACATCCAACCAGAAGAGCAAAAAGAAATAAGAATCCAAAAATATGAAGATAGTGTAAGGAGCCTCTGGGACAACTTCAAGCATACCAATATCCTCATTATGGGGGTGTCAGAAGAAGAGAGAGACCAAGATATTTAAAACCTCTTTGAAGAAATAATGATAGAAAACTTCCCCTCCCTGATGAAAGAAATAGACTTACAAGCCCAGGAAGCACAGAGAACACAAAAAAAGAGGAACCCAAAGAGGACCACACCAAGACACATCATAATTAAAATGACAAGGGCTAAAGACAAAGAGTGAATCTCAAAAGCAGCAAGAGAAAAACAGTTACCTACAAGGGAGTACCCAAATGACTGTCAGCTAATTTCTCAACAGAAACTATGCAGGCCAAAAGGGAGTGGCAAGAAATATTCAAAGTGATGAATATCAAGAACCTACAATCAAAGATTGCTCTACCCAGCAAAACTATCTACATATAAAAAACCCTAATATGCAAATAGAGTGAATGGTGGAACAACCGAACAACCGGTTGCTATGATGTGCGCTGATCACAAGGGAGCACACGTGGAACATGGCAGGCATTGGCAGCAGGCGGAAAAGCATAGAACATGGTGGATGTTGGCTTTGGTGGGATGGTGGAGCAGGTGAGCAGGGGTGCCAGACTAAAGTGGGCACCAGTTGCTGTCATCAGGGTGAGCCTCTGATGGTTATGGAAAATTCTTTGCTCCCATGCGCCAAGGTCCCGCCCGGTGCTTGCACATGCTGCCGGTGCCCGGCGCCAGTCCCAATTGCTCAGAGCCATCAATGGGTGCAAGCAGTGGCTGCCGGCCCCAATTGCCCCTCAGGGCTTCTCTACCTCCCCCTGATCCTGAGGGGCCCTCTGGGCAACAGCCACCGCTCACACCTGCTGATGGCACTGGCCCCACTAGTACCTGCTGCTTGTGCTGGCCCCAATCAGCCCACTCCATCAGCATGTGGGAGTGGTGGAGATGGGGGCAGAGCTGCCGGCAGAGAGGGGTCCAGGGGCCACTGTAGGAGAGGCTGGGCAGGGGCATGGAGGATGGGCTGAGACCCACCTCTGTGCCCACCACAGCTTCATGGCACACAGTTCCTTTCAAGGTGCACAAATTTGTGCACTGGGTCCCTAGTCATTTAGAATTGAAGTTCAGATAAAGATCTTCACAGACAAGAAAAAGCTAAAGGAATTCATCACCACCAAACCAGTATTACATGAAATGTTGAAGGGTATTCTTTAATAATAGGAAGAAGAAGAAAAAGATCAAAATATCCTATCTAATAAAAGGGTAATATGCAAATAGACCGTCACACCAACACACAAGATGGCTGCCCCCATGTGGTCAAAGATGGCCACCCCCATGTGGACACAAGATGGCTGCCACAAGATGGCCAGCAGGGGAGGCCAGTTGTGGGGGATCAGGCCAGCAGGGGAGGGCATTTGGGAGCGACCAGGCCTGCAAGGGAGGGCAGTTGGTGGGGACCAGGCCTGCAGGGGAGGGCAGTTAGGGGCAACCAGGATGGCAAGGGAGGACAGTTAGGGGTTACCAGGCTGGCAGGGGAGGGCAGTTAGGGGCAATCAGGCCAGCAGGGGAGCAGTTAGGCCTCGATCAGTCTGGCCAAGGAGTGGTTAGGGGGTGATCAGGCTGGCAGGCAGAAGCAATTAGGGGCAATCAGACAGGCAGGAAGGCGAGCGTTTGGAAGCCAACAGTCCTGGATTGTGAGAGAGATGTCTGACTGCCCATTTAGGCCTAATCCCATGGGCTTTTGGGCATCCCTAAGGGGTCCCAGATTAGAGACAGTGCAGGCTGGGCTGAGGGACACCCACCCCCCCATGCACGAATTCCATGCACTGGGCCTCTAGTGAACCATAAAATGGCAACAAATACATATCTATCAACAATTGAATCTAAAAATCAAAATAAATGAACAAGAAATAAAATGAACAGAATAAAGTGGTGAATAAAATATAATCAGAGGCATGGAAATGGAACAGACTGACTATTCCCAAAGGAAAGGGTGTGTGTGAAGAGATTAAAACGAGATCTTATATGCATATATGCATTACCTATGGACATAGAAAATAGGGTGGCAAAGGTTTGGGGTGGGATGGAAACTGAGTGGAGGGGGTAATGGGGTGGGGAAGAGGGACATCTGTAATAATCTCAACAATAAAGATTTAAAAAGAGAGAAAGAAAGAAAAAAAAAGAACTGCCAAGTCGCTCCTTTTCTATCCTAATCACATATAAATAATAGTTTCTGAGTTCCAATTCTGAGGCACAAGGAACATCACTTTTGCTGTGCCTATTCCGAAAAAAAAAAAGGGACCTATAAAGAACAGTGATTCAAAGAGACACAGGTCAGCTGTGGTCCCTATAATATAAAAAAACACACAAACAGCACAGAAGTTAATTTTGCCCGAGTTAATCCTCTCCAATAAGCAACTGACCTATGTACAGAAGAATGACTGTAATGTATCTGCTGCCATCAACAGCCACATCTACATCGTATTTAAAAACACAGAGCCTTAAGCATTTCATATGAGCTGACTTTCAATGTTTTGATTTGTTCTTCTCTCCCCGAAACACTTGACACATGACATAAATATAATTCTAGTTTGTGAATTTTCAGAAATACTTTTTCTATTGATACTAGATTCCCCTCTCCTGAACAATGAGCAAGACAATATCACTGAAATTTTTATATCTTTCTCTGTCTAATTCTTGTCATTCTAATATATATGAGATGTGGTCAAAAAAAAATTTTTTTTTAATTTTTTTACAGAGAGGAGGGGAGAGCGATAGAGAGTTAGAAACATCAATGAGAGAGGAAACATCATTCAGTTGCCTCCTGCACACCCCCTACTAGGGATGTCCTGCAGCCAAGGTACATGCCCTTGACCAGAATCTAACCTGGGACCTTTCAGTCCACAGGCTGACGCTCTATCCACTGAGCCAAACTGGTTAGGGCAAAAACTTTTTGACCTCTAGTAGGTTGATTTGTATCAAAACATGATTATAGTCCTTATACTGGTAATGACTTTAAAAAAATTAACAGGTATGTAAATATCCTATATAAATAACAAGCCTAACTTGATCGAGTTTAGTTTATTGTAATCTTCTGTATGTTCTCATGTTTTTATTGTTCCCAGCCCCTAATTTCATTTTATAAAATTTAAATGCTTCCATTAAAAATATTCATCACAGTTAAGACCAGAAAAAAACACACGAAAGTTAAAATCTTACTCCTTAAAGTTACAAGTAAGGCTACAAATTTAAACTTGGAAATAATGTAAATGATCGAGTTAAACTTCTCAGAGGAACATTAACTTAATATTAAAAAGATAGTTTAGATTTTGCTGAAACCGGTTTGGCTCAGTGGATAGAACGTCGGCCTGCGGACTGAAAGGTCCCAGGTTCGATTCCGGTCAGGGGCATGTACCTTGGTTGTGGGCACATCCCCAGGGGGGGGTGTGCAAGAGGCAGCTGATCGATGTTTCTCTATCATCGATGTTTCTAACTCTCTATCCCTCTCTCTTCCTCTCTGTAAAAAATCAATAAAAAAAAAGATAGTTTAGATTTTTTTTAAACTATCTGAGGATTTTATTGCATTTAAGTTGAGACACATTCATTAGGCTTTTCCAAAACAGAGCATCTGCAATGAGTAAAATTTTTTTCTGGAGACATTTACAATTTTTACTTCCTGTTTCAAATGCTCAAATTTGCAACTTTAATGTTACATGTACTCAGCTTCACAGACTCGATAAGAAACACACATCCATTTTCCTAGTCTACAGCAGCATCTACAGAGCAACGTTCCTGTATCTTTGCTCTTCTTGCCCTTCAACTGAAGGCAGGGGTGCCTCTGAACTCTGGCATCAGGCAGGTTGATGTGAAAAGGTAATTTAGAATATTCTCACCATGTCAACAAAATGGGTTAAATTCTTAATTTACACATGGCATATTTAAGTATGATAGATAAAAAATAACCTGGTGACTTTTCATAATCTCCCTTTGCTTTTCATGTGAGAACAGTATGTTTGTAATTTTATGGTTTCACGGGCTTCTTAGGGATGTTGGAATGGAGAAGGGGGGAGAGCAAGGTCAAGGGGGGGGCAGCTAGACAATGCCTGTTTCCACTTGAGTCAGCATCTCCGGACCTATTGGCAACTGTACTGCACATCCTTCTTTGTTAGACATGAAAGGCATCGGAGGTATGGCAATAAAAGGGAGGGCAAACCAGATAATGAAGGGAAAAAATAACAAAGATCTGACCATCAGTGAGTGACACCTAATACTACATAATGCTGTGTGGATACTGCAGCTCACATACTGTTCTCAGGCATTCACAGGGAGCAACATAATCAGCAGTTCCATTTTCCAGAACCAGACAAATGGTGATTAGAAGGAAGATTCAACAAAAATAGAATATGTATCAACATTCATAATGTGATGCTTTTGATAGCTACCAAATGAATGCCATTCTGCTTTATAAGTCTTAGTTGTATTTTAAGAATTTATGAGGCATGGCCCTGGCTGGTTTGTCTCAGTGGATAGAGCATAAGCCTGAGGACTGAAGGGTCCCTTGTTCAATTCCAGTCTGGGGCACATGCCTGGGTTGTGAGCTTGATCCCCATTGGGGGACATGCAAGAGGCAGCCAACCAATGATTCTCTCTCATCATTGATGTTTCTGTCTCTCTTTCCCTCTCCCTTCCTCTCTGAAATCAATAAAGATATATGTAAAAACAAACAAACAAAAAAGAATTTATGAGGCACGAACTGAGAAAATCTCAGTGACAAAACCACTCTGATTTTATAAACACATAAACTAAAGATAGGTAAATGTTAATTAAGGACTGTTTTAATCCTATGTAACAGAAGCCTAACATGCTAAGTGTCAGGCCATCCGGTTGTCTGTTCAACTAATCAAAGCATAATATGCTAATGATATGCTAAGGTCGCTCAACCACTTGCTATGATGTGCACTGACTACCAGGGGACAGAGAGTTGACTGGTCAACCAGTCGCTATGCCCAGGTCACTGACCACCAGAGGGTAGATGCTCTGACTTATAGGTTAGCTTGCTGTTGGGGTCCAGCCAATCGGGACTGAGCAAGATGGGCTGGACACACCCTGGAGCCCTCCTGCTGTCCCTCCCCAGCTTGCCAACCTCTGGCATCCCTCCCAAGCTCTGATCATGCACCACTGGGGTCTCTCGGCCTGGCCTGTGCCTTCTTACAATCTGGGAACCCTCAGGGGATGTCAGAGAGCTGATTTCAGTCCAATCCCACAGGCCAGGTAGAAGGACCCTACTGGTGCACGAATTCATGCACTGGGCCTCTAGTTGTTTAATAAGCATTAATTAAAGGGAGACAAAGAATATATAACAGAATTCAACTTGATGATCAGTCACCAAAAGCTGAAGTTCAAAAATAAAGATAAAATTTCTTTGAATGTACTGTGCAAGTCATATGGAAAATTATTTGAATTTGTTAAAAAAGTATTAGAATTGAACAATTCAAGGCTTGTATGAATTTTTAGAAACACAAAGTTCACCTAAAGCAACACAGAAAGACTGATGTTTTATTAATTTGTAACTTTGGATTATTTTGATAAATGTTTAAGAGCTTGCTTTACTTCATAATATAAAGAGTTTTTTAAGGGAGACTAATTGTAGGGAAGATCTTTAAGCAATCACTATTCAAAACACCTATCTCTATATATGTATTAAAAATAACTTATACAGTCTGGCTGCTGTGGCTCAGTGGTTGAACTTCAACCTATGAACCAGGAGGTGACAGTTTGATTCCTGGTCAGGGCACATACCCAGGTTGCAGGCTCAACCCCCAGTAGGGGGCATCCAGGAGGCAGCCTATCAATGATTCTTGCTCATCATTGATGTTTCCATCTCTGTCTCTCTGTCTCCCTTCCTCTCTAAAATAAATAAAAATATAGTTTAAAAAATAACATACAAAATCCTGTCAACTGATACTTGGAAGATTAAATACAAAGTTTAGAAACAGTAAGTTGATTCCACACTTAGTAACAATTGATTTTACAAATAACAAAAGCCTAAATTTTAAAACACAATGTTTTTATTATAGTGTAATGCCTTTCACTAAAAATGTTTCAAAGTCAAGTATCAGAGAACACTGCTCCTTAATTAACAAAAATGACAGATTTTGAATTTTAATTCCTTTCCACTTCTGAGTGGTCAAGGTCCATAACCAGTCCAGTAGTCTGCAAGAAGAGCAAGTGAGAAGTAGGTCTCTGTGAAAGAGTTCTAGCCGAAACCGGTTTGGCTCAGTGGATAGAGCGTCGGCCTGCGGACTCAAGGGTCCCAGGTTCGATTCCGGTCAAGGGCATGTACCTTGGTTGCGGGCACATCCCCAGTAGGGGGTGTTCAAGAGGCAGCTGATCGATGTTTCTCTCTCATCGATGTTTCTAACTCTCTATCCCTCTCTCTTCCTCTCTGTAAAAAATCAATAAAATATATTTTTTTTTAAAAAAAGAAAGAGTTCTATCACACAAACAATGGCCAATTAAAAACCCTCTTCTAGACCAGATCCAAGATGGTGGCTGATGGGACAGCAGGCTGCAAGATAGTGAGTGAGAGTAGAACCAAGAGATGTGTGAACATGTGGGGAGTGTCTGTATTTGTAAGTGAGGGACAGCTATATTCCACAGGACTGTCGGTGACTGGCAGACCAGCCTCCCATGGCCAGGCAGCCTCTACTGCTTCTAAAATCTCTCCTAGAGTGGCCAGCTCTGCCACAGAAATGGCGTCATCTTGAAGAGGAGAGTGGCTATGATCAGAAGACCAGCCTTACCTTCAACCAGAGAGAAGCACCTATCTCTATATATCCAGGGAGACCTCGGATACCTCCCGGGACCCTACCACCACAACACCCAGGGACCAGAAGCCTCAGCTGCAAAGCCACAAACACTGAGACTCCAGGCTCCCTGGCCACGGTTGCCTGAAAAGTTTGTCCAGGGGAAAACAAGGTGGCGGATGAATATGAGGTCAGGTCCTGTGCCTTCTCACAGAGCAGATAGAAGGAACAGCTTAATCGAATAACACCCACCCAGAATTGGCAAATTAAACACAGCTGGTGAGGTAATCAGTGCATGGAAAGGTCAGAGATCGCCTGGAGAGAGTCAGTGCAGGAGAGAGAGCTACATAATCAGACACCCTGAGAGGAGTTAACATGGGGAAACAAAGAAACAGCCCACATATGAAAGGAAAGGAGGAGTCACCAAAAAAGGGAGTAAACAAAATGGAGGCAAGCAATTTGTCAGAGAAAGAATTCAGAGCAATGGTCAAAAGGACACTGAAAGGATGGAAGACATATTCAACAATATGTGTAAGAATCAACAGGAAGTGAAGAAGAAATGAAGGTTGATATCCTGCAATAAAAAACACAATAGAAAGCATCAACACTAGACTAGAAGAAGAGGAGGGCCACATCAGTGAGCTGGAGACAAGGTAGGAAAAAATACCCAAGCAAAACAGGAGAGACTAAGGGAACTTTGGGACAACACAAAACAAAACCACATCCACATAATAGAGATAACCAGAAGGAGAAGAAACTGAGCAAGGAGTAGAAAACCTGTTTGAAGAAAAAATGACAGAAAACTTCCCTGAGATTGGGAAGAAAAAACACACAATTCCAAGAAGCCCACAGAGTCCCAAACAAGATGAACCCAAAAAGACCAACAGCAATACACATTATAATTAAACTAGAGGCCCGGTGCACAAAATTCGTGCATGGGGATGGGGTGTCTGTCAGCCCAGCATGCACCCTCTCCAATCTGGATGCCTCGAGGGATCTTTGACTGCCCATTTAGGCCCGATTCTGGTGGGATTGGGCCTAAATGGGCAATAGGACATCCCTCTCACAACCCAGGACTGCTAGATCCCAACCACTCGCCTGCCTTCCTGCCAGATTGCCCCTAACCACTTCTGCCTGTCAGCCTGATCACCCCCTAACCACTCCCCTGCCAACCTGATCATCACCTAACTGCTCCCCTGACAGCCCAATTACCCCTAACTGCCCCCCCCCCACCCTGCCAGCCTGGTAACCCATAAATGCCATCTCCTACTGACCTGGTCATCCCTAACTGTCCTCCCCTGCAGGCCTGGTCACACCCAACTGCCCTCCCCTGCTGGACCAGTCACTCCTAACTGCCATCCCTTGCCAGCCTGTTTGCCCCTAAATGCTCTCCCCTGCTGGCCTGGACCACCCCAACTGCCCTCCCCTGATAGCTTGGTCGCCCCCAACTGCCCTGCCCTTCTGGGCTGGTCAACCATAACTACCCTCCCCTGCAGGCCTGGTCCCCCCAGCTGCCCTACCATGGAGGCCTGGTTCCCCCACCCAACTGCCCTCCCCTGCAGGCCTGTTCCCCCCCAACTACCCTCCCCTGCAGGCCTGGTCCCCCCCAACTACCCTCCGCTGCAGGCCTGGTTGCCCCCAACTGCCCTCCCCTGCAGACCTGGTCACCACTAACTGCAATCCTCTGCAGGCCTGGTCACCCCTAACTGCCCTCCCCTGCCGGTCATCTTGTGGTGGCCATCATGTGTCCACATGGGGGTGGCCATTTTGTGATTTGGAGTGATGGTCAATTTGCATATTACTCTTTTATTATATAGAATTGGCAAACACCAAAGACAAAGTAATGTGTAAGAGGAGAGTGGCTATGATCAGACTTTCTGTCTCTCCCTGGCTTAAAGGCTGCCAGGGAGAGACAGAAAGTTACCTACAAGGGGTCTGCCATCAGACTATCAACTGATTTCTCAACAAAAACACATCAAGCCAGAAGGGAATGGGGTGAAATATAGAAAGTCATGCAAAGCAAGGGTCTGAATCCAAGAATACTGTCCCCAGCAAGGCTATCAATCAAAGTTGAGGGTGAAATCAGTAGCTTCACAGACAAAAAAGGATTGAGGGAGTTTATTACCACCAAACCAGCAATGCAAGAAATGCTAAAGTGACTGCTGTAAAAAGAAGAAATAGGAAGGAAAGAAGGAACACAGGAATAAAAAACAAAAATGGCAACAAACAACTACCTATTAATAATAACTTTAAATGTAAATGGATAAAATGCCCCACTCAAAAGACATAAGGTAGCTGAGTGAATAAGAAAACATGACCCATATATCTGCTGTCTACAGGAGTCCCACCTCAGAACAAAGGACTCACACAGACTGATGGTGAAGGGATGAAAAAAGGTTTTTCAGGCGAATGGAAATGAAAAAAAAAAAAAAAGCTGGGGTAGCAATACTTATATCTGACAAATTAGACCTCAAAGTGAAGGCCATAACAAGAGATAAGAAAGGCCACTTCATAATACTAAAGGGATTAATTCAACAAGAAGCTATAACTCTGGTAAACATATATTCATTCAATACAGGACGACCCAAATTCATAAAAAATAATTTTCTGGGAGATATCAAGGAAGAGATCAACAGCAACACAGTCATAGTAGGGGACTTTAATACCCCACTAACACCACTGGATAAATCCTCTAAACTAGTGATGGGCAACCTTTTGAGCTTGGTGTCTCAAACTTTGCCAAAACACTGAGCATAACTCGGGTAGTGTGTCACTTTGAGGAAAAAACATTATTTCGCAAATGTTTCATCCTTGGCATGCGGCCGCCTCAGCGGCCGCCTCAATAGCCGCGTGTCATCAGAAATGGCTACGTGTGTCAGTTCTGACACGCGTGTGATAGGTTCGCCATCACTGCTCTAAACAAAAAATCAGCTAAGAAACATCAATCCTAAATGACTCACTAGATCAGATGGAATTAATTGACATCTTCAGAACATTTCACCCCAAAGCCTTAGAATATATGTTTTTCTCAAGTGTGCATGGGACATTTGAAAAGATAGACCACATTTTGGGACACAGGCAAAGTCTCTTCAAATTTAAGAAGATAGAAACCATATCATACATCTTCTCAGATCACAATGGCATAAAACTAGAAATCACCTACAATAAAAACAATGAAAAAAATAAAACACCTGGAAGCTAAATAGCATGCTATTAATCAATGATTGGGTTACCAAAGAGATCAGAGAAGACATAAAAAGCATCATGGCAACAAACAACAATGAATACACAACAATCCAAAATCTATGGGACACAGTGAAAGCAGTCTTGAGAGGGAAGTTCATAGCTCTATAGGCCTACCTCAAAAAAACAAGAAGAAATGGTAATGAATTATCTAAACCTACAACTTAATGATTTAAAAAGAGAGCAACAGGAAAATCCCACCATAAGCAGAAGGAAAGACATAATAAAGATCAGAGCAGAAATAAACAACATAGAGACAAAAAAAATCAACAAAACCAAGAGCTGGTTCTCTGGAAGGATAAACAAGACTGATGAACCTCTAACCAGTCTCACCCAGAATCAAAGAGAGAGGACCCAAATAAACAAAATCAGAAATGAAAGAGTTGAAGTAACAACTGATCCCACAGAAATAGAAAGGATTATGAAAAAATACTTTGAACAACTCTATTCCAACAAACTGGACAACCTAGACAAAATGGATATATTCTTAGAAAAATACAAACTCCCAAAACTCAATCAGGAAGAATAAAAAAACCTGAAAGGCCAATAACCACTGAAGAAATTGAAGCAGTGATAAAAATCTTCCAGCAAACAAAAGCCCTGGTCTGGATGGCTTTACAGGGGAGTTCTACAAAGCATTCAAAGTAGAACTAAAACCTATCCTCCTCAGACTATTCCAAAAAATTCAAGAGGAAGGCACACTTACAAGCTCTATGAATCCAGAATTACACTAATTCCAAAACCAGATAAAGACATCACCAAAAAAAAAAAAAAAAGAGAGAGAGAGAAATACAGGCCAATATCCTTGATGAACATAGATGCTAAAATCCTCAACAAAATTCTAGCAAATCAGACCCAGCATTACATTAGAAAGATCATACACCATGACCAAGTGATATTTATTCTGGGGATGCAAGGATGGTACAATATCCGCAAATCACTAAATGTGATACATCACATAAACAAATTGAGAGACAAAAATCACATAATCTATCAATCAATGCATAAAAAGCAATTGACAAAATCTAACACCCTTTCTTGATAAAATCTCTCAGCCAAAGATGGAATAGAGGGATCATACCTCAACATAATAAAAACCTTATATGACAAACCTACAGCCAACATCATACTCAATGGGAAAATCTAAACTCACTTCTCCTAAGAATGGGAACAAGACAGGGATGCCCACTTTTACAACTCCTGTTCGACATAGTACTGGAAGTGCTAGTCATAGCGATCAGACAAGAAGAAGAAATAAAATGCATCCAAATTGGAAAAGAAGAAGTAAAACTGTCCTTATTTGAAGATGTCATGATACTATACATAGAAAACCCTAAAGACTCCATCAAAAAACTACTAGACCTAATAAATGAATTTAGTAATTTAGCAGGATACAAAATTAACACACAGAAATCTATGGCCTTTTTATATACTAACTAGAGGCCCAGTTCACAAAATTTGTGCACCAGAGGGTCCCTCAGCTTAGCCTGCACCCTCTCACAATCCGTGAACTTTTGGGGAATGTCTGACTGCCAGTTTAGGCCTGATCCCGCAGGGATCCCTGCAGATTGGGCCTAAACTGGCAGTTGGGACATACATCTAGCAATCTGGGACCGCTGCCTCATAACTGCTTTCCTTCCTGCCTGATTGCCCCTAACTACTCTGTCTGCCTGCCTGATCACTCCTAACTACTCGCCTGCCTGCCTCATTGCCCCTAACTACTCACCTGACTGTTTGATCACCCCTAACCACCTCTGCCTGCCTGCCTGATTGCCCCTAACCTCTCCCTGGGGTCAGGGCCAGCCAAGTTGAGGAACTGTGGAGTTCTGGTCTCTGGTAATTCTGGTCATTCCACCATTTCAGTTCCTGGGTTTTTATTATATAGGATAATATAATCACAGAAAGAGAAACTAAAAAAAAAAATCCCAATTACGATTGCACCAAACAAAATTAAGATACCTAGGAATAAACTTAACTAAGGAGGCAAAAGACCTGTACTTAGAAAACTACAGAACATTGAAAAAAGAGATAGAGGAAGACATAAACAAATGGGAGAACATACCATGTTCATGGATTGGTAGAATCAACATCATTAAAATGTCCATACTACCCAAAGCAATCAACAGATTCAATGCAATCCCCATTGAAATACCAACAGCATATTTCATAGATCTAGAACAACTCTCCAAAAATTAATCTGGAATGAAAAAAAGACCCTGAATAGCCAGAGCAATACCAAGAAAGAAGAACAAAGTTGGAGGGATCACAATACCTGATATCAAGCTATATTACCAAGCCATGGTTCGCAAAACTGCCTGGTACTGGCACAAGAACAGACATATAGACCAATGGAACAAAACAGAAAACCCAGAAATTGAGCCAAGCCATTATGCTCTATTAATATTTGACAAGGGAGGCAAAAGCATACAATGGAGTCAAGATAATCTCTTCAAAAAATGGTGCTGGGTAATTTGGTCAGATACATGCAAAAAAAGCAAACTAGGCACCAACTTACACCATACACAAAAACAAACTCAAAATGGCTAAAGGACTTAAATGTAAGACGGGAAACCATAAAAAATATTAGAGGAATACACAGGCAGCAAAATCTCAGACATATGTCATAGCAATATCTTTACCGACACAGCTCCTAGGCCAATGGAGACTAAGGAGAAAATCAACAAATGGGAATAAAACAAATGGGACTATACAGCAAAAGAAACCATCAATAAAACAAGAAAGCCCACTTCCTGGGAAAACATATTTGCCAATGTTATTTCAGATGATGATTTACTTTCCAAAATTTAGAGAGAACTCATACAACTTAACAAAAGGAAGATAAACAAGCCAATCGAAAATTGGGCAAAGGACCTAAGTAGATACTTTATGAAAGAGGACATACAGAAGGCCGAGAGACATATGAAAACATGCTCAAAATCACTGATCATCCAAGAGATGCAAATCAAAACGACAATGAGATACCATCTCACACCTGTCAGAATGGCTATCATCATCAAATCAACCAACGACAAGTGCTGACGAGGATGTGGAGAAAAAGGAACGCTCGTGCACTGATGGTGGGAATGCAGACTGGTGCAGCCACTGTGGAAGACAGTATGAAGTTTCCTCAAAAATTTAAAAATGGAACTGCCATTTGACCCAGTGATCCCACTTCTAGTATTATATCCCAAGAAACTAGAAACACCAATCAGAAAGGATATATGCACCCCTATGTTCATAGCAGCACAATTTACAATAGCTAAGATTTGGAAACAACCTAAGTGCCCATCAGCAGATGAGTGGATTAAAAAACTGTGGTACATCTACACTATGGAATACTACACCACTATAAAAAAGAAGGAACTTTTACCATTTGCAACATCGTGGATGGAACTGGAGAGCATTATCCTAAGCAAAATAAGCCAGTTGGAGAAAGATAAATATCACATGATCTCATTCTTATGTGGGATATAATGATCAACATAATTTGAGGAATAAAAATAGACCCAGAGACAAATGGCAGGGGAGGTGCGGGGGGGGGGCATTTAGAGAGCAATCAAAGGACTTGTATGCATGCATATTAGCATAACCAATGGACACAGACACTGGGGCTGTGGGGGCTTGCCCAGGGTGGGAATGGTTGGTGGGAAGGTCAAAGGAAAAAGGAGGGTAAGCATGAAAAAACAATCCTTTTCTATTTATTAAAATCAATCCTCAACCAATTCTCCTTTTCCATAGCATAAAAGGGTTTATACATTCTAAAACATACAGCCATTTTCTTTTAAACTAGTCAATATTCAAAACTTTTCAATATCTCATGATTTGTACCCTTTTTCAGTAGTTATGAATACATTTCCTTGATCCTAAGCTGTAAGAACCAACCAAAAGCCTTTTCAAATTATAATATATTTGGAATTCTTGGCATAGACTAACAAAAACAAAGTTGACTTACCAACAGATATCATATAAACTAATCCAAGAAATGCCACTAAGGCTGTAATACCCAAGCCTGAAATCAGAAGAGAACCATGCACTGGGGTGCACTCTGCAAAAACAAATAAAATTTTATATTAGAAACTCACATGAAATAACTGAACTTCTTAAAAGAATGAATCACAGAAATAACATTACGTTTTAGGCAGAGTAATTATTTTTCTCATTATCAAGAAACAAAAATTACTGCCCGGGCTGTGTACTCAGTGGTTGAGCATCAACCTATGAACCAAGAAGTCATAGTTCAATTGCTGATCAGGGCAAAACCTGGGTTGTGGGCTCGATCCCTAGTAGGGGGCATAATTAATAGTTTTTATCTTTCTCTCCCTCTCCCTTTCTCTCTGAAATCAATAAAAACCTATTTTTTAAAAAAAGAAACAAAAATTACCTACATTTGTATACCCATTATTAACTCAGTGCAGTGATTCCACATTCCTTTCCCTGTATGGAAAGAAGAGCCTTTGCTTGCATAGCATGTACCTTATCCCATCGAGACTAATGGGAAATAGCCTGTGAAGCCTACACCTCCACCTAAAAGGTTCTTTTAAAAGCTCATCCATGAATACAGGCCTGGCAGTTTGGCCACTAAATAATCAGCCAATGTGGAAAGCACTGATCTCAGTAGGGGGAAAAGGAGTAAAAAAAAGGAAAAGCTCACAACACTAAATGCTGGCAAGAATGTAGAGCAACAGGAATGTTCATTACTTGCTGGTGAGAACACAAAATGGTGCAGCCACTTTGGAAGACAGTTTGGCAATTTGCTACAAAACTAGATATATTCTTAACAAGCAATCTAGTAATTGCACTCCTTAGTGTTTTCCCAAATGAAGTTGAAAAAGTATGTCCATACAAAAACATGCACTTCTATATTGTGTGTCTAGATCTGTGATGTTATAACAAATCAATACCTTTCCCTGTACGGAAAGCAACCAAGATGTCCCTCAATAGGTGAATGGATATAAAAACTATCGTCCATTCACACAAGCGAATATTATTCAGTGCTAAACAATAAATGAGTTATCAAGCCACCCAAAGACATGGAAGAACCTTAACTGCACACTACTAAGTGAAAGCAGCCAATGTGAAAAAGCTAGATATTATGTGATTTCAAGTATAAGACATTTTGGAAAATGCAAAACTATTGAGGCAGTGAAATGATCGGTGGTTGCCAGGGGTTTCAGAATAGGGAGGATGAACAGGCAGAGCACAGAGGGTTTTGGGGGCAGGTAAACTTTGCTATATGATAATCTATGACTATGGTCCATGTCATCATTATACATTTATCAAAATCATAGATCATACAACACCAAGACTGAACCCTTATATAAACGATGGACTTTGGGTGATAATGTTGTGGCAATGTTGGTTCAACAGACTGTAACAAATGTACCACTTGGTGGGAGATGTTGATAGTGGAGGAGGCTGTGAGTAGATGGGGTAGAAGGGAATTCTGTATATTCCACTCTATTTTGCTGTGAACCTAAAATGCTTTAACAAATAAAATCTATATATTTAAAATAGAATAAGAAAAGACAAAGAAAAGGAAAGAGAAAAAGAGCTCTAAGAGAAATTACTGGTAAAAAAGAAATTGTTTAGAGAAGACTGTGACCCTTACCTGAGACACAGAGGCTTTGTCCAGCCAGAGAGATCAAAAGGCCCAGCACCTGAGCAATGAATAAGATGATGCTGATGGGGCGTTTCCCATTAGCTGGAGCTTCAAGGAAAAAGCATGTTGCGAGTGTTTAAGAAGCAATAACTTGCACTTGTATTTCGTACAGTCAAGGTCAGTATCCTAGGACCGACGACTGACTCTGGAGCTCCTTGTCAGGTGGCGGCTGCTTTCCCAGTGACCTAAGCCATCTCTCTCCACTCCCAGAGTCAGCTCCACATTCACACCCTCAGCAGCCTTTCATTTCTGCAGGGAGCTAGGCTGGATTGGCAGTTTTTACCCCAAATCTTAGAACAATGCTGCTTTTACCACTCGTGGGTATTTTGAAATACGAGTGGCTATTAGCAGGGCTTCAGCACATGCACACAAAATCGCTCTGGTGGAGAACCACTGTTCAAGCATGCCATTGTAGACATCATAACCCCTAAATGTGCTTTTAGAACAAATTAATACCTTGTTAATATATAGCAACCCAGAGATAGGCTCTCATACCAAGAGTTAAATGTGCAAATGGAAAAAAAAATAGGTTCTTTAATAATAAAAATATTTAGTGATTTAATCCAAAAATGTAGTGAAAAATGTTACCAATTATAGGTTGGGTAGTTCTACCATCTTTTAAAACTCAGTGTTAAGATTTGCAATAACTCTTTATGATTTACAACCCTATTTTGTATAACTAGTTTTTTAAAGAGAGTTTTAGCAAAAGAAGTGAATGAGAATGTTTAGTATCTACTCATAATTTCAAAAACTGAAATAAGAATATGAAGATCATCATTAAGAAATTATATAGTATAATTTTAAAAATCCATTGGCTGGCATTAAATATATCTCTGAAAATCACTTTTTATAGAATAACTATGTTTAAAACCTAATATAACATTAAAATTAATCCATATGGGGAAAATTTTCATTAAGAATATCTAGGGAGATAAACCAACCTTTATTGTATTATAAAAAAAGCAAGAATTATTTTAATAAAAAATACTGCTTTTTAAATGAAAAAGGGTGCAAGCATGCTAAAACAATAAATACTTACCTATCATGAACATATACATCTGAAGTAATATTAATATTACTGTAGGTATTACAATTAAACCAAGTCCACTGGCCCTCTTTCTTGAATATTCACCTGTTGATAAATAAAATTAGCATGTAAAATATTTTCCTACATACTTCCTACTCTGTGGGAAGTTAAAATACTTAACTTATTAAATGTATTCATCTCAATACTACTCGTTTAAACTG
Source organism: Cnephaeus nilssonii (assembly GCF_951640355.1). Taxonomy (NCBI): domain Eukaryota; kingdom Metazoa; phylum Chordata; class Mammalia; order Chiroptera; family Vespertilionidae; genus Cnephaeus; species Cnephaeus nilssonii. The sequence continues at coordinate 70,241,414 of NC_137074.1, read as the reverse complement.
CACAATGTTTAAAAATAAATGCTTCTCCTAAAACCTCACACAAAATAAGTGACTTTTTTTTAAGACCAAACTGAAGACATCTAAATGTCAACATCTAAGTCTCAACATGTGGAAACCTTCCATTGGCTTTGCCTCCCTTTTAACTACCTTGGAGGCTCTTACCAATCCCTTCATTTGCTATATTCAATCTGTCCCAAAATCAAAACAACCATTCTTTGTAGTTGTCTTAATTCATTTCTTTCCTCCTCACACCCTCACTAATTCCAGCTGCAAAGAGAGCTGCCAAATTTCTGTTCCTAAACATTAGACCCATATTGTATTCTGTTAATAAAATGAAGGCTTTCTACCGTCTACACTTTGAGTCCCAGCCTATCCCAGCTGTTCTTTCCATGTGCTGCATACCCTTATTCCCCAATCCCATTCCCATCCTCCAAAGGCAAATGCAGTTTCAGATTGATTTGTTTCCCATGTTCATTCCCACTTCCATGTCTTGCCTGATGAAGTTTGCCTTTGCAGTGGGTTGAATGGTGGCCCTAAAGATCTACCTACCTCCTAATTCCCGGAAGCTGTGAATATTAATTTATACAGCCAAAGAATGAGCATTACATTATATGAATTAGTTTAGGTTCTTGAAAGAAAGAACTTATCCTAGATTTACAAGGTGGGGCCTAAATTCAATGATAAGTGTCTTTTGAAGAAAGACACACAGGAGTTTTAACATAGTGGAATTGGAGTTATGCTGCCACAAGCCAAGGAGTTTCCAGTTGCCAGCAAACACCAGAAAACAGAAGAAGCAAGGAATGGATTCTCCCCTAGAGTTCCACCCCCTACAATGTTCTAAACCTTATCAAGCATGACTTCCCTCATAGAACCTGCATATCTTACCTGGGATGAAGAAAATGGCTCCAACAATGACTAATATACTGAGAATTAGTCCAGCCACAGATAAAATGATGATTTTCTCCTTCGTAATATTGGAATTATATTTAAGTACTTGAAAGAAAAAAAACACACACAAAGAATTCCATAAACTCAATCTCAAGAAGTGAAGCCATTTCTGTAACTTAAAAAGTGCAGAGACAAACTGATAACTTCCTATAATTGAATAACCTTTGAGTAATAACTCAGTTGTATCATGTCCAGCCACCTCAAATCTTTTTCATAAGTCTGTCAATGACTAAACAGTGTCATGGCAGTATATATATGGATGCTGAATTTATGGGTGATGCTTTTATTACCTTACACCTTAAAGATGAAGTCGTATACACCATGCTTTCTCAATTGGGGCATTATTAACATTAGGGCCAGATAAATCTTTAGGGTGGAAGGGGGCTGCTCTGCACATTCAGAAGGTTTAGTAGCATCCCTGCCTCCCTCCAAACTGCATGCCAGTAACAGCCCCGTTTGTATCAATCAATCGTGAAATGTTCTCTGAGGAGTAAAACTCCCTCAGCCTTACAACTGATACAAATAATGCTGATGGGAAGTAACTGGCTAATTGGTAATAGTGAGAAAAAGAGAACTTTCTTCCACCTTACATAAAATGATAAACATCTGGAAATCTAGATATTTTATTTTGAAAAACTATTATAACATTGGACTATTCACACCCTCTTGATATCCCGAAGGAAGGGAATGCTTAAATTATTTAACTAAAATCTCTATAAATAAAACCCTAATATTTAAATAGATGGAATGGCAGGACAACCAAACAACTGAACAACCAAACAACCGGTCACTATGACTTATGCCTACCACCAGGGGGCATGAGTGGAACATGGCGAGCATTGGCAGAAGGTGGCAGAGTACAGAACATGTTGGGCATTGGCCATGGCAGGATGGTGGAGCAGGTGAGTAGGTGCGCCAGACCAAGGTGGGGCACTGGTCGCTGTCATTGAGAAGAGCCTCTGATAATTACTGAAAATTCTTTGCTCCTGCCAGGCGCTTACACCTACTGTCGGCGCTGAGCTACGACTTGCATCTGCTGCCAGCTCCTGATGCTGGTTTCAATCGCTCAGCGCCGTCAGTGGGTGCGAGTGGTGGCTGCTGGCCCCGATCGTTCCTCAGGGCTTCTCCACCTCCCCCTGCTCCAGAGGGGCAATCAGGGCTAGCAGCCACTGCTCACACCCACTGCTAGCACTGGAGCTGCCCCTTGCACCCACTGCCAGAGCCGGCCCCACTTGCACTTGCAGCCAGCACCAGAACCGCTATTCGCACCCAATGCTGGTTCCCAGTGCCATTCCTGATTGCTTAGCACTGTCAGTGGGTATAAGCAGTGGCTGCTGGCCCTGATCACCCTTGAGGGCTTCTCCAATTCCCCCTGCTCCTGAGGGACAATCGGGGCAGCAGCCAATGCTTGTATACGCTGACAGCACAGAGTTATTGGGGCTGGCACCAGCAGCAGGTGTGAGCGGGGCCGGTGATGTCAATATGTGGGAGCGGTGGCAGTTGGGGCGGGACTGCTGGCAGATAAGGGACCAGGGGCCGTGGTAGGAGGGGCCAGATGAGGGCACAGAGGATGGGCTGAGACCCCCCTCTGTGCCCACCACAGCCTAGCAGCCCACAGTTCCTTTCAAGGGCATGAATTCATGCACTGGGCCCCTAGTAATTTCATAAAAATAAACTACAAATACTCAACAGGACTCATTAGCTCTATTTCTAAGCACCTGGTACCTTATGGAAAGAATAATATAATGGACTAGAGGCCTGGTACATGAAAATTCATGCACTGGAGAGGGGTCCCTCAGCCCGGCCTACCCACTCTCACAGTCTGGGAGCCCTCAGGGGCAGGAGGCAACCCAAGGATCAGGGGAAGGTGATGCCCCCCTGTCACATCTCTGCTGCTGCCACTGCCAGCAGTGCAAGCCTCAGCCGGCCCTGGTTACCTGAGCCTCGGGCAGCCCTGGGCAGCTGGGCAGCTGCTATCTGAGGCTTGCCTGAACCTTGGGCCGGCCCTGGGCAGCTGGGGAGCTGAGGGGACTGGGGGACTCCGGAGGCAGGCGCACAGAGGGGCCGGACCCGTCTGGGAGCAGTCCTGGCTATGCCACATACCTGCTGCTTCGGTGGGGTTGAGGGGACTGGGCGCCACCATCTTGTGGCTGTAGGTGCTGCCACCTTTAAGGGCAGGGCAGTCAATTAGCATATTGCCTTCTTATTTTCTGTGAGCACTACCATCTTTGTGAGGGCATGATGGTCAATTAGCATATACCCTCTTTATTAGATAGGATATGTCTAAAAATATTATTTCTTTTACTATATCTTCACCTTAGGGGTTTTGTTTTGATTAATAGTAAAATTAACTTTTTACCATAAAAGTTGTTCAAAGTAACCTAAAAACAGACTGAATAGCAGAGAGAAAGTACATGACTGAAATTCTGTTTTGTTTTATCCAGGCCACTAATTAATATCCTAAGAGGGCAATTTTTAAAAATGTTATATTTAGCATTAAGTTTGCTTCCACTAAAATGACAAACAGATTAAATACAGTAAGAATAAGAAATAATCCCATAGCCCTAACTGGTTTGGCTCAGTGGATAGAGCATCAGCCTGAGGACTCAAGGGTCCCAGGTTTGATTCCGGTCAAGGGCATGTACCTTGGTTGTGGGCACATTCCCAGGAGGGGATGTGCAGGAGGCAGCTGATCGATGTTTCTCTCTCATCAATGTTTCAAACTCTCTATCCCTCTCCCTTCCTCTCTGTAAGAAAATCAATACAATATATTTAAAAAAAGAAATAATCCTGTAAATGACCATGCTAACATCTATTTAAGGCATTATAACCTAGAGTTATATGATAACCTATGGCACCTGAAACACTGCATATTCATACTTTAGATTGTAAACCTCCACTTTATTCTCATTAGGGGGGATAGAGAGGTAATCAATCATCAACCCTGAAGCTGAGTAACTGAAATCCACATTGATCAGGAAAGAGTGAAAAACAATATGGCAAGTTCCCCAAGGTTTCATTTTATCCATCTGGCTCGGAACTTACCCCTCAGTTACATAAGTTATGACCATGACTCAGTCATGTCCCTACCTTAGAATAGGGCACAGACTCCCTATTTTATAGACTCAAACACTAGTGAGGTTAAAATTCAGTGTATAGGTTACAAAAGGCACAGACATAAAAAAATAAACTTTCTCTAGACATACGTCAAATTTTCCATTCAATTCAATGCATATTATCATCTAAATAGAGCTTGAAATTTCTAAAATAGGGTTATGAAACAAGCTGTTTCAAATGCACTTCACAACTAAACATTCAAAAGACACTCTCCCAGGCTTAATTGAATACATAAAAGAACTACTAAGATCAAGCAGCAAGAATTCACCTTTAGAGTACAGTAGAAGTTCATGCAAAAAGGCTGACTTAATAAGAGTTTGATTCTCAAATAAAACTCAACCTCTTTAGGCTTACCAATAGTAACAACAAAAATAAAACACCATAAAATACTACGATTGAAAGTGCTTTACTATAGAACAACCTTTTCAAAACCTTTGCATATAAATATTGGAGGTAGTTTTAGTTTCTGTTGATGGGTTCAACTACTAAATATTTTCAAGGCTACTTCCAACTCCCATAAATTAAGCAACTATGTCTAACAAATATATTAGTGAAATCTACTTAAATAATCACAGGCAGTGAGAGAGGATCTATATCCATGTTTTGTTTAGGGAATCGTTTAAAATGAGTTTCTTTTGACTTATTTCCTTTGCCACAGTGGCCACATTTCAGCACACCCCACAGAAAGTGGGGAGAAGGTACTTTATGATCCAGTTGATATTTTTTTCAGTGCAGAGAAAAGGGGTTGCAATCTGATATATTTGCCATAGAACTCAGTAATCACAAGGAACCTTTATTGGTGAACTTTATTTGTCCTTTAATTGGTATATTTATCCTTATATGTCACATCTATAAAAATTTTTAATATAAACAAAGAAAATAAATTCAAGTAACTCCACAAACACTTGGTATTAAAATAAAAATAATTTAAGGTGTTCTTAATGGGCTCTTATCAAACTTCCTAGTATGATTTTCAAGCTTTTTGGCAAGACTATGTAATTTTAAAAATCGGTATGCTTTAAAAGATTCCCCTCAACTAAAAGTATTGAAATCAACACACAAAATAAAATATGAGAAATAACAGTATTTACACATTTTAAATCATTTTAAAGCACTGTTTTCGATTTACAATAAAATTTAAGGGAGGTAAAGACCACCCCCCTATACTCCCTGCCCCCACACATGCATAACTGCCCATCATCAACATCAGCCACCAGAATGATGCAATTTTTACCAAGATGAACCTACATTGACACATTATAATTACCCAAAGTCCATAGTTTGCTTTAGGGGTTGTACATTCTATGGGCTTGGGCAAATGCAAAATGAAATCTGTTCATCATCATAGTATCATACAGAGTATTGTCACTGCCATAAAAATCCCCTCTGCTCTGCCTATGCATTCTACCTGCACCCACTTCTAGGAATGACTGGTCTTTTAATTGTTTCCACCATTTTGCCTTTTCCAGGATGTCTTGTATTTGGAAACATACAGTATGTAGACTTTTCAGATTGGCTTCTTTCACTTAGTAATATGCATTTAAGGTTTCTCCGTGTCCTTTCATAGCTCGATAGCTCATTTCTTTTTATCTGGATGTATCACAGTGCATGTTGCCCCTCACCTACTGAAAACATCTTGGTTGCTTCCAAGTTTGGGCAATCATGTATAAGCTGCTATAAATATCCATGTGCATAAGTTTTCAACTCCTTTTGGATAGATACCAATGAGCACAATTGCTGGATCACCATGTAAAAGATAATTTTGTAAGAAATTGCCAAACTGTCTTCCAGAGTGCTTGTACCATTTTGCATTCCCATCAGCAATGTAAAAGTTTCCTGTTGCTCCACATGCTCACCATCATGTGGTGTTGTCAGTGTTTACATTTTTAAACAAAACTTATAACCTTAGTGCTATCTGACACAGGAAAACCAAAATCATTGGGAGAAAATATTAAATTTTTGTGAAAAACTTAAAAATTCTAAAGTTTTCCCTTTTATACTATCTATAAAATAACTAAATCTAGCCAGCTATATCTCAGAATGAACTAGGTTGCTTCCTTCATTTATTCTACAAATATTTATTGTATAGTTACAAAGTACCAGGACCTTTTACTAGTCCATCTCAACCAAATCAAGTCGATTACTTTATTCAATAATTGATTGAGCACCTATGTGATGATCACTATTAAGGCTGTGGTGATGGAGAATGTTTCCCTTGAACTCCCAACAGTGATTTCTTCAGGGACAGCTACCCAAATACCTCTGAGTAGTATCTAAAATACCTGTGAAATAATTTTGTGCAAGAACTACAAACTTAGAAAATGAAAGACGCCTAGATTGTACAAGTTTGAAATAAATAAATTACAGCAGTCCTGGCTTTGCACAGTTCTGATATACATGAATTTGAGATACCACCATTTATTTAGTTAAATAATACAAGTTCCCCAAAATCACATATTCATTGAGTGATTGCATAAAGTGCAAACTTCACTGCCATCTGTTTAGTTGTCCACAAATCATTACCTAAATAACAGATGTGCATCATGATCAGTGACCAATCCTGTCACTTCTTTCAAAGGCTGGTGGGGATGGTCACTGCACATCTGCTATTCCCCTCACGCACAGACAGCAAAGCATATGCTGTGCTACCTCCTGTTTCCCAGTGATAAACCACTGTGACATTTCACAACAGATAATCAAAAGAGGAACTGGGCAATAAAAGTAAAAACCCAAAGAAATGAAAAGTGATAATGCTGAAACTGAAATTCGAATAGAACATAAATGACATCACAGAAGAAAGAGCTAACTTGGGAATGTCAATGCTACTGCTATGCAAGAGACTCTAGATATGCATCCAAGGAAACTTAGTGTGAACTTATGGCATAAATTAGGACACAGAGGAGGTTGTGATACAAAGAATAAGGATGTCCCATAAGAAGTGACTCTGGCCCTGGCCAGTGAGACTCAGTTGGTTGAGCATCATCCTGTGCACTGAAAGGTCACTGGTTTGATTCTTGGTCAGGGCACATACCAGGGTTGTGAGCTCCATACCCAGTTGGGGTGTATGGGGTATATGTGGAAAGCAGCTAATCAACATGTCTGTCTGTCTGTCTGTCTGTCTCTCTCTCGCTCTCCCTCCCTCTCCATTCCTCTCTCTTAAAAATTAATTATTTTAAAGGACACAGACACTGGGGCAGTGGGGGCTTGCCTGGGGTGGGAATAGCTGGGGGGTAGGTGGGAGGAGACATATGTAAATCTTTAGACAAGAAAGAAAGAAAGAAAGAAAGAAAGAAAGAAAGAAAGAAGGAAGGAAGGAAGGAAGGAAGGAAGGAAGGAAGGAAGAAAGAAAGAAAGAAAGAAAGAAAGAAAGAAAGAAAGAAAGAAAGAAAGAAAGAAAGAAAGAAAGAAAGAAAGGGAGGGAGGGAGGGAGGGAGGGAGGGAGGGAGGGAGGGAGGGAGGGAGGAAGAAGTGACTGGGGAAAAAAAACTTTACATGAAAGGAAAGCTTAGAGATAGTTTATGATACTGAAAATGCAAAGGATAAATCCTTGAAGCTGATCTGAACTTAGGAGTATGACAATTCACCAAGCACAGAAAGGATGCTTGCTTTCTATACAGAGTTATATGACAAGAAGGCAATTGTTTAAACCACTCTTGATAAAACACTTTCAATGTTTGTAATGTTTTAGTTTACCATGTACTAAATATTAGTTTTATTATTATTTCATTTCCTAATAGAGTTGTTACTGAGAGTTAAATTTTTTTCAGTTACAGTTGACATACGCTATTATATTAATTTCAGCTGTACAATAAGAGGGTTTTTAATGTTTTGACAAAAGAATTTAGAGGTCATGACACAATAGTAATTTTTCATATTTATTGTTACATTGATTTATATTTTGGGCTTACATAGTCATGCTTATGGTCTCCCAGGTTTGTGCAAAACAAAGATTCCTTGTAAACAACAGAAGTTCAGTGAAGGGAAAGGCAAGCCTAGATTTACCTATCTCAAAGAATTTCAAAATTTTAGCCAGTTCTTGAGGCGGAGTTGAGACTTAATCTTGCAGGAACAAGAGGTCTTGATAAGCAGTGCTTGAAATAATTTCTCAAACATCTCAATAGTGGAAAATACCTGTTATACTATGAAAGAATGAGGAAGAAGAGCCATGAAAACCAACCAGGAACATAATTGTTGGTGGAATGGAAACTGTGAGTAAGAACGAAACAAAGTGCCTGTAATGCAGCACTGTCAGAGATTTGTTACTTTGGTTAAAGCTCAGTGTTTGATTCCAGTCATCTGTGAGCTGCTTGCTAAGTATAAGACTCAACTTACAAATTGGTAAGTTAAAACTAAAGGCAAAGTTATTTAGGGACACTTCCTGTAGTATACCTTTGTCTTTGAAAGGTGATCTAGTACTTACTGTATATGGCGTGGCTTCAGGAGTTAAGAAGTCTTCTCAGGCTTAGTCCTCAGGAGGATCAAAGGCCCCCTGAGATCAGTTCAACATACTGTTTTGGTATAAGGTAACTCTTTCTCCTCAAGTGAAAGCATAATCTGCTGTCTTTACTGAATGTTTGACTTATGAAGGTCCAGGTGGTATCTTGGAATACCAAAAGATTGACATGCAGAACTAGAAAAACCAGTGAGAGAAATCTCCTATGGTCAAGTACAGACCATACATGGTCATCAAAGAAGTTAAGGCATACTAGAAATCTAGTATTATAATGAGAAGTCATGAGGCAGAGTTACTATTTATACTTTAGGGGCTATAAGATACCACACTCTAAAAAGTATATTACCTGAGTTCCAGTCAAGATGGCATATAGGTAAACACGGTACTCATATCCTCTACAACCACATCAAAACTACAACTAACTTTCAGAACAACCATTATTGAGAACTGCCTAAAATCTAGCTGAACAGAAGTCCTACAACTAAGAATATAAAAGAGCCATATGGAGATATTAGGAAGGGAAGAGAGGAGGCATGGGCTGGTATCACACCCATACATAGTTGATAAAAATCAGGAGGGATGTCTCTATTGTGCAGGTCCTTCCTGAGGTGGGAGGTGGCCTAGCCCTACCAGGTCCCCCAGTCCAGGATTCTAGCACCAGGGAAAAAAAGTCTCCAAACTTTTGGCTGTAAAAACCAATGAGGATTGTGGCTGAGGGAGACAAAGGACTCCTGGAGTCCCAGGCAGTTCCTCTGAAAGGGCCCATGCAAGGACTTCTTGGCTCTAAACTCTAGCTCTGGGGATGAAGCTTCAAAGATCTGTCAGTGACATACAAGGAGAAGCTGAATTGTCTGGCATTAGGGTCAGGACTAAAGAGTCAGCTTTTCCCAAACCTAAGTGCTGACAGCAGCTCTTGTTCCTTTGCTGAGACTTCCCCCCACAAAGAGCCAGCAGGTGAGCCCCATATTTGTGTCTCCTTCAACCTAGCTCACCCAGTTAGCCCAACGCTGGTGAGTCCCTGAGACTCAGTCCCATCCAACTTGCAGGCTCACCCAAGCCCTTTCCAGTGGGTTTTCCATACAAACTGCTTATCTGGGCTCATGCTTCAAACTTTCCTAAAATCTCTCAAATATTCACAAACGCAAAACAAGCAGCATCTGGCCTCAGTGTGCCCTATACCTCTTACTAAGTGGTCCCAGATGTAGCAGTAGTGGTGGCCAGCCTTGACACCTCCAAGCCCAGCACAGGTAACAGCCATCTGCAGATTGCTTTGTACCTCATGCCAGATGGCCCTGGACAAGGCACAGGCAAAAGGGCCTGCTCTTACTAGAGCTAGCAATTTTGTGGCCAGATTCAGGAACATCACCCAACAACGTCCACCAGAGACACACTCAAGGGTCAGACTCATCAGGCACCAGAGCTCTGATGAAGTGAGTCTTGCTCTGTGGAGTTGGGTCCTGCACAGCAGATCCTGTGCTGTGGTTGCTGCCAGTCCTCACAGCTGATTGTCCTGGGTGTAAATCCCTTCCAATGACATGTCAACAACAATCAAGGCTCAACTATAACAGAAGGGTGCACACAGCCCACAAGGGGGCACGCCTGGAGAGCCTAGCTTGGGTGACAGGGGATGCTGCATCACTGGGCCCTACAGGACACCTACTACAGAGGGCTACTGTACCAAGACTGGTAGACATAACAGCTCTACCTAATACATAGAAACAAACATAGGGAGGTTATCAAAATGAGGAGAGAAGGGAACATGTCTCAAATTAAAGAATAGAACACAACTCCAAAAAAGGACTAAACAAAACAGACAAGCAGTCTACCAGCTTCAAAGTTTAATACACTGGTTATGAGGATGCTCAAATATTTCAGTGAGAATTTCAACAAAGAGAAAAAAAACATAATGGAGACAGAAAACATAAAGAACCCATCAGAAATGAAGAATGCAATAACTGAAAGAAAGAATACTTGACAGGGAATTAACAGTAGAGTAGATGAAGCAGAGAATCAAATCAGGGATTTGGAAGATAAGGAAGCAGAAAACTTCCAATCAGAACAGCAAAAAGAAAAATGAATAAAAAAAAAAAGAAAGAAAAAAAAGAAAAGAAAAGTGAGGACAGTTTTAGGAGCCTCTGGGACAACTTCAGCACTTCAGCTTATCAATATTCCCAACAGGAGGGTGCTGGAAGGAGAATAGAGAGAGCAAGAAATTGAAACTTTATTTGAAAGAATAGTGATGAAAAACTTCCCTGACCTGGTGAAGGAAATAGACATACAAGTCCAAGGTGAATAGTACTTTTCAATGTTCCCATCACACAGCACAAGAACTCCAGAAATGTTTACATGCCACTTTTATAAACACCTTCAAATCTGAGCCCAGGCTGAGTGAATCAAATAAATATGTGCCTTACACACACACCAAAATTATTTGTTCTAAGATGAGCCTAAATAAAATATTGTCACCAAATTATTTAGGTTCATAAGTATATTCCTTAAAACATGACCAGTAGAAAAAATATAAAAAATAACATTCACCTCACTAACACAAAAATGAATATTAAAACAGGATGTTTTTTCATCCATCATATTAGCAAAGATTTTAGAATTATAAAGATGTCAGGACTGTGTGGAGAAAGTCAGGTATTTTCATCTGCAGTAGTAATTGATGCAATGTTTCTAGAAAACACTTGGGAGAATGTATCAAAAGCCTTAAAATATCTCTGCCATTTACAGTATTACATATCTTTATCAGCCTTACTTTCCTATATCGAAAAAGACTGGAAACATCCTTAATAGCCTTCAAAATGAGAGTTTAGTAAATTACAGTATATCCATGAAAGTAGAACATAGAAGCAGCTATAAGAATATTTCTGAAAACATGGGCAGTGGAAGAATCAGTATATATAAGTATATAAGCTATATGAGTGTATTTATCATTTTTCTTTTTTTAAAGAAAGGTAACAAAAATACATAGGACAGAAAAGAAAGCAGAAAATTCACTACACTAGACCAATAGTTTATTTCTAGGTTGTAGGATTCTAGATTATTTTTGTTTTTTCTCTATATATTCTTATATTGTATAAGGTTTTCTAAAATGAAATGTATTACTTTTTTAAGTCAGAAAAAAATATAAATCTTATTTTTTCAAAACATGGTTAACAGGAACAGATTCACTCCTGGTTAAATCCACTGCAAATAATGTTATTAATGAGAATCCCATTATCAGCAAACTGCAGTCAACCCAAATACAACAAATCACAATCTGAAATGATTTTATAATCTTAAAAAAGACAAGTCTCTACCCAAAATTATATGACAGACGTCTTAATGCCTGGGTTTGCCACTAGAATTCAAGGCTTTCCCTAAATCAGGGAAGACTGATGAGGTTTTGATGCTATACCAGCTTTTTGCTTAATATAAAAGGCCTTTCAAAATTGTAAGAAAATTTCCACAGGAAATTTAGATACCATTTTGCAAGTGAGATTTGTGACATGTCCTGACAGTTGTCACTGTTAACTAAAAGCTTCCCCTTTTTTTGTCTTTGAAATCACAAAGCATTTACAGAGTGCCATCCATTGAGGAGAGCCCTTAAATATATACCCAGTCATCCCCCTCTCCATCTATATATATATAAAGAGGTAATATGCCAATTAGGCTGGGACGCCATAATGGGTCATGACTGGACCATTAGCTCCTATGAGAGCCACAGGGCACTGCTCTAGAGACGAGGCAGAAACAGGGAGGTGCCATGGAAATGGGGAGGCGCCGGGAGAAGGCGGGACCAGCCTGAGGCAACTTGTGGGTGTATGGTGCCACAGGAGAATGCAGAAGGGAGAAGGTAAAAGGCCAGCACCACGGGAGAAGGCAGAAGGGAGAAGGCAGAAGGCAAAAGGGAGAAGTTGGCAGTTAGGGAGGGTGATCAGGCCTGGAGGGGAGAGCAGTTAGGCAGTTAGGGGGATCAGGCCAGGAGGGGAGAGCAGTTAGGCAGTTAAGGCAATCAGGCCAGCAAGGAAGAGCGGTTAGGGACATTAGGCAGGCAGGCAGGTGAGCAGTTAGGAGCCAGTGGTTCTAGATTATGAGAGGGATTCTGGATTGGAGAGGGTGCGGGCTGGGCTAAGGGACCCCCGCTCCATGCATGAATTTCATGCACCAGGCCTCTAGGTTTTATATAATCACTAGAGGCCTGGTGCATGGATTTGTGCACTTGTGGGGTCCCTTGGCCTGACCTGTGCCCTCTCACAATCCGGGGCCCCTCGAGGAATGTTGGAAGCCTGGTGCACAGATTTGGCCTAATCCCTGCAGGCCAGTCTTAGGGACCCTGCCAGTGCACAAACCTATGTATTGGCCTCTAGTATGCATATAAGATCTTTGGTTAATCTCTTCCCCCTTTCCTCTGAGAGTCATCAGTCTGTTCCAGGTTTTCATGCCCGTGCATTGAGCATCTGCCCACTTGTGGTCAGTGCACATCACAGCTACCAGTCAAATGGTTGAATGGTTGCTTAGGCTTTTACGTATATAGATTTTAGATATACATGCCTTAAACTTCTGAGTAAAAGTAAAAACCATGACATTTACAACAGGCCATGCCTCTATAATATTTTACTAATTTTCACTAGTTTAAAGATTGCAGAATGAAATAAACAAAATCAGCATTATTTACTCCTTGCCTTGCATAAATGTTCACTGGACTTTAATGATTGACTATTTCAGTGCACTATTGGGAGACAAGGAATAAATCTTACAGGTTAAAAGTTTAAAAGTTTTAGAATGTCACTTGAAAACTTCACTAATTTAGTAAAATTCCTTAACTAAATTGGTGTGGAAATACAGTTGACCCTTGAATAACACTGGGGTTAGGAGAGCTGGCACCCCCACCTCGTGTAGCGAAACATCCACATATGACTTTAAACATGGAAAAACTTAACTACTAACACCCTATTGTTGACCAGAATCCTTATGGATAAAATAATAGTTGATTATCACATATTTTGTATGATATATGCATTATGTACTACATTCTTAAAGAAGAGTAAGCTAGAGAATAGAACGTGTTATTAAGAAAATCATAAGAGAAAATACATTTACAGTATTTCCTAAAAAAAATCCAAATATAAATAGACCCACATAGTCTAACCCCATGTTGTTTGAGGGTCAACTATACCTAGTTCAGTATAATCACCAACCAGAATGCAACCTTTCTACTGAGCAGTGACAATTCTATATTGTTCATGCTACATATGATGTAGCACCAAGATATTCCCTGAGAAGTTTAGACACATGGTTATTACAGCAAAACATTATCAAAGAACACGCCCCCCTGTGGCTACTTGCTTAGGGGCTGCAGAATTGCACAGTAAGGATGACAATATGGTTCAAAATGGGCTTTTCCAAAGATGCACACATGTATATAGAGATGTTCAAACTGGGAAAATAAAGACAGGGAAATCTTAATGCTCAGAACTGCAAAAATCCCACTTACTAGTAACAGTGTAATGTAGGCTTTGACTATCTCTTCATCAATAATGTGTGTGTAAATGCTCTGTATACATTAAAATCAGCATGACTTTTAGGTATGTTATTAGAATTCTCACTATTCATTCTTTAAAAAAAAACTTCTTAGGAACTGTAACAAATTATGAGGGATAATATATACTTCAAGGAGAATATTAATATTAAGACTGTACTAGTATATTCTTTTTTAAAAAAATCTTTATTGTGGAAGTATTACATATGTCCTCTTTTCCCCCATAGACCCCCCTCCAGCTCACCACCATTCCCCACACCAGGCCCTCACCAGGCCCCTGTCTGTGTCCATGGGTTATGCATGTATGCATACAAGGTCTTTGGTTGATTACCTCCCACCCACCCCACCTCTCCCCCTTCCCTCCAAGATTCTGCATTATGTTCAATGCTTCCACATCTCTGGTTCCACTCAGTTCATCAGTTTATTTTGTTAATTAGATTCCACATATGAGTGAGATCATGTGATACTTATCTTTCTCTGACTGACTTATTTCACTTAGCATGATACGCTCCAGATTCCTCCATGCTGTCTTAAAAGGTAAGAGATTCTTTTTTTTTTTTTTTTTTTACTGTTTCATAGTATTCCATGGTATAAATGTACCACAGCTTTTTATCCACTCATCTACTGATGGGCACTTGTGCTGTTTCCAGATCTTAACTACTGTAAATAGTGCTGCTATGAACACAGAGGTGCATACATTCTTTCTGATTGGTGTTTTGGGTTTCTTAAGATACATTCCTAAAAGTGGGATCACTGGGTCAAATGGTAGTTCCATACTTAATTTTTTGAGGAAACTCCATACTATTTACCATAACAGCTGCACCAGTCGGCATCCCCATCAGCAGTGTACTAGGGTACCCTTTTCTCCACATCATCAACAGTACTTGTCATTTGTTGATTTGCTGAAGGTAGCCATTCTGACAGGTGTGAGGTGACATTTTATTATCATTTTAATTTGCATCTCTCTGATGATCAGTGAATGAGCATTTTTTTCATATGTCTCTTGGCCATCTATGTGTCCACTTTGGAGAAGTGTCTATTTAGGTCCTTTGCCCATTTTTAAATTGGATTGTTTGTCTAACTTTTGTTAAGTTGTGTGAGTTCCTTATATATTTTGGATATTAATCATTTATCAGATTTATCATTGCCAAATATGTTCTCCCATACACTGGGCTCCTTTTTTTGTTGTTGTTGATGGTTTCATTTGCTGTGCAGAAGCTTTTTATTTTGATGTAGTCCTATTTGTTTGTTTTCTCCTTAGTTTCCTTTGCCCTAGGAGAAGTGTCTATAAACATACTGCTATGAGCAATATCTGAGATTTTGCTGCTTAGATATCTTCTAGGATTTTTATGGTTTCCCGACTTACATTTAGGTCTTTTATCTATTTTGAGTTTTGTTCTTCTGTATTGCATAAGTTGGTGGTCTAGATTAATTTTTCCCATGTATCTGTCCAATTTTTCCAACAGCATTTATTGTAGACTGTCTTGACTCCATTGTATGCTCTTGCCTCCTTTGTCAAGTATTACTAGGTGTACCAATTAATAATGCAGATTTTTTTCAATAGATGGAATTACACATATATTGATATATACGCAATTTGATGTGTGCTATTTCGTTGTATTGACAGCAAGCCTCAAAACTTCATATGTCAAATTTGCTGAAGGTGTTAACATCATAGATATTATTATGCTTAAAAATGTTGAATTTCATGCCGAAAAAAGAGCATTTGCGGGAAGTTTCAGTTCGTTACTTTATTTTGAAGAAAAGTGCTGCTAAAAGGTATTGTATACTTTGGGAAGCTTATGGTACATGCTCCATCTCAAGATACTTTTGAACGCTGCTTTAAATGCTTTAAAAGTGATGATTTTGATGTGAAAGACAAAGAACGTCCAGGTCAATCAAAAAGTTTGAAGACCAACAATTACAAGCATTTTTGGATGAAGATGCATGTCAAACTCAAAAACAACTTGCAGAAAGATTAAACGTTGCTCAGCAAACAATTTCTGATTGTTTACAAGCAATGGGAAAGATTTTAAAGGAAGGAAAATGGGTGCCACATCAGCTGAATGAAAGACAAATGGAAAACCGAAAAGTCATCAGTAAAACGTTACTTCAATGGCACGAAAGAAAGTCTCTTTTTGCATTGAATCCTGACTGATGATGAAAATTGGGTTTATTTTGAGAATCACAAATGCACAAAATCATGGGTTGATCCTGGTCAACCACCAACATCAACTGCAAGGCAAAATCATTTTGGAAAGAAGACAATGCTCTGCGTTTGGTGACATCAGGAAGATGTGGTGTATTATGAGCTTCTAAAACCAGGTGAAACAGTTAATACTGATAGCTACCAACAACAAATAATCAATTTGAACCACACTTTGATCGTGAAATGACCAGAATGTGCCAGAAGACATGGCAAAGTAATTTTGATTCATGATAATGCACCATCACACACTTCAAAACCAGTTAAAGACACATTAAAAAGATTTTGCCTGGGAATTATTAACCTACCCGCCATATTCACCAGACCTTTCTCCTTCAGATTACAACTTGTTCAGATAGATGGTACTGGCTCTTTCTGAGCAGCACTTCAAAACATATGAAAAAGTGAAAAATTGGGTCTCTGAATGGTTTGCCTCAAAACAAGAAAAGTTCTATTGGGAAGGTATCCACAATAGATACCTACCCTCTCCCATACCTGAAAGATGAAAGAAATGTGTAGCTAGCGATGGACATTACTATGAATAAAGCACTTTTGATGTTTCTCTTGAAATTATCGTGTTTTCTTTTATTACAAAATCCGCATTATAAACCAGTAATGGCTTGGATCAAATTTGGGGATCTCTGTTCTGTTCCATTGATCTATATGCCCGTTCTTGTGCCAATACCAGACTATTTTGACTACAGTAGCTTTGTAGTATAAGTTGATATCTGGTATTGTGATTCCTCCAACTTTGTTCTTCTTTCTCAAGATTGCTGCAGCTATTTGGGGTCTTTTTTGGTTCTATATAATTTTTTGGAATATTTGTTCTAGATATGTAAAATATGCTGTTGGTATTTCAATAGGGATTGAATTGAATCTGTAGATTTCTTGGGGTAGTATGGACATTTTAATGATGTTGATTCTAGCAATCCATGAACACAGAATATTCTTCCACTCATTTATATCTTCTTCTATCTCTTTTTTCATTGTCCTGTGTTTTTCAAGTACATGTGTTTTACCTCATTGGTTAACTGTATTCCTAAGTATCTTAATTTTTTTTGTTGCACTGGTAAATGGGATTGTTTTTTAGTTCCTCTTTCTGAGAATTCATTGTTGTTGAATAAAAAAGCCATCCATTTTGGGGTGCTGGTTTTGTATCCTGCCAAATTCATTTATTAAATCTAGTAGTTTTTTTATGGAGTCATTAGGGTTTTCTATGTACAATATCATGTCATCTGCGAATAATGAGAGTTTTACTTCCTCCTTTCCAATTTGGATGCCTTTTATTTCTTGTTCTTGTCTGATCGCTGTGGCTACAACTTCCAGTACTATGATGAATAAGAATGGTAAAAGTGGATATCCCTGTCTTGTTCCTGTTCTTAGGGGAAATGGTTTTAGTTTTTGAACATTGAATAAGATGTTCGCTGTAGGTTTGTCATGTATGGCCTTTATCATGTTGAGATATGTTCCATCTATTCCTACTTTGCTGAAAGTTTTTATCAAAAATGGGTGTGGGGCCCTAGATGGTTTGGCTCAGTCTATAGAGTATCAGCCTAAGGAATAAAGGTTCAATTCTGGTCAAGGGCATGCATGTGCCTTAGTTGCAGGCTTCTCCCTGACCCTGGCCCTGGTTGTGGCATGTGTGGGAGGCAGCTAATCGATGTGTTTCTCTCACACTGATGTTTCTCTCTTTCTTTCCCTCTCTCTTCCACTCTCTCTAAAAATCAATGAAAATGTATCCTCGGGTGAGGATTAAAAAATCCTATATAATAAAAGGGTAATATGGAAATTAACTCTACTGGCATAAAGACCACAAATGACAGATCGCTATGACGCATACTGACCACCAGGGGCAGAAGGTCAATGCAGGAGCTGCCCCCAGGTGGTCAGTGCTCTCCCCATAGAGGGAGCTCTGCTCAGCCAGAAACCAGGCTGATGGCTGGGAGCACAGCAGCAGTGGCAGGAGCCTCTTCTGCCTCCTCAGCAGTGCTAAGGATGTCCAACTGCCACTCAGTTCTTCTCCCTGTGGGGAGCAGGCTGGGCTGAGAGACACCCCCAACCCCTAGTAATCATAAAATTAAATTTTAAAAAGTGTGTGTTGGATTTTGTTGAATGCCTTTTCTGCATCTATTGATATGATCATGTGATCTTTATCTTTCAATTTGCTTATGTGATGTATTACTTTTATTGATTTGCAAATTTTGTAACAGCCTTGCAACTCCAGAATAAATACCACTTGTTCATGGTATATGATCTTTTTAATATATTGCTGGATGTAATTTACTAATATTTTGTTGAGGATTTTAACCTCTATGTTCATCTGGGATATTATCCTATAATTCTCTTTTTTTGTAGTGTCTTTCTCTGGTTTTGGAATTAGGATAATGCTGGCCTTGTAAAAAGAGCTTGGAAGTGTTCCTTCCTTTTGTTTTTTTTGAATTGTTTGAGGAGGATAGGTGTTTATTCTTCTTTGAATGTTTCGTAAAACTCCCCTGTGAAGCCATCTGACCCAGACTTTAGTTTGCTGCAAGTTTTTTTATTACTGCTTTTATTTCATGAGTTATTATTGGCCTACTCAGGTTTTCTGATTCTTCCTGATTCAGCTTTGGAAGATTGTCTTTTTTTTAGGAATTTATTCATTTCATCCACATTGTCCAACTTGTTGGTATATAATTGTTCATAATATTTTCTTACAATTCTTTGTATTTCTGTGGTGTCAGTGGTTACATCACCACTTTTGTTTCTGATTTTACTTATTTGCGTCCTCTCTCTTTGTTTCTTGATGAGTCTAGCTAATGGTTCATCAATCTTGTCTATCCTTTCAAAGAACCAGCTCTTGGTTTCACTGATTTTTTTTTTTTTTAGCTCTATGTCATTTATTTCTGCTCTAATCTTTATTATTTTCTTATGTTTATTTACTAGGGCTTTTCTTGTTTTCTTTCTAATTCTTTAAATTGTAGGGTTGGATAATTTATTAAAAGTTTTTTTGTTTTGTTTTTTTGAGGTAGGCCTGTGAACTTCCCTCTGAGGTAGTGCTATGAACTTCCCTCTCAGTACTGCTTTTGCTGTGTCCCAGAGATTTGGGGTTGTTGTGTGTTCATTTTCACTTGTTTTCAGTATGTTTTTTATTTCTTTCCTGATCTCATTGGTAACCCACTCATTGTTAATAACATGCTAGTTAGCCTCCATGTGTTTGAATTTTTGGGGGTGTTTTTACTATAATTGATTTCTAATTTCATTCCACTGTGATCTGAGAAGATACTCGATATGATTTCAATCTTCTTGTACTAGTAGAGACTTGTTTCATGTCCTAATATGTGGTCTATCTTTGTGAATGGTAAATGTGCACTTGAGGAGAATGTATATTCTGCAGCTTTGTGGTGAAATATTCTATAAATGTCAATTAAATCCATCTGATCCAGTGTGTCCTTTAGAGTCACTGTTTTCTTGTTAATTTTTTGTTTGAAAGATCTATCAAGTGAAGTCAACCAGGTGTTAAACTCCCTACTATGACTTCGTTGTTATCAATCTCTCTTTTAAAGTCCTCTAGAAGTATTTTTTATATATTTAGGTGTTCCTATATTAGGTGCATATATGTTTATCAGGGTTATATGCTCTTGTTGGATCAATCCCTTTAGTATTATATAGTGACCTTTGCTGTCTCTTATGATAGCCTTCATTTTGATGTCTATTTTGTCAGACATGACTATTGCTACTGCAGCTTTTTTAGTTTTCTTTTCCATTTGCATGGAAAAATTTTTTCCATAACTTCACTCTCATCCTGTGTGAGTCTTTTGTTCTGAGGTGGGTCTCTTGTAGATAGCATATAGTTGGGTCATGATTTTGTATCCATTCAGCTATCCTATGTCTTTTGATTAGAGCATTTAATCCACTTCCATTTAAGGTTATTATTGGTAGGTACATATTTATTGACATTTTAATTCTGTATGCCTGAGTTCTTTTTCTAGTTATTCTTCTTATTACAACAGTCCATTGAGCATTTCTTGTAATGCTGGCTTGGTGGTGAAATACTTCTTTAGCCTTCCCCCCGCCTCCCCCCCCCCCCCCCCGGGAAGCTCTTTATTCACCATCTATTTTGAATGATAGCCCTGCTAGATATACTAATCTTGGTTTCAGATCCATGCTTTTCATTACTGTGAATACTTCATTCCATTCACTTCTGGCATGTAGAGTTTCTTATGAGAAATCAGATGTCAGCCTTATGGGAAATCCTTTGGAGGTAACAGTTTTGTTTTCTTTTGCTGCCTTTAAGATTCTCTCTTTGCCCTAACCAGTTTGGCTCAGTGGATAGAGTGTCTGCCTACGGAATGAAGGGTCCCAGGTTCAATTCTGGTCAAGGGCATGTACCTTGGTTGTGGGCACATCCCCAGTGGGGGGTGTGCAGGAGGCGGCTGATCAATGTTTCTCTCTCATCTATGTTTCTAACTCTCTGTCCCTCTCCCTTCCTCTCTGTAAAAAATCAATAATATATATTAAGATTCTCTCTTTGCCTTTAAAATTTGGCACCTTATATATAACAGTGGTTCTCAACCTTTCTAATGTTGTGACCCTTTAATACAGTTCCTCATGTTGTGGTGATCCCCAACCATAAAATTATTTTCGTTGCTAATTCGTAACTGTAATTTTTCTACTGTTATGAATCGTAATGTAAATATCTGTGTTTTCTGATGATCTTAGGCAACCCTGCTAGCGGTTCTCAACCTGTGGGTCTCAACCCACAGGTTGAGAAGCACTGCTGTAGAGCCTAAGACCTTTGGAAAACACATATATTTACATTATGATTCATTAACAGTAGCAAAATCACAGTTATGAAGTAGCAACAAAAATAATTTTATGGTTGGGGGTCACCACAACATGAGGAACTGCATTAAAGGGTCATGGCATTAGAAAGGTTGAGAACCACTGCTATATAATAAAGAGGTAATATTCAAATTGACCATCACTCCAACACACAAGATGGCCACACCCATGTGGTCAAAGATGGCTGCCCCCATGTGAACACAAGATGGCTGCCACAAGTTTGCAAGCAGGGGAGGGCAGTTATGGGCGATCATACCATCAGGGGAGGGCATTTAGGAGGAACCAGGCCTGCAAGGGAGGGCAGTTATGGGTGACCCGGCTGGCAGAGGAGGGCAGTGAGGGATGACCAAGCCTGCAGGGGAGAGCAGTTGGGGGGTAACAGGGCCTGCAGGAGAGGCAGTTGGATGTGACAAAGCCTGCAGGGGAGGCCAGTTAGGGGCAAGCATGCTGGCAAGGGAGGGCAGTTAGGGGTGACCAGGCCTGCAGGGGAGGGGAGTTGGGGAGGAACAAGCCTGCAGGGGAGAGCAGTTGGATGTGACAAAGCTTGCAGGAGAGGTCAGTTGGGGGGGACCAGGCCTGCAGGGGAGGACAGTTAGGGGTGACCAGGCCAGCAGGGGAGGCCAGTTAGGGGCAAGCAAGCTGGCAAGGGAGGGCAGTTAGGGGTGACCAGGCCTACAGGGGAGGGCAGTTGGGGGTTACTAGGCCTGCAGGGGAGGACAGTTATGGGCAACCAGGCCAGCAGGGGAGGGCAGTTAGGGGTGACTGACTGGCAGAGGAGGGCAGTGAGTTGTGACCAAGCCTGCAGGTGAGTGCCATTGGGGGTGACCAAGCCTGAAGGAGAGGGAAGTTGGTGGGGACCAGGCCTGAAGGGGAGGGCAGTTGGGGGTTACCAGGCCTGCAGTGGAGGAAAGTTAGGGGCAACCAGGCCAGCAAGAGAGGGCAGTTAGGGGCAATCAGGCCAGCAGGGGATTAGTTAGCTGTCGATCAGGCTGGCAGGCATAAGTGGTTAGGGGCTACTAGGCAGGAAGGCAGGTGAGCAGTTGGGATCCAGCAGTCCTGGATTGTGAGAGGGCAGTTGGACATTCCTTGAGGGGTCCCAGATTGGAGAGGGTGCAGGCAGGGCTGAGGGACACACACCTCCTCCTGTGCATGAATTTCGTGCACCTGGCCGCAAGTTTTAATTATGATGTGTCTGGGCATGGATCTGTTTGGTTTCTTCTTGCTTGGGGTTCTCTATACCTCCTGTACATTTTGCTTTACCAGGTTATGGATGTTTTAGGCCATTATTTCTTCAAACACGTTCTCTATCCCTTTTTGCCTCTTCTGATATTTGAATATTGTTTTTTTTTACATTGTCTCACAGCTCTCTTAAGTTGTCCTCCTGTTTTTTAAGTGTTTGTTTTTGTTTTGCTTCCTTTTTGGTCCTCTGATTGAGTGATTTTTTTTCAACCCTGTCTTCTAATTCACTGATTTGGTTCTCGGCTTCCCCTAATTTGCTGTGTATTCTTTCCAATGTGTTCTTTATTTGTGCTATGTCATTCTTTACATCTGTTTTCGTAGTTACCATGCTGTTGAGCATCTTTGCCATCATTATTCTGAACTCTATATCAGATAAATTTCTTATCTCCATTTCATTTATCTCTTCTTCTGAAGAATTCTCTTATTATTTCATTGGTGGTTGTTTCTTTGTCTCCTCATTTTGGCTTCCTGTTTGGGTTTGTGACTATGTATTAGATAGATCTTCTATGCCTTTCAATCTATATTGCACATGTGTCAAACACTGTTTCTGACTAATTAGATCAGGCAAATATTCAAAGCCTCCAGAGACTGCCTCTGGCTGCAGACTGATAGGCTTGCCCCTTGAATAGCCCTCAGGCAATTATCCATGGGTCTGGTGAGGTGTTTTTTTTTTTTTTTTTTTTTTTAAAAACATGGTGGGGCAATTGCTTCGCCCAGGAGGCTAATTATTATGCTCTAAAATGGCCTCGGAAACTGAACCATGGGGTGAGGTGTTTTCCAATAGGGTGGGTCAACTATCTTCTCCACAGGCACAGCTGCCTATATAGGAAATGTCTGCATGAGAAAGATGACTTCTGCAGCATGAGGGAATGACTCAGCACCAGAAACTGAGGTGTCTGCCTCCTGAGTTCTAACCCCAGAGCTCCTGATCCTCAGTTTTGCTTACACAGCTCCAGTCCACTCTGTCCACCTTCTGCCAGAGCACAAGGTGAGTTGCTCCACAGAGAACTTTGTGCATTGGCCCTTTAATAGGGTACCTGCATTTCCAGCCATTTCTCCCTGGAAGACAGCTACCCTGCTGCTTTTAACAGTCATATGTTATGTGGATACCCTTTCTCAGTTCTGGTGCTCTCTGCTGGAGTGCTAAGCTTGGGAATTAGACCCCAGAGTTCTCAGTAGCAAACCCCACAGTTGAAATATCTCTCCATAACTTCAGTTGCTGTCTGTGGGAGCCCGGCCAGTCATTTCATGACTCTGCCCCTCCTACCAGTCTCTATGAGGTCTCCATTTTCCATCCTCATTTATCCGGATTCTTTCCAGTGAATCGTCTGTTGATTATTCACAAAGTTATTCTGTATTTTAGTTGTCGTTCCAGTTTGGTCCTGGGAGTTTGTCCTCGCAGCATCGACTTACTACAGTGCCACTTTTTCTGTATATTCTTACTTATAACATTATCACATTTCCTAATACAACTTAAATAGAATATTTCACCAATATTGCCTCCTTAAAATGGCAATTTCATCACTAAAACATAAATGAAAATGGAAACAAGTACTTACTCACAATATCACTTCCCCAGAACATAAACACAGCCAACATTGGTAAAATAATAATAAGGATATGGTCATTTGCAGAAAACCATAAAGCTGGGAAGGAAAAAACACACACACAAAAATCATTATTAATATTTATTATCATAAATTTATGTCCAGCCAATTAATGGTCAACAATGTTATTTATTGTGGAGATGGAAAATTAAAATAATTAAAACTGTGACCTTATATAAATACATAAATAATTACAGATATATTTAATTAAATAACAAATATTAAGGAAACAAAAAAATAGTTATTTATTTTCCACCACATTTTCCCTAAGCTGTGATTTATGGAAGGAGGTAGTATACCCCAGGAGCTGAGAAAAGGGCTCTAGAGCCACACTGCCTGGGTTTGAAACACAATTCTAATTTACAATCTTTGTGATTTTGGACAATCTAACACCTTTCTGTTCTTCAGTTGCTACACAGGTACAAGAAGTAATGACCCCCTGAAGGACTGTAGTTAACTGTTAACAAAGTTAAGGTATGAAAAGGGCTAAAAACAAAGTTTGACCCCTCAAAGTGCTCAGTGAACATTAACTACAGTTATTATTACATCCTCCTATAGTGATTGCCTGTATGTGTAATGTGCCAAAAATTTACCTTAAAGCAAGAGTTGTCTTCCTGTAAAGACTGACTCAGGGGACAAAAGTGAGGAACTAATGCAACTGGGTACCATACACTTGGTTTTAATGTGACCTAAGACTGAGACAGATGTGAGCCTGAGCTTTCCTGAAACTTACTCTGGAACAGAAGATGAATTCATAAATAATTAGTCTTTAAATGACTATTGACAAAAAGTAACATGAGGAGCTTTAGGTAGTAAGGAAGCTTCTATCAAGTGGAACATGTGTTACCCAAACAGTGAAAATGCAGCTACCCATCCTATAGAAAGGAAATTGTGATATTAAGTCTTCCAATGAAATTTGCTGAGAACTTTTAAAAATTATGTTTAATTCCATCTGATCAATGCGTAAGGCCATATTTTTATCTATGAAATTTCTCTTGTAACAATAAAGCCAGGCATATGCACTGAAAGCATTTCAGAGTTTGCCTAGACTGGAGGACATGCTGGGTGAAGAACACACTGAACAGTACATAAGGCAAGCACTGGTGTTGCTCTGAAATTATTCCTTTCAAATCCTCCACTGCATTTGCATATGAGGATCTTTGTGGGCTTTCTCACCACAATGCAATCACACATTTCTTGGGTTAAGCTTATAACGCTAAACTCTGGTAAATGTTCACAATCATCCCCAGAATATAACACTATCATTTCTTATCTTTGAGATAGTAGCTTTCCAGATTCCAGCATTTTGCCCTGTGAATGGCAGAGACTCAATAGGTTTACTATTGGTGGTTGAAATAGTCATAGGACAGTTTAGTGAGTGAACATAAAACAGGCTTTTTTGATGCTCCCATGGTTGCAGATCCACCAAGAGACTGATGTTTTCAGGTACCCAGAATCAATGCCACTTTAATTTCCAACTGAATTACTGAACATCTTCCTATACCAAAGAAAGCCCAATTCCATTCAGACTAAAATGCTACAGAAAGATCCTTTCTGAATTATGCTTAGGTTTCCATATGCCTGAAGGATCTAGTAAAAACTCTATAATCTAATGACTATTTTTAATCAACTTCTTTTCCTCTATCCACTTTATTATTTGCTTTTGAAATATTAACTTCTCAATTCTTATAATGATTATATGAAGAACTATAAACCCCTCCTTACCATTGAAAAAATGAAGATACAGTGAATTAAGGATCTTAAAGATGTATGACTCAAACTGGATCTTGATACTCCTCCACCCACACCCCAAATGGGAAGAAAAATGGGCCACCATTAATCCATATTCTACTAGGTAGAATTCTCTAGTAAGAAATTTCTAGTTCTCATTTATGTATATATTTGCAAACAAACAAACAAACAAACAAACAAAAAAACACAAAAAAGCACAACATAATAAAAATGGATTCCACTGCCTAAATACCCAGATTTCTCATGATGGGTAAATTCATCAAAATAAATTTGCAAGAACACTGCTTCAATTAACCATTTTGGGCACAGGAGTTTCCTTCGTTTCCCTTCAAAAAATGGTGCAAAACTATGACAACACCAGATGCTGGCAAGGATGTGGGGGAATTACATCACTCATATGTTGCTGATGGGAATGTACAATGGAACAACCACTCTGGAATACAGTTTGGCAGTTTATTCAGAAACTAAGCCTATACTTACATACAATCCAGCCATTGAACTTCTATGAATTTATCCAGAGAAATGAAGACTATGGTCATACAAAAACCTGTACATCATTGTTTATAGAAATGTCATGAGCAAAAGCACAAAACAGCTGAAAATAACCAAGACTTGCTATAGTAAGTGGACGGCTCAACAAGGTGTGATATACCAATAGCATGGGATATTATTGACTGAGAGAGAGAGAGAGAGAGAGAGAGAGAGAGAGAGAGAGGAGAGAGAGAGAGATTGTTACATGATGCTGTTGCATGAATAGATCTCAAGAGCATTGTATTGACTGAAAGAAAAAAAAAATCCAGTCTCAAAAGATTACATGCTTTTATATAACATTTTGGAAATGACCAAAGTATTGATATGGAGAACAAATTGTGCTTGCCAGGCTAGGGATAGCAAGGAAGCAGGTGACTATAAAGAGGTTGCATGAGGCAGATGTTTGTATTAATGGGATAGTTCTATATTCTGATTGTGATGATCATTTCAGAAATGTACACATGTGATAAAAAGAAAAATAAATATATACACATTGTACCATTGTGAACTGGGTGGTTTTGACATTTAACTTCTGTTACATAAAATGTAACCACTGGGTGAAGCTGGCTAAGAGTACATAGCACCTCTCTGCTCTATCTTTGAAACTTCCCGTGATTCTGTAACTATTTCAAAAAATAAATATGGGTGCACAGCCAAAGGTCTGAGACCTCTGGTAGAATCTTCTACATTCTCTACAACAAAACACCACTTTTGTATTTTAATGGCCCCAACAGTAAGCACAATTCTTATCAGGGCACTTTGAAAATAAAGATGAAACAATCACACAGAAATATACAAACCTTGTCTTTATCCCAGAGATTAGCATCCCTTCCCCATCCATCTTCATCCCATCTTCTGGCCTTTAAATCATGAGTTCACATTTCTCCTCCAGGCACCTACACACTATTCCAAAATCACCCTCCCCCATTGTGAGTTAATGAAATGTTCAATGGAGGAGAGATTTGTGAGCAGAAAAGCCTTCCAAACTCTGCTCTTAGCCATCTCCTGCCCATGCTGCACCACACAGGCACACCTCTCATGACACCCCAGCTTCAACAACTCAGTACCTCACTTAATTAAATGAATGTCCCAGGAAGACAACCAACATTTGCAAAGTACTTTGGTTTACAAAGGACTGGTACACAAGGGATCTCATGATGCTTGTTAGACTGGAGAATACATAAAAGCAGGAATCTCATTTCATGCCCATTGTACAGATGAGGTAACTTCAACCCAGTGAAGTAACTTCTCAAATTCAATAGAGGCAAACAGTTAAGTTGCAGAATCAGATGTCCTGGTTCCTAATCCTAAGCAATGTCAAAATATTCCATCAGAATTGACATCCCATTCCCAATCTGGTAATAGACATTTCATAACATGAAACACTAGAAGAATAGAAGGCAAATAGTTAATTCAACTGAATGGTCTGATCCCATCTAAAGCAGAGGTTCTCAAAGGCTTGTCTAATCCTGAGAGCTTTCAAAATAGAAAGTCAGTATGCACCTGTATGTGGTTAACGTAATCAGCTGGCATGGCAATTACTAGAAAAGAAAGCAGATTGTTTACTTCAGTTAGCTTTACTGCTTTATGTAACTCACCACCCAAATCTGTGAAGAAAGGCACAATCATGGTGTTATAACCAAGGCTGCACTGAAATTTATTCTATTGGATCCCTAGCTCTCCCACATCTTGTCCAAGAAAAAGAACACATACCATAGCAGGAAACCTCAAGGAAACATTATAATGACCTGATTTTTTATTTTGTGATTCTCCTTCTAATCTATCCTTTGCAGCTGGAGCATGGCCGAGATTTGTCAGCCCTTGACCAAAGTGCCGGTAATAATAAATAAATAAGTAAGTAAATAAATTAATACAAAAAAAACCCCACAAACAAACAAAAACAACATAATTGGAAAAATCATGGAAAATTAATTACATGAAAGATAAAACTTTGATAGCAGCAAACAGAAATGCAGATTAAATGATGCCTGGACCCCTACACCAGCAGAGTTTTCAGAACAAAACTTTGAGAACCTGATAATACACAAATAACACAGCAAAGGAGTTTTAGAAAAGTTGAAGAGCAAGTAAAACTCATGATCTTAAAGCTGCTAGATATTACATTAACATTTATTAGGCATAATCTACTTTTTGATTCAAAGTAGTTCCTCGACCCATTGTGCCCCATTTCTAATAGGATTAGACTAATGCAGGACAAATAAAAGGGAAGATTATGGAATTCTTACCAGCAATGTATTTTAGTTCTGTGGTGGTTTCGCCTTCTCTAGTTAAGTCTGTTACTTCACAAGTGTAGTTTCCTGGGGCAGCTTGGTTCTTGCCCATCATCAAAGAGGCACTGCCTGTTAATAGTGCACCTGGTACGATGTATGCACTCGAAAAGTCACTGGTGGGCTTGGATTCATTTCTATCTCCATTATAGTAGAAAATGTATTTATTTCTGAATTTCCACTTTACAAACATTTCTTTCAGGCTCTTTGCCTCCGAATTAGTGAATAAGCATGGGATGAGAACAGTTTTATTGTTATTGGTATATTCTACAGATTTGATTGTAGTAAATAATAGCTGAGTTTTAACTGGAAAAGAAAAAGAAAATAGTTTCATTTCACTATAGAATTCAATAAGGTAAGGTCTTAGGGATGTTACAAATCCTTAAGATAAAAGACAATGTTTCAATTGTCCCATTAAGTAAGCAGTGCAGCTACAGAGAGAAGGCAGGCTTGATGAAAAAGTGGAACAAGTTACTTTAATATTAATATGCACAGATGGTAGACACCATTGTAACTTTTCCTTATTAGTTCTCAGAAATACATAGTATACATTACCAAGAGTATTGGGAATAAATTCAGCAACCTGTATTGGAACATGCAGGTGTATATTTGGCTTCAGAAGCTTTGAAGTCATCATTGTTGCTTAGTGATGTATGTAGAAAAATCTTGTTCTTACCATGGAAAATTTTTGAACAGAAAATCAAACTAAATATTATATTCAGTTTCAACTTCTATGTACTGCCTCTGAAAAGAACTTGCCTAACCCATATGAAATTTATCTCTATCTTTAGGTCGCATTTCCAAACAGTGTGGTGAGTTATACTGTACTTTAATATAAAAAGTAAATCTGATGAATCACATCACATCTTTCCTCTAAGATGCAAAGTCTTAGAATGCTAAGGAGAAAAAATAATCTCTTGCTATTTCCCATTGCAAAATACAGAAAGCAATGGACATTTGGTATGCAAATAGTATAAAGAGTTATATATAACTTGAGGCCTGGTGCATGAAATTTCATGCACTGGAGAGGGGATGCTTCAGCCTGGCCTGCCCCCTCTTATAGTCCCGGAGACCTCAGTGGCGGGAGGTGACCTGGCAATCAGGGGAAGGCGATGCCCCCATCACACCTCTACTGCTGCCACTGCCGGCACCACAAGCCTCAGCCTGGCCTGGTTACCTGCACCTTGGGTGGCCCTCGGCGGCTGGGCACCCACCATCGGAAGCTTGCCTGTGCCTCAGGCAAGCACTGGGCAGTTAGGAAGCTGTTATCTGTGGATTGCCTGCACCCTGGGCCAGACCTGGGTGGCTGGGGGGCTGAAGGGACTGGGAGACTCCGGAGGCAGGCACACAGAGAAACCGGACCCACCAGGAGGTGGAACCAGTGGTGCCACATGCCTGCCATCATAGCAGGTCTGAGGGGACTGGGCACTGTCATCTTGTGGCTGTGGGCGCCGCCATCTTTGAGGGAATGGCAGTCAATTAGTATATTCCCTTCTTATTGGGTGTGGGTGCCACCATATTTGTGAGGGCATGATGGTCAATTAGCATATTCCCTCCTTATTAGATAGGATTGAAGGCTGTTTTCTAACTCCCACAATTCATTGAAACTACAGAACAATAATTACCAAATGCATATTATAGGTATTCCTTCCTCATAATAACCATAATAACCATAAACCACTCAACAAAAAGCTAAGAAACAGTTAAAATCAAGAATAGATATTGCTAATAAGTAGGTATATTCTACTAAACATGTCTCAATATGATAAACTACCAGTTGTCTTAAGAAACAGTCTTAAGAAACTATTTCTTAAAATCCAACAGATTGGGAAGGTAATTGCAATCGTTCATCCTTCACCTAAAATGTGCAAGATAGTAGAGAAATTGCAGTTATCTTCCACATATTTCAGCCATTTATGTAACTCTTCTAAGTAGTTAGTTGGATTTTCCCTGAAAAAACAAAGCACTAACAAATATCAATATCAATTTTAATAGGTCATCCTTACAATTCCATCCTTCTATATAAATTGGGAATAAAACCCAGTGTCATAACATGTTATTATTCTAGGACCATTGTATTTGGTAAATTCCCATTTAGTTGAATGCTAGGATGCATAGTGAAATATGAACTGGACAAAGTTCAGAAAGCCGGAGTATAAATTCTATTTGTCACTTGTCAGGATGTGACCTTAAGCAAATCACTTACCTTTTCTATGCCTTGGTTTACTCTCTGCACATAAGAAGATCAGAAATGAACACCTGACAGATTCACAGAATTGTGGCAAGTGTCAAAGGAGCAATTACATGGACAAGTGCCATCTCGACAATGCTGTGCTATACATATGCAGGTAATAATTTAAAAACTGGGCAAAACAGCATTTTTATGCAATGATCTAAACCTTCTCTGACTGGGAGGTGCAAATTTGCCGGAAGCCAATTCCAGCATGTTATAATTGCAAGAGTTTCATCAAAAGGTTGATGGAACTTTTTCTCAACAAGTGCTGAGTCACATATGTTATCACCTGCTGGAATGGCTAAAGGCATTTCCCCAAACCTGAAAAGGATGATTGTTTGCTGCCAGACAGCTCAGGGCATCTTAATCTACATGTTATTGCCTCCTGTTGGCCAAACACCTGAACAGCCGTAGGCTATTCCCCAATCTGACGGTGTTTCTGTACAAAATCCTACCATTTTTGTATATCTCCACCTTGCCTTAGGACAATTTTTGTTAATAAAAAGCAAGGGGTCCTGAGACAAGGAGAACTTAGTTTCTTTAGCTAGGCTCCTCTGACCCCCAGTGCCTTTCAAAATTATCTTTTGTCTCTGGACTCTGACTTAAGTTACACACAACCTTTCTCCAGATTGCTGAACCCTTTTTAATGCTGGAACAAGAACCTTGGCATTAATGGCACCCAACGTGGGGCATTTGGAAAAGAAGGATTCACCTGAGAAGAAACAACACTGGTATGGTGTTAAGATTAAACTGTGTGTAAAACTTGTACTAGCTTTGGAAAAGTTGCAAAACCAGAATGGGCAAGGAAAATCTTTTGTTTAAGTCAGATTATAATGGGGAAGAATTTGGTTAAAAGGCAAAATTATAAAGAAATTGGAATATCAAAATTACTTTTTAAAAAAATTTGGTTTCTTATTCAAGTTTAAAATCCTGATTCGTATTTGGAATCAAAAATCTGTAATAGGAAATAAAACCCAGCTTCCAAATCCGACTCTGGTGTGGAGATATTCAAAGGTGACTGGAGAGGGTCTGGCCAGCCTGGCCATGGGGAGGGTAGGGGACATGGGTCGTTGGCTGGCCTGCCTGCTGGTTGAACTCCTGGTCAAGGTGACAATTTCCATATTAGCCTTTTATTATATAGGATATACACTGAATGGTCAGATTATTATGAGTTCAGAGATCATAATAATCTGGCCACTCAGTATATATATATATATATATATATATATATATATATATATATATATATATTTGATTGTCTCTCCAAGTTAAATTTCAAGGCTGTAACAAAGGGATGATTTTTGGAAAACTTCAAGGACCCAGAGTGATTCAAAGAATTTGTTCTTTCTTCTTAAAGGAAATATTTTAAATTTAGCTGATTTAATATACTTTAAATCACATGGAATGCTTTATCAAATAAAAATTAATCAATATATTTACTTATATACATATATTTTAAATGTTATAAAGGTTTTGGCCTCTAAGGAGGGCAAAATAAAATAACAAACTATTTCTTAAAATCCAACAGCAGAATTTTAAGATGGAATTTTAACCCTTTGCACTCGCTTGCTTTTTTCTCAATTCCTTTATTCTACTCGGGATTTAATTTTTTAAATACCCCAGATTTTACAAAGCGCGGCAGTAGAATAAAAAACTGGAGTTTCTTTTCATACAAACTTATTTATTTGGATTTTTTTATATTTCAAATTATTGATACATTCAAAGTGTAATTTTAATCTCAACATCTGAGTGCAAAAGGTTAATAACAAAAGCCTCTAGCTACCTACATTTTAAACAGGCTGGAGGTGAAGCAGTGTTTGTGCCTTGTGAATTATACATATAAGTTTACTAAATTTGCTTGCTTTGCTTTTTCAATAAAAAATGCCTACTTTAATTACTTTATAAATTAACTTTTTAAAATATAATCAAGGTCTCATATAAATTAAGTTATATGAGAAGCCAATATTTTTAAAAGGAATTGAATCCTACTAAAATATTCTAAAGAAAGTTACTGGGACTACCCATAATCCCTCTGTATATGCAAATAAGCCAAAGGGATACTCTTTAAAAATAATATTCTAAGTTTAATAAAAAGGAGAAATTTTAAAATTTTGAAATCTTTTCCACTAATATTTACAAGGTAAACTAAATATTATTGTTAAAATACTAAATCTGACAATAAATAGTAGTCAACATATTGTAATGAGAGTCATTGTAATATAGCAATTCAGATGCATGACTCAATATTCAAGCAGTAGCCCTGTAGGTTGCTTAGTGTAAAAAAGAAAGACCAAAATGTTTAACAGCAAATCTCTAAAAGCTAGCATGGAAATTATCCTGAAGGAAATAAAGAGAGGTTTCCTTCAAACATCTTAAGAACTGTAAATAAAAGTCAACATATTGGGTCTCATAAAGAAAAGTAAGTAATTTGTGTGTTTGCCTCTCTGACAAAGTTTATATAAAGTTACTCAAAGACTTATAGCAGAAATTTAATTAATGCTATTTACTGTCCATAACCTAGAACAAGTAAAGAAATAAACCTTATTTCAGATTAATCTAAAATGGCTAATTGAAGTAAGTGAATATTCAAGAAAACTTAATTGTACTGGGCAGGAAACTGTTCCTGAAGCATTAGCTACATTTTTTACTGATGGTTCATCTCATAGTAAAATTGCTTAACATGCAATGAATCCAAAGCATTCATATTTCTATACAAAAAAATTAAAATGAAAAGTTATCAAGACTGCATTGTAAAATTTCCAAAAGCCTCCTAATATTTAAATCAAAAAGGGGGGGGATAGTGGGGAAATATCCTGTAAGAAAATTACATCAAGCCTCAATTGCTTTAAATTTTTTACTTTGAAAATTAATTTTCACTTGTAATGCTGATAATAAGACACCCATAAAAACACACATGGTGTCAAAGTAAGCCAAAAGAAAATTATTTGGGGAAAAAAGTAAAGGATCCCAAGTCTAATTTATAGAAATGATTCCTTTATTAATATTAGGTCGAGAATATGTTTGTATATTTCCAGAAATCTCCTCCAAGCCTGTGTGGATTCATGCAACAACGAATCCAGAGAGGAACTGACTGGACTTCTCCAGCCACAGAAATAGAAACGTCCCCCAAGAACAGAGGAGAAGCAGTGCAGAAATGAAGATGGTGAAGACACCTTGCCATACTAGCAGTCAGCAGCTGTGTATCACTGCAGGTTTCCCAGGACCAAAACAGAGAAGGTCACACCTGCATTGCCACCGTTTGTGCACCATCCAGAACTAGAATATCATTGCTGGCATGTATACATAAGAAACTGTTGGACATTGAAATTGGGACTCAAAGAACTGTTGGCCCAAAAATAAACTGACTGCAGGCTGATTCCTTTAATGCCTGATAGCAATTTAAATGGACTTGATAGAACTATATGCCTCATTACATTCCTCATGAATGTAAAAAAGTTAAAGTATGAATCCCAGAAATTCATATCAGAGAGGACTCATGATTCTTCCATATTTTAAGAGGACCCTCCACTTCTTATTTCTATAGACCTGATTATATATTTCAATGCAAAATATCAACTAAGTCAGTTGCAGGCAAGATGGAAGAGTTCCTTAATTTGGCAGGAAGAACCAAAGTTAGTCAACTCTCGCTGCCATTTATTGTGCATTTGATAAGTATGTGAAAACTGCAAAGACCAAGAATATAGCTGATATTTGAAATCATGAGCATAAACAAGATTTCCCAGAGTCCTTTCAAAGCAACATAGCAGGTATTAGAGAATTAAATGTTGGAGAATACCAATGATTATAGAGCAAATAGTGAAAAAGGAACAAACTAAGAAAGTGAGAAATAGTGAGAGAAGTAGGGTACTCAGCAAAGACCTCCACTATAGACATCAAGAAAGTTTCTTGATATGAAAAAAATAGATGTTAAGTGAGATACGTACAAATAGCCCCTAGATTAAAAATTACATCACTGGATACTTTATCTGTAAAATTGCAACAGACTAGTGGCATGAGAGGTCATAATATATTGCGACGTAAATGGGAGGGGAGAAAGGAGAGGCAATTATTCTTTCATTAAATTTGACAGTCAAAGAGAACAGAGAGAAAAGGGGATATTGGAAGGACTGTGGAGACTGGTACAGGGCATGATTTTTTGGTTTTTCTTGTATTTATTTATTGATTGATTGATTGATTGATTTTAATTTGGGTTAAAACTTAAGCATGTCTGCAAGTTATGGTGAAAGAACCAATATAGAAGATTTAAGATACAAGACTGAAAATTAAATTGATTAGGTAGGTCTCAAAGGTCATGGAAGTGAAAGAGGTGTAGACAGGTGATCTTTTCCTTAAAAAGGTGAATAGGTATACTTCTGAAACTGGGTCAGAAGGAGAACGTGATGAAGGTTACGTAGGATATTATAGGTAAGTTTAGAAATGGTGGGAGGGAAGTTGAAATAATCTATACCATACATCACTATTTTTTTGAAGTAGAGTAGGAAAATAATTGTCTGCTTGGAATGGCTGTTCAGGAATGGGGTAAGAAATCCCAGCAGTCACTAAGATAAATGAAGCAAAGCTCAGGGAGTAAAGATACCTGCTAGAAATGAATCTGTTTCACCATAGACCTTGACTCTGGTATGAAAAACTGGAGCCTCTAACAGAATGGGGTTAGAATTAGGGTCAAAAAAGAGGATTAAGTCAGATCTCTCCTCAATAAAGAACAAACAAGGACTGGGGTAAAGTTGAGGTGTTCATAATGTATTTAGTTTTGACTCAAAGTAATTGACTCTAGATTGTAAAGTGGCCTTACAAGAACTAAGTGTTGAGATAGAAATACAGGGGGAAGGGCAGCATATTCCAGAATTAAGGGCTTATCAAGCATCTAAAACATATTCAGTACCACTTAAGGATAAAAAAACAAAAATCTCTGCTACCAGTTAACCCCACTTTATGTTATTAAGAGGCATAGAGTTTGAAATCTGTCTCTATGTCCAGGAAGGCCTTGCAAAGTACTTGGAGCATAGCCAGGGGGCTCATACGTGGCTTGAAACAGAAAAAACACACAAAACAAAACAAAAAAAAAACCATTCTGACAGACCTTGCACTTGCCCAATTCCCTGCCTTATCTTTTAGGCCATAAGTGTGACATGTATGCAAATGTGAATAAATATTCTCAATCCCCGGGTTGACCAGATATGGAGTCATATACAACTGCTCCATAGGTATGGAAGGAAGTAGAGGAGGGTATCTCTACTAATTCCTGTTTCACCTCCACATAACCACACAGAGGGGAAATCCAGGTTCTACTGTTTCAGTCTAGGTCTGTCAGAATCAAATATCTTGGGTGCTCTGTATTTTTCAGTTTAATATTACAACGAATTCAGCAAAATTAATCGTACACTATTATTCTTTTTATTTTATCATATAAAAAATATCTGCACTAGTACAAGGGAAAGTAGCTTCATTACCACTGAGTGCATTGTATTAGGCACAAGATATAAAAATATTGAATTTTTAAACCTTGAATAAAAAGGTATGAATGCAAAACCTAAAAGTTGAGTAAATGGATTTATAAAAATTGTGTCACAGAAATAACATTAATATATTAAAAGCAATGCCTATACTAGCCATAGTTTAATCAACATTAAGGAATACCAACAGTTTTAATAATATGAGTGATAATTTTGGATTCAGAATATTTATCAAATTTGGGAAAAACACATATTTTTCATTTTTAGAAACTAGCCTTTCAAATCTCCATTAACAACTCAGTGATAAAGATAAAACATCTGCCAAAAAGAGATGACAGCAAGAGCAAATATCCTAATAGTAGGCATCCCAAGGATAATATGCAAATTATTCCCTCCACCAGGAGTTTCACCCTAGTTTGACGAGGGGGCATGGCCAGCCAGCTAACAGCCCATGGCCCCTCCCTCTGGGTGGATCCTGCCCTGATTGGGCCCCCCACACCCAGATCACTGGCAGGGGCGCTGAACCCCACCCACGCACAAATTATTGCACTGACCCTCTATTTTAGTATAACGTTTTAACACACTGCCTCTAAACTGCCATCCATAAATAAGGACTTTTAAATAGGCAATTACTTCCTTAAATAGAATCATGTGTTGGAGAAAGGAAAACATCTTATTTAAAGCAAACCAAGTTACTATTATAATTTGACAATAAACTTGTTTTTTAATCATGTGTATCCTTGATTTTAAAAACTCACTTTGAAAAATCATTCAACTACTGATAGTTCATATACTTACTCATTATTTGAGTAAGGTTATATTTACCAGTTTTTGCATACCACTGAAAATGTTGATGTGCTTTTAATCAACGTAATTGGATATACGGGGCATGGGGGAGGGAAGGAACATAATAATTCAGTCTACATCTTGTAAACTAATACAGGGGGTTAGCATTTGCCTATAATTAGATGGAATGGGCATTCTAGATAACTTATTTTACTACAACGGTCAACTGAAACTGTAGTAGCTACCAGTAAATGGCATTTGATTACTATCATTTGTAAATGAATCTGAAAGTGTTGTGTAGGAAATTAAATGAGTGGCTGAGGTGAGGCCCACCCTGGGGTCCTGAACAAGGGTTGGACCAACTTTGCCTTCAGACCTCCTCTCTATGGGCAGCCCAGCAGACTGACAGTTGGCAGGTTTGGAGCCAGCCTGTATTGGGCCCAAGCTCAGAGGAAAAGGACATGATCTCAATGCCAATGTGACCTTACTAGAACTCTGGACTAATTATAATAATACTAGTAGCCCATTTGCAGGAAGAATCCTGCAAGCGGCCGCTGTGGCCGAGTGCGTTGCCGCTGCTGCCGCCATTGCAGCCGCTGCTCCTGCACCCGTGCACCACCGCTGCCCGCCCCGCTCCACCCCGCTCCGCCCCACCCTGCCCCACTCCGCCCCGCCTGGGCTTACCCTCTGGCAGCCACCTTGCTTTCCACTTTTCCTCCCTCTTCCTTCTAAGTTGTCTTCAGTCTTCACTCCTCCCTCCCTCAGTGTATGCAAATTAACAGCCATCTTTGTTGGGTAATTTGCATACTCGCCCTGATTGGCTGGTGGGCGTGGCTTGGGTGTAGCGAAGGTGCGGTCAATTTGCATATTACTATTTTATTAGGTAAGATTTGCATTTTAGTTTTGACCTCACCCCCTGTAGATTTTCTGAATACCTTAAGGGTAAGGGCATGCCCACAAGATAGTTTCAGTCAATCATCCCTGAATGCAAATGAAAGGCTCCACACGTACAATCCCTCTTTAGAACCCAGGAGTTGTGGGCCATGCAGAGAGCATCTACTCCCTCAGCCCAGCGTATACCCTCGCCAATCTGGGACCCCACTGGGAAATGTCCGACTGCCGATTTAGGCCCAATCCCTGTGGGATTGGTTTGGATCGGGCCTAAACCAGCAGTCAGACATACCTCTCACAATCCAGAACTGCAGCCTCACAACCATTCGCCTGCCTGCCTGCCTGATTGCCCCCTAACCGCTTCTGCCTGCCAGCCTGATCACCCCCTAACCACTCCCCTGCCAGCTTGATTGACACCTAACTGCTCCCCTGCCAGCCCTATAGCCCCCAACTGCCCTCCCCTGCTGGCCTGATCTCCCACAACTGCCCACCCCTGCCGGCCATCTTGTGGTGGCCATCTTTGACCACATGCTGGTGGCCATCTTGTGCGAGGGCGTGGCAGTGAATTTGCATATTACCCTTTAACTATATAGGATGAGTGCTAATTATACATGTTGTTAACTATTACTAACAAAATTCCTATCCCCAAAAGTAACATTCTAGCAGGTCTTGCTAATCTACTCGAAGACAGTACATAATTTATCATTTTTATTCTTCAGAATAGTTTTTGATGCCTACAATCTGATTTAATGATATTACATCACAAATATATAATCTGGTTCAACATGCATTCTGATCAGAAATCAGGTTTCTGAAAGTAGTATTATTTTAGTTATTTTGATAGTAACAGTAATGAGCCATTAATGATAATGACAGACCCTTCAGATAATAGACACAGTGTTTATAAACAGCTCCAACATCCCAGGATTTTCAGAGAATGGGGAAAGTGGTAAGCAGGGTCTTAAGAGCATCTTGAAAACAGCCTAGGTCACAAGGCTTTGTGAACATCATAGTGAAGCTAATCAGTTTAAATGTAATTAAGTTCAAATTCTAGAATTAAATATAACAATTGCTTGTTACTGTTACTCAAACTCAATTTGCATCTTAGAAAAAGTTAACAAAAGGGTCTTTGCATTTGAAATGTGACAGGCATAGCCTATAGAGCCACACCAAAAAATCATATGTTTTCTTCAGTTTTTATGAAGCACACATTTTTAAAAAATAATGGTTTCCAAAAGCTTGGGGCCTAAATGCCATTGGCGTAGAAAAACACCAAATTCCACTTAACTGCAAGTTGTCTTCATATTTCAAGCAAAATCCATTGCCATTAAACTGTTCCCCAAACACAGGGGGAAACTTGAATGTGCTCTTTGGACTCTACTAAAGTGGTTGGTGGGGCGGGGAGGTTGAGAGATTTTCCAGAAGTCTATTTCTAGGGTTTAATAAACTAAAAAAAAATGGGGGGGGGGCAAAAGATTCTTCTGATTAAATGGTGTTTTGGAAATAAAACTTAATTGTATCAGTTATGTCTCCCTTACTTCCTATGTTGATGTGGGAGGGCAAACAGGAAAGAAAAAAAACACACACAAAAACAAAAAATCTTGCAGACTTGCCAAAATACGCATTTCCATCTCAAGAAGCCAGGCTCTCCCACTGTCCCCGCTTCATCTCCAGTGCATTTAAGTGCCTAGGAGGGAAGAGGAGTGAGAAAGAGGGGGGCCCTAACAGCTGCCACCCAGTGGCCTCTAATCATGCTCTTTCTCTCTATTAATTTCCCTGTGAGGTGCACAGTGTGGAGTCTTCCTGGTGTGTGGGTCTAGAGGTGGAGAGTGGGGGCAGGAGATGAGCCTGCTGTCATCAGGGGAAGACTAAGAGGAAGGAGAGGAGAGAGAGGGAGAAGGAAAGGGTGAAGGGAAAGGCCTGAATACCCTCAGGACCTCCACATTTGCTCCCAGGCCTGCAGGGGCTGCAAGACCTGCATCAGCCACCCTCTCCAGGATGCTGCAGGGCCAGCAGGGCACAAAGCAACATCCCTCCTCCCCCATAGCAGAGTTGAGGCGGAGAATTGATTCACAGAGCCTGGATCAGGGCCACTCACCTAGGCTCCCCCAACCCAGCAACAGCAGCACCAACAAGGGCTACATCACTCACTAAAGGGCAGCCACTGACACCCTCCCTCCAGGGCAGCATCTGGAGCAGCCACCAGCTTCACAGTCAGAACCCTGCATTGCTGCCCTTCACAAGCAGGACCCACCTCCCAAGCTGCTGGCCGAGCTCTGGAGCTCTGGTCTCTGCACACCTGCTCCCAGCCCAGCCAATGTTGCTGCTGATGGGAGTCCCTCAGATTCCTTACTCCTCCTCATTCCCTGAGGCTCAGCCAAGATCCCTAGCCAGAAGCTGATAAAGGCCAGGCTTTGAGGGCAAGACTAGCCTTGTCCACCACCATCCTCGCACTAGGTTCCAGCCCCCCTTCTCCATGAGAGACTTAGGGTCCAGCATTCCTCTCCATGAGAGACTTGGGAGTGTATTTCTTCTC
Organism: Cnephaeus nilssonii; assembly: GCF_951640355.1. Lineage (NCBI taxonomy): Eukaryota > Metazoa > Chordata > Mammalia > Chiroptera > Vespertilionidae > Cnephaeus > Cnephaeus nilssonii. The sequence continues at coordinate 70,201,005 of NC_137074.1, read as the reverse complement.
CCACTGGGTCTTCACTGTTCCCGCCCCTCTCCAAGGTTCCTGTCCTCCTTCTTGCTCCATCTCCAGGATCCTCCCTCCACTGTCCTTCTCTGTTTGAAAAAAAAAGATTCAAAATGTGGCTACAAGTCTCAGTATAAACAAGGCCTTCTTTTTTAAAAAAGAAAAAAATGAATTTATCGAAGTGACATTGGTTCCCAAAACTATACAGGTTTCAAGTGTACAACTCAATGAAATATCATCTACACTCTGCATCCTTCTGTCCCCATTCCCTCTTCCCTCTGACAACCTCCACCTACACTCCCCCCGCCTTAACTCTGGCCATCACCACACAGTGGTCTGTGTTTTGCATATATGGTTTTTGACTAATCCCTTCACTTTCTTTCAATATCTCACTGAATTACACAGGCACAACATTCAAACTGAAGCAAAAGACCTTGTAAAACTGCCAGTAACATTGATCCTAAATGATGAACTCTCTTGTCACAAGTCAGTCTCTGGTGGCTACTCTAATGGGTGCACAGCCTGTCTGCTCTGTTGGTTGTTTTTCTCTTACCTGCTGGAGAAGAAAGCAATTTCCCACCACAACACCCCACTTCTCCAAATCCTCTACCCATGGCATCTCCTATCGCACTCCATCCTCATAGTAATAACACCCAGGAAATAACATTTCCACTCTCAGTGCATTATATACTACCTAACTTTCCATGGTTTCCTTGTGTAAACCTCTTTCCCTCAGCATTTTCATTTCTTTAAAATCAGAGAGTTTTTTTAAGTATTCCCTCTTCTAAGACTTCCCATTCACTGGGACAAACAGAAGGAGTTTAATAAATGTGTTGATGTGACTGGAGGAAAACATTGCTCCAGTGAAATTTGATAGCTTTATTTTTTTAACAATTAAAAAAAAGAAAGAAAAAGAGTTATCTCACTAACACAATGGTTCATAATTATGGTGGTCATGATGTGAATGGCCGCTTAGACACCCTGAGGCTACCAAAGGGACTGTTGGATTCTCCTCCAACTGCTGCGTATATGGAGATGAATCACCCACCAGACTTAGAGCATTGGGGACACTGTGTACCACAGGGCAGCTGGTTGGCTAAATAAGGCTGCCAGCTGTCCCTGAGACCAAAGGACCCCCTAAAGCTGAGGAGTGACCAGGAAGGACTGTCCATAACCTTCACACGTAGAGTTGGAATGATGCTCTGTTTTATGCTGGGAGCTGCTGAGGCTGAGTACCTCATGTAGTTTTGTCCAGAAAATGGAGTAATCTTGCCTTGGCAGGAGTTTCTAAGTGGTTAGAGCATCTGTTTGAGCAGGGGAGGGTCCTTGGTTTGATTCCCAGACAAAGACATGCACATGGATTGCAGGTTTGATCCCCGCCCCCTACAGGACAAGTGCTGGATTTGTCTCTGTCACATTACAGCACATTCTCTCTCTTTCTCTCTCCCTGCCTCTCTCTTTCTTTTTCTCTCCCTTTATCTCTCTCTCCCTTACACCATTCCACCTTCCAATCTCTCTAAAAAAAAAAAAAGCAATGGAAAAATATAATCTGGTGAGGATTAACAAAAAAGAGAAAATAGAGTACTCTTAAGTCAGGTGAATAAAAGGCCACTTGGGTGACAACCTCAGTTCTTGGGAAACTAGGGATATTTTTTGATGGTGGGGCAAAGGGGTTTTTACCTTAGAGAATAATAAGCTTGGGAAAGAATTAATATAGCCCTCCTAGTAAGTGAAAACTTACAGGGTTGCACACTTTATTTTGACCTACAGAACTGGAACAGCCTGATAAGAGACTTTTAGGAAGTAACAGTCTCATCGTGCCAAGCATGTAGGTAAAAGGTTTGAATGACCAATAACCTGGGGTGTGATAGAAGCAATTCCTGATTTAGATGGCAAAGTAGCCTAGATGACTCCAAGCCTCTGTGCAGAAATAAGTGTGAGAGATGTTCAGTAACAGAAGAGGGAGGGATTACAGAACACAAAATATGGTCTAAGTGATTCTTAAATAAAGCCTATCAGAATCTCCGGGGGTTTATTCAAACTTCACACACTCCTTAGTCTCAGATCCAATCCCAAGATTTTAATATATTCCCCATGGTATGGGTATATGTATGTTTGTGTGTTTGTGTGTGTGTGTGTTTTTTTTTGGCGGCCGGGGGGGGGGGGGGGGGGCGCGGGGCGTGTTGCCCATGATTCTCTCAGTTTAAAATCACTGCTACAAATCTCTGCTATAATTTACATGAATGTGTTACATGTCTCTAATTTGTTAAGGTGAGAAGCTTGTTGACTCTGACGTTCAAAAAACTAATGAAATTATGGTGAGAAACCCAAGCTTTTTTCTATGAAACCACTTATATTCCCATTAAGCTATTGAGTTGGTATGGTAGTACAGTCAGTGACTTTTACACTTGTTCACCAATGGCAAAAGAAGGCAAGATAGTTCTATAAGGTCCCCTTGAGCTCTAAATTTAAATGGCACTAAAAAAATAATAATAAAGCTTAGAAAGGACTAAGAACAATATCAGATAGTATTCCACCTCAGGATTAAGAAAAATAAACAAAGGGCATCCATGCTGTCATTCCAATCACTCTATCGCTGACAACTGTGCCCATTACTCTCTCCCAATTCCTGGTCAGGTAGAGTGGCTCCCAGGAAGATAAACTCCGTTATTTTTTTTTAATCATATTTTATTGTCAAAACGGCATCATTCATTCTGCTTTCTCACACAGATTACATAATCAAGGCATTTTTTTAAAAAATAATGTTAAACAAGAAATCTCACTTTCATCAGCAAGTCAGGCCATGCTGTTAAAAGCAGACAAGGTTATAAGAATATCAATGTTATTAAGTCTACCAGATCTTGAAAATTATTCACTAGCACCCACACACACAAAAAAGGCAAAACTTTGCCCTCCTGAAAAGGGGTCTCTCTCTTTAGAAACTGGTTGAGCTTCTCAAAGTCTTGACATTCGTGAGGATGCTAACAGCCTTGACAAATGAACATTACATGATCTGTGCCAAGTCAGCTAGGAGTCAACAGGCTTGATGTCAGCAGGTAGAACATCGCTGTGGACCTGTTGTAGTTCTTGGTGAATCTTCCCATTGCATTCTTACAAGTCACATGCACATAAGGGTATTCCCACTGATAATACTCAAAATAAGCACACGATACTGTAAATCACTTGTAGCAAAGAATGTGCAAATATTTAGTCTTGAACTGTGTGACAAAGTGAAAATATGTCATCACTCCAATGAAAAGGGAGGGGAAGGGTTTTAACACACCATTAATTGATGTGTTTAAGTTGTTTTCAGGGAAAGACCGCAAAGCCCATACAAAATTTAGGAAAAGGAGAAAATTCAGATTTCAGCCACTGGTACCTCTCTAAAGGCAGACCTGGTACCTCTATGCCCTGCCACCTGGAAAGCTTACCGCCTACTCTGCCAGACACCTTCTAGTTGAGAATATAACACTCATTCCAATTACTCTGCATTTAGAATCAAATTGCCCCTGACAGCCCACATCTGGAACATTCATCATGCCTACATGGCAACACGGGGGCCATAAAAGGAGGGGATGAAAGCATCCCTTGTGAGAGAGATTGGGGAAAAGAACCCCTCTGCTCCAAGCCCTCCCCCAAAAGCACTGATCATACTGGTAACTATATCCAAGGAACAAATGGGGAAATAACTGACAATTGCAGAGAATCTAGTGAAGCTATTACTGAACCAGCAGAGGAAGCAGCATGGAACTAACCTAGCTAACATGGCACGTGCTTCACTCCTAAACTTCTTCCCTCAGAGGGGCCTTCTCTGCAAAAAGGACTGGTTTCCTCTCTCTCTCTCTCTCTCTCTCTCTCTCTCTCTCTCTCTCTCTCTCTCTCTCTCTCTCCTTCTGTTCCCCTTCTGTCTTATCCAAACTAGTTTTGGTCTTTCCCAACAGGATCCAGTAAGAAAATAGAAAGATTTTGTGGCAACAAAGGAAATAAGGAATACACAGAAGCAGGGAGTTAGGAGAATCTCTCCTGGTATTGATTTAGATAAGAAGTCTCCAGAATGCTGTGAGCAGCAGAGTCACCAGCAGAGCGATGGTCCCTGTTATGCTCGTCCCACTGCTCCTTTTTTTACTTTTGTTACACAGGTCCTCCTGGCAGCATTCGTACTGTAGAGTCTTCTCTCCTAAGTCATTTGAGAGGTAGTTGTAGTTGCAGTTTTCAAACTTCCAACACTGGTAGTATGTTCGTGTCTCGGCTTTGACGTAGAGACATGCATCAAGATTAACTGTACAGTTGTTGATGATAGTGCACGAACCAACTGGGTTGATACAGGTGTAGCACTGCAGGCTATAACCTGAATCATAGAGGACAGAAAGGATGATCAAGACCCCAAGCAGGGTGAACCCTCCTTTGCTTCCCATTGTCTACAGAATCTTATCGCGCACCCAGGATCCCGCTTGCAGCGCCGCCAAGATAAACTCCTTCAGTAAAGAGGCAAGGAAAGGTTATTCAGAGATTATTTAAATTTTGTTGCCAAGCTCAAGTATTATAAATACCCACCACTTCATTTCTTTTACCACTGTGTACAAAATGGGATAACCAAAAAATGAATAAATCTCTCCAATCAATTTAGTGGGCCTCTCCTTCAATATATACAGGCATACCTCATTTTATTATGCTTTGTTTAGTAAGCTTCATTGATGTTGTCTTTTTTACTAATTGAAGGACAAACCCTTCACCAGCAAAAAGATTACTGCTTGCTTTATTGCATTACTCATTTTGTTGTGGTGGTCTAGAACCAAACCTGCAGCATATCTGAGATACGCCTGTACATGGTAAACCTTCACAGACCCAGAGAACATCAGTTTCCACAAAGGAAGGTCACAATAAAAGTTAACTAAGATTCAAGCCAAATTTTAACTTGATGTTTTAAGATTGTGATGGGTTTTTGAGGCATTGAATTAGCTATAGCTTCAGTTATTTAATCAAACCCAGAATCCCTGCAATCAGCCTTTTATAAGTTCTTTCCCTTGCAGTACAAGTGGGACTGTGAATAGGATGGATTTCATTCCCAGGATCGTTGTGTCACATGAACAAAGGGATTTTTCTTGGTGTGATTAAGGTCCTCAATCAGTTGACTTTTAGATAATGAGATTGTCCTTAGAGACTGCTGACCTAGTCAAGTGAGCCCTAAAAAGAATCTCTGCTCTTCCTGGAGTAAGAAATCCAACATGTCACAGGGGTTCAATGAGAGGGTGGTGTTCCTTTGCTGGCTTGAAGTTGGAAGAGGCTGTATGACAAGGAATGGGACAACCTCTAGGATCTGAGAAAAGCCCTTAGCAGACATCCAGCATACAAACAGGGACCTCAGTCCTGCAGTCACCAGGAACTAAATTCTGGCACAATCATGTGAGCTTGGAACAGGACCCATATGAGAATACAACCTGGACAACGCCTTTCTTATAGAACCCAGCCCCACCGTGACCAGCATTGTGATCTACAAATCTGTGAGCTAATAACTGGGAGCAGTTTTAAGCTGCCACATTTGTGGTTATTTGTTATACAGCACTAGAAAACTAATATTAGGATCTTACAGTGCCTTCATGTCAACATTCTGAACATAATGTGTATCATGTTGACAATGATGGAAGCGGAAACTCTGCTGAACTTAAAATGGCTTTAACCATAAACTCTAGCAGCTTACATGGAAAAAAAAAAACTTAAGCTTCCAAGTTATTGTATTACTGATAATATAAATACAGACATTAATTACAGATTTTATAACTATTATTTACATTTAGTGTTTGATTGAGTACAAGATGTTTTAACAGAAATTATGCATCATTGGATAAAAAACAATACTGGGTTGTGAAGACAGATCTAGGTTAGCATCCTGGCTATGACTCTGACTTTGAACAAGTACCCTAAATCTCTCTGCTGTTAAATGGTAAGACCTATATCAATCTTCCAGAGTTCCTGGGGTCATGGAACCTAATATAAAATATCTGACATGTGCTCAAATAAATGTTCTGTCATTTTACTCTTCTTATTTATACTGTTTTCATTACACCGAAATCAGGGATCCTGTCTTAATCATCATTAAATCCAAAGAGCCTAGTACAATGCCTTTTACATAGTAAGCACTCAATAAATCTTTTTAAAGTAAGAGGGAGATAAACATATTTACATCTTAACCAATCTTGTGATGAAGGTAGTATCCCCATTTTACAGATAAAAACTAAGGCCCAGAAAGGTTGAATTTCTTACCTACGTTTTCTTAAATTACAAAATGATGAAGTACAGAAAAAAGCTTTCTAAATTTAAGTTCTATGCCACGTCCATTGTACTATAGTCTACACAGGCACCAGAGATATATAAAACTATATCTCAATGAGAATATTTTCATATATTTAGTCCTTGTTCTACCCCAAAGGGAACAAAGATTGACCAACATTAATCCACATTCCACTTGGTAGAATTCTCTATTAAGCAATTTCTAGTTTTAATTTATGTCTATACTAGAGTCCCGGTGCACAAAATTCATGCAGAGGGGGGTCCCCTCAGCCCAGCCTGCACCCTCTCAAATCCGGGAATCCTCAGGGAATGTGTGACTCCTTAGGATCGGGCCTAAACCAGCAGTCAGATAGCCCTCTCACAATCATGGACTGCTGACTCCTAATCACTCAGCTGCCAGCCTGCCTGGTCACCCCTACAGCCCTTCCCCCACCCCCCCTCCCCCTGCGCCAGCCTGATCACTCCTCACTGCCTCTGTGTGCCGGCCTGGTCACCCCTAACTGCCCGCCCTGCTGTCCTGGTAGCCCTCAACTGGATCCCCTGCTAGCCTAATCACCCCCAACTGCCCTCCCTTCCAGCCTGGTCACCCCTCACAGCCCCCACTGCTGGTGGCCTGTTCATCCCAAACAGCCTGCTGTTCAGTCGTTTGGCCGCCCCTCACCAACCCACCTGCTGGCCTGGTTGCCCACAACTGCCCCTACCCACTGGCCTAGTTGCCCCTCACTACCCCCCCTGCTGACCTGGTCACCCCCAACTGCTCCCTTCTGCCTGCCTGGTCATGCCTAACTGCCCCCCTGCTGGCCTAGTTGCCCCCAACTGGACCTCTTTTGGCCTGGTCACCCCCAACTGCTCCCTTGCCAGTCTGGTGGTCCCACGCAGCCTGCTGTTCAGTCATTTGGTCATCCCTCACCAACCCCCCTGCCGACTTGGTCACCCCACACAGCCTGCTTATTCAGTCTTTTGGTCATACCCCACTAAACCCCTGCCAGCCTGGTCACCCCACTCAACCTGCTTGTACAGTCATTTGGTTGTCCCTCACCAACCCTCCTGCTGGCCTGGTCATAGGCAGCCATCTTGTAAGGGTGTGATGGTTAATTTGCATATTACCTCTTTATTATATAGGACTTGAAAAAAAAAAGCACAACAGTGCTTTTTGGATTCCACTGCCTAAATCCCCAGGATTCACATGATGAGTAAATTCATCAAAATAACTTTGCAAGAACCTGCTTCAATTAACCGTTTTGGGCAGAGGAGGGTTTTTTTCTTTTCCTTAAAAAAAGGGTGTGCTCAAATGCTGGCAAGGATATGGGGGAACTACATCACTCATATGTTGCTAATGGGAATGTACAATGGAACAACCACTCTGGAATACAGGTTGGCAGTTTCTTCAAAAACTAAGCCTATATTTACATATGACCCAGTAGTTGTACTTCTATGCATTTATCCTGAGAAATGAAGACTTATGTCCACACAAAAAAAACACAAACTGTACATGATTGTTTATAGAAATGTCATGAGCAATAGCAGAAAGCAACTGAAAACAACCAAGACGTGCTATAGTATGTGGATGGTTAAACAAGGTGTGATATACCAATAGCATGGAATATTACTGAGAGAGAGACAGAGAGAGAGAGAGGAAGAGAGAGAGAGAGAGAGAGAGAGAGAGAGAGAGAGAGAGAGAGAGAGAATTGCTACATGAAGCTATTGCATGAATAGATCTCAATAGCATTGTGCTGACTGGAAAAAAAAATCCAGTCTGAAAAGATTACATACTCTTATATAACATTTTGGAAATGACCAAAGTATTGATATGGAGAAGAAATTGTGCTTGCCAGGTTAGGGATAGCAAGGAAGCAGGTGACTATAAAGGGGTTGCACGAGGCAGATAATTATATTAATGTGTTAGTTCAATATTCTGATTGTGGTGGTCATTACTGAAATGTACACATGTGATAAAAAGAAAAAGAAATATATACACATTGTACCATTGTGAACATTGGTTTTGACATTTAACTTCTGTTACATAAAATGTAACCACTGGGTGAAGCTGGCTAAGAGTAGGCAGCACCTCTCTGTTCTATTTTTGAAACTTCCTGTGATTCTGTAACTATTTAAAAAAAAAATGGGTGCACAGCCAAAGGTCAAAGACCTCTGGTAGAATCGTCTACATTCTCTACAACAAAACACCATTTTTGCATTTTAATGGCCCCAACAGTAAGCATAGTTCTTATTTTATCAGGGGACTTTGAAAACAAAGATGAAACAATCACACAGAAGATTACGTGTAATACCTTAATCAATAAACTTAAAAAAATAAAATAAATAAAACAAATGTGAAAATGAGTCTAAGCTGGGTTTAGGCACAATGAGTACATACAACAGGGGAACAGCCCAGGGCAGTGTGACCTGCTGAGCAAAGGACAACAAAGAGATTGGAACAGAGATGCCCTTGCCAAAGTGCATGGGAAAAAGAGAAGAAACAAAAGACCTGATGTTTTCAGATGGTGATCTGATGGAAAGACTAACAAATCATTTGGGTAACTTTCCCTAATGTGCCATGATAAAGTATTAACTAAGGAGTTTGTTGGGAGTTTAGGATGCCTGCCCAGATCTCTCTCTGGGATGCTCTGCTAGGAGGACTGTCTTCATAGGAGAAAACTCTAAGGGTGAAACAAAAGGCTTTGTACTCTTTCCTCCACACCATTCCCCTAAACCTAAAAGGCAAGGCCTGCAGCGTAGACCTACCAGCTCACGTGCCCAAGGAGCCAGTGGGAGCTTAGAGGCCCCTGCCTCTTAAAGGAAGCCTTGCCTGCATGCACTTTCCACACAGAAGTGAGAGATGCTGATGGGAGCTGAACTGAACTGGCTTAAATGACATTTCCTCACAGTTCTGGAGGTTGGGAGTCCCAGATCAGGCGCCAGCAAATTCGATTCTTGGTGGAGGCCCTTTTCAGGGCTTGCAGGTGGTAGACTTCTTATTGTGTCCTCAGGTGATGGAGGGAAGGAGCTGGAATGTCTCTTCCTCTTCTTAGAAGGGCATTAATCCCAACAGTGACCCCACCCTCCCCATTCATAGAAACCTATCACCTCCCAAAGGCCCCAGCTCCACATGGGCCTCAACGAATGAATTTTGAAGGACACCAACATTCAGTCCATAACAGCATCAGACCTCAAAGTTTTTTAATTAGGTCCTGTACTATACCCAGAGATTCCCATTTGTATCTAATCTAATTTTAAGAATTTTCTGGTTGTTGAATATTTAGGAAGATGCTTTCAATTTTCCTTACTAAAATTTAAAAAAAAAAGAAAAAATTACAAACTTTGTCTTTATCCCAGAGATTGGTATTCCTTTCCCATCCATCTTCATACTACCTTTTGGCCTTTAAGCCTAGAGTTTACAACTCTCCTCTCAGTGACCTACACTCTACTCCAAAATCACCCTCCCTCATGTGAGTTAATGGAATTTCCAATGGAGGAGAGATTTGTGAGCAGAAAAGCCTTCCAAACTCTGCTCTTAGCCATCCCCTGCCCATGCTGCACCACACAGACACCCCTCTCATGATACCCCAGCTTAAAAAACTCGTTCAACTTCATAAAATAAATGTCCCAGGAAGACAGCTAACATTTGCAAAGTACTTTGGTACAAAGGACTGATACACAAGGGATCTCATGATGCTTGTTAGACTGGAGAATACATCCCCATTGTAGAGATGAGGTAACTTGGACCCAGTGAAGTAATTTCTCAAGTTCAATAGAGGCAAACAGTTAAGGTGCAGAATCAGCTGTCCTGGTTCCTAATCCTAAGCAATGTCAAAATATTCCATTAGAATGAACACCCCATTCCCAATCTGGTAATAGACATGTCATAACAGGAAACGTTAGAAGAATAGAAGGCAAATAGTTGATTCAACTGAATGGTCTGATCCCAGCTAAAGTGGAGTTTCTCAAAGGCTTGTCTAGTCCTGAGAGCAGTAATATGTCTAGTGGTTCTAAATGGAGCTTTCAAAATAAAAGTCAGTATGCACTTGTATGTGGTTAAAGTAATCAGCTGACATGGCAAACACTAGGGAAAAAAGCAGATTGTTTACTACAGCTAGCTTTACTGCTTTATGCAACTCTCCAACCCAAATCTGTGACGAAAGGGCACAATCATGGTGTTATAACCAAGGCTGAATTCAAATTAATTCTATTGGATCCCTAGCTCTCCCTCATCTTTACCAAGAAAAAAAAAAACACAAACAAACAAACAAACCAAAAAACCCATCATAGTAGGAAACCTCAAGGAAACATCATTATGACCTGATTTTTGATTTTGTGATTCTCCTTCTAATCTATTCTTTCCAGCTGGAGCATGGCTGGGATTTGTCAGCCCTTGACCAATGTGCAGGTAATTAAAAAAAGGTACATCATTGGAAAGATCATGCAAAATTAATCACCTGGAAGATAGTATTTTGATAGCAGCAAACAGAAATGCAGATTAAATGACGCCAGGACCCTTACACCTGCAGAATAGTTCTCAAATCAAAAGTTTGAAAACCTGACAATACACAAATAACACAGCAAAGGAGTTTTATTATGAAAAGTAGAAAAGCAAGTAAAACTCATGATCTTAAAGCTGCTAAACATTACATAATCATTTACTAGTCATAAACCACTAATGATTCAAAGGAGGTCCTAGCCCCATTATGCCCCATTTCTAATAGGATTAGGCTACTGCAGGACAAATAAAAGGCTATAAAATTGTTACCAAAACTATATTTTAGTTCTATGGTGGTTTTGCCATCTCTACTTAATTTGTCAGCTCTAGTATACAAGTATAATAGTATATTCCTGAGACAGCTTGGCTCTTGTCCATCATCAAAGAGGCATTGCCTGTTAGTAGTGCATCTGGTATGATGCATGCACTCGAAAAGTCACTGTTGGGATGGGAGTAATTTTTCTCTCCATCATAGAAAAAAATGTATTTATCTATGAATTTCCACTTTACAAACATTTCTCTAAGGATCTTTGCCCTGACATTAGGACTAAACAAGGGATGAGACAGTTTTATTGTCATTGGTATATTCTACAGATTCAATTGTATTAAATGATAGCTGAGTTTTAACTGGAAAAGAAAAAGAAAATAGTTGCATTTCACTATAGAATTCTGTACGATAAGGCCTTAGGGATGTTACAAATCCTTAAGATGAAAGAGTAATGCTTCAATTGTCCCCTTAAGTAAGCAGTGCAGCTACAGAGATAAGCAGACCAGGTGAAGGAGAGAAAAAAATTACTTTAATGTTAATATGCACAAATGGTAGACACCATTGTAACTTTTCCTTATTCATACTGAGTAATACAAAGGATACACTACCAAGAGTATTGGGAATAAATTCAGCAACCTGTGTTGGAACGTGCAGGTATAGTATTTGGCTTCAGAAGCTTTGAAGTCATCATTGTTGCTCACTGATATATGTAGAAAATATTGTTCTTACCATGGAAAATTTTTTAACAGAAAATCAATCCAAATATTATATTCAGTCTCAACTTCTATGTACTGATTCCAAACAGAACTTGCTAAACCCATATGAAGTTTATTTCTATCTTTAGGTGGCATTTCCAAACAATGTGATGAGCTATCCTGTACTTTAACATAAAAAGTAAATCGGATGAATCACATCACATCTTTCCTCTAAGATGGAAAATCTTAGAATGCTAAGGAGAAAAAATATTCTCTGGCTATTTTCAATTGCAAAATACAGACAGCAATGGACATTTGGTATGCGAATATTATAAAGAACTATAGACAATTGAAAGGCATTTTCTCACTGCCATATTTCATTAAAAGTATAGAACAACAATTTTCAAACATATATTATAGGTTTTCCTCCTCCTAAAACCATAAATCACTCAAAATAAATCGAGGAAACAGTTGAAATCAAGAACAGATATTGCTACTAAGTAGGTATATTCTATTAAACACTTCTCAATAGGATAAACTACCAGTTGTCTTACAAAATAGGGATTGAGAATGTAATTGCAATCAGTCATCTTTCACCAAAAATGTGCAAGATTGTGGAGAAATTGTAGTACTCTTCATATTTTTCAGCCATGTATTAACTCTTTTAATATGTTAGTTGGATTTTCCTTAAAAATCAAAGCACTAACAAATGTGAATATCAACTTTAATAGTTTATCTTTACAATTTCTTCCTTCTATATAAATTGGGAATAAAACTGAGGGCCATAGCATGTTATTATTTTAGGAACATATCCTGTATAATAAAAGGCTAATATGCAAATTGTCCCCTCAGGAGTTTGACCGACTAGGAGTTCGACCACTTGCTATGACATGCGCTCACCATCAGGGGACGGAGTTGAATGAAGGAAGGCTCCAGCCAGCAGCCAGAAGGCCCCAATCGGCCCTGATCAATGCCTAGGTCTAGGGACCCTATCTGTGCATGAATTTCATGCACTGGGCCTCTAGTTATTTGATAAATGCCCATTGATTAAATGCTAGGATGCATGGTGAAATATGCATGGGACAATATTCAGAAAGCCTGAGTATAAATTCTATCTGACACTTATCAGTATGTGACCTTAAGCAAATCACTTACCTTTTCTATGCCTTGGTTTACTCTCTGTAAGTAAAGGATCATAAATGTATGATTCACTGCTTCACAGAATTGTGGTGAATATTAAAGGAGGAAATACATGGACGAGTGCGCTCTCAACAATGCTGTGCTATACATATGCAGATAAAACTCTAAAAACTGGGCAAAACAGCATTTTTACATAATGAGCTAAACCTTCTCTGACTGGGAGGTGCAAATTGTTATGTTTCTGGGAATTTGCAGTCTGAACCAAGCTTGTGGTTCACAAGCTCATTCCTTCCCAGTTGTCTACACTTCTAGCCATCCCAATAGTAGGAAGCCCCAGGAAAATACTGGACTTACAATTGTGTTTTTCAAAATAATGATGTTCTAAATTATTTCCCATGAGATAGAAGCACTGAGGGATAAGCTGTAGTGTACAACAAGGAGAGAAGAAAAGTGGTTCTGATGTTCGAATTAGAAAAGAAGGAAAGTGTCAGAAAATATAGTGCACAATTTTGAAATGGACAAAAGGATTAGATAATGTTCTTTCAGTAGGGACCTGAGCAATATCTGACAGATCCTTTGGGAATATCAGATTTTGTAGGGGCCTGTGCCTTTCACTGTGTTCTTAAGTTGTAGAACTCAGACAGTAATACAAATTACTCCTGTCCATAGAGAGAGAAATAAACTTAGTTCTGCAATGGATTTCTGCCCCATGGAAGAGAGGGTTGAACAATTACATTTTATTTCCCTAAGGATGTTGACCAATTGCATATATTCACTAATTCATTTCAGCATTACTGATTGCCTATATGTGTGTCTTTTCTCTCAATGTTCTTTAAAAGCCAAGATGGCTTTACCATGTTGCTAGCTTGCTTATTCGACAATTTCATAACATGCTTAGAGAATGGATTTCCTACAGAATACAGGAAGTATTAATTGCACTATATTCTTTGTTGTAATATACAAAAATCTTAAAGCTGAAGCCATTTAAATAGAATTAGTGCTGTTAATAAAATTCAAATAAAATTCATCTGGGTAATCCATCACTTGAATAACCATTGCACTATAACTAAGCAACCTAACAAAAGGAAGATAAACAACCCAATCAAAAAATGGGCAATAGACTCAAATAGATACTTTTCGAAAGAGGACATAAGGAAGGCCAAGAGACATATGAAAACATGCTCAAAGTCATTAATCTGAGAGATGCAAATCAAAATGACAATGTGCTACCATCTCACACCTGTCAGAATGGCTATCATCAACAAATCAACAAAGGACAAGTGCTGGCCAGAATGAGGAGAAAAAGGAACCCTGTTGTACTGCTGGTGGGAATGCAGACTGGTGCAGCCACTGTGGAGAACAGTAATGAGTTTCCTCAAAAAAGTAAAATGGAACTCCCGTTTGACCCAGTGATTGCACTTCTAGGAATATATCCCAAGAAACTAGAAACACCAATCAGAAAGGATATATCCACCCCTATGTTCATAGCAGCACAATTTACCATAGCTAAGATTTGGAAACAGCCTAAATGACCTTCAGCAGATGAGTGGACTAAAAAACTGTGGTACATCTACACAATGGAATACTACACTGCTGTAAAAAAAAAAGGGGGGAATTCTTACCATTTGCAACAGCATGGATGGAACTGGAGAACATTTTGCTAAGCTAAATAAACCAGTCAGAGAAAAATAAATACCACATGATCTCACTCATTTGTGTAATATAATGAACAACATAAACTAATGAACAAAAACAGATACACAGAGAAGCATCGATCAGACTGTCAAACCTCAGAGGGAAGGAAGGGGAGGGTGGGGGTAAGAGGAAGAGATCAACTAAAGGACTTGTATGCGTGCATATAAGCCTAACCAATAGACACAGACACCAGGGGGTGATGGCATGAGTGGGAGAGGGGGGGTAATGGGGGATAAGGACACATATGTAATACCTTAATCAATAAAGAAAAAAGTGAATAAATAAGGGTAGTCCAAAAGTGTCACTCCAACAACTGTTGATCACAACTTCATCTTCTATAAACTCTTATTTAAACACCATAAGTAATAAAATTATCTAATTTGGGTTTTCTCTCTTTTGCCTACTGCCTTCTGATGGAACAGCAAAGTGAAGAAACAATTTAAAATGGAACAAATAAAGGAACAAAAATAACTAACATGAGTAAGAAAATTCTGATAAAAACAAGATATGCTTACAGCAGTCTAAATCAGATAGAAAGGTATTAATACAACCATAAGTGATGCCAGGGTTATAAATAAATTAAAAATAAAATAGAAATTATTTTACATTAAAAGCCAAAATATTGGATTCTACAATCTCTGTGAAAACCAATCACCAACCTAACCATATCCTTCTGCAGTCCTGAAGACTCCCAACATGTGGTTTTGAGAGAAGGCTCAATATATGGCTCAGAATTTTTAAAAATGCAACAAACATTTATTGAGAATTACCTGATCTAAAACATTCTGATAGGATGTGTGGATACAATGAGGGTGGGGGGGGTATGAATTTTATTTTCAAAGCATTGAATTCTGACTTGGGGGGATGATATGCACTTTTTATAACAAAGGATTTTGTAAATGTGATCCTTCCTATATGATCAAAGTGCTCTGGAGGGGTAGGAGGGGACAGGAATCAGTCTTACAGTTTCTAGGAAAATGTGTGTTTCTACCTGAGGAACAACAGAAAAGTGTCATAGTCCCCGTCCACAAGCGTAGTCTTCAATCTTTTTACACATGTTCCATGTAAAGTTTCTCTCCTCTGTAACAGCTCTTAACTCTCTCTCCTTCAGGAGAAGCTTATTCCATACTCTCCAAAGCAGCCCTCTCTTCTTATTTCTTAATTCAGACTGAGTCCATCAGTGATGCCAGATGAGAAGCCAGAAGCTTCTAATAATCTCACCTTAAAATTGACCTGCAACCCCAGCAATCCATATTTCTCTCCCCTCTCACCCCCATTTCTCTTCTTCAGAAATGAATCCCTTTATCTGAGAGGTAGTTTCTATTTTTGCCTCATCACCCATAAATCTCCTCAAGGACTTTCCTAGTTGATTATCATGCCCCTATTCCATTTACATAGGTTTTGACTTTGTTTGTTACTAAACATTTAAAAACACGCAAAATATTCACCAACTTTAGGAAATCCTTCATATTTGGCTCTCTTGTCCCTAGCAACATAAAAATAATAACCTAAAATAATTTCTTTGATTCATTTCCTAAATCTCTGCCCCCTATTACCCATCTCTCCATCTCAGCTTTACTGCAACACTCTTGCCAAAGCCACCAACAAACCCTTGTGAAAAATTTAATCTGTATGGATCACTTTCTATCTCAACTTCTCTACAGTTCTTGAGCCAATGGGCAGCTCCTTCCTTGTGCCTGTCCCTTGGCCTCTAGATGTCTGGATTCTGAATTTCTTTCTACTGCTTTGTTCACCCATCCCAGCTTCCTTTCCTTATTGAAACCTATTCCGTGATTCACAATAAATATTAGTGTTCTTAAAGGCTTCATAGTCAGCACTGCCTCCCCCCCTCCCCAGTATTTACCCATATTCATGGTTCTAACTACCTACACACTTTTATTTAACCAGGTCCCACCTTTCTCCCTAAGACCTGGGAGAGCCAACTGTTTGCTGAGCATTTCTACTTGGACCTAGTACGGTTACATCAAAGTCAACATGTTGAAAAGTCAGTTTTCCCTCATGCTATCCTTACCACAAATCCTGATCTCCCTAAAGTATTTTCTCTCATCTACCAGTCAACCAGACTAGGCCTAAGAATCATGCTGGATTCTCCCTCTTTTTAGCCATAGAGAATTTTTGGTGGACTCAGCCTATTTAATAGTTCCTAAATGCAATGCCCATTGTTTTAATGAATTAGACATTCCGCATTTCTCTCTTGAACTATTGCCATTTAAGTAGCTCCCTGACTCCAACATCCACATTTCCCCATCCCAGCCCCAGTGTATTTTACACAGTTCCAGAAACAAACGTTCTAAATGCAAATGGGCACTCTTTTGCTCACTATACTTTAACAACCCCTCTCCTGATCTTTAGGCTAAATAGTAAGTGTATTAGCATGGAATGCAAACTAGGTCCTTCAAGGCCCTGTCCAGCTCCACATCCTGTCCTTATTTCCAAACTAAGGTACAATTACAATGACCTTCTTGAAATCCCATAAATATGCATATGTGCACTCATGTCCATATCTTTGCATATGTTCCCCAGCCTAGAGGCCTGACCCTTCTCTGGGTGTATAGGTCAGAACACATATTTTGGAGTCAGACATTGGCTCAAGCCTTAGCCCCTTCAGTGATATGACCTTAGGCAAATTATTTAACCTGTGCACCTCAGCTTCCTCATCTATAAAATGAGAAGTGATAGTATATACCTCCTGGAGATTTTAAGATTTAATGAGATAAGGAACACAAAGTTCTGATCTCAACATGTTTCATATACTTAGCAACTGCTCAATAAATGGCAGCTAGAGGTGACTAACTTTAGCTCTTCCTGCTAAAGCAGAGTTCAGATGTTTAATCCTGTTCCCCTTCCCTACACTACTCAACTGTATTCATCCTCTCCTTATTGCTCACATCACTCCCTCGAAAGTGCTGTCACTACCCTTAATACTGAATATTGTAATTAATACTTGATTTAACTGGTCTCCCCAATAGGCTCAAAAGGTAGAAAAGCAAGGACAATGTCTTCATTTTGTAGCCTACGGATTAAATCCAGGGTAAAGCAAGTAAGCCTCATTACATTCCTCATGAATGTAAAAAAGTTAAAGTATGAATCCCTGGAAAGGAATACCCAAAAATTCGTATAAGAGAGGATTCATTCTTTTTCCATATTTCAAGAGAACCCTCTACTTCTTACTTCTATAGACCTAAGTATCCTATCTAATAAAAGAGTAATATTCAAATTGACTGTCACACCAAGACACAAGATGGCCGCCCCCATATGGTCAAAGATGGCTGCTCCCATGTGGACACAAGATGGCCACAACAAGATGGCCACCACAAGAAGACCAGCAGGGAAAGTCAGTTGTGGGAATTCAGGGGTGACCAGGCCAGCAGAGGAGGGCAGTTGGGGGTGAACAGGCCAACAAAGGGGGGCAGTTGGGGGGACCAGGCCTGCAAGGGCGGGCAGTTGGGGGGGACCCAGGCCTGCAGGGGAGGGCTGTTGATGGGGGACCAGGCCTGCAGGGGAGGGCAGTTGGGGGCAATCAGGCAAGCAGGGAAGGCAGTTAGGGGTGACCAGGCCAGCAGAGGAGGGCAGTTGAGGGAAACCAGGCCTGCAGTGGAGGGCAGTTGGGGGAGACCAGGCCAGCAAGGGAGGGCAGTTTGGGGGGACCTAGGTCTGCAGGTGAGGGCAGTTGGGGGTGACCGGGCTAGCATAGGAGGGCAGTTGGGAGAGACCAGGCAAGCAGGGGAGGGCAGTTGAGGGGGGACCAGACCTGCAGGGGAGGGCAGTTGGTAGGTACCAGGCCTGCAGGGGAGGGCAGTTGGGAGCCAGCAGTCCTGGATTTTCAGAGGGATGTCCAACCACCTGTTTAGGCCCGAACCCATAGGGCCTAAATGGATAGTTGGACATCCCTCAAGGCATTCCAGATAGGAGAAGGTGCAGGCTGGGCTGAAAGACACCCTCCCCCTCCCCCCGTGCATGGATTTCATGCACTAGGCCTCTAGTGTAATCATAAAGCTATGTATTTCAATGCAAAATTTCAACTAAGTCAGTTGCATGCCAGATGGAAGAGTTCCTTAAGTTTGGCAGGAAGAGCCAAAGTTAGTCAACTCTTGCTGCCATTTATTGAACATTTGGTACGTATGTGAAAAACACAAAGACCAAGAATATAACTGATAATTGAAATCATGAGCATAAACAAGATTTCCCAGAGAGTCCTTTCAAAGCAATAGAGCAGGTATCATAGAATTAAATATTGGAGAATACCAATGATTATAGAGCAAATAGTTAAAAAGGAACAATCTAAGAAGGTGAGAAGTAGTGTGAGAAGTAGGTGACTCAGCAAAGACCTCCACTATAGACATCAAGAAAGTTTCTTAATATAAACAACATAGATGTCAAGCATGATAAGTACAAATAGCCCCTAGATTAAAAATTACATCACTGGGTACTTTATCTGTAAAATTGCAACAAACTAGTGGGATGAGAAGTCATACTGCATTGGGAATAAATGGGAGGGGAGAAAGAAGAGGCAATTATTCTTTCATTAAATTTGACAGTCGAAGAGAACAGAGAGAGAAGGTGATATTGGAAGGACTGTGGAGACAGGAACAGGGCAAGATTTTTTTGTTCTTGTATTTATTTATTTATTTATTTATTTATTTATTTATTTATATTGTTTTTAATATGGGATAAAACTTAAGCATGTCTGCAAGCTATGATGAAAGAACCATGGAGGAAAAAGCTAAGATACAACATTGAAAATTAAACTGATTAGTTAGGTCTCCAAGGTGATGGAAGTGAAAGAACTGTAGACAGGTGATCTTTTCCTTAAAAAAGTGAATAGGTATACTTCTGAAACTGGGTGAGAAGGGAGAAAATGATGAAGGTTACCCAAGATATTATAGGTAAGTTTAGAAATGTTGAGACGGAAGTTGGGAGAGTCTACACCATACATCACTACATTTTTACAGCTGAGTACGATATTAACTGCTTCGAATGGATGTTCAGGAATGGGGTTAGAAGTCAAAGCAGTCTCTAAGGTAAATGAAGCAAAAAGATACCTGCTAGAAATGAATCTATATTGCCATAGACCTTGACCCTGGAAAGAAAAACTGGAGCTTCAAACAGAATGGAGTTACAATTAGGGTCATAAAAGAGGAATTTGTCAGACCCCCCCTCAATAGAGATTAAACAAGGCCTGCGGTAAAGTGGGGGTGTCCACAATGCATTTATTTCTGACTCAAAGTAATTGCCTCTAGATTGTAATGTGGTCTTACAAAAACTAAAGTGGTTGAGCTAGAATTATAGGGGGAAGGGCAACAACGTCCAGAATTAAGGCCTTATCAACCATCTAAAACATATTCAGTACCATTGAAGGATAAAAACAACAAAATCCCTGGTACCATGTAACCGCACTTTATGTTATTAGAGGCACGGAGTCTGAAATTTGTCTCTATGTCCAGGAAGGTTTTGCAAAGTACTTGGAGCTTAGCAAGGGGGCACATAGTGGGCTTGAAACAGAAAAATAAAATTGATAAGCCTTGCACTTGCCCTATTTCCTGACTTGTCTTTTAACCCATAATTGTGACACACATTGAAACATGCATAAGTATTCTCAATCCCTGGGATGACCAGATATGCAGTCTTATACAACTGCTCCATGGGTTTGGAAGGAAGTAGAGGAGGGTATCTCTACTAATTCCTGTCTCACCTCCACATAAACACACAGAGGGGGAATCCAGGTTCTACTCTTTCAGTCTAGGTCTGTCAGAATCAAATATTCTGGGTGCTCTGTATCTTTTAGTTTAGTATTACAATGACTGTGGCAAAATTGACTCTACACTATTATTCTTGTTCTTTTATCATATAAAAATATCTGTACAAGTGAAAGTAGATTCATGACCGCCTGAGTGCATTGTATTAGACATAAGATATAAAAATATAGAATTTTAAAATCTTGTATAAAAAGTTATGAATGCAAAATCTAAAAGTTGAGTAAATGGCTTTATAAAAATTGTGTCACAAAAATAACATTAATGTATTAAAGGCAATGCCTATAGTAGCCACAGTTGAATTGACATTAAGGAATATCAACAGTTTTAATAATATGAGTGATAATTTTGGATTCCAAATATTTATGAATTTTGGGAAAAACACCTATTTTTCATCTTTATAACCTAGCCTTTCAAATCTCCATTAATAACTCTGTGGTGAATATAAAACATCTCCCAAAATACAGATGACAGCATGAGCAAATGTCCTAATAGTAGGCATCTATCTATATTATAAAAAGGCAGTGGCCATAAATGCCGGAATGACCAAATGATTGGTCACCACGAGGAGCATTGATGGTTCCCGTGGCAGCGGCGGGCAGGACTCTGGGTCCCGTGACAGGGATGGGTGGGACTCTGGGTCCCGTGGTGCCGGTGGGAAGGACTCTGGGTCTCATGCTATTTCGTGCACTGGGCCTCTAGTCCTATCTAATAAAGACAGAATATGCAAATTGACCATAACCCTGTGACAAAGATGGAGGCACCCACAACCAATAAGGAGGGAATATGCAAATTGACACAACAAGGCAAGAGGCAGAAGGAGGCTCTGGGCCATAGCAAAGGCAGAAAGGCAGCTCCGGCCAGAGTGAAGGCCATGCTGGCAGCCAAGGGAGGGAATGCGTTTTCTTGCATGAATCTTTGTGCATCAGGCCTCTAGTATATATATAAAACCATAATATGCAAATAGACCGAACTGAGGAACAACCAAACAACCAGTCGCTATGATAGGTACTGATGACCAGAGGGCACACGCAGAACATGGAGGACATCAACTGTGGCAGGATGGTGGAAGAGGTGAGTGGGTGTGCCAGACCAATGAGGGGCACTGGTAGGTTTCATTGGGGCAAGCCTCTGGTGGTAACTGAAAATTCTTTTTTCCCACATACTGCGGTCCCACTAGGCGCTCAACCCGCTGCCATCTCTGGCCCCACTCCACCCTCAGTTGGCACTGGAGCCACTGTTCGCACCTGTTGCTGGCACTCAGTGCCGGACCCAATAGCTTGGCGCTTTCCGCAGGTACAAGCGGCGTTTGTTGGCCCTTATCACCCTTGAGGGCTTCTGCATCTCCCCCTGCTTCTGAGCAGCGATGGGGGTAGCAGCCGCTACTCACACCTACTGATGGCACCAGCCTGGGCCCCGGCCCCGGCCTCGCTCCCACCTGCTGCTGGCACTGGCCCCAATTGCGCTAAACTGAAGGCAGGTGCAAGTGGGTCCAGCGCCTTTGGAGCATGGGAGATGCAGCAGTGAGAGCTGGGCTGCCGGCAGAGTGGGAATAAGGGCCCGTAGTGGGAGGGGCCAGGCAGGGGTGCAAAGGATGGCCTGAGACCTGCCCATGTGCCCACTGAAGCCTCTAGGCCAAGAGTTCCTTTCAAGGTGCAGGAATTCGTGCACTGGGGCCCTAGTTTAGTATAATGCTTTAAGACATTGCCTCTAAACTGCTGAGGTGGAGTCATAAATAAAGACTTTTACATAGGCAGTTAATTCCTTAAAATAGGAGCTTGTGTTTAAAAGTAACATATTTTTTGGAGAAAACATCTTATTTAAAGCAAGCCAAATTATTACTATACTTAGACAATAAACTTGTTTTTTAATCATGTGTACCATTGATTTTAAAAATTCACTTTGAAAAATCATTCAACTACTGACCGTTCATATACTTACTCATTATTTGAATAAGGTTTTATTTACCAGTTTTTGAATTCCACTGAAAATGTTGATGTGCTTTTAATCAAAGTATAATTAGATATATTGGGCATGGGGGTGGGAAGGAACATAATAATTCAGTCTGTATCTTGAAAACCAATACAAGGGTTTCAAGTTTGCCTATAATTAGATGGAATGTGCATTTTAAATAACTTACTTTACTACAAAGGTCAACTAAAACTGTAGTGGCTACCAGTAAATGGCATTTGATTACCAGTCATTTGTAAATTACTCTGAAAGTGTTGTGCAGGAAATTAAATGAGTGGCTGAGGTGATGCCTGCTCTGGGGTCCTGAACAAGGGTTGGACCAACTTTGCCTTCAGACCTCTCTATGGGCATCCCAGCAGACTGACAGTTGCCAGATTTGGAGCCTGCCTGTATTGGGCCCAAGCTCAGAGGAAAAGGACATGACCTCAATGCCAATGTGATCTTACTGGAAATCTGGACTAATTATAATAATATTTGCATTTTAGTTTTGACCACACCCCTGTGGGTTTTCTGTATACATTATGGTAAGGGCATGCCCAGAAGAAAGATAGTTTCAGTCAATCATCCCTGGATGCAAGTGAAAGGTTCCACACATACAATCCCTCTTTAGAACCCAGGAGTTGTGGGCCATGCTCTCTCTAGCATGTACTCTACCTCCAGGGAGCAATCCCATGCCATTCCCTTCCCTTGCTTTCCCCACAGGCACATATCCCCTAACCTCTAAAGGTCCCCATGATACTTGTATTCATGGAGAAATGGGCAGCTGCAGCTCATCCTGGGCTCACCCCCACAACCTGTCTCCAAGGCCCCTTTTCTCTGACTTCCCAGTGAGCTACAACAGCCCTGCCATTGGCTGCTCTCACTATGTTCTCTCCCACACTCTGTTGACTCACTGGTGTCTCATTTGGAATTTATTTTCAATAAACCCCATTTTGCTTTACTTTTATTTTCTGTTGACCTTAAGCTCTTTTCTGCATCGATGAAAAGAACCAAGGTCCCAGGCAGTAACCCCAACTGGTAACAAAAGCAAAATCAAAGTCTGAGTACAAATGACCGTAAAAGACCATGGTCTGTCTTCTTCCTTCTATAGTCTAAACTCAGGCTCTCAAATACCTTGATTCATAACTACTTGTGCTCTAAGGCTGTTAGCATCTCTTCATATGTGACATTTTATAACTAAAGTAGAGGCCCAGTCAATGAAATTATTGCATGGGGGAAGAGCATCCTTTAGTCCAATCTGTACCCTCTCACAATCCAGACAACTGGTGGGATGTCCAACTGCCAGTTTAGATCTGATCCCACATGGACCCCTGAGGATCAGGCCTAAACTGGCAGTCAGACATCCCTCTCACAATCCAGGACCACTGAATCCTAACTGCTCGCCTGCCTGCCTGATTGCCTCCAACCTTTCTGTGTGCCTGCCTGATTGTCCCTAACCACTTGCCTGCCTGTCTGATTACCCCTAATTGCCTCTGCCTGCCTGCATGTTTTCCCCTAACCACTCACTTTCCTGCCTGATTGCCCCTAACCACCTCTGCCTGCCTACCTGTTCACCCCTAACTACATGCCTGGCTGCCTGATCAACCCTAACCCCCTCTGGTTGCCAGCTTGATCACCCCTAACTACTCGCCTGCCTGCTGATTGCCCCTAACCACTTTCCTGCCTGCCTAATCGCCCCTAACCACCTCTGCCTTCCTGCTCGATTGTCCCTAACCGCTCACTGGAGACCAGCTGGGCAGCACTAGGGGATGTGGTCATTCTAGTCTCTGGTCTTTCTGCCATTTTGGTAGCTGGGCTTTTATTGTATGAGATCTTAATCACACAGAAATCCATTGTTTTTTATTCAACAACTAGAGGCCTGGTGCATGAAATATATGCACAGTGGGGGGTCCCCTCATCCCAGCCTGCACCATCTCCAATCCGGGACCCCCCAGGGGATGTCCAAATGCCAGTTTAGGCCCAATCCTGGGGATCGGGCCTAAACCGGCAGTCAGACATCCCTCTCACAATCTGGGACCACTGGCTCCTAACTGCTCACCTGCCTGCCTGCCTTATGTCCCCTAACTGCTCCCCCCCCCCCCGCCAGCCTGGTCACCCCCAACTGCTGGCCTGGTCACCCCTAACTCTCCCCCCACACTGGTTTGGTTGTCCCCAACTTCCCCCCTGCTGGCCTGATCATCCAATGCAGCCTGCTTTTCAGTCATTTGTTTGTCCCTCACTAATCCCCGTGCTGGCCTGGTTGACCCACACAGCCTACTGTTCAGTCGTTTGTTCGTCCCTCACTAACTCCCCTGGCAGCCTGTTTGCCCCACACAACATGCTGTTCAGTCGTTTGGACGTCCCTCACTAACCCCCCTGCTGGCCTGGTCACCACTCGCAGCCTGCTTTTTGGTCGTCTATCTGGTTGTTTTGGTTGTGACAGCCCCTGGCTTTTTATGTATTATGATTAACTCATCTCAAGTGCATAAGGCCTCTATTCTGTTTTTGTTTTTACGTTATTAACTTAATACACTAAAACACCATAAATTCTGAATTCTATGACTCCAAAAGGACTTGAGCACATTAATATTATATGTAAATGAGTGCTTATTATACATGATCTTAAATACTATTAACAGAAATCCTCCCCAAAAGTAGCATTCTAGAAATTTTTTCTAATTTACTTAAAAACAGGGCCCTTGTTTTAAAAATATATATATATGATTTCTCATTTTTATTCTTTTCTTTTTTTTTTTTACTGTATAAAGTTTTACATATGTTTCCTTTTTCTCCTGCCAATACCAGGCAGTTTTGAGAACTGTGGCTTGGTAATATTGCTTGATATTTGGTATTGTGATCCCTGCAACTTTGTTCTCCTTTCTCAGGATTGCTGTGGCTATTCGGAGTCTTTTTTTATTCCAGATAAATTTTTGGAGTGTTTATTCTAAGTCTTTGAAATATTCCATTGGTATATTCATGGGGATTGCATTGAATCTGTAGTTTGCTTTGGGTAGTATGAACATTTTAATGATGATGATTCTACAAATCCATGAACACAGTATATTCTTCCATTTTTTTATATCTTCCTTTACCTCTTTTTTAAATGCCCTGTAGTTTTCTGGGTACAGATCTTTTACCTCCTTAGTTAAGTTTATTCGTAGGTATCTTAATGTTTTTTTGCAAGGGTAAATGAGATGTTTTTTTTTTAGTTTATTTTTCTGTGAGTTGATTATTGGTGTATAAAAAGGCCATAGAGTTTTGGGGGTTAATTTTATACCCTTCTATATTGCTGAATTCATTTATTAAGTCTAGTGGCTTTTTAATTGATTGTTTGGGATTTTCTATGTATAGTATCATGTCATCTGCAAGTAAGACAGTTTTACATCTTCTTTTCCGATTTGGATGCCTTTTATTTCTTCTTCTTGTCTTATTGCTATAGAAAGCACTTCCAGAATTTTTTGAACAGGAGTGGTGAAAGTGGGAATGCCTGTCTTGTTCCTGTTTTTAGGAGAAATGGATTTTTTTGCCCATTGGGTATGATGCTGGCTGTAGGTTTGTCATATAGGACTTTTATTATGTTAAGGTCTGATTCCTCTATTTCAGTGGTTGGCAAACTCATTAGTCAACAGAGCCAAATATCAACAGTACAATGATTGAAATTTCTTTTGAGAGCCAAATTTTTTAAACTTAAACTTCTTCTAATGCGACTTCTTCAAAATAGACTGGCCCAGGCCATGGTATTTTGTGGAAGAGCCACACTCAAGGGGCCAAAGTGCCGCATTTGGCTCGTGACCACAGTTTGCTGACCACAGCTCTATTTGATCTTTTTGTGAGTGTTTTCATCAAGAAAGTGTATTGGGCCGAAACTGGTTTGGCTCTGTGGATAGAGCGTTGGCCTGCAGACTGAAGGGTCCTAGGTTTGATTCCGGTCAAGGGCATATACCTTGGTTGCGGGCACAGCCCCAGTGTGGGGTGTGCAGGAGACAGCTGATCGATGTTTCTCTCTCATCGATGTTTCTAGCTCTCTATCCCTCTCTCTTCCTCTCTGCAGAAAATCAATAAAATATATTTTTTTAAAAAAGAAACTGTATTGGGTTTTGTCAAATGCTTTTTCTGCATTGATTGATATTATTATGTGATTGTTGTCTCTCAATTTGTTTATGTGAAGAATCACATTTATTGATTTGCAGATATTTTACCATCCTTGCATCCCTGGTATAAATCCCACTTGGTCATGGTGTGTGATCTTTCTAATGTAATGATGAATACGATTTGCTAGAATTTTGTTGAGGATTTTAGCATCTATGTTCATCAAGGATATTGGCCTGTACTTCTCTTTTTTGCGGTGTGTTTATCTGGTTTTGGAATTAATGTAATGCTGGCTTCATAGAAAGAGCTTGGAAGTGTGCCTTCCTCTTGAATTTTTTGGAATAGTCTGAGGAGGATAGGTCTTAGTTCTCTTTGAATGCTTGGTAGAACTCTCCTGTAAAGCCTTCTGTACCAGGGCTTTTGTTTGCTGGAAGATTTTTGATTACTGCTTCAATTTCTTAGGTTGTTATCAGCATATTCAGGTTTTTTTCATTCTTCCTGATTGAATTTTGGGATCTTGTATTTTTCTAAGAATATATCCATTTCATCTAGGTTGTCCAGTTTGTTGGAATAAAGTTGCTCAAAGTATTTTTTCATAATCCTTTCTATTTCTGTGGGATTGGTTGTTACTTCACCTCTTTCATTTCCAATTTTGTTTATTTAGGTCCTCTTTCTAGCTTCTTGGTGAACCTGGGTAGAGTTTCATCAATCTTATTTATCCTTTTAAAGAACCAGCTCTTGGTTTTGTTGATCCTTTGTATTTTTTTTTGTCTCTATGTCATTTATCTCTGCTCTGATCTTTATTATTTCCTTCCTTCTCCTTACACTGGACTTTTCTTGTTGTTCTCTTTCTAACTCTTTGCGTTCTAGGGTTAGATAATTTATTGCCATTTTTTAATTGTGTTTTTGAGGTAGACCTGTAGAGCTATGAACTTCCCTCTCAAGACTGCTTTCACTGTGCTTCATAGATTTTAGATTCTTGTGTTTTCACTGTCATTTGTTACCAGGATGCTTTTCATTTCTTCTTTGATCTCTTTGGTAACCCAATCATTGTTTAATAGCATGCTATTTAGCCTCCAAGTGGGTTTTTTTCTCATTTTTTTGTAGTTGATTTCTAATTTTATGCCATTGTGATCTGAGAAGATACTTGATGTGATTTCTATCTTCTTGAATTTGAAGAGACTTTGCCTGTGTCCCGATATGTGGTATGTCTTTTAAAATGACCCATGTGCACTTGAAAAGAATGTATATTCTGTGGCTTTGGGGTGAAATGTTCTGAAGATGTCAAGTGAGTCATTTAGGATTGATGTTTCTTTGATTTTTTGTTTAGAGGATTTGTCCGGTAGTGTTAGTAGGATACTAAATTCACCTACTATGTCTGTATTGCTGTCAATCTCTCCTTTTATATCCACCAAAAGTTTTTTTAATGTATTTGGGTGCTCCTGTATTGGGTGCTTATATGTTTACCAGCGTTATATCTTCTTGTTGAATTGCTCCCTTTAGTATTGTGAAGTGGCCTTCCTTACCTCTTGTTATGTCCTTCACTTTGAGGTCTAATATGTCAGATATATAAATAGGCTACCACAGCTTTTTTTTATTTCCATTGGCCTGAAAAAATTTTTTTCCATCCCTTCACTATCACTTTGTGTGAGTCCTTTGTACTGAGATGGGTCTCCTGTAGATAGCAGATATATGGATCATGTTTTCTTATTCATTCAGTTACCCTATGTCTTTTGATTGGTACATTTAATTCATTTACATTTAAAATTATTATTGATAGGTACTTGTTTATCACCATTTTTATTCTTTATGCCTGTGTTCCTTCTTCCCTTCCTATTTCATCTTTTTACAGCAGTCCCTTTAGCATTTCTTGCATTGCTGGTTTGGTGGTAATAAACTCCCTTAGTCCTTTTTTTGTCTGTGAAGCTCCTGATTTCACCTTAAATTTTGAATTATAGCCTTGCTGGATATATTATTCTTAAATTCAGATCCTTGCTTTGCATGACTTTGTATATTTCATTCCATTCCTTTCTGGCCTAATGTGTTTCTGTTGAGAAATCAGTTGATAGTCTGATGGGAGATCACTTATAGTTAACTTTCTGTCTCTCTCTGGCAGCCTTTAAGATTCTTCCTTTGTCATTGGTATTTGCCAATTTAATTATAAGGTGTCTCAGTGTCATTCTTTTGGGGTTCATCTTGTTTTGGACTCTGTGAACTTCTTGGAGTTATGTGAGTTTTTTCTTCCCAATATCATGGAAGATTTCTGTCATTATTTCTTCAAACAGGTTTTCTATTACTTGGTAAGCTTCCTCTCCTTCTGACACCCTTATTATGTGGATATTGTTTAGTTTTGTGTTGTCCCAAAGCTCTCTTAGGCTCTCTTCTTGTTTTTCAAGGGTGTTTTTTTTCAGTTACAGATCTCCTTGGGTATTTTTTTTTACCTTGTCTTCTAGCTTACTGTTGCAGTCCTCAACTTCTTCTAGTCTACCTTTGATGCTTTCTATTGTATTCTTTATTGCAGCTATATAATTCTTCATTTCTTCTTGGTTCTTCTTCATTTCCTCTTGGTTCTTACACACGTTGTTGAATTTGTCTTCCATCCTTTTCAGAATCCTTATGACCTTTACTCTGAATTATTTCTCTTACAAAGTGCTTGGTTCCATTTCATTTACTTCCTTTCCACTGATTCCTACTTTTCTTTCATATGGGGCTTTTGCTTTGTCTCCCCATTTTCGTTCCTCTCAGGATGTTTGGTGATGTGGCTCACACTCTACCGCATTGACTTAAAGGTACAAAATACAATTGGACAAGACATAACACAGAGAGCACAAAACACGAATGCATTCATGATACCAATAACCCAAAATAAAGGTGACCTCCAGAGAAAAGAGAATTATGGGAGATAAAAGAGTGCCAAAATCATATTGAGAAAAGAAAAAAAGGTAAGATAGGAAAAAAAGAAGTGGAAAAAATATATGTATATGGGGAGAAAACTCCAAAAAACCAACAACTAATGCAACAAACACCCAGAAAAGAAGGAGGGAAGCTGAATTTGAATAGGCAGAGCTTATTTCCAAAAGGTAAGGTCAAGGAATTGAATGAATAGGGAAATGACCAAAATTCAGCATAGAGGAGGTAGAAATAGAATGAGCATATAAGAAGAAAAGTAAAGAACAAAATATTAAAAAATAAAATAAATAAAAAATTTAAATATATATTAATATATACATATATATATTCTTTAATCTATCTATCTATGTATTTATCCATTTTTTTTGAAAGGAGAATAGAGAGATGAAAGGCCTGAGTTGGTGATGCAACTAATTAAGCTATAAGTAGAATAAGAGAACAAAGAGAGGAGAAAGAGAAACATAAAAAAAAACACAATCAAACAAACAACAAGAAAGAAAGAAAGAAAGAAAGAAAGAAAGAAAGAAAGAGAGAAAGAAAGAAAGAGAGAGAGAAAGAAAGAAAGAAAGAAAGAAAGAAAGAAAGAAAGAAAGAAAGAAAGGAGAAGAAAAATAAAAATTTGACTAGTGAAGAAAGAGAAAAGAGAAGTGCGCATGTACTCGGAGCAGGGGAGAGGAAATCAGATATATGAGCAAGATCAAATTTTAACAGGGAGTAAAAAGAAATGGTAGAGAAAAACTAAAGCAGAAACAGGATGAAAAAGGGGAAAAGTGAGGAAGAAAGTGTTGGCATAAAGGAAAAATTGAGATAGAATGAAATAATGATAAAAAATAAAAATACAAAATAGGATGTAGAACACTAATCCAAATAAATAAATAAATAAATAAATAAATAAATAAATAATAACATAAAACTTAAAAATAGTAAAGTAATAGTAGTAATAATTTAAAAATAATAAAAAGTAAAATAAAGTGAGGAAAAAAATTAGTTTCTTAAGTAAAAGACAAAACAAGTGAAGTATTGAAGTTCATTTGCTTCAGCCGAGTTTCAATGACCCATAGGGGCTGATTTAAGACCCTCTCTACTCGTAGGCCTGGCACGTCTGTTTCCTGTCTGGTAGTCAGCACAGTGTTGAAGTTCCCAGCAAACTACCACTCCTCTGTGTCATAAATCACAACCTTGGTTTCAAGCAGACAGGATCACTCTACTCACTTTGTTTCTCTGCCTGCCTTCAGTTGTATTTACACAAGTATTTATTTCTGACACAGCCCCTGGGTGACAGTGTTTGTGTATTAGTTTCTGAGACCAAATGGCCCCTCAACCCAGTCCCCCAGGGCTCCCTGGGGGTGTTTAGACTTTTCCTTTACCTGCTGCACTCAAGACTGGGTTAGAGGAATGGACTGTCCCAGAGATGGTTTCCAGTTCCTCTCTCCATATTCTACTCCTCAGTTTCCACAGAAACCACCTTCCCCTGCAGTCTCAGTGAGTATTTTTAATTGAAAGATCCTATGCATTGGGTTTAGCAATTAAAAACAAGGAAGTTATAAAGACAAAGAAACCACGCTGCCTCGGGTCTTTCCCTCCTGACACTGTGCAGCTGTTATAGAACTTCAGGCTGCCTTTCTAGGCACAGTTTCCTAGGGCTGTGTGCTTAGATCTACAGTCCCCCACTGCCAACAGCCCTGTGGACCCCCTTCTACATTCAAGGGTGACACTGACCCAAGGGCCATGGATTTTGTGGGGTGCAGTCTCCCTCTGACACTCTAGTCTCGGCTGCATGCATTTCTCCCACCAGCCTGGATCCCAGATCCCACCTCTTTCCAGGCGATCTCTGACATTTTCATTCATGGATTGCCTAACCAGCTGTGTTTAGTTCACCAATTCCAGGTGGATGTTGTTTGATTCAGCTGTTTCTTCTATCTGCTCTGTGAGAAGGCGCAGGACCAATTCACGTTTTCAGCCGCCACCTTGTCTACCCCTGGACAAAGTTTTTAGGCTGGGGAATATGGAGTCTTGGTGTTCTTGGGTTTGCAGCTGAGGCAGCTTGTCCCTGGACATTGTGGCTGTAGGGTACCGGTAGGTATCTGAGGTCTCCCCAGGTAAAGATAAGACTGGGCTTCCCATCAGAGCCACTTTCCTCTTCAAGATGGCACGATCTCTGTAGCAGAGCAGGCTGCTCCAGGAGAGATTTCAGCAGTAGCAGAGGCTTCTGGCCAGGGGATCCTGGCCTGACAGTCCCTGGCAGTCCTAGGGAATATAACTGTCCCTCACTCACAAATACACTCACTCCCCGCACGTCCACCCACTCTCCTTTGGCGCTCTCTCTCACTCACACTATCTTTCTGACTGCCATCTGGTCGGCCACCATCTTGGATCTCCTATCATTTTTATTCTTCAGAATAGCTGTTGATGCCTACAGTCTGATTTAGTGATATTACAGGACAATTTATAATGTGGTTTAATATGCATTCTGATCAGAAAA
Organism: Cnephaeus nilssonii; assembly: GCF_951640355.1. NCBI lineage: Eukaryota > Metazoa > Chordata > Mammalia > Chiroptera > Vespertilionidae > Cnephaeus > Cnephaeus nilssonii. The sequence goes on along the minus strand of NC_137074.1, from coordinate 70,169,237 downwards.
CAGGTTTCTGAAATCAGTATTATTTTAGTTATTTTGATAAGTAACAGCAATGAGCCATTAACGATAATGACAGGGAACACTTCTTTATCTAATATCAAATACCCTTTAGATAATAGACATAGTGATTATAAACAGCTCCAATATCCCAGGATTTTTGTAGAATGGGGAAAGTGGTAAACAGGGTCTTAAGAACATCTTGAAAACAGCCTAGGTCACAAGACTTTATGAATGGCACTGTGAGGCTAATAATCAGTTTAAATGTAATTAAGTTCAAATTCTAGAATTAAATATAACAATTGCTTGTTACTGTTACTCAAACTCAATTTGCATCTTAGAAAAAGTTAACAAAAGGGTCTTTGCATGTGAAATGTGACAGGCATAGTCTATAGAGCCACACACACACACACACACACACACACACACACAAAATCACATGCTTTCCTCGGTTTTTATGAAGCACACGTTTTTAAAAAAATAAGTTTCCTAAAGCTTGGGGCCAAAATGCCTTTAGCATAGAAAATCACCAAATTCCACTTAGCTGCAAATTTTCTTCATATTTGAAGTGAAATCCATTGTCATTAAACTGTTCCCCAAACACGGGGAAACTTGAATGTGCTCTTTGGACTCTACTAAAGTGGTTGGTGGGGCGGGGAGGTTGATAGAGTTTCCAGGAAGTCTATTTCTAGGGTTTAATAAACTAAAAAAAAGGGGGGGCTGTGCAAAAATTCTTCTGATTAAATGGTGTGTTGGAAATAAAACTTAACTGTATCAGGTATGTCTCCCTTACCTCCTATGTTCATGTGGGAGGGCAAACAGAAAAAAAAATTACCATCTTCCAGACTACGCCAAAATGCACACTTCCATCTCAAGAAGCCAGGTTCTCCCACTCTCTTCCCTTCATCTCCAGTGCATTTAAGTGCCTAGGAGGGAAGAGGGGTGCCAAAGAGGGGTACCCTAACAGCTGACACCCACTCGCCTCTGATCTTGCCCTTTCTCTCTAGTTAATTTCCCCGAGAGGTGTGCTTTGGAGTCTTCCTGGTGCCTGTGTCTGGAAACCCAGAGCAGGGGAAGATGAGCTGGCTGTCACCAGGGAAGGTGAAGAGGAGGGAGAGGAAGGAAGGGAGGGAGGGAAGGAAGGAAGGAAGGAAGGAAGGAAGGAAGGAAGGAAGGAAGGAAGGAAGGAAGGAAGGAAGGAAGGAGGTGAGTACCCCCAGGACCTCCCACTTTTGCGCCCAGGCATGCAGGGCCCATGCTCCAGCACTGGCCACCCTCTCCAGGGAAGTGAGGCGCCAGCCAGGCACAGTGCTCAACCTTCGGTCCCTCAGAGCCAGGTTCCCGCCACTCACCTAGGCTCGCCCAACCCAGCAGCAGTAGCACCAACAGGGGCCACATTGCGCCCACGAAGGGGCGGCCTCTGCCTTCACAGCCAGGGCAGGGTCTGGAGGAGCCAGCAGCCTCACAGTCAGAAGCCTGCCTTGCCGCCCACCACAGGCTGGACCCTCCACGCAGGCTGCAGGCTGCGCTCTGGAACTCTGGCCACTCACACCTGCTCCCAGCCCAGCCGATGTGGCCACGGAAGGGAGACCCTCAGATGCGTGGACTCGTCCAAGTTCCCTGAGGCTCAGCCAAGACCCCAAGCCAGTAGAAGGCCAGGGATCAAGGGCAAGCCAGGCCTTTCCCACCACCATTCTAGCACTAGGGTCCAGCACCCCCTCTCCATGAGAGACATGGAGTGTGTGCCCTGCTCACTGGGTCTTCACTGTCCCTGCCCCTCTCCAAGGTTCCTGTCCTCCTTCTTGCCCCAGGATCCTCCCTCCACTGTCCTCTCCTGTTTGAAAAAAAAAAAAGGATTGAAAATGTGTCTACAAGCCACAGTATAAACAAAACCTTCCTTTTAAAAAAATTGAATTTATCAGAGTGACATTGTTTCCCAAAACTATACCGGTTTCAAGTGTACAACTCAGTGAAATATTATCTACACTCTGCATCCTTCTGTCCCCATTCCCTCTTCCCTCTGACAACCTCCACCTATACTCCCCACCCCTTTACCTCTGGCTATCTCCACACAGTGGTCTCTGTTATACATATGTGGTTTTTGACCAATCCCTGTACTTTCTTTCAATATCTCACTGAATTACACAGGCACAACATTCAAACTGAAGCAAAAGAGCTTGTAAAACTGCCAGTAACATTTATCCTAAATCAGGGGTCCTTAAACTTTTTAAATAGGGGGCCAGTTCACTGTCTCTCAGACCGTTGGAGGGCCGGACTATAGTTTAAAAAAAAACTATGAACAAATTCCTATGCACACTGCTCATATCTTATTTTGAAGTAAAAAAACAAAACGGCCAAACACCCGCACGTGGCCCGCGGGCAGTAGTTTGAGGACGCCTGTCCTAAATGGTGAATTATCTTGTCACAAGCCAGTCTCTGGTGGCTACTCTAATGGTTCATAGCCTGTCTGCTCCGTTGGTTGTTTTTCTCTTACCTGCTGGAGAAGAAAGCAATTTCCCACCACAACACCCCACTTCTCCAAATCCTCTACCCATGGCATCTCCTCCATCGCACTCCATCCTCATAGTAATAACACCAGGAAATAACATTTCCACTCTCAGTGCATTATATACTATGTCACTTTTCATGGTTTCCTTGTGTAAACCTCTTTCCCTTGACATTATAATTTCTTTAAAATCAGAGGTTTTTTTTAAGTATTCCCTCCTCTAAGACTTCCCTTTCACTGGGGCAAACAGAAGGGGTTTAATAAATGTATTGAAGTACTGGAGGCAAGAATTGCTTCAGTGAAATTTTACAGTCTTATTTTTTAACAATTAAAAAAAAAGAAAGAAAAAGAGTTATCTCACTAACACAATGGTTCATAATTATGGTGGTCATGATGTGAATGGCCGCTTAGACACCCTGAGGCTACCAAAGGGACTGTTGGATTCTCCTCCAACTGCTGCATATATGGATACAAAAGAATCACCCACCAGACTTAGAGCATTGGGGACACTGTGTACCACAGGTCAGCTGGTTGGCTAAATAAGGCTGCCAGCTGTCCCTGAGACCAAAGGACCCCTAAAGCTGAGGAGTGACCAGGAAGGACTGTCCATAACCTTCACATGTAGAGTTGGAATGATGCTCTGTTTTATGCTGGGAGCTGCTGAGGATAAGTAACTCATGTAGTTTTGTGCAGAAAATGGAATAAGGTTGCCCTGGCAGGACTTGCTAAGTGGTTGGGGCATCAGTTTGAGCAGGGGAGGGTCCTTGGTTAGATTCCCAGACAAAGACATGCACCTGGATTGCAGGTTTGATCCCTGGGCCTGTAAGCACATGTGCCAGAAAGTGTCTCTGTTACTTGGATGATTCTCTCTCCTTCTCTCTCTTTCCCTCTCTCTTTCTTTTTCCCTCCTTTTATCCCTCTCTCCCTTCCACATTTCCACCTCCCATTCTTTCTCTAAAAAAAAAAAAAAAGCAATGGAAATATATGACCTGGTTGAGGATTAACAAAAAAGAGAAAATGGAGTACTCTTAAGTAAGGTGAATAAGAGGCCACCTGGTTGATCACCTCAGCTCTTGGGAAAACTAGCCGGGATGTTTTTGATGGTGTGGCAAAGGTTTTTTTCCTTAAAGAAGAATAATATTTGGAGAGAAACACTATAGCCCTCTGAGAAAGTGTGAACTTGCAGGATTGCAAACTTTTGCTTGATGTACAGAACTGGAACAGCCTGATAAGAGACCTGTAGGAAGTAACAGTCTCATCATGCATGTATGTATGTAAAAAGTTTGAATGACCAATAACCTTGAGTGTGATAGATGCAATTCCTGAATTAGATGGCAAAGTAGCCTAGATGATTCCAAGCCTCTGTGCAGAAAAAAGTGTGAGAGATGCTCAGTGACAGAAGAGGGTGGGATTACAGAACACAAAATATGGTGTAAGTGATTCTTAAATGAAGCCTATCAGAATCTCCGGGGGTTTATTCAAACTTCACACACTCCTTAGTCTCAGATTCCACCGCAAGAATCCTACCTAATAAAACAGTAATATGCTAATTGACCGTACCTTTGCTATGCCCACAGCCAATCAGTGCACTATGCAAATTAACCCAATAAAGATTGCGGCCCCCAGGCGCTGCCCCGCCCCCCATCGCCGCTGGAACTGGGGCCTGCGGGAGGTGCCAGGGCCTCCGCCTCCCGCCGCTCCCATCGCTGCTGGCGGCGCGGGGTGGGCAGCGCCCGCCCTGCACCACTGCCGCCCAGGGCCAAGCCCCAACCCTGAAAGAAGGCAGAAGGTGGTGGCCAGAGCCAAGGCCTGGGTCCCTGGTGCCGGCGGAAAACTGGTGCAGGCAGCCAGGTGAATGAAGGTCTATTGCACGAATCTTCATGCAACGGGCATCTAGTTTAATATATTCCTCATGGTAAGTGTATGTGTACATTTTTGTGGTTTTGGACAGGGTGCAGGGGGCGTGTTGCCCATGATGTTCTCAGTTTAAAATAACTGCTACAAATCTCTGCTGTAATTCATGTGAATGTGTTACCTGTCTCTAATTTGTTAAGGTGAGAAGATTGTTGACTCTGATGTTCAAAAAACTAATGAGATTATGGGGAGAAAACCAACCTTTTTCTATGAAACCACTTATATTCCCATTAAGCTATTGAGTTGGTATGGTAGTAGTAATAAGCGACTTTTAATCTTGTTCCCCAACGGGAGAAGGAGGGAAGATAGTTCTTTCATTAAGGTTCCCTTGAGCTCTCTAAATTTCAATGGCACTAAAAAATTTACACTAATAAAAGAGAAAGATGCAAATTGACTGTACCTTCATGATGCCCACCAGCCAATCAGGAGTGAGTATGCAAATTAACACAACAAATATGGGGAGTTAATTTGCACACACAGGCGCCCAGAGGCCAGAGGCAGGATGCTTCCATCCTCACCATGGCAACGACTCAGGTGTGCCTCTCCGACCCAGCTGCTCCAAGGCCTCTGGGCAGTGTGGGAAGGTTGAAAGATGGCTGTGGCTGGAGTGAAGGCAGTGGGAAGGAAGGCCCACTCTTACACAAATCTTGATGCATCCGGCCTCTAGTAAATAAATAAAGCTTAAAAGGACTACGAACAATATCAGATAGTATCACATAGCATTCCACCTCAAGATTAAGAAAAATAAACCAAAGGATTCCATGCTGTAATTCCACTCACTGTATGGCTGACAACTGTGCCCATTACTTTCTCCCAATTCCTGGTCAGGTAGAGTGGCTCCCAGGAATATAAATTCCTTTAGTGAAAAGGCAAGGAAATGTTATTAAGAGATTGTTTAAATTTTGTTGCCAAGCTCAAGTATTATAAAACCCAACACTTCATTTCTCTTATCACTGTGTACAAAATGGAATAACCAAAAAATGAATAAATTACTCCAATTAATTTAGCGGGCCTCTCCTTCAATATATACAGGCATACCTCATTTTTATTGTACTTTGCTTATTATGCTTCATTGATGTTGCCTTTTTTACTAATTGAAAGACAAACCCTCCACCAGCAAAAGCATTTCAGCTTGCTTTATTGCAGTACTCATTTTGTTGTGGTGGTCGAGAACCAAACCTGCAGCATATCTGAAGTACATACGCCTATACATGGTAAACCTTCAAAAACCCAGAGAACATCAGTTTCTACAAAAGAAGGTCACAATAAAAGTTAACTAAAATTCAAGCCAAATTTTAACGTGACAGTTTAGGATTGTGATGGCTTTTCTGAGGCACTGAATTGGCTATAGCCTCAGTTATTTAATCAAACCCAGAATCCCTGCAATCACCCTTTTATAATTTCTTTCCCTTGCAGTACAGGTGGGACTGTGAATAGGATGGATTTCATTCCCAGGATCATTGTGTCACAAGACCAAAGGAATTTTTCTTGATGTGATTAAGGTCCTCAATCAGTTGACTTGAAGAAAAGGAGATTGTCCTGGGAGATGGCTGACCTAGTCAAGTGAGCCCTGAAAAGGATCTGTGCTCTTCCTGGCATAAGAAACCCAACATGTCACAGGGGTTCAATGAGAGGGTGGTGTTCCTTTGCTGGCTTGAAATGTGGAAGAGGCTGTATGACAAGGAATGGGACAACCTCTAGGATCTGAGCAAAGCCCAGAGCAGACATCTAGCATAGAAACAGGGACCTCAGTCCTGCAGTCACCAGGAACTAAATTCTGCCACAATCTTGTGAGCTTGGAACAGGACCCATATGAGAATAAAGCCTGAACAGCACCTTTCTTTTAGAACCCAGCCCCACCGTGACCAGCATTGTGATCTACAAATCTGTGAGCTAATAAATGGGTGCTGTTTTAAGCTGCCATATTTGTGGTTATTTGTTATACAGCACTAGAAAACTAATATAAGTATCTTGCAATGCCTTCATGTCTACATTATGAACATAATGTACATCATGTTGACAATGATGAAAGCAGAAACACTGCTGAACTTAATCTGGCCATTAAAATAAACACTAGTAGCTTACTTGGAAAAATGCAAAATCTTAAGCTTCCAAGTTATTATATTACTGATAATATAAATATAGACATTAATGACAGATCTTATAACTATTATTTTCATTTAGTGTTTGTGTACAAGTTGTTTTAACAGAAACTATCCATCATAGGATAATAAACAATACTGTGAAGACAGATCTCAGTTAACATCCTGGCTATGACTCTGACTTTGAGCAAGTACCTGAAATCTCTTTGCTGTGAAATGTTAAGACCTATATCAATCTTCCAGGGTTCCTGAGGTCATGGGACCCAACATAAAATATCTGGCATGTGCTCAAATAAATTTTATGTCATTTTACTCCTCTCATTTAAACTGTTATCATTTCACTGAAATCAGGGATCCTGACTTAGTCACCATTAAATTCAAAGGGCCTAGTACAATGCCTATCTCATAGTAAGCACTCAATAATCTTTTTAAAGTAAGAGGGAGATAAACATATTTACATCTCAAACAATCTTGTGATGAAGATATTTTCCCTATTTTGCAGATAAATACTAAGGACCAGAAATGTTGAATTTCTGGGGGAACTAGATCATTCATAAGTTGATAATGGGAATGTATAATGGAACAACCACTCTGGAATACAGTTTGGCAGTTTCTTCAAAAACTAAGTCTATACTTACATATGACCCAATAGTTGTACTTCTATCCATTTATCCAGAGAAATGAAGACTATGTCCACACAAAAAAACCGTACATCATTGTTTATAGCAATACCATTAGCAATAGCACAAAACAACTGAAAACAACCAACAAGTGCTATAGTAGTTGGATGGTTCAACAAGGTGTGATATACCCAGAGCATGAGATATTACTGAGGCGGGCTGGGTATTGCTACATGATGCTATTTCATGAATATATCTCAAAGGCATTGTGCTTAATTAAAAAAAAAAAAAATAGCCAGTCTCAAAAGGTTACATACTTTTATATAACACTAGAGGCCCAGTGCACAAATTCATGCATGGGTGGGGGCCAGCAGGCCCGCCTTGATGGGGGCCAATAGGGCAGGGCCAGCGGGGGGGGGCAGGGGGGGCAGGCGATTGGCTGACCAACCACATCCCTGATCAAGGTGTTGGGGCCGAACAGGGCTGGGCCAGCTGGGGGATAGGTGGAAGAGCGTTGATTGGGGCCCAGACCAGGCTGGTTGGCCTCCCAGTATGCGTCATAGCCACCAGTCATTCTGGTAGTTCTGGTATTTCCATCGGTCTGGTCGCTGGACTTTTATATATATACTAGTGGCCCAGTGCATGAAATTCATGCATGGGGGGAGGTGTTCCTCAGCCAATCCTACACCCTCTTCAATCTGGGACCCCTCAAGGCATTGGGCCTAAATCGGCAGTTGGACATCCCTCTCGCAATCTAGGACTGCTGGCTCCTAACTGCAAACCTGCCTGCCTGCCTGATTGCCCCTATCCACTCTACCTGCCAGCCTGCTCGCCCACAACTGCCCCCCACAAGCCTTATCACCCCAACTGCCACCCCTGACAGCCTGCTCACCCCCAACTGCCCCCCTGACAGCCTGCTCACCCCCAACTGCCCCTCCCACCGGCCTGTCACTCCCAACTGACCCCCACTGATGGCCTGCTCATTCCCAACTGGCTCCCCCTGCCAGCCTGCTCACCCCCAACTGCCCACCCCTGCCAGCCTAATCACCTCCAATGCCCCCCCACTGGCCTGATCACCCACAACTGCCCTCCCCTCTTGGCCTCTAACCGCCTCTACCTCGGCCCCGCCACCATGGCTTTGTCCAGAAGAATGTCCGGAAGATCTCCTGGAAGGTCTCCCAATCTAATTAGCATATTACCCTTTTATTAGTATAGATAGAGGCCTGGTGCATGGGTGGGGGCTGGCTTTTGCCCTTAAGGGTTTCCCGGATCAGGGTGGGGGTTCCTTTGGGGGGCAGGGCAGCCTGGGCTAGGGGCCTATGGTAGTTTGTAGGCCAGCCATGCCCCATTGGGGTGAGGGTCCCTGCTGGGGGGCATGGCCAGCCTGGGTGAGGGGCTGAGGGCTGTTTTCAGGCTGGCCATACCCCCCAGCAGGGACCCTTGACCCGATGGTGGCTTGGCCAGCCTGGATAAAGGCCTGAGGGCCATTTGCAGACCCCTCCCTCAGTGGCCAGCCTGGGCAACCCAAGCCTCCCGCACACTCAGGCCGGCTCCATGACCACTGCCCACAGGCCCCTTCTTCAGCAGGCGGCCAGGATGGGCAAGAAGCTTGGGTTGCCCCTGGCAATGGAGGAAGCATGGCCGGGGGCGACCCAATCCTCCTGCCCACTCCAGCTGGCTCTGTGGCTGCCCCATCTTTGTCCCACTAATTTGCATAACCCCTCCTGATTGGCTGTGGGTGTCATGGAGTGATGGTCAATTACCATATTTCTATCTTATTAATATAGATAGATTTTTGAAATGACCAAAGTATTGATATGGAGAACAAATTGTGCTTGCCAGGTTAGGAAACAGGTGACTATAAAGGAGTTGCACAAGGCAGATATTTGTATTAATGGGAAGTTCTATATTCTAATTGTGGTGTTCATTTGAGAAATGTACACATGTGATAAAAAGAAAAAGATATACATTGTTCCATTGTGAACCTAGTGGTTCTGACATTTAACTACTGTTACATAAAATATTACCACTGGGTAAAGCTGGGTAACAATACACAGCACCTTAAATTTAATCTTAGAAATTTCATGTGATTCTGTAACTATTTCAAAAAAATAAAAATGGGTGCACAGCCAAAGGTCTGAGACCTCTGGTAGAATCTTCTACATTCTCTAGAACAAAAGACTACTTTCACATTTTAATGACCCCAACTGTAAGCATAGTTCTTATTTTATCAGGGGACTTGGAATACAAAGATGAAACAATCGCACAGAAAATGACAAATTTGTCTTTATCCCAGAGATTGATATTGCTTTCCCATCCATCTTCATCCCATCTTCTGGCCTTCACATCTTGAGTTTATAATTCTCTTCTCAGTGACCTACACTCTACTCCAAAATCACCCTCCCCCATTGTGAGTTAGTGAAATTTCCAATGGAGGAGAGATTTTTGAGCAGAAAAGCCGTCCAAACTGTACTCTTAGCCATCTCCTGCCCATGCTGCACCACACAGACACCCCTCTCATGACACCCCAGCTTCAACAACTCAGTACCTCACTTCATTAAATAAATGTCCCAGAAAGAAAACTGATATTTTCAAAGTACTTTGGTTTACAAAGGACTGGTACACAAGGGATCTCATGATGCTTGTTAGACTGGAGAATACATAAAAACAGGAATCTCATTTCATCCCCATGTAGAGATGAGGTAACTTGGACCCAGTGAAGCAATTTCTCAGGTTCAATAGAGGCAAATAGTTAAGTTGCAGAATCAGATGTCCTGGTTCCTAATCCTAAGCAATGTCAAAATATTCCATCAGAATTAACACCCCATTCCCAGTCTGGTAATAGACATTTCATAACACGAAATGCTAGAAGAATAGAAGGCAAATAGTTGATTCAACTGAATGGTCTGATCCCAGCTAAAGTGGAGTTTCTCAAAGGCTTGTCTAATCCTGAGAGCAGTAATATGTGTAGTGGTTCTAAATAGAGCTTTCAAAATAGAAAGTCAGTATGCACCTGTATGTGGTTAGAGTAATCAGCTGACATGGCAAGGACTAGAAAAAAAAGCAGATTGTTTACTTCACAGCTTTACTGCTTTATGCAATTCTCCAGCCCAAATCTGTGAAGAAAGGGCACAATCATGGTGCTATAACCAAGGCTGAACTCAAATTAATTCAATTGGATCCCTAGCTCTCCCACATATTTACCAAGAAAAAGAATAAACACCAAACACCATAGCAGGAAACTTCAAGGAAACATCATTATGACCTGATTTTTGATTTTGTGATTCTCCTTCTAATCTACTCTTTCTAGCTGGAGCATGGCTGGGATTTGTCAGCCCTTGACCAAAGTGCAAGTAATAAAAAAAGCTACATCATTGGAAAGATCATGGAAAATTAATCACATGAAAGATAGTAGTTTTGAGAGCAGCAAACAGAAATGCAGATTAAATGACACCAGGACCTCCCCACAAGTAGAACAGTTCTAGGAACAAAAGTTGAGAACCAGATAATACACAAATAATACAGAAAAGGAGTTTTATTATGAAAAGTAGAAGAGAAAGTAAAACAAATGATCTTAAAGCTGCTGAATATTACGTAATCATTTATTAGTTAGTCATAACCTAAGTTTTTTATTCAAAGGTGTCCCTAGCCCCATTGTGCCCCATTTCTAATAGGATTAGGCTACTGCAGGACAAATTAAAGGGAAGATTATGAAGTTCTTACCAATACGATATTTTAGTTCTATGGTGGTTTCGCCTTCTCTAGTTAATTCTGTTACTTCGCAAGTGTAGTTTCCTGGGGCAGCTTGGCTCTTGTCCATCATCAAAGAGGCATTGCCTGTTAGTAGTGCGTCTGGTATGATGTGTGCACTCGAAAATTCACTGATTGGTTTGGATTCATTTTTATCTCCATCATAGTAGAAAATGTGTTTATCTCCTAATTTCCACTTTACAAACATTTCTTTCAGGCTCTTTGCCTCCACATTAGTGACTAAGCAAGGGATGACAACAGTTTTATTTTCATTGGTGTATTCTACAGATTCGATTGTAACAAATAATAGCTGAGCTGAACCTAGAAAAGAAAAAGAAAATAGTTTCATTTCACTATAGAATTCTATAAGGTAAGGTCTTAGGGATGCTACAAATCCTTAAGATAAAAGAGTAATGCTTCAATTGTCCCCTTAAGTAAGCAGTGCAGCTACAGAGAGAAAGCAAACCAGGTGAAGAAGAGAAACAAGTTACTTTAATATTAACATGCAAGGTAGACACTGTTGTAACTATTCCTTATTCATTCTCAGAAGTACACAGTATACATTACCAAGAGTATTGGGAATAAATTCAGCAACCTGTGTTGGAACATGCAGGTGTAGTATTTGAATTCAGAAAATTTGAAGTAATCATCATTGCTCACTGATGTATGTAGAAAAATATTGTTCTTACCATGGAAATTTTTTTAACAGAAAATCAAACCAAATATTATATTCAGTCTCAAATTCTATGGTCTGCCTCCAAACAGAACTTGCTAAACCCAAATGAAGTTTATCTCTATCTTTAGGTTGCATTTCCAAGGAATGTTTTGAGCTATGCTGTACTTTAATATAAAAAGTAAATCGGATGGATCACATCACATCTTTCCTTTAAGATGGAAAGTTTTAGAATGCTAAGGAGGAAACATATTCTCTGGCTATATCGCATTGCAAAATACAGACAGCAATGGACATTTGGTATGCAAATACTATAAAGAGATATATACAATTGAAAGGCATTTTCTCACTCCCACATTTCACTGAAACTAAAGAACAACAATTTGCAAGTGTATATTACAGATATTCTTTCTTCCTAAAAACCATAAACCAATCAAAATAAAGCTAGGAAACAGTTGAAATCAAGAACAGATATTGATAATAAGTAGGTATAATTTATTAAACACTTTTCAATAGGATAAACAACCAGTTCTCTTACAAAATAAAGATTGGGAAGGTAATTGCAATCACTCATCTTTCACCTAAAATGTGCAAGATGGTAGAGAAATTGTAGTTCTCTTCCACATTTTAAGTCATTTATTAACTCTTCTATATAAGTAACTACTTAGATTTCCCTGAAAAAAATCAAAGCACTAACAAATATAAATATCACCTTTAATAATTAATCCTTACAATTTCTTCCTTTTATACAAATTGGGAATAAAATTCAGGAACATAATGCATTATTATTCTATGAACATAGTATTTGATAAATGCCCATTGAGTTGAATGCTAGGATGCATAGTGAAATATGAACTAAACAATGTTCAGAAAGCCTGAGAATAAATGCTACATGTCCTTTGTCAAGATGTGAACTTAAACAATTCACGTAACTTTTCTGTGCCTTGGTTTACTCTTTGCAAGTAAGAGGATCAGAAATGAACACCAGACAGCTTCGCAGAGTTGTGGTATCAAAGGAGCAAATACGTGGACAAGTGCCCTCTCAACAATGCTGTGTTATACATATGCAGGTAAAACTCTAAAAACTGGGCAAAACAGCATTTTTATGCAGTGATCTAGACCTTCTCTGACTGGGAGGTGCAAATTACTATGTTTCTGGGAATTTGCAGTCTGAACTAAGCTTGTGGTTCACAAGCTCACTTCTTCCCAGTTCTCTACACTTCTAGCCATCCCAATAGTAGGAAGCCCCAGGCAAAACCTGGACTTCCAATTGCGTTTTTCAACATCTTGGGGTTCTGAATTATTTCCCCAGATATAGAAGCATTGAGGGGGAACTATAGTGCACAATAAGGTGAGAAGAAAGTGGTTGTGATGTTGGAATTAGAAAAGAAGGAAAGTGTCAGAAAATACGGTGCACAATTTTGAAATGGACAAATGGATTAACTAGTGTCCTTTCAGTGGGGATACGGGCATTGTCTGACAGATCCTTTGGGAATATCTGGTTTTGTAGGGGGCCTGTGCCTTTCACTGTGTTTTATAAGCTGTAGAGCTCCAACAGTAATACAAATTACTCCTGCCCATAGAGAGATAAACTTTGTTCTGCAATTGATTTCGACCTGGTGAAGAGAGGGTTGAAAATTTTCATTTTATTTCCCTAAGGATGTTGACCAATTGCATATATCCACCAATTCATTTCAGCATTACTGATTGCCTATATGTGTGTCTTTTCTCTCAATGTTCTTTAAAAGCCAAGATGGCCTTACCATGACACTAACTTGCTTATTTGACAATTTCATAACTTATGCTTAGAGAATGGATTTCCTACAGAATACAGGAAGTACTGATTGTACTGCATTATTTGTTGTAATATACAAAAATGTAAAGCTGAAGCCATTTAAATAGAATTAATGCTGTTAATTAAATTCAAATAAAATTCACCTGGATAAGCCATAACTTGAATAACCCTTGCACTCTAATTAATAAATAAGGGTAGTCCAAAAATGTCACTCTACCAACTGTTGACCACAACTTTATCTTCTATAAACACTTATTTAAACTCTGTAAGTAATAAAATTATCTAATTTGGGTTTTCTCTCTTTTGCCTACTGCTTTCTGATGGAACAGCAAAGGGAAGAAAAGGTTTGAAATACTAAATAAAGAACACAAATAACTGACATGAGTAAGAAAATTATGAAAAATAAGATGTTCCAATAGATATCCTAATCAGATAGAAAGGTATTAATACAACCATCAGTGATGCTAGGGTTACAAATAAATTAAAAATAAAATGGAAAATTCTTTTACATTGAATGCCAAAAATATTGAATTCTACAATCTCTGTGAATACCAACCACCAACATAACCATCTCCTTCTGTAGTCCTGAAGATGGCCATGTGGTTGCAGAGAAGGCTCAATATATGGCTCAGAATTTTTAAAAATGCAGCAAACATTTATTGAGAGTTACCTGATCTGAAACATTCTGATAGGGTATGTGGATTCAGTGTTTGTACAGGGAGGAAGTGTATGAATTTTCCTTTCAAAGCTTCCAATTCTGAGTTGGGGGGATGATATGCACTTTTTATAACACAGGATTACATAAGTGTGATCCTTCCTGCATGAGCAAAGTGCTCTGGAAGGGCAGGACAGTACAGGAATCAGTCTTATAGGTTTCTAGGAAAATGTGTGTTGCTATCTGGGGAAGAACAGAAGAGTGTCATAGTCTCTGCCCACTTGAGTGGTCTTCAATCTTCTTAAACATGTTCCATGTATGACAAAGACAACGCCATCTTGAGAAACAGCTGCTTGAGACTAGGATCCTGGCCTCAGCACCACCCAGTCTGGTCTCAGACGCAAACCAAGACCCTGCAGCCACAGGGGACAGAGACCTGTGACCACAGCTGCAGACCAACAGACAACAAGAATCCAGACATCCCCGCTGCAGATTTCTGTGAGTCAAGGAGCCTATTCCCCTCCCCGCAGGCTCACGGACAGGAGAGCACCACAGTAACTGATAGACCTGCCCCTCGCACGGGCCGCAGTGCTGCTATGGAAATTTGAGACTGTGCATGCACAGAGACTGGCCTCACCCGGACCCAGGGGCGCGTGGCCTCTCCCAGACCCAGGGTCGCGTGGCCTCACCCGGGTCCAGGGTAGCACGGCCCCACCCGGACCCAGGTACCAGCCTCACCCGGACCTAGGGGCGCATAGCCTCACCCGGACCCAGGGGGGCGGCCCCACCCGGTCCCGGGACCCAGCCTCCCCCGGACCCATGGGCGTGCGGCCTTACCCAGATCCAGGGGCATGTGGCCTCACCCGGACCCGGGTCCCAGCCTCACCCTGACCCAGTTCCCAGCCTCACCCGGACCCAGGGGCGCGCGGCTTCACCCGGATCCGGGACCCAGCGGGGTTTCGTCTTCTTGATCCCAATTCCTGTTGGTCAATTCCCTCTCAGCAATTCCTTCGGCCATTTTCTCAGAGCTCCAGGGCAGCCGCCGCAGAACTCGTTGGGCGGCGGGCTCGGCGAAGCTCCGGTGTGCCTGGTGTGCGGCGGCGGGCTGGTCCGGGGTGGCTGCGTCGGCCCTTGGGTCTGCAGCGGTGGCCGGTCGCCGAGCGTGCGCACCTGGCCGCTTCCGGGGCGTTGAGATTCTTGAAGGACTCGGAGGTCAGCAAGTGCGGAGTCTCCCACCCCATGTCTCCCAGGGGCTCGTCTGTCCGTGCTCGGCAGCGAGTGGGGCCTTCCCCTCAGCCGGAGACCGCTGGGGGAACTGCACCGAGCACGTTCCAGGCCACCATTGTGTCGCCTGAGCAGTAGTTCTTAAAGTGTGATCTTTGGCTCACCGGCATCAGCATCATCCCGCGTACCCCTCTCTTTTATTCTAGTTGTAGAGCATCTGCTCAGCCAGCCCTCCGGTGGTTCTGGATGGTGTCTGCTCTGCTCTCCCGTCGTAGTCTCAAAATTGTTGTGGTAGGCAACAATCAGGCTTCTGCCCTATGCCTCCATCTTGGTCCTTCTTTGTATAGTTAAGTCTTGATTGCTGTTGGTGTCACTGGGAGGAATTGTCCTCCAGGCCAATTGGCCATGCGGACCCTCTGTGTCTATAAAGGAAGAGTTGCTGTGCGGGAGACACGTTTATGGGCCGGGTCTTGGTGCAGCAAAGCTTTGGCGCTCACTGAGTCTGCCTCTTGAATGTGTCCCTTATGCGAGTGGTTGAGATCTGGTGTCATCTCACACCGACCACTAGATGCCCTCGTTTCTGGGTCTGCAATGGAGTGTAGGTCAGCTACTGCCTGAGGCCACTCAGCAGGAATTACAGTATCCCTTATATTCGTGACCTGTTTCGGTGTCTTCCCCTTTTGGCTGCCTCCCTATCGCTCAGCTTCCCCAATCTCCCTAGGTGGTTGCTCTTGATACCCCCCTTTGTGGGCTGAGTGCAAAGTCTTGGTGTTGTTAAGCCTTGATTGCTGTTGGTACACTGGGAGGATGTGACCTGAAGTCCAATTGGCTGTGAGGATCAGCTGTGTCTATGCCGGGAGACAGCCCCATTCAACTAGACTTGCAAAATTGTAAAAGCCTCTGTGCTCAGCTTGGATGGGGCGGAGTTACAGGGCGGAGCCTACAGCCTTGGCTTCCCGTCAGCCCCGCCCTATGAGGTTCCTGTGTCTCAGTGTCCCTCTGTACTCCCAGCAAACACCTCTGAGAGAAAAGCGCTCTGGAGTTTCGCGCGCTGCCAAACAGTCTAGTCTCTCCCCCAATGAATCTGGCTTCCCAGATTCTCGCCCAGAACTGGGTTTCCATGTAGTCGGAACTGGGGCTCAGCGCAGTCTGGCGCTTTTGTCTCCTTCCCACCAGGGCAATCCAGCGGCACAGTCAACAGACCATCCTCTGCGCACAATCCCGTGCGCGCCTCCGGTACTCTGCCCTTCGCCGCTTCTCTGCACTTCTGCCCCACAGCCCAGCTTTCCCCAGTATGAGCCTGGCTTCCCCGGGTCTTTCCCGGAACTGGGGTTCAGTGCAGTTGGAACTGGGGTACAGCATGGTCCGGAGCTTTTGTCTCCTTCCCGCTAGGGCAATCCAGCGGCACAGGCAACAGTCCCTCCTCTGAGCACATTCCCGTGCGTGGCTCCGGCGCAACTCCTCTGTGCCTCCGCCCCACAGCCCAGACTCCCCCAGCATGAGCCCGGCTTCCCAGGGTTTCGCCCGGAACTGGGGTTCAGTAGAGTCGGAGCTGGGGTTCAGCACAATCTGGAGCTTTTATCTCCTTCCCGCCACAGAATGCCAGCCAGGCCGTCAGCCGCCCCTTCCTCTCCGGCTCCGTCCTCCCCGCACGCGCGCGGGCTCGTGTCTCCATACCTCAGGCTTTTACGGCTTCTCTGATTTTCCTTGTGGTTTTCTCTTTCCTTGTAGTTGTGGGCATTTCAGTCAGCCAGCTTTCCTATGGTTCTGGATGATGTCCGTTTTGACTTTTAGTTGTATTTTTGAAATTGTTGTGACAGGCTGTAGGTTAGGTGTTTAACATATGCTGCCATCTTGGTTTCTCCCTCTTCTTATTTCTTAATTCAGATTGAGTGCATCAGTGATGCCAGATGACAAGCCAGAAGTTTCTAATAATCCTCACCTTAAAATTGACCTGCAATCCACACTTCTCTCTCCTCTCACCCCCATTTCTCCTCTTCATAAATGCATCCCTTTACCTGAGAGGTGGTTTCTATTTTTACCTCCCCACCCATCAATCTCCACAAGGACTTTCCTAGTTGATTATCAGCCTCCCACATGCCCCTATTCCATTTACATAGGTTTTGCTTTTGTTTTTAAACATTTAAAAACATGCAAAATATTCACCAACTTTAGAAAATCCCTCATATTTGTCTCTCGTGTCCCTAGCAACATAAAATAATAACCTAAAATCATTTCTTTGCTCCATTTCATTTTCTAAATCTCTGCCCAATAGCACCCATCTCTCCACCTCAGCTTTACGACAACAGCTCTTGCCAAAGCAACCAACAATCCCTTGTGAAAAATTTAATCTGTATGGTTCACTTTTTATCTCAACTTCTCTACAGTTCTTGAGCCAGTGGGAAGCTCCTTCCTTGTGCCTGTCCCTTGGCCTCTAGATCTCTGGATTCTGAATTGCCTTCTACTGCTTTGTTCACCCATCTCAGCTTCCTTTCCTTATTGAAACCTATTCCGTGATTCACAATAAATATTAGTGTTCCTAAGGGCTTCATTGTCAGCACTGCCTCCCCCTCCCCAGTATTTACCCATATTCATGGATTTAACTACCTACACACTTTTATTTAACCAGGTTCCACCTTTCTTCTCAAGACCTGGGAAAGCCACCTGTGTGCTGAGTATTTCTACTTGGACCTAGTACTAATACATCAAAGATGACATGTCCAAAAATCAATACTCCCTCTTCCTACCCTTCACACAAATCTTCACCTCCCCAAAGTATTTTCTCTTATCTTCCAGTCAACCAGACTGGGCCTAAGAATCATGCTGGATTCTTCCCTCTTTTTAACCATGGATATTTTTGGTAGACTCAGCCTATTTAATAGTTCCTAAATGCAATGCGGGTTGTATGAATGAGACATTCCTCATTTCTCCCTTGAACTACTGCTATTTAAGTAGCTCTCTGACTCCAGCCTCAACATTTCCCCATCCCAGCCCCAGTGTATTTTCCACAGTTCCAGAAACAAATGTTCTAAATGCACTTGGACACTCTTTTGCTCACTCTACTTTAACAACCCCTGCCCATCTCTTCAGGCTAAATAGTAAGTGTATTAGCATGGAATATAAGCTAGGTCCTTCAAGACCCTGTCCAGCCCCACCTTTTGTCCTTCCTCATTTCCAAACTAAGGTCCAATTATAATGACCTTCTTTAAATCCCATGAATGTGCCTATGTATTCTCCTGTCCATGCTTTTGCACATGTTCCTTCACACTAGAGGCCCTGACCCTTCTCTGGGTGTATAGATCAGAACACATATTTTGGAGTCAGACATTGGCTCAAGCCTTAGCCCCTTGTAGAGATATAACGTTAGGCAAATTATTTAACCTGTGCACCTCAGCTTCCTCATCTATAAGATGGGAAGTGATAGTATATACCTTCTGGAGATTTTGTTAAGATTTAATGAGATAAGGCACACAAAATTCTTATCTCAATGCCGTTCACATACTTAGCAAATGCTCAATAAATGGAAGCCAGAGGTGACAAACTTTGGTTCTTCCTGCTAATGCACAGTTCACATGATAATCCTGTTCCCCTTTCTACTCTACTCAACTATATTCATCTTCTCCTTATTGCTCCCATCACTCCCTCTTAAGTTCTGTCACTACCCTTATTACTAAACCTTGTAATTAATATTTGATTTAATTGGTCTCACCATTAGGAGAAAGGGTAAAAAGCAAGGACAATGTCTTCATTTTGTAGCCTACGGATTAAACCCAGGGTCCAGCAAGTATGCCTCATTACATTCCTCATGAATGTAAAAAAGTTAAAGTCTGAATCCCAAGAAAGGAATACCCAAAAAATAGGTATAGGGAGGATTTCTTCTTCCATATTTTAAGAGAACCTTCCACTTCTTACTTCTATAGACCTGATTATGTAACAATTACTCTATACGTATATTTCAATGCAAAATTTCAACTAAGTCAGTTGCAGGTGAGATGGAAGAGTTCCTTAAGTTTGACAGGAAGAGCCAAAGTTAGTCAACTCTAGCTTCAATTTATTAAACATTTGGTAAGTATGTGAAAACTACAAAGACCAAGAATATAACTGATAATTGAAATCATGAGCATAAAAAAGATTTCCCAGAGAGTCCTTTCAAAGCAACAGAGCAGGTAACATAGAATTAAATATTGGAGAATAACAATGATTATAGAGCAAATAGTTAAAAAGGAACAAACTAAGAAAGTGAGAAGTAGTGTGAGAAGTAGGTGACTCAGCAAAGACCTCCACTATAGACATCAAGAAAGTTTCTTATTATGAACAAAATAGATGTCAAGTGTGATAAGTACAAATAGTGCCTAGATTAAAAATTACATCACTGGGTACTATATCTATAAAATGTCAACAGTCTAGTGGGATGAGAAGTCATACTGCATTGAGAATAAATGGGAGGGGAGAAAGAAGAGGCAATTATTCTTTCATTAAATTTAACAGTGGAAGAGAACAGAGAGAGAAGGTGATATTGGAAGGGCTGAGGAGACAGGAACAGGTTAATATTGTTTTGGTTCTTCTTGTATTTATTTATGTATTTATTTACTTACTTATTTATTTATTTATTTATTTATTTATTTATTTATTTATTTATAATATGGGGTAAAACTTAAGCATGTCTGCAAGCTATGGTGAAAGTACCAAGGGAGAAGGAAAGATCTAAGATATAAGACTGAAGAATTAAATTGATTAGTGTCAGGAGCAACCTCAGTTGACAAAGTCCTGAGAGGGCAGGTTTCACAAAGTGGCCTGCCTGTTCCCAAGGTTAGTCATACATCCTGCCCCCCTTAGGCTTAGAGACCCCTAAGCACAATAGTTTAGTAATCACACATTCTGCCCCCTAAAGCTTAGTTAACCTTTAAGCACAGTTAATGTATAAGTGTAATTATCCTTCAGCAAGAAGCATGGCTAGATTATATGATGGAAAGGAATTTAGGTGGCATCAGAGGTGTGTGTATAGGTATAGCCGTTAGAATCTTAGCCAAGATAAGGAGCTTTGTGTAAAGGTCAGTAGGAAACCTTAAACAAAGGGGTAAAATTATGCTTACCACATTATAGGAATGATGTAATGTATGGAATGTAACTGACCCTGTATAAAAGTGTGGAGAAAAATAAACTCGGGATGGCAAGCGGGAAGTGCTTCCGTCCTCCTGATCCCATCCTGTTTTCTGGCTATCATTTCTCATCCTCACCCCCCTTGCAGGTACTGTTCGACTGATGCCGGCAGGCTCAGGCAGATTAGGTAGGTCTCTAAGGTGGTGGGAGTGAAAGAGGTGTATACAGGTGACCTTTTACTTACAAAGGTGAATAGGTATACTTCTGAAACTGGGTGAGAAGGGAGAACGTGATGAAGGTTACATAGAATATTATAGGTAAGTTTAGAAATGGTGGGAGGGAAGTTGAAATAATCTACACCATACATCACCATTTTTTGGAGTAGGAAAATAATTGTCTGTTTGAAATGGCTATTCAGGAATGGGGTAAGAAGTCTCAACAGTCACTAAGGTAAATGAAGCAAAGCTCACGAATAAAGATACCTACTAGAAATGAATTCGTTTTACCACAGATGTTGACCATGGAATGAAAAACTGGAGCTTCCAACTGAATTGGGTTAGAATTAAGGTAAAAAAAAGTGGGTTTAGTCAGATCTCTTCGATAGAGATTAACCAAGGTCTGGGGTAAAGTGGAGTCCTGAGTGTCTAGTCATATATAACTGCTCCATGGGTATGGAAGGAAGTAGAGGAGGGTGTGGCCTCTAATTCCTATTTCACCTCCACATAACCACACAAAGGGGAAATTCAGGTTCTACTGTGTTAGCCTAGGTCTGTCAGAATCAAATTTCCTGGGTGCTTTGTATTTTTTACTTTAGTATTACAACAAGTTCAGCAAAATTGATTCTATACTATTATTATTATTCTTTTATCATAGAAAATATAGCTCTACAAGTGAAAGTAGCTTCATGACAGCTAGAGTGCACTGTATTGGGCACAAGATATAAAAATATAGAATTTTTAAATCTTGTATAAAAAGGTATGGCAGCAAAACCTAAAAGTTGGGTAAATTGCTTTATAAAAATTGTGTCGCAAAAATAACATTAATGTGTTAAAGGCAATACCTATACTAGCCATTGTTGAATCAACATTAAGGACTACGCACAGTTTTAATAATATAAGTGATCATTTTGGATTCAGAATATTTATCAATTTTGGAAAAAAAAACACCTATTTTTCATCTTTAGAACCTAGCCTTTCAAATCTCCATTAACAACTCAGTGGCAAAGATAAAACATCTGCCAAAATACAGATGACAGCATGAGCAAATGTCCTAATAGTAGGCATTTAGTATAATGCTTTAACACACTGCCTCTAAACCGCTGGGGCGGGGTCATAAATAAGGACTTTCAAATAGGATAGGCAGTTGCTTCCTCAAAATAGAAACATGTGTTTAAAAGTAATATATTTTAAGGATAAAAGAAAACATCTTATTTAAAGCAAGCCAAATTACTACTATACTTGGACAATAAACTTGTTTTATAATCATGTGTACCCTTGATTTTAAAAACTCACTTTGAAAAATAACTACTAATAGTTCATATAGTTACTCATTATTTGAGTAAGGTTTTATTTATCAGTTTTTAAATTCCACTGAAAATGTTGATGTGCTTTTAATCAAAGTATAACTTGACATATAAAGCATGAGGGAGGGATGGAGCATAATAATTCATTCTGCATCTTTTAAACCAATACAGGGAATTAGAGTTTGCCTGTAATTAGATGGAATGGGCATTTTAGATAATTTGGTTTACTACAAAGATCAACTAAAACTGTAGTGGCTACCAGTAAATGTCATTTGATTACCAGTCATTTGCAAGTGAATCTGAAAGTGTTGTGTAGGAAATTAAATGAGTGGCTGGGGTGGGTTCTGTCCTGGTGTCCTGAACAAGGGTTAGACCAACTTTGTCTTCAGACCTCCTCTCTATGGGCAGCCCAGCAGACTGACAGTTGGCAGGTCTGGAGCCAGCCTGTATTGGGCCCCAGCTCAGAGGAAAAGGACATGATCTCAATGCCAATGTGATCTTACTGGAAATCTGGACTAATTATAATAATATTTGCATTTTAGTTTTGACCACACCCCTGTGGGTTTTCTGTATACATTATGGTAAGGGCATGCCCAGAAGAAAGATAGTTTCAGTCAATCATCCCTGGATGCAAGTGAAAGGTTCCACACATACAATCGCTCTTTAGAACCCAGGAGTTGTGGGCCATGCTCTCTCTAGCATGTACTCTACCTCCAGGGAGCAATCCCATGCCATTCCCTTCCCTTGCTTTCCCAACAGGCACATATCCCCTAACCTCTAAAGGACCTCATGATACTTGCATTCAGGGAGAAATGGGCAGCTGTAGCTCATCCTGGGTTCACCCCCAGAACCTGTCTCCAAGGCCCCTTTTCTCTGACTTCCCAGTGAGCTACAGCAGCCTTGCCATTGGCTGCTCTCACTATGTTGTCTCCCACATTCTGTTGACTGACTGGTGTCTCATTTGGAATGTATTTTCAATAAACCCCATTTTGCTTTACTTTTATTTTCTGTTGACCTTAAGCTCTTCTCTGCATTGACAAAAAGAACCAAGGTCCCAGGCAGTAACCCCAACTGGTAACAAAAGCAAAATCAAAGTCTGAGTACAAATGACCATAAAGGACCATGGACTGTCTTCCTACTTCTATAGTCTAAACTCAGTCTCTCAAATACCTTAATTTATAACTTCTTGTGCTCTAAGAATGTTAGCATCTCTTCACAGGTGCCCTTTTATAACAATATTAAACACACACAGAAATCCATTGGTTTTTATACAACAACTAGAAGCGTGATGCATGAATTCATGCACCAGTTGGGTCCCTCCAACTCGCTTGTGGGATCCGGCCTAACTAGCTATCTGACATCCCTTGAGGGGTCCTGGATTGCAAGAGAGCACAGGCCAGGCTGAGGGACCCCACAGGTGCACAAATGGGGCCCGGGAGGAACGTGGGAGGTTGGCCAGCTGGGGATGGACCGTGGGAGGGTTCCAGGGTGTGTCCGGCCTGTCTTGCTCAGTCCTGATCTGCTGGACCTCAGCAGCAAACTAACCTACGGGTCAGATCATCTGCCCCCTGGTGGTCAGTGCACATCATTGTGACTGGTCAACCCATTAACTGTCTGCCCCCTGGTGGTCAGTGCATGTCATAGTGAGCAGTTGAGCGGCCTTAGCGTATCATTAGCATAATTCGCTTTGATTGGTTGAACAGACAACCGGACTCCAGGACACTTATCATATTACATTTTTATTATATACTAGAGGCCCAGTGGATGACATTTGTGCACTGTGGTGGGGGTGTCCCTCAGGCTGGCCTGCACCCTCTCCAATCTGGGACCCCTTGGGGGATGTCAGACTACAGGATCGGACCTAAACCGGCAGTCAGACATCCCTCTCACAATCCGGGACCTCTGGCTGCTAGCCACTCACCTACTTGCCTGCTTGATTGCCCCTAACCACCTCTGCCTGCCTGCCTTATCATCCTCTGCCTGCCAGCCTGATTGCCCCCATGTGCTCTCCCCTGCTGGCCTGATCACCCCTAACTGCTTGCTCCCCTGCCAGCTTGATTGCCCCTAACTGCCTCTGCTTTGGCCCCCGCCATTGTGGCTTTGTCCAGAAGGAAGTCGGAAGTCTGGAAGATGTCTGGTCGACCCAGTCTAATTACCCTTTTATTATTATAGATAGAGGCTCAATGCACAAAATTCATGCAAGGGGCTTGGCCCTCGCTGCTGCAGCTTCATCCAGAAGGTTGTCTAGTCTAATTAGCATATTACACTTTTATTATTATAGAGAATTATCACAGCTCAAGTGCATAAGGCCTCTATTCTGATTTTCTTTTTTAGATCATTAACTTTGTACACTAAAACACCATAAATTCTGAATTCTATGACTCTATAAGGACTTGAGCACATTGATATTATATGTAAACTAGAGGCCCAATGCACAAAATTTGTGCAAGAGTAGGCCTTTATTTCCCCAGCTGCTG
Source organism: Cnephaeus nilssonii (assembly GCF_951640355.1). Taxonomy (NCBI): domain Eukaryota; kingdom Metazoa; phylum Chordata; class Mammalia; order Chiroptera; family Vespertilionidae; genus Cnephaeus; species Cnephaeus nilssonii. The sequence goes on along the minus strand of NC_137074.1, from coordinate 70,144,905 downwards.
GCACCAGCTTCCCTCTGGCACCTGGGGCCCGGGCTTCCCTCACAGCCCCAGCTTCGTCTAGAAGGTCTTCTGGAAGGAAGTCCGGAAGGATGTCCACTCTAATTAGCATATTACACTTTTATTATTATAGATGAGTGCTTATAATACATGATCTTAACTATTACTAACAGGAATGCTATCCCTGAAAGTAACATTATAGCAGTTCTTTCTAATCTACATGAAAACAGAACCTTTGCTTTTAAAACAATATGTGATTTATCACTTTTATTCTTCAGAATAGCTGTTGATGCCTACAGTCTGATTTAGTGATATTACATGACAATTTTAATCTGGTTCAACTTGCATTCTGATCAGAAAACGGGTATCTGAAAGCAGTATTATTTTAGTTATTTTGATAGTAACAGCAATGAGCCATTAACGATAATGACAGGGAACACTACCTTATCTAAATCAACTCTTCAGATAATAGACATAGTGATTATAAACAGCTCCAACATCCCAGGATTTTTGGAGAATGGGGAAAGTGGTAAGCAGGGTCTTAAGAGCATCTTGAAAATAGTTGAATTCACAAGGATTTATGAATGGCACAATGAGGCTAATTATCAGTTTAAATGTAATTAAGTTCAAATTATAGAATCAAATATAACAATTGCTTGTTACTGTTACTCAAACCCAATTAGAATCTTAGAAAAAGTTAACAAAAGGGTCTTTGAATGTGAAATGTGACAGGCATAGCCTATAGAGCCACACCAAAAAAGCACATGCTTTCCTCAGTTTTTATGAAGCACATTTTTTTTTAAATAATAGTTTCCTAAAGCTTGGGACCAAAATGCTTTTGGAATAGAAAATTACCAAATTCCACTTAGCTGCAAATTGTCTTCATATTTGAAGTCAAATCCATTGCCATTAAACTGTTCCCCAAACACAGGGGGAAACTTTAATGTGCTCTTTGGACTCTACTAAAGTGGTTGGTGGGGCGGGGAGGTTGAGTTTCCAGGAAGTCTATTTCTAGGTTTTAATACATTTAAAAGGGGGGGGGGGATCTTCTGATTAAATGGTGTGTTGGAAATAAAACTTAATTGTATCAGGTATGTCTCCCTTACCTCCTATGTTCATGTGGGAGGGCAAACAGGAAAAAAAAAAAAATAACCATCTTGCAGACTTCGCCAAAATGTGCACTTCAATGGCTAGAAGACCAGACTCTCCCACTCTCCTGCCTTCATCCCAGTGCATTTAAGTGCCTAGGAGGGAAGAGGGGTGCGAAAGAGGGGGACCCCAACAGCTGCCACCCACTCGCCAAAGAAGGCGCCTTTTTTTTTCTACTTAATTTCCCCGTGAGGTGCACAGTTTGGAGTCTTCCTCAGTGTGTGCCTCTGGAGGCTAAGAGCAGGGGAAGATGTAGAGGAGGGAGAGGAAGGAAGGAAGGGAGCGCCTGAGTACTCCAGGGGCCTCCCACTTTCGCGCAGGGCTTGCAGGGAACCCCATGTCCTCACTGGCCACCCTCTCCAGGGAGCTGTGGGGCCGAGTGGCGCCAAGGAGAAGGGATCCACAGAGCCAGGATAGGGCCCACTCACCGCAGCTCGCCAAGCCCAGCAGCAGCAGCACCAACAGGGGCCACATCGCACCAGCGAAGGGGCAGAGGCTGCTGCCATCACCGCCAGAGCAGAATCTGGAACAACCACTGGCGTCACAGTCAGAACCCTGAGCTGCTGCCCGTCACAAGCAGGACCCAACGCCCCGCTGCTGGCTGCACTCTGACGCTCTGGCCATCCCACACCTGCTCCCACCCAGCCCAGCCAATGTCGCTGCTGACGGAGTCCCTCAGATTCCTGGACTCATTCATACTCCCTGAGGCTCCGCAGAGAACCAGAGCCCCCTCCAAGGAGGTGGCGAATGCTGGGCTTCAAGGGCAAAGCTTTCCTTGCCAACCACCATCCTGCCCCCGGGTCCCGGTCCCTCTGGCCAAGAAATGCTTGGAGTATGTGTCCTGGCTCACTGGGTCTTCACTGTCCCCGCCCCTCTCCAAGGTTCCTGTCCTCCTTCTTGCTCCATCCTGGACACCAGGATCCTCCCTCCACTGTCCTCTCCTGTTTGGAAAAAAAAAAAAAAAAATAGATTCAAAATGTGGTTCCAAGCCACAGTATACACAAGGGCTTCCTTAAAAAAAAAATTGAATTTATCAGAGTGACATTGTTTCCCAAAACTATACCGGTTTCAAGTGTACAACTCAATGAAATATCACCTACTCTCTGCATCCTTCTGTCCCCATTCCCTCTTCCCTCTGACAACCTCCACCTACACCCCCACCCCTCCTTTACCTCTGGCTATCACCACACAGTGGTCTCTGTTATGCATATATGGTTTTTGACTAATCCCTTCACTTTCTTTCAATATCTCACTGAATTACACAGGCACAACATTCAAACTGAAGCAAAAGACCTTGTAAAACTGCCAGTAACATTTATCCTAAATGATGAACTCTCTTGTCACAAGCCAGTCTCTGGTGGCTACTCTAATGGGTGCACAGCCTGTCTGCTCCGTTGGTTGTTTTTCTCTTACCTGCTGGAGAAGAAAGCAATTTCCCACAACACCCCACTTCTCCAAATCCTCTACCCATGGCATCTCCTCCATCGCACTCCATCCTCATAGTAATAAAACCAGGAAATAACATTTCCACTCCCAGTGCATTATATACTATGTCACTTTTCATGGTTTCCTTGTGTAAACCTCTTTCCCTCAACATTGTCATTTCTTTAAAATCAGAGTTTTTTAAGTATTCCCTCCTCTAAGAGTTCCCATTCAACAGGGCAAACAGAAGGAGTTTAATAAATGTGTTGATGTGACTGGAGACAAGCATTGTTTCAGTGAAATTTGATAGTCTTATTCTTTTTAATGATTAAAAAATGACAAAAATAATCACCCACGAGACTTAGACCATTGGGGACACTGTGTACCACAGGGCAGCTGGTTGGCTAAATAAGGCTGCCAGCTGTCCCTGAGACCAAAGGACCCCCTAAAGCTGAGGAGTGACCAGGAAGGACTGTCCACAACCTTCACACGTAGAGTTGGAATGATGCTCTGTTTTATGCTGGGAGCTGCTGAGGCTAAGTACCTCATGTAGTTTTGTGCAGAAAATGGAATAAGGTTGCCCTGGCAGGACTTGCTAAGTGGTTAGGGCATCTGTTTGAGCAGGGGAGGGTCCTTGGTTAGATTCCCAGACAAAGACATGCACCTGGATTGCAGGTTTGATACTTGGTCCGGGTCAGGGCATGTGCTGGATGTGTCTCTGTCACATTGATGATTCTCTCTCTTTCTCTCTCCCTCCCTCTCTCTTCTCGCTCTTTATCCCTCTCTCCCTTCCATTCTCTAAAAAAAAAAAAAAAAAAAAAAAAAAAAGCAATGAAGAAGTATAATCTGGTGAGGATTAACAAAAAAGAGAAAATGGAGTACTCTTAAATCAGATGAATAAGAGGCCACCTAGGTGACCACCTCAGCTCTTGGGAATCAGCTGGGATGTGTTTTGATGTTGAGGCAACAGGAGGCCTATTCCAGGAGACAGAATCAAAAGCAAGCTTCCTAGTTTTGATTAGCTTCTCTCTGAGATAACTTTCTCCAGTATCTAACTACCTTATATGTCTGTTTCCCTTTTAACATTTCTAAGCATTTTTATTTGGATTTTGAGCTCTTATATTTACTTAAGGGATCTTTTGGGTGGAAATTGAGAGTGTAATGTGTAGTAGAATATTTTGAACACAGGTAATTCACATTCCGTTTATTACCAAAATTAATCTTCACAACAGGCATGGAGTGGGTATTATGATCCTCATTTTAGTGATGAGGAAACAAAGGCAATGGGGAATAATGGGCACTTGGCCCATGATTATATGTGATACTTTTCTCTCTCTGTCTCTCTTGTTTAAGTCTATCTTCCTAAGTTTTTCCCCACTTTTCCTTTACACCCTATAACAGTGGTCGGCAAACTCATTAGTCAACAGAGCAAAATATCAACAGTACAATGATTGAAATTTCTTTTGAGATACAAATTTTTTAAACTTAAACTTCTTCTAATGCCACTTCTTCAAAATAGACTGTCCCAGGCCGTGGTATTTTGTGGAAGAGCCACACTCAAGGGGCCAAAGAGCCGCTTGTGGCTCACGAGCCCCAGTTTGCCGACCACGGCCCTATAACATCTAATTACCTCTTCCATTGCACTTTGTTTATACTGCTAATAAAATGCATTTATATATTTTTTGTACATACCTGTCTCCTATTCTACCATGTTAGCTAGGAGAAAATGAAATCTTTCCAAGGTATATTTGTATTTCCAGGGTCTGTCACAGTGCTTGGTCAAGACCTAAAAGCTCTGTGTGTGTTGAATCAAGCAAGAAAATCCGTGTGATGTGTAGTATTACAGAAACGCTTTAGCCCAGGTTTGAGTTTACATCTCTAGCCACGCACTACGGTTAACCTTGGACAAGTTACTTAACACTTCTGAGCCCTCCTTTCCTCATTTGTGAAGCTGCGTGATGAAAATAATAGAAATTAACTCTTTAAATTGCCTTGAGAAATTGCTGTTAACACTTTTACAGCTACATAGAGCAGTGCCAGGTGCACAGTAAGCACACAATCAATATTACTTCCTATTATTAGAGTCTCTTTACAGTGGGGTGAGTCCCTGAGAAGGACAGGGAAAATATTATCTAAAGGATCACCAATTGCTGTCTGAAACCCTGGAGAGGCACTGGGATTGGGCCAAGTGTGTACAATTTTGATTCAAGCCAGAGGCACAAGTCTGTGGGCAGTGGATAGCCCTTAGTCCGCGTGTCCTCCTATACACTTTGTTGGTGATTGAACGCTGAGGGACCCACATCCTTGATACCTGGCTCAGAGCCCAGTGTCCTAGGGTGTTATTTAAACTTGACCCACTCAGAAAAGCACAGTTGCCCCAGTCATCAAATGAAGCAGTGTAGCAGAGTGTCTGTGCTCAATAGGCCAGGACTGGGTTTAGATGGTTAGGCAGCTGGAAGATATTGACATGTGGTTAGAGAGATGGATTTGGCTGAAGGAAGCAGAAGGAAGGCTCCAGTAGCAGGAAATGATCTTCTTGGCCTGTGCTTCCATGAGGGAAAAATATTAGAATCAGAAACTGCCTCTGAGTAGGAGGAGGCAGGACTGAGGGCTTGGGTAGGGGATATTCTACCGGAGGGATGAGAGTGCATTTCCATGGGGAAGTCCTTGAGCCCAGGCTTGATTTGCCCACGTCAGGGACAAGCACAGCTCTTCCCACTCCCCCTGCTGCTGTTGCTGGAGGCTGCTCAGGTAGGGAGCCCACACTCACCACAGCTGGAAAGCACTAGAGAGAGCCAGCTTCTAGGTTAGTTGTAAAACCGCAGCATCTGTTTTTCTTTGAGAGCACATAATCTTTGGGGTCCTGGGAAGGCCTCTCTGTACCTTAACTAACTAACTGTCCCCTTTGGAGACACATAACATACATGTAGAGGGTGCTTACTATGCACCAGGACCTCATCATGCTGTAGTATTTACTGTCTGTTGCTTCCAGAAGGAATTACTACAAATTTAGGGGCTTAAAATGATACCCATTAATTATGCAACAGTTCTGCAGGTCAGAAGTGCAATGGTTTCTCTGCTTCTGGTCTCCCATGGCCAAAATCAAGGTGTTGCCTGTGCTGTGTTCCCTTCAGAAGGCTCTAGGGGAGAATCCACCTTCAAGTTCATTGAAGTGTTTGTCAGAATTCAGAGTCTGTGGGACTGAGGTTCCCATTTCCTTTCTGGCTGCCATCTTGGAGGGGGTCAGCATCGACAGGCTGGCTTTGGGTAACTGTATGTAGCGCCCATGATGCATTAAAGCCTTCTCCGGTTGTCCTGCCTCCTCTTCTTCTGCCACATTTCGATGACTGACTCTTCTTCCTCCCCGTCTACCTTAAATACTCAAGTGATTAGATTGGGTGCCTCTGGGAATCCAGGATTGTTTAAAGTATTACAAATAGTAGTACATATGTCTCCTTTTTTTTCCCAATTTACCTTCCCCTGGCCTCCCCTACCCCCCAGCACATTCCCTCACACCACCCTCCAGTGTCTTGTGTCCATTGGTTATGCTTATATGCATGCATACATGTTCTTCGGTTGATCTCTTACCCCCACTCCAATACTACCCAGCCTTCCTGCTGTAATTTGACAGTCTGATCGATGCTTCTCTGCCTCTGTATTTTTCTTTTTGTTCATCATGTTATAATGTTCTTTATTATCCATAAATGAGTGAGATCATGTGGTATTTTTCTTTCACTGCCTGGCTTATTTCACTTAGCATAATGCTCTCCAGTTCCATCCATGCTGCTGCAAATGGTAAGAATTCCTTCTTTTTAATAGTAGCATAGTATTCCATTGTGTATATGTACCATAGTTTTCTGATCCACTCATCTGCTAATGGGCATTTAGGCTGTATCCAAATCTTAGCTATTGTAAATTGTGCTGCTATGAACATAGGGGTGCATATATCCTTTCTGACTGGTGTTTCTATTTTCTTGGGATATATTCCTAGAAGTGGTATTACTGGGTCAAATGGCAGCTCCATTTTTAAATTTTTGAGGAAATGCTATACTATTTTCCACAATGGCTGCACCATTCTGCATTCCCACCAGCAGTGAAGAAGGGTTCCTTTTTCTCTGCATCCTCACCAACACTTGTAATTTGTTGATGATAGCCTTTCTGACAGGTGTGAGGTGGTTCCTCATTGTTGTTTTGATTTGCATCTCTCGTATGATTAGTGACTTTGAGCATGTTTTCATGTGTCTCTTGGCTTTCTGAATGTCCTCTTTTGATAAATGTCTATTTAGGTCCTGTGCCCATTATTTGATTGGGCTGTTTATTTTTCTTTTGTTAAGTTGTATGAGTTCACTGTAAATTTTGGAGATTAAACCCTTATCTGAAATAGCATTGGCAAATGTGTTCTCACATGCAGTGGGCTTTCTTGTTGTTTTGTTGTTGGTATTTTTTTGCTGTGCAGAAGCTTTTTATTTTGATGTAGTCACATTTGTTTATTTTCTCCTTAGTCTCTCTTGCCCTAGGATCTGTGTCTGTAAAGATATTGCTACGACATATGTCTGCAATTTTGCTGCCTATGGAATCTTTTATATATATATATATATATATATATATATATATATATATATATATATATATATAAAATATATATATATATATATATATATTTCTTTATTGATTTCAGAGAGGAAGGGAGAGGGAGAGGGAGAGAGAAAGAGAGAGTGAAACATCAATGATGAGAGAGAATCATTGATTGGCTGCCTCCAGTACATCCCCTACTGGGGATTGAGCCCGCAACCCAGGCATGTGCCCTTGGCCGGAATCGAACCTGGGACCTTTCAGTCCGCAGGCCAATGCTCTACCCACTGAGCCAAACCAGCCAGGGCTGCCTATGGAATCTTGTAGGATTTTTATGGTTTCATATCTTACGTTCAAGTCCTTTAGACATTTTGAGTTTGTTTTTGTGTACAGTGTAAGTTGATGATCTAGTTTCTTTTTTTATTTTTTTGTTTTTTTGCATGTATCTGACCAAATTTCCCAGCACCACTTATTAAAGAAGCTGTTTTGACTCCATTGTATGCTCTTGCCCCCTTTCTCAAATATTAATCGAGTATAATGGCTTGGGTCCATTTCTGGGTCCTCTATTCTATTCCATTGGTCTATATGTCTGTTCTTATGCCAGTACCATGCAGTTTTGAGAACCGTGGCTTGGTAATATAGTTTGATGTGTGGTACTGTGATCCCTCCAACTTTGTTCTTCTTTCTGAGGATAGCTGTGCATGCCATTGGTATTTTAATAGGTATTGCATTGAATCTATAGATTGCTTTAGGTGGTATGGACATTTTAATGATGTTGAGTCTACCAATCCATGAACATGGTATATCCTTCTATTTATTTATGTCTTCCTCTATCTCTTTTTCCAATGTCCTGTAGTTTTCTGGGTACAGGTCTTTTATGTCCTTGGTTAAGTTTATTACTAGGTATCTTAATTTTTTTTGGTGCAGTGGTAAATGGGATTGTTTTTTTCATTTTTCTTTCTGTGAGTTCATTATTGGTGTATAACAAGGCCATAGATTTCTGGGTGTTGATTTTGTATCCTGCTACATTGCCAAATTCATTTATTAGGTCTAGTAGTTTTTTGATGGAGTCTTTGGGGTTTTCTATGTATAGTATCATGTCATCTGTGAGTAAGGACAGTTTTACTTCTTTTCCAATTTTGATGCCTTTTATTTCTTCTTCTTGTCTGATCGCTATGGCTAGTACTTCTAATACTATGTCTAAAGGGAGTAGGGGAGTAGTGAAAGTGGGCATCATTGTCTTGTTCCTGTTCTTAGGGGAAATTAGCTTAGTTTTTGCCCATTGAGTATGATGTTGGCTGTAGGTTTGTCATATAGGGCTCTTATTATATTGAGGTATGATCCCTCTATTCCCACTTTGCTGAGAGTTTTAATCAAAAAACGTTGTTGGATTTCGTCAAATGCTCTCTCTGCATCAATTGATATGATTATGTGATTTTTGTCTCTCAATTTGTTTATGTGATGTATCACCTTTATTGATTTGCAGATATTGTACCATCCTTGCATCCCTGGTATAAATCTCACTTGGTCATGGTGTATTATCTTTCTAATGTATTGCTGAATCTGATTTGCTAGAATTTTGTGGAGAATTTTAGCATCTATGTTCATCAAGGATATTGGCCTGTACTTCTCTTTTTCTGTGGTGTGTTTATCTGGTTTTGGAATAAAGGTAATGCTGGCTTCATAGAAAGAGCATGGAAGTGTGCCTTCCTCTTGGATTTTTTGGAATAGTCTGAGGAGGATAGATTTTAGTTCTTCTTTGAATGCTTGGTAGAACTCCCCTGCAAAGCAGTCTGGACCAGGGCTTTTGTTTGCTGGAAGACTTTTGATTACTGCTTCAATTTCATAGGTTGTTATTGGCCTATTCAGTTTTTTTTTCATTCTTCCTGATTGAGTTTTGGGAGCTTGTATTTTTCTAGGAATATGTCCATTTCATCTAGGTTGTCCATTTTGTTGGAATAGAGTTGTTCATAGTATTTTTTCATAATCCTTTGTATTTCTGTGGGATCAGTTGTTACTTCACCTCTTTCATTTCTGATTTTGTTTATTTGGGTCCTCTCTCTTTGCTTCTTGGTGAGCCTGGCTAGAGGTTCGTCAATCTTGTTTATCCTTTCAAAGAACCAGCTCTTGGTTTTGTTGATTTTATGGGGTTTTTTTTTTTTTGTTTGTTTGTTTTGTTTTTGTTTTTGGTCTCTATTTCATTTATCTCCACTCTGATCTTTATTATTTCTTTCCTTCTGCTTATGCTGGGCTTTTCTTGTTGCTCTCTTTCTAACTCTTTGAGTTGTAGGGTTAGGTAATTTATTACCATTGTTTCTTGTTTTTTGCTGTAGGCTTGTAGAGCTATGAACTTTCCTCTCAAGACTGATTTCATTGTGTCTCATAGATTTTGGATTGTTGTGTTTTCATTGTCATTTGTTGCCATGATGCTTTTTATTTCTTCTTTGATCTCTCTGGTAACCCAGTCATTGTTTAATAGCATGCTATTTAGTCTCCAGGTGTTTGATTTTTTTATTGTTTTTATTGTAGTTGATTTCTACTTTTATGCCATTGTGATCTGAGAAGATGCTTGATATGATTTCTATCTTCTTGAATTTGAAGAGACTGTGCCTGTGACCCAATATATGGTCTATCATTGAAAATGACCCATGTGCACTTGAGAAGAATGTACACTGGGTGGCCAGATTATTATGATCTCTGAACACATAATAATCTGGCCACTCAGTATATATCCTATATAATAAAAGGCTAATATGCAAATTGTCCCCAAGACCAGGAGTTCAACCAGCAGGCAGGCCGGCCAACTGCCCATGTCCCCTCCCCCTCGCCAGGCTGTCCAGACCCCACCCATGCATGAATTCATGCACCGGGCCTCTAATCCTATCTAATAAGAGGGAATATGCTAATTGACCATCATGCCCTCACAAAGATGGTGGCACCCACAGCCAATAAGAAGGGAATATGCTAATTGACTACCACACCCTCAAAGATGGCGGTACCCCAGCCACAAGATGGTGGTGCCTAGTCCCCTCGCCCCACCGGGGTGGCAGGCACGCAGCATGGCCAGGCCTGCGCCAAGGCGGGTCTGGCTGCTCTGCATGCCTGCCTCTGGAGTCCCCCAGTCCTCTCAGCCCCCCAGCTGCCCAGAGCTGGCCCAGGGTGCAGGCAATCCTCTGATGGCAGCTGCCTAGCAGCCCTGGGCCACCCGAGGCTCAGGTAACCAGGGTCGGCTGAGGCTTGCACTGAAGGCAGTGGAAGCAGCAGAGGGATGATGGGGGTGTCACCTTCCCCTGATTGCTGGATTGCCTCCTGCCCCTGAGGACTCCCGGACTGTGAGAGGGGGCAGGCCGGGCTGAGAGACCCTCTTCCAATGCATGAATTTTCATGCAACGGGCCTCTAGTATGTGTGTGTTTGTGTGTGTGTATATATATACCCTTTTCATATGAGGGCTGTTATCTTTGACTCACCATGTTCTCTCTTCTCAGGTTATATATACACACACACAAACACACACATACTAGAGGCCCGGTGCATGAAATTCATCCATGGAGGTGTGTGTCCCTCAGCCCAGCCTGCACCCTCTCCAATCTGGGACCCCTCGAGGGATGTTTGACTGTAGGATCGGGCCTAAATGGGCAGTTGGACATCCCTCTCACAATCCAGAACTGCTGGCTCCCAACCGCTCACCTGCCTGTCTTCCTGATTGCCCCTAACTGCTTCTGCTTGCCAACCAGATCACCCCCTAACTGCTCCCCTGCCAGCCTGTTTGCCCCTAACTGCCCTCCCCTGCAGGCCTGGTCACCCCTAACTGCCCTCCCCTGCAGGCCTGGTCCCCCACAACTGTTCTCCCCTGCAGGCCTGGGTCCTCCCCAACTGCCCTTCCCTGCAGACTTGACCACCCCCAACTGCCCTTGCATACCTGGTCACTCCCAACTCCCTCTCCTGCTGGCCTGATCACCCACAACTACCCTCCCTTGCAGGCCTGGTCCCTCCCAACTGCCTTCCCCTGCTGGCCATCTAGTGGTGGCCATCTTGTGTCCACATTGGAGCAGTCATCATTGACCACATAGGGGCAGCCATCTTATGTGTTGCAGTGATGGTCAATTTGCATATTATTCTTTTATTAGATAGGATTAGATAGGATAGAGGCCTGGTGCATGGGTGGGGTCCAGCTGGTTTGCCCTGAAAGGTGTCCCGATTCAGAGTGGAGGTTTCCTTGGGGTGTGGGGCGGCCTGGGTGCAAGGCCTGTGGTGGTTTGCAGGATGGCCATGCTCCCTAGAAACCCAAGTGGAGGCCCTGGTATCTGGTATTTATTTATCTTCTATAATTGAAACTTTGTAGTCTTGAGAGGAGCCAAGCCTCCTGCTTGCTCCGTGGCTGCAGCCATTTTTGTTGGGATTTATTTATCTTCTATAATTGAAACTTTGTAGCCTTGAGTGGCGGCCTAGGCCAGCCAGGGTGTGCAGAAAGCTTGGCTTCCTCCATTTCTGGGGAAACCCAAGCCTCCTGCTCGCTCTGTGGCCACAGCCCTCTTGGTTGGGTTAATTTGCATACTCGCTCATGATTGGCTGGTGGGCGTGGCTTGTGGGTATAGCGGAGGTATGGTCAATTTGCATATTACTCTTTTATTAGATTATATATATACTGAGTGGCCACATTATTATGTGTTCAGAGATCATAATAATCAGGCCACTCAGTGTATATTCTGTGGCTTTGGGGTGAAATGTTCTGAAGATGTTAATTAATTCTATCTAACCTAGTGAGTCATTTAGGATTGATGTTTCTTTGATTATTTTTTGTTTAGAGGATTTGTCCAATGGTGTTAGTGGGGTATTAATGTCCCCTACTATGACTGTATTGCTGTCAATCTCTCCCTTGATATCCTCCAGAAGTTTTTTTTTTAATGTATTTGGGTTCTCCTGTATTGGGTACATATTTGTTTACCAGTGTTAATTCTTCTTGTTGTATTTCTCCCTTTAGTATTATGAATTGGCCTTCCTTATCTCTTGTTATGTCCTTCTCTTTGAGATCTAATTTGTCAGATATAAGTATTGCTACCCCAGCTTTTTTTTTTTCAGTTCCATTCGCCTGAAAAACCTTTTCCATCCCTTCACCATCAGTCTGTGTGACTCCATTTTTCTGAGGTGGGTTTCCTGTAGACAGCAGATATATGGGTCATGTTTTCTTATCCACTCAGCTACGCCATGTCTTTTAATTGGGACATTTAATCTATTTACATTTAAAGTTATTATTGATAGGTACTTGTTTGTCGCCATTTTTATTCTTTTTGCCTGTGTTCCTTCTTCGCTGCCTATTTCTTCCTTTGACAGATGACACTTAACCATTTTTTGCATTGCTGGTTTGGTGGTAATAGACTCACTTAGTCCTTTTTTGTCTGTTAAGCTCCTGATTTCCCCCTCAATTTTTATTGATAGCCTTGCTGGGTATAGTATTCTTGAATTCAGACCCTTCCTTTGCATGACATCGTATGTTTCATTCCATTCCCTTCTGGACTGATGTGTTACTGTTGCAAAATCAGTTGCTAATCTGATGGGGGATCCTTTGTAGGTAACTTTCTGTCTCTCTCTGGCTGCTTTTTATATTCTTAGTTTGTTGTTTTTGTTTGCCAATTTAATTATAATATTCCTTGGCATCGGTCTCTTAGGGTTCATTTTGTTTGGGAATCTGTGAGCTTCTTGGATTTGTGTGAGCTTTTTCTTCCCTATATCAGGGAAGTTTTCTGTCATTATTTCTTCAAACAGGTTTTCTATTCCTTGTTCAACTTCCTCTCCTTCTGGCACCCCTATTATGCAGATGTTGTTTCGTTTCATGTTGTCCCAAAGTTCCCTTAGGCTCTCCTCCTGTTTTTGAAATTTTTTAATTTATTTTTTTACTAGATGCTTCTCTGCTTGGGTATTTTTTTCTACCTTGTCTTCTAGTTCACTGATGCAGTCCTCTGCATCTTCTAGTATACTGTTGATGCTTTCTATTGAGTTTTTTATAGCAGCGATGTCATTTTTCATTTCTTCTTAGTTCTTCTTAATTTCTTCTTGGTTCTTACACATACTGTTGAATTTGTCTTCCATTCTTTTCAGTGACCTTATGTCCATTTATATGAATTTTTCTCTGACATATTGCTTGCCTCCATTTTATTTACTTCCTTTTCTTTCATATGAGGGCTGTTATCTTTGACTCCCCATGTTCTCTCTTCTCAGGTTATGTTGTTATGTAGTTCTCTCTCTCCCTTTCCTAAGAAAAATCTGACCTTTCCGTCAAAAGGTACAGAGCTCATCCAAGTCCTTGTATTCACTCTGCTTGTGGTCCAGTGTTCATGGGTTCACACCTGTTCCCTGGGTGTTGTTTTTGAAGATTCCCAGGATGCATAGACTTCTGATAACAGCCACTCACCCAAGTCCTTTTTAGATGATGTTCTTGGAAATTAAAACTAGCCAGAAAATAACTCTGATCCCTCTATATGTACATTTTGATAAATCAACATATTGAATGACACACCTGGAAAGCTAATGAATATTATGTTAAGACCTTGCCCTGAGACCTCCCCTGGATTCCCACCAGCTAAAGAAAGATAAGGAGCCTCAAGATAAAGGAACCACCAAGAGCTAGAGCATGCCCACACTTTGTGTCTCTACTTTCTCCAGGGACCCCGCAAGACTTGCAACCAGCCGAAGCCGGTTTGGCTCAGTGGATAGAGCGTCGGCCTGCGGACTCAAGGGTCCCGGGTTCGATTCCGGTCAAGGGCATGTACCTTGGTTGCAGGCACATCCCCGGTGGGGAGTGTGCAGGAGGCAGCTGATCGATGTTTCTCTCTCATCGATGTTTCTAGCTCTCTATCTCTCTCTCTTCCTCTCTGTAAAAAATCAATAAAATATATTAAAAAAAAAAAAAGACTTGCAACCAGGGGAGCAGTGAGCTGCAGGAGATCATCCTGGACTTACCCTCTGAACCTGTCTCTGAGGCCCCCTTTTTCTCTGACTTTCCACTGATCTAACAACAACCCCAACTTGGCTCACTGCTATCACTGTGACTTTTACTTTGCAGTGAGTTCATGCAGCCCAGTGTGGCCCACGCATTTCCTATAACATTTCTAAAAAGCTAAGGGAGCCCTGCATAGGCCCTCTCTTATTGCTTCTTCTATCCTAAGTTCTTCCTTTGTTTCAATGTCCCCAGTTTTAAGAAACATAAGCTCAAAAATCACCCAGACTTGTGATACGAAATCTTTCCTGCAGGAAGTCAAGAACCCACACACTACCAGCTGGCTGAGGCAGACCCACTCTAGGCCCAGTCCCTGTCCTATAACACCTGGAGTTCCTCAGCTTGAGCTGCAACACTCTGATGTTTGTCTCCACCTTCACATGGCTGCCTTCTCTATTTCAATGCCCTCTCTTTTTCTTACAAGAACAAAAGTCACTGGATGTAGGGTCCACCCTAAATCCAGTATAATACCATTTCCAAATCCTTAACTAAATCCATTAACAAAGATCCTATTTCCAAATAAGGTCACATTTTGGGATTCTGGAAGTAGATGTTAATTTTGGGAGGATACCATTCATTCCACTATAGCCAGTAAATGTGTTATTTCTGGGCAAAAGCATCAAGACCCAGCATGCAATTTGCCACTCCCCCACCCCCATGAAAATCTGCAATGCTCCAGACAGTGGGTGCTCCCTCAGCCTGGCTCCTGGGGTGAGGATGTGGCAAAGCATTACCCCAGCTGACCTACATAGGAAACACAACAAGTATATAAATTAATGTGTTACCTCCCTGACAGACATCATTGACAGTATTCAATAACCACAGTCCAGCCATTCAGAGATATTCCCAGTACCTCAGGCAGCTGCCCACTCCCTTACATATGAAAACACCCTTGAATATTGCATTAACCAAAACCAGTTTGCAGGCTCCATGTTCCTTTTAGTCCCAATTCCATTGGCAATATTTTACTGCATCATATTCCCTCTTTGGGGGCTAAGTGTAGAAAGAAATCAATGTTAAATACAGTCTTTTGTGTCCTTAGAGGGCAAGTTTTCTAGGAAAAAAACACTAACTGCCAGAGCACATGGGTGTTCTTTGAAATTAGTTACAGAATAGCTGCGTTTCGGCCTGACAGTCTCATTTTCGGTTCCTGAAGAGTTCCCTGCCTGCAGCAGCCAAGAATGTCTGCTGAGAAACCTTCGTTCTCTGGCCTGAACCCGGGCTCTCTAGGTGTGTTCCCCCTGCCCTGCCATGGCCACCTGTGCAGAAGTGCTGGAGACACTGGGCCCCATGAAGCTTGTTTATTAGTGCTACAATGAGTCCTCTGGGCGCTAGGATCAAACTGCCAGACCAGATAGACGTGCATCTTTGGAATCATGAAAAGGGTTCCTAAGTCCACGTGCCTTTAGCTTCACTTGCCTGTCTGTCTTGAGTAGCAGCCTGGACTTGAGGGCCCCCACATGCCAGCTGCTGAAGCCCCTACTGCCTAATTCCCCAAACAGAGTCCCTGAACCACAACAGTGGGAGGGCCAGGTGGCCTGCGAGGAGGTGATCCATCTTGGTAAAAATATCATCAGCAACCCTGTCCCTTTGATCTCGTGGGAAAGGCCCACCTGAGTACATGGAGGGTCCCTGGGAAGCCTGGCTGTCTCCTGGACCACTGGGCAGTTCGTATAGACCATGGTCATCACAGCTCCTGGGAGGGGGTGTGTGCAGTGAGGGCAGCGCCCAGGACACAGAGTCCTGTGGCTCCATGGGAAGGCTCTCACATAGAGCAGGGATTCTGTACCATCTCACGTGAAGGGGCACATATCCTACCTCTGTCCTGATAGAAACCAATGTGTCCATCTGAGTGACTTGAGGATCTCTTTAGTCTTATAGGTAGTGGTTTTAGAAGTGGTTTAAGGACCTGGATTCCCTGTAGTTTACCATCTACCTTTTTATATGTCCATCAGGGTACTTAGTATCTGAGATCTCTGCTAATCTCCTGTGAGTTTCCCCTTGTAAGAGGCCATTTTAATAAAGTGTATACATCTTTCATATTTCTAAATAATTGTGTCTCTTTGTCTAGGGAACGAATTAAATAAAATGGAATATTTCCTGCAGGAATGAGGAATCAATACATATTCTACCAGGTGACGAATTCAGAGAAACCTCTGTTGGCAGTATGTGAAGTAGGGGAGAAATGACTTATCCTCTATCATAATTCAAAAGAAAATGATTCATTCCTTTAAGACAGCATATGGACTAGTCTGCCTGGATCTGGTTCTGGTAAACTCAGGGAAAGGGCTCGTCTTAATCTGCTCTGTCCTGGAACGAGGCATCCTAGTCCATGGAAAGAGCATGAGTGCTTTTTCGGAGATATAAGAACAGCTCCTGATACAGAAATCAGTCAGACGGGCTGATGGATATATTCCTCTTCTGCAGTAGTTCAGGTGATTCTCTTATTCTGTCTAGCCATACTGGATTGCCTGAGAAAGTCCACTGCGTTCCTTGCACAGCACAGAATCTTGTAAACCAGGAGTTTTTCAGGGTGGGGGTGGTTTTTTTTTTTTTTGGAGGAAAGGTTGCACTTCTCAATCTTTTCTTCCTCAGAATTCTCCTTGTGTTTTGAGTGTGGGAAGTATGGCCCCAGAGGCCAATGGAACATGTTTGTGACTTTATGTGCCCCAATAGTCACCTCCCATTTCCTTCTCTCACCGCTTTGGAGACTGAGTCCTATTCCTATCCAGCTTCCTTTTCCTTCCCAAGAAGTAGCTTTGTGCTAGTGGACCTGTAAGCCACATGAAAAGCTATCAAAGCACAAAGGGAGGGAATCAATAGTAATATATGTAAGCGTGTACATGTATCATAAGTGACAGGCTCATTTCCATGCAAGTTAAGATGTTCCCAGTGCCTCTAATTGACACCCTACGCATCTGTGTGCTCCAACACTGAAGGAAATATCCCTGGCTGGTCTCGCCCTGTAGAGGCAAAGTGGGCAGCTGCCGATGGGCTGAGATTGATCTTGCTGCCGAGACCTCTCCATGGCTACTCCAGCTGGCCCAGGCCTTTTTCCCACTGGGAATTCCCACATCACTGGCCTCCTTGGATTCAGGCACTGAAAGTTGTTTAAATGCAAATTATTTTCTAGGAGGTAGAGTCATTATTATTCATTAGTATTTGGACTTTAATGAGTCTATGAGCTTAGAAGGGAATGGGCCAGAGTCTTTTGGTAATAGAAGCCAGGGAGATACGTTTTAATAATGATGGGTGGAAAAGGAAGAGTGAGATCTGAAATGCTACAGAAACTATATCCACAGACTCAAAGAATAGCACAAGGACACTAGTTATATGGTATGAAATCATATGGAAAAAAGGGAAATGGGAAATAACGTGCCTCCCCAAATCCACAGGTCATTTGTGCCTGGAGCTCCTTGCAATTCTTCCTTAAGCAGATGTGTTTGTAGAAATTGTTGCCAAGTGACTGATATATTGTACATTTGCTATAGAATCACTGCTTCCAACAACTTATTTATTTATTAAAAAGGTTATTGATCATACTGGGGATCCAGCCCACAACCCAGACATGTGTCCTCACTGGGAATCTAACCTGACTTCCTGCTTCATAGGTACATGCTCAACCAATGAGCCATGCTGGCCTGGCAAGAGTGTCATCGTATATAATAAAAGCCTAATATGCTAAGTGTCCGGTCATCTGGTGACTAATCAACTGTTCAACCAATCAAAGCATAATATTCTAATGGTATGCTAAGGCTGCTCAACCTCTCACTATGATGTGCACTGACTGACCACCAGCGGGCAGACTTTCAACAGGTCAACCAGGCACTATGACATGCACTGGCCACCTGGGGGCAGAAGCTCTGACTGGTAAGTTAGCTTGCTACTGGCATCCAGCTGATCGGGACTGAGCGAGTTGGGCCAGACATACCCTGGAGCTTTCCTGCAATCCCTCCCTGCACAATTGTCCCCAATTTGGACTGGGCGAGATGGGGAAGGACATGTCCTGGAGCCCTCCTGTGATCCCTCCTTGGCCCTGATGGTGCACTGGTGGGGTTCTTCAGCCTAGCCTGTGCCCTCTTGAAATCGGGGACACCTCGGGGGATGTTGGAAAGTCGGTTGGGGCCCTATCCCACAGGCCACTCCCCTCGGGAGGGCACAAGACGCCGAGCTCATGGCTGGTGAGTGCTGCTGTGGTGGCATGAGCCTCAGCCAATCAGGACTAATTGGGCATGAGCCTGAGGCAGGCGCATTGGGGCCAGAATGAGCAGGAGCGGCAGGTAGGAGCTGCAGCTGGCATTGCACTCCAAGTTTTGGCCCAATCCCTGCAGGCCATCCAGAGGGATCCAACCCATGCATGAATTCGTGCACCAGGCCTCTAGTCTATAATAATAAAAGCATAATATGCAAATCAAATGAATGACCAAAGAGCAGAATGACCATCTGGACGATCTTCTGGACAACCACGCTATGACACGTACTGGCGCCAGGCCAGCCAAGGCAGGTGAGATGTGATTGTTTTGGAGCCCTGCCATTGCCCCACAATCACCCCACAGAGGAAGGTCCACACCACCAGATGGGAGGGTGATCGATGGGGGTGGGGGGACTGCGTGATTGCCTCAAAGAGGGAGGTCCAGGGCACCCTGGCAATCGATTGTGGAGCCCGGCCAGGTGGCTGGGGCCTCCCTCTGATGGGCCATCTATTGTGGAGCCCTGCGATCGATCGCCCTGCAGAGGGAGGTCCAGGCCAGCCAAGTAATCACACCTCAGGTCTGTCGCCCACAGAGGGAGGTGACCTTGGCAGGGAAGGGGGGCAGTGTTGCACAGATGGCAAGTAGTGGCGGGGATGGGGCCAACTGCTGGCAGCTGGGGGTAAGAAAGCCCTGATAGGCCCTGATCACCAGCAGGACTAGGGACCCTATGTGAGGGGTCCTGGATTACAAGAGGGCACAGGCTGGGCTGAGGGACATGCCCTCCTCTCCCTTGCACAGTTTTTTGTGCATCGAGGGCAGGGAGTATCTCATTCAAGTGTGAAGCGGGCACCATCTACACCCAGCTGACATCAGCTCCTGAAGCCAGTGAAGAGGAGGAGGGAAACAAAAGGGGCCACCTTTGTGCCAGGTTTGGGAGGTCACAGAGTTCCTGGACCGAGAGGCCTCAATGTCTCAAAGACCGCATTCACTCTGGGGTGGAAGGAAACCCATCATAGTCCCTTTCTGGAACATTTTTTACTTCTTATAAGCTTAATAAAATTCTGAAGTTCAGAAGAATTGGAAGCACAGACCATTTCATGGATGTTAGGCATGGCTTAATTCATTCAAGAAATATTTGTTGTGTGCCTCAGATATTTCAGGAGTCATATAATACTCTGGACAGAGGAGAAACAGGCAAATATCCTATTAATAAAAGCCTATGTGGTCATCACACCCTCACACCATGATGCTCTCATGCTGCAATGAGTGATCACCAGGAGGCTGCGTGCGCAACTGGCAAGGGATTTCAGAGACAAAGGGAGAAACATAGATGATGAGAGAGAATCATTGATAGTTCTTTTTTTAAGGGAGATTTTTTTAAGTGCCATCAATGAATAAATCACATATTTCTTCATACTGACTTTATATGAGAGTCCCAATATGTGATCCTTTGCTCTATTATATGTAGAAGATGTGCTTCCAAATCCCCTGGTCAGAATTAATCACTCCTTCCCTTGGTGTCAGGAGGGAGACTTAACATCAGATTTAACTATACCAAGTTAGGCACTTTGCTCTTTGTCCTGATGCACATGAATTCTTCAAATGAACGTGCTGCTCAGTGCATGAAACAATTGGCACTGAATGCACCAAATGAAAGAATAAGGACTGTGCAGAAATGCTTGCTGTTATAACGAAGAAAAAAGAAAGATTTCCAAATGTTGTTCATATTTATCATGTTTTCTTTCTATGCAAAGTAGATATATTACAAAACATTCAGTTATTAGGGGTGACAATATCACTAATCTATAAGCTTTCAGAGTTTTTTGTTTTATTTTTTTAACTAGAGGCCCAGCGCACGAAATTCATGCACTGGTGTGTGTGTGTGTGTGTGTGTCCCAGCCCAGCCTGCACCCTCTCCAATCTGGGACCCCTCGAGGGATGTCCACTGGGATCAGGCCTAAACGGGCAGTCTGACATCCCTCTCACAATCCAGGACTGCTGGCTCCCAACTGTTCACCTGCCTGCCTTCCTGATTGCCCCTAACGGCTTCTGCCTGCCAGCCTGGTCACCCATTAACCACTCCCCTGCTGGCCCAATTGCCCCTAACTGCCCTCCCCTGCCTGCCTGGTCACCCCCAACTGACCTCCTCTGCTGGCCCAGTCACCCTTAACTGCCCTCCCTTGCCAACCTGGTCACCTCTAACTGCCCTCCCCTGCAGGCCTGGTTGCCCACAACTGCCCTCCCCTGCAGGCCTGGTCCCCCCCAGCTGCCCTCCCCTGCAGGCCTGGTCCCTCCCAACTGCCCTCCCCTGCTGGCTTGGTCTTCCCAACTGCCCTTCTCTGCTGGCCCAGTCACCCTTAATTGCCCTCCACAACTGCACTCCCCTACAGACCATCTTGTGCCAGCCATCTTGTGTCCACATGGGGGCAGCCATCTTTGACCACATCGGGGTGGCCATCTTGTGTGTTGGAGTGACGGTCAACTTGCATATTACTCATTTATTAGAGGGGATTTTTATTATTTTAAGTCATTTGTGCAATAACCTTTGTTGAAGATGTACTCAGTTTCAGTACATACCCTGATACCCTGTGAGGTAGGAAGGTAATTAAGAGATAGTCCTTCCCTACAAACCTGCCTCCTGCAGTACAAGTGACAGGGCCAGAACTATGTTCAGGAAAAGTAAGAGGGCACCATGGAAGGAAAATCCAGGGAAGCACTGGGGATGGAGAGGGTAGCTGTGTAAATTGCGGCTTGAAGGAAGTATTAACCTTTTGCACTCGGATGTCGAGTGTGACTTGACACGGTTAGCATTAGAATAAAGGAATCGAGAAAAAAGCAAGCGAGTACAAAGGGTTAAGTGGGTCAGGCAGACCAACAGGAGAGGTATTGCCCCTTCTGGGAGTTTGGAAATCCTAGAAGCATTCCAGGTGGTTGACGGGAGGACAGCTCTGGCATTTACTGGATGGAGGCCCAAGGTGCTAGATGTCCTGCTATGCATGGCTTAGCCTATACAAAGAGCCTCCTGCATCCAACCTGACACTTGGGTGTCCCTCCAGACATTTATGCAGGAGAAAATATGGGTGTTAGAATGATCTCAGCTCCAACCCAACTGTTGTCACATATAAGCACAAAGCATGCTTTGCACAGTGTTAATAAAACCTGCATTTTGCAGGAATATGAATCCCCAATGAACCAAAGGAAGGCTGTGTTTTGCTCTCTCTGGAACATGGCCGAGAGTCAATT
Source organism: Cnephaeus nilssonii (assembly GCF_951640355.1). Taxonomy (NCBI): domain Eukaryota; kingdom Metazoa; phylum Chordata; class Mammalia; order Chiroptera; family Vespertilionidae; genus Cnephaeus; species Cnephaeus nilssonii. Next base: position 70,123,334 of record NC_137074.1, on the reverse strand, counting down.
CACCGTCTTGAAAAGTGTTATCACTGTCAGTGTCATTGCTCCTGGTATTTGTGTCACCGACACAATATCTCTGAACTGATCTTTATTTATATCTGTCAATGCCCAGTGATTCTAGGTAAACATTTCATTACTTTGTGATGTCTTTGGGAGCAGTTTCTCTAAACATTTTCATACAGAAATACATTTTAGTCATATTACTTGCCTTTTTATTACTATTGTTAGAATATTATATTGGATTTTTAAAGTTATGAGTATAGATACGTTATCCTTGACATTTATTTCAACATAGTAAAGGACAGGTTACTTTTTTTAAAATATATATGAAGGGGGCATTGAGTCTCTAAGGCTGGACCCAGTGAGATGGGCAAAGTAGGTGGAAAGAGCATTGTAGGCAGCACAGCAGATCCTCGAATAACAGGGTTTCATGATAACATCAATGAGATGCAGTACAGACTTGGCTCTTATATCCATTAGCCTATGGTAACATTGGTTCTGTTATAAGTGATTTGGCTTAAAGTCTCAGAACCTATGAATGACGTTAAGTGAGGATCTACTGTACTCTAAAATTTTAATGTGTGGAAGAATCACTGGAGGGTTTTGTTAAAATGTGGATTTTGACTTATTAGGCCTGCGGTGAGGCCTGAGAGCCTACATTTCTAACGAGCTGCCAAGGTGATGCTGATGTTGCTGGTCCATGCACAGACCACACTTTGAGTAGCAAAGTCTTAGACAAAGGAAATTGCATGGGGGAAGGTACAGAGACCTGACGACTTTTTCTGGGAAACAACTAGTCACTTGGTATAATCAGAGCACAAGATATTGTGTGGTGAGAGATGAGGTTGGAGAAGGGGGCAGGGTCAGAGCAGGCAGGACCCAGTCCACCCTGTTTGAACTTCATCTTGTAGAGAACAGAGAGCTTGAAAGGATTTAGAGTGTGAGATGTTAGGTCTCTGCCACCCTGTGGGACACCTCTGCTGGGCACGGGGAACAGGGAGTTCCGTGAGAAGACTTTTCCAATTATGTTGCTTAAACATAGAAATAATGAAGAGGAACTGAGGAAGCCACAATAGAGTGAAGGGAAGAAGACAGGCTTGGTGTTTTGGAGTTAGATTTCCTGGGACTTCGTAATTGACTGTGTGAGGGGTGAAGGCGAGGGAGGATCAGGGATGACTTGCAAGTTTCTGGTAAGAGGGCTGATGAATGGTGATGCCATTGGCCAGCGTAGGGAGCAGAGAAGGAGATGCAAGCTGGAAAATTGGCTTTGAGGTAAATGAACTCAAGGAACTTCTTCTATCAAAACACACAAAGTCATCCAATTGGACTTCCATGTGAGGACTTTTATTAACGGTGCGCTGTGTTGTGGAGAAAAGGGAATCCGTGTACACTCTTGGGAGGAATGTAAATGTGTGCAGCCATTATGGAAAACAGCTTGGAGGTTCCTCAAAATGTTAAGAATAGAATGCCATATGGTCCAGCAGTTCTACTTCTGGGTATATGTTCAAAGGAAGAAAGATCAGAATCTCAAAGAGATATCTGTACTCCCATGATCTTTTCAGCATGATTCCCAGAAGCAACTCATACGTGCAGGGACAGGTGAATGAATAAAGAAATGTGGTATATATATATATATATATATATATATATATATTTTTTTTTTTTTTTCAACCTTAAAGAGAAGGAAATCCTGCCATTTTCAACAACATGGGTGAACCTGGAGGACATTATGCTAAATAAAATAAGCCAGACACAGAAGGACAAATGATACATGATACCACTCATATGAGAAATCTGAATGAGTCAATTTCATAGGGGCAGAGAGTAGAATGGTGGTGGCTGGGATTGGGGGAGAGGTATTAGTCAAAGGGTGAAAAGTTTTGGTTATACAAAATGAGTAAGTCCTAGAGATATGCTCAGTAGCAAAGTGCTGCAGTTAACAATCCTGTATTGTATACTTTAGAATTTGCTCAGAGGGAAGATCTTATGTTAACAGTACCTATCACAAGCCAGTAATAAATAAGAGGGCAGAAGGAAACTTTTGCAGGTGATAGATGCGTTTATGGCAGGAATGAGGTGATGGTTTCACAGGTGTACACTTATCTCTAAACTCATCAAGTCATATATATTAATTATGTAAAATATTTTTATACCAATCATACCTCAATAAAGTGGCTCTAAAAAACGTGTATTTGCTCGGCTGGTGTGGCTCAGTGGTTGAGTGGTCAACCTATGAACCAGGAGGTCACAGTTGGATTCCAGGTCAGGACACATGCCTGGGTTGTGGGCTTGATCCCCAGTAGGGGGCATGCAGGGGACATCTGTTCAATGATTCTCATCATTGATGTTTCTATCTCTTCCTCTCCCTTCTTCTCTAAAATTAATAAAAATTAAAAAAAAAAGTGTATTGTAATAGGGATCATTCAATACAGGTGTGTCCACTCGCCATACTCCAGTGGATTTCCGAGGGTGTGGATTCCCGAGGGTGTGGAGGAGGAATAAGCTCCATGGTTATCCAGGCTCGGTGATGTACTAACATACTTATTTTATTATTGAAAGGGGATTAAATATTATAATCAAAGACAGAGGTGGAAGAAATTTCCTGCTTTCTAGGCCACCCTGTCTCTCTCACACACATACACCACACACATTTATATCTCCCTTAAAACCACTGTATTTATTCAAATATTCAGGAAATAGTCACTCAGCTAACCTCAAGTAATGTAAGTTTATTATAAGTCCATGTTTCTCTAAAGAAGGCCATACCTCTGAGAATTACATCGGCCAGGAGTTATGGGAAGCAACCAGGGGAAAATGTGGCATAGCTTCCTCAGTTGTTCACTTTAATCAAAAGATTTAACATTAATTTTTATACAAAAAAATTTCTACAGATCTCTTAACGAGGAAAGTTCAATTTGCTCATGCAATTTTAAAGATAAAAGTAACATGCGACTACAAAGAAATGCTGTACTTGTAATAAGCTGCTGGGCTAAGTCCCAGACTGCTAGTGGTATGCATCCATTTCTTTTATTTAGTTAAGAGGAAAAGTCAGAGAAGTATTGTATAGGACTCACGTAGAAATCAAGACAGTAAGTAGCAAGAGCCCCACAACAGTTATTGTTAGAGTGGAGTATTGTTCAGAGAACAGTTAGATAATGCGCCCAAGATGGCTCTGGCAAAGGAATGATCTTGCCATCACCTCAGCAGCTGATGTTTCATCCTCTGCCCTTAAGGTAACTCTGGCAAGGGTCCATGTGCTTCAACATGCTTACTCCCACCTGCCATCCACCCTACCTCTGCTCTGTATCTGTTGTTTTCTGCTTTGCTATAGCGTTTGCCTACTAATAATTGCAGGACACCCTGTGGTCTTTTGTAGCCTCTACAGCCTACTTTCTTTCTGGGTATCTTTTGCTTCTGCTCCATCTTTCAAAAGCCCAAGCCAGTTTGTGTATTCAATGCAAAACTTTCACTTCATCCAAACCTATGTCATACCCCAAATAATGTATTTAATAAAAATGGCTGATATATTATTATGGATTTAAAATAAATAAGTAGAAACATAAATAAATAAGTAGAGAGCTTCTGTGGAAGACATACAGGGTGTATTGAACAAAGACACTTAAACTTGGCAAACAATCCATTTGTTAGGAAGACTACCAGCTTACATGCTGTCACTTTAACCTTGAGGAATTTCACAGGCAATTCACAGAAAATTAGAAAGCCACATACATGGTAGTTGTCTTTTTTGGGGACTCAGGCCTATGATGAAACAGGATTATTTTCAGAGGAGAATCCAGAGCTAGTGCCTGGGATGCTGCTGCAAGATCTGGAGAGAACAACAGCCAGTCTGTCTGCACATCGCAAACCAGCCTCGGGACTGCTCCAGACTGCAGTGTGCACGCGGGCCAATCATTTCTCTCCCAACTGGACTCCTTACCAAGCATTTCTTATTTCTTCCCCAACTCCCTATTTTCAGAGCTGAAGAGTTGCTGCCTCCTAGTCCAATGGCAAATAAACAAGAGACTTTAAGTAGAGTTCTGATAATTAGATCCTCTGACTCCTATGCAGTCTGCAGCGCTGTTTTCAACATCATCCTTCCGATCATCCATAACTCAGGGTTAAAAACTTCATTTCCCTCTGATGTGATGGATGCGTGCTTGAGCATGAAGCTTATATGCGCAAAATAAACTCGGGGAGGAGTTCCGGCACAGCCTCACTCCTCACACCAAATGCTGTCAGTCCTGCTTGAATCTCTGAGCTCCTGGTGAAATCATGTCTTACACGGATGGTGTTACCATAACCCATTATCTTCGAAAGGTGTGAAGCTGGAGACCTTGAGCTGGAAGGCGCCGCACAGAAAGGAAATCCAGTTGCACCTGGATGCCTGCACCCCGGGGAGCTCTCAGCAGGCGGAGGAAGGGCCCTGCCACCCGGAGCCGCTTTCCGTGCAGGAGGTGGGCCATCAAGTGCTCTGAGCTCCATTAGCTACTCCTGCTGAGGCTGAAAGTCCTCATAAACACGCAAAACTTAAATCGCCTACGAGGTAAGGAATGAGATAGTCCTTTGCTGCCAAATATTATTTTCTGTTCAAATGCTCTAGAATCACACATGCGACACAGAATCGGAGTCCACACCTGCAAGGAATGCAGCACTGGCTAGGAGTTCTGGGCCCCAAATTCCAATGACAGCCCATCATCTGGCAATGATCCTCTGATCAAGTTAACTTCCCCTCACCCCCAGCACCACTCCAGCGGGAACCCTCACCTCCATTCCAGCTAGCCCCCGGCCTCAGGTGGGCTCAATCAGAGCATCAGATGCCTGGGTTCCCTGACTGAGTGAGAGCCGCACAGGACCCAGGCAGAGCACCAGGTGCAATCTGGGGTGGATGGGACTCCTGAGAAAGGGCGATGCACTCCAGTTGCTCCCCTCTGCTCTCCCTGAACTTGGGAGAAGGTGGGTCTGGGACTGCAGTCAGCCCTTTGCCTTCACATGCGATCTGGGCAGGAAAGCAACCGGGAGGAGAGGGAAGCTGAAAACTGGCGAGATATTGGATCCTTCTGATACTGCTTTGGGCCCAGAATCCAGTTGTGCCTCTGAATTTTCAATCATGCTAACCAATAAGCCCCTTTTTTCTTAGATTTAGGTTTCCTTTCACATCCAATCAAAATAGTCCTAATTGATAACCAACCAAAATGGAGAAGGTTTGAATTTACATTACAATTTTGGAGGAGGATTATCTCATTCCACACAGGAGGATAAAACTGAGGTACAGGTAGGTGGCTGCTCTTACCTGCTAAGCTCCTCTGCTAGTTAGCAGCCTAGCCAGGACTAGAGTCTCCAGCTTTCTCATGTGCTGTTTTCACTATACTGTGGGGAAAATCAACAGGTAGGATTTGTTTAAAACTTTTTTTCATTTTGTCAATCCTCACTGGAGGATATTATTTCCATTAATTTTTTGAGGATAGTGGAAGGGACGGAGGGAGGGGGAGAGAGAAACATCAACATGAAAGAGACACCTTGATTGGTTGCCTCCCACATGGGACCAAAATGAGAGGGGAGTGACCTGCAACCCAGGTATGTGCTCTTGATCAGTAATGCCCCCCCACACCAGAGAGTCACACTGATCTAGGCTGATTAAAACTTTTGCTCCAGCCCTAACCAGTTTGGCTCAGTGGATATAGCATTGGCCTGCAGACTGAAGGGTTCCAGGTTCGATTCCGATCAAGGGCATGTACCTTGGTTGCAGGCCCATCCCTGGGGTGTGCAGGAGGCAGCTCATCGATGTATCTCTCTCATCGATGTTTCTAACTCTCTATCCTTCTCCCTTCCTCTCTGTAAAAATTCAATACAATATATTAAAAAAATAAAATAAAATACTTTAAAAAACTTTTGCTCCAACTAAAAGTTTCCTTGTTATATATTATACTTTAAAAAGTATTTATAAATTAACATTTTAAGTGATCCTTTTCATTGTTGACTCGAAAAGTATTCATAAACAAAATTTCTCAGAAATGTGCTGTAGTCTGCTGTAGTAACAATAGAAATAGCCCAACAAAATAGCTTAAAATGTTTTATTAAGTATATGTAATATTACAGGGTAATATTTACAAAGTTATGTTTTTTAAATAAAAAAAGTACCTTGGCAAAGATTGCAGATATTCAAAGCTTCAACAGTGATAATTGATTTAATACATATAAAAAAAAACCTTTAACTGTAACACAGCTGTAAAACAACTTTGGTCTTTAAATCACTTCGGAAAATGGCTACTGACAAATAGCTCACCTTTAATTGCTATGGAGAAAAGCCCTCAAGAGAGGATCTTGCACATAGCAACACTGGAGTTTATTTAGATTGGTTAGTGGACATTCATCTGGTGTGGGATCTAATTCTCAACGATGGCTTCTGTAAATAATGCTCAATTTAATAAAAACAGAAATGTCTTCCTTTCTCACCAACCCTAATAACAACACATTTAAGATTCCACTGACATTGCCTTACAGAGAAGCTTATTACAAATGCTCTCTTTTTTTATTTTTCAAAAGATAAATTTATGGGAAAGCTGGTCCTAAATGATAAGTAAGAGCTGTCAAAAACCAAAGGCAGGGAACTGCCCATTCACTGCTCATCTCTTGAAAGGTACCTGGATTATCCCTGTTAGCCATGGAAACTCACAAAGGACCCCAGTGGGAGGGAGTGATTTTGAAAATACAGCACATGTAAAACTTTCTGAACATACTCACCATCAAATAAAACATCATAAAAAGATAAAGGGTTGCCCAACAATCATTTCTCTAGTTTCCAAGGATAGGTAAATAAAGGAGATGTATTTCCATGCATAACATGATAGATGTCCATTTTTGAATACTCACTTTGGGACAATAGAAATCTAAAGGTGGAATAGAACATAATTCTTATTGAGATGAAGGAGTAAACTCATCAGTTTTGAGGTTTATTAACTCAAACCACAATTTGTTTGGTCACTTACTGAAGTGACTACAGCATCCTCCAAAGAGCAATACTTCTGATTATGGGCTAGCCTCATTATTTTATTCTGACATTCTCAGAATTTTAAACAGAATGAACCTAGAGTTTCCGGGTGAAAAATCACCACCTCTGAAGGTTTTCAGAGTATGTGAAATTTGTCCTAAAAAGAAAACTCTTGCTCACCCTATTAAAAATAGTGGGCCATCTACATACAACCAACTCTCAACATCAAATATATACTGCGTATCTAATGTATGTAAGACACTGAAGGGAAAAGAAGGGGGAGGAAAGCTCTTGCTGTGTAGGAATTTTCAAATCAAGTGAGAGAAATGGGGAAGAAGGGCTGAAAGATAATGTTTTGAGGCAGAGGGAAAATTTGATTTGGCCAGAAAGGTTGAAACGGTTGTTGCAAAAATGACAAATGGCATCACTCTGAGGACGTACAATAAATAAAATTGAACAGAAGAATCAATGGCAAAAATTGGATCAGTGTGTAAAAAGCAGATTATGGGGGGAAACAGAGATCTGATGCCCAAAACACCGCAAGCTATTTGAATTAGGTGGGACAGAAAGTTGGGAGCCACGACAATCTGACTGAATGAGGATGAACTGGCCCAATGAAGCCCAAGCAAGAGGGATGCTGCTGCTGTGGTCCTTTTCCAGAGAAGCTGACAACTACTCAGAACAAGACTTGCTTTCCCCTGGCATTTATCCTGCTACCTCTCTGCCTTGTCTCACGCAGTGAATGCCTCCAAAGAGAGGCAGCGTTAAAGAGAACACAGAGGATGGATAAGTCCCAGTTGAACCCCAAATAAAGGAGAGCTTACCACATATTAAAAGGTACAATGTTAGTGTATAAAAAGTTCACTATAAAGATTTTCATAGCTGACTTTTTCTTAATAGAGAATAAGAATTTGGATCTTTTTCAAGTCCATCTGCTTTTTCCCTCCTTTCATTGAAATTGTTTTCTAAAGTAACAAACAATATTCATAAAATATAAATATTTTCAGGGGAAAAAAGAGCAGCAGGAGCCATGCAAGTTGTATAAAGGAATACAGCTCCCTCTACATAATATGGTATTTTGGACAGCAACACAAATAGGGAAAAATTAGTTTTCTTTTTTTTTTTTTTTTCCAAGAAGCGCTGTCTTCATAGTGTGTTCGGTTTTCTGAGAGGCATCACAGGTCATAAATTCTGGTTTGCCCTGGGCAAACCACTTGGTCCCAACATGAAATATGACAATCAATTTGACATTAAAGAGGCACATGGGAACATTCAGTGGACTGAGAAATAACTATTCATAATACTACTACAAATAGTAATGTCTTATTATTACACAAGCAAGAAGAATCACTAGTATTTTTAGAGGGTATTGGTAAGCAGTCAAAAGACTTGGCATCTGACCTAGAAGTTTTAAAAGTTTTAAGTGATCAAATATTCTCATCAAATAAAATCCCAGTCAATAAAGATCTTTGTTTTTAAATGTTTTTGCTAAAAGCATGAATCAGCATTTGCTCCGCTGTAGGTATCCCACTGTTGTTCATACAGAAGAAGCATGTGCCTGTCTTATACATGTGCACATACAAATACACACCCACAAAGGAGGAAAACGAGTGCTAATAACCTAAACATTCTCCAGATGACCACACTGTCAGAACGTTAATTTTCTTCTAACGGCGTAGAAAACGGGGGTTTTGCTTTACTTTTCAATCGTGGAGTCAGGGGGATATGAGGCAGGACACAGGAGGAAGATGATGAGTGTATATCATGCAACATAGATACAGTAGCAATAGAACCACCTTTTGAGGGCTGGTCTATTGGCCTGACAGTGACACGCACTTTGTTGCCATGCAGGGGACACATAGTTAAAACCTCCATCTTGGTTTTTCATGCCCCAGATCAGAAGAGAAGGGAAGAAACACCATAGACTGTGCCTTCAAAGCCAAGGAAGGGAATACATATGTTACAGCCATCGCTACTTTCGCTGAAACGTGTGAACACAGTTCTCTGAGAACAAGTCTGGCTCCTTTCTGCAATGACGCTACCATGTCACTGAACCATGTTCAAAGAGGAGAAAAGGTGCTACATCTTGCACAGCAGAAGCAAACAACAGGAGGACAAGACAGGGTTGAAAGGTTGTGTGAATAAAAGAAAAAGACATCCATCAGTAAAATTACCCTAAATCTATTGAAGGAAGAATGTGTGAATGGCAACCCCCAAGAATGAACACCATGATCTCCAAGAGTATCACATCGCACAAAAGCAACACACAAATGTTTCCAACTAAATTCTTGCCTGTACTTAATTTGCTATTCCCTTGATGTGGAAGTGGCAGACACATTATTCGGCTAACACCATAACTGCCAAAGTGGCTGTGAATCTGAGTTTGCTAAGGTTCGAAGGAAGCCACCATTTTTCAGTGACATCTCTGGGTAACCACCAGGTTAGTCCCAGGTAATTCTCCCGTTGAACCAATTTACACTGGTAACCAAAAGTCAAGAGGTCCTAGGATCTGAAAGGCATCATTCTTGGAAGTTGCCCACTCTACTTTTGCCCCTAACTGAAGAAAATTAACAATAAAAACCTGGATCGCAATTGGGCACACAACACAGATTATAATTCTTTTATTAACTAAATCACAAGTGCTTTGAATAAAAACTTAACTGTAATATCCATTTAAAACTCAATGATTTACTTTCTCTTACAGATGAGAGTCACTTTTCTTGTTTTCTTCTCTTGAACAGTGAGTGAGTCAAGGTCAGGGTCCTTAAACATAAGTGCATTCCTTTCACATCTTATTACTCTGCAAGTCAGAGTCCATCACTTCAATTCAGTTACTCTGAAAAATTGAGAAATGAACATGTAATGTGTCTATTTTCTATGCATTAACAAGTTGATTTATCTTAAAAATTTGGAATTGTTTCAGATATATAATATCTAAAAATAAAGAATTTAATCTTAGGTTTGCAAAGGTCACAGATATAAGGCAGGCAGATCATTAGCCATTTTTGTGGCAGCAAGGGAAAGGGCAATGCCAAATGAGAATAAGGATCAACCAAGTCTGGTCACTTTCATTTGCAGGATTAGCTGCGGACAAACCAAGGGATGCTGATTTTGTAAAGGAAAAGGTACTGCTCATAGAATATAGAATACTATTCCATCACATTCACTTTAGATCTGTATCATTGATTTAATGCAAGTGAAACGAAGATGTGATTAGGTATAAATCAAAGAGGAAACGGTCCCAAGGAGGGTACTCTGAACCTCAGTCATGGATGAGGCAGACACACTGTGAGCATCATGCTGTTAGCTGTCAGCTCAATGATCCCACCAGACAGACATTTAAAATTAACCGACAAATTCTGAACAGCTAAATATTAGCAAAATTAAGGACATTTCAAAGGTCATTATAGATTTTATGTGCTATGAACAAAAACTGCTATATCTCCTCATCCAATAGTTCAAAAAAATTCACATCTTAAGGGAAATTAACAAAGGAAGTGGTACTCAAGGTTTTATACTGGTTTTTTGACCATGGGGAAAAGGGGTTTCATTTCTCTATTCAACTAAAGAAGAATGACTCCACAATAGAAAAGGGAAGAACAAAAAATTAAAAATATAGGACACCAGAATGAAAACATGAGCAAACCATGCCACAATTCCATGCACCAGTTCTTTGTTTAATACCATTTCGTTTATTCCTACTAACTACGGTATTTTGGAAGGGCCGTAGTTAGTATAATAAAATGCGCATGTTTGTAATAAAGGCTGTGACACACAGCTACAAAAGTGGGATCATTCTGTGCCTCCTTGTTGAACACAGCCTAAACATTGTTTTAAACTTAATCCACCAACAGACATTCGGTGTGATTTTACTCTTATGCAAACATTAATCGTACAGTGGAATACAGCCTATTGAGTTAATGCTACACTTTTGCTAGAAAGGTGAGCAGGCAGTCACAGACTTTAAAACAGTAAAATGGAAAGTGAGCTATTTACATGATGAAGACATGACAGTAAATACTAAACATATGAAGAAGTTTTTGACAAGGTAAAAGCACATTAAAGTGTAAATAGAACTAAATGAATACTTATAGCATTCAATATCTCTGACTTCTTTAACAAATGTATGTGTTTGAAATATTTAATAAAAAAATTAAATTGTTAGCCCAGAGTCCCCCCAGCAAAAAGAAAAAACTGGAGTGGCCAAAATTTTTCTCTCTCTCTTTTTAGTTATTTACTAGAGGCCTGGTGCATTAATTAATGCATGGTGGGACCCTTGGCCTGGCTGGTGACCGGGGCCGATCGAGGCCCTCTTGCCCAGTTCCAATCAGGGCCCATTGGGGCCGGCTGGCCAGGGGTAGGGACCACGGGAGGTTGGCTGGGTGGGGGGGTGGGGGAGGAGGAGGAACTGTGGGAGGGTGGCTGTGGGGGCACATTGACCATCCAGCCGGCTGGGGTAAGGGACTGCAGGAGGTTGGCTGGCCATAGGAGATTGGCTATGGGAGCACACTGACCACCAGGTGGCAGCTCCTGCATTGAATGTCTGCCCCCTGGTGGTCAGTGCATGTCATAGGGACCAGTCGACCAGCCGTTTGGTTAACTGGTGGTAACAGTTTTTTAGGCTTTTATATATATATAGACTAGAGGCCCAGTGCATGAAATTCATGCATGGGGGGTGTCCTTCAGCCCAGCCTGCACCCTCTCCAATCTGGGACCCCATGAGGGACCGCCTGTTTAGGCCCGATACGGGCGGCCAGACATCCCTCTCACAATTCAGGACTGCTGGCTCCCAACTGCTCGCCTGCCTCTGCCTGATTGCCCCTAATCACTTCTACCTGCCAGCCTGATCACCCCTAACCACTACCCTGCCAGACTGATCTACACCTAACTGCTCCCCGGCTGGCCCAATTGCCCCTAACTGCCCTCCCCTGCAGGCCTGGTCGACCACAACTGCCCTCTTCTGCTGGCCCGGTCACCCCTAACTTCCCTCCCCTGCAAGCCTGGGTCCCCCCTAACTGCCCTCCACTGCAGGCCTGGTCCCCCCCCCAACTATCCTCCCCTGCAGGACTGGTCCCCCTCCAACTGCTCTTCCCTGCAGGCCTGGCCCCCCCAACTGCCCTCCCCTGCTGACCTGGTCTCCCCCAACTGCCCTCCCCTGCAGGCCTGGTCCCCCCCAACTGCCCTCCCCTGCAGGCCTGGTCACCCCCCAACTGCCCTCCCCTGCAGGCCTGGGTCCCTCCCAACTACCCTCCCCTGCCGGCCATCTTGTGGCAGCCATTTTGTGTCCACACGGGGGCAGCCATCTTTGACCACATGGGGGCGGTCATCTTGTGTCTTGGAGTGACGGTCAATTTGCATATTACTCTTTTATTAGATAGGATTTTTAAGGGAGAGCAGGGAAGAATTGGTGTTCGTTTGTTTTTAACACCTTTTTTTTTTTTTTTTTGATTTCCAGAGAGAGAGAAAGGGAGAGAGACTGAGAGATAGAAGCATCTGTGAGAATGAAACATCATGGATCGGCTGCATCCTGCTCTGGGGATCAAGCCCACAACTTGAGCATGTGTGGAACCAGTGACCTCTTGGTTCCTAGGTGGGTACTCAACTGCCGAGCCACACCCACCATGCTCTCTCTCTTCTTTTAAATCCTCTCCCTAAAGGTTAGAACCAAGTTCCTTTGTGGAAAAGCAGAGATATTAAGCTGCCATGGGTTAAATGCAACAAAATCACCAACACAAGCACAAAGGAACTCTGTCAAGATTATAAAGATTTGTGCCAGATTATCTACGTGTCACATAAAAACCATTTTACAGTCACCGTCAGTACACCAGGAAGGTGTTTTTTGAAAAGCAGTAGTTTCTCTTTGCTGTGAGCAGTACGACTGGAGAGCTGATGGGTGACACCCTACAGCTTTTATATGACTAGTGGTGCAATTTTAACAGAGTAGATTTAAGTTTTATAAATCAAGACATTCAAACCTTTATGTTTTGACAGAGTCCCTTTTATTTAAAACGCCATATTTCCAAGAAGCAATTTTATTTCTTTTCAATGTCCATATTTTAACCAATCTATAATTGTATGTGCTTTTTATACTTACCATCATTCATCATTCCTTTCGATTCTTTAAATGCTAAGAATTAGTAACAAGCCAAGCAAGCGATTAGAAAGGTTCCACAATTAAAAATCATTTCTAAATAAACAACTAGGTGGTAATATCATTCCAACTATTTCACAGCTATAAATACAAATTAATTTTAAGGCATTTGATTACAATGCCTTTCTGTGGATCATACCCACAGCCCCCCACAGAGGAAATAGCCAGTTGAGAAAATAAATCTAGATTTAGGGAGAAAGAAAGTGAAATGCTTTGGTCTCACTCCACGGTGAGAGACTATATCTTCCTAAAATTTATGAACCAGAAATTATAACTAATTGAGATTCTTCTATACTGGGGGCACTGCAGCACTTCATATTGGCCAATGTAAGAAGGCAGTAGTCCCCTCGCCCAATATCACTTGGCTAATGCATGCAACTACGGGGAGACACAGAGCAGTGCATTTTCCTCAGAGGTGAGAACATTACAAAATAATACTCTAATTCTTGATTGATAATCAAAAAAGAGAGGTCAAGGAAGAAAAAAAAAAAAAGCTCTGGATTTTTCCCAAAGCATAGACAAAAATGCTTTGGGAACCAGTTCAAATTATGATCTGGTAATGGATCAAGAAAAATATACAAGTTTGTAATAATAACATACCATTAAGGGGTTCCTCTACAGCTTTCTGAAAAATATGTAAAATACATTTATATAAAAATAGAATCTATTTCATGTCCTTCATACTGAAATTTATATATGCTAACATTTAAACTATGTAGTAAACAGTGAATCCTATGGTCTGAAAGCAAGGCAATAATGGTTAAAAAGCAAAGCTTGCCAAGTCTCACTAATAGTTTAATAATAACTGTCTTATTCTCAACCTTATGTTTATATGCAGAATTTCCCACCCCACCTGGTCTCTATTCAAGAAATGCTAACTTCTTGAAAAATGTATTAAAGTCCAAAATAAAGAGCAACATAATAAATAGAACAGTTAAACAAGAGATAAGAGCAAAACAATCATTTGTAAGTCATGCAAAGAAAATGTGTTAGGATTTAAGGTTCTAATGGCTGGATAATCTCTAACAGAGGCACAAGAAAAACTGCTGTGTGTTGGTGACCATGTAGCTATGGCACCAGACTCAGAATGAACACCCATGATAGAGCACCCCTGCTCCCCTGGCCTTTGAGGCATGTCTGTTGAGGCTTGTCAGAATTAGCAGCATATGCAATCCCCACTTCCTGCCACACAGGAGTCTCACCTGTGGCATTCCAGGTACAGCTATCATTAAATCCTTTATGGGAAGATGAGTACAATACAGTCCTTTCCAGGTCTTATTTGCATAAAGTAGCTTTTGTGCCTGTCACCATGACGAATCTCTATAAAGGTTTTCTTTTAACCCATCTCATTTATTTCTCTCATTTTATCTCCTAAATTTACTCCTTTTCTTGGAATTTTCTCAGATAGCTTAATAAGATATCCAAGATATATTGAAAATGACAATACAGTGTGGAGGAAGGAAAATGCTTATAAAATGAGGGAAATGAATCATAATTCAGAACAGATACTTTAAAGCAACATTTACATTTATTTTATATATTATTTTAAGTAAAATCAATTTAATATAAATTTATCCCTCATTTTAAGCCTGAAATACTGTTTTGTATATGCACATCAAATTAATCCAAAAGGTGAGGCAATATATTAGAATCAGCTTTCCTTCAGCAGAGACAATGACCATTATTCTTACACATAAACTTTTCAGTACTGGGTATGAGAAGTCTGCATTATGACAAGGAATCACTTATTCTATCCCATTGCTACTAAATGAACAAACAGGTTTTAAAATAGAATTGGATTCAATTATGCAAAGGTTATGAAATGACTTCAAAGTTCTCTTAATTTGGTTTTACACTAAACAGACAGCAAAAGAGTTCAAGATCTCAGTTACCATTCCTCATTGAAAACAATCAAGTGATCAGACCCAATTCATTTAAGAAATTTTAACTTACCCTAGGAGGCTGTATAGCCCTCTGATTGGAAGCTGATAAAATTAAAACATAAGAAAATGATTAATAAATAAATGAAATAAATTAAGCCAATATAGTGTTTAGTTTTAAAATAAAATGTTCAGGGCTAAAATTAGAAGTGCCAAAAAGTTCATCGAGTTTCAGTTTTGATAGTCTATTTTAAAAATACAGAATCTTTGCCTAGCTGGGGAGGCTCAGTGGTTTAGCATCGATCCATGAATCAGGAGTTCATGGTTCCATTTCTGGTAAGGACACACGTCAGGGTTTCAAGGTTAATCCTAGGTAGGGGGCTTGCAGGAGGCAGCCGATAGATAATTCTCTCTCATCATTGACGTTTCTCTCTCTCTTGTTCTTCCTTCATCTCCAATATCAGTAAAAAATATATTTTAAAAATACAGAATGTTCTGAATTATACGAATTGACAGATTAAAATGGTGCAAATAATCCACCTGCATCAAATAATAAACATACCCATCTGCTCACTTGCATATACCATATCTCCCCCACTTTGTGGTGGAAAAATGCTGTCATCTACTCACCCCACTGTGGACTCAACATCCTCCCTAATAAGTGGGCAGAATGCGACAGTGACCAATCTCTGCCTTTGCTCCATCACCCACCCTTAGCTCACTGCTCTTCTTCCTTGTAGCCTAGTCTTCTTTTTCCTTTCTTTCATCTTTCCAGTTTTCAAAGCTCCAAGTAGGTAACAAATGAAAGAAAATATTCAGATCCCTCTGAGTTTAAAGAGTTACTTTAGACAGTTAGTTTCAGCTACAGCCAAGTCCTTCTCTGTGTTCCTTCTTAGCTTACCCTTCACTGCTTCTGAATGGATTGGTTAATGAAGGTGAAGGAATATAGAGCATGAAGAATGAGACAAAGGAAAAATAACTGCTCTAGGTACATAGAGAAGAACAGAGAACTTCCTTAAAAAACCAAGCAAGGAGTACCCAGAGCAGCTAAAACCAGTCCTAAATACAGAATCAGAGTCCTGTAGATACAAAAGCCTCAACCAGCAACATCCTGTGAATGACTCTGTAGCAGAGGAGGATGCTACCAGTTAGAGTAGTCAACCCCACTGCTCTCTGAATTGGATGATAGCACTGGATTTGCTTATTAGTAGGTTGAGGCAGGCCCCAGAACTGCTCTAGTTTTCTATGCTATTTATTTACTACCTTTCTTCCAGACGCACTTTATGAAGCTCCCAAAACTGATGGGAAATGCAGATGAGTGAAACCCGACTCAAGGGCAGCCACTCTCTAGGTGGGCCAGAAGCTGATAAGGCTCTGGAACAGGGAAAATGACTGCTGTTTGGCCTGGGAAGTTTCTTCTCCCCTGAAATCTGAAGGGAGAGTATCAGATGAAGACTAGAAAGTTGGCGATGGTAAAGGAAGGTGACAAGGAAAGTAAGCAAGGAGAAGCTCAAAGCTTACAGCTCTAGGTAAGAAAAGCTATCAGTGAGAAGACATAAATAGGATGAAGAATAAGAACCTAAAAAGGAGAGGATGAGCTAGTTGGCTAGCAGGCAAAGAACCACAGAGAGAGGAACCAAGAAACCATAACTGGCTGAAGGCCTAACTGACTCTTGTTCCTGAGAGGGCAGCACGATGACTCAGTCCGGAGACATATTGGATACTTCCACTTCCTGAACAACCTACCATTCCACTCTCTGTGAGGCCCACTTATGTACCAGCTCCCATGAGATTCCCATCACTGTTACTGTCATTTTAAATAAAGCTCTCTCACTGGAGGTACACAGAAAGTGGTTTGGGCCTTGCAACCAATCAAGAAGAAAGCCTATTTTTATAGTACTCTGGAGAGAAATGGGTTTGGCAATATTAGTGAATTCACATTTAGCAACTTTCCAAATGGACCAGGCAGAATTACAGAACTTTATTAGGCCCATCATGACTGTCACATGTATATAACTCACTTCAACTAAGCCATGCCCTCTATCTATGTCCCATCCAAGAAAATTACTGATTGCTAAAGTGAAGGGTTGGAGGTCAGATTTTAGAGTTATATTTTTGAGCTCAGGAATTTATTCATCAGAATTAGTAATAAGAACTGCCAAGTTGCTCCTTTACTATCTTAATCACATGTAAAGGATAGTTTATGAGTTCCAATTCTCAGGCACAAGGAACATCAGATTTGCCAAGACCATTCTGAAAAAAAAAGGGGAAGATCTATAAAGAACAGTGATTCAGAGGGACACAGGTCAGCTGTGGACCCTCTAATATAATAAAACCAAACAGCAAAGAAGTTAATTTTGCCTGAGTTAATCCTCTCCAATAAGCATCTGACCTATGTAACAGAAGAATGACTGTAATGTATCTGCAGCCACCATGGGCCTAAGGCGTCAACAGCTACATCTACATCATTTAAAACCACAAAGCCTTAAGCATTTAGGAGCTCACTTGCAATGTTTTGACTTATTTTTCTCTCCCTGAAACACTTGACACATGCCATAAATATAATTCTAGTTTGTGAATTTTCAGAAATACTTTTTCTATTGATACCAGAATTCACCTTACGTCCACAAAAGACAAGACAATTTCACTGAAATTTTTATATATCTCTCTCACTATTCCATGTCATTCTAATATACCTGAGATGTGGTCAATATGGTTTCTGAATGCTACTAGGTTGATTTGTATCAAAACATGATTATAGTCCTAATACTGGTAATGGCTTTAAAAACTTAACAAGTATATAAACACCCTATATAAATAACAAGCCTAAATTGATAGAGTTCCTTTTAATCTTCTATATGCTCTCATATTATCATTGTTTCCAATGCCTATTTTCATTTTATAAAATTTAAATGCTTCCATGAAAAAGAATCCAATACAGTTAAAGAAGAAGACCAGAGAAAAGGAAAGTTAAAATCTTACTCCTTAAAGTAACAGGTAAGGGTACAAATTTAAACTTGGAAATAATGCAAATGACCAAAGTTAAACTTCTCATAGGAATATTAACTTAATCTTAAAAAGATAGCTTGGAATTTTTTTGATTTTTTTTTTTTTTTTTAACTATCAGAGGATTATATTGCATTTAAGTTGAGACACATTCGTTTGGCTTTTCCAAAACAGAGCATCTGCAATGAGTAAAAGTTTTTCTGGAAACAAGTACTATTTTTACTTCCTGTTTCAAATGCTCAAATTTGCAACCTTAATGTTACACATACTTAGCTTCACAGACTCTATAAGAAACACACATCCATTTTCCTAGTCTACAGCAGCATCTACAGAGCAACGTTCCTGTACCTTTGCTCTTCTTGCCCTTCAACTGAAGGCAGGGGTGCCTCTGAACTCTGGCATCAGGCAGGTTGATGTGAAAAGGTAATTTAGAATATTCTCACCATGTCAATGAAATGGGTTAAATTCTTAATTTACACATGGCATATTTAAGTATGATAGATAAAAAATAACCTGGTGACTTTTCATAATCTCCCTTTGCTTTTCATGTGAGAACAGTACGTTTGTAATTTTATGGTTTCACGGGCTTCTTAGGGATGTTGGCAATGGAGAAGGGGGAAGAGCAAGGTCAAGGGGGGCAGCTAGACAATGCCTGTTTCCACTTGAGTCAGCATCTCCGGACCTATTGGCAACTGTACTGCACATCCTTCTTTGTTAGACATGAAAGGCATCGGGGGAATGGCAATAAAAGGGAGGGCAAACCAGATAATGAAGGGAAAAAATAACAAAAATTGACCATCAGTGAGTGACACCTAATACTACATAATGCTGTGTGGATACTGCAGCTCACATACTGTTCTCAGGCATTCACAGGGAGCAACATAATCAGCAGTTCCATTTTCCAGAACCAGACAAATGGTGATTAGAAGGAAGATTCAACAAAAATAGAATATGTATCAACATTCATAATGTGATACTCATGATAGCTACCAAATGAATGCCATTCTGCTTTATAAGTCTTAATTGTATTTTAAGAATTTATGAGGCATGAACTGAGAAAATTTCAGTGACAAAATCACCCTAACTTTATGAACACATAAACAAACTAAAGATAGGTAAATTTTAGTTAAGTACTGTGTTTTAATTGTTTAATAAGCATTAATTAAAGGGAGACAAAGAATATATAACAGAATTGAACTCTATGACCAGTCAGCAAAAGCTGAAGTTCAAAAATAAAGATAAAATTTCTTTGAAAGTACTATGCAAGTCATATGGAAAATTATTTGACCATTTGAATTTGTTTAATTCAAAAATAATTTGAATTGAATAATTCAAGTTTTATATGAATTTTTATAAATACATAAGTTATGCCTAAAGTAAAGCACAAAGACTGATTTTTTTACTTCATTAGTTTGTAACTTTTGATTACTTTGATAAATGTTTAAGAGTTTGCTTTACTACATAAATTTAGAGTTTTTTTTAAAAAACTTGGAAAAAAACAGATTGTAGAGAAAATCTTTAGGCACTCACTATTAAAAACACATATCTCATTATATATGTATTAAAAATAACTTATACAATCTGGATGGTGTTGCTTAGTGGTTGAGCTTCAACCTATGAACTAGGAGGTCATGGTTTGATTCTGGGTCAGATCACATGCCTGGGTTGCTGGCTTAACCCCCAGTGGGGGCTATGCAGGAGTCAGCCAATCAATGATTCTCTCTCATTATTGATGTTTCTGTCTCTCTCTCTACCTCTCCCTTCCTCTCTGAAATCAATAAAAATATATTTAAAAAAATAACATACAAAAATCTGTAAACTGAAAATTGGCAGATTAAATACAAAGTTTAGAAATAATAAGTTGATTCCACAGTTAATAACAATTGATTTAAAAAATAACAAAAGCCTAAATTTTAAAACACAATGTTTTTATTATAGTGTAATGCTTTTAACTAAAAATATTTCAAAGTCAATTATCAGAGGACACTGCTCTTTAATTAGCAAAAATAACAGATTTTGAATTTCAATTCCTGTCCACTTCTGTGTATCAAGGCCCATAACCAGTCCAGTCTGCAAGAAGAGCAAGTGAGAAGCAGGTCTCTGTGAAAGAGCTCTATCACACAAACAATGGCCAATTAAAAACCCTTTTCTATTTATTAAAATCAATCCTCAACCAGTTCTCCTTTTCCATAGCATTAAAAGGTTTATGCATTCGAAAACATACAGCCATTTTCTTTTAAACTAGTCTATAATCTAAACTTTTCAATATCTCATGATTTCTTTTTCATTAGTTTCCAATACATTTCTTTGATCCTAAGCTGTAAGAACCAACCAAAAACATTTTCCAAATCATAGTATATTTGAAATTCTTGGCATAGACTAATAAAAATGAAAGTTGACTTACCAACAAATTTCATATAAACTAATCCAAGTAATTCTGCTAAAGCTATAATACCCAAACCTGAAATCAGAAGAGGACCATGCATTGGGGTGCACTCTGCAAAAAACAAATAAAATTTTATATTAGAAATTCACATGAAACAACTGAACTTCTTAAAAGAAACAATAACAGTAATAAAATTAAGTTTTAGGGAGAGTAATTATTTTTCTCACTATCAAGAAACAAAAATTACCTAGATATGTACCTGCATTATTAACTCAGTCAATGAAATGACTCCAAATTACTAAAATAGAAAAGCCTTGTTGGCATAGCATGTACCTTATCACATCAAGACTAATTGGAAATAGTTTGTGAAGCCTAAGCCTCCATCCAATGTTTATTTTAAAAGCTCGTCCATGACTACAGGAAGGGCAGTTTGGTCAGTAAACAAACAGCCCATAAGCTATATACAGCCAATAGAAAAACACTCATCTCAGTGGGGACAAAATGATAGTGAAAAATGAAAGAAGCTCACAACACTAAACGCTGAAAAGAATGTAGAGCAACAGAAATGTGCATTCATTGCTGGTGGGAACACAAAATGGTAATTTACTACAAAACTAGATATATTCTTAACATGAAATCTAGCAATTACACTCCTTAGTATTTTCCCAAATGAAGGTGAAAAGACATGTCCACATAAAAACATGCATTTCTATATTGTGGGTCTAGTTCTGTGATTTTATAACAAATTAATACCTTTCCCATTTACTGAAAGCAACCAAGATGTCCCTCAATAGGTGAATGGATAAACAAACTATCGTCCATTCAAACCATGGAATATTATTCAGTGATAAAAAGGAATGAGTTATCAAGCCAAACAAAGTCATGGAGGAACCTTAAATGCACACTACTAAGTGAAAGAAGCCAATTTGAAAAAGCTAGATATTATATGATTCCAAGCTTAAGACATTTTGGAAAATGCAAAACTATGGAGGCAGTAAAAAGATGGGTGGTTGCCAGGGGTTTCTGAATAGGGAGGATGAATGGGAAGAGCACAGAGGATTTTTAGGGCAAGTAAACTTTTCTATATGATATTCTATGACTATGATCCATGTCATTACCTATATATATAAAAACCTAAGCAACCCTTACAACCAAACAACTGGAATGATGCTCACTGACCCAGACCTTGCTGCTGGGGCCCTGACAGCCATGAATCTGGTTCACCCGCACCCCAAATCCAGACAGGAGGGAGGAGGGAGCCCGATTCCTCATTGAATCGGCTGTTGGTTAGCTGGATGCTAAGGCCAACCTCCTGTGGTCCCTCCCCCAAGCCAGCTGCCCCCCAACCCCATCGCCTCCGATCGCTGGCCAGGCCAAAGGACCCCACCCATGCATGAGTTCGTGCACCAGGCCTCTAGTACATTTATAAAAATCATAGAATGTACAACACCAAGATAAACCCTAATATAAACTATACACTTTGGGTGATAATGCTATGTCAATGTAACAAATGAACTACTTGGTGGGAGATGTTGATAGTGGAGGAGGCTGTGAGTAGATGGGGGAGAGGAGAACTCTATTTTCCACTCAGTTTTTCCATGAACCTAAAATGCTCTAAAAAATAAAGTCTATACATTTAAAACAGAATAAGAAAGACAAAGAAAAGGGAAGAGAAAAAGAGCTCTATGAGCTATTACTGGTAAGAGAGAAATTGTTTAGAGAGGATTGTGACCCTTACCTGAGACACAGAGGCTTAGTCCGACCACAGAGAGCACAAAGCCCAGCACCTGAAGGATCAATATGGTGATGCTGAAGGAGGACATCCCAATAGCTGGAGCTTCAAGGAAAAAGCATGTTGCGAGTGTTTAAGAAGCAATAACTTGCACTTGTATTTCGTACAGTCAAGGTCAGTATCCTAGGACCAACGACTGACTCTGGAGCTCCTTGTCAGGTGGCGGCTGCTTTCCCAGTGACCTAAGCCATCTCTCTCCACTCCTGGAGTCAGCTCCACATTCACACCCTCAGCAGCCTTTCATTTCTGCAGGGAGCTAGGCTGGATTGGCAGTTTTTACCCCAGATCTTAGAACAATGCTGCTTTTACCACTCGTGGGTATTTTACAATACGGGTGGCTATTAGCAGGGCTTCAGCACGTGCACACAAAATCGCTCTGGTGGAGAACCACTGTTCAAGCATGCCATTGTAGACATCATAACCCCTAATTGTGTTTTTAGAACAAATTAATACCTTGTAAATATATAGCAACCCAGAGATAGGCTCTCATACCAAGAGTTAAATGTGCAAATGGAAAAAAAATAGATTCTTTAATAATAATAAAAATATTTAATGATTTACTCCCAAATGCAGTGGAAATTGTTACCAATTATAGGTTGGATAGCTCTATCATTTTTTAAAACTACAATGTTAAGATTTGCAATAATTCTTTATGATTTACAACCCTATTTTGTATAACTAGTTTTTTTAAAGAGAGTTTTAGCAAAATAAGAGAATGAGAATGTTAATATCTACTTATAACTTCAAAAACTGAAATAAGAATATGAAGATCATCATTAAGAAATTATATAGCATAATTTTAAAAATCCACTATTGGCATTAATATACCTCTGAAAATCACATTTTTACAAAATAAATACCTTGATAACCTAATATAACATTAAAATTAATACATATAGGAAAGAATTTAACTAAGAATAGCTTTTATTGTATTATAAAAACCTAACTCATATTATATAAAACCATACAAAAATATGTTAATCAAAATGCTGCTTTTTAAATGCAAAAAAACACAATCATGCTAAAACAACAGATACTTACCTATCATGAACACAGAGTACTGAAGTAATATTAATATCACTGTAGGAACTACAATTAAACCAAGTCCACTGGCCCTCTTTGTTGAATATTCACCTGTTGATAAATAAAACTAACATTTAAAATATTTTCGTACTTACTTCCTACTCTATCAAAAGTTCAAGTACTCAATTTATTAAATGTATTCATCTCAATACTACTCTTATAAATTGCAAAACGTTTAAAATTAACTCTTACCCCAAAACCTCACACAAAATAAGTGACTTTTTTTTTTAAGACCAAACTGAAGACATCTAAGTCTCAACAAGTCAAAACCTTCAATTGGCTTTGCCTCGTTCTGACAACTTTGGAGACTCTTACCCATCCCTTCATTTGCTATATTCAAACTGTCCCAAAATCAAAGCAGCCATTCTTTGTAGCTGTCTTCTTAATTCATTTCTTTCCTCCCCACACCCTCACTAACTCCAGCTGCAAAGAAAGCTGCCAAATTTCTGTTCCTAAATATTAGACCCATATTGTATTCTGTTAATAAAATGAAGGCTTTCTACTGTCTACACTTTGAGTCCCAGCCTATCCTTGCTGTTCTTTCCTGCATACCCTTATTCCCCAATCCCATTTCCATCCTCCAAAGGCAAATGCAGTTTCAGATTGATTTGTTTCCCATGTTCATTCCCACTTCCATGTCTTGCCTGATGAAGTTTGCCTTTGCAGTGGGTTGAATGGTGGCCCTAAAGATCTGCCTACCGCCTAATTCCCGGAAGCTGTGAATTAGGGTGAGCATTACATTATACAGCAAAATATATGAAAAAAAATTAGGATCTTGAAAGAAGGAACTTATCCTAGATTAACGAGGTGGGGCATAAAGTCAATGATAAGTGTCTTTGGAAGAGAGAGTCAGAAGGAGTTTTAACACAGTGGAAATTGGAGTTATGCTGCCAGAAGCCAAGGAATTGCAAAGATTGCTAGCAAACACCAGAAAATGAAAGCGTCAAGGAATGGATTCTCCCCAAGAGTCTTGAGAGGGAGTATAGTCATGATGACATCTTTATTTCAGACATAAGGTTTTCAGAACTGAGAGAATTGCTATTGTTTTATAACACCCAGTTTGTGGTAATTGGTTACAGCAGCTCCACCCCCAACAATGTTCTCAAACTTATCAGCCCTGATTTCCTCAATAGTAACTGCACATCTTACCTGGGACGAAGAGGATGGCTCCAACAATGACAAATGTAGTGAGCACTAGTCCAGCCACAAATAAAAGAATGGTTTTCTCCTTCGTAACACTGGCGTTATATTTAAGTGCTTGAAAGAAATAAAACACACACACAAAAAAAAAAAAATTCCATGAACTCAGTCTCAAGAAGTGAAGCCATTTCTGTAACTTAAAAAGTGCAGAGACAAACTGATAACTTTCTATAATCTAATAACCTTTGAGGAATAACTCCATTATATCATGTCAAGCCACCTCAAATCTTTTTTATAAATCATGGCAGTATAAATATGGATGCTGAATTTATGGGCAATATTTTCATTCCCCTATACTTTAAAGATGAAGTCGTATACACCATGCTTTCTCAATTTGGGGCATTATTAACATTTAGGGCCAAGTAAGTCTTTATGGCAGAAGGGGGCTGCTTTGTACATTTAGAAGGTTTAATAGCATCCCTGCCCCCCTCCAAACTGCACGCCAGTAACAACCCCAGTTGTATCAATCAATTGTGAAATGTCCCCTGAGGAGTAAAACTGCTTCAGGCTTACAACTAATATAGATAATGCTGATGGGAAATAACTGGCTAATTGATAATGCTGAGAAAAAGAGAACTTTGTTCCACCTTATATAAAATTAGTAAAGCATCTGGAAATCTATATATTTTTTGAAAAAGTAGAATAAAATTGGACAAATAACACCCTCTTGATATCAGGAGGGAAGGGAATGCTTAAATTGTTCAACTAAAATCTATATATACTAGAGGTCTGGTGTACGAAATTCATGCACAGATAGGTTCTCTAGGCCTGGCTAGCAATCAGGGCCAATCTGCAGGGTGACTGGTCGGGTGATCAGAGGGCCCCTGCTGGCACCTGCCTTGGCTGGCCTGGTGCCGCCCGCTTGCCTGCCCTGTCCCCCACTGCCTTGGGCTGGGGCAGCTCCTGTGATGAGCGTCTGCCCCCTGGTGGTCAGTGCACAACATAGCAACTGGTCATTTGGCGGGTCGTTCCGCTGTTCGGTCGATTTGCATATTAGGCTTTTATTATATAGGATAAAAGGCTAAGCGACAGTCCCACCATCCAGTAGCTATGACGCACACTCACCACTACAGGGGGCAGATGCTCAATGCAGGAGCTCCCGAGCTATGGTCACTTGGCAGCGGCAGTTCTTGGGTGACACACCCAGAACCAGAGAGGAGGGAGCCCGATTCCTCGAGATTCCTCTCGCAATCCAGGACCCCTTGGGGGATGTCAGAGAATCGGTTTTGGCCCAATCCCCACAGGCCAGGCCGAGGGACCCCACCTGCCAGAGGGACTCTGCTCACTCCACAGATGCCCTTCAAGCCGCAGCGCTGGCCCAGGTGTGGCCGGCGGGGAGGGAATTCAGGAGGTTGACTCCAGGGCATGTCTGACCCATCTCGCCCCATTCCACCCCGTCAGCCACCACCTGGGACTGCCTGCATTAGTCCTTGCACTGAAGGGACTAATCAATTTATTTTCAATGTGCAAGAATCCATGCATGGGGACACTAGTAATTTCATAAAAATAAACTACAAATACTCAATAGGACTCATTAGCTCTACTGTCAAGTACCTGGTAGGAAAGAATAATGTAATGGATAAGCTTAAAAATATTATTTCTTTTACTATATTTTTACCTTAGGGGTTTTCTTTTGGTTAATATTAAAATTAACTTTGTACCAAAAAAGTTGTTAAAAGTAACCTAAAAGCAGACTGAGTAGCAGAGAGAAACAGTGCATGACTGAAATTCTGTTGTTTCATCTAGGCCATTAATCAATGTCTTGGGGGGGGGGGGGGGGGAGCAATTTCAAAAAATGTTATATTTAGCATTAAATTTACTTCCACTAAAATGAAAAATAGATTAAATACAGTAAGAACAACAAGAACCCCTAAATGACCATGATAAAATCTATTTTTAAGGTATTATAACCTAGGGTTATACGATAAGCTATGGTTAACATATTTCAGGTATAATAGAAGACATAAAAATCACTACCTACTCATACCTTAGATTGTAAACCTCAACCTTATTCTCATTAGTGGGGGGACGGAGAGGTAATCAATCATCAATCCTGAAGCTGAGTAACTGAAATCCACATTAATCAGCAAAGAGTGAAAAATAATATGGCAAGCTCCCCAAGCTTTCATTTGATCCATCCGGCTTGGAACTTACCCCTCAGTTACCTAAGTATTGACTCAGCATGGCCCTGCCTTCATATAGGGCACAGATTCTCAGATTCCCTATTTTTTAGCACTGGTGAAAGCACTGGTAAGTATAAAATTCAGGGTATAGCTTATAAAAGGCACAGACACAGATAGAAAAATAAACTTCCTCTAGACATACGTCAAGTTTTCCATTTAATTCAATGCACATTGTTATGTAATGGAGCTTAAAAGTTCTACAAAAGGGTTATGAAACAGAAGCTGTTTCAAATATACTTCACAATTAATCAAACATTCAAAAGACACTCTTCCAGGCTTAACTGAATTCATAAAAGAACTACTAAGATCAAGCAGCAAGAATTCACCTTTAGAGTACAGTAGAAGTTCATGCAAAAAGGCTGACTTAATTAGAGTTTGATTCCATATAAAATTCAACCTCTTCAAGCTTAGAAGAGTTTTAGAAGAAAAATAATACCAACAATAGCAACAAAAATAAAATACCATAAAATACTACAATTGACAGTATTTTACTATAGAACAACCTTTTCAAGATCTTTGCATATAAATATTGGAGGTAGCTTTAGTTTCTGTTGATTGGTTCAACTATTTATTACCTCCAACCCTCCCTTAAATTAGGAAACTACTTTTTGTTGTTGTTGTTGTTAATCCTCACCCAAGAATATTTCCCCATTGATTTTTAGAGCATGTGGAAGGAAGGGGGACAGACACAGAGAGAGAAACATGGAATGAGAGAGACACATGGATTGGCTGCCTCCTGCATATACCTCACCACAGCCAGGGATAGAGCCTGCAACCAAGGTATGTGCCTTTGACAAGAATAGAACCCAAGACCCTTCAGCCTGTGGGCTGATGCTCTCTATACACTGAGCCAAACTGGTTATGGCTAAGCAACTATTTCTTTATTATTATTATTATTTCTTTTTATTGATTTCAGAAAGGAAGGGAGAGGAAGAGAAAGATAGAAACATCAATGATAAGAGGGAATCATGGATTGACTGCCTCCTGCACATTGGACCGAGACTGCAATCCAGGCATGTACCCTTGACCAGAATCGAACCTGGGACCCTTCAGTCCGCAGGCTGATGCTCTATCCATTCAGCCAAACTGGCTAGGGCCTAAACAACTATTTCTAACAAATATGTAAGTGAAGTCTACTTAATTAATCACAGGCAATGAAAGAGGATCTATCTCCATGTTTTGTTCAGGTAAACTTTTAAAAAGAGTTTCGTTAGACTCATTTTCTTTGCCACAGTGGTCACATTTTAGCACATCCCACAGAAAGTGGGGAGAAGGTATTTTGTAGTCCAGTTGTCAATTTTTTTCAGTGTAGCCAAAGGGTTTGCAATCTGATATAGATGCTATAGAACTCAGTAATCACAAGTATCCTTTTTTGGTGATCTTTATTTGTCCTTTAACAGGTAGACTATCTTTATTTATCAAATCTATAAAAATTTTAAATTCAAACAAAGAAAACAAATTCAAGTAACTCCACAAACACTTAGCATTAAGATAAAGCTAATTGAATGTATCCTTAGTGGGCTCTTATCAAACTTTCTGGTATGATTTTCAGGCTTTTTGGCAAGACAATCTATGTAATTTTAAAAATATGTATACTTTAAAAGATTCCCCTCAACTAAAATCATTGAATTCAATACACAAAATAAAAGAAATAACAGTAATTACGCTTTTTAAATACTTTTCAAGCACTGTCTTCGATTTACAACAAAATTTAGAGGGAGGTATACGGTACCCCCCTAAACTCCCTGCCCCACACATGCACATCTCCACCCTTATCAATATCACCCACCAAAATGATACAATTTTTATCAACGTGAACCTACATTGACACATCATAATTACCCAAAGTCCATAGGTTGCCTTAGGGGTTGTACATTCTACGGGCTTGCACAAATGCAAATTGACATCATTTTAGTACAGAGTATTTTCACTGTGGTAAATGTCCTCTGGCTCTGCCTCTGTACTCTGCCTGCACCTACTTCTAGGAATGACTGATTTTTTTCAATGTTTCCACGGTTTTGCCTTTTCCAGAATGTCTTGTAGTTGGAAACATACAGTGTGTAGCCTTTTCAGATTGGGAATATGCATGTAATCGCTCATTTCTTTTTATCTGGAGGTTATCACAGTGCATGTTGCCACTCACCTACTGGCAATCATCTCGGTTGCTTCTAAGTTATGGCAATCATGTAGAAGCTGCTATAACTATCCATGTGCAGGTTTCTATGCGGACATAAGTTTTCCACTCCTTTAGGATAAATACCAATGAGCACAATTGCTGGAACATCATGTAAAACATAATTTTGTAAGAAATTGCCAAACTGTCTTCCAGAGTGCTTGTACCATTTTGCATTCCCACCAGCAACGTACGAGGTTTCTGTTGCTCCACATGCTGTCAGTGTTTACATTTTTTAAATAAAACTTATAATCTTAGTGCTACCTGACACAGGAAAACCAAAATCATTGGGAGACAAAATTAGATTTTTGTGAAAAACTTAAGAATTCTAAAGTTTTCCCTAAATCTAGCCAGCCACATCTCAGACAGAATGAGCTAGGTTGTGTCCTTCATTTATTCTACAAATATTTACTGTGTAGTTACAATGTACCATGCATTTTTATTAGTCCATTGCAACCAAATCAAGTAGATTACTTTATTCAAGAATTGACTGAGCACCTACTATGTGATGATCACTATTCCAAGTGCTGCCTCAAGACCCTTAGTTCTAACATGTGAGTGAGTGTGTGTGTTTGGGGCAGGGGAGGAGTGAGTGGCCAGAAATGTTACTCCCAGATCTTCCACAGTTAAATAAAAGGTGTGGGACTGCTGTAGCCTAAGGAAGTCCCTTTATGTAATCTTTCAAGTTCACATGATTGAAGAAATGGCATGTCCTTCTAGTCACCTGAAGACACAGCTAATGTTAGAAACAGATACTCCAGTAATAATTCTCGTTTCCTTGTCACTGATATAAAGCACATAAAAGACAGAATGCAGGTTGTGCTTGATGAAATCTAGTGCAATTAGCAGGTCAATTTGAAGATCAAATGATAGCTATCATCTTAGTTTTCATGAAACTCTGAAGACAGAATTTAATAAGCCCCTATAGACCTACACAGACCACAGTCTAGGAACAAAACCCCAAATTCCAATAATTAAATGCCTGCTCAAAGACATGACCTTTAGATGTTCCCTCACTAAGCAGCTGGTGACTTGATGATGATACAAGAAAGCTAACCAGTGAGCTATAATGCATCTCAGATTAAGAATAAATCATAAAGGTTAGATGTGTTTGATTTTATTATTATAGTGATGTTTTCTGACACAGGATCTTTTGGATCTTTTTTGTATCTATTGAGCTGAAAATCAATATTGTCTTCATGGCAGGATAAAGCATATATGATAATGTTTAGAAAAAAAATTATAATTTCAAGTTTTAAAATTATTTAATTGAATTTAAAACACTATCTTAAAAGTACTTAGAACACTCATACAAACATACACACACACACACACACACAAACAACCAGAAGGCAAGTAAAATAATTTCATAATAAACCCCATACACTGTCCAATTTGTTTTGATGGCACAACTTTATCAAAATAAATCGTAACTAGAAATTACATTCTCAGTCTACAAGACCCAGAAACAAAAGATCCAAGGCTTTGTGCAGCAAGCACCTTGAATATAAAAGGTTAAAGAGGAGGCTGTCCAACACACTAACTTCCTTTTCTTGGCTCCAAACCTTCCCTGGTCTTGTGATGATACCATAACTTCAGAGTATATGCAGCAAGGTGGGGTGTTTGAATTTGGAAAGGGTCAAAGGAATAGCAACTAATGTCTATAAAAGAGTATATTGCTGAGCTATAGTTTTGTTCAGTTCCTCGTACAACAAAATCAGTACATGAAACATAATTTAACAGCAGAATGTGATAATTATGTGGATGGGACCAAGGAAAAGCACTGGGAGTTCAATGTTATTTAATAGAATTCAGAGTAAACTTAATAACATAATTCTATTAATAGGCGCATCAACCAGGTCACAGAATATTATGATTCTTTGTCATAATATTTACGATGAGGGTATTTTACCTTCTTGGATAAAAAATTCCCAGTGCACATTAGTATATGTCCTCATTTCTTCAAAATAAGTTTTCTAATCTACAAAGACATTCCCTGTTCCACTACTTCTTTAAAATGTGCTTTCATGGTCCAATTACTTTCAATAGTAAGCTAGTCCTCAAGATTGAACTCAAGGAGTTAGCAGGATCTCAAGGCTGTGGTGATAGAGAATGCTTCCCTTGAACTCCCAACAATGATTTCTTTAGGGACAGCTACCCAAATACCTCTGAAAAGTATCCAAAATCCTTGTGAAACAATTTTGTGCAAGAACTACAAAGTTAGGAAATAAAATGAAAGATGCCTAGATTACACAAGTTTGAAATAAATTACAGCAGTCCTGGCTTTGCACAATTGTCATATTCATGAACTTGAGATACCATGATTTATTGAGTTAAATAATACAAGTCCCCTAAAATCACAGTTCAAATTTCAGTACCACAATATATTCACTGAGTGATTGCATAAAGTGTAAACTTCACTGCCATCTGTTCAGTTGTCCACAAATCACTATCTAAATAACAGATGTGCATCATGATCAGTGACCAATCCTGTCAGTTCTTTCAAAGGCTGGTGGGGATGGTCACTGCACATCTGCTATTCCCCTCACGCACAGACAGCAAAGCATATGCTGTGCTACCTCCTGTTTCCCAGTGATAAACCACTGTGACATTTCACAACAGATAATCAAAAGAGGAAACTGGGCAATAAAGATGAAAGAGCAAAGAAATGAAAAGTGATAATGCTAGAAGTGAAATTCGAATAGAACATAAATGACATCACAGAAGAAAGAGCTGACTGTGGGAATGTCAACACTACTGCTATTCAAGAGACTAGATATGCAGCCAGGGGAACTTAGTAAATGTGAACTTATTGGCATAAATTAGGACAGTGAGGAGGTTGTGACACAAAGAATAAAGATGTCCCATTAAATGTGACTCTGGCACTGGGCGATGTGGCTCAATTAGGTGAACATCATCCCGTGCACTGACAGGTCGCTGGTTGATTCTTGGTCAGAGAACATACCCAGGTTGTGCGCTAGATACCTTCTCGTGGTGCGTGTGGGCGGCAGCCAATCAATGTTTCTCTTTTTCTCTCTCTCCTTTTTCCATCCTCTCTCTCTCCAAAATCAATTTTCTTAAAAAATGAAGTGACTCTGGCAAAAAACAAAAACCTTCACATGAAAGGAACTCTTAGAGATCGTTCATGACACTGAAAATGCAAAGGATAAAATGCTGGAAGCTGATCTGAACGTAGAAGAAGTATGACAATTCACCAAGCATAGAAAGGATGCTTGCTCTGTATTCAAAGTTATATGACAAGCATTGTTTAAACCACTCTTGATAAAATGCTTTCATTTTCAATGTTCGTAAAGTTTTAATTTACCATGTACTAAATATTAGTTTTACAGTTGTTTCATTTCCTAATACAGTTATTACTGAGAGTTTAAAATTTTTTTTTTCAGCTACAGTTGGCATACGCTATTATATTAAAGTGTACATTAAGAGAGTTTTTAATGTTTTGACAAAAAATTTAGGGATCATGGAGCAATAGTAATTTTTCATACTCATGATTAGATTGCTTTACAGAGTTTCGGCTTACATGGTCATGCTTATGGTGTCCCAGGACTGTGTAAAGCAAAGAAACCTGTAAACAACAAAAGTTCAGTGACGGGAAAGGCAAGCCTAGATTTACCTATCTCAAAGAATTTCAAAATGTTAGCCAATTCTTGAGGTGGAGTTGGACCTTAATCTTGCAGGAACAAGAGGTCTTGATAAGCAGTGCTTGAAATCATTTATCAAACATCTCAATAGTGGAAAGTACCTGTTATACTATCAAAGAATGAGGAAGAAGAGCTGTGAAAACCAACCAGGAACTTAATTTTCGGTGGAATGGAAACTGTGAGTAAGAACGAAACAAAGTGCCTGAAATGCAGCACTGTCAGAGATTTGTTACTTTGGTTAAAGCTCGGTGTTTGATTCCAGTCATCTGTGAGCTGCTTGCCTGGTATAAGACTCAACTTACAAGTTGGTAAGTTAAAACTAAAGGCAAAGGTATTCAGGAACACTTCCCTGTAGTATCCTGGTACCTTTGTCTTTGAAAGGTGGCCTAGGTCTCACTGTGTGTGAGAACTCTTGGCGTGGCTTCAGGAGTTCAGAAGTCTTCTCAGGCTTCATCCTCAGAAGGATCAATGGCCTCCTGAGATCAGTTCAAGATACTGTCTGGGATAAGGAAACTCGTTCTCCTCAAAGTGAGAAAACAAACTGCTGTCTTTATGAATGTTTGACCTATGGAAGTTTCAGGTTTTGTCTTAAACCACCAAAAGACTGACATGCAGAGCTAGAAAAACCACTGAGAGAAATCCCCTATGGTCAAGTACAGACCATACATGGTCATCAAAGAAGTTAAGGAGTTACTATTTATAGTTTAAGAGCTATAAGATACCACACTCTAAAAAGGATAACCCAAGTTTTGGTCAACATGGCAGATAAGTAAACACAGTATTTGCATCCTCCCACAATCACCTAAAAACTACAACTAACTTACGGAACAACCGTGATTGAGAACTGCCTGAAATCTAGCTGAATGGAAGTCTTACAACTAAGGATATAAAAAAAAGCCACATGGAGACTGGTAGAAGGGGTAGAGAGGAGAAACAGGCTGTTCCACAACAACACATGGTGGATAAAAATTGGAAGGGATAGCTCCACTCTGGAGGTCCTTCCTGAGGTGGGAGGTGTCCCAGCTCCACCAGGTCCCCCAGTCAAGGATTTCAGCACCAGGAAAAAAGTCCCCAAAACGTCTGACTGTAAAAAACAGTGGGAATTGTGGCTGAGGGAGACAAAGGGCTCCTGGAGACCCAGGCAGTTCCTTGGAAAAGGCCCAAGCAAGGACTTCTTGGACTCATTGGCTCTGACCTCTAGCCTGGGGATGAAGCTTCAAAGATGTGTCAGGGACATACAGGGAGAAGCTCAATTGTCTTAGGACAGGGCTGAAGAGTCAGCTTTTTCCCAGACGTAAGTGCTGGCAGCAGCCTTTGTTCCCTTTGCTGAGACTTCCCCCCAAAGAGCCAGCAGGTGTGCCTCATATCTGTGTCTCCAACCTAGCTCACACTGTTAGCCCCACACTGGTGATTCCCTGAGACTCAGTCCCATCCAACTTGCAGGCTCACCCAAGCCCTTTCCAGTGGCTTTTCCATACAAACAGCTTGTCTGGATTCATGCTTCAAACTTTCCTAAAATCTCTCAAATGTTCACAAATGCAAAACAAGCAGCATCTGGCCTCAGTGTGCCCGTACCTCTTACTAAGTGGCCCCAGGTGCAGCACTAGTGGTGGCCAGCCTTGACACCTCCAAGCCCAGCACAGGTAACAGCCGTCTGCAGATTGCTTTGTACCTCATGCTGGATGGCCCTGGGCATGGTACAGGCAAAAGGTGATCTTGGGCCTGCACCTACTAGAGCTAGCGTATTTGGTGGCCAGCTTCAGGAGCATCACCCAACCACTTCTACCAGAGGCACACTCATTAGGCACCAGAGCTCTGATGAAGTGAGTCCTGCTCTGTGGAGTTGGGTCCTGCACAGCAGATCCTGTGCTGTGGTTGCTGCCAGTCCTCACAGCTGATTGTCCTGGGTGTAAATCCCTCCCAATGACATGCCAACAACAATCAAGGCTCAACTATAACAGAAGGGTGCACACAGCCCACAAGGGGGCATGCCTGGAGAGCCTAGCTTGGGTGACAGGGGATGCTGCATCACTGGGCCCTACAGGACACCTACTACAGAGGGCTACTGTACCAAGACTGGTAGACATAACAGCTCTACCTAATACATAGAAACAAACATAGGGAGGCTACCAAAATGAGGAGAGAAGGGAACATGTCCCAAACTAAAGAATAGAACACAACTCCAGCAAAGGACTAAACAAAACAGACAAGCAATCTACCAGCTGCAGAGTTCAAAACACTGGTTATGAGGATGCTCAAAAATTTCAGTGAGAACTTCAACAAAGAGAAAAGAAACATAATGGAGATAGAAAACATAAAGAACCCGTCAGAAATGAAGAATGCAATAACTGAAAGGAAGAATACATTACAGGGAATTAACAGTAGAGTAGATGAAGCAGAGAATCAAATCAGGGATTTGGAAGATAAGGAAGCAGAAAACATCCAATCACAACAGCAAAAAGAAAAATGAATCCACCCCTGCTTCCCCCGCTCAAAAAAAAAAAAAAAAAAGTCAGGACAGTGTAAGGAGCCTCTGGGACAACTTCAGCTTATCAATATTCCCAACATGAGGGTGCCGGAAGGAGAAGAGAGAGCGCAACAAATTGAAAACATATTTGAAAAAATAATGATGAAAACTTTCCTAACCTGGTGAAGGAAATAGAGGTACAAGTCCAAGGTAGTACTTTACAAAGTGCCCATCACAGAGCACAAGGACTCCACAAATGTTTAGGGGCTGTGTTTATACATACCTTCAAATCCGAGTCCAGGCTGAATGAATCAAATATATTATGTGCCTTACACACACACACACACACTCACACCACAGTTATTTGTTCTAAGATAAGCCTAAATAAAAAATTGTCACCAAAATATTTAGATTCATAAGTATATTCCTTAAAATATGACCAGTAGAATAAATATAAAAAAGTCATTCACCTCACTAACACAAAAATGAAAATTAAAACAGGATTTTTTTTTCATTCATCAAATTAGCAAAGATTTTATAATTATAAAATGTCAGGACTGTGAGGTAAAAGGCAGGTAATTCTCATCTGCAGTAGTAATTGATGCAATGTTTCTAGAAAACACTTGGGAGTATGTATCAAAAGCCTCAAAATATCTCTGCCATTTACAGTTTTACATATCTTTAGTAGCCTTACTCTCCTAGTATAAAAAAAGAAAAAGAAAAACTGAAAACATCCTTAATATCAATCAAGATGAGAATTGAGTAAATTACATGCATCTGTGAAAATAGAGCAGCGGCAGCTATAACAAGATTTCTGAAAACATGGGGGGAGGATCATTATGTACAAGTATATAAGCTATATGACCCCAATTTGTTTTTTCTTTTTTTAAGAAAGGTAACAAGCCCTGACTGGTTTGGCTCAGTGGATAGAGCGTCGGCCTGTGGACTGAAGGGTCCTGGGTTCGATTCCAGTCAGGGGCATGTACCTTGGTTGCGGGCATATCTCTAGTAGGGGGTGTTCAGGAGGCAGCTGATCCACGTTTCTCTCTCATTGATGTTTCTAACTCTCTAGCCTTCTCTCTTCCTCTCTGTAAAAAATCAAGAAAGGTAACAAAAAACAAAAAAACGTAGAAAAAAAGACAGAAAAGAAAGCAGAAAATTCACTACTAGACCAATAGTTTATTTCTAGACTAGAGGCCCGGTACACAGGTGGGGTTCCTCGGCCTGACCAGTGATCAGGGCCGATCAGGGCTGTCTCACACAGTCCCGATCGGGGCCAAAGAGGGCCGGCCGGCTGGGGAGGGGCAGTGGGAGGGCTCTAGGGCATGTCTGGTCCTCTTGCCCAATCCCGATCAGCTGGACCCCAGCAGCAAGCTAACCTACCAGTCAGAGGGTCTGACCCTGGTGGTCAGTGCACATCACAGCGACTGGTCGAGCGATCGACCAAACAGTCAACTGATCGGTCAGACACTCACCATATTACGCTTTTATTATAAAGGATTGGGATTCTAGATTATTTTTGTTTATTCTCTATAACTTCCTATTTATATATATAAAAGCCTAAGCAACCAGCTGACCAGCTGACTGTTTGACCGGACGGTAGCTACGGCACACACTGACCACCAGGGGGCAGATGCTTAATGCAAGAGCAGAAACCACAGGCATGAATCTCAGAGGGAATGGAGGATGGGGGAGGGTGGGAAGAGATTAACCAAAGATCTTATATGCATACTAGAGGCCC
This sequence comes from Cnephaeus nilssonii, assembly GCF_951640355.1. Classification (NCBI taxonomy): domain Eukaryota; kingdom Metazoa; phylum Chordata; class Mammalia; order Chiroptera; family Vespertilionidae; genus Cnephaeus; species Cnephaeus nilssonii. Next base: position 70,086,628 of record NC_137074.1, on the reverse strand, counting down.
ATTGCATGGCTTTGTGCACCAGTGGGGCCCCTCCACCTGGCCTGTGGGGATCAGCCAAAACCGGCTCTCTGAACATCCCTGGAGGGGTCCCAGATTGCGAGAGGGTACAAGCCAGGCCAAGGGACCCCACTGGTGCACAAATCGGTGCACCAGGCCTCTATTATTGTATAAGGTATTCTAAAGTGGTATGTATTACATTTTTTGTCATAAAGCAAATTTATAAATCTAATTTTGTCAAAACATTGCTGACAGGAACACTCACTCCTGGTTCAGACCTCTGAAAATAATGTTACCGATGAGAATGCCATGATCAAAATACTAAAGTCAATCCGAATGAAACAAATCACACTCTGAAGTGACTATGTTCTTAAAGAAAGACAAGCCCCTACCTTAATTATATGACAAAGGTCTTTATGCCGAGGTTTGCCACCAGGGTTCAAGGCCTTCCCTAATATCAGGGATGACTGATGAGGTCTTGATGCTATACCAGTCTTTTGCTTGACATAAAAGGCCTTTTGAAATTGTAAGAAAATTTTCACAGGAATTCTAGACACCGTTTTGAAAGTGAGAGTTGTGACATGTCTTGACAGTTGTCACTGTTAGCCTTTTACTTCCCCCTTTTTGCCTTTGAAATCACAAAGCATTTCCAGAGTGCCATCCATTGAGGAGAGCCCTTAAATATATACCCAGTCATCCCCTTTTTCATTTTTATATAATCATTTTAGATATACATGCCTTAAACTTCCAAGTAAAAGTAAAATTCATGAAATTTACAACAGGCCAATCTGCTATAATATTTTACTAGTTTTCACTGGTTTTAAAGGTTGCAGAATGAAATAAATACATATAATCAACATTATTTACTCCTTGCCTTGCATAAATGTTCACTGGCCTTCAATAACTATTTCAGTGTACTATTGGAAGACAGGGAATATATCTTACAGATTAAAAGTTTAAAAGTTTAGAATGTCACCTCAAAACTTCACTAATTTAGTGAATTTCCTTTACTAAACTAGTGTGGAAATACAGATGACCCTTGAATAACACAGGGGTTAGGAGAGCTGACACTCCCACCTCGTGCAAAAAAACACATATGGTCCACTTGGCATGGTTCAGTGGTTGACCATGAACCTATGAACCAGGAGGTCATGGTTAAATTCCTGGTCAGGGCACATGCCCAGGTTGTGGGCTGTGGGCTTGATCCCCAGTGTGGTGTGTGCAGGAGGCAGCCAATCAATGACTCTCTCTCATCATTGATATTTCTATCTCTCTCTCCTTCTCCCTTCCTCTCTGAAATCAATAAAAATATGTATTTTTTTAAATCCACATATGACTTTAAACTCCCCAAAAACTTACCTACTAGTACCCTACCATTGACCGGAATCCTTACAGATAAAATTAACAGTTGTTAACACATATTTTGTGTTATATGTATCAAATACTATATTCTTATAATGAAGTAACTTAGAGAACAGAAAATGTTATTAATAAAATCATAAGGAAGAGAAAATACATTTATGGTATTTCCTGAAAAACAAAATCTACATCTAAGTGGATCCACATAATCTAACCAGTGTTGTTTGAGGGTCAACTGTACTGGTTGAGTATAATCATCAATCAGAATGCACACCTTTCTACTTCACAACAACAATTCTACATTATTCATGCTACATCTGATGCTGCACCAAGATCTGCCCTGAGAAGTTTAGACATATGGCTATTACAGCAAAACATGATCAAAGAACACACCATCCTGCGGCTACTTGCTTAGGGGCTGCAGAATTGCACAGTAAGGATAACAACATGGTTCAAACTGGGCTTTTCCAAAGATGCACATATGTATACAGAGATGTTCAAACTGGGAAAATAAAGAGAGGGAAGTCTTAATGCTCAGAACTGCAAAATCCTACTTAACAGTGTAATGTAGGCTGTGACTATCTCTTCACCAATAATGTGTGTGTAAATGCTCTGTAAACATTAAAACCAGCATGAGTTTCAGCTATATTATTAGAATTCCCACTATTCATTCTTTAAAAAAAAAAAATAACTTCTTAGGATTTGCAACAAATTATGAGGGACAATATATACTTCAAGGAGAATATTAGTATTAAGACTGTATATTCTTATTTATAACATTATCACACTTCCTAATATAATTTAAATAGAATATTTCACCAATATTGCGTCCTAGAAGTGACAATTTCATCACTAAAACATAAATGAAAATATAAACAAGTACTTACTCACAATACCAAATTGTCCCCAGAACAGAAGCACAGCCAACATTGGGAAAATAACAATAAGGATATTTTCATTTGGAGAAAACCATGAAACTGGGGGGAAAAAAAAGAGAAATCATGATTAATATTTACTATCACAACTTTAAGTCCTGCCAATTGATAGTCAAAAAACTAGTTGTTTAAGTGTTTTCCACCACATTTTCCCTAAGCTGTGATGTATGGAAGGAGGTAGTATACCCCAGCTGAGAACAGGGCTCCACAGCCACACTGCCTGGGTTTGAAGTCCAATTCTAACTTCCAATCTGTATGATCTTGGACAGTCTAACAACTCTCTGTTCTTCAGTTGTTACACCAGTACAACAAGTAATGACACCTTGAAGGACTATTGTTAATTGTTAAGAAAGTTAAGCTATGAAAAGGGCTTAGAACAAAGAACTCAGTAAACATTAACTACAGCTATTATTATGGGCTCCTATTATTATGCCTATATATGTAAGGAGCCAACAATTTACCTTAAAGAAAGAGTTGTCTTCCTGTAAAGATCGACTCAGGGGATATAAGCGAGGAAGTAGTACAACAGGGTACCCTACACTTGGTCTAACTGTGACCTAAGACTGAGACAGATGTGAGCCTGAGCTTTTCTGAAACTTACTCTGTAACAGAAGATGTATTCATAAATAATTAGTCCTAAAATGACTGCTGACATAAAGTTAACATGAAAATCTTTAGGGAGTAAGGAAGCTTCTATTAAGTGGGCCACGTGTTAGGAAATAGTGATATTAAGACTTTCAATGAAATTTGTTGAGAACTTTTAAAAATTAAGTTTAATAGAGTCTAATCAATGCTTAAGGCCATATTTTTTCCTATGAAATTTCTCTTGTAACAATAAAGCCAGGTAAATACACGGAAAGCATTCCAGAGTTTGCCTAGGCTGAAGGACTTGCTGGGTGAGGAACACTCTGAATAGTGCACAAGGCAAGCACTGGCGTTGTTCTGAAATTATCCCGTTCAAATTCACCACTGCATCCCTATGTGAGGAATCTTATAGGCTTTCTCACCACAATGCTAGTCACACATTTCTTGGGTTAAGCTTATAATGCTAAACTCTGGTAAATGTTCACAATCATCCCCAGAATATAACACTATCAATTCTTATCTTTGAGATAGTAGCTTTCCAGATTCCAGCATTTTGCCCTGTGCATGGCAGAGACTCAATAGGTTTACTATTGGTGGTTGAAATAGTCATAGGACAGTTTACTGAGCGAATAGAAAACGGGCTTTTTTGATGCTCCCATGGTTGCAGATCCACCAAGAGACTGATGTTTTCAGGTACCCAGAATCAATGCCACTTTAATTTCCAACTGAATTACTGAACAACTTCCTATACCAAAGAAAGCCCATTTCCATTCAGACTAAAATCCTATATGAAAAAACTTTCTGAATTATTCTTAGGTTTTCATATGCCTGAAGGATCTGGTAAAAGCTCCATGATTTGATGACTATTATTAATCAACTTCTTTTCCTCTACCCACTTTATTATTTTGTTTTGAGTTGGAAACATTAACTTATCAAATCCTTACAATTATGTGAAGAATTATGAACCCCTCCTTACCACTGTGAAAACTAAGGCTCAGTGAACTAAGGATTTTAAGTTTGCATGTCCCAAACTGACTCTCGATACCCCTCTACCCACCCCCATCAAACCTCCCCCTCTTGGTTTTTGCCATCTCAGTAGTGGTAACTCCATTTCTCCAGTTGCTCAGGCCAAATATCACGGAGTCATCCTTTTCTACTTAGTTTCTCTCACACCTAACATCTGGTCCCACAGTCAATTCTCTTCCTTCAAAATACAGTCAGTATCTGATCTTTTGTTCAAGATCATCTGACAAGGACATGTTCTTTCACTGGCCTTGCTCCCTCTACAAGGAAACAATCTTCAACAACCTTAGGATCTATTAGTGAAAGTAAGAGGAATATTTGACCCTGGTCTGGCCACTCCTTTTGCACTTATTACACACAAAAAATAGATCACTCCAATTTAGTGGGCCACTCTTTCAAATATATACAGGCATAACTTACTTTATTGTACTTTGCTTATTATGCTTCATTGATGTTTACTAATTGAAGGCCAAACCTTCCACCAGCAAAAAGATTACAGTTTGCTTTATTGCATTACGCATTTTGTTGTGGTGGTCTAGAACTGAACCTGAAACATATCTGAGGTACGCCTGTTCATGGTAAACCTTCACAAACCCAGAGAACACCAGTTTCCACAAAAGAAAGTCACAATCAATGTTACACTAAAATTTAAGCCAAATTTTAACTTGACATTTTAAGATTGTGATGGGTTTTTGAGGCACTGAATTGGCTATAGCCTCAGTTATTTAATCAAACCCAGAATCCCTGCAATCAGCCTTTCATAATTTCTTTCTCTTGCAGTACAGGTGGGACTGTGAATAGGATAGATTTCATTCCCAGGATTGTTGCGTCACTTGAACAAAGGGATTTTGCTTGGTGTGATTAAGGTCCTCAATCAGTTGACTTTAAGAAAAACAGATTGTCCTTGGAGAGGGCTGACCTAGTCAAGTGAGCCCTGAAAAGGATCTGTGCTCTTCCTGGCATAAGAAATCCAACATGTCTCAGGGGTTCAATGAGAGGGTATTGTTCCTTTGCTGGCTTGAAATGTGGAAGAGGCTGTATGACAAGGAATGGGGCAACCTCTAGGATCTGAGAAAAGCCCTTAGCAGACATCCAGCATAGAAGCACAGACCTCAGTCCTACAACCACCTAACTAAATTCTGCCACAATCTTGTGAGCTTGGAACAGGACCCATATGAGAATACAGCCTGAACAATGCCTTTCTTTTAGAACCCAGTCACACCGTGACCAAAATTGTGATCTACAAATCTGTGAGCTAATAATTGGATGCTGTTTTAAGCTGCTACATTTCTGGTTATTTGTTATATAGCACTAGAAAACTAATATAAGAATCTTGCAATGCCTTCATGTCTACATTATGAACATAATGTATATCATGTTGACAATGATGGAAGTAGAAACTCTGCCTTTAAAAAAACACTAAAGCTTATTTGGAAAATTGTTAAATGTTAAGCTTCTAAGTTTTTGTATCATTAATAATGTAAATATAGATATTATTAACAGATTTTTATAACTATTATTTACATTTAGTATTTGGTTGTGTACAAGGTGTTTTAACAGAAACTATACACCATGGGGATAAAAAAAATACTGGGTTTTGAAGACAGATCTAGGTTAATAGTCTAGCTATGACTCTGACTTTGAACAAGTACCCTAAACTTCTCTGCTGTTAAATGGTAAGAAGTCCTATATCCATCTTGCAGAATGCCTGGGATCATAGGACACAATATAAAATATCTGGTATGTGCTCAAATAAATGTTATGTCATTGTACTGTTCTTTTTTAAAATATATATATTGATAAATATATATTTATATATACTTTATATATTTTATTTATACATATATAAATAAAATATATACTGTTCTTTATATATATATAGATTTTTTTACACAGAGGAAGGGAGAGGGATAGAGAGTTAGAAACATCGATCAAAGAGAAACACTGATCAGCTGCCTCCTGCACACACCCTACTGGGGATGTGCCCACTACCAAGGTACATGCCCTGGACCGGAATCGAACCTGGGAGCCTTCAGTCCACAGGCCGACGCTCTATCCACTGAGCCAAACCAGTTAGGGCTGTACTGTTCTTATTTGTTCTGTTATCACATCACTGAAATCAGGGATCATGTCTTAATCACCATTAAATTCAAAGGCCTAGTACAGTACCTGTCACAAAATAGGCATGCAATAAATCTTTTTTAAGAGAGAGATTAACATATTTACATATGTTAAACATATCTCAAAACAATCCTGTGATTAAGATAGTATTCCCACTTTACAGATAAAAACTGAGGGCCAAATAGTTTGAATTTCATACCTAAGTTTTCTCAAATTAGAAAAGGTATCACATGATCTCACTGACAGGTGGAATGTAATGAACAAAATAAACTGGTGAACAAAATAGATCCAGAGACATAAAAGAATGGAACAGACTGTCCAATCTCAGATGGAAGGCAGAGGTGGGTGGAAAGAGATCAACCAAAGAAATTGTATGGATATATGCATAACCCATGGACATGGGCAATAGTGTGGTGAAGGCCTGGCGCAAGAGGCCAGTGCAGGTTAGAAGGGGTCAATGGGAAAAAAAGAGGACATATGTAATACTTTCAAGAATAAAGATTTCTTTAAAAAATAAAATAAAATGAGAAAATGATGAGGTACAGAAAAAAGCTTTGTAAATTCAAGTTGTGTGCCCTCTCCATGGTATTATAGTCTACACAGGCAAAACTATATTTCAATTATAATATTTTCACATATTAAGTCCTGTGCTCCCCAAAAGGGAACAAAGACTGGCCACCAATAATCCACATTCTACTAAGTGGAATTCTCTAGTAAGCAAGTTCAATTCTCCTTTATGCCTATATTTGAAAAAAAAAAAAAAAAAAGCACAACAGTAAAAATGGATTCCACTGCCTAAATCCCCAGGGTTCACATGATGGGTAAGTAAATTTATCACAATAAATTTGCAAGAACCTGCTTCAATTAACCTTTTTGGGAGAGGAATTTCTTTTTTTTCTTTTTTCCTTCAAAAAAAATGGTGCAAAACAGTGACAACACCAGATGCTGACAAGGATGTGGGGGAACTACATCACTCATATGTTGCTGATGGGAATGTACAATGGAACAACCACTCTGGAATACAGTTTGGCAGTTTCTTCAAATACTAAGCCTATACTTACATATGACCCAATAGTTGTACTTCTATCCATTTATCCAGAGAAAGGAAGACTACGGTCACATAAAAAACTGCACATCATTGTTTATAGCAATGTCATTAGCAATAGCCAAAAACAACTGCAAACAACCAAGACATCCTATAGAAGGTAGATGGTTAAGCAAGGTGTGATATACCCATAGCATTGAATATTACTGAGAGAGAAAGAGAGGTATTGCTATATGATGCTGTGCGTTAATAGATCTCAAAGGCATTGAGCTGAGTGAAGAAAAAAAGAAAGCCAGTCTCAAAACGTTACATACTTTTATAAAACATTTTTGAAATGACAAAGTATTGATATGGAACACAAATTGTGCTTGCCACGTTAGGGATAGTAAGGGGGCTGGTGACTATAAAAGGGTGGCACGAGGGAGATATTCGTGTTAATGAAATAGTTCTATATTCTGATTGTGGTGGTCATTACAGAAGTGTACACATGTGATAAAAAGAAAAAGAAATATATACACATTGTACCATTGTGAACTGGCTGCTTTTGACATATAACTACCGTTACATAAAATGTAACCACTGGATGAAGCTGGCTAAGAGTACAAAGCACCTCTCTGTTCAATCTTTGAAACTTCCCGTGATTCTGTAACTATTTCAAAAATTAAAAATGGGTGCACAGCCAAAGGTCTGAGACCTCTGGTAGAATCTTCTACATTCTCTACAACAAAACACCACCCTCACATTTTAATGGCCCCAACAGTAAGCATAGTTCTTATTTTATCAGGGGACTTGGAATACAAAGATGAAACAATCACACAGAAAATTACAAACTTTGTCTGTATCCCAGAGATTGGTATCTCTTTCCCATCCATCTTCATCCCATTTCCTGGCCTTTAAGTCTTGAGTTTACAATTCTCCTCTCAGTGACCTACACTCTACTCCAAAATCACCCTCCCCTCATTGTGAGTTAGTGAAATTTCCAATGGAGGAGAGATTTGTGAGCAGAAAAGCCTTCCAAATTCTGCTCTTAGCCATTTCCTGCCCATGCTGCACAACACAGACACCCCTCTCACGACAACCCAGGTTCTACACCTCATTACCTCACTTCATAAACATTCCAGGAACACAACTAACATTTGCAAAGTACTCTGGTTTAAATAGGACTTGTACCCAAGGGATCTCATGATGCTTGTTAGACTGTAGAATACATAAAGCAGGAATCTATTTTCATCCCCATTTTATTTTTTATTTTTATTTTTTAATATATTTTTGTTGATTTCAGAGAGGAAGGGAGAGGAAGAGAGAGATAGAAACATCAATGATGAGAGAGTATCATTGATCTCATTGATCAGCTGAGTCCTGCATACCCCCTACTGGGGATCGAGCCCACAACCCTAGCATGTGCCCTTGACAGGAATCGAACCTGGGACCTTCCAGTCTGCAGTCCAATGCTCTATCCACTGAGCCAAACCATCTAGGGCTTCATCCCCATTTTAGAGATGAGGTAACTTGGACCCAGTAAAGTAACTTCTCAAGTTCAATAGAGACAAATAGTTAAGTTGCAGAATAGGGGATGTAACCAAGTCTCCTGATTCCTAATCGTAAGCAATGTCAAAATATTCCATCAGAATTAACACCCCATTCCCAATCTGGTAATAGACATTTCATAACAGGAATGCTAGAACAATATAAGGCAAATAGTTGGTTCAACTGAATGGTCTGATCCCATCAAAAGCAGAGGTTCTCAAAGGCTTGTCTAATCCTGAGAGCAGTAATATGTCTAGTGATTCTAAATAGAGCTTTCAAAATAGAAAGTCAGTATGCACCTGTATGTGGTTAAAGTAATCAGCTGGCATGGCAAGGACTAGAAAAGAAAACAGATTGTTTACTTCAGCTAGCTTTACTGCTTTATGCAACTCACCACCCAAGTCTATGAAGAAAGGGCACAATCATGGTGCTATAACCAAGGCTGAATTCAAATTAATTCTATTGGATCCCTAGCTCTCCCACATCTTGGCCAAGAAAAAGAACATCATAGCAAGGCTGAACACAGGAAAGCTCAAGAAAACATCATTGTAACCTCATTTTTAATCTTTCAATTCTCCTTCTAATCTATTCTTTCCAGCTGGAGCATGGCTGGGACTTTTCACCCTTGACCAAAGTGCAGGTAATAATTTTTTTTAAAGCTACATAATAGGAAAGATCATGGAAAATTAATCATATGAAAGATAGTACTTTGGAGAGCAGCAAACAAAAATGCAGATTAAATGATGCCAGGACTCCTCACCCCAACAGAATAGTTTTCAGACTAAAAGTTTGAGAACCTGACAATACACAAACAACAAACAGCAAAGGAGTTTTATTATGAAAAGTAGAAGAGCAAGTAAAACTCATGATCTTAAAGCTGCTGAATATTACATAATCATTTATTAGTCATAACCTACTTTTTGATTCAAAGGAGTTCCTAGCCCCATTGTGCCCCATTTCTAATAGGACCAGGTTACTGCAGGACAAATAAAAGGGAAGATTATAAAATTCTTACCAACACGATATTTTAGTTCTACGATGGTTTCGCCTTCTCTAGTTAATTCTGTTACTTCGCAAGTGTAGTTTCCTGGGATAGCATTGCTCTTGTCCATCTTCAAAGAGGCAATGCCACTTAATAGTGCTTCTGGAACGATGTATGCACTTGAAAAGTTACTGTTGGGCTTGGACTCATTTTTATCTCCATTATAGTAGAAAATGTGTGTGTCTCTGAATTTCCACTTTACAAACATTTCTTTCAGGCTCTTTGCCTCCACATTATTGACGACACATGGAATTACAACAGTTTTATTGCAAGTGGTGTATTCTACAAATTTGGTTATATTAAATATTAGCTGAGCTGAACCTGGAAAAGAAAAAGAAAATAGTTTCATGTCACTATAGAATTCTATAGCATAAGATCTTAGGAATGTTTCAAATCCTTAAGATAAAAGAGCAAGACTTCAATTGTCCCCTTAAGTTAGCAGTGCAGCTACAGAGAGAAGGCAGACCAGGTGAAAAAGAGAAACAAGTTATTTTAATATTAACATGCATAGATGGTAGACACCATCGTAACTTTTCCTTATTCATTTTCAGTAATACAAGGAACATGCAGATGTAGTATTTAATGTAGAAGCTTTTAAGTCATCATTGTTGCTCACTGATGTGCGTAGAAAAATATTGTCCTTACCACAGGAAAGTTTTGGACAGAAAATCAAACCAAATATTATATTCAGTCTCAACTTCTATATACTGCCTCTAAACAGAACTTGCTAAACCCATATGAAGAGTATCTCTATCTTTAGGTTGCATTTCCAAGCAATGTGGTGAGCTATACTGGACTTTAATATAAAAAGTAAATAGGATGAACCACATCACATCTTTCCTCTAAGATGGGAAGTCTTAGAATGCTAAGGAGAAAAAATATTCTCTGTGGCTATTTCCCATTGCAATATACATTCAGCAATGGACATTTGGTATGCAAATACTATAAAGAATTACATACAATTGAAAGGCACTTTCTCACTCCCATATTTCATTGAAACTATAGAACAACAATTTCCAAATGTATATTACAGGTATTCCTTCTTCCTAAAAACCATACACCACTCAAAATAAAGCTAAGTAACAAGTTGAAGACAAGAATAGACACTGCTAATAAATATGGTATATTCTATTTAACACTTCTCAATAGGATAAACTACCAGTTGTCTTACAAAAAAGGGATTGGGAAGGTAAATGCAATCACTCATCTTTCATCTAATATGTTTAAGATTGTGGAGAAATTATAGTGCTCCTCATATTTTTCAGCCATTTATCAACTATTTTATCTAGGTAGTTAGTTGGACTTTCCCTGAAAAAACAAAAAACACAAAGCACTAACAAATATAAATATCAGCTTTAATAGTTTATCTTTACAGTTCTTTCTTCTAAATAAATTGGGAATAAAACTCAGGGGCTTAGGATGTTATTATTCTAGGAACATAGTATTTGGTAAATGCCCATTTAGTTGAATGCTAGGATGCATAGTGTAATAGGAACTGGACAATGTTCAGGAAGCCTGAGTACAAATTCTACCTGTCACTTGTCAGCCTGTGACCTTAAGCAATTCACGTAACTTTTCTGTGCCTTGGTTTTCTCTCTGCAAGTAAGAGGATCAGAAATGAACACCAGACTACTTCACAGAATTATGGCAAGTATCAAAGGAGCAAATACATGGACAAGTGCCATGTCAGCAATACTGTGCTATACATATGCAGGTAAAACTCTAAAAACTGGGCAAAACAGCATTTTTATGCAATGATCTACACCAAGCATGTCAAACTCACGGCCCACAACAAATATTTTTGTGGCCCGGTCAATATAATGGTATGTAGGAAATGTTTTAATGAAAGTTTCGTAACTTAGTTTTTACTGTTTCGTTTTATACTTAACTAGAGGCCCGGTACATGAAATTCATGCACGGGTAGGGTCCACAGGCCTGGCCTGCGATCAGGGCCGACTGGGGCCTTCCTTCCCTGGCTGCTGGCTGGGGCCTTCCTTCATTCCGCACCACCCCCTGGTGGTCAGCGCATGTCATAGTGAGCGGTCAAACTTCCAGTCTATTGAACTCCTGAGGGGACAATTTGCATAGTAGCCTTTTATTATATAGGATTCTTAATAACAAACTACAATGTTTGCTAATGACTGGTTACTATAATGGTGTTGCATTCATTTCCCTTAAGCACCTTACGCGCAGGTGCACCATTTCTCTCCACTAATACTAGCAGCGAATATTTTAGCAGCCTAATGCCACGTCACTAGTCTTGTACTGACTTGTTTGGTGTGCAGAACAGGAAGTATTTCACTTTCAGAGAACAAGAAAAATAGGTTTATCTGCAGTACGCTTATTGATTTCCAAATGACTGACCAGCAGTTATGCAGTGTCTGGTAAGTTAATGTTCAAGAAAAAAATATTAATGTTTATTAAAATGCTCTATTATTTTATGCTAACAATTACTCATTTATTTCAGCCCTTTGTATTCGGCATGTCTCTACTGAAATAAACCTACGTTTCTATGAAAATTGAAGCTTTTGTTATTTTGCAGCCCACATAAACTTAAACCTTGTTTATTTGGCCCGTGTTAGCCTTTGGGTTTAACTTGCTTGATCTAGACCTTCTCTGACTGGGAGGTGCAAATTGTTACATTCTGGGAATTTTCAGTCTGAACCAAGCTTGTGGTTCACAAGCTCACTTCTTCCCAGTTCTCTACACTTCTAGCCATCCCAATATTAGGAAGCCCCAGGCAAAACTTGGACTTCCAATTGCGTTTTTCAAAACCTTGGAGTTCCGAATTATTTCCCCTGAGATAAAAGCATTGAGGGGGAGGCTATCGTGTACAACAAGGAGAGAAAACGTGGTTTTGATGTTGGAATTAGAAAAGAAGGAAAGTGTCAGAAAATATGATGCACAATTTTGAAATGAACAAAAGGATTACTGAGTGTCCTTTCAGTGGGGCACTGGGATTGCCTTACAGATCCTTTGGGAATATCTGATTCTATAAGGACTGTGCCTTTCACTGTGTTTGACTGAGCTATTTTACAATTTTGTAAGATGCAGAAAACTGAGAGCAATGCAAATGATTCATGTCCATAGAGAGAGAAATAAACGTTGTTGTGCAATTTATTTCCACCTGGTAAAAGAGAGGATTTTAAGGTTGGTTTGTTTGTTTGTTTTCTTTTTAATTTGCATACTTTATTTTTTAATCTTTATTGTTGTAAGTATTACATACGTCCCCCTTTCTCCACCATTGACCCCTTCCAGCCAACTCCCGCCCAAGCCTTCAACCACCCTATTGTCTGTGTCCATGTGTTATGCATATATGCATACAAGTACCTTGGTTGATCTGGAAGACAGGATTTTTTAAAATTACATGTTACTGCCCTAAGGATGTTGACCAATTGCATATATTCACTAATTCATTACAGCTTTCCTGGTGGCCTATACATGTGTCTTTTCTTCCAACTTTATTTAAAAGCTAAGATGGTCTTACCATCCTGCTAATTTGCTTATTAATGTGTGAATTAAGTCTCTGACACATGGTCATTTTATATTTGTTTAAGTCAATATATTACTTTCTAAAAAATTATCCTTTAATAAAAGATACAAGTGAAGAGCTCTGTTATCCTAATAAATGTGTTTAGAATGCTCTTGGTAAGTAAAAAGTGGTTGGCAAACACTCGACAATTTCATAACTTATGCTTAGAGAATGGATTTCCAACAGAATACAGAAACAACTAATTGCACTGCATTATTTGTTGTAATATGCAAAATCTTATAGCTAAAGCCATTTAAATACTAGTAGAATTAGTGCTGGTAATAAAATTAAAATAAAATTGACCTGGATAAACCATAACTTGAATAACCCTTGCACTATCTATACTAATAAAAGGGTAATATGCAAATTGGTCACGACACACTCACAGTAACAACCGAATAGCAGGCTGCGTGGGGCAACCAGGCCGGCAGGGGGATTAGCGAGGGATGAACAAACAACTGACCAGCAGGCTGCGTGGTGACCAGGCAAGCAGGGGGATTAGTGAGGGACGACCAAACGACTGACCAATAGGCTGCGTGGAGCAACCAGGCTGGCAGGGGGGTTAGCGAGACACAACCAAACGACTAACCAGCAGGCTGAGTGGGGCAACCAGGCCAGCAGGGGGGTTAGCAAGGGACAACCAGACAACTGACCAGCAGGCTCTGTGGGGCGACCAAGCCGGCAGGGGGGGAGTGAGGGGCGACCAGGCCAGCAGAGGGGGGCAGCAAGGGGTGACCAGGCTGGCAGAGGGAGGCAGTTGGGGGCAACCAGACTGACGGGGCGGCAGTTGGGGGTGAACAGGCTGGTGGAGCGGCAGTTGGGGGCAACCAGGCTGGCAGGGGGTGCAGTGAGGGGCGAGCAGGCCGGCAGGAGGGCAGTTAGGGGCAATCAGTCTGGCAGGCAGAGGTGGTTAGGGGTGATCAGGCTGGCAGGGGGGGCAGTTAGGGGTGATCAGGCAAGCAAGCAGGTGAGCAGTTAAAAGCCAGTGGTCCCAGAATGTAAGAGGGATATCCGACTGTCGGTTTCGGCCCTATCCCAGGGATCGGGCTGAAACCAGCAATTGAACATCCCCTGAGGGGTCCCAGATTGGAGAGGCAGTCGGGCCAAATTTTGTGCACCGGGCCTCTAGTCTATATATATATAAAAGGGTAAAATGCAAAGTGTCCCCTCAGGAGTTCGACCAGGAGACTGTGAATTCGACCAGGAGACTGTGAGTTCGATTTCTCACTATGATGTTCACTAACCACCAGGGGGCTGTGTGGAACGAAGGAAGGCCCAGGCCGGCAGATGGCAGATGGGAAGGGAGGCCCTGGCTGGCAGCCGGAAGGCCCTGATTGGCCCTAATCGCCGGCCAGGCCTAGGGACCCTACCTGTGCACAAATTTCATGCACCAGACCTCTAGTAATTAATAAATAAGGGTAGTCCAAAAATGTCAGTCTACCAACTATTAACCACAACTTCACTTCTATAAATACTTATTTAAACACTAAAAGTAATAAAAATATCTGATTTGGGTTTTCTCTCTTTTTGCCTACTGCCTTTTGATGGAAAAGCAAATTGAAGAAAAGATGTGAAACAGAACAAATAAAGGAACACAAATAACTAACATGAGTAAGAAAATTCTGAATAATCAAGATATGCTTACAGCAGTCTGAATCAGATAGAAAGGTATTAATATAACCATCAGTGATGTTAGGGTTTACAATAAATTAAAAATGAAATGGAAAATTATTTTATGTTGAGTGCCAAAAATACTGGACTCTACAATCTCTGTGAATACCAATCACCAACCTAATCATCTCCTTCTGTAGTCCTGAAGACAGCCAATATGTGATTGCAGAGAAGGCTCAATATATGGCTCAGAATTTTTAAAAATGCAGCAAACATTTATTGAGAATTACCTGATCTGGAACATTGTGATAGGATGTGTGGATACAATGATGGGCGGGTGGGGAGAGTATGATTTATCTTTTCAAAGCTTCTAATTCTGATTTGGGGGAATGAAATGCACTTTTTACAACACAGGATTACGTAAGTGTGATCCTTCCTGTATGAGCAAAGTGCTCTGGAAAGGCAGTACAGGACAGGAATCAGTGTTACAGTTTCTAAGAAAATGTGTGTTGCTATCAGAGGAACAACAGAAAAGTGTCACAGACCCTGGCCACTTGGGCAGTCTTGAATCTTTTAAAACATGTTCCATGTAAAGTTCCTCTCCTCTGTAACAGCTCTTAAATCTCTCTCCTTCTGGAGGAGCTTATTCATACTCTCCAAAGCAGCCCTCTCTTCTTATTTCTTAACTGGAGGCCTGGTGCACGAAATTCATGCATGGGTGTAGTCCCTAGGCCTGGCCGACAATTGAAGCACAAACGTCTGGCATGGAAGGGCAGGTCCCAGCTGACCCCCTAACCCTAACCCTAACCCTAACCCTAACCCTAACCCTAACCCTAACCCGTGCATTTCCCCCAGGTTCCCGCACGACCCCCTCTGCCTGAGTCACGGTGCCCGAGTCCCCATGGAGAAATGCAGTGAGCGCAGCTGGACGCCGCTGGCCCGGGTGCAGTGGGGACCTCGGGGCCACCTAGTGGCGCTGCATGAAAGCCAGGTGGGCAGTGTGCTCTCTCCCGGCCGGCCTCACAAACTGGCTCCTGCACAAACCCACAAGGAGCCCAACCAGCCCCTGTGGTCCTGGCGGCTGTGGCCCGGCTCACCCAGAAGAGGCTGCATGAGGGCAGGGTGGGCTCCTCATGGGCACCCGGCACCTGAGCACGGGGGCTTCCCTGGTGCACAAGCCCTGTTGTCCCAGGGGAGGGTAGCAGAGGGAGTGAGAGTGAGCTCAGCGAACACCCAGAATTCTCACCACACCTCCATCCCTGTCACCCCCGCCCCCAGGTAGCCGGCGAAAGGTTTCAGCGCTTCGCCAACACCCGCCATGTTCTGTGCTGCCCCCTGGTGGTCAGTTCATGTCATAGCAAGCGGGCAAACTCCCAGTCTCCTGGCCAAACTCCAGGTCGAACTCGTGGTTGAGGGGACAATTTGCATATTAGGCTTTTATTATATACGATTCAAATTGAATCCGTCAGTGATGCCAGATGAGATGCCAGATGAGAAGCCAGAAGCTTCAAATATGCTCCACCTATAAATTTATCTGTAAATCCAACAATCCACATTTCTCTCCCACACATCCCCACTGTTCATCTTTAGAAATGAATCCCTTTACCTGAAAGCTAATTTCCATTTTTGCCTCCCCACCCATCAATATCTTCAAGGACTTTCCTAGTTAATTATTAACCTCCCACATGCCCCTATTCCACTTACATAGGTTTTGGTTTTGTTTGTTTTTAAACATTTATAAACATGCTCAAATATTCACCAACTTTAAAAAATCCCTCATATTTGTCTCTCTCTTTCCAAGCATCCTAAATAATAAAGAGGTGATATGCACAATCATTCCAACACACAAGATGGCTGCCCCCATGTGGTCAAAGATGTATGCTCCCATGTGGACATAAGATGTCCACCACAAGATGACCAGCAGGGCAGGGCAGTTGTGGGGGGACCAGGCCTGCAGGGGAGGGCAGTTGTGGGGGACAAGGCCTGCATGGGAGGGCAGCTGGAGGCAACCAGGCCAGCAGGGGATAGCAGTTAGGGGCGACCAGGCCAGCAGGGGAGGGCAGTTAGGGGTGACCGGACCAGCAGGGGAGGACAGTTAGGGGCAATCGGGCTGGCAGGGGAGCAGTTAAGCGTTGATCAGGCTGGCAGGGGAGTGGTTAGGGTGTGATCAGGCTGGCAGGCAGAAGTGGTTAGTGGCAATCAGGCACCCAGGCAGGTGAGTGGTTGGGAGCCAGCAGTCCTGGATTGTGAGAGGGATGTCCGACTGCACCTTTAGGCCCGCGAGTGGGCCTAAACGGGCAGTCAGACATCCCTTGAGGGGTCCCAGATTGGAGAGGGTCCAGGCTGGGCTGAGGGACACACACTGTACCCCCCCCAATGCACGAATTTCGTGCACTGGGCCTCTAGTCTATATATATAAATAGCCAGGGTCTGTAACATCCAAACGACAGAAGGGACAACTGAAGACCAGGCTGGTGCACAGCAGGCTTGGGTGGGTGGGGACTGGTGAGCAGGCTGAACTACTGACCCCTCCAAAAGAGGAGAGGTGGGGCTGATCAGCCCTAGCCTCTCTCTCTCGAGGCCTCTCCAGCAGCCGAGCCCCTCTCTCTCTCTCTCTCTCTCTCTCTCTCTCTCTCTCTCTGAGTGGTCAGCAGTTCAGCCTGCTCACCAGCAGCCTGGGGTGGCTGCTGATCAGCCCCACCTCTCTAATCAGGCCCAGAGATAGGCCCAGAGATGCTGACTGGCATAGAAACTGACCAATGAGATCCAAACCTGGGTGAACTGCGAGGAGACAATGGTTGCCTAGGAGGCGGAGCTTTTGATGCTGACTGGCACAGAAACTGACCAATCAGAACCTAATCTGGGTGAACTGTGAAGTCAAAACCTAAGGTGGGGGATGAGGAGGGGTTTTAAGGGCAACAGCTGTTTGGTGTAAGGTGTAAGAAAGTGGTTCAATTTTTTAATGACTGGTTTGGCAGTATAGTGCATATGGCTAGCTATCAGTTCAGATATAGGGATTATGTGTTTTTGTCTGCTAAGAGCATCCCCTCCTGCTGAAAAAGGCTTCCCCCACCCCATTTAAGCAATCCTATCCTATATAATCTATTTATATTACTAAAAGGGTAATATGCTAATTAGACCAGGTCGACCAACCATTTTCTGGATGTCCAACTTCCTTACAGACAAAGCCATGGTGGTGGAGGCCAAGGCAGAGACAGTTAGGGATGATCAGGCCAGCAGGGGAGGGCAGTTGGGGGCACCCAGGCCAGCAGGGATAGGGCCATTGGGGGTGAGATCAGGCCAGCAGAGGAGGGCAGTTGGGGGCAAGTTCAGGCCGGCAGGGGAGGGCCATTGGGACGAGATCAAGTCAGCAGGGGAGGACAGTTAGGGGTGTTCAGGCCAGCAGGCAGAGGAGTTAGGGGCAATCAGGCAGGCAGGCAGGCAGAGTCAGTTAGGGGTGATCAGGCAGGCAGGCAGGTGAGCGGATAAGAGCCAGTGGTCCCATATTGGGAGAGGGATGTCTGACTGCTGGTTTAGGCCCAATACCTCCGGGGTCCCCGATTAGAGAGGGTGGAGGCTGAGTTGAGGGGACCGCCCCTTCCGTGCATGAATTTCGTTCACCAGGCCACTAGTCCTAAAATAATAATCTAAAAGCATTTCTTCACTTTCATTTCCTAACTCTCTGCCACCTGGCTGCCATCTCTCCACCTCAGCTTCACTACAACAGCTCTTGCCAAAGCCACCAACAATCCCTTGTGAAAAATTTAATCTATATGGTTCACTTTCTATCTCACCTTCTCTACAGTTCTTGAGCCAGTGGGCAGCTCCTTCCTTGTGCCTATCCTTTGGCCTCTATAGCTACTAATTCTGAATTTCCTTCTACTGCTTTGTTCACCCATCCCAGCTTCCTTTCCTTATTGAAACCTATTCCGTGATTCACAATAAATATTAGTGTTCCTAAAGGCTTATAGTCAGCACTGCCTCCCCCAGTATTTACCCATATTCATGGTTCTAACTACCTACACACTTTTATTTAACCAGGTCCCACCTTTCTCCTCAAGACCTAGGAAAGCCATTTGTGTGCTGAGCATTTCTACCTGGCCCTAGTACTATTACATCAAAATCAACATGTCCAAAAATCAATTTTCCTGCGTCCTACCCTCCCTACAAATCCTCACCTCCCTTAAGTATTTCCTATGATCTATCTACACTAATAAAAGAGAAACATGCAAATTGACCGTACCTCCACTACCCCCACAAGCCATGCCCACCAGACAATCAGCAGTGAGTATGCAAATTAACCCAACCAAGATGGCTGTGGCCACGGAGTGAGCAGGAGGCTTGGGTTTCCTAGGCAATGGAGGAAGCCAAGCTTCCTGCCCGCCCTGGCCTCCTCTCAAGGCTACAAAGTTTCAATTATAGAAGATAAATAAATCCCAGATACCAGGGCCTCCACTTGGGTAACTGAGGGCGTTGCCTGCCTGCAAACCACCACAGGCTCCTCGCCCAGGCCACCCTATGCCCCAAGGGAACCCCCATCCTGATCCGGGACACCCTTCAGGGAAAACCAGCCAGACCCCACCCGTGCACGAGGCCTCTATCCTATTTAATAAAAGAGTAATATGCAAATTGACAATCACTCCAACACACAAGATGGCTGCCCCCATGTGGTCAAAGATGGGTGCCCCCATGTGGACACAAGATGGCCACCACAAGATGGCCAGCAGGGGAGGGCAGTTGAGAGGGACCAGACCTGCAAGGGAGGGCAGTTGGGGGTGATCAAGCCTGCAGGGGAGGGTAGTCAGGGGTGACCAGGCCTGCAGGGAAGGGCAGTTGGGGGGGACCCAGGACTATAGGGGAGAGCAGCTGGGGGGACCAGGCCTGCAGGGGAGGGTAGTTAGGGCAATCAGGATGGCAGAGGATCAGTTAGGCATCAATCAGGCTGGCAGGGGAGTGGTTAGGAGGCAATCAGGAAGGCAGGCAGGTGAGCAGTTGGGAGCCAGCAGTCCTGGACTGTGAGAGGGATGCCCGACTGCCCATTTAGGTCCGATCCTACCGAGATCGGGCCTATACGGGAAGTCGGACATCCTTCGAGGGGTCCCAGATTGGAGAGGGTGCAGGCTAGGCTGAGGGACACACACACACACACACACACACCCTCCCATGCATGAATTTTGTGTACCGGGCCTCTAGTTAGTCAATGAGAATCATGCTGGATTCTTCCCTCTTTTAGCCATGGAGAATTTTTGGTAAACTCAGCCTATTTAATAGTTCCTAAATTCAATGTGGGTTGTATGAATAAATTAGACATTTCTCATTTCTCCCTTGAACTATTGCCATTTAAGTAGCTCCCTGACTCCAGCTTCCACATTTCCCCATCCCAGCCCCAGTGTACTTTCCACTGTTCCAGAAACAAATGTTCTAAATGCAAATGGGCACTCTGTTGCTCTCTATACTTTAATAACCCCCCTCTCTCTTTTCAAACTAAATTTGCAAGTGTATTAGCATGGAATACAAAGTAGGTCCTTCAAGGCTCTGTCCAGCCCCACCTCCTGTCCTTCCTCATTTCCAAACTAAGGTCCAATTATAATGACCTTCTTGAAATCCCATGGATATGTCTATGTACTCTCCTGTCCATGACTTTGCACATGTTCCCCCAGCCTAGAGGCCCATACCCATCACTCTGAAACTAAAGGGTCAGAGAACACATTTTGGAGTCAGACATTGGCTGGAGACTTAGCCCCTTCTGAAGATATAACCTTAGGAAAATTATTTAACCTGTGCACCTCAGCTTCCTCATCTATATAATGTGAAATGATAGTATATACCTCCTGGAGATTTTGTTAAGATTTAATGAGATAAGGAACACAAAGTTCTTATCTCAATGTCTTTCACATACTTAGCAACTGCTCAATAAATGGCAGCTAGAGGTGAACTAACTTTGGATCTTCCTGCTAAAGCATAGGTGGGATATCTAATCCTGTTTCCCTTCCCTACCATTACTCAACTTTATCCATTCTCTCCTTATTGCTCCCATCATTCCCTCTCAATTGCTGTCACTACCCTTATTACTGAATCTTGTAATTAATATTTGATTTAACTGGTCTCCCCATTAGGAGAAAAGGTAGAAAAGCAGGGACAATGTCTTCATTTGGTAGCCTATGGATTTAACCCAGGGTCCAGCAAGTATAATTCATTACATTCCTTATGAATGTAAAAAAATTAAAGTATGAATTCCAAGAAAGGAATATCCAAAAATGGTATCAGCGAGGATTCATTTTTCTTCAATATTTGAAGAGAACCCTCCACTTCTTACTTATATAGACCTGATTATGGAATCATAAAGCTACATATTTCAATGCAAAATTTCAATTAAATGATTTGCAGGTGAAATGGAAGAGTTCCTTAAAAATTACATGAATGTTCCTAACAATGACCTTCCTAGAGGGTGATGTATAAACTGGGTCTTGAAGGAAGAGTAGAAATGTTATGGAAAAGTAAGGACTATCCAGGCAGAGGAGTAACATGTATAGATGGATGAAGAAAATTAATAACTGGAAGCAAGAAATTATTCAGGTGATCTCTAGAAAATGGAACTTGAAAATATGGTTAAGAAATATGGAAATGCTTCCTTAAATATAATTCTGAGGAGTTTGGACTTGATAAAATAAGCAATAGCAAACCACTCAGATTTACCTGCATTTAAAAAAATAATAAAGCAATATGAAGGGTGAATTGAGAGAGGGAGACAAGAATAGGAGGCCCATTAAGAGATCACTACAATAGTCCAGGTAAATGACAACAGGAGAGAAGGCCAAAAATTAAAGTAAAAAACAAAGAAGTAAAATCAACATAAGTCAGATTTTGGAAGTGTGAGGAAAGAAGAGGGAAGAATGGAAGTTGTTAACCAAAATAGCATGCATAACTAGTTAGATTGTGGATTAATTATTGAGTACACAGACTTAGGAGATTTAAAGGGAATATCCTTTTAATATTTAACAGGCTAAGTATTAAAATACCTGTGATATAATGAAATGAAGATGTCCAGTAGATCCAAGGACTTAGATTTAAAAAAAGGTTGGAGCTACAAAGACTTGGGAATCACCAAGAATTTAGTTGATAATTGAAATCATGAGCATAAACAAGATTTCCCAGCTACTCCTTGCAAAGCAACAGAGCAGGTATCAGAGAATTAAATGTTGTGGAATACCAATGTTTACGGAGCAAACAGTTAAAAAGGAACAAATTAAGAAAGTGAGAAGTAGGTGAGGCAGCAAAGAACTCCTGTAGACACAAAGAAAGCGTTTTGATATGGACAGAGTAGATGTTAAGTGGGATAAGTACAAATAGCCACTAGATTAAAAATTAGATCACTAACTTCTTTATCTGCAGCATTGTCAACAGACTAGTGGAATGAGGAGTCATATGCATTTTGGAGATAAATGGGAGGAGAGAAAGGAGAGGCAACTATTCTTTCAATAAATTTGGCAGTCTAAAAGAGCAGAGAGAAAAGGTGATAATGAAAGGAGTATGGAGACAGGAACAGGGCAAGATTTTTTGGTTCTTCTTGTTTGTTTTAATTTTATTTATTGTTTGATTGTTTTTAATATGGGGTAAAACTTGAGCATGTCTGCAAGCTATGGTGAAAGAATCAACGGAGAAGGAAAGATCTAAGATACATGACTGAAGAATTAAATTGATTAGGTAGGTCTCCAAGGTGGTGGAAGTGAAAGAGCTGTTGACAGGTGATCTTTCCCTTAAGAAGGTGAATAGGTATATTTCTGAAACTGGGTGAGAAGGGAGAAAGTGATGAAGGTTACCTAAGCTATTATAGGTAAGTCTAGAAATGGTAGGAGGGAAGTTGGAAGAGTCTACACTATACATCAATACTATTTTTTTTGCAGCTGAGTAGGATGTTAATTATCCACTTGGAATGGATGCTCAAAATGGGGTAAGAAATCCCAGGAGTCACTAAGGTAAATGAAGCAAAAAGATACTTGGTAGAAATGAATCTTTTTTGCCATAGACCTTGACCCTGGAATGAAAAACTGGAGCCTCAAACTGAATTGGGTTAGAATTAGGGTCAAAAGGAGGATTTAGTCAGATCTCATCTCAATAGAGATCAGACAAGGACTGGGGTAAAGTGGGGGTGTCCACAGTGTATTTTGTTCTGACTCAAAGTAATTGCCTCTAGATTGTAAAGTGGCCTTATAAGAACTGAAGTGGTTGAGCTAGAATTACAGGGGGAAGGGCAGCAACATCCAGAATTAAGGCCTTATCAAGCATCTAAAACATATTAAATACTACTAAAGAATAAAAACAACAAAATCCCTATTTCCAAGTAACTGCATTTTATGTTATTAAGAGGCATGGAGTCTGAAATGTCTCTATGTCCAGCACTATTTTCTCCATGAAAAGTGCTTGGAGCATAGCAAGGGGGCTCATATGTGGCTTGAAACAGAAAAAAACATTTGACAGACCTTACACTTGCCAAATTCCCTGCCTTGTCTTTTAGCCCATCAGTTTGACATGTATACAAATATACATAAATATCCGCAGGCCCTGGGATGACCAGATATGGGGTCATATACAATTGCTTCATGGGTATGGAAGGAAGTAGAGGAGGGTGTGGCTTCTAACTCCCATTTCACCTCCACATAACCACACAGAGGGGAAATCCAGGTTCTATTGTTTTAGTCTAGGTCTGTCAGAATCAAATATCCTGGGTGCTCTGTATTTTTTAGTTTAGTATTACAATGAGTTCAGCAAAATTGATTCTACACTATTATTATTCTTCTTTTATCATAGAAAAAATATCTGTACAAGTGAAAGTAGCTCCATGACAGCCAGAGTGCACTGTATTGGGCTCAAGATATAAAAATATAGAATTTTGAAATCTTGTATAAAAAGGTATGAATGCAAAACCTAAATGTTGGGTAAATGGCTTTATAAAAATTGTGTCACAAAAATAACATTAATGTTTTAAAAGCAATGCCTATACTAGCCATAGGTGAATCAACATTAAGGAATATTCACAGTTTTAATAATATGAGTGATGATTTTGGATTCAGAATATTTATCAATTTTTGGAAAAACACCTATTTTTTCATCTTTAGAACCTAGCCTTTCAAATCTCCATTAACAACTCAGTGGCAAAGATAAAACATCTGCCAAAATACAGATGACAGCATGAGCAAATAGCCTAATAGTAGACATTTCGTTTAATGCTTTAACACACTGCCTCTAAATTGCTGAGGCGGGGTCATAAATAAGGACTTTTACATAGTCAGTTACTTCCTTAAAATGGCAACTTGTGTTTTAAAGTAATATATATTTTTAGGAGAAAACAAAAACATTTTCTTTAAAGCAAGCCAAATTACTACAATACTTAAGACAATAAACATGTTTTTTTAATAATGTGTATCCTTGATTTTAAAAACTCTGAAAAATCATTCAACTACTGACAGTTCATATACTGTCATTATTTGAGTAAGGTTTTATTTACCAGTTTTTGAATTCCACTGAAAATGCTGATGTGCTTTTCATCAAAATATAATTTGACATAGGGGGGATAGGGGAGGGAAGGAGCATAATAATTCATTCTGCATCTTGTAAACCAATACCGGGGACTAGAGTTTGCCTGTAATTAGATGGAAGGGGTATTTTAGAAAACTTACTTTACGACAAAGGTCAACTGAAACTGCAGTGGCTATCAGTAAATGGTATTTCATTACCAGTCATTTGAAAATGAATCTGAAAGCAAAATCAAAGTCTGAGTAACAATGAACATAAAAGTCCATGGACTTTCTTCATTCTAGATTCTAAATTCAATCTCTCAAATACCTTGGTTTATAACTACTTGTGTTCTAATGCTGTTAGCATCTCTTCACACATGCCCTTTAAAAACTAAATATTAAACACAAACAAAAATCCATCGGTTTATATTCAACACTTAACACAACTCAAATGCATAATGCCTCTATTCTGTTTTTCTTTTTTAGGTTATTAGCTTAAGTACACTAAAATACCATACATTCTGAATTCTATGACTCTATAGGGACTTGAGCACATTAATATTACATGTAAATGAGTGCTTATTATATATTATCTTAACTATTACTAACAGAATTCTTACCCCCAAAAGTAACATTATAGCAGTTCTTTCTAATCTACTTGAAAATAGGACCCCTGTTTTTAAAAGAATACATAATTTACAGTTTTTATTCTTCAGAATAGCTTTTGATGCCTACAGTCTGAATTAGTGACATTTTATCACAAATTTATAATCTGGTTCAATATGCATTCTGATCAGAAAACAGGTTTCTGAAAGCAGTATTATTTTAGTTATTTTGATAGTAACAGCAATGAGCCATTAATGATAATGACAGGGAACACTACTTTATCTAATATCAACCCTTCAGATAATAGACATAGTGATTATAAACAGCTCCAATATCCCAGTATTTTTGGAGAATGGGGAAAGTGGTAAGCCGGGTCTTAAGAGCATCTTGAAAATAACTGAAGTCACAAGGCTTTATGAATGGCACAGTGAGGCTAGTAATCAGTTTAAATGTAATTAAGTTCACATTTTAGAATTAAATATAACAATTTTGTGTTTACTGTTACTCAAATTAAATTTGAATCTTAGGAAAAATTCACAAAAAGCTTAATACTTGTGAATTGTGACAGGCATAGCCTATATAGCCACACACAAAAATGTATATTCTTCCCTCAGTTTTTATAAAGCACACATTTTTAAAAAATAGTTTCCAAAAGCTTGGGGCCAAAACGCCTTTAACGTGGAAAAACACCAAATTCCAGTTGGTTGCAAATATGTTTTGACTAGGGGTTATTGTCTTCTTATTTCAAGCGAAATCTATTGCTGTTAAATGGTTCCCCAAACACAGGAGGGAACTTAAATGTGCTCTTTGGACAGTATTAAAGTGGTTGGTGGGGCGGGGAGGTTCAGAGAGTTTCCAAGAAGCCTATTTCTAAGGTTTAATAAATTTAAAAAAAAAAAAAAAAAGAGGGAGGGGGGGGAGGCAAAAGATTCTTCTGATTAAATGGTGCGTTGGAAATAAAACTTAATTGTATCAAGTATGCCCCCCTTACCTCCTATGTTCATGTGGGAGGGCAAACACGAAAAATAAATAAATAAATAACCATCTTCACCAAAATGCGCACTTTCATCACAAGACGCCCAGGCTCTCTCCCTGTTCCCCCTTCATCCCCAGTGCATTTCAGCGCCTAGGAGGGAAGAGGGGTGCGAAAGCGGGGGGACCCTGACAGCGGCCACCCACTCGCCTCCGATCGCGCCCTTTCTCTCTAGTTAATTTCCGCGTGAGGTGCGCGGAGTGCAGCCTTCCTCGGCGTGTGCGTCTGGAGGCGGAGAGCGGGGGCAGGAGATGAGCCCGCTGTCACCCGGGGAAGATGAAGAGGAGGGAGAGGGAGCCAGGAAGGAAGGGGGCGCCTGAGTACCCGCGGGGCCTCCCACGTTCGCGCCCGGGCGTCCAGGGCCCGCGCGTCCCGCACCGGCCACCCTCTCCAGGGAGCTGCGGGGCCAGCGGGGCACAGCGCACACCCCGCGGGGCGCCGCGGAGGCGGGAGACGCGATCCGCAGAGCCAGGTTCGGGGCCACTCACCGCGGCTCGCTGAGCCCAGCAGCAGCAGCACCAACAGGGGCCACATCGCGCCCGCGAAGGGGCCGCCGCCCGCGTCTGGAGCAGCCACCGCGGTTACAGCCAGGACCCTGCGCCGCCGCCCGTCACGATCAGAACCCACCGCCCGGCCCGGCCCCGCGCCCGCGAGTTCCAGCTGCTGCACACCCGCTCCCAGCCGCGGGAGCCGCGCACGCGCACGCGCACTCGTCCCCGCCCCGCCCCGCCGCGGTGGCTGCTGACGCGGGTGCCCCTGATTCGTGGACCAGTCAACGTTCCCTGGGGCTCCGCCAAGACCCCCAGCCGCTCCCGGGAGGTGGCGGAGGCTGCGCTTTGGGGCCAAGCCTCGCCGCGCCCCCTCCATCCCCGCGCCAGGGTCCGGATACCCCTAGCCAAGAGGCTGGGCGTGTGTTCCCTCGCCTCTCTCCTCCTTCCTTTCTGCTTCTCGCACCGCCCTGGGCCCAGGGATCCTGCCCCCACTGTCCTCTCCTGCTTGAAATGAAATGCATTCAAAATGTGGCTCCAAGCCACAGGATAAAGAAGGCCTTTTTTTAAAAATTGAATTTATTGGGGGTAACATAGGTTCGCCAAACCATGCAGTTTTCAAGTGTACAACTCAATAAGAATCATCTACACACTGCATCCTGTGCCCATTGGTCCAAGCAATGCCTCTTTCTGTCCCCACTGGCCCCCACCCTTTGACCATCGCCACCTACCTGCCACCCCTCCTTTAGCTCTGGCCATCACCACACAGCGGTCTGTGTTATGCATATGTGGTTTTTGACTAATCCCTTCACTTTCTTTCAAAATCTCACTGAATTACACAGGCACAACATTCAAACTGAAGCAAAAGACCTTGTAAAACTGCCAGTAACATTTATCCTAAATGATGAACTCTCTTGTCACAAGCCAGTCTCTGGTGGCTACTCTAATGGGTGCACAGCCTGTCTGCTCCGTTGGTTGTTTTTCTCTTACCTGCTGGAGAAGAAAGCAATTTCCCACCACAACACCCCACTTCTCCAAATCCTCTACCCATGGCATCTCCTCCTTCGCACTCCATCCTCATAGTAATAACACTAGGAAATAACATTTCCACTCTCAGTGCATTATATACTATGTCACTTTTCATGGTTTTGTTTTTGTTTTGTGTTTTTTTTATGTGTGAATCTCTTTCCCACAGCATTATCAAATCTTTATAACCGGAGAGTTTTTTAAGTATTCCCTCTTCTAACACTTCAAACTCAATGGGCAAACAGAAGGGGTTTAATAAATATGTTGATGTGACTGGAGGCAAATATTGCTCCAGTGAGCCGAAACCGGTTTGGCTCAGTGGATAGAGCGTGGGCCTGCGGACTGAAAAGTCCCAGGTTCAGTTCTGGTCAGGGGCATGTGCCTTGGTTGCGGGCACATCCCCAGTGGGGGGTGTGCAAGAGGCAGCTGATCGATGTTTCTCTATCATCGATGTTTCTAACTCTCTATCCCTCTCTCTTTCTCTCTGTAAAAAGTCAATAAAATATATTTTAAAAATATATATTGCTCCAGTGAAATTTGATAGTTTTATTTTTTTTAATGATTAAAAAAAAGGAAAAGCGATATCTCACTAACACAATGGTTCATAATTATGGTGGTCATGATGTGAATGGCCACTTAGACACCCTGAGGCTACCAAAGGGACTGTTGGGTTCTCCTCCAACTGCTGCGTATATGGATATGAATCACCCACCAGACTTAGAGCATTGGGGACACTGTATACCACAGGGCAGCGGGTTGGCTAAATAAGGCTGCCAGCTGTCCCTGAGACCAAAGGACCCCCTAAAGCTGAGGAGTGACCAGGAGGGACTGTGCACCCTTCAGAAGTAGAGTTGGAATGATGCTCTGTTTTATGCTGGGAGCTGCTGAGGCTAAGTAACTCATGTAGTTTTGTCCAGAAAATGGAGTAATCTTGACCTAGCGGATGTGCTCAGTGGTTAGACTATCGGCCTGAACACAGAAGGGTTGTGGGTTCAATTCCCAGTCAAGGGCACCTACCTGGGTTACAGCTTTGTTCCCCAATCCTGGTTCAGCCCCATAGGGGAAGGTGCCTCTCTCACATGGATATTTCTCTCTCTCTCCCTTTTCCTATCTCCTCCCCTCTCTCCCTCCTTTCCGTTCTCTCTCTCTTAAAAAAAAAAAAAATCAATGGAAAAATATTCTCTGGTGAGGATTAACAAAAAAGAGAAAATGGAGTACTCTTAAATCAGATGAATAAGAGGCCACCTGGGTGACCACCTCAGCTCTTGGGAATCAGCTGGGATGTGTTTTGATGGAGAGGCAAGAGGAGGCCTATTCCAGGAGACAGAATCCAAAGCAAGCTTCCTAGGTTTGCTTAAGGAGACTCTATAAGCCTCTCTCTGAGATAACTTTCTCAGTGTCTAACTACCTTATATTTCTATTTCCCTTTTAACATTTCCAAGCATTTTTATTTGGATTTTGAGCTCTTCTTATCTTTACATAAGGGGTTTCTTGGGTGGAAGGTGAGAGAATGATGTATATTAGAATATGTTGAACAGAGGTAATTCACATTCGGTTTATTACTAAAATTAATCTTCATAACAGCCATGGAGTGGATATAATGATCTCCATTTTAGTGATGAGGAAACAAAGGGAAAGAGGAATAACGAACACTTTGCCCATGATTATATGTGATATTTCCTCTCTCTGTCCCTCTTGTTTACGTCTGTCTTCCTGAGCTCATTTTCCCATTTTTTTCTTTTCACCCTAAAACATCTAATTATCTCTTCCATTGCACTTTGTTTATGCTGCTAATAAAATGCATTTATGTATTTTTTGTACATATCTGTCTCCTATTCTACCATGTTAGCTAGGAGAAAATGAAATCTTTCCAAGGTATATTTGTATTTCCAGGGTCTGTCACAGTGCTTGGTCAAGACCTAAAAGCTCTGTGTGTGTTAAATCAGCAAGAAAATCCGTGTGATGTGTAGTATTACAGAAACGCTTTAGCCCAGGTTTGAGTTTACATCTCTAGCCACACACTACGGTTAACCGTTGGACAAATTACTTAACACTTCTGAGCCCTCCTTTCCTCCTTTGTGAAGCTGTGTGATGAAAATAATAGAAATTAACTCTTTAAATTGCCTTGAGAAATTGCTGTTAACACTTTTACAGCTACATAGAGCAGTGCCTGGTGCACAGTAAGCACACAATCAATATTACTTCCTATTATTAGAGTCTCCTTATAGTGAGGTGAGTCCCTGAGAAGGACAGGGAAAATATTATCTAAAGGATCACCAATTGCTGTCTGAAACCCTGGAGAGGCACTGGGATTGGGCCAAGTGTGTACAATTTTGATTCAAGCCAGAGGCACAAGTCTGTGGGCAGTGGATAGCCCTTAGTCCGCGTGTCCTCCTATACACTTTGTTGGTGATTGAACGCTGAGGGACCCACATCCTTGATACCTGGCTCAGGGCCCAGTGTCCTAGGGTGTTATTTAAACTTGACCCACTCATAAAAGCACAGTTGCCCCAGTCATCAAATGAAGCAGTGTAGCAGAGTGTCTGTGCTCAATAGGCCAGGACTGGGTTTAGATGGTTAGGCAGCTGGAAGATATTGACATGTGGTTAGAGAGATGGATTTGGCTGAAGGAAGCAGAAGGAAGGCTCCAGTAGCAGGAAATGATCTTCTTGGCCTGTGCTTCCATGAGGGAAAAATATTAGAATCAGAAACTGCCTCTGAGTAGGAGGAGGCAGGACTGAGGGCTTGGGTAGGGGATATTCTACCGGAGGGATGAGAGTGCATTTCCATGGGGAAGTCCTTGAGCCCAGGCTTGATTTGCCCAAGTCAGGGACAAGCACAGCTCTTCCCACTCCCCCTGCTGCTGTTGCTGGAGGCTGCTCAGGTAGTGAGCCCACACTCACCACAGCTGGAAAGCACTAGAGAGAGCCAGCTTCTAGATTAGTTGTAAAACTGCAGCACCTGTTTTTCTTTGAGAGCACATAAACTTTGGGGTCCTGGGAAGGCCTCTCTGTACCTTAACTAACTAACTGTCCCTTTTGGAGACACATAACATACATGTAGAGGGTGCTTACTATGCACCAGGACCTCATCATGCTGTAGTATTTACTGTCTGTTGCTTCCAGAAGGAATTACTACAAATTTAAGGGCTTAAAATGATACCCATTCATTATGCAACAGTTCTGCAGGTCAGAAGTGCAATGGTTTCTCCTTCTGGTCTCCCATGGCCAAAATCAAGGTGTTGCCTGTGCTGTGTTCCCTTCAGAAGGCTCTAGGGGAGAATCCACCTTCAAGTTCATTGAAGTGTTTGTCAGAATTCAGAGTCTGTGGAACTGAGGTTCCCATTTCCTTTCTGGCTGCCATCTTGGAGGGGGTCAGCATCGACAGGCTGGCTTTGGGTAACTGTGTGTAGCGCCCATAATGCATTAAAGCCTTCTCCGGTTGTCCTGCCTCCTCTTCTTCTGCCACATTTCAATGACTGACTCATCTTCCTCCCCGTCTACCTTAAATACTCAAGTGATTAGATTGGGTGCCTCTGGGAATCCAGGATAATCTCCCCATGTTTAGGTCTGTAACCTTAATCAGGTCCACAAGTCTCTTTTGCTATATAAAGTAACACATTGGAAAATCCCCAGGGATTAGAGCTTGGAAATTTTGGCAAGCATTATGCTGCCTACCACACTTAGGTTATTTTTATATTTGTCTCCCTGGATCCTTAAATGATCCATAAGGAAAGCGTTGTTATATCCACATCATTGTTATACCCAATGTGCATATGAAGAAACTGAGTTCCAGAGAGGTTCACATCTCATGTAGTAAATGGTGGAACTGAAGTATGTCTTGCTTCTGAGCTCAGGCTCCTTCCTCTGCCTGAGGGAAGGAATGGCGGAGACAAAGCAATTGTGTGATGGTCGGTCCCTCTCCTTGAAGTTCCCTCTGTTGCTTCATTAGTGCCGCTTCTCAGCTCAGTGAGGTGGTCCCCACTGTGGCCACCAAGATTCCAGCTCTCCTCTTAATAGCACGATATGTGTATCCACTGATTCTCAGCAGAAAACAGATGGCGTGCCCAAATGAAGATGCTGAGAGGAGATTAATAAAGGAACTGTTTACGAGGGTGTGGGCAGGGTTAAGGGAAAGTGACAAGGAAAGAAGAAGTGTTGTGAGCTAA
Organism: Cnephaeus nilssonii; assembly: GCF_951640355.1. Classification (NCBI taxonomy): domain Eukaryota; kingdom Metazoa; phylum Chordata; class Mammalia; order Chiroptera; family Vespertilionidae; genus Cnephaeus; species Cnephaeus nilssonii. Next base: position 70,055,015 of record NC_137074.1, on the reverse strand, counting down.
CAGCAGCTGTTGTCCCCTCCTCTATAGTTCTGGAGATGCAAGGAGAGGAGTGGTTAGGGGAACCCTGAGAGAACGGAGATACTCAAGGAGGGCTGCGTGGCAGGAGCTAGGGCCTTTGGTAGAGGAACAGCCACTAGCAGCCTGGCAGAAAGGAAGGCAGCCAAAGAAATACACTGACTCCACTCGCCTCCCACCTTCCAAACTCCTGCTCTGGGCAAATTTCAACTGAAGTTAGATGGAAAGAAGTCTGTTTATGTAGTTCTTGAAGTTTGGCTTTGCAGGGTCAGAGTATGGAAGGGGAATTGGGTATGATAATGTGACTTGGTTTGCCCAGTGTGTTAGTTTCATAGAAATTTATTTTGTCACTAGAGGCCTGATGCACAAAATTTGTGCAAGGGTCTTGGCCCTCACAGCTGTGGTGGCTTGCCTCAGCCCTCGCAGCTCTGGCTTCATCCAGAAGGAAGTCCTGAAGGTCATGTGCTGTTCAGTCTAATTTGTATATTACTAGGGACCCAGTAATTCGTGCACTGAAGGAGGGTGTCCCTCAGCCGAGCCTGCACAATCTCAAATCTGGGACCCCTCAGGGATATCTGACTGCCAGTTTAGGCCCGATCGGACACCCCTCTCATAATCTGGGACTGCTGGCTCCCAATTGCTCGCTTAGCTGCCAGCCTGATCACCCCCTAACCACTCCCCTGTCAGCCTGATCGACGCCTAACTGCTCCCCTGCCAGCCCAATTGCCCCTAACTGCCCTCCCTGCTGGCCTGGTTGGCCCTAAATGCCCTCCCCTGCCAGCCATCTTGTGGCAGTCATCGTTGACCACTTGGGAGCGGCCATCTTGTGCGATGGTGTGAGGGTCAATTTGCATATTGCCTCTTTATTATATAGAATGATTTTATTATTATAGACTAGGGGCCTGGTGCACAAAATTCATGCAGGCTGGGGGGGGGGTCCCTCAGCCCAGTCTGCCCCTTCTCAGAGACTGAGAGCCCTCAGGGGATGTCCTACTGACGGCTTAGGCCCCCTCTCCGTGGGGAGTGGGCCTTAGCCGCAGTCTGGCCTCCCTCTATGGGAGGCCACCAGGCTGATCAGGGGAAGGTGCCAGCCCCATCACCCCGCTGTTGCAGCCACTGCCAGCCACCGCAGCCACCAAGATATTTTCATCAACATGGACTCCAGTCCCTTCACCATGAAAAAATGACAACTTTCTTTAGGCATTTTAAAGATGTCTCTTTCATAGAATATAACATTTCTTTCTTTCTTTGTTTATTTATTTATTTATTTTTATCCTCACTTGAGGATATGTTTCCATTGATTTTTAGAGAGTGTGGAAGAGAGAGAGAGGGAGAGACAGAGAGAAACATCAGTGTGAGAGGAAAACTTTGATTGGTTGCCTCTGGCATGAGCCCTGACCTGAGCCCCGGCCAGGGAGGAGCCTGTAACCTAGGTACATGCCCTTGATCAGAATTGAACCCAGACCCTGCAGTCAGCAGGCCAAGGCTCTATCCACTGAGCCAAACTGGCTAGAGCAGGATGTGACTTTATTTAGCCCCATCCAGCAGCAGACCTTTGCTTTTTCTCCAGGAGTGTGGTGGGAAAACCCTAGATCACCTTCTTGGATTCTTATTACCCAAGTTACCAAGAACACTGCAAGTGGCGGCGTACAGGGAGCTTAGGCCAATGAGCGGTCAGAAAGGTGTTTACGTTTGAACTGGTTTGGCTCAGTGGATAGAGTGTCGGCCTGCAGACTAAAGGGTCACAGGTTTGATTCCTGTCAAGGGCATGTACCTTGGTTGGGGGCACATCCCGAGTGGGGAGTGTGCAGGAGGCAGCTGATTGATGTTTCTCTCTCATTGATGTTTCTGACAGTCTATCCCTCTCCCCTCTTCTCTGTAAAAAGTCAATGAAATATATTTTTTTAAAAAAAGAAAAGAAAAGGTGTTTCCTCGGCAGCCCATGCACAGAGTATCCCCTGCGTTGTGTCCACTGGGCTAGGGATGTGGCTCTGGCTGCCGGGGACACACCCCTAGCCTGGTGGCCCCGGGTTCGCTGTGTCTGCCAGCCTGGTGTGGGCCGCTTGGCGCGGGCGCAAGTGCAAGCGGCCGCCACGCCCTGTGGCTATTTGTGCTTGCCACCCCTGGCCGCTTGTCCCTGGACCCAACCCACTTGGCACCTTCAGCCGCTCGTCCCGGGACCCAGGCCACTTGGTACTGGTGCCCATAGGCCACTCCTGGCCAGGGGCATTCTGAGACCCTGGCTGCTCAGGGCCTATGCGTGGACCTACAGGCTTAGAGCGGCCTGAATCTCAAGGATGTTCCCAGGATCCAGGCTGCTTGGCTCCCATGTATGCAAATTAACCCTTCATCTTTGTCAGGTTAATTTGCATACTCTCTCCTGATTGGCTCGTGGGTGTCGCGTAGGTACGGTCAATTTGCATCTTTCTCTTTTATTAGTGTAGATAGTTCTGGAAGCTAGATGTCTGAGGTTAAAATGTCAACAGAGCCATATTCTGGTTTCTGGAAGATCTTGGCAATACTTGTGAGGAAGGACACTAAGAAGATAGGGCAAGTCCTTGGCAAGTGGAAAAAGGGAAAATGAGACAAAATAATTAAACAAGGCCAAATAATCTGAGCAACTTACAGCCACTTAATGAATAACCAGGTTTTATCTTCCCTAACCAAGGACACTTACAAGCAAATTATTGATGGTCAGACTGGCCTCAGACCCAGTCTCTTTTCTATGACATTCTTTGAAAATAAAACTAAACAAAAAATAACTCTATAAACACATTTTGCTGAATCAGCATATTCTTGAAGGACACACCTAGCTAAAGAATATTCTATTAAGACCACCCCAGGATGCCTCCCCTAGGATTCCCACCAGCTAAAGAGAGATAGAAAGCCTCAAGACAAAGGACCCTGAGATGCTCTCCAGAAAGCAGGTCACTCCTTGTATCTCTGTTCTCTTTCTCTTAAACTGTAACTATCCCCACCAGACGTGCAACCAGGGGAATACTGGGTAGCTGCAGCTCATCCTGGGCTTACTCCCTGAAGCTGTCTCCAAGGCCCCCTTTTTTTTCTGACTTTCCTGTAAGTGACAGCTGCTCTGCCTTGGCTCACTGATGTCACTGCAACTTTTACTTCCCAGTGAGTTCATGCAGCCCAGCGTGGCCCACTTCATTCCTATAACATTTCTAAGCATCCAAAGCAGACCCGTTTTAGACTCTCACCTGGACTTGTGATGTGAAATCTTTCCTGCAGGAAGTCAAGAACCCACACACTACCAGCTGGCTGAGGCAGGGCACAGTCCCTGTCCTGTAACACCTGGAGTTCCTCAGCTGGAGATCCAACACTCCAACATCTCTCTCCACCTTCACATGGCTGCCTTCTCTATTTCTATGTCCTTTCTTTTTCTTACAAGGACACAAGTCATTAGATGTAAGGCCCACCCTAAATCTAGTACAATATCATTTCCAGATCCTTAACCAAATCCATCTGCAAAGATTCTATTTCCAAATAAGGTCACATTTTGAGATTCTGGGAGTAGATATTAATTTTGGGAGGATACCATTCAAGCCACTATGACTAGTAAATGTGTTATTTCTGGGCAAAAGCATCAAGTCCTAGGACACAATTTGCCACTCTCTCTTTCCTTTGCCCTTGGAAATCTGCAATGCTCCAGAGAATGGGTGCTCCTTCAGCCTGAGTCCTGGGGTGAGGATGATGCAAAGCATTATCCCAGCTGACCTACAAAGTAAACACGACAAGTATAGAAATGAATGTGTTACCTCCCTGACAGACATCATTGACAGTATTCAATAACCACAGTCCAGCCCTTCAGAGATATTCCCAGCAGCTCAGGCAGCTCCCCACTCCCTTACATATGAAAACACCCTGGAATACTGCATTAAGCAAAACCAGTTTGCAGGCTCCCCGTTCCGTTTAGTCCCAATTCCATTGGCAATATTTCACTGCATCATATTCCCTCTTTGGGGGCTAAGTGTAGAAAACAATCCATGTTGAAGTCTTTTGTGTCCTTAGAGGGGCAAGTTTTCTAGGAAAAAATCACTAACTGCCAGAGCACAAGGGTGTTCTTTGAAATTAGTTACAGAGTAGCTGTGTTTTTGGGCTGACAGTCACATCTCCGGTTCCCGAAGAGTTCCCTGCCTGCAGCAGCCAGGAATGTCTGCTGAGAAACCTTTGTTCTCTGGCCTGAACCCAGGCTCTCTAGGTGTGTTCCCCCTGCCCTGCCATGGCCACCTGTGCAGAAGTGCTGGAGACACCGCGCCCCCTGAAGTTTATTAGTGCTACAATGAGTCCTCTGGGCACATCTGCAGATCTACTTGTCTCCAATACTAGTCTAATTGCTATGGGTGTGGGCCAGCGCTCTCCAGCTATCATCAGATGGTCTTTAACAGTGAAGTGTAGAAACAACAAAAAAATAAATAAATAAAAATAAAAAATAACTAGCATCAAACTTCCAGAGCAGATAGACATGCATCTTTGGAATCATAAAAAAGGGTTCCTGAGTCCATGTCCCTTTAATTTTACTTGTCTATCTGTCTTGAAAGGCAGCCTGGACTGAGGGCCCCCACATGCCAGCTACTGCAACTCTCACCATCTATTCCCCAAACACAGAGTGGAAGGAAGGAAAAAGAGACACACTTCGGGATGGTTCTCAAAGTGAGGTACCTGGACATGCAGCACCCGCAGCACGTGGGAACTTCTTAGAAATGCACATTCCGGGCCCTACCTCAAACCTCTTTAACCAGACACTCTGGAGTGGCGCCTGGCGATCTTTGGATTTGGGAGTCTTCCAGGTGACTCTGGTGCACTCTGAACGTTGAGAGCCACCCGTGTAGGGCCAGGTGGCCTGTGAGGAGGTGATCCATCTTGGTAAAAATATCGTCAGCAACCCTGTCCCTTTGATCTGGTGGGAAAGGCCCATCTGAGTACACGGAGGGTCCCTGGGAAGCCTGGCTGTCTCCTGGACCACTGGGCAGTTTGTATAGGCTGTGGTCAGAAGTGACAGGTGGGGAGTGGGGGTAGCAGGGAGGGCAGCGCCCAGGACACAGAGTCCTGTGGCTCCATGGGAAGGCTCTCACGTGGAGCAGGGATTCTGTACCATCTCACGTGAAGGGGCAAATATCCTACCTCTGTCCTGATAGAAACCAATGTGTCCTTCTGAGTGGCTTGAGGATCTCTTTAGTATGACGTGTAGTGGTTTTAGAAGTGGTTTAAGAACCTGGTTGCCCTGTAGTTTACAAACGACCTTTTTGTATGTCCATCAAGGTACTTAGTATCTGAGATCTCTGCTAATCTCTTGTGAGTTTCCACTTACAAGAGGCCATTTTGATAAAATGTACAAATCTTTCATATTTCTAAATAATTGTGTCTCTTTGTCTAGGGAACGAAGTAAAGAAAGCGGAACATTTCCTGCAGGAATGAGAGATCAATACACATTTTACCAGATGACGAATTCAGAGGCACCTATGTTGGCAGTATGTGAAGTAGGGGAGAAATGACTTATCCTCTATCATAATCCAAAAGAAAATGATTCATTCCTTTAAGACAGCATATGGACTAGTCTGCCTGGATCTGGTTCTGGTAAACTCAGGGAAAGGGCTCATCTTAATCTGCTCTGTCCTGGAACGAGGCATCCTTGTCCATGGAAAGAGCATGAGTGCTTTTTCGGAGATGTAAGAACAGCTCTTGATACAGAAATCAGTCAGATGGGCTGATGGATATATTCCTCTTCTGCAGTAGTTCAGGTGATTCTCTTATTCTGTCTAGCCATACTGGATTGCCTGAGAAAGTCTACTGCATTCCTTGCACAGCACAGAATCTTGTAAACCAGGATTTTTTTCAGGGTGGGGATATTCTTTTTTGGAGGAAAGGTTGCACTTCTCAATCTTTTCTTCCTCAGAACCCTCCTTGTGTTTTGAGTGTGGGAAGTATGGCCCCAGAGGCCAATGGAACATGCTTGTGACTGTATGTGCTCCAATAGTCACCTCCCATTTCCTTCTCTCACCGCTTTGGAGGCTGAGTCCTATTCCTATCCAGCTTCCTTTTCCTTCCCAAGAAGTAGCTTTGTGCTAGTGGACCTGTAAGCCACATGAAAAGCTATCAAAGCACGAAGGGAGGGAATCAATAGTAATATATGTAAGTGTGTACATGTATTATAAGTGACAGGCTCATTTCCATGCAAGTTAAGATGTTCCCAGTGCCTCTAATTGATACCCTGCGCGTCTGTGTGCTCCAACACTGAAGGAAATATCCCTGGCTGGTCTCGCCCTGTAGAGGCAAAGTGGGCAGCTGCCGATGGGCTGAGATTGATCTTGCTGCCGAGACCTCTCCATGGCTACTCCAGCTGGCCCAGGCCTTTTTCCCACTGGGAATTCCCACATCACTGGCCTCCTTGGATTCAGGCACTGAAAGTTGTTTAAATGCAAATTATTTTCTAGGAGGTAGAGTCATTATTATTCATTAGTATTTGGACTTTAATGAGTCTATGAGCTTAGAAGGGAATGGGCCAGAGTCTTTTGGTAATAGAAGCCAGGGAGATACATTTTAATAATGATGGGTGGAAAAGGAAGAGTGAGATCTGAAATGCAACAGAAACTATAGCCACAGAATCAAAGAATAGCACAAGGACACTAATTATATGGTAAGAAATCATATGGAAAAGGGGGAAATGGGAAATAAAATGCCTCCCCAAATCCACAGGTCATTTGTGCCTGGAGTTCCTGGCAATTCTTCCCTAAGCAGATGTGTTTGTACTAATTCTTTCTGAGGCATTGTTATATTGCACATTTGCTATATAAACAGTTACTTATTTATTCAGAAAATTATTGAACACCTAATACATGGCTAGGCACAGACATAACTAACCCCAGCCCTCATTTTAGATGGGAGGTGGGGAGAGGGGGCAGACACAATAAATTAAGGAAATGTGGCACATTTATTAAATGGTTGTAAAGGCCATGGAGAATAATAGAGTGATGCAGGCAAATGGGAAGAGAATGTGATTTTAAATAAGGCTCACTAGACAGTGACATTTCAGTAAAAAGTGAATGGAGACTGAACAAGCTGGGCAGATGTCAATGTGCAGATCATCCGCATCAGTGGGGACAGTGAACACAGGGTCTTGTACTAGGAGAATGCCTGGCTTGTCTGAGGAAGAGCAGGGGTGGGTGGAGATAGAGGGACCTGGGAGGGGAGGGGGGTGGACAGTGCAGCCCAATGAGCATGAGAGGCGGGAGAACAGTAGGGGATCAGGTCAGAAGATCATGGGGTGGTCCAGTTCACACAGAACCTGATAGGAATTTAGCTTAGACTCTGACTGAGAAGGTTTTGAGGAGGGAAGTGATATTATTTAACTTGCAATTTAATAGTCTATTGAAGAGGTTGGTTAGAGATGGTAAATATTTTTTGAAGGCCATGAGGTCTCAGTTGTAACTCCTTGATGGTGATGTTGTAGCATAAGGTAAACTAATGAGTAAGGCTGTGTTCCAATAAAGCTTGATTAACAAAAGCAGGTGGCAGGCCAGATTTGGCCCATGCTGATCCTTGGGCTGTTATAATCCACAGGAGAGATGAAGGTGGCTAGGCTGAGGGTGCTAGCTGTGGAGGTGGCCAGAAGGGTAAGATACTGGCTATATTTTCAAGGTAGAGTCTACAGGATTAACGGTCAGAGCAGATGTGGGCTGTGAGAGAAACCAAGGATTACTCCAAAGGTTTTACCCTGAGCAACTGGAGATATGGAATGACTGGAGTGAAGTGGCATAAAACTGAGAGACAAGGTTTGATGGGGAAGTAGGAGGAGGGGTAACAGGAGTCAGTGGAGACATGCAAATTTAAGATGCCTTTAGGGTAAAGGAATTGGATTAGATGTTCACTGCCTCCCCTTCTGGCTCTCACATTCTATGTCTCCATGACTGCGAGAAAATAAACACGTGCCCTGCTGGCTTCTGCTGTGATCATGATCTTCGGGGAGACCTTGCACTCCGTATTCCTTCATCTTTCCTTCATGCAATTGGTGACTGCTGGCTAGAGATCAGTTGCTGGAAGGAAGAAACACTGGAAGGAAGGCAACTGCCAGCTGAAACTAGCAGGGGGACTTGGAAGAGCCACTTAACCGGTGCATGTGCCCGAGGAGGCTTTGAGGGCTGGAGGCACATTCCCAGGTACCTTTGTTTCCTGGAGGTTAGTCATAACAGAGGGCTGTGGGCTGACCAGGCCAACAACATCCAACATTCCATTCATTTTCTGAGAAAAAGCAGAGCAACTCCTTCCACTTCCCCTCCACTCTGCTCTTAGAGCGGCCACACCGCAGACCCGCCAGCCCGGCCCTCTGTGTTGACAGCCCAGAGCCCTGAGTTCATCCTGATGGCCCCTGGAGACCCGCAGGGTGTTTGGCATCAGCTTCCCTGGGCTATTTCCTCCCTCTCCTCTCTCATCTCTCCTCGTGGGAGATATGTCTTCTCTCTGCCCAAATTCTTTCCACCCAAGAAGGGGCCCTGTGCCAGTGGGGCTGTTTGCTGTGTGGAGAGCTGGCAAACCGCTTTGGGAGTGAGCTGATAGGAATATATTTAAAGTGTGAGCATTTATCAGAAGCAGCAGATGGAGGCAGCAGAGTGGAGCTCCCAGCACCGAGGGCAGGGAGTATCTCATTCAAGTGTGAAGCGGGCACCATCTACACCCAGCTGACACCAGCTCCTGAAGCCAGTGAAGAGGAGGAGGGAAACAAAAGGGGCCACCTTTGTGCCAGGTTTGGGAGGTCACAGCGTTCCTGGACCGAGAGTCCTCAATGCCTCAAAGACCGCATTCACTCTGGGGTGGAAGGAAACATGTCCATAGTTCCTTTCTGGAACATTTTTTACTTCTTTAAAGCTTAGTAAGTTTAATAAAAATTTTGACGTTCAGAACAAATGGAAATACAGACTATTTCATGGATGTAGAGAGGCATTAATTCATTCAACAAATACTTGTTGTGTGCCTCAGACATGCCAGGAGTCGTGTAATACTCTGGGACAGAGGAGAACCAGGCAAATATAATATGTGTTACTAGAGGCCCAGTGCATGGATTTCTGCATTGGTGGGATCCCTCCACTTGGCCTGCGCCCTATCACAGGGGGATGTTGGACTGACTGTTGTGGCCCAATCCCCAGACTGGCCTGTGGGGATTGGGCTAACCGGTAGTCTGACATCCCCTTAGGGATGTAGTAGTGCACAAAGCATCCAGCACCCAGGGAGGAGCCCAAGCCCAGGCAGGGCGCCATGCTGCTCCCACTCATCCTGGCCCAGCTGGGCCTGCAGCCACAGCTCAGTAGCGCTCCTGCGGAGGTAGGAGAGGCTGGCACCATCGCAGCTGTGCTTGCCAGCTGTGAGTCCAGCATCTGGCACCCATAGGTCAGCTGAGCGGGGCTCCTGCTGTGGGAGCACACTGACCACCAAAGGCAGCTCCTGTGTTGGTCATCTGCCCCCAGGTGGTCAGTGCATGTCATAGCGACTGGTCAACTGGTCATTCAGTCGTTTGGTTTTTCAGTCACTTAGGCTTTTATATACTACTAGAGGCCCAGTGCATGATTGAATCATGCACGTGTAGGGTCCCCTACACGCTTTCGCTTTTCGCGGTGGAGCTGGGTGCCTGTCCGCTGGTGCCGGAGCAGACAGGCACCCAGCTCCCACGCTTTTGATGGTCCCCAGCCACTGAGGGGGGCTACCCTGCTGTTGAGAGGCGCAGGGGGCAGGACTCTCCTGGGTGCCGCGGACACCCAGCTGCGCCTCTCAACGGCCGCTGAGGGGGGCTTCCACAGACACCTGGCTACCCTGCCATTGAGAGGCGCAGCTGGGTGTCCGCGGCAGGCCCCCTCAGCGGCCGCGGATCTGGCCGTTGAGATGCACAGGGGGCGGGAGTCCCGCCCTCTGCGCCTCTCAACAGCAGGGTAGCCCCCCTCAGTGGCAGCGGATCTGTGCCTCTCAATGGCCGGATAGGCCACCCCGAGTCCCGCCCCCCAGCCTCCCGCCGCTCAATTGTGGGCGTAGCGGAGTGATGGTAATTTACATGTTACTCTATTATTAGATAGGAGGTGTACCCATTAATAATGCGGATTTTGTAATCAAAGAAAACATGATAATTTCAAGAGATACATCAAAAGTGCTTTATTCAAAGTAATGTCCATCACTAGCTACACATTTCCCCCTCTTTCAGGTAATTTGTGGATACTGTTGTAATAGAACTTTTCTTATTTTGAGGCAAACCATTCAGAGACCAAATTTTCCACTTCTTTGTACATTTTGAAGTGCTGCTCAGAAAGTGCATGTGCCATCAATCAGAACAAGTGGTAATCTGAAGGAGCAAGGTCTGGTGAATATGGTGAGTGGGTTAATACTTCCCAGGCAAGATCTTTGCGTTATCATGAAGCAAAATTACTTCGCCATGTCTTCTGGCACATTCTGGTCATATAATGATCAAAACGTGGTTCAAATTGGTTATTTATTGTTGGTAGCTATCAGTATTAACACTTTCACCTGGTTTTAGAAGCTCATAATACACCACTCCTTCCTGATCCCACCAAACACAGAGTATTGTCTTCTTTCCGAAGTGATTTGGCCTTACAGTCGATGTTGATGGTTGACCTGGATCAACCCATGATTTTGTTCATTTGGGATTCTCAAAATAAATCCACTTTTCATCGCCAGTCACAATTTGATGCAAAAAAAGACTTTCATGCCACTGAAGCAACATTTTACTGATAACTTTTCGGTTTTCCATTTGTCTTTCATTCAGTTGATGTGGCACCCATTTTCCTTCCTTTAAAATCTTTCCCATTGCTTGTAAACAATCGGAAATTATTTGCTGAGCAACATTTAATCTTTCTGCAAATTGTTTTTGAGTTTGACATGCATCTTCATCCAATAATGCTTGTAATTGTTGGTCTTAAAACTTTTTTGGTTGACCTGAATGTTGTCTTTCACATTGAAGTCATCACTTTTAAAGCATTTAAACCAGTGTTCACAATTATCTTGAGATGGAGCATGTTCACCATAAGCTTCCTGAAGTATATGATAACTTTCAGCCGCACTTTTCTTTAAAATAAAGTAATGAATTAAAACTTTCCACAAATGCTCTTTTTTTGGCATGAAATTCTACATTTTTAAGCGTAAAAATGTCTATGATGTTAACACCTTCAAAAAATTTGACATATGAAGTTTTGAAGCTTGCTGTCAATACAACAAAATAGCATACATATCAAATTGCATATGTATCAACATATATGTAACTCCATCTATTGAAAAAAATCTGCATTATTAACTGGTACACCTGGTATATAGATAATTCTTAAATGTTCGAACTGTCAAAATAATTTTTTTAATTTTTTACTGCCATCCCCACACTACCACCCCCCCCCCGAAAGTACAAATATATTTAAGACCTATTCTATTTACAATTTATTCTAAAGAAGTATATTTTTTAGTGGTAAATTTTCTCAGAGCACAAGTACCAAACTGAATATATCAGTGTGGAAAAACCAATGATATTAATTTCAAGTTGCCTATTTGATAAGATAACTATGATCATGCCATCCCATTTAAAAGGCCCGTTTTAGCAGTTGACCTAAGGCCTATAGAAGGACCCCAGGTCATGTAGCAAAGTGGAAATAGTTTACCCATCCATACAAAAAAAACCTTTGAGAAAATACTCACCTTCTGAGTTTTTTTATTTTTTATTTTTCCTTTAAAGAGAGATTTTTTTAAGTGCCATCAATGAATAAATCACATATTTCTTCATACTGACTTTATACGAGAGTCCCAATATGTGATCCCTTGCTCTATTATATGTAGAAGATGTGCTTCCAAATCCCCTGGTCAGAATTAATCACTCCTTCCCTTGGTGTCAGGAGGGAGACTTAACATCAGATTTAAATATACCAAGTTATGCACTTTGCTCTTTGTCCTGATGCACGTGAATTCTTCAAATGAACGTGCTGCTCAGTGCATGAAACAATTGGCACTGAATGCACCAAATGAAGGAATAAGGATGGTGCAGAAATGCTTGCTGTTATAACGAAGAAAAAAGAAAGATTTCCAAATGTTGTTTATATTTATCATGTTTTCTTTCTATGCAAAGTAGATATATTACAAAACATTTAGTTATTATGGATGACAAAATCACTAATCTACAAGCTCTCAGAGTTGTTTGTTTTATTTTTTAATTATTATTATTTTAAGTCATTTGTGCAATAACCTCTGTTGAAGACGTACTCAGTTTCAGTACATACCCTGATACCCTGTGAGGTAGGAAGGTAATTAAGAGACAGTCCTTCCCTACAAACCTGCCTCTTGCAGTACAAGGGACAGGGCCACAACTAGGTTCAGGGGAAGTAAGAGGGCACCATGGAAGGAAAATCCAGGGAAGCACTGGGGATGGAGAGGGTAGCTGTGTCAATTGCGGCTTGAAGGAAGCATTAAGTGGGTCAGGCAGACCAGCAGGAGAGGTATTGCCCCTTCTGGGAGTTTGGAAATCCTAGGGGCATTCCAGGTGGTTGACGGGATGACAGCTTTGGGATTTACTGGATGGAGGCCCAAGGTGCTATGTGGAGTGGGGTGTTTCTCTCTTTTCCTCATCCATCATGGAAAAGGAAACAGTCCGGTTGCTGAGTGAAGGAGCTGGGGATTAAGAAATTAAAGAAAGAGACAAGAGGCAGAAATAGAAATAAAAGCTGGGAGCTAGGTGGGCGCCATTCTCTCTGAGGAGAGGCAGCAAGCAACCCAGCCATGCAGTAGGTTTCTTTTCATATCCCAAAATACCAGGAAGTAACACCAAAACTTAGGATCAAAGGAGCTTATTTGCATTCTTAACTAGGCCCTAGCATTACTGGATTTACATATCTAGACCCGCCCCTGCTGACACCTGGACAAAGGTAAGTCAGAAACTGAATAACACTACCCCTACCCCCCCACTCCCCGCCGCCCTCTTGGGGGGTGTGTAACCTTGGGAAGGACTCTGCCAGTGCCTGGGGCTCAGCTGACAATTTAAAGAAATATCCCTGTGCCTTCCCAGGGGGCCCTCTACAGTGCTAGATGTCCTGCTATGCATGGCTTAGCCTATACAAAGAGCCTCCTGCATCCAACCTGACATTTGGGTGTCCCTCCAGACGTTTATGCAGGAGAAAATCTGGGTATTAGAATGATCTCAGCCCCAACCCAACTGTTGTCACATATAAGCACAAAGCATGCTTTGCACAGTGTTAATAAAACCTGCATTTTGCAGGAATATGAATCCCTAATGAACCAAAGGAAGACTTTGTTTTGCTCTCTCTGGAACTTTGCCAAAAGTCATTCACCATCTTGAAAAGTGTTATTGCTGGCTGTGTCATTGCTTAAGGTATTTGTGTCACCAACACAATATCCCTGAACCGATCTTCATTTATATCTGTCAATGCCCAGTGATTCTAGGTAAACATTTCATTATTTTGTGATTTCTTTGATAGTAGTTGTCTCCAAGCATTTTCATACAGAAATACAGTACACATTTTATTCATATTACTTGCCTTTGTTACTACTACAGTTATGATATATTGGATTTTTAAAGTTATGAGTATAGATATGTTATCCTTGACATTTATTTCAACATAGTAAAGGACAGGTTATGTTTTTTAATATATATGAAGGGGGCATTGAGTCTCTAAGGCTGGACCCAGTGAGATGGGCAAAGTAGGTGGAAAGAGCATTGTAGGCAGCACAGCTGGTCCTCGAATAACAGGGTTTCATGATAACATCAATGAGATGCAGTACAGACTTGGCTCATATCCATTAGCCTATGGTAACATTGGTTCTGTTATGTGTGATTTTGTTTAAAGTCTCAGAAACTATGAATGACATTAAGTGAGGATCTAGTGTACTCTAAAATTTTAATGTGTGCAAGAATCATCTGGGGATTTTGTTAAAATGTGGATTTTGACTTATTAGGCCTGGGGTGAGGCCTGAGAGCCTATAATTGTAACGAGCTGCCAAGTGATGCTAATGTTTGTGGTTCATGGGCAACACTTTGGGTAACAAAGTTCTAAACAAAGGAAATTGCATGGGGGAAGGTACAGAGACCTGAAGAGTTTTTCTGGGAAACAACCAGTCACTTGCTATAATCAGAGCACAACATATTGTGTGGTGAGAGATGAGGTTGGAGAAGGGGGCAGGGTCAGAGCAGGCAGGACCCAGTCCACCCTGTTTGAACTTCATTTTGTAGAGAACAGAGAGCTTGAAAGGATTTAAAGCAGAGTGTGAGATGTTAGGTCTCTGCCACCCTGTGGGACACCTCTGCTGGGCACAGGGAACAGGGAGTTCCGTGAGAAGACTTTTCCAATTATGTTGCTTAAACATAGAAATAATGAAGAGGAACTGAGGAAGCCACAATAGAGTGAAGGGAAGAAGACAGGCTTGGTGTTTTGGAGTTAGATTTCCTGGGACTTCGTAATTGACTGTGTGAGGGGTGAAGGCGAGGGAGGATCAGGGATGACTTGCAAGTTTTTGGTAAGAGCTCTGGTGAATAGTGATGCATTGGCCAGCATAGGGAGCAGAGAAGGAAATGCAAGCTGGAAAATTGGCTTTTAGGTAAATGAACTCAAGGAACCTCTTCCATTAATACACAGAGAAACATCCAATAAGACTTTGATGTGTCAGCTTTTATTAAAAGTGCGCTGTGTTGTGGAGAAAAGGGAATCCTTATACACTGTTAGTGAGAATGTAAATTTGTGCAGCCATTATTGGAAACAGCTTGGAGGTTCCTCAAAAAATTAAAAATAGAAGGCAATATGATCTAGCAGTTTCACTTCTGATTATATTCTCAAAGGAATAAAGATCAGGATCTCTAAGAGATATCTGCACTCCCATGTTTATTTCAGCATTATTCCCAATAGCCAATATATGGAAGCCACTCATATGTCCACATATACATACAATGAATATTTTTCAGCCTCAAAAAAGAAGGAAATTTGCGATTTTGAACAACATGGGTGAACCTGAGGGACATTATGCTAAATAAAATAAGCCAGACACAGAAGGACAAACGACAATTGATACCACTTATATGAGAAATCTGAATGACTCAATTTCATAGAGGCAGAGAATAGAATGGTGGTGGCTGGGATTGGGGGAGAGGAATTAGTCAAAGGGTGCAAAGTTTTGGTTATACAAAATGAGTAAGTCCTAGAGATATGCTGAATAACAAAGTGCTTGTTGTTAACAATACTGTATTGTATACTTAAGAATTTGCTAAAAGGGCAGATCTGATGTTAACAGCTCTTATTACAAAGCAGTAAAAAACAAGAGGGCAGAAGGAAACTTTCAGAGGAGATAGCTATGTTTATGGCATAGATTGTGAATATGGTTTCATAGATGTATACTTATCTCTAAACTCAACAAGTCATATTCATTAATTATGTAAAACTTTGTATACTAATCATACCTCAATAAAGTGGTTTTAAAAAATGTGCATTGTTTTTCACTGTAGCAGGAATCTTTCAGTACAGGTATTTTTCTTTGCCATTCTCCAGTAGATTTCCCATGTTGTGGAGGAGGAACATGTGCAATCCCTACAAGCTCCATGGTTATCCAGGCTGGGTGATGTACTCACACACTTATGTTATTATAAGAAGGGGCTTAAGTATTATAATCACCCGGGTGTCAGTCAAAGACACAGTTGGAATGAATTCTGTGCTTGCCATGGACTCTCTCTCTCTCTCTCTCTCTCTCTCTCTCTCTCTCTCACACACACACACACACACACACACACACACACAGACACGCAGAGAGAGAGAGAGAGAGAGAGAGAGAGAGAGAGAGAGAGAGTTCTGTCTTTGCTCTGCCTCCAGTTTACAGATGTTGGCATGGCAGTGAGTTCAAAATGGTCCTCTGAGGTCATGGGCCTGGAGTCCCATTCCTGTGATTAATTGTGTCAAACTCTACAAATAGCATGAACAGCTAGTCTTCCTTGTCCATAATATTACGCTGCTTTATTTCATTCAATCTTCACAATAACTCTAAGAATAAATTTTCTAAATGAGGAAACTAAAGCTTATAGAGCTCAGGTAATTTGCCTACGGTCACATTGATAAAATGATAAATCTAGCCTGGACCTCATTTCTTTTCTCCCTCATGCCACAATTCATTTCCTCTAACCTCTCCCCATCACACTGAAATAACAGCTGTCTCTCTAAACCTCCTATGCTGCTTCACACCTCTGTACATACTGAATACTTAATACTTCTGCCTGGAATACTCCTCTTTGATATTCAACTGTCAAAGTCCTACTTCGTATTCCATCAAAATCCTACCAGGGATCTCCTGACTTACTGGCCTTTGCACATTTCCAGTTTTGCATGCATCATTCTGCACTGTAATTGTGTTTACATGCCCCTCCCCACCCCTGCTCCAGGCTGTGGGCCCCTGAAGGGCAGGGCCATATCTTAGTGATCTTCCTTCACTAAGTCAAGTATACACTGAGTGGCCAGATTATTATGATCTCTGAACGCATAATAATCTGGCCACTCAGTGTATATCCTACATAATAAAAGGCTAATATGCAAATTGTCCCCTTGACCAGGAGTTCGACCAGGCAGGCTGGCCAACCACCCATGTCCCCTCCCCCTGGCCAGGCTGGCCGGACCCACCCATGCGCAAATTCATGCACCAAGCCTCTAATATATATATATATATTAGAGGCTTGGATGCATTCAGAGATCATAATAATCTGGCCACTCAGTGTAGATTACTGTGCAATAAAAGCTTTAGAACTGGTGTGTACAGTCATTCTTGGGTTCTCAGTAAATTTCACTGGATGTAATATTGCCTGGAAAATATAAGTCAGTCTCTAAAGAAAATACATTCTAGCAATGCACAAAAGAAGAAAATGGTTGAAAAATCCTGTTTTTAGAACACATTATTTATAGATAAATTTTTTAAAAAAAAATTATAAAGGTTTCACAATGGATTCCTCTTCTATAATCATTCACCATTAATATTTGCCTTAATTATTTAAGTTTAGCTTATTGGGAGTCAATATTTAATTTAAAATCTAATTTTTATTAGGATTTTAATAAATAATAACATTTAATAACTACTATGACATCTCAGCATATAAAAACTTAGATCTTAACATAATTTTTAAATAAAACATAATGAGAACAATTAACACAACTTGACCAATTTTTAGTTCTAATTCTCATCCTGTTTTCCTGTATTGCACATATCTGTAGCTTTGCCTTTTTTCCTATCATTTCTTTATTGAGGTTTCAGTGAAAGAGGATGGATCACAATAAAGTGGGGGAAATTAATAGACTTAAGGAAAACAAACAACGTATACTTACTTTTAATGTACAGGAAGATATTAGAATGTTACAAGCATATTTGAGTTTGAACATTAAATTCCATTTTTCTGTAGCATGTGTTTAATTTTATTATGGTTTACCAAGTATTTAAAACATCTAGAATGCTGTCTATTCTGGCTTTCATGTTTCAGAAGAGGTTCTGGAATAAGCACATACACATGCACACACACATTTATATCTCCCTAAAACCACTGTGTTTGTTGGAATCTTCAGGAAACAGTCACTCAGCTAACCTCAAGTAATGTAAGTTTATTGTAAGGCCATGTTTCTCAAATGTAGGCCATACCTCAGAGAATCACATCAACCAGGAGTTATGGGAAGCAACTGGGAAAAAAAGTGATTATCTCCCTAAGTTGTTCACTTTAATGAAAGGATTAAACATTCATTTTTATACAAAAAAATTAGCACAGATCTCTTAACGAGGAAAATGCAAAATTTCTCATGCAATTTTAAAGATAAAAATAACATGAGACTGCAAAGAAATGCTGAACTTGTGATAAGCTGCTGAGCCAAGTCCCAGACTGCTAGTGGTACACATCCATTTCTTTACTTTGATTAAGAGGAAAAGTCAGAGAAGTATTGTATAGGACTCACGTAGAAATCAAGACAGTAAGTAGCAAGAGCCCCACAACAGTTATTGTTAGAGTGGAGTATTGTTCAGAGAACAGTTAGATAATGCGCCCAAGATGGCTCTGGCAAAGGAATGATCTTGCCATCACCTCAGCAGCTGATGTTTCATCCTCTGCCCTTAAGGTAACTCTGGCAAGGGTCCATGTGCTTCAACATGCTTACTCCCACCTGCCATCCACCCTACCTCTGCTCTGTATCTGTTGTTTTCTGCTGTGCTATAGCGTTTGCCTACTAATAATCTCAGGACACCCTGTGGTCTTTTGTAACCTCTACAGCCTACAGTACTTTCTTTCTGGGTATCTTTTGCTTCTGCTCCATCTTTCAAAAGCCCAAGCCAATTTTTGTATTAAATACAAAACTTTCCAAAGGAGGAAATATAATTCCTTCATTAGTCACCTTGATCCCTATTTTGACATAGATTTGTGCCAAGCTACCTTGTAGAGCGCCAGTCAGTCCATGTCTTGTTTGCCTTCCAGTTCAGTTCTCACTTCTGGTGAGGTTGGCTGTTGTGGTGTCAGTGGATTAAGATTTAAGGATTAAAATTGTGTCAGTTTAAGGATTCATCATGGTCGGGCATCCTCTGCAGAAAAAGTGTGCCATGGGCATTCTGACTTGCCTTCTCCTATAAAAGATGCCAGGAACGAATTCCTTTGGAAGGATATACAACAGATACAACCAGATAAATCTGAAATTTTTATTGAAACCGAAATTCTAGGGAAATTTATATAGAAATTATATCTAAAGAATTAATCTTTGTTTGAAGGGACCACCTATGTAATGCAAGTTTCCTCTCTTTTTTTAAAAAAAATATTTTTATTGATTTTTTACAGAGAGGAAGGGAGAGGGAGAGAGAGTCAGAAACATCAATGGGAGAGAAACATCGATCAGCTGTCTCCTACACATTCCCCACTGGGGATGTGCCTGCAACTAAGGTACATGCCGTTGACCGGAATCGAACCTGGGACCTTCCAGTCCACAGTCCGACGCTCTATCCACTGAGCCAAAACAGTTAGGGCTGCAGGTTTCCTCTCTTATTTGTTTTTCTTTTCCTTAAAAAAAAAAGTTGTGTGTTTCAGTTATAGAGGGTTGAGTTAAACACACTCCTTAGCTCCTAGCCCACCATTAGTATAGGTCTCAAGGCCTCCCTTGATTGACTTATTGCTTAATTTAAATCCTCTCCTCAATATCTCTGATGGATGTTTTAACCTACTTCGGAAGCTATCTCTAAAGAGAACAGCCTGTACCATATATAGAACCCTCTAATTCTTAGATAATTCTTTCTTACATTAAACCAAAAATAACTTTCCTATAACTTTGCCCCAATGTTCTCAGGTATTTCCTATGGAACCAGCTAGTTAGCCTTTCAATCCCACTTGAACCTTCACTTTTCTACGTAACACATAATGCTATTCCTGAATTAATTCTTCACATGATGTGGGCTTAAGACATTTTACTCCCTTGTCACCTTCCCTTGGACACACTCTAGTTTGACAATGAAGATTTTAAAAATTGTGACTTAAATATTTCAAACTAGATATGCTCTGCCAATGCAAAATATGATGGGTGTAACCTCGCCCCTTCCTTCCTTAATTTCAGTTTCTATTAATTCGTCATAAAATTTGTATTGGTTTCTTAAAAATAATACCACATTTTTGACTCTCAATGAACTTTAAATCTTTTTCAAGTGAACTGCTGTCAGTCCAGAGCTCTCCTACCTTGTATTTAAATAGTTGATTCTTTGAACTTTGATGCGGAACTTAACATTTAACCCTATTAAGTTATATATTATTAATTTACTTCTATCCTCCTTTGTCAAGGTCTTTTTCAAGTTTGATTATTTAATATGACTTACCAGCTTTTCCTCCAACTTTCAGTCATCTACAAATTTGATAGACAAAATTTATATTGGGTTTCACTGAATTCACTGATTCATATGTTTATGATTTCAGGATAGAGAACAGAGAACTTCAATGTGGTTCTCAAACTTGAATTAAAATAAAATTATCTGGGACATTTGTTAAACATGCAGATTTCTAGTTCTCATTTCAAAAAATTTTGATTCAGTAAGTGTGGGATGGTACTCCAGGGATGTGTTGTTGTTTTTTTTTAATATATTTTATTGATTTTTTTACAGAGAGGAAGGGAGAGGGATAGAGAGGTAGAAACATTGGTGAGAGAGAAACATTGATCAGCTGCCTCCTGCACACCCCCCACTGGGGATGTGCCCACAACTAAGGTACACGCCCTTGACCGGAATTGAACCCAGGACCTTTCAGTCCGCAGGCCGACGCTCTATCCACTGAGCCAAACCAGTTTCGGCAAGGGATGTGTATTTCTAACAAGCACATGTGATTCCGATGCTTTGGTCCTTGGTCACACTTTAGAAACAACTTTAGAAATGTCCTTTAAGTCTAAGTTGATAGTCATGTGTTCATTAATTCTAACACGATGATTGTCTAGCACAGTGGTGGACACATAATTAATACTGGATGAATGACTGAAAGGATAAAGAAATGAAGGGTGGGAAGGAAAGCTCAGCCAGTATCCTAGCTTATATTTCTCCATTTTAATCACATAGTCAATGTGATCAACTTTTTCAAATACTTTGTTGTAAGTGAATCATGCTATACCTTTAATGTTTCCTACTGGGAAAGGTGTAGTTTGCATGACCATCTTCATGAGCATCTGTGGTCTCCTGGTGATCATCACTTTTCTTTCTAAGTGCTATCTGATTAGTTACCCGATGCCAGGAAAGGACATGCCTAAATACCCCTGCAAGCGAGCGATGGATTTCAGATCCCAGCCCCTAGGACTACTGGAGGAGTCCTGAGAGGCAACAGGTTGCCTCACACCCTCTCCGATTGATTGCAGAGGTATGCACCCCTGATCCTCCACACGTAGCCCTTCTCTGTGACACAGAGATTCCTCTTAGCACACATAGTATCCTAGTGCTAGCATATCTATCGTATCTTCAAGATGCTTCCCTAAGCAAAGATGTAGAAAAACTTCCTGGAGATTGAGCATGGGAGGGGAATTGTTGTGATTATGTAAGCAAGACAGGTAAGAGCAACTGTAACTTGAATCCTTGTTCTTCCCTTGGGCTTTAGCCTTAACCAGGGAGTTCACTTCACCCTCTAAGCTGATTCCCAGGTTCAGTTTTCCTCTGGTGACACGATACACTTGCCACTCCCACTTTTGAGAAAGGAAAGAATAAGCAGGATACACACACACACACACACACACACACACACACACACACACACACACACCACTTACAAAAGGAGAGATAAAAGGGCTTCTCTTTCCTAAGAAAAGATCTAGTCCTTGTTCCTGACCTATTTGAGTACACATGCAGAGCTTGTACAATGTAGCTTAACCTCTTACTTACCATTTATGCAACCTACTCCCCTTTCAACAAGCTCTTCAAGATCTGACTTATTTAACCAGCTTCAGAAATCTGAAAGGTCAAAATAGCCACTTCTACAGGGAGACTGAAGGAACCTTCAAGACTACTGGTACAATTTACAGTTGGGAAATCATTCCATTCCTATGAGTTTTTTAGGCCAAATGAGTTTTTTAGGATGACTAACTGTCATGGTTTTCCTGGGGTTGAGAGGGTTCCAGACTGTGACACTCCTGTTGCTGAAACTGGGAGAGTTGATCACTCTATAATGACATTTATGATCCAGCATAGTTCTGTTACAGGAAACACCTGCCCCTCTGTTGTAGATCCCTTCTATTATCTCAAAAAAAAATATTTCTGTCATCATTACCCCAAAGTAGAAACAACGGAAGGAAATAAAGGAGAAACTAAAAACCACACAGGAATTCATAATGCAGAGATCTCTAATTAAGCCTTCTGATGCCTTCCGTGAGCATTTCTGTGTGCACACGTGTACATGTAGTTTACAACTAAAATGGTGCCGTACAGACAATTCTGTATCCTGATTTTCACGTAGCATGAGCATTCTCCCATTTCAATACATTCTTTTTTGAAAACAGCATTGCTAATGGTTGCATAATTTTCATTGAAGATACTTTACTTAACCGTTCCCATGTTGTTCTGCATTTAGGCTAATTTTCACTGTTAAGGATAATGTTGCTGTGAACATCCTTGGTTTCTAGTTATTTCCTTTGGAAAGCTTTCCAGGACTTTATTGGGAGAAAAGTTGTGGGCTTAGTTAGAGCTACTGTAACTTATCTCCAAAATGCCTCTGGAATAAGCTGTGCATCAGCAGTGTTTATGCCTGCCCCACTGAGCTCCTGTTGGCGCTGGGTATTTTTTCAACCTTCACCAATGGTATAGGTTTTTTTGTGTGTGTTTTTTAAGTGTAGTTTTTTAAAAAATCCTAAATAACCTGCAGTTCTTTGTTTACTTATGAAGTTTAAACCTCTTTCCTCACTTTCTCATTTGAACTCTCCTGTAAATTTTGTTCATATATTTTCCCAGCTTTCATATTTCATTTTAATATCTCCTCAATTTATATGCACTCTTTACAAACTATAATAATTTTTATGTCAAACTTTGTTTCAAAATAAGTTTTCTTATCTTCAAATACTTTTTGTGATCTATTGTTGTATACATGTTTTAAAAATACTGACTCTTAAAAAAATACTGACTTAAAAATCTTAGATATTTATCATCTTTATACAGTATGTTAAACTGTGCACACACACACAACTCCTGGTGGAGGCCTATACTTACCTTTAAAAGTCTTTTTTTTTTATCATAGCTTGTCAGACTTAAAATGATTCTGTACTATTTGAAAAGAATATGCATACCACTATGAAAAAAAAAAAGATAAAACAAAATCACCACCCAACCCAAGAACTGAAACATACCAAGTCCTCTGTGTTCCTCCCTGCAATGGCTAATTTTGTGTGCCACCCTGGGGGCCCAGAGTGAACAATATTTCTGAGTGTGTCTGTGAAGGTGTTTCTGGATGAGATTAGCATTTGAATTGGTGGACTCATTAAAGTAGACTGCCCTCCTCACTGTGGGTGGGCATCATCCAGTGTGTTGAAGGGCCGAATACAATACAAAGGCAGAAAGAAAAATTCACCCCTTTTGCTTCCTGCCTGCCTACTTGAGCTGGCACATTGGTCTTCTCCTGCCCTGGGACTGGGGTTTATGCCATCGGCTCCCTGGTTTTAGGACTGAATTACACAGTCCTCTGGGTCTTCTGGGTCTGCAGCTTGCAGATGGCAGGTCACAGGACTTCTCAGCCTCCACAATCGCATGAGCCAGTTCCTTACAATAAATCTCTTCCTACACATATGTCATTGGTTTTGTTTCTCTGCAGAACCCTGACTGATGCCTCCCCAGCCTCAGATCCCTGCCTTCTCAAGATATAGCTACCATCCTGCTTTTGCCATTATCGTTCCCTTGCTTTTTTAAAAAACAGTGTTATCATGTATATGTTTGTGCCTCTGAGCATATGTTTCATTTTTTTATATTTTTGAGCTTTACAAAAATAGATTCATCTTTTATCTCATCTTTTCAGCCTTGCTTTTTTTCATTAAGTACAATATATAAGATCTAGCCATATTTTATGTGAAGATATAACTCATTCATTTTCACCCCAGATAATATTTCATTTAATGAATGTGTGTGTGTGTATATATATATATATACACACTAGAGGCCTGGTGCATGGATTCATGCACCAGTGGGGTCCCTCAGCCTGGCCTGCACCCTCTTGCAATCTGGGACCCCTCAGGGGATGTCAGACTGCGAGTTTCCTGAGGGATGTAGTAGTGCACAAAGCATCAGGCAGCCAGGGAGGAGCCTGAGCCCAGGACAGCACAGTGTTATTCCCACTCCTCCCACTATACACACACACACACACACACACACACACACACACACACACACACACTAGGGGCCCAGTGCACAAATTCGTGCACCTTGAAAGGAACTGTGGGCTGCGAGGCTGCAGTGGGCACAGGAACGGGTCTTGGCCCATCCTCCGCACCCCTGCCCGGCTCTTCCTGCTGTGGCCCCTGGTCCCCTGTCTGCTGGCAGCCTCACTCCCACCACCACCGTTCCCATGTGCTGATGGCGCCGGCCCCACTCGCACCTGCTGATGGTGCGGAGCTATTGGGGCCAGCTCCAGCAGTGGGTGGGAGCAGGGCTGACGCTGGTTGTGGGTGCGAGTGGGACCGTCACCAGCAGCAGGTGCGAGAGGCGGCTGCCAGCCCCGATTGCCCCTCAGGAGCAGAGGGAGGTGGAGAAGCCCATTCGTCCATGGGGGTGGGGGGCAGCAGGCACCGCTCACACCTGCTGATGGTGCCAAATGATCAGGGCCAGCACTGGGCACCAGTGGCGGCTCTGGAACCAGCAGTGGGTGTGAGTGGGGCTGGCGCCAGCAGCAGGTGCAAGCGCCGCGCGGAACTGCGAAGCACAGGAACAAAGAATTTTTCAGTAACCACCAGAGGCTTGCCCCAATGACAGAGACTGGCACCCCCACTCACCAGCTCTACCATCCCACCGTGGCCAACACCTGCCATGTTCCACACTCTGCTGCCTGCTGCTGACACCTGCCATGTTTCACGCATACCCCCTGGTGGTCAGTGCACATCATAGTGATCGGTTGTTTGGTTATTCAATTGTTCCACTGTTCAGTCTATTTGCATATTAGGGTTTTATATATATAGACTAGAGGCCCAGTGCATGAAATTCGTCTACGGGGGTTGGGGGTGTATGTGCCCCTCAGCCCAGCCTGCACCCTCTACAATCTGGGACCCCTTGAGGGATGTCCGACTGCCCTCTCACAATCCAGGACAGCTGGCTCCCAACTGCTCACCTGCCTGCCTGCCTGCCTGATTGCCCTTAACTGCTTTTGCCTGCCAGCCTGATCATGCCCTAATCACTCCCCTGCTGGCCTGGTCACCCCTAACTGCCCTCCCTTGACAGCCTGGAAGCCCCTAATTGCCCTCCCCTGCCAGCCTGGTCACTCCTAACTGCCCTCCCTTGCACGCCTGGTCCCCGCCAACTGCCTTCCCCTGCAGGCCTGGTCCCCCAACTGCCCTCCCCTGCTGGCCTGGTCCCTCCCAACTGCCCTCCCCTGCTGGCCTGAGTCCCTCCCAACTGCCCTCCCCTGCTGGCCATCTTGTGTCCACATGGGGGCGGCCATCTTGTGTGTTGGAGTGATGGTCAATTTGCATATTACCCTTTTATTAGATAGGATGTGAATATTTACATACATAAAATATGTGGGAATAGAATTACTGGGTTGAACTACTTGTGCATGTTCAATTTTACAAGCTATTGCTAAATTGTTTTCCTGAGTGGTTGTACTAATTACATCCCCAATTGAAGAGTATAAGAGTTTTGTTGCTAGCCTTCCTTGCCAATACTTTGATATTCTCAAGTATTGAAATCTGGTAGTCATTTTTCACTTAGGAGATTCACACTAACTTTTGAGGCTTATTTGTCCAAGTTCTCAAAGACTGAAAAGCAATTCTCAAAAACAAATCGAACCTGTTTTGATTTGGGCTTGCAGTTTCTCCTTGAGGTCAGTCACCCTGGCATGGTGGCTTTCCAGTAAAGCACTTAACAAGCTATGCATAGTGTGTCCTGCTGAGCCTAACGCTCAGCTCTTCAAAGAAGAGGCCACATCAGCCTGGCCAAATGAGCAGCAGACTGCATTAGGAACTAGGAAGCTTGGGCAACACCCTGGTTCTGCAGCTTTGCAGGGCATGCATATAAGTCATGTCACCTCCCGGCATCCCATCTGCTCACTAGGCATAATAGAGCTGACCTTCCCCGCTGCCCTGCCGTGAGGATGGAATCCTGTTGTGGAGCACTTTGAAATCTTTGGATGAAAAGCACGGCAGAAGCGCCAAGTGTGATTGTTACCCATGCCAGCAACACTAGAAGACAGCATAAAATAGGAAGCAAAGAAAATTTCATTTTACAAAAGCTTCAGTGAGAAAATTGGCTGGTCAGAATGTCATTCCCTGTTTTTGGTTCACATAGATGTTGGCTTTTATAAAATTAAAAAAAAAAAAGTACACATTTTTGTCTTTGCCAGACAGAAAGCCTTTGATCATCACTATCCCTGTGACATTAGGGTGAGCCACTGATGCAGAAGGAAGATTAATACCTTAGGAGACTCTATGAAATCAGTTCTTTGCAGTTACCACCCACTCTTATTTATCATGACAAGGCACCAAAACCATAAAGTCTGGGGGCGGGGGATGTTATAGGTTGAGGGGTGGGCAGGGTCTAAGCCCCGACATTTTCACATCATAAAATCCAAGGCTCCTTCAGCTAAACTAGAGACCTGGCCTCACTCAGATGCCCTCTGATGCCCATCCTGCCTTTACTATGGGAACATGAGGAATGCAGATGTAAAATCTCATGGGGGCCCTTGCAACAACCGTTGATATATTAGGAACCTCGAAATAAAGTGAGTCATGTTGATTTATGTGAAGGTTCATCTAAAAATGACTTAGCCATAATTTGGGAAGCCTATGCCCATTTTGGTAGAATGCTGTAAGTGATTGTGATGAGCTGCAATCACCTTTACTTATGAACTGGATGTGCTGTGGAGACAGTTCCAAACCACAGAAAAGATGTTTGAAACCTGAATTTGACACCTGACACGACACTCAAAGAGTTCAGAATAGGAACTTTTGATTCTTTTGCCACGTCTTTACCACCTGAATTTTTTACACTGGAGTTTTAAAAAGTCAACCCTCTGCAGGGTGGTTTGGCTGTTGCGCCCCACTGAGGGGTTGAGAAAGTAAAAGGTAAGGAGGTGTAGCCATGGGAGTAAAGGGGGATGTGAGTGACAGGAGTCCACCCACAGCAACTGTTCCATGAAGTTATGAATCATATTATAATCGACTCCTAATTTCCACCCCAGGAAGGCAAAACTACTGAGCACTATTGAAATGTTTTGTTCTAAAGTTTGAGGGGGTTCTCACAGTGTTTTATGGAATAATTTGTATTCTAATTGGCATGATTAAAATATTGCTATAGAATGGGCACAGTGTGACTCCAGTAGGAATATTCTCCATCAGGAAATACTCTTTAGGAAAAAAATGTCCACTGTAGCACCCAGTCATGTGGCAATCTCTGTTTAATCTAGTCAGTGACCTCATGAGAAGGGTCATTCACCCTGGAATTTCTATTGCTTCACTGAAGAAATAAGTTGAAAAGTGAAAATACAACCTGCTGACAGTTTCTTTAGCTACCCATACCTAATGAATGGTTTGAATGATTTTGTCATTTAAATTGACTGATTATTTATGCTTCTGTGAATTGCAATGCTAAGGTCTCTGTTCCTTAAAAACAAAAATTGGAAGTTAGAATTTTCCATAGTCAGGCTAAAATTCTGTTCCCACCTTCAAAATTCTCATTTCTATAACACAAATTTTAATAATGCTGGGATAGTGGATTACTCTGTAGTCCTAAAATATCATGTTAAGACAACAAAGCACACTAGGGAAGTAATGGCATGTTAAGTGAAAAAGAATATCAAGTTATATCTATACCATGGTTTTAGTACATAAATTATGCATATACTAGTATGAGGACAGATCAGAAATGGAATATGGAAAATGGAAACATGGTTAAAATGGTGGGATTATGAGAATCCTCCCCATTTTTTTTCAGTTTTCCATGAACACTCTTACAATATTGCTGTGTAATAAGCATAGTTGTAAAGTATGTAATTAGGATCAGGAGAAGATACCCCATGGAAGTACTAATGGGTGAGCTGCAGGTCCTTCCCTTGCACCGGCCCTGTGCGTGCCTGATAGCTCAGAGTTGTAGCTCATTCCAGGTGGAGAGAGGAGCCCAGTTATAATGTGAAACATTCCTATGTCAGCATTTCTAGTAAATCACTTGAAGCAATCTCAGAGGAAAGGGACTAATTCTTCAGCACTCTTCTAACTTGTCATGATCTATTTTCTCATTCTAAGTAAATATTCATGGTCATGCCTAGTTTTATGTTTGTAAATCTGCATTCTTTTTATTAAAAAGGGTCTCCCATAATTGTGTAAGCTTCATACCTCATGAAGTCTAAAGATGCCGTTGATGCGGTGGGTCACAGAACACCAATTGAGTAATGTGAAGGGTGTAACCTACCACTGAATCCCATCCCTGATTTTTCCAGGAACTATTGCCTGTTACACAAACTGCTGTTGTTCTGGAGGTTTATTCACTCCTGGTTGCACCTCTGTCTCCTAATAAGCTGTTCTCAGTTCTTTTTTTAAAAAAATATATTTTATTGATCTTTTACAGGGAGGAAGGAAGAGGGAGAGAGAGTTAGAAACTTCGATGAGAGCGAAACATCAATCAGCTGCCTCCTGCACACCTCCTACTTGGGGATGTGCCCGCAACCAAGGTACATACCCTTGACCGGAATCAAACCTAGGACCCTTGAGTCCCCAGGCCTATGCTCCATCCACTGAGCCAAACCGGTTAGGGCTGTTCTCAGTTCTTAATCATGAGAAAAGCAGCTGGAAATACTAGTTCAGAAGCTCAGAGTTGTCAGGGACCTACCTAGGGTCATGGCCAGCCACTCCTCTTCTGCTTGGCTCTTCTCCTCAAGGCATCTGGGCCTGGGCTCCAGCTGTTGCCTGAGGCCACAAAGGACTTTCCTTGGGTGGAGTAAAAACCTGCCACTATCGGCTTGCTCTGTGCTAATGGCTCAGTACAAGCCTAACCTTTCATGTGATAGCTGCAGAGGCAAGTGAAAAAGAACCTGAGCTGTGCCTCCACTTGCTTCCTGGGGACGCTGAGGGACTTTAATCCAGCGTTTACTTTAATCTCACAGTAAAACCTCTGAGGTAGGTGCTGTTATCATTATCGAGCATCAACACATATAGCAAACAAACTAGAGAATGCCCTGTTAAATTTAAATTTCACACAAGACAAGTAATTTTAATATAAATGTGTCCCCCACCCCCAAATGCGAAGTGACCCTGTCTCTGGAGAAGAGCTGCTCCCTGGCAGCCCTGGATTATGCCCATCTGGGCGCTGAAGGAACCAGTGCTCAGAGCCTGGCAAGGAGCAGCGCTGGAATCCAAGCCCAGATCTGTAATTTAAAACTCTCCTACACCACATAATGCAATTTCATAATATCTCCCTCTAGACCAGTGGTTCTCAACCTTTCTAGTGCCTCGACCCTTTAATACAGTTCCTCATGTTATGGTGACCCCCAACCATAAAATTATTTTCATTGCTACTTCATAACTGTAATTTTGCTACTGCTATGAATCGTAATGTAAATATCTGTGTTTTCCGATGGTCTTAGGGTCTACAGCAGCGGTTCTCAACCTGTGGGTCGCCTAAGACCATTGGAAAACACAGATATTTACATTACGATTCATAACAGTAGCAAAATTATAGTTATGACGTAGCAACGAAAATAATTTTATGGTTGGGGGTCACCATAACATGAGGAACTGTATTAAAGGGTCGTGGCATTAGGAAGGTTGAGAACCACTGCTCTAGACCAAGCCAAACGTGGAGCTAATTTGTTCCTAGAGACAAACTACCGAAGTTATAAAACAAACAAAAACACAAATAAACAAAAATAACCCGAACATACGCTCAGCTAATAGAAAATGGTTAATTGGTAGACGCTCAACCAGGAAACTTCTGGTCCATTTGTTCCACATTGTAAGCAGAATTCCTGGTGAGAATGTCGCCTGGAGTGCACCCCGGAGGTGTGAGGTGACCCTGAGAAAAAAACTAGCACAGTGGGCTCAAAGCCCCTTCCCTTCAACAAGCTGTTCTCAAAGGCCGCCTTGGTCAGGGCAGTGATGGGAAAGGGGAGGCTGGGACCCTGATGCCGGCCTTGCCACCCGGGTGTCACTGGAACCTGATGTCCTAATCATATTTCCCTGTCACCTCTCAGCACTGATTTACTTTCTTCTCCCATTCCACATGCTGCAGACCTAATTGCCTGCCTAATTGCCAAAACTAATTGCTATGACATTCATTGTTCATTTGCTCTCTTCTCTGGCTGGAGCGAAGGCAGGTGGCTCCTGCGAAGGCAAGGATGGAATTGTTCCTGGGTTGCCGTGGGGACAGGGTGTTTCAGAGTGATGGCCAGCAATTGTTTCTCTTGTGGAGGTGGACCAAGGCACCAGCTTCTTCACTCCAGAGATGACAGTAACTCTTGGCAGATGTTCACCTTCTCCTGGCTGGAGGTGGGGTTTCTTGGACTGGTTTGGGGTCCTTTAAATTGTACTCCTCAGAAGTCGCTCTGTCCCATTCAGGGATGAGAATTAGACTGCTGACTAAACAACTGCGGCCCAGAGAGGTGCTCTGCTTCTCGCCGGCCGCAGAGCTCGTTAGTGGCAGAGCTGGATCGGGTGCTCTTTTTCCCAAATCACAGCAGGTGATTTCCACTGCGCTGCATGGCAGTGGCTGCAGTTGCACTAATTCCCCTTACATTTCTTTATAGATTTTTATTGTTGATAGTATTAGAGATATCTCTCATACCCACTTCTTTCCCCCCTCTTCCCAGGCCCCAGGTCTTCACTACCTTATTGCCCATATTCATGGGCTATACATATCGATACTAATAAAAGCCTAGGTCGCGTCTCACCCTCGCGTCATCACAAGATGGCCGCCCCATGTCATCACAAGATGGCCACCACAAGATGGCCACCACAAGATGGCCAGCAGGGGAGGACAATTAGGGGCAATCAGGCCTGCAGGGGAGGGCAGTTGGGGGCAAGCAGGACAGCAGGGGAGCAGTTAGGCATCAATCAGGCCAGCCAGGGAGCGGTAGGGGGGGGTGATCAGGCTGGCAGACAGGCAAGCGGTTAGGAGCCAGCAGTCCCAGATTATGAGAGGGATGTCCGACTGCCATTTTAGGCCCAATCTCACCTTGGTGACATGCTGCGACCTCTTGCCAGCTATCTGGAGACAGAGGTGATGGGGATGGAGGTGCGATGAGAATGTGAGGTGTCTGCTGAGCTCACTCTCACTCCCCTGCTACCCTCCGCTGGGACACCAGGGCTCATGTGCCGGGGTAGCCCCCATGCTCAGGTTCTGGGCACCCATGAGGAGCCCCCTCCGCACCCACATATCCTTTTCTGGGTGATCTGGGTCGTGGCCACCAGGACCACAGGGGCTGGTTGGGTTCCCCATGGGTTCCCACAGAAGCCAGTCTTTGAAGCTGGACGGGAGAGAGCATGCTGCCTGCCAGGCTTCCATGTGGAGCCACTGGGCAGCCCAGAGGCCCACACTGTACCCTGGCCCGCAGCATCTGGCCATGCTCACCACATCTCCCCATTGGGACTTGGGTGCCATGACTCAGGCAGAGGAAGATGCTCAGGGGCCTGAGGGACCAGGTGCTGCCCAGGGCCCAGAGGGCAGCTGTGACCTGCCCTTCCATGCCAGATGCTTGTGCTTTGATCGCCGGCCAGGCCTAGGGACCACACCCATGCACAAATTTTGTGCACTGGGCCTCTAGTCTTTAATATTTATTGAGTTATTACAACTGTCAAGCCCTTCCCATACCTCACCTCATTTAATCCTCAACAATGGCAGTGTGAGCAGGTGCTATCAGTATCCTTATTTTACATATGGGAAAACTGAGGCAGAGGGTGGGTAATAACTTGTCCAGGTTTGAAGCTAAAGCCCATCTTCTGGCCAATGCAAGGCCATGTACAGACAGCTTCTGAATTCTGATACATGAAAGAACTTCTGAAAATAGACTGGAAGTTGGAGTTGGAGCAACTTGAAACTAATCAACAAGGTTAGGAAATTATTATTATTTTAAAATATGTTTTCATTGATTTCAGAGAAAGAGGAAGGGAGAGGGATAGATAGAAACATCAATCGGCTGCCTCCTGCCCACCCCCTACTGGGGATCAAGCCTGCAACCAGGGCATGTGCCCTGTCCAGAATCGAACCAGTGACCTTTTGGTTCATTGGTAGATGCTCAATCACTAAGCCACACTGGTTGGACGAGGCAAATTATTATGCAAATTCATGTTGTTGAGCAAGGAGTCACTACATTCCCTTTCCTCCATACTGCTGTGATTAACACAGATGGACTGCAGTCCTCATGGAATTCAGGAGGAGTTCCTGGCACGTACCAGGCAGTGGAAAAGACAGCAAGTGCACTGGGAGCCGGAGGCCTGAGGCTGGGTTCTGGATCTGCCACTAACCAGCCCTGTGGCCGAGGCTGCCTCCGTTTCTTCTTCTGTGACGTGAAGGGATTAGACACTGTGCTCTTGAAGACAGCTGCCAGCCTCTGCATCTCAGATGATGTGTCCAAGATGAACATACACAGTGGCTGAGGCTTGTGGTGACCTTCAGGACTGCTCTGCAGTGACTGCAAATAAAAGTCTTATTGTCTAGTTCTTGATCTTTTCCCCCCTCTGTGACAGGAAGAATAATAAAAGCAATGGCACTATTGTGTGAAAGAAGAGTTTTTTCATCCAGAAGAAAACTATGACATACACAATAGGAAACCATTTGGAAGTGGAGAAAATAATTAATGGTAAAGTTATTAAACAGGATAAAAGTGAATTAAGGGAGAAGAACTAAGGGTTTATTTGTGGGGGGTTTTGTGTGTGTGTGTTTTAATCCTCACCGGAGGATGTATTTTTTTTTTCCCCATTGATTTACAGAATGGAAAGAAGGGAAAGAGAGAAAAAGAAACATTGATTGGTTGCCTCCCTCATATGCCCAGGGATGAAGCCTGCAACCGAGGTATGGGACCTTAACCGGAATTGAACCCTGGACCCTTCAGTCTGTGGGCCCATGCTCTCACCACTGAGCCAAACCAGCCAGGGCAGAACTAAAGGTCTTAAAATGGAGATTAAAAAAAGTTTTGGACTTTCATTTGCTAAAAAAGGGAGCACTGTATGGTAATTAATGTACAGAAAGAAAGAACTATTTCAAATTATTTTAAAAAGGAAGGCCCAGACATAATTCAAAGAACATGGGGGCTAGTGGGAGGAAATTTAATTTTATCTGAGGAATAAGTTATCTTCATGAAAAACAGAGATTGTGAAATACTGTCATTAAATACTTTTTTAATTCTTCTAGGTAATTTTATGATGCCTTTGTGAACTTTCAACTTCTAAATGCTTGTCTGGGGGAAGGGTGGTAAAGCATAAATAAATAAAAATTAATTTTCATGGTGTGGACTTTATAATGGAAACCTTCTTAGCAGGATGCACCACGGAAACCTCTGAGCTGGAGGATAAAATTTGGGCCCGATCTGCTCCTTCCTGCTGGGTGGCCTTGGGCAAGTCCCATCCCCTCTCAGGGTCCCAGGGTCCTCCTATCTGCATGAAATCAGTGGGATTGAATACTTGTGATGCCCTATTCTATATGTTTGCATTTCTAATTGTAGAGCATGGTAAAAAAAAATTATGGTCACTAGTCTATTGGCTACTAGATATTAGGGTAAAACCCAGAAAATCTATTTTTGAAATTATGAGTGTTGGGTTTAGTGAAGATGTTCATTAGGATAATTTTGACTTGTTCTCATGTCAGAAATTTGTCAGAACAAAGAAGTGAATGCAGGCTCTTCTTCCTCCTTCGTTTCCTATTTTGTTTTTGTTCATGGGCGTGTGCATGTTTCTATGAAAAACCGCAGTAGCAAGCCAGTGGAAAAAGCACCTGCATAATTCAGTGTGGCAATCACTATGTGTTTGTTTTTTTTTCCAGAGCCCCCTCCCTGCACTGCTCTGTGTTGGGGACACAGTGTGTTCGGGCACAGTCACCCTGAGCCAAGTTAGGGCTTCAGCTGCAGGCTGGGAGTGACACAGAGCAACTGGCTTGTGCTGAGATGCGAGCCTCTGCCTATCAAAAGGAGACACTTGTCAGGGAAGTTTTGCTGAAGCAGGAAAATAAAGGTTGAGGGCTCTGGGCTGTTTCACCACCAGCCTCCACCGTTATTCTAGGGCTTTTGGATGACAATGCCAGGAAGCAAAGCAAGAAAGCTTCAACTGTGAACACTGGCCTGCTGAGATAATGAGCCATTGAGATCGTTCTGAGGCAGAAGCCAGAGGGGCTAGGAGGCAGCGGTAGTCAGGGCACTGGGGGGATAGGAGAGGCTGGGCCCAATGGTCTGGTGCCCCCTCTCATTTCAAGTATCTGACCTAAGATCTGCATGTGTGTGGGAGGATGAGATGGGAGGGTGGAGTGCCTGGGCGTGTGTGACTGGAAGGGAAAGCACAGAGAAAGGGAGGGGAAAGAGAGCAATAAACCATGACAGGATAATAAGCATCTGAAATATTTAATTACTACAAAATATGCTGAGGCTTTGTCTATGGCCACATTTTTCAAACTGTAGGTTGTGGCTCAGCAGTTGGCTGTGAAATCAGTGTGGTCATGCAGGGTTCTTAACCTGGGGTCCATGTACACACCTCCCCTCCCCTCAGAGGCCTAGGAGTAGGACTGTATTTCAATATAATCTTATGCATTTTGTTTTATGCATTTAAAAACATAGAACTGTAATCCTGTGAATTTTGTGGTTTTTTTTTTAAATTTTGTTTTATTCATTTAAAAACATCACGCTAAGAGAGGATCCATAAGATTCACTGCATTGAATAGAAATGTCACATACATACACAAGGGTAATGCTGGTCATGACCTAGGATAACAAGCCCCAGGTCATCACCAGCATTTAAGAAAAGTTATTATAGATAAGATTAAAAAGAAATATTAAAAAATCGAGTGCCACATGTATTTTGTGAACCTTGTTTCAGACATACAACTATGTGTGTGCAGGTACATATATGTATATTTGTGTATGTATATACACTGAGTGGCCAGATTATTATGATTTCTGAACGCACAATAATCTGGCCACTCAGTGTATATCCTATATAATAAAAGGCTAACATGCAAATTGTCCCCTCTACCAGGAGTTCAACCAGCAGGCAGGCCGGCCAACCGCCCATGTCTCCACTCCCTGGCCAGGCTGGCCAGACCCCACCTATGCACGAATTCATGCACCAGGCCTCTAATCCTATCTAATAAAAGAGTAATATGCAAATTGACCATCACTCCAACACACAAGATGGCTGCCCCCATGTGGTCAAAGATGGCTGCTCCCATGTGGACACAAGATGGCTGCCACAAGATGGCTGGCAGGGGAGGGCAGTGGGGGAGACCAGGCCAGCAGGGGATGGCAGTTGGGAGAGACCAGGCTGGCAGGGGAGGGCAGTTGGGAGAGACCAGGCTGGCAGGGGAGGGCCATTGGGGGCAACCAGGCCTGCAGGGGAGGGCAGTTGGGGGGAGGGGGACCAAGCCTTCAGGGGAGGGCAGTTGTAGGGGACCAGGCCTGCAGGGGAGGGCAGTTGTGGGAGATCAGGCTGGCAGGGGAGGGCAGTTAGGGACAATCGGGCCAAAAGGGGAGCAGTTAGGCATCAATCAGGCTGGCAGGGGAGTGGTTAGGGGGTGATTAGGCTGGCAGGCAGAAGCGGTTAGGGGCAATCAGGCACCCAGGCAGGCTAGTGGTTGGGAGCCAGCAGTCCTGGATTGTGAGAGGGATGTCCGACTGGGATCGGGCCTAAGCGGGCAGTCGGACATCTCTCGAGGGGTCCCAGATTGGAGAGGGTGCAGGCTGGTCTGAGGGACACACACACACACACACACACACACACACACACACCTATGCACGAATTTCATGCACTGGGCCTCTAATATATATATATATATATATATATATATATATATATATATATCCCCCCCACACACACACACACACACATACACTGAGTGGCCAGATTATTATATGTTCATAGATCATAATAATCTGGCCACTCAGTGTATATTTATACATGCACATATTTATTTCTAACAGTAGATCTCTTGATAGTCTTCTAGACATTAGGGTAATAAATAAGAAAATCCATTAAAAATTATGGGTGTAGAATATGGTGAAATATTTCTCTTTTGAACTGGACCAGAGAGTTCTGCTTTTATGCCATTGGGCATTTCACAGAGCCAATTCCAGCCAGCCTCTCAAAGCATGCTGACCAGCTGGCCCTGACCACAGCAGTAATGATGGCTGCATCCCTCTCTGCCTGGTGGAGGCCTGAGTCAATTTAAAGTGAAGAAACCTTGAGAGACACATGCTGATGCCTATGGCCACAAGGCCCCAGAAAGTGTGAGAAGCAATGGTTTTGTTTCCTGAGAGGTGTGTCTTCCTGTTATCTCTGCCAGGAAGTGT
This sequence comes from Cnephaeus nilssonii, assembly GCF_951640355.1. Taxonomy (NCBI): domain Eukaryota; kingdom Metazoa; phylum Chordata; class Mammalia; order Chiroptera; family Vespertilionidae; genus Cnephaeus; species Cnephaeus nilssonii. The sequence goes on along the minus strand of NC_137074.1, from coordinate 70,018,828 downwards.
GTTCTTTTCTGCCAGACAGCAAGGCTATGGGAAGAAACAGAGAGAGCCTCTCCCACTGAGGGTGACAGGGAAAGGGGAAACGCTAAATGACAAAAAGAGAAATGGAGCAGAGAGGTCGAGAGGTAGGAAATGTTTAGGAAAAGGGTAGATTCAGAAAGGAGAGAAAAAGGGTAGGTTCAGAAAGGAGAGAAAAATAGCAAGTGTATAAGGCAAGTGGCTGGGCCAGCTGAGCCGTGGCTGGAGGGAGAAGCTATCACTCTAGTTTGTTAGTCCCCTGCCGAATTCACAGCATCATGATGCTGAAACGAAAAGAAAGGCAGTTCGGCACGAAAGATCAACAAAAGGCAAAACCTGGGACAAGACCAAACTGCTATTAGAGTTGAAGGGAGCCAGAGAAATGGCCTCCCCTGTGAGCGAAGTGCTGCTAACTGAATGTTTTAAAAGTGAAGCTCATTCACTTAGTTAATTTAGAAACTGTAAGCTTCACTAGAGCAGGGACTTTGCCCACCTCATTTCCTAGGTCAGCACCTGTATCCTGGTAAGGGGGTGATGGAGATTTATAAAAGAATGTTAATTGATCAGCAGGTACTTGGTATTTAATATTACTTGGAATAATAATAGTGACACTTAAAAATTATGCAGTGCTTAATGGTTTAGAAATAAATTTCATGGCTATTATCTCATTTAATCCACACACTGTCCCATCAAGTATCATCATTAGCATCTTCTTTAAACATGAGGGCACTAGTTCAATGGCACGTGATGGTAAGTGCCTGGGATTTTAATCCAGGCTCTCTGATGCCCAAGTCAATATGGCACTTTGCCTCTTTCGAAATGTTGTACATATAGTGTGAATACTTTGTAAATATAGGCAGCCATATCTGAAACCGGAGGTCAACAAGTCCGGTGCTTGTGCTACCCAGATTAAAAGCAGAAACAGAGATAGGGTTATAAGTGTGGGTTTAACATCAGATGCTAGAAATCTGGGAAGGTGATGGTAAAAATCCTAACATCCACCTTCCCCTTAAGCTTGTTAGGACAAAGCTTATTTAGGAGAATCAGGGAAAAGGAATGTGGGTAGGGAGTACAAAAGGGGGATTCAGCTGATTTGCAGTCCTTCCTGGAATTTGAATCCCTGTGGGGTCTTGGGTCTTGATGAATGTCTTCATTACTGGTGCCAGGAACAGGATGGTCAGTGTTCTGAAACCTGTCAAGTGGTGATCTGCTGTGTGTCGTCCCAGTGTTTCTGAGAACGAATCGATCAGCCTCCACATTTCTGGTGGCCAGGCTGTAAGTTCAGGCTGGGTTAAAAGTCTCTTTGTCCTCATCTGGTCAATGGGGAACTGCTACAAAATCTTAGCCAGAATATAAGGTTAAACATATACAGTGACGAATCAATTACTTACACATTCTGTTAGTAAAAGAGAGGGGGGGGGAAGGAAGAGAAGAGGAAGGGAAATAAAAATAACATTTTTATTCTATCCTTGTACCGTATCATTATGGGTAGCAGTTTGGGTCCCACAGGAAGCGGACACTCTGATGGAGTGAGGAGTATGTGAAGAGGAGAACTACCACCTGTGAAACATTAAGGGAGAGGGAGCCGGTTGGGGCAGGGATGCTGATCTGGCATTTGTCAAAGGACAGGTGGAAAAGCAGAATCCAGCTGGGAGTGCCTCAGACCATGATGCAGATCTGATGAGGTTGTAACCAATACAGCCATGGGAGTCCCAGAGCAAAGATCACCTATGGTGGAGCCCTGCACTGGATGGAAGAGGCCAGGCTGTGACTCCCCACCATGCTCAGTCAGTGTCTGGGTCTGCCTAGCAAGCACCTGGCTTTGGCTTGAGAGTTGAGTTGAGTTCTGCAGGCACAGCAGCTGGACGCTGTCAGCTAACTGCTCTTCTTGCAGCTGAATGGCAAGCTCTTTCCTGAAGGGAGAAGCAAGTGGTGCACCCCATGGCTAGCACAGCATAGATTAAATTTTTCTCAGACATACTGTTTTCTCTACAATTCCAACCTAAGTACCCTAGCTGGATGTTGTTTTATTTAGCATACCCTGACTTTCTAGTTAGTATCCTCTAGCCAGTATAAAGAGTAAATACCCCAATCTGAAAATACAAAATTCCTACCAACGTGGTTGAGAGAAGAGAAGGGATGGCAGTCAGTTGAGTAATTAAAATCCGATACACTGGAAAAGGTCACAAAAACACAGGTGCCGCCACTCCCGTTTTTCACATTCAGGGCGAACGTGACCGATTGATCACAACACTCTTCCTCACCAGTTGTGTTGCCTGCCTCAAAATTATTCTCAGCATGGCGATCCAGACAGCCACTGCCAATCTGTCAATGTTGGCGCCTGAGATGAAACCAATTTATCATGCCAGCACTAGGTAATAGGGGTAAATATAGGTCTCTGAGCAGGTGTGTGTGCACAAATGAGAGTGTAGTGCTGGCAAAAGCATGGAGTTGAGAGAGATCTACCAAAAATGAACACTTGAACTTGTTTAGCACTTAGGGAGTTATGTTTCAAATTTTTTAAAATTCATAAGTCTGTTTGAGTCTGGAACACTCCCCACCCCCCCCCCCACAATATCCTATCTAATAAAAGGGTAATATGCAAATTAACCATCACTCCATCACAAAGATGGTGGCACCCATAGCCACAAGATGGGTCCCTACTCTCAGCCCCGCCTGAGTCCCCCAGTCCCAGGGGGACGGCCGTTGAGAGCGGGCAGAGTGAATGGCCTGGCAGAATGCTTGCTTCATCGCCAAGGTGACCAGGCAAGCGTTCTGTGCCCGGCCACCAATGAGCCTCTGGCCAGGCTGGGACACAGGCAAGGTCAAGTCCGGGCGGCCAGAGGGTGGAAGGTATGGAGGTCAGTGTGACAGGAGGAGCTGGTGGTGGAGGCACAGGGGTGAAAGCTGGCCAAGAAAGAGGAAGGAAGCCCTTTATCAGAGTTCCTGAGAGCAGGGACGAAGTTGTTTGCATTTCCCAGCTGCGGATGAGCCTCTGGCCAGGCCGGGGCCCGGAACACTTGGTCGTCACCCTGGTGATGAGGCAAGTGTTCCGTGCCTGGCCGTGGATGGGCCTCTGAGCCGCAGAGAGCCTCTGGGCAGCGGGTGCAGAGTGGCCAGGCCCCGCAGAGAGCTACTGGAGCACGGATTTGTGTGCAGGGCTACTAGTTATAAATAAGAACTACACATAAAAGTCAGTGCCTAAATCCTTACTTTCCCATACATTAGTATTAGTGAATATGCTTTCTTATTTCTTTATTTTTTTAATATTCTCTTTTATTGATTTTTAGAGAGAGAGAGAGGAAAGGAGAGGGAGAGAGAGAGAGAGAGAAACATTGATGTGAGAGTTAAACATTGATAGGTTGCCTCCTGTACACCACCTACTGGGGCTTGAGCCCACAACCTGGGCATGTGCCCTGACTGGGAATCCAACTGGCAACCTTTCAGTGCATGGCAACACCCAACCAACTGAACCATACTGGCCAGGGTGAAAACGCTTTTTTAAAAATTTATTTATTTATTTATTTATTTATTTATTTATTTATTGGTAAGTTTATTGCATTTATTGGGGTGACATTGGTTAATACAATTATATTAACCAGGTGTACAGTTCTATAATACATCATATTGTGTGTTCACCACCCCAAGTGAAAATGCTTTTGGATCTTAACAAAAAACTCAACCCTCAATGACCTCATCAAATAGGGTTTTATTTTTTCAGGCAACTGTCAGCAGAAGTTCAGGGTTTTATTATTTTTATTTTTTATTTATTTATTTTTTTAAATATATTTTATTGATTTTTTACAGAGAGGAAGAGAGAGGTATAGAGAGTTAGAAACATCGATCAGCTGCCTCTTGCACACCCCCCACTGGGGATGTGCCTGCAACCAAGGCACATGCCCTTGACCGGAATCGAACCTGGGACCCTTGAGTCCGCAGGCCGACGCTCTATCCACTGAGCCAAACCGGTTTCGGCAGAGGTTCGGGGTTTTAACAATGCATCCCGTGATCCTGTTGCTACTTTCCTCACAGTTATAGAATGGCTGTTGTTCCAGGCATGGCCTTCAATGTCAGAAGAATTTTGAAGTGGGAGTGTCCCTATTTATCCAAAAAGAACAAGCTCTTTAAGTCATCTCCCCCAGAAGACTTCCCTTTACTTCTCACAGTCCCGACAGGACCGCATTTTTCTAACTTCAAGAAAAATGGGGAAAACAGGTATTTTGCTTCCAGCCTCTACAGTGGGAGGCAGCAAGGCAGAAAGGACTGGGAGCAGCTCTTAGCTAACCATGCGTGAATGGCACTTACATGTAAAGGACAGTAATAATCATATTCTAGAGGTTAAAGCGACTCTCAGATGTTTTTGAGCAGAGGTGGAAAATACTCTGTTCACTCTTCTCTTACCACTTTTCAATTAAAAAGTTACTTGATAAAATTAAAATAATAAGTGTCTCGCCTTGGCCAGTTGGTTGGAGCATCATCTGATGCACCTAAAGATCACAGGTTCAATTTCCTGTCAGGGTGGGTATGGAGGCAACCAATTTAAGTTTTTCTCTCACATTGATGTTCTCTCTCTCTCTCTCTCTCTCTCTCTCTCTCTCTCTCTCTCTCTCTCTCTCTCTTCCTTCCTCCCTCTCTAAAATCAATTTTTTTTAAAGTGTCTCTGTGTAAGTACCTTTGCTGGGTGAAGGTGAATTCTGCATGTATGTGCTTTAGCAAAAAATAAATAAATAAATGCTTAATTTAAGCTTCAAAGGACCTATGTCTTAAAATATAATCATCAGATAATTTTGAGCCAAAATACTGTTGATACATTACTATTCACTATAGGATTAACCCAACAAACCACAGACTAAAGTGAGAATTAAAAAATTAATTTAAAAATTAGTTATAATTAAAAATAAGAGTGGCATAAGTTGAAATTTCCAGCCCACTCATGATAATGATCAAATTGTACAGTCTATTTACTAAAAATTACACAAGCTCCAAATTGCATGTCTTTAAGTAGGTCACATGCCAAAGTTGACCATCTTTTGGTGTTTTTCCATCTTCTTAGCAGAATATAGAATTAGATCCTTGATGAACTCTAATTAAGTGTTAATTTTAGATGGTAATACCATGTTTAGTAATACTTAGTAAGATACTGTGTAGGCTACTAGAAAATAACCCTCATCATGTGTAAAAAAGAAAATCTAAGACATCGAATGTCATTTGCTTCCAAGAACTGAAGGGAGAAAATGTGGGGGATCCGTTTTTGGTCAGTTTTTGGATAAGTTAGACCACATTTTAAGGAATTGTGATGTAGTAGAAGAGAGCACTGATTTGAAGTCAACAGCTGGATTCCACCTCTGACTACTTGGGGCATACCTCTTAACCTCTCCAAAGCTTACTTTCCTCATCAGTAGACTAAAAATAGTAATAAAGAAACTCTACTTACAATCAAGTTGTGAGTGAATCTATTTGTTGGAAAGTCCAAAGTGACTAAGCTTGCAGTCCCAAATGCTTTTCCAGGAATAGGAGCATGAATCAGCTTCTCAAACTTTTTACTAAGACTGGTGTTCTTGCTCATACATGTCCTACACCAGGCATGCCTAGCTGAGAGAATAATTTTGGGCACCTAGGAGGCATTGAATATACATATTTTTTTAATAAATGAGTGATCTCTTGTCCCCAAATCACCCTTGTTTGTGTCTACTGGAAGTCTGAGGAGGCAGATAATTGCCCTTCTTGGGGATGTCCAGGGCTGTTCCTTAGCAAATCGTCTCCATTTTCAGCACCCCACCTCTGTGTGGATGAAAGCCAAATTGGAAGAGGCTTTCTCTTTGTCAAAAGACTAGAGTTTCAGAAGCAGGGCCCCTCTGCTAATCCTTAAACATTTCCAATGCCTAGAATTAACATGAGGCTCCTACCTACCATGTGTCCAGCCGCACACTGAAAAATGTTTCTGTTGTGTGTCTCTTACATTCTGTTGCTGGTGCAGGCACAGCCTTTTGTATGTTACATGATTTGCTTTTTGTTTTTCAAAATTATTTCTACTCCTGAAAAATTAACTCTATATTCCATGAAACAGTCCTCTTTTTATCACCACTTTAAAGTTTTAAAAGTATCTTCTGTTTCCACAGTAATTGTATATGTTGACAAAGACTTTTAACACTCTCAGTGCTTTGGGATTTATTGGACCCAGTGTGGTTAATAATGCTTGAAAAAATCTTAAAATAAGCACAAAGCAAAATGCAGTGACAGGACAGTTTTAAAGTACAAAGGGCAGCAGCATATGTTCCATCATCATCCGCTGGACCATGTAGAGTGTTCTCATGGGGAAGCCTGTTTTCCTCTGTGAACACCCACAGGTTGAAAGTCAGTAAGCAGAAGAGTGACTGTAACTAACCCACCTTCTTCTGTGTTGTTGGGATAAAGTGAAAGTGAAACTGTAAAATGGTATTCAGATTTGTTATCATTTCCGTGAAACGTGCCCCATTTCCACACTTCTGTGTTGAAACACCAGGGACAGATCTTTGTGGGAGAAGGGTGGGAACTGTAAGCTTACTTCCTCCTTGTTCCAGGCATATGAGCACACGTGCACACATGCATGTGCGAGCGCGCGCGCGCGCGCACACACACACACACACACAGACAACTCAGCCAGGAGGAGGATGAGAGGTAGGGATCCTGGTTCTCAGAGTTCACAGCAGGGAGGGGCATCTAAATAAGACTCTCAGTTGCTGATTACTCCTGAACTCTCTTCATTTTCACAATGAAACAGTTCTTATTATTTGCTTAATAGAAGGAAGTAAATCACTTGATAAATCTGTAAAAAAGAACACAGATTGAGATTAGCGTTAGAGATTTTTATTACATCTGGAGCGCCTATATAAATCATGTTGTGGCCATGTTATGTTCAGTTGAGTTTTTCTAGCTAATAGACAGGAAACTCATTTACTGGCACTTCTGAAATGCTGTAAGAATGAGGAAGTACAGGTGCCAGCACATGTTTACATAATGTGATGAAATAATAAACGGCCAATGTTTATGTTGGATGTAGAAGCACAGTCATAAATAATTCACATAGAAGGAGGGTCATAGATATGACCTGTAAGGAAGACAATATAGATTTTTCCAGCCAAACTTATGTTGGCACACAACAACCTTAGACATGTCAGATTTTGTAAAGATAATTTTCCTGTCACACTTCCCTTTCGCTATCTAGAAACCAAGCTGAGGCATTTTCTTTGGTGAGTGGAACTTGTAAGGACTAGCTCCAGAGTAGTGTAGGCTTTAGGAAAAACTGTAATGTAGGGGTAAATTATTGCTGTAGCTGCATTTTGTTTCAATGTCTTGAGTCTAAACCCTAATCTCACCCCTGGGTACCCCAAATCTCTGCAGGTACAAAATCGTCCACAGAAGTGTCTCTCTGTTCTTTAAACAGTGCCAGAGCTTCATTTTCCTTTTGCAATCCATCTAAAATTTAGTAATTCTAATATTTATTTCCTAATGGCCCCAGTTTGCTGGGCGGGGGGGGGGGCAGGGGAGGGGGCATTTATCTGTGCTAATACCACAGTTCTTAAGATCTAAAAGTGTTATTCTTCTAAATAAGTGGTTTGCATAAATGCCTTAGTTCAAAAGAATGGCACCATGGGGTTGTTAAATTCCCACTTCCTCCAGCCTCACTCTGCCCCACAACTTAGAAGTTCCAGTAAGGCTCCCAGGAAAGTTTTCCTGTTATGGCATGCAGCATCCATTATTGTGATCACCTGTTTAACTGTACCTTGCTGGAGGAGGCCAACGACAGGATGTGACCCTTGATTGACCGCTAGCTGGACCTGGACAATCACGCTCACTCCTCACCCCTCATTTTTGGAATGTACATTCCATCCATTTTTCCTGCACAAGGAGCCTTATAAAGGACACAGCCCTGAGAGGGCAATGTGTTGTTGGGACCATGTAGATGAAATGCTGAAATATGTGACTGAATACCTTTAGGATCGCTATATAAAATCCTAAGATTCTGGTAGGTGGTTGCAATCTACTTGTCTGTAGCCACCCAGAACAAGTTTCATATGTAAGTTCTCTTGCTTCTTAAAACTGCCACCCAACAATCTGAAGTGGTCTGCCTCTTTCTTAGGTCTCTACTTGCCCTCCATGCATGGAGCCAATTTCAAATTATACCCGCTTCCAGTTGGACTGTGAGCTCTTCATGTGTATAGCATATATATATATATATATATATATATATATATATATATATATATACATACACACACATACACACACACACACACACACACACACACACACACATATATATATATATATATACATATATATATATATATCCTATCTAATAAAAGGGTAATATGCAAATTAACCATCACTCTGTCACAAAGATGGTGGTGGTGCCCAGTCCTCTCAGCCTCACTGGAGTCCCCCAGTCCTTGGGGGGCGGCCGCTGAGAGCGGGCAGCGTGAGTGGCCTGGTGGAATGCTTGCTTCGTTGCCGCGGCAACAAGGCAAGTGTTCCACCCCGGCCACAGAGGGCCTCTGGGCAGCGGGCACGGAGCAGCCAGGGGGGTGGGCATTCCACGCCCGGCTGCAGATGGACCTCTGGCCAGGCCGGGCAACAAGGCAAGCATTCTGAGCCCAGCCGCAGATGGGCCTCTGGGCTGCGGAGAGCCTCTGGGCAGCGGGCACGGAGCAGCCAGGCCCCGAAGAGAGCTACTGGCACACAGATTCGTGCACAGGGCTACTAGTATATGTACATATATATATACCATTGTGCTAATTCCCCCTACCCAGCTCTGTGATTGAATACTTGGAGGACCTCAATAAATACTTGTGGATTGAAGAATAAATAAGCAATTCTGATAATTTCAGGAGCTATAGAAAAGTGATGGGGTGAGGGAGAAGAAAGCAGTATTTGGAGGTCAGATGGCTTTCATTACTGCCTCCTATTTAGTTATTTTATAAGGCTAGAAAGCCCTTATAAATTTGATAATGCCACTTGAAGTTAAGATACAGATTGAAACATCACTTTAAATGCTTTAGAAACGTACTCAACATGGATACAAATAGTTAAGGAGTATGGCCATGACATACTACAGCCACATGAACCTTTACAGAAATTATACAGAAAATGCCATGGTATTCATGTTTCATTCAGTGAGGGAATCCATTGTTCAAGTTAAAACCAATATAGAAATTACTTCTTCCACCAACAGGAGCAGAGAATGAAAAGATTAACTAAAGTAAAATCTCCTCAGCTCTACAGTAGGACATAGAATGTTCAGATAAAAAAGAGAAAGGTGGCTTCAGGGAAACAAAAATAAAAAAAGAAGTATTTCAATAGTCTTCCAAATAAATAGTGGTTAGCATTTCGACTCAGTTACTAGAGTAAAAGACCCTCCTTAGCAATGCAGTGATAAGAGCTCTACTCGGAGGAAAGTGAAGTTGGAGCAAGTGAGTGAGAAAACACTAAGAACAGAGGTCAACCAGAGAACACAGCTTCTGGATGTGTGCAGGCACGGCTCGGCTTAGTTCATACAAGGAGGAAAGGAGAGTTTATCCCAGACCGAGACTGCTCTACTCATCTTTCCTGTGGGTCTCTTAAGTTCTTTTTTTTAAAAAATATATTTTATTGATTTTTTACAGAGAGGAAGAGAGAGGGATAGAGAGTTAGAAACATCGATGAGAGAGAAACATCGATTGGCTGCCTCCTGCACACCCCCCACTGGGGATGTGTCCGTAACCAAGGTACATGCCCTTGACCAGAATCGAACCTGGGACCCTTGAGTCTGCAGGCTGACGCTCTATCCACTGAGCCAAACCGGTCTCGGCAGTCTCTTAAGTTCTTAGTGAGGCAGAATGTAAGTTACATCAGAACTGCACTGATAACATGCAGTTTATCAATGCAACTGTGGCTGAATCAACTGTATGTAGTTCTTAGTAATAAGGCCTTCCACCATTTTCAATTCTCTTTCTTTTTTTATTTTTATTTTCTCTCTCTCTCTCTCTCTCTCTCTCTCTCTCTCTCTCTCTCTCTCTCAATCTTCCTTTGTTTTTATGATATTTCAAGTTAAAGAACCTCTTTTAATGTTGTTACAACAAAATATATGTGGACCAGAAGGACCAATAAATAAGTCAGCAAGTAAAAAATGACCAAATCCAGTAAAAGTATGTAACTTCTACAGGTCTATTTCAATTTGAATGTGTTACATGTTTACACACACACACACCACACACACACACATACATACACACACACACACAGTCTCATTTAATTCCCTCAACAGCTCTACACTATGATAATTATATGCCCATTTTTTGGCTGAGTAAACAAATTTAGGTAAGTTAAATAAGTTGGCCAATAACAAATAGAATGTGGATCATGAATTTAAAGCTAAATGGTCTGGCTCCAAAGCTTATACTTTTTTCCTTGCCTATCTTGGGAGATAATAGGTACAAAGTGGGATAAAAATCAATGTTGTAATTATGGTTTAGCTTAGATAAAGATGTCATATCCTCATTCATAATGGAGCACATTTCCCTGCTCTAGAAGAGGAGTTTCAAAGCTACCAGTTACAACTAAAGACTCAGAAGCTCTCCATGCACAAGTTTTAAAACCCAGCAGCTTCATGGTTTTCTCTCTCCCTTTGTCCTGGGCTGGTGGACACAGTGGCCATATTCCTAGCCTGGAGAGCACCTGAGGCTTCAAGGCTTTGGTGGCTTCCTCCAGGATCCTGTACCCCTATGCCCTTCCACCAGGTACCTACCCAGGTGAGTGGCAGGCCCATGGCACTAGTTTAGACTCTGTTGTTCCTACTTTCCCACATTTGACTTATAATATAAACGGGTACAGGATATTGGTATATTTAATTTGCTCATATGCCAAATCGCAGTGTTTATTTGCAATTCTGAGAACTGATAAGGAGAATAAATAGAGTTGGAATTCATATGTACAAGCACCTTGAAGTACTCTGAGATTCATTAAAAGGGGAGCTACAAAAACATTACATTAGAAATTGGTTAAGAGAAGCAAATGGAGAGAAGCCACATTTTGCTTTAAACACACACACATCACAAGCCCAAGCCCTTCATTATGAGCAGCACACAATTTAACAGGTGTGTGATTTATTCATTTATTCAGACTCATGGACTAACTATTCTATCACGGCACTATTGTCTATGGAGCAAAACACTTTTACAACAAACTATATCCACTTCTTAGTTGAAAAAGAAGGTTAATAATCACCAAAATGATGAACATGAATAAACTTTTCCCCAATAAAGTCCTTTCCATTCTTGGATTTCTGGGTCATCTATAACTAATACTTGATACAAAAAGGAAAAAATTAGTGTATTATTTCTATTGGAGAAATAATGAAATGTAATAGTTTCCTCATATGTACCTAGAATGGTCAGTGGCCCCTGGGAAAAGTGCTATAGCCCTGCCCTTTCTCACTTAACCTTGAGAGGAAGATGATTTTCCTGACAGGTGAGACTGGGGAAAGCATGCCACTACTTGGCCACAGTCCTTTACTGGGCAAAGTTAACTATTGATACGCCATTGCTCTTTTGCTCTTTTGTTCATAGATGCAGTGCACCTAAGAGCTGCATATATATGCCCATCTCAACTCTCCAAGTGGTTACTTGTCACCGGTGGGCCCAGCAAGGTCTCTTGCTCTTGCTTCTGCACTTGGAGCTGAGTAATCTGTCAGGGTTCAGTGGGTGTCCAGATGCAGACATGGAGCACAGAAGTAGTAGGTCAGCTTCTCCAGCACAATTAAACACAGCGCCCTGTGCTCTCTGGCCCATGACATCAAGCTGATACTGTGCTTGGATCGCACAGGGTTATCCAATCCAGCTTGACTGATGGTAAAGCCGATGCTGTGCTTTGATTCTCTCTCTGCTTGCTCCTTTTGCCAAGTTCTTAACGGTGTGGAATTGGAAAGTGATGATTGGATGAGTGATTGTTACCCTGCCCCCAAATTCCAATAGAAAGCAAGGGCAACAAAAGGAAGACTGGGGGTGGAGGCCTGGAATGAGAGTTGATTGTTGAAGTGTGCCTATGGGTGTGTGTGGAGAGACAGGTAGACAGGTACTTTTCACTTTCTGCCTGCCTTTAATACATTGCAATGCCCTAATTAAAAAAACACACCGAAACTAAAAGGCGAGGTTCAAAAATGATCCCAGGGACTATACTGCAGTTGGCACTGTTGGCACATGCAATCAATAAGTAAACAGAGCATGTCAGCCTGAAGACCTTTCAGAACAACATTTCTACTCAGGGGGAAAAAATTAAAGGTAGATTTAGTCTATTTAAATATTTCCCAAGATCTTTGTTAAATTTCAGGAAGTAATGTTCCTTTCTTTGAACAAGCAGTGTATGTTTGCCTTTGACTGAGAATAGTCTGGGCTAAAGATCATTTAATATTCAACCTGTGACTATTTTAGTACTGGGGCTGGACCCAAAGAAATTCATGCTCAATTGAATGATTTTCACTTACTGAGACAAATTCACTTTTTGCTTCCTTCAGCAATTCATCAATCTAATGGGAGAAATAGAAGCCATAGTAATAATGAGAACAGGGTTCTAGGAATATGAGCCAATATCAATACTTTAATAATGCAAAATCTATTGCTATTTATTTGGTCTCAGTCCAAATTTACTTTTAATTAAGTTTTCTTGCCTTTGCATGCTGTTCTCTCTCTCTTCACACATGTGATGCCTGTGCTTTTTTCATAACACACATATCACATTTGACCAGATCCTATTGTCACTGGAAACATTGATAATGATATTGATGGCACCACAATTACCATCATCATTATCATCATATCAGTGAACATTTTGCTATCAACTGTGTTTTGGATAAAGTAAATATTTCTTGTCTGACATGTTACATCTGCAAACAATACACTAAGAATACTGGAGAAGATATATATTTTAAAGTAATATATTAACATAATGTGTAAGTATGAAAATTTTATTCTGTGTCATGACTAAACGTTTATAACATAAGATACCATTAAACTCTTTAACTACAAGGACTATCAAATTCTGTTCTTTCATTGTTTATTTATAGAACAATTTTAAATATTTCTAGGGTAGTTGATTCTGGGCAGCAGGCATCATTCAAGAATATTATGAAATTCTGTGGCTTCTTCCATCCTGTTCCCCTACCTTTATTAAAATGCTCTGGGAAATCTGCAGTTAACAACTATGTCCCAGCCCCTAGCTTCCTGGTTTCTCCCCTGTTTTAGCCTATTTCCAGCTTGTTCCTGACTCTGCTTTATTGTCCCCTACTCTCTATCTCCCTTTTTTCCTTGGACCAGCTTTTGACTTTGGGCTCCCTTCAAGGACTCTGGGCTTGCTTTGCAGCTGGAGCCCACCTTAGCAGGCTTCAGATATAAATGCTGACCTGGTTTCTCTGGTGGGTAGATTTGGACAGAACAGTTTCAGACCATAGCTTGCTTGTTCCTTCATCCTTCTTTATCCAGTTACTAAGTGTTGGATTTCCTCAAGGCTTAGCCCTGGGTCCTAATGCAGCATGCCATTTCCTATTCCCAGCAGTATTATAAGGTGGGGAATATAATTGCCTCTATAGGTAGTAAAATTTTGTTTAGAGTATTTGAGTAATTTCCTCATGATTGCACAGCTAGGAAGTAACAAAGCTGGGCTGAAATTTAGGTAGTTTTACTCCAGGACCACTGCTCTATATGGCCATTGGTTTACATGGAATCTCTAGGTGATCATATTCACACTTGTGAGTTCAATTGCTATCAAAGCATTGATGACTCCCAAACTTCAGTTGCCTACTCAAGGTCTTTATTTGAATGTCTCAAAATATACACAACTTCAATCTAAACACATTCAAAGATTAATTCAATTATGTCCCCCTCCAAACCCAGTCCTCTGAAGTGTTCCCCCCATCACTTCCCCACAATCCTCTGTTTATCAATACAACCCAAACACATGGGCATCATCCTTGATAATCCCTCTCCGCTCCTTTAATCCTGGATACAATCCATTGTTAAATACTGCCACTGTGGTCTCTGAAATGTTTCAAAGCAATCCTCTTACCTCTACCTCCACAGCTCCACCTTCACCCAAGCCCCTGCTGTAATTCATCTGATCTAGTGCCTTAGACCCCTCACATCTAGCCTTGGCCCTTTTCATCTGCTCTCAACAATGCTGTCTTTTCAAAATGCAAATATGACCATATCATCCCCTGCCTAAGATCTTTCATGGTTCTCATTGTTGTCAGACAAAGAGTTATCTACTTAGCATGGCCAGCAAGGGCCTGCAAAGGCTGGCCTCTGCCTGAAGCTCCAGCCCAATATGGATCTTGTCTCCTTGCTCTCTGTACTCAGGACACGTGCCTTCTTTCATTTGGGCAACTTCAGCCTAATGCAGAGCCTTTGCACATGCTATTCCCTCAGTCTGAAATTCTCTCTCTTCCCTGACCACCCCCTCACCCTCTGCCCAAGTCTAGATAAATTTTACTCATTCTTTAGTTCTCAGATCACATGTCAAGTCTTCAGAGACACTTTCCTACCACTCACCCCAAGACTGTGGCAGGTTCTCCTGTAATATACTAACCTTATGACACAGTGAACTTCACTGTCATATGCTCAGTTTGTAATTATGCTTTTGTTTATGTGATTACTTATTCAATGACTCTCTTGCCCAGTGGAACAAAATATTCTCAACAAGGGCAGGGACCGAGTCAGTTTTTGCTGAATGTTGTATCTCCTGGGGGCATTGATAAATATTCATTGAATGATTAAGATGAATGACTCTAAAAACACAACAGAATTAATTTTATATGTAACAGATTAAATGGTAGAACTAAGTGTCTGTTGAGTGATAGGTCACATATTAAATTTGAAGATAGTTACATTTTTTGACTCAAAACTTCCCTCTTCTATTATAAGCTTCTTAACACATTCTGAATATCTCAATATATAATCATTTTAATTTTTTCAGTGGCATATAACCAAAGAATATAATCTGGTCTTAAAACCCATTCCTGGGTCTTGAAACTTGACCCCATTGTGGTGTGTGGTAGCCAGAACATGCTGCTGTGGGATATTCGCCTGGCTGTCCCCCTTCCCACCACACTCACCACACTCCATGCATCTCCAACCTTCTGGACTTCCCAGCTACCTTGCCTTCAAGTTGGAGCCTCCTGCTGGTTCTTGGTTGAGGTGACCCTTTAGGCTCTATTTTTTGTTTCACCGTTGGGTTTTGTGTCCTGACAGCTGTACTAGGAGTCGGTGCTGGGCATGGTAGTAGATGGAGGTGAGGGGGTAGTGGTTGTGATGCGGATGGCTGATCTAATTTATGGTCACTGCCAGGAGGGGAATTTGCAAATATCTGATCTGGAGTCTGAACTGCCTAGAAGAAAGAGCTGGGAGTTGCTTGATGAGATGCCAGTAGGATTCATTATTTTCCTTCATTTTGGGGAAATGATTAAGTCCCAGGACTATTAATTCTGAAACTCCAAAATGGGTGCAGAAATATGCTTTTTAATATGGAGCCTAAGTCATTTTGAAGCATGTACTAGTAGTTCTTGTATTACACTTTGAAAAAAAACACTGGCATAGAGACACCTTTTATTCAGAGGAATGTTAACACTTATTCTAAACACACACACCTATATTCTCGGCTCTATTGACTTGCTTTGAACAAGATACACAAATGTCACCACATGGGCTGACCCTCTGGTTCCTTTCATTAAAGTATACTAATGGGTATCATTGTGTTTTTATGCTAAGAACCCTAGAAGAGTAGTTACCTGTTTTTCTTTGTGAATCTCAGGAACAGCTGTTGCCTACCACCTGGAGTTCTCTATAACAGGTGCATGCTGGAGATAGCAATGGTGAAAAATCAGATGGCATTAGCCCAGATCCCTCTTGCCAAATGGGTCAGTTGAGATGGTAGCCAGAATTTGAGCAGATGTGTATTAATAATTTAGTGAAGTGTCACAATTTAAAAGAAAGAGTACACAGATATGGAATGCATCTTGTGGGGCAGGAGAGGCAGTTTTCAACTATCCAGGAATCTCAGTCTCTTTCTTCCCCCCTGTAAGATCTCATCCCCAAAGCATTCACTATTTCTAAAGACATTATGAAGGAGATGAAAGTTGTTCAAATAAAGGAAAGCAGTTGTGTAAATGGTGGAGACCTCAGTCGGAAGACCCTGAGATCGTCTGATTCACATCTATTATGTAGATGAGGAAATGGCGGCCCAGGGACATTATGCGATTAAGCCAGGAGATAGGATATATTATGGTCTGTCTATTCTGTCTAGAACCCAAAGCTCAGTTGGAGTCCAGGTGTCAGATGGAGTTCAATATTCTTCCCACACTACCACAGTGTGTTAACTCAGAGTTCTAAGCAAGAGAAATGGTCAATGATATTCTCTCTACTGTAGTGGAAGTTGTATGTCACAGGTACCTGTCTTGTTCTCTGCTATAACCTTGGTATTTAAAACAGTGCTAGACTTATTGTGAGTACTTGGTAAGTCTTAAGAAGGCCTGGAAGCTTCTATTTTTGTGTTTCTGGGAACTTTGAGCTGCCTGCAAGAAGTCCTACTACTCTGATGGAGGGATCCTGTGTCCAACAGGAACCTGCAAATGAGATCTTATTTGGAAACAGGGTCTTTGCAGATGTAATCAAGTTAAACTGATGTTATGCTAGATTAGTGGAGCCTAAAGCCAATGATTGGTGTCCTTAGAGAAGACCATGTGAACAAACAGCAGCACACAGAACGCCCTGTGGTGACAGGGGCAGACAGAGAGTTCAGTGATGCAGCTGCAAGCTAAGGAAGGTCCAGCATTCACAGTCCAGCAAAGCCCCCAGGTTACCACAGCCCTAGTTGTCATCACAAGGAATAGAAGAACCACCCACCTAACTGAGCCCACCAGATTGTGAGAAATAATAAAATGGTTGTTTTAACTACTATGTCTGGGGTTTGTTTTCTACATCGCAATGGATAACTAGAGCAATTTATGATCCCCACAAGCAGACTTGGAGGTTAGAAAGTGACTTATCAGATTATGTTCCCAGTAAAAACAAGTGGCATGGGGAATTGGGACAGCAAAGGCAAGACAACCAAGTAAGGATGTGGCAGCAAGCTAAGTCCCATGGAGGGTAAGTGTGACCTAATCCTGAAAGGAGATCTGGATACAGTGCAAGTCATAACTCACCATTGTCCCCATCAGGGTCATAGACATGGCGGAACCTATACTCCCTTAACCTCCAGTCATTGGTTAAGACTTCCAAGGGAGACGTCATCTCCCAGTCACCTCTGGCTCTCTGGGGAAGCAGGTGCAGCGGATATTAGCAGCAGCCCTCCAACAGGAGACACAAGTGCTGAAATTTGCGAGTGAGGGTGCACAGAGAAGCAGTACGGGTGAAATAGTAAAGTTAGGGTAACTAATTAATTCCAATTTGCCAGGGACTATTCATGTTTAAAATGGAAAATTCTCCATCCTGCGAAGCCCTTCAGTCTTAGGACAAACTGAACAGCTGGTCACCCTAGAAAGGGATCCCAGGGGACATGGGCAGAGCATGACAACATCTACTGCAGGGGATGCAGTACTATCCCCAAGCTGGAGAGAGTGGGGTCCATGGGACCCCGCAGAGGTGTCTCTGTAAGAGGCCAAGGATGCTGGAGTTCAACAAGCACACAATGACACTTTTAATATAAGAGCCTATGACCTGGGACAGTTATGAATGTTTTAAAACTGTTTCAAACACTGCAGAAGGGCTGAGGATGATGAAAGAGAAGAAGCATCTTTTAGTTCAGCAGTTAGAGGCACGGGTGAGAGAAAAGGGATAGAAAGCACATTGATTGGTAGGACTAGGAGCTGGGATGGAACACAGAACTCAACAATGAGTGCACAGCACAGAGTCATCCATGGAAGACTGGGAATTAGAGGGAGGAGAGGGACAAGAAGAGATGAATTTACTGTTAGGCAGAAATTTTGGAAAAAGGAAGTGTTCCAAAATGATCATTTTTTGATGTTTCTTGAGGGGAAAGGAGTTCATGGATAAAAATAAAGGTGAAAACTAGTCATGGGAGTGGAGAGGCTGGTGGCTGGTGATTCTAGTAGGGAAAGAACTGGAGTCTTAATTACCTTAATTACAAGCAAAGAAGCTGGTTTATGCCAGTAACAGAATGAAAAAAGAAATTTATTAGCAAAAATGAGAACTTCAGTGAGAAAAGGCAAAGATAATGGGGAGACTTCATTAATGCTTATAGATTAATGAATGGTTTGAGGACAATAAACATAAATATATTCATTTAATATCAGAATATTAGATGAAAGTGGAGTTTTGCAACCATGAGTGAAATGCCTATAGGATAAACAAAAAGGATGTTATTTCATTTACATTCCACAAGTATGTAAGTATATGAAGAGGTTGTGTTATAGAGTATAATCCTTTGGCTAAGTAGGTAAAGAGGTTGAAGACAGGTTTGGATAAATTAGTAAGCAAAAATCTATCAGACTAATAAGGAAAGGCATTTAAGATTTTCCTGTTCTTTTAAAATTTATATTTTATTTGATATAAATATTTAGAAAATATGAAAGGCCACACAGTGAAAACTTGCTGTCTTGCATCTGTCCCATGTCTGCCCAGTCCTTACCTCTCCAAACAGGTAATCGCTGTTGTGGATTTCCTGTGTATCTTTCTCCCATATTTTTACAAGTGCCTATTCAAGCAAGTAGGAATGCAGGGAGTTTAGTTAGCTACCATATCCTTGTGGAAAAGTGCCTCAGGCATAGAAAGTGTTCAATAAATATATATATACACACATTGAATGATTATAAAGTTAGTGTTTATTAACATACAGATCATTTTCAAAATTTTAAAGAATCTACAGAAATTAATCATTGTTTTGTCAATGCCTCTTTCAAACTGATGACTGTTCTGGTCCAGGCCTTGTTGATAATTTGAAGCAATGGAATCACAAACATCAAGAATCATTTTGTTCTATATTTATGTGCCCTAGTTCATTAACTGTTGCCGATTTTAAACTGTGAACTTTATCTTTTATGTATCACATAAAAAAATCTGCTGGATAGATTTTTGTTGTTGTTGTTCAAAGCTTAGTCTAGCTTCACCCATTATTTCAAATCAGTTAAACCTGAAAAGGAGTGAAAATTGAGTTATCAGCTGTTAAACGATGTATACATTTTGGGGGGACAAAAAATGTATGCACACTTTGAATAATTATAAAGGCAGTGTTTGTACTTCAACTGCATTTTCAAACTTCCCATATAATTTTAGGATAAATTTCCTTCGTTCAAAGCTTAGTGTTGCTGAAAATAAAAATATCAATTGAGCTATTAGCTGTTAAAGTGTGTATACATGTTTTTGGGACACCCTGTATATTAAGTAATTGAATATATTCAACCCCACAACTGTAAAACAAATAGTAGCATTCCATACACACTCATTTAAATGCATCTCACTTTATGTATTTCACAGTTCCCTTGAAACTTTCTTTATTGATACCTAAAGCCCTTCACCTTTTTTTTTTTCCAATTTGAGTTCTATTCCATTGTATGGATGTACCATAATTTATTCAACCAATCTCTTACTAATAGCCACTTAGCTTGTTCCCATATGTTTGCTATTACAAACATTACTGCAGTGAATAACCTTGTGGGTTTTTTGTATCTATAGGGTAAATTCTCAGAAGTGTAACACCAGTTTTTAAGAAGCCATGTCTTCTCCCACATGTCTCAGATTATGACAGAATTCTTGATTAGATGACAGAATTCTTGATTAGATTTCCCAGCATGACATTTCTTTTTTTAAATTTATCTTCATTGTTGAAAGTATTACAGATGTCTCCCCTTATTTCCCATTGACCCCTCCACTCAGCACCTGCCCCTCCCAGGCCTTCACCACACTATTGTCTGTGTCCATGATGACGTTTCTCGTGTTCTTTTTTTATTATTATTATCCTCACCAAAGGATATGTTTTCATTGAGAGAGAGAGAGAGAGAGAGAGAGAGAGAGAGAGAGAGAGAGAGAGATTGGTTGTTTCCCATGTTCGCCCAGACTAGGGATCCAACCTGCAACCTAGGTCTGTGTCCTGACTGGGAATCAAACTCGCAACTCTTTTGTGTAAGGGACAACCCTCCAACAAACCAACCAACGTTCCAACTTGGCCAGGACTCATGTTCATTTTAGTGGTCACTAGGGTTACTAATGACAGTTCTTTGGCCTGCTTTAAAAAAAGTGCAGAGAGATTTGCAGAATGAGAAACATTAGGCCGTGTTGGAAGCCATGAAATTGACACATAGATGCCCAAGGTCATGCCAAAAGATCACACTGGAATCAAATTTAAAATTCCAGCTCTTGTGTGACCACTGCTTGGATCTAAGCTGGTTTTAATCATTACTGTTTAATATTCACATCTGTGTTTTTTCATATTTTTCTAAGGACATTTGAGTGCTCAGGCCAATTCATAATGGCTTCTTTGCCTATCATCATAGCTTTTCATTTTCATTATAGCCTTAGGGCTTTGATCTTATTATTTTGGTCAGACGGTGACACGGGGGACATCAGGCTGAAATGACAGCATCCCAGTTGGTTTATCTCAGTGTTGTTTCTTACAGGCGAGGGCAAAGCCGAATCAGACATGGATGATGGTGCTAAAAGGAAACAGGCTCTGAATCCTTAACCCAGACATACATGGCCAGGCTTCCTCCCACTGCCATATTTCCATCTGAAACCTGCAGATAATGATACATGCCCTACACCCTTTGAGGTTGTGGTGGTGCATTTTAATGAGATAAGCTTCAAAATGCAGTTTGAGCTCTTCAGGTCTGAGGTTCTTGATAAAAAAAGAAGTTATAGAATTAGTGAGATAAAGGAGCACATTCCAACCATGACCATTTTTCATTATAGAGTACCTTGACAACTGCTCTAAGCCTCTTACTCCAATACAATGCCTGGGAACTTCCAGTACAGTGCTTGTCTGTTTAATATTCTGCTTTATCTTTCTATGCACTAAATGCCTAGAACCGTGGATAGTTTATCCAGTCACAGATATGTTTTAAATGTTAACTGGATTCTGATGGAGGTGTCAGCCTCAGAAAGAGCCCTGGGCTGCCGGCCAGGAGGTGGGCTTTTCTGACTCGACCCCACCTACCTGATGCCCTCCAGCAGCTCACTTCCCCTGAGCCCCAGCTTCTCTTTCACTGTACAGAGTAATGATTTCTACCCCGTCACCTCTGTGGATGAATGGGAAAGTGCAGTGAGAATGTATGTACAAACGTGTTCAGTAGAATAAGGCCGATTAAAGATTAATATGATCATTAATGTCGATACAGGGTACTTTCTCAAATTGTAAAGAAAATGGAGATATCAGGAAACAGGTCCACATACCCTAGGCCAGGACTTCCCTGTCTCAGCTGAACTATCCTATCTAATAAAAGAGTAATATGCAAATCGACCATCATTCCAACACACAAGATGGCCGTCTGCATGTGGTCAAAGATGGCCACCCCCATGTGGACACAAGATGGCTGCCACAAGATGGTCAGCAGGGGAGGGCAGTTGTGAGCGATCAGGCCAGCAGGGGAGGGTTGTTGGTGATGACCAGACCAGCAGGGGAGGGCAGTTAGGGGTGACCAGGCTGGCAGAGGAGGGCAGTTGGAGGCAATTGGGCTGGCAGGGGAGCAGTTCAGCGTTGATCAGGCTAGCAGGGGAGTGGTTAGGGGGTGATCAGGCTGGCAGGCAGAAGCGGTTAGGGGCAATCAGGCAGGCAAGCAGGCAAGTGGTTGGGAGCCAGCAGTCCTGGATTGTGAGAGGAATGTCTGACTGCCCGTTTAGGCCCGATCTCACCAGGATCGAGGCAGTCGAACATCCTTCGAGGGTCCCAGATTGGAGAAGGTGCAGGCTGGGCTGAGGGACACACACACACACCCAAATTTCGTGCACTGGGCCTCTAGTCTATATATATAAAGAGCCAGGGTCATAATATCCACAACGACTGGATGCTTGACCAATCACCAGGCTGCGCATGCAGCAGGCGAGCAGGCTGAACTGCTGACCTCTCAGAGAGAGAGAGAGGCAGGGCTGATCAGCAGTGCAGAAGCTGCTGGCGAGGCCAGAGTGATCCTGCTTCTCTCTCCCAGCCTCACCAGCAGCCAAGCCTCTCTCTCTCCCAGAGGTCAGCAGTTCAGCAGCTCACCAGCAGCCTGGGGTAGCTGCTGATCAGCCCTGCCTCTATGATCAGCCTGTAGATAGGCCCAGAGATGCTGACTGGCATAGAAACTGATCAATCAGAACCAAATCTGGGTGAACTGCGAAGTCAGAACCTAAGGTGGGGGCTGAGGAGGGGTTTTAAGGGCAACAGCTCTTTGGTGTAAGGTGTAAGAAGGTGATTCAATTTTTTAATGACTGGTTTGGCAGTATAGTGCATATGGCTGGCTATCAGTCTAGATATGGGGATTATGTGTTTTTGGCTGCCAAGAGCAATTCCTCCTGCTGAAAAAGGCTTTTCTCCCCCATTTAAGCAATCCTATCCTATATAATATATCTATACTAATAAAAGGGTAATTTGCTAATTAGACTGGGTCAACCAGCCATCTTTCAGATGTCCGACTTCCTTCCAGACAAAGCCATGGTGGTTGGGGCTGAGGCAGAGGCAGTTAGGGGTGATCAGGCCAGCATGGGGGCAAGGTAAGGGCGATCAGGCCAGCAGGGGGGAAAGGTAGGGGCAATCAAGCTGGCAGGCAGAGGGGTTAGGGGTGATGAGGCAGGCAGGTAGAGGGGTTAGGGGCAGTCAGGCAGGCAAGAAGGTGAGTGGTTAGGAGCCAGTCATTCTGAATTGCGAGAGGGATGTCCAACTGCCGGTTTAGGCCAGATCCCAAACCGGCAGTCGGACATCTCCCAAGGGGTCCCAGATTGGAGAGAGTGCAGTCCAGGCTGAGGAACCCCCTTCTTGCATGAATTTAGTGCACTGGGCCTCTAGTCTATATAATAAAAACCCAGTGGTTGTAATGTCATAATGACCAAAGACCGGTCACCAGGAGGTGACTTGACGCTATATCCCGCATTGCCGGTGGGACTTGATGCTGGGTCCCGCAGTGCTGGCGGGACTTGACCCTGGGTCCCGTGGCACACTGGGTCTCCTGTGATTTCACACGCTGGGCCCCTAGTAGATCAATAACAGATCTAAATTTCTCACTGTGATATTTCAAAGTCATATAGGCATATACATGTGTCAAATATGCTTATGGATATATTATAATATGCATACATGGGTATAAGATATAGACATAAACCTATATATATAAAAGCCTAAGTGACCGTTATGACCGGTTGACCAGTTGCTATGATGACACACTGACCAACAGGGGGCAGATGCTCAATGCAGGAGCTGCCCTCTGGTGGTCGGTACACTCCCACAGCCAACCTCCCATGGCCGGCCAACCTCTCACAGTCCCTCCCCTGGCTGGCCAGCCCAAATCGGCCTTGATTGGCCCTGATAGGCCCAGATTGACCCAATTGCCAGCCAGGCTGAGGGACCCCACCCGTGCACAAATTCCTGCACCAGGCCTTTAGTATTTCAATAAAAACAACAACAAAAATCTTCTTTTCAGGAGGCTCACATTGAACTGTCCTACAGGGGAGTTGGAAGACCTAGTATGTGTCAAAGGGGCCCAATGCCAAACTCACCATCCTGCCAGCTTGCGTTTCAGCCCTGGGAACTGCCCCGTGGCCTTTAGGTGGCATTAGGAGTCTGGAACAGATTCTATTCAAGAGCTCTGGACACTCATGGAGAGGAAATAAACCTGTTGATTTCTTTTTCCCCCTGAAAGTGGACAGCCAGTGGTTCCTGGAGGTGCTGGTACTTGTAGTGGTGATTAGAGTCTGGCAGGCAGCAAGAATTCACCAGTCTCTTCTTAAATATCTACTGGGCCAAGCAGGTAATGCAAAAGAGTGAAGCAGCCAAGATAAGTATTCTTATACTCCAGTGTCATCATAGTTAGCACTTAGAACAGCTACTGATGGCCTCATTTCAGGAATACAACCAGGAGTGTGGGGACTGAAGCACAAGGGAGAGCATACTCCACTGGATCTGACTGTCAAGATGGGAGATTAGGCTTTGTGTGGTGGCATTTTCTGATTCTAAGTTGAGGTTTAAATTTTCATTTTATGTAAAACTAGAGGCCTGGTGCATGAAATTTGTGCATGGGAGGGGGGTAGTCCCTCAACCTGGCCTGCACCCTCTCCAATCTGGGACCCCTTAGGGTATGTCCGACTGCTGGTTTAGGCCCGATCAACCAGCAGTGGGACATCCCTCTCACAATCCGGGACCACTGGCTCCTAACTGCTCGCCTGCGTGCCTGCCTGCCTGATTGCCCCTAACCACTTCTGCCTGCCAGCCTGATCGTCCCCTAACCACTCCCCTGCCAGCCTGATTGACACTTAACTACTCCCTGGCTGGCCTGATTGCCCCCAACTGCCCTCCCATGCTGGCTTGATCACCCACAACTGCCCTCCCCTGCCACGACTCACCTCCTCTGCCAGAACCCGCCTCCTCTGAGCCACATGGAGCCACTGGACCCCCAGGCCTCACCACATGGAGCAGCTGCCAGGCCCCTACTCCACTGTGCATGCGGCCATCTTATGGTGGCCATCTTGTGGTGGCCATCTTGTGGCAGCCATCTTGTGATGATGTTGCATGAGGGTGTGACGCCACCTAGGCTTTTATTATATAGGATTCCTCTCATTTTTGAGTGTTGGTGTGTCTATACACACACTCACACATACATGTACATATCATTATGTGCGACAAATTCTCCCTGGGGGTCCTTGGACCTCAGTTTGAGAGGAAAGGTTGGCACCAGGCAGGAGCAGGAGAAAATTATAACATAGCAAAGTGGCAACACTATCATGATATATCCTTCTGGAGCTCAGTCTGACCTCCAAAGTGGGGGCAGAGAGGCTTCTGGGCCATGACTTAAACATCTATCAATTTCCTAGGGACGGGCAGTTTAGGAAGACTACTTTGGAACTGTTTGTTTTAGATTCCCCATTTTGTTTGTTAAAGATCATGCTCCCCTCCATAAAGGAGTTAACATATAGACAATGGAACTAGACTTTGAAATCTGTGTGAGTTTCTAAGATAAACTGTATGAGTTATAATCATAAATATGGGCTTCTCTCTCCCTTCCTTCCTTCCTTCCTTCCTTCCTTCCTTCCTTCCTTCCTTCCTTCCTTCCTTCTTTCCTTCCTTTCTTTTCTTTTTAGCTTATAAACAAGAGAATTGTATTTCTCACAGTTCTGGAATCTGCAATTCCAAGATGAGAGTGCCAACATGGTCAGATGAGGGCTCTCTTTCAAGTAGCAGGTTTCTTATTATATCCTTAGTGGAAAGGATAAGGCAGCTTTTTGGGGTCTCTTTCTCTTTTTTCCTTTTTATAGAATTTATTGGGGTAACACTGGATTATAAGAAATTTATAAGAAAATTATATAGGAAATATTATAAGAAATTTATAAGAAAATTATATAAACCTATAAGAAATTTATATAGGTTTCAGGTGCACAATTCTACAACATATCTGTACACTGTTTTGTGTGTTTACCACCCCAAGTTAAGTCTTCATCCAACACTATTTATCATCCCTCTAGCCTCCTCCACCTCCTCTCATCCCTGCCTCCTCCCAGCAACCACCACACTGTTGTCCCTGTCCATGATTTCTTTCTCTTTTTTGCTCAATTTCCCCACTCACACACACACACAAAACCTCTCCCTGACAGCTGTCAGCCTACTCTCTATCTATGAGTCTGTCTCTAGTTTGCCTGTTAGTTCATTTTGTTCATTAGATTCCACATATGAGTGAAATCATATGGTATTTGTTCTTTGACTGGTTTACAGAATCTTACTTAGCATAATGCTCTCTAGGTCCATCCATGCTGTAGCAAAGGGTGAGATTTCCTTCTTTTTTATGGCTAATTACTATTTCATTGTATAAATATATCACTGCCTTTTTCTCTACTCATCTACTGATGGGCACTTGGACTGCTTCCAGATCTTGGTTATTATAAGTAACACTGCAATGAACATAGGGGTGCATATATTCTTTTGAATTAGTGTTTTGGGTTTCTATGAATATATTTCCAAAGTGTAATCGCTGGGTCATAAGGCAGTTCCATTTTTAATTTTTTGAGGAAACTTCATACTGTTTTCCATAGTGGCTGCACCAATCTGCATTCCCATCAACAAGAGTGCCCTTTTCTCCACATCCTCACCAATATTTGTTTGTTGATTTATTGATGATAGCTATTCTGACAAGTTTGATGTGATATCTCATTGTGTTTTTAATCTGCATTTCTCTGATGATTAGTGATGCTGAGCATCTTTGGAAAAGTGTTTATTCAGGTCCTTTGCCCATTTTTTAATTGGATTGTATGTTTTCTTGGTGTTGAGTTTTATAAGGTTTTTATAAATATTGGATTTAATTCCTTATCAGATGTATCATTGGCAAATATGTTCTCCCATTAAGTGGGCTGTCTTTTGATTCTCTTGGTTGTTTCCTTCACTGTGAAAAAACTTTAGTTTGATGCAATCCTATTTGTTTATTTTTCTTTTGTTTCCCTTGGGAGTATATCAGAAAAAAAAATTGCTACAAGAAATGTCCAAGATTTTACTGTCTATGTTTTCTTCCAGGATTTTTATGGTTTTAAGTCTAACATTTAAGTCTTTAATCCATTTTGAGCATAATCTTATGTAAAGAAGGTATAAGAAGGTGGTCTACTTTCATTGTTTTTGTATGTACCTGCCCAATATTTCCAACACCATTTATTGAACAGCCGGTCTTTAATCCATTGTATGTTCTTATTTCCTTTGTCAAATATTAATTGACTATAAATTTGTGGGTTTATTTCTGGGTTCTGTATTCTATTTCATTGATCTATGTGTCTGCTTTTACGCCAGGACCATTCTGTTTGATTACTATGGTCTCATATGTAGCATGATTCTTCCAACCTTGTTCTTCTTCCTCAAGAGCACTGTTGCTATTTGGGTCTTTTGTGATGTCATATACATTTTTGGAATATTTGTTCTATTTCTGTGAAAAATATGATTGGTATCTTGATAGGAATTATGTTGAATCTATGGATTGCGTTGGGTAGAATGCACATTTTAATTATATTAATTCTTCCTATATATGAACACGGTGTGTGCTTCCACTTACTTGTATCTTCTTCAATGTCATTCTTCAGTGTCTTATACTTTTCTGGGTTATAGGTCTTTTATATGCTTGGTCAAATGTATTCCTAGGTATTTAATTTTTTTAAGCACTTGTGAATGTGATTTTTTTAAAGCTTCCCTTTTTGATAGTTCATTATTGGTATATAGAAATGTAACTGATTTCTGTATATTTATTTTGCATCCTGCTACTTTACTGAATTCATTTATCAGTTTTAGTAGTTTTTTTATGGACTCTCTATGTTTCTTTATATATAATATTGTCATCTGCAAATGACAGTTTTACATCTTCCTTTCCAATTTGGATACATTTTATTTCTTCTTCTTGTCTGATTGCTGTGGCTAGGACTTCCTGTAGTATGTTGAATAAGAGTGATGAAAGCAAACATCTCTGTCTTGTTCCCAATCTTAAGGAAACACTTTTGGTTTCTGCTCATTGAGTATGATATTGGCTGCTGGTTTGTCATATATGGCCTTTATTACATTGAGGTATGTGCCCTCTATTCACACTGTGTTGAGAGTTTTATAACAAATGGGTCCTTGGTTGTATCAGATGCTTTTTCTACATCTAATTATATAATAATATGGTTTTTATCATTCATTTTGTTTATGTGGTGTATCATATTTATTGATTTGTGGATATTGTACCTGGAGTAAATCTCACTTGATCACATTGTACCCATCTATTTCTTTCTTTTTTTCTTTTCTTTTTTTAAAAATATATTTTATTGATTTTTTACAGAGAGGAAGGGAGAGGGATAGAGAGCTAGAAACATCGATGGGAGAGAAACATCGATCAGTTGCCTCCTGCACACCTCCCACTGGGGCTGTTCCCGCAACCAAGGTACATGCCCTTGACCAGAATCGAACCTGGGACCTTTCAGTCCATAGGCCGACGCTCTATCCACTGAGCCAAACCGGTCAGGGCAATCTATTTCTTTCTAATAAGGGAAAAGGTAACAGCCCACCATTCATCATTTTTGCACATGTATAATGGCAGTGCTGAAATATAATAGCTAAGCAATAGACCACCAATAAGGTGATTCTGGGGAACTGGTTTGCTCCAGCATTGGAAGGATAAGCACTACCACATGATTCAGTGTCTTGCTTCTTTCAAATCCCTGAAATTGTCCAAATGCTAAGCATCTGACAAGAAACAGTCTGCCAGGGTACAGACTACAACTACGACTTTGGAGTAGGTACTTTTCTTCAGTTGATTATTTCAATTTTCTCATCCATGACAAGGGGTAGCCAAAGAACACCTTTTCAATACACGTTGAAAACCAAAAGCTTGGTTCTTTCTTTTTCTTTCACTGTGAAGCTTGTCTGTAAAAATTGGCCATACCTAATTTAATCACAGCAGTTTCTATTTTGTTGTTGAACTCAAAGGACTTAGGAGCCAGGGGAGGGGGAGGGTGGCCAGCAGCCAGTGGTGCTGAGAATCAACATATGTGGAGCACCCAGCGGATGCAGTCATACATTATCCCATTTGACACACAACATCATCAGAGGGAGGAACCATTATCACCCTGTTACAACGCAGTGAGTTTTCTTTTTGAAGATGTTTTCCAATTACAGATCAAAGTAGAAAATAAAAGTTTTACATGGGAAATGAAGGAAAAAATGAAAAGAAAGGAAGATTGGAAGCTACATTCTTCTCACTTGCCTTTAACTTGTCTGATTAATCCTTCTTTCTTTCCTTTCTCTTCCTGGTCTTTAAGGGTAAGCATTTCCAATCCTTGGTCCTTTCCCAGTCTCTGTTTCTGAATGATCTTACCAACTGCAGGCTTGAGGTACAACCTCCTCGTAGATGGCTCCTATGTCTAGTCCAATTCTGTCCTACATTCCAGAACCATGCCAGCCTGGCCGGCTCCCAGCTTGCCACCTGTACACATAAATGAGTGGAGCTGCACTGCTTATGACCAATGGCTATGTGTTGGGCCAGAGTCACTTCAGTCCATTTCAGAATTCCAATGAAATTGGGACTAAGTAAAATTTGCCTAAACCAAGAGATCAGAAATCTGACAAAAAAACGGGGAGGGGCGCTTTTTGTCAGGGCCATGTAGTTTTCTTGTGCCCTGGATTTTGGATCCCTTTTAAGGTATGGTCCCTGCAGGTGGGATCCCATTCAGTATCTCTACCTACATCCTATTTCCTGGGAAGACCAGATGTTACTGCCATTCTGCACGACTTGGCATCATTACCTAGCCTAGCACGTGGTATCATATCAACTCTGCTCTGATCTCTGGCCGGCAGCCCCTGGACTGAAACTCCAGGATTGCTACGTCCTGATTCCAAGTTGGACTAAATCATGACATCCCTGAGCAGACTGTGTTTTGTCATTTTTGCTTCATCCAATAAGGAAATAGAAGCTAGGTCCATTTTCTTATATTCTATTTCAGTTTCTAGTCAGGTTCCTCCACTATCTTCATTACAAAATATCCCATATCAAATCTTGACTGCCAGTATTTGTGGCTATTTGAGTGTATCCACATGGATGTTTTGAACATGTTTCCAATTCAGCAGTTTAAATTAAATATGGTCTTTCTCTAGACCTTGAATCTCATTCCTTTTCTATGTGAATTAAGTAAGAAGGGTGAATGGCAGCAGGCTTAAAATCATGTAGATGTCATTCATAGTTACCAAAACTTCCTTGCCTTCTCTCCACTGATACCTCTCTGGAAAGTCATGACTGTCGTTCTCTCTTCCTCCCTTCCCCAGCTCCCTCTGTCCTTTCTGTGTGACAAGAATTTCTAGCTTTGCCACTAACTGATGACCTTGGTCAATTTTTTTCTTCAAGCTGTTGTGATGATTTAATACATATATTAACTTTCTTGCAAAATAGTAACTACTCAATAAAGGTATTTTACAATTTTTTAAATGATTATGTATACATTACATTATAACTTGATTTATTGTTGTGTTATTACATCATATATCTTTACTTTTCTCATATTGAAGGTTTTTGGTACAATGAGCTTAAATCCTGAGTCTACTGTTATATGGCCTTGGGCATGTTACTTAGCTCTTCTGGATCTCAGTTTCATATTTGTAAAATGGAAATGATATCTTTCCACTCAATGCAAAATAAAGTGTGATAATATAGAAAGAATGCTTAGCACAGTGCCTGGCACACACAGTGATAATGATCATTACCATTGTCTTTATGCCTTTGCTCATGTTAGTCCCGCTTCTTAGAATGTTGTTTGTCCTCTTTCCCATTTTTGCAAAGTTCTAGAAGACCTAGTTGAAATACCCTTTCCTCTCAGTAAATTCATGTTTCCTTAACTGTGTTCTACTGCATTCAGGCCTATTGTTATATTTTATTGTTTTGTGCATATTTGAATTACCACTCTTCCTGCTTGACTCTATTCTTGCATTCAAAATACTTCATGTTTTACCTGAGAAAGATGACATCTGCAGTATGGGAAAGTGACTCAGCACAGGGATCCTGGCAGCTGTCCCTTCAGCTCTCTCCTCAGAGCCACCAACCCCAGATTCTCCTCATGTGACTCTAGTTCACTCTGCCCTACCTCCATGGGAGCTAAGGGAAATGCTCCCAGGCTGCATACTTTTATTTAGAGGACAGTAGTTCCCTTTGAGTAATATCCACACCTCCACACTTACCTTTCCAATTTCAGATAATATTGGAGCAATTCCAATAAAGCACTTTCCAAAGCATGTTGTAGACTTACATGCAAGTAGTGACTTACAGGAAGAATTTGTGACACTGAAAGAGTTTTACCAGATGATCATGGTAAGGTTAAGCTTGCACAACTTGCTGAAAATGATAGCAAACTGCTTGATTACAGCAATGAAATCATGTTGAGCCCTAGCCAGTTTGGCCCAGTGGATAGAGCGTCGGCCTGCAGACTGAAGGGTTCCGGGTTCAATTCTGGCCAAGGGCACGTGCCTGGGTTGCGGGCTCAATCCCCAGTGGGGAGCATGCAGGAGACAGCCAATCAATGATTCTCTCTCATCATTGATGTTTCTATCTCTCTCTCCCTCTTCCTTCCTCTCTGAAATCGATAAAGAAATATTTTTTTTTTTAAAAAAGAAAGAAAGAATGTTGATAGTTACAACAGGCTTAAAGCTTATATTACTGCCAAGGCCCACTGAAATCCACAGCTGAAGTTTTGGAGAATAGTATGGGAGCACAATGTGGAAGTCATTGCCATGATCACAAATCTTGTGAGAAAGGAGAAAGGAAGGAGAATGTGACCATTTCTGGCCTGCCAATGGTAGTGAAGAGTATGGGAGCTTCCTGTCACTCAGTAGAGTGTTCAAATGCTTGCCTATTATACTGCGAGGAATTTTGCTCTAAGAAACACAAAGATAAAAAAGGGCTCCCAGAAAGGAAGACCCATTTGGTGCATGGTTACACGGTACCACTACACGCATGGCCTACATGAGAGTGCCAGAGTACTCTCGGCCAGTGCTGACCTCCGTGAGAAAGGCGTCCCATGCCACGCACCATGCTCCACGCGGCGGGGCCTGCTGTTGTCCACTGCAGTGCTGGAGTGGGAAGAACAGGCACACACACAGTGCTAGACGGTATGTTGCAGCAAATTCAACACAAAGGCACTGTCAACATATTTGCCTTTTAAAAACACATTTATTTGCAAATAAACTATTTGGTGCAAACTGAAAAACAGTATGTCTTCATTCATGAATCACTGGTTGAGGCCATACTTGGTAAAGAGACTGAGGTGCCAGACGGTCACATTCACGCCTATGTTAATGCTTCCTCATTCCTAGACCCACAGGCTAAACAAAGCTAGAGAAACAACTTGAGCTCCTGGGTCAAACACACAGCAGAGTGACTGTCCTACAGGTTCAAAGCAGTGACAGAACCTCTTCCATCATCCCTGTGGAAAGAGCAAGGGTGGGCATTTCATTCCTGGCTGGGCCTGACCACATCAATGCCTCCTATATCGTGGATAATTATGTACTTGAAGTGAGGCATTTTCAGTGTCCAAACCCAGAGAGCCCCATGAGGTAAAACTTTTGAACTTCTAAGTATTATCAAAGAAGAAGCTGCGGCAGGGACGGGCCCACGATCATTCACGATGACCATGGAGGAGTGACAGCAGGAAGTTTCTTTGCTCTGACAACCCATATGCACCAACTAGTAAAAGAAATTCCATGGATGTTTACCAGGTAGCAAGATGATGAACTGGATGAGGCCAGGAGTCTTTGCTGACATCGAGCAGCATCAGCTTCTCTGTGGCCTTGAGAGCACCAGGCAGGAAGAGATCCCATCCACCTTCTGGACAGCAATGGCGCAGCATGGCCAGATGGAAGCACAGCAGAGAGCTTCGAGTCTT
Source organism: Cnephaeus nilssonii (assembly GCF_951640355.1). Lineage (NCBI taxonomy): Eukaryota > Metazoa > Chordata > Mammalia > Chiroptera > Vespertilionidae > Cnephaeus > Cnephaeus nilssonii. Next base: position 69,986,246 of record NC_137074.1, on the reverse strand, counting down.
TAGCTTAACACACAGAGAGAGGAAAGTCCATACCTGAGCCTTGCTTCCTCTTTCCAAGATTAGACTGGAAAATCAGTTCTGTGTTTATGTGTTGTTTTTCCCCCCACCGCCTGACAGTAACTTTCACGACATGGGATTCTGCTGCCAAACTTATATCATTAACAATGTGTGCCTTTTTGCAAAACTTATTGTAATTTACTTATTGTAATTCACTTATTGTTTTTAAACCAAAATGATTGAATTTACAGTATTTCTAAGAATGGAATTATGAGGGGTATTTTTTGTACTGATTTTAACAGAAATTTTCAATTTATAGGGATTAGGAATTCCCAAGAACAGAAAACAAGTTTGTTTTTAGTGTCAAATTTTCAGCTGTGTTTGTAGCAATCACCAGGTTTGCTGGAAACATAACTTTTAATACAGGAGACTGTAAAGAAAATACTGTCCCCCGTGATATCCAGCATTTTACAACTGCAGCATTCACCCAAAGTAGGACATAACCTGATATTTACTGTAAATACTGCTCTAGTGTCTCCATGGACCAAATTTAATTTAATAATTGTAGATTTTTATATTTTACTAATGAGTCAGTTTCTAGTTCTGTGTAATTGTTTAGTTTAATGATATAGCTCATTGTCTGGTCTTGCTCTATAAGTCTCCTGATAGTGTTTCATGTTGTCTCAGTGGTTAACTCTGTTTTAGCATGTAATTTAAACTCTTATGGGAAACAGAAATACTTTTTTTTTGAAAGAGGATGCTTTTATGGAAATAACACTTTACCCAACATTGTCTGGTTTATCCAAGGCATTGCAAAAGTAAATATAAATGTTGCCATAAAAACAACTACACTCCATAACACTTTCTCTTGACCACTGGACACCTGCACACCCTTCCCCATGACTGGGTTTGTGTCCTGTTTCCTTTTCCTCTGTCTGGAATGGCCTTTCCCATTTATTTTTCTTTTTATTTTTGCTACTGGAATCTTACTCATCCATGTATAAATTCTTCTGTTTAATCCAAGTCAGAATTATTTCTTCACCAAGCTTCAAAAACACTGCTTGTTCTCCATTATGAAGATACCATTATAACCTTTTATTTACACCACGTATCTTTCCCATCAGACTGTGAGCTCCTGGAGGGAAGGGTGATTATATCTTATTCATATTTGTTCCCCTCAGCACTTAATACTGTGCTCAAAATATAGTCGTTATCGATCAAATTTTTGTATTTGTCCTACAAAGATGTACTGATTTATAGCACCTTCTAAACCCAGAGGTCAGAAAAATTACTGAAGGTACCACTTCTGATTCAGCGGCACCTTTTGTAAAGCTCACGGGTTGCTGAGTGGTTTCCAAAAACCAAATGAATAGATGGTTTAAAGTTTATCACAATCTCTACGTGAAATAAAACATCCAGGCATGAACATAAGTATAGGCTAACATTTACCGACAAAGTCCAGGAAGCGTAAGAGAAATTGGGTCACATGCAGGGGAAATAGGTCAGTGAAATTTTTAAAAAATCAAATAAACTCTGGCTGTGATTTTTAGTCCCTGCATATTATGTAGAATTCTTATTGAAATTTATGGCTGTGGAAAACTGGCCAGTTTCTGTTTCAGCATGGCTGGCTCAGGGACATTTCCTATTATCAATAGGAAGCTGCTATACAATTAAATGGATCAATGATGCAGTGAACTGAATTAGTTGTTTTTTTATAGTCAAGTAATTGAACTAGCTGTGCATTCCACATTTTTTCAATCGTACAAGCATGACCTTTGAATCTACCGTGTAGGAAGATGCTTGGGCTGCTTTAGTCTATTGATTTGAGAAGCACTAAAAGGAACTGGGTTTAGTTAGGAAGACAGTCGAGTAACATCAATAAAATGGTGCAGGGGACACACATGAGACGCACTGAGTAGCTTAATGGAGACTTAACGATTTTGAGAACAATTTGGAAATCTGATGTAATTCAGTTAGTACCATAATAATCTACCATAAACTATGGTGGAACATTCCATTATATATTTAGTACATTTAGTTCTGGTCTCTGTTACATTATAATACATATGCAGGTAAACCAGCTCTCTGTTTTGTATTTGCTTTTTTTTTTTTAAACCCTAATTCTTAGTGGTTTCCTATTTTTATGGTGTAAATATTCCCATTATGGGCTGGTTTTAAGCTACCAACAGTTTAACTGCTCTCAAAGTTTCTAAATCTCTGACAATCAGCAATTAGGAACTGGTACTCCATTGAAGTTATTACAAACAGTGGAGAGCCTTCTAAAAATTTAAATCACACAGTTTTAGGACTGGAAGCATTCAAAATATTCTAGTCTTTTCCTAACTTTGCAGGAGAAAAATCTTGACACTGAGGATAAGTGCTGTCCTAAAAGTCATGCAGAAAGTTCCTAGCAGAGTTGGGAGGAATCAAGGTGTCTGGACTCCCCATGCACTATTCTATGCAAAAGCCTTTATACAGGGGTGGGGGGAAAATAGACATTGGACCTGACTGGAAACATGACTGTGTCATACTGCTTTGGGATGCAGATGGGACAAAGTGGATGACAGGTGTTGTGGACATGAAATTCCCACAGAACTGCTATAAACTTCACTGAGAACTACAGAGAACCGTGCGGTTTGTAACTTTGGTTTGTAAGTAAGCAGCCCAGCTAACCTTTTGGGGCAATTTCTATTGATTTTGTGTGTATCAGTTGTTAATATTAGCATGTCTCAAACTCTAGCATGTATTAAATAATCTAGGGCATTTATTAAAAATCGCCCCAGGTGGGGCTGTTTAGACAGTCTATGGGCCACACTTTAAGTAACACTAGTTTAGATCCTCTTTAAAGAACGTTTCAGATCTAAGATGCTATGTCTGTGTACTTATAACCAGAGAAAATTTCTAAAGGGGTAGGTCCTCAAAGGAATTCTTAGATTAGCTGGAGCAATCACCAGAGGAGCTTTTAAAAATTTCTGTCCCACTCAGAATCTCTTCAATAAAAATTGCGGGGGAAGAGTGCTGGGAAATTGGGTGTTGTTAAAAAATTTTTACTACTTGATTTTGATGCCCAACCAGAGTTAGGAACTTCCGAAGTTGCTAGCCTAGAGAATGCTTTCCACTAACTAGTTAACTACACTGACCCATAGAGAAAGGGCTATGTATGTATCTTTAAGCCTGTGGGACCATTTCTCAAGTTGAGGATGCGAAGGAGCAGGTGGTGGGCTGTAGGGTATGATCTGATTGTCAACTGGAGGTGTCCTTGTAGTATACTTAGTAGTGTAAGAGCAAGACATGGAGGGGACTAAGGGGACCCTGAAATAAGGCCCTGATGGTGCGTCGGCGAATCACAGATTTGAACTCTCCAAAGCTGTATTAAAAGCACACATTATGGAAAGCTGATGCTTGAGATATGTAACTTAGGAGACATTAAGATGAGCATGGTTCTTGCTCTTCTCTCTCCTGTAAAAAAAAAAAAATCTTGTAAAAAACCACCAATAATCTAGTGAATCCAAGTTTGTTTTTTACCCTTTAAAATGCCATTCCTCCTTTTTAAATATAAAAATTAAGGATTTATGACTTGGTTGTTGGTCACATTAGCTTTTCAAAAATATATAGCTATGACAATGCTAGCTGACCTCAAAATAGGGCAGTGCATTCTAACTACATTTAACTGCATTGTCATAATAAAGACTGCCTTCGAGAAAAAAAAAACACACACAATTTTTTGAGCTGGCATAGAAGTGTTTTAAGAAGAAAAACATTTGGCCATGAAATCCTAGGTTCTGTACAAAGTTTCCCAACCATTCAAGGATTACCGCCTGTTTGTTAACCAAGGCGGGTTATGAATGTGTGTCATGTGTCTCTTATCTTCCTAAGTAGGTCCGCTGGTTCTAATAAAAGGTTGGAAAATAATCTCAGATTTGTATACTGATTTTACACACTTATCTAAATCTGCATTCTCCATTGTTAAGAGTCTGTGGTTACCTATTTGTAAAAAAATAATGGAACTACATTTGCTGCTTGCAGATTCACAATGTAGGCGGGAAGACATGAAGAAAATGAAACTTGTACAGCATTTTTCAAATTTGCTGGTTACGGAAACTTTTGCTTTTGTGTAAAAGTCATGGTAAATGCTGACATAGATAAATTAAAGGGCAGTAGGGAAAAAAACTTCCTTAGAATTGTCAAAAAATTGTTTCTACTTGGTTTTATAATCAATGAATCAATGATTATAAAATTGTATGTTTAAGATGTATTAAATGGGCTATATAATTTTATTCAAAAAGTCATATTACTTCAAAAAGTTGATTATTTGAATCAGAGGGAGACTAACTTCTGTATATACTTTCTAAGAACCATTATTTTTTAAGATTTACATTTTGAAATAATTTCAGACTTACAAAATATTATTTTAAAATGTGCAATGGAGCCTGGCCAGTGTTGCTCAATGGTTGAGCATCAACCCATGAACTAGGAGGTCATGGTCCAATTCTCGGGCAGGGCATATGTCCAGGTTGCAGGCTAGCTCCCTGGTAGGGGGGAATGCAGGAGGCAGCTGATCAATTATTCTCTCTCATCAATTATTCTCTCTCCCTTTGATGTTTCTCTCTTGCCCTATCCCTTCCTCTCTCTGAAATCAACAAATAACATATTTTAAAAAATTATTTACATGTGCATGGATTTCTATATATTCTTCCTCCAGATTCCCAAAACATTAACAATTCACCACATTTTCTTTATCATTCTCCATTTCTCTATATACATGTGTTAAACACATACACACACACACACACACACACACACAAACACACACACACACACACACACACACACACACACACACACACATTTTTCCCTGAACCTTTTGGGAGTAAACTGCTGACACAATTCTACTTTGTTTCCAAATATTTTCTTACATGACTACAGTACAAATACAAAAAATTAACACTGATTTCACACTATTAAATCTATTAATCTATAGACCTTATTCAAATTTTACCTGTTGTCCCAAAAATGTCCTTTATAACAGCAAAAATATTTTTTTTTCCTCACACAGGACATCTAATGTCTCTTTAGTCTCCTCTAATTTGAGAGAGTTTCTGTATTTTTTTATGACCTTATTATCATTTTCTAAGAATACAGGCCATTTCCTACAGTGTCCCTCCACTGGATTCATCTGATGCTTCCCCATGATGAGATTCAAGTTATGCACTTTCAGCAGTAACTACACAAGTGTGTACCCTTTTCACGAGACACGTGATGCCTATTTGTTCACTACTAGTGATATTAACTTTTGATCACTAAGTTAAAGTGGTGTCTGCCAGGATTTTCTACTTTAAAGTGTACAATTTACTCTGAGACAATGTAGATATTTAGCTTTCCATTAAACTTTTATCTACTAGTTTTAGTATCCATTGATGATTCTTGCTCAAAACAATTACTACTATAGTAGTTGCCAGATGATGATTTCTAACTATAGCATTCCTCTTACATTAGCTGTCTTTTTATTTTAAGACTCTTCTCTTCTCCCTTTGATTCATTTATTTCTATCTGTATAGACACAGTTTCTTGTTTTATTCTATGGGTTGGAATTCATTACTGTAATCCTTTACTTTCATGCTTAATTATCCCAGATTGGATGGTGGAATATACCTCAATCTTAATTTTTTTAAGTCATTTTCCCATCATTCCTTGAGCATTACCTTACTTTTTAACAGAGCAAGATATCTGAGGCTCATTTTATCCTTTCTCTGCCCCAGGCTAGGGATCGGTAATTTTTCTAAGAAGCACCCTCCTTTTCTTTTTTTTTTATTGATTTTTTACAGAGAGGAAGGGAGAGGGACAGAGAGCTAGAAACATCGATGAGAGAGAAACATCGACCAGCTGCCTCCTGCACACCCCCCACCAGGGATGTGCCCGCAACCAATGTACATGCCCTTGACCAGAATCGAACCTGGGACCTTTCAGTCTGCAGACTGACGCTCTATCCACTGAGCCAAACCGGTTTCGGCCACCCTCCTTTTTTTAAGTAGAAAATTTAGAAAACAAGATCTGAACGCTAGGTATTCTCATTGTTACTGGGCTGTCACTGCTTCTAGGCCCTCAGAGGACAAAAGTAAATATATTTATATATGTGTACATGAATTTCTAGTTATTTCTATTAACCTATATGTATAAAAAAAACATGAGTTCATATTAATGTTTCCAATTCCAACCCACCACCACAGGGAAAATCCTATCATTTATAATTACTCTTTTGAAACTGTTTCAAGCTCATAGTCATTACACTTGCCAGGCTGTAGAATAGGAGCTATGAGATACTCTGCAACAGCATAACCCATCCACTTACCAACACACACTCTACTGCTAGGTACTTGGCTACAAATATGGGAGTGAAAAAGACTTTCTCCCTATACTCAAGCATATTAATCTAGAAGAGAATGCAGAAGAAAAAAATAATTCTAATGCAGTACAGTAAGTTCTACATTAGAGGTATTCACAGTGTTCTCTGGGAACAGAGATAGGGCCCCCAGAGCAAACCAAGTAAACTGGATTATTTCAGAGAAGGAAGTAAAAATGGGCTGCTCACACTACTCACTGGAAGAGTGCCTAGATTACTGCATGTTTGCATTAAATGAACAACGCAATTTGCTTCTGAGCAAACATACATTTTATGGAGAGCTCTGATTTACCTAGAAGGGTCCTCTACATTGATTGAATTCATAAAAAAACTGCTTAGCTATGACAATACCTATGCAAATAAACTCTAGGGGAATCAATGTTTGCTTGTGAGACCAAAGTTAAGTTCCATTTTACTACGCCCCTCCCAATAACCACAAAGAAAGGGGAAAAGTTTGGACTCTCTCAAACTGCCTATTATCACATGATGGATTCCCCTTCTTCTTTATACAGTAAATAAACCAGATTATTTGCCATTGTATTGAATGCCACCCTCTTGACTAACAGAACTTATACATAAATTTTCTTTTATCAAATTTAAACTAGAGTTTGAAGGAAAGAAAAAGTGTTAAGAGTATATGTCTAGAAAGTAAAGGCTAAAAAAATTTTGAGGTAGAAAACACTAGGATAAAGGATGAGAAAGGGATTTTATTATTTTTGTTGTTCTATACATAGTATTCTTATTAAAATTTACAACCAGAGCTTTCTAAATAAATAAATGTGGGCTATCTCCTGGTTGTGCTCCTCTACGTTTCCCTTCGTTGTAAATCTGCTCACTCTAATGTTGCTTATTTTGCCATTTAGAAGTCCTGGTCTACAGAGCTGCTCAGTAGGGTGTGTAACCATCACCAGGACTAGGATGCTGATCTTCATGTGACTTGCTGTCTCTCCTTCAACTACAAAATTATTCCAATACCACAGAACAAAGTGAGATGTATATACCTTTTTGTCACTATAAAAAAGAGTCAACATGACTGAAATAGTTACTTATTAGGTGGCCTTAAGTCATAGAAAATATAAAATCCTTTAGTCATGAAACACTCATGATAAGTAATAAACTTCAAATGTTAATAAGGACATTGAAGTTTTTTCTTAAGTAATTTCAAGTAACCATAAAGCTGATGCAACAGAAGTCTGGGCTGTTAGCTGCCTCTAGGTGCAGACGCACTTGTGATCTCCGCAGAGGTGACCAACCTAAAGTTGGTCAGGCTGTGTCGAAGGTCCATGTAGTAAGAGCAGCAACAGAGCTACAGAAAGCATGGGTCACATACACCGGCTTACACAGGAACAAGAAAAAAAACGAAGCAACGAGTGGGGATTTTAACATATTTAATGATAAATTAAAGCTGCTTTGAAAGTGATAATTTTTCATTACTTTATTAAATACTATATTCATTTTAAGGCTTTAACCATCCATAATCACCATAATACAATATGTGTGTGTATATAAAAATACTCATCGAACATGCTTTAAGAGTTATAATTGTGTTTTGAAATATGCAACATGTAATATGATTTGATATAAAAAAACAACTAATCAGAAGCACACAAAAAACACCATACTAATATGTTTTAATAAGAACCCATTGCAGATTCTGGAATGATTGTTGCATGCATGTCCCTAGTCATGTTCGATTTCTCCTTCAGCTGTGATTGGAGTAATGTGTGTTCCACAACACCGATTCTAATGTCCATCTGAACAGTTTCCTGCTTCAGCTTTGTTAAGCTCTGTTTAATCTTTACCAAAGGAGCTGCAGAATGAAAATAACATGGAATAAAAATATTTATTTGGAGTAGCATCATACTACAGAGTTGTATAACACTTCCCCCATTTTGTCTTAAGCCAAAAATAGGGTTAAAAACTGCCAACAACTTACTGACATTCACACCATTTTGCTGTGGCATTTTAACCACCTGAGATTTATAGGATGGGAAATGATACAGGATTTGAAGTACTAAGGCTGAACTTCCTGTCTTTTCTATGGAAAGAGTTCCTAAACAGGTGGTTTAGGGATGTCTTCAATATTTTTATGGATTGGTACATATGTCTGAAAGGAAATGGTTACAGTGGAAGAAAAAGAAAAGAAAGAATTATCTTTGAGATAAAATGGGTTCATTCAACCATACTGCAAAACCCCTATGTATCCCTTTTTGAAAGATGGCTCAGTATATCCTATATAATAAAGAGCTAATATGTTAATTAGATCGAACAGCAGAACGACCATCCAGACCACCTTCCGGACGAAGCCGGGGCTGCGAGGGCCGAGCCTCTTGCATGAATTTCATGCATCGGGCCTCTAGTATCACTAGAAAATCTTTCTAGAGCATAGAAGGGCCTTAGGCAATCACTACTGGGCCAGGTCAAAATAACTAGCTCATGATGGAGGATGATTACTGAAGGATTATTAATTCTTCTCTATTTGACCTCTGTCCAGTCAGGTCTATAGGGGAAGAGGAAAAAAACCCAGAGGTCATCAGATCACTGCCTGTGTGTCATTTGGGCATACACTTAGTGCTCTTTTGTACATAAAATGGGATAATGAAGCTCATTTGATGAAAACAGACCAAAATATTTTTTTTTAAATTGACACAACAAAGTGCATAAATATTTCCCACTTCATTTGAATGGAAAAAACCCTACATATAGTTAAAATGGCTCTTCTCAGCTGATTTATAAGGAAAACAGTATACTATCAGACATCATTTTGGCACCATATCCCTCTCCCTAACACATTCATTTTAAAAAGCAGATGCCCTACTTATTACTACCGTCTTCTCTTGCTCATTTTCTTCTTAAAATGAGTGTGTACTTACCACCATCAGTCATACTGCTACCTTTTTCTTCCATTTCTTGCTTTACCTTTTCTAGTTCTTCGGTAACCTTTCATTGAAAAAAAAAATTTTTATAAGCAATGAATTTTAGTAAACTTTCAAAATTTTTAAAGGCTGCATTAAAAAACTTAGAAATAATATACACATAATGACTATAGAGATATTAGGAGTATTCTGGATATAATTTGAATAAGATAAAGTATGCAGCCATACAAAGCTTTTTATCTTCTGAGAGTGCTCCTAACGTTAAGTACACGAAATTACTTCCTCAGTAACTTCCGCAGGTGGTAACATGATCCTATCTAATAAAGAGGGAATATGCTAATTAACTCTCATGCCATCGCAAAAGATGGTGGCGTCCACAGCCAATAGGAGGGAATATGCTAATTGACTTCACGCCCTCAAAGATGTCGGTGCCCACAGCCACAAGATGGTGGCGCCCAGTCCCCTCAGCCCCACCGGGGTGGCAGGTGCGCAGCAAGGCCGGGCCTGTCCCCAGGTGGGCCCAGCTGCTCCGCACTCCTGCCTCCAGAGTCCCCCAGTCCCCTCAGCCCCTCAGCCACCCAGGGCCGGCCCGAGGCACAGGCAAGCCTTGGATGGCAGCTGCCCTGCCACCCAGGGCCACCCGAGACTCAGGTAACCAGGGCTGGCCGAGGCTTGTGCTGCCGGGCAGTGTCAACAGCAGTGGTGTGATGGGGGCATCACCTTCCCCTGATTGCCGTGTCACCTCCTGCCCCTGAGGGGTCCCAGACTGTGAGAGGGGCAGGCTGGGCTGAGGCACCCCCCCTTCCAGTGCATGCATTTTCATGCACCGGACCTCTAGAAGAATAATAAAAACTAAACTGTTGTCTCAAACCTTATACACTGAGTGGCCAGATTATTATGATCTCTGAATGCATAATAATCTGGCCACTCAGTGTATATCCTATATAATAAAAGGCTAATATGCAAATTGTCCCATCGACCAGGAGTTCGATCAGCAGGCAGGCCGGCTAACCTCCCATGTCTCCTCCCCCTGGCCAGGCTGGCCGGACCCCACCCATGCATGAATTCATGCATCAGGCCTCCAATATCTATATATATATATATATATATATACACTGAGTAGCCAGATTATTATGCATTCAGAGATTATAATAATCTGGCCATTCAGTGTAGTTATCTCATAGCATCTACCCTGCCAGTCTCTAATAATCAGTTATTAATTAAAATAGCATAAATAGTTTTAAAAAATTTTGGGTTTCTAAAGGTTTATGAGATATCTTTCTTAACATTACAGTTTTATAAGAGAATATGCCACCTTTATCTCTATAGCACACTAAAAATAATGTGTATACCATATGGCTATGTATAAAAATATTCTATCTGCTCTGTCCAAACCATGAACTCCAAGAGACATACTCTGCTATCATATTGGTTCTTATCTGTACTTCACATAATACTCAAAACTCAAAACTATACAACTACATCCTCAAAATTATACAGCTATTATTAACAAACATCCAAAATAGCATTGATATAGGTAGGAAATACCATCTTGAAAAAAATGAAAAAATTTTATATAATCTAGAACTAAGCATAATTATTGTAACTTAGTGGGATTTATTTTTTATCATACCAGTGAGTAAAAACTTCCTTGGGAAGAAGGTAATCATCCAAGTAAAGCAAATTAATTTTTTCCAGCACCTGAAATGTTACAACTGAGGATAACTATCCACTCTGAAAGAACTGAATGACTCCCTGGACTCCCTTCAAGTGTTAATTTACTCAACCTCAGTGAACACTTCATTTCTATATAATATTTAATTTGCCTAGAAGCTCCACAGGATTAAAGTATAAATATTTTCAAAGTGATATTTTCTATATTTTAAAATCACCATTTACTTCTCAAATAATGTCTATACAAGAAGCTTAATTGTATTATATAGAAAATTTTGTGATAATTATACTGGATTGTAATAAAAGATAATCCTGGATTTTAGTCCCACATTGGCTATTGACCTTATTAAAGGTATTTTTTTCTCTCTCTCAGCTGTTCAGTGAAAAAATGGGAATAGATATTAGGTTTTAGTTCTCTTTCAAGATGATGAAAATAAATATACTATTTTTTTCCCCAAGAGTTCTCAGAAGGCAAGGGTTCCATGCCACTCCCAATTTGTAGAGAGAGAAATACTCAGTATCACATACACATTATCAATGATCACTGAAAACAAATCTTGGATCTCGCAGACTAACATGAAAAGCTGTTATAGATATTTAAGCCAATGCTCCACCTACTCTTCTATATATCTAGTATAGTCATTATGTTTAAGAAAGTTAAGGAAGGTTATAAATTTGCTAATATTATCATCAGGTTTTATGTTCAATTTAATAGAACTTCAGGCAGTTTATGGAAACAAGTAGAATATATATACATAATTGATTCATTGATTTAAAAAAATTAGAAATTTTCTCCTAAAGAAAAATTCAAAGCCAAAGAAATAATTATTGAAACAACGCAAGGTGTAGCAGTATTAAAGCATCAGGGCTCTGAACAGCTGGCTCGGGTGATAGGTGAGGAGTCTGCAAGAGCACACAGCATGTACCTCAGACAGCAGTCTGGTCCTCTCAGTCACTCCGCCATTTCCTTGCTGGTATCGCTCCCTTGCCTGAGAGAGAAAACATTTTGTTTAATGACAAATTCACCACAGAAACAGATTACTTAAATATGACCTCCTGGTGTTTGCTATTTCTGCATATCATTTTGTGACAACCCTCCCCTCATTTGTGAACACATTTGTGGAAGTGACATTTAACTGTAGTTATTTTATGTCCTTAATAGGCACCATGTATTTAAATAAAGCACTATAAAATGATAAACTACTTTAACCTTCACATATTGTCTGTGTAACTGGTACGGGCATGGTTCACAATAAAAACTGTCCTCAGCCATTATTTTACAGTTTAGGAGAGAAGCTCTTGGTCGATCTAATTTGTGTGCTATGTAGAGAAAACCAGTTTTAAAAAATCAATCATAATAGAGCATCAGGATCAGCAATTAATAAGGATTAACAAACAGTATGACAGTATGCAATATGTTTGGGGGAGCTAATTTAACAATCAATTATTTAATAGCAAAGTTTGAGAGATACATGGTGGCTTTAGTCAGACTTTTACAGCATTTTAAAAGTAAAAGTATCCATGAATAGATGTGTATATGAAGAAATAAACCAATAACAATAAAAAGGTAAAGATTACTTTCTGCTTGGTCTTTGAGAACTTCTGAAAGTACAGAAGTATGTTAAGTTTATTTCCATATTTTTCTCCCTTAACCTTGTCTGCTGAAAGAAAAAAAATATATGCCTTCAACTGACATTTGCAAGTGGTTCTTACTATTATTCTTCAACATCAGGAAGGAGGGGGCATAACTCTCAAAGGAAAGCCTTTAGATCCCCACTTCTGGGACAATAACTGCTGCTTTCAAAGGCTGAAGGCTTTATTTTTTGGTTGAAATTCTAAAACTTTGAAAGGATTAAAAAATTTGCTCATTTCATTAATTAAACTGCTTGTCTTTGAACGTGTCTTGCTTTCATAATGCTTATTACATGGTTGTAAGTCATTATGGCAAGAATGTCTTTCCCCTCTGACATATGTAAATGTATACTATTCTTCATCCTCCCACTCATATGGTAAATTAACAGCAGATAGAATCAAAACTAGGTGTCCTGATAGCCTGTTCCTGTTCTAAGTCATATTCTCCAAAATATATGCCTTCATTTATTTAAATCAAATGAAGAAATTCTTTAAAGACTTCTAGGAGATCATTTCTATCACATGTAATATGGAAATGACAAGTTTTATTGCCTCACTTGCTTCCTAAAGTGGGCAGAGAATCAGTATACAGTAAGTCCTCACTTAATGTTGTCCATCGATAGGTTCTTGGAAACTGTGGTCTTAACCAATTTTACCCTAAGCTAATTGATAGAAATAAGAGTTAAGTTCTACGGCACGGTTCTAAAAAATTGGGTTTTTTTTACACATCATTTTGCTTAAAATTGCAGTTTCCAAGAAGCTGTCAACAATGTTAAGCATGGACATACTGCATTGATGTTTGTGAAATACATTTCACAATTTTCCAACGAAAAGTGCTGTGTCAAGCTTAAGGATTAGGGTTATTAATTGGAATAAATCCCTGGATATCATTCTTAAGTTACCTCACTCAGCTGAGCTTGAGCTGCACGATATTCTTGAACCAAGTGCTCAAGCTGACTATTGATGTACTTTTCTCGGCTGCCGATCTTCTCCAGAGTCCTTCCAATTTCATTATGAAGTTTGTCCAAAAATCCCTAGAAATTCCATGTGACTTTAGTAGATAAAAAATTTCACATATTTTTCAAAAATAAAAAAGTTTAAAATGGATTAAATTTCCCTCAATCCATCCCACAAATCCTCAACCACTTGTGATAAAGAAGACAGTTTGAAATTTTTAATAACAAAAGAAGTCTGCAGTGAGAAATATAGTCAATTTTCAGAATATTAAAATAAAATGGCACCTGGCAGTGTTAGTCAATTTATTCATTTCAATGCATATCTAGAATAGATGTGAGTGAAATTTGCTTTATGTGAAGTTCATAATACAAGTAGGTAAGGGAATAACATGACTTTCTTCTAGCACAATTCAAACAAGGCTGGAATAGTCCAGTTGGAAGTAGATCATTAAACATAGCTCTATTCTGAGACCCACAAATTCTCATTCAAATTTTGCTTCTTTGTGGTATACTCTAAAAGTCCTTATTTCTGGAAGGGCAGCAAGCCTGGGGAAGCTGTGGATTCTAGGCTTGACTGGCCTGGCACTCTGTTATTTCTTGGGATTCAGAGAGGAAAGAATGATGAAATGTTTCTCTCTGATTACATATATATATATAATAGAGGCCTGATGCACAAAGATTCGTGCAAGAATGGGCCTTCCTTCCCCTGGCTGCCAGTACTGCCTTCACTCCGGCCCAGAGCCACCTTTCTGCCTTCCTACACTGCCCAGAGGCCTGTCGGTGCAGAACAGGCTGGGTCGGTGCGGAACGCCTGCCCCTGGACACTCAGTGACTGTGTATGCAAATTAACCCGCCATTTTTGTTGGGTTAATTTGCATACCCACTCCTGATTGGCTGGTGGGTGTCACAAGGGTATGGTCAATTTGCATCTTTCCTTTTATTAGTGTGTGTACACAACACACACACACACACACACACACACACACACACACACATACTCTAGAGGCCCAGTGCATGAAATACGTGCACTCGGCTGGGGGTCCTTCAGCCTGGCCTGTGCCCTCTCACAGTCTGGGAGCCCTCGGTGGATGTCCGACTGACGGCTTAGGCCTCAGCCCACATCTTCCACCTGCTGCCGTGGCCAGGGACCTCTGCAGCCTCTGCCTCAGCCGTCTGCCGCGGATTTGTCCAGAAGGAAGGACGTCCAATCTAATTAGCATATTACACTTTCATTATTATGCTAGAGGACCAGTGCACGAAATTCGTGCACAGGCAGATCCCTAGACCTGGCCGGCAATCAGGGCCGATTAGGGCCTTCCGGCTGCTGGCTGGGGCCTTCCTTCTGGCTGCCAGCCAGGGCCTCCCTTCCCCATCTGTCAGGTGCCAGGCAGGGCCTCCATTCCTTAGGTGCAGGCTACTGGCTGGGGCCTCCCTTCCCTGGCTGCTGGCTGGGGCCTTCCTTCATTCAGCTCTGCCCCCTGGTGGTCAGCGCACATCATAGTGAGCGATAGAATTCCTGGTCTCCCATTGGAACTCCTACAGGGACACTTTGCATATTAGCCTTTTATATATACAGATTATATATACAGATATATACTAGAGGCCGGGTGCACGAAATTTGTGCACTGGGGGGTGTCCCTCAGTGCAGCCTGCACCCTCTCCAATCTGGGACCCCTTGGGGGATGTCCGACTGCCGGTTTAGGCCCAATCCCAGAGGGATCGGAAACTGGCAGTCGGACATCTCTCTCACAATCCAGCACTGCTGGCTCCTAACCACTTGCCTGCCTGATTGCCCCTAACTGCTTTTGCTTAGCAGTCTGATCACCCCCTAACCACTCCATGCCAGCCTGATCAACGCCAAACTGCTCCCCTGCAGGCCCGGTCACCCCCAAATGCCCTCCCCTGCTGGCCCAATTGCCTCCAACTACCCTCCCCTGCCAGCCCGGTCACCCCCAACTGCCCTCCCCTGCTGGCCCGGTCACCCCCAATTGCCCTTCCCTGCCAGCCAGGTCACCCCCAACTACCCTCCCCTGCCGGCCCCGTCACCCCCGACTGCCTCCCCTGCTGACTGGGTTGCCCCCAACTGCCCTCCCCTGCTGGCCCAATCGCCCCCAACTTCCCTCCCCTGCAGGCCCTGTCGCCCCCAACTGCCCTCCCCTGCTGGCCTGGCCGCCCCCAATTGCCCTTCCCTGCTGGCCTGGTCACCCCTAAATGCCCTCCCCTGCTGGCCTGATAGCCCACAACTGCCCTCCCCTTCCAGCCATCTTGTGACCACATGGGGACAGCCATATTAACTCTTTATTATATTGGATTACTAATATATATACTATATATATTAATTATATATACATATATACGTATATACATATATACGTATATATGTATATATAATTAATATACTAGTGGCCCAGTGCATGAAATTTGTGCACAAGGGGGGAGAGGAATGGTGTCCCTCAGCTCGGCCTGCACCCTCTTCAATCTGGGACCCCTCGGGGGATGTCCGACCCTAAACTGGCAGTTGGACATCCCTCTTGCAATCCAGGACCACTGGCTCCTATTACTCACCTACCTGCCTGCCTGCCTGATCACTCCTAACCACTCTGCCTGCCTGCCTGATCACCCCCAACTGCCACCCCCTTCTGGCCTGATCACCCTTAACTGCTCCCCCTGCCAGCCTGATCACCCCCGCACTGTCCCTCCCTGCCAGACTGATTGTTCCCAAATGCCCTCTGTCAGCCAGCTTGCCCCTAACTGACCCCCCACCAGCCTGATCACCCCCAACTGTTCCCCCAGCTGGCCTGCTTGCCCCCAACTACCCCCCCCACTGGCCTGCTCACCCACAACTGCCCCCCTGCTGGCCTGATCACCCCACACTGTCCCCCCCTGCTGGCCTGCTCCCCTCAACTGTCCCCCCCGCCAGCCCGCTCACTCCCAACTTCCCCCCCCTGCCGGCCTGATTGCTCCCAACTGCCCCCTGCCAGCCAGCTTGCCCCCAACTGCCCCCCCAGCTGGCCCACTCACCCCCAACTTCTCGCCCCCCAGCCGGCCTGCTCACCCACAACTTACCCCTCTGCCAGCCTTCTTGCCCATAACTGCCCCCCCACCAGCTTGATCATGCCCAACTGCCCCCCCCACTGGCCTGATTGCCCCCAACTGGCCCCCTGCCAGCCTAATAGCCTCCAACTGCTCCCCCCTGCCGGCCTGCTTGCCCCCAACTGACCCCTCTCGCCAGCCTACTCACCCCCAACTGCCCCCTGCCATCCTGCTTGCCCTCAACAGTGCCCCCCTGCCAGCCTGATTGCCCCCAACTACACCCCTGCCAGCCTGCTCACTCCCAACTGCCCCCCCCCCTGCTGGCCTGCTCAACCCCAACTGCCACCCCCCTGCCAGCCTGATCACCCCTAACCGCCTCTGCCTCAGCCCTACCACCATGGCTTTGTCTGGAAGGACGTCCGGAAGGTCTCCCGGTCTAATTAGCATATTACTCTTTTATTAGTATAGATATATATTAACTACATATCTAATATATGTAATAATATATATATTATACCACTTTTATATAAAGTTACCTTTCTTCAGTTGGTTTAAGTGTTTAGGGCTGTGGAAATATAATATGATACATTCAAATAAGTAAGCTCCTCAAGGGCAAGATTTGTGTCTTTTTTCTTTCATGTTCTCCCTTAATAGGTGTTCCACAGAAGAGTCAATGTATATTCACATACCTTGGTCTCCTTTAGAGCAGATTCAATTCCACTTTTGTGCTGGTGCATTTGGTCAACATGGATTCTCCAATCCTATAGGCATAAGAGCATATAGGAACAAATGAAAAACATTTCTTTCTTTTGTCTACGTATTTTTTGAAGTTGCATACTTTATTTTAATTACTTTGGTTGCTGCCTTATTTCAGGTGGGAGTCCTATATATAGATTGCAATCAGATTATAAAGAAATACGTGTAGAGCACTTTAAGATAAAAGGTTCTAAGTAAATGTAAATTATTTTATGTGTTCACAGAGTGATATCTGACAATTTGAATATAAATTATTCCTGCACTGTTGGTGGTTAATATTTATGACTATCCATCAAAATGAAAAAGAAATCTAATTACTAGAAAATAAATACTTGTTTAAGCAGTAACAATTATGTTTGCTAGAATTAATGCTGGAATCAAGTCTCATATATCAAATATTAGCTTGTCCCTTGGAAATAAAATGGGACCCTCTTCTTCAGTAAGACTTTGTAGTCTGTCTTAAGAAAGGAAGTTTATAATGATTTTTAGAATTCATATATTTTGAGATATTTTGTACTATTACTAGACTGATCTGAATTAGTGTGCATATTTGAAACCTACTCCAAAATCTTAATTTCCTACAAGGTATCTTCAAAATTTTTGGTTTACCTTACCACTGGTAATAATTTTAAGACTTGAGAAATACCCACTATAAGAGAACAAATATTATGGTAAGTAGAAGTGATGGAACCAAGATACTCCTCTATCACCCATACCCACTCCGCTTTGCTATCTACAGTATTTTGTGAAGAGAAAAATATTTTGTGACTAGTTCCATTCTACTGATATCTTAACTTTGAAATATGGGGAAGTAATTATAGGGTAAAAAATCCTTGGGCACATTAGACATACCAATTATAAAATTATAGGAAAGGTGCAAGGAACCTCACAGAGCATCTAGTCTCACCTTTATCACTTCTCAGATAAGCAAATAGAGGCACGATGACAGAAAGCGGCACGCCCAGGCCACAAAGATAGTGGTACACTTGGGTCCAGAGCCAAATGTACTAAATCCCCACACAGTACATTTTGGCAGTTCAGAGTTAATAAAAGGAACAACTGGCTACTTGACATCACTGAAGGTGCTAGAACAGAGAACAAATCAGTACTTTTCTTTGTCCTTAAGCATTTTTCTGTCTCATGATCAAAAGGTATCTCAGAATATGAGAGCTGGAAAGGACCTTAAAGATCATCTACCATCCATTTAACAGTCATCTAGTGCAGTATTTTCCTTTTACAGTTCAAGGGACTGTCCACCGCCTGTCACTCTGACTAGATAGATCTGGCAAGGAACAGGCCCCTCCAACTCAGCAGTCAACACTGGAACAGGGAAGAGGCGCAGCTGGACCAAATGGGGGTTAAGTCTCAAAATGGACATCTGTTCAAGTCCAAGCAATCATCTTCACAGAAAAAATAAACCTGATGAGTTTAATTATATAATTAATTTTTAAAGTACTCATCCTGCCTGATTCCAAAAAGAATTGTAGCTCAAGTATTCCTATCAGTCTCTGTATCTGTCCACATGTACATATAAACACACACACACACACACACACACACACACTTTAGTTCTTTTATTTATTGTAAGTGATGTGTTTAAAATAGTTGGTGCTCTGCTTTTTCTACCCAGCATTTTCTATCCAGCAAATAAAATATTGTTTTCACAATTTGACATTCAAAGTACTTCAAGAGACACAAGCATGCCTGACTCATCTAAGTATAACTAGGATAAGTTACATTGACGTTAAACTCCATGGAGAAGCTGGCATTTCAGTGGAACCTTGAAGCATGAGTAGCATTTCAACAGGGAGGATAGAAGAGGAGGAGTATTGTAGGTTGAGGAAGAAATAAGTACAAGGAGAAAATAGGAAAATATATAGGGAGCAAGTAGGCCAGGATGGCTAGAATATAAGACACAAAGTTCTTGGGATGGGGTCGGGTGGGGAGGGTGAATCTCAAGGACACAAAGCTGGAGAGAGGTTAAATTAGATCAAGGGCTTTAACTAAGGAGTATGGATTTTATCATGTGGATAATGAAGAGCTATCAGAGATTTTGGGTATCAGTTTTAAAGACAAGGCAGAAAGTAACAGCATAAAGGACATATTAGAGAGGCATGAGACTAAAGACAGGTTGGAGGCCAGTTAAGAAGTTGCATAACGGTCCACATGATAGATTAGCAGGGTTTGAATCAGAGCAATGTTGTAAGAATGGAAGGGAAGGGATGGATTTGAGGAACAGTGTAGAGACAGAACTAGCAGGACTTGAAAACTGACTGAGGGGAAGTGTGGGGTGGCTGAAGTAGAGGTGGGAAGTAGAGAGAAGGTGTCTTTAAGGTTTCTAGCCTTAGGAACTAAGAGGATAGTAATATCGCACTGTGACAGAACAGAAAATATTTCAGGGAGTCAGACATACTGAGGAAGTTTGTTTTGGATATTTAACTTGATAAGCCACTGGGACATTTGTGTTTCTTGTTGCCATTTAAAATGGAAAGCTATTTAGGATGTACTGTTAAAATTATCTGCCAGGTAAGTTTGAATTGTTTTATTAAAATCTTCAACATGGATATATTTTCTGATGTACGGTTATAAAAAATCCTTAAAAGTGTTGACACTTTAACCCAGCAATTTCATTTCTAGAAATTATTCCCAAGAAAATAATTGGGTATACACACACAGATTAATGAACAACTTCTTTGTAAAGATAAAAAAGCAGAAAAATCTCTAAATACCTAACAGTAGAGGACAGTTTAAACTATTTTGTAATACTCATTTCACTGCTAAGTATAATGCAGTATAATATCATTTGTATAAAGCTCTAAACCAAGCTATAGTAATATACTGTTTGGAGATATATATGTGAACACACACACACGCACACACACAAAAGCGATTGATAATATACAACCTTGAGGCCAGGGTTCCTCATGGGTGGGAAGGGGCAGCAGCAGAGAAGCACTCAGGTGACTTCCAGGTGTTGCAATTGCCTCATTCTCAGGTTGGGTAGTGTAGTGCATGTATGAATGCTTGCTTTAGTGTTGGACTTCATAATTATGTATGTATTGTATATTAAAATGTAAAATTCATGTTTTCAAAAAATACATTTAATAATCTACAAAAACACATGCTACCAGCATATAGTAAAGTGGAAAGACATTCCCAAAAGAATATATTTATTAGGTGGCCAATTTGGTAAAAATTAGTATTTGTATGTCTATACAAATGTGTGTATTAAGATAGATAGTTGAATATTGTTGTTTTAAATTTCTTCTTTATTTTTCCAAAATTTTCCACATTTCCTACACGAGAACTTTATCACTTTAATTAGAAGGGGGGAAAAATCAGTAACCTTCTGGATATCCAAGAAGTTCTTGAAAGAGGTTTAATATAGTTATAGTGGAAAATATAAATAATTATACTTGTAACATTTTATTTTTAAAATATATTTTTATTGATTTCAGAGAGGAAAGGAGAGGAAGAGAGAGATAGAAACATCAATGATGAGAGAGAATCATTGATAGGCTGCTTCCTGCACACCCCTACTGGGGATGGAGCCCTATGTGCCCTTGACCAGAAGTGAACCTGGGACCCTTCAGTCTGCAAGCCGATGCTCTATCCACAGAGCCAAACCAGATAGGGCTATATTTGTAACATTTTAAAAACATGAATGTAAAAAGGCAAAATACACAGCTTTAAAAAAAACTACCATTGAAATGGTTAAAAACTTTATAAAGGTTTGTGGTGAGAATGAAGAAGTGATGGGTTTTAATGATATGTAAGGAATTGATCCCCCAAATAAGTAATAGTAAAAAGAAACTGTTCAACAATGATAATCTCACATTAGTAGAGAATCCACTAGGTTACAACATACTTTCATAAATCTTCCTTTATTTGATAACCACAAAGGTTTGAATCATTAAGTAGGTATATGCATCCCTTCTTCTTTTTTTCTTTTTTTTTTTTTTTTTTGCTTTTCTTTCTAAAATTTATTTTAAATTTATTGGGATGACAATGGTTAATAAAATTATATAAGTTTCAAATGTACAATTCTATGATAGATCATCTGTATATTGCATTGTGTGTTTACCACCCAAAGTCAAGTCTCCTGTCACCATATATTTGACTCTCTTTAATCTTTTCAACCACCCCCTCACTCCCCTTTCCCACCGGTAACCACCATAATGCTGTACTTATGAGTTTTTGTTAGTATTGTTTGTTACTTTCAGTTTTATATACCACACTAGAGGCCCAGTGCATGAAATTCATGCACTGGGGGTGTTGTCCCTCAGCCCAGCCTGCACCCTCTCCAATCTGGGACTGCTCAGGGGACTGCCAGGTTAGGCCCAATCTTACAGGGATCTGGCCTAAACTGGCAGTCAGACATCCCTCTCACAATCTGGGACTGCTGGCTCTTAACCGCTCACCTGCCTGCCTGCCTGATTGCCCCTAACCACTTCTGGCTGCCAGCCTGATCACCCCTTAACCACTCCCCTGCCGGCCTGATTAACACCTAACTGCTCCCCTGCCTGCCCGATCACCCCCAACTGCCCTCCCCTGATGGCCTGGTCGCCCCCAACTGACCTCCCTTGCCGGCCTGATCTCACCCCCAATTGCCCTCCCCTGCTGGCCTGATCTCTCCCCCAACTGCACTCCTCTGCTGGCCTGATGGCTCCCAACTGCCCTCCCCTGCTGGCCTGGTCGTCTCCAACTGCCCTCCCCTGCCAGACTGATGGCCCTCAACTGCCCTCCCCTGCAGGCATAGTCCCCCCCAACTGCTCTCTCCTGCCAACCTGAATCTTGCCCCCAACAGCCCTTCCCTGCTGGCCTGATATCACCCCCAACTGCTCTCCCCTGCTGGCCTGATTGTCCCTAACTGCATCTGCCTGCCTGATCACCACCAACTGCCCTTCCCTGCAAGCCTGATCTTACCCACAACTGCCCTCCTCTGCCAGCCAATTTGGTTCTGATTGGTCGGTTTCTATGCAAGTCAGCATCTCTGGGCCTATCAACGGGGCCTGATCAGAAAGGTGGGGCTGAGCAGCAGCCCCATGGAGGCCTGGAAAGAAATGGAGGTGCGGCTGCTGACCAGGGGAGCTAAAGAGAGAGGCAAGTGCTGATCAACAGCTGCCATAGAGGCTACGGATCAGACCCTGCTTCTCTCTTTAGGCCTCTCTCCAGGCCTGATTTGCAGCCCTCTCAGCAGTCAGTGCTGGGACACCGTGCCTGCAGCCGTAGCAGTCAGCGCTGGGTCGCCACGGCAACCCTGCGCTGACTGCAGGACTGACTTTCGGTTGGTAGAGCCTCCTGGTCATTGTGGATGTGACGGACCCAGGGTTTTTATATATTAGGACTAGAGGCCCGATGCACGAAATTCGTGCACGGAGGGGGGTTGTCCCTCAGCCCAGCCTGTACCCTCTCCAATCTGGGACCCCTCGAGGGATGTCCGACTGCCCGTTTAGGCCCGATCCCAATCTTTTGCATGTGGCTTTCCAATTTTCCCACCGGGATTGGGCCTAAACGGGCAGTCGGACATCCCTCTCATAATCCAGGACTACTGGCTCCCAACTGCTTGCCTGCCTGCCTTCCTGATTGCCCCTAACCGCTTCTGCCTGCCAGCCTGATCACCCCTAACCACTCCGCTGCCACCCTGTTTGCCCCCAACTTCCCTCCTCTGCCGGCCTGGTCACCCCTAACTGCCCTCTCCTACAGGGTTGATCACCTCCAACTGCCCTCCCTTGCAGGCCTGGTCCCTCTCAACTGCCCTCCCTTGCAGGCCGGGTGCCTCCCAACTACCCTCTCCTGCTGGCCATCTTGTGGTGGCCATCTTGTGTCCACATGGGGGCAGGATCTTTGACCTCATGGGGGCAGCTATAGTGTGTGTTGCAGTGATGATAAATCTGCATATTACTCTTTTATTAGATAGGATAGAGGCCTGGTACAGGGGTGGGGGCCAGCTGGTTTGCCCTGAAGGGTGTCCCTGATCAGGGTGGGGTTCCCTTTGGGCATGGGGCGGCCTGAGCGAGGGGCCTGTGGTGGTTTGCAGGCTGGCCACGCCCCCTGGCAACCCAAGCGAAGGCCCTGGTATCTGGAATTTATTTTCCTTCTACAATTGAAACTTTGTAGCCTGGAGCGGAGCCAAGCCTGGGGCTCCCTCCGTGGCCGGCAGCCATTTCTGTTGGGGTTATAATTGAAACTTTGTAGCCTTAAGCCGGTGGGCCTGGCCAAAGTGTGCGGAAAGCTTTGCTTCCCCTATTGCCACCAGCAACCCTGGCCTGCTCTCTCAAGCTCCGTTCTGCCGCCATTTCTGTTTGAATTTGTTTACCTTCTATAATTGAAACTTTGTAGCTTGAGTGGAGGCTTTGGCCTGGCAAGGGCAGTCGGAAAGCTTGGCTTCCTCTGTTACCCTGCTCTCTGTGGCTGTAGCCATCTTGGTTGGGTTAATTTGCATACTCGCTCTGATTGGATGGTGGGCGTGGCCTGTGGGTGTGTCGGAGGTATGGTCAATTTGCATATTTGTCTATTATTAGGTAGGATGAGTGAAATCACATGGTTCTGAACTTTTTCTGACTTATTTCATTTAGCATAATATTTTCAAATTCCATCCATGTTGTTGCAAATGGCAGTATTATTCCATTATATATATATATATCTGTAGTACAGGTCCTCTGTCCATTTTAATTAGATTGTGTTTGCTCTTGAATTGTATGACACTTCATATATTTTGGACACTTCATATTTTGGACATTTCAAAGGTGTTGTTTGCAAATATCTTCTCCCATTCTATTGGTTGCCTTTTTGTTTTGATGATAGTCTCTTTTGCAGTGCAGAAGCTTTTTAGTTTGATATAGTCCTATTCATAATTTTTGCTTTTATTCCCTTTGCCTTTGAGGTCAAATTCATGAAATTCTCTCTAATACTAGGGTCCAAATTTGGTAACCATTATTTCTTCTATGTATTTTATTGTTTCAGGTCTTACCTTTAGGCCTTTGATCCATTTTGAGTTAATTTTTGTGTATGGTACAAATAGCAATCTAGTTTCATTCTTTTGCATGTGGCTTTCCAATTTTCCCAGCACCATTTATTGAAGAGGCTTTCTTTTCTCCATTGTATGTTTTTTGGCACTTGTCAAAAATTATTTGCCTTATTATATGTGGGTTTATTTCTGGGTTCTCCCTCCTGTTCCATTGGTCTGTGTGTCTGTCCTGTCAATACTATGTTTCTTTTTCACCTCTACCCTCCTCTCTAAGAGGATTATGTGATTTTCTGATTGGTTGTGGGAGGAGTGTTTTTCCCTGCTCCACTAATGCTGTCCTTAGCCATGTGATTCTCTTTGGTCATGGAATGATGGTGGCATAGGACATGGCCTATGCCAGGACTATGCAAAAGCTATAAGAGGCATCCACCAGCTCTCCTGCCATGATACCTGGCATGTCCCATATAAGGGTTATCCTTTCAGTCTGGGTCTGGGAATAAGAAATAGGGAACACAGCTGGAGTAGAACTGCAGCTGAGCCACACATCAGCAGACATGTATCTTAAGTAAAAATAAAGGCCCAGCCAGCATGGGTCAGTGGTTGAGCACTGACCTATGAACTAGGAGGTCATAGTTTGATTCCCAGTCAGGGCATATTTCCAGGTTGTGGGCTCAAGCCCCAGTGTGGGGCGTGCAGCCGGATCAATGATTCTCTCTCATCACTGATGTTTCTCTCTCTCTCTATCCCCCCCTCTCTTGTGCTCTGAAATCAATAAAAATATATTTTTAAAAATAAAAATAAATAAACCACTACAATTTTGAGTTTGTTTGTGATACAAAAAACTGAACATGTACACAAACTTTATAGTAGGAAAGCCAAGAATCAAATAGGTTAATGACCTTTCCAAAGTTTCGTGTCTGGGAAATGGAAAGCACTCCCAAACCAGTGCATTTTCCACATATTACATGCTGTTGTTCTTTGTACGAAAATGAATTATCAAACAGTATCTAAGGTAAACCAAAAATTCCTTTTTGTTATATATCAAGTGAGACCCCACTGGTCACTGGAGCTTACTGGTCACCTATTCCAAAGTGCTCTAAGTGTGTTCATTAAGCATCATTTTTCCTTTCTATTGAAATTGAGTTTTTCACCTCTCTATGGAAATGAGAAGACTAATAATAACACAGAATATCCTTTCTTCAGACTTTTTATTTTCCAAAATCCTTTCATGCAAAATCTCATGTATAATTCTGTCACTTGGGAGGTAGGTAGCAAAGGCAACATCACCACAAGCCCTTCCCCACTCCTAATTCTTTAGCACCAAATTATAAATCTCTCTTTCCCAGAAACAGGAGAATTGTGATGATATATCTGCAGATGGTGATTCACAGCATACCATAAAATCAATATGTATGAAATCTACTTGCAGCTGTTAAGGTAACTGGCAGGACTATATGGTCTCTGGGTTTTACTTTAACAGAATAACACCTGAGTAATTTCCTTTGCATATGCAGACATTTTGCTTCTTTGTTTAAAGCACCAACTCAAGACTGCAGGGAAAGAGAGACTGAAACATGAGCTAGGGATGGCAAATGGAACTTATTCTCTGTAGAAGTTTCACTAATTTACAACTTTTAAAATGTCAAGCTGTCAGTATTTTTCACCCCAGTTTGAGCCTCTTTATGGGTGGAGAGGCAGAGTGCGAAAGGACTCTTGGTAGAAAAATAGTTCCTTCGTGTGTACTGGGATGCTTCTCCCTAGCTTAGGAGCAGTCCAAGCCATAGCAAACTGGCCCCTTCTGCTCCAGCTCCCAAGAGCAGGGCCCTAGGGCTCTGATTGCTTACATCACAGAAATGTTACTTCCGCCATCTACTCTACCTTTCTCCTCTATTCTTACTGCTTCTTTCTCAATTCTGTTATGAATAATTACTGATGAAATCTTAATTCAATGTTCCATTTTTATAGTCTTATTTTAGTGAATATAAAATATATACAAAGGCTTTTATGGGATTTCTCCATTTAAAATACTTAACCCCGTTTTTGTCATTAGGCCTTTGTTTCAACTCTGAATTCACTTTCTCCAGGGATTCTCAAGATCACTCTGGGGAGAAAACCCTGCACCTCCATTTCACAGATTGGGTAGCAAACTGAGATTGTGTGATTTTTACAGTGTCAATCACAAAATAAATAGGAAACCAAACATCCTTTCTCTCACTTACAGATTTTTCCATTACACAACTGCCACTTTTCTTTCCTTCCTTTGTCACCCAATTTCAGTGAGAGACACAAGAAACTCTGACAACTCCCAATTCAAGTTTGCACATTAAATAAATGTTTCTTAGCTTGGCTGTTTTGCTAAAGCCTAGATGCTATAGAGATTTGTTGCTTCTAATCTTCTGTGGACGAAGAATCCGGGGAGCTACATTGTTAGAGTAATCTCTAAAACAAGTACATGTAAGCTCCAGAGAAGGATTTACAGGGGGAATGCTCTCCTATAAATAAAATGCATGCACTTTACTACATTGTTTTTTGTAATATCTATTTTGGCTACCAGAAACTTTTTTTAGTTCCTAGTGATAGTGGGGAAGGGCAGGGCATGTAATGAGAATAGAGTCACAGTTGTCTAATAATTATTCACCTTACTAACTATAGATAAGAAGTTTTCTTACAGATCCTGGGAAACTGGAGGATGAAGCAAGGCTGTAAAAAGATAAGATGCCTTGATGGGCCCATCACTCAGAAAAGAAATACATTTTGCGAACAGACCAAGGACAAGACACGCTTTGATTTGACTGCTGTGCCAAAACCCTGACCCTCTCCGGGAGTTTTTCTCAAGAAACTTACCATTCTCCAGTCCCAGGAATGGGCTCAGCAGTTTGTAACATCATAGAAGATTAGCCACCTTGTTATCGGACTTGGAGCTCCTGAAGGCCAGACTGCAGATTCTACCTTCCCTTTCCATGTTACACTTGCAGCTCCCAGCTGCATGTAGCTATCTTCTCCAACTGGTGAGGGGGGTGAGTGCAGATTTTTGTGGGTGACTAACTGCTCTCCTCATACTGCTGCATTATTGGGATAAACACTCATGTATGATTCAACCCTGCCACTGCTTAATTGGCTAAAATAGTGACAGGCAGCCCAGAACCCTTGGTTGTCTATTTCCATTGGCTTAGGTACAGAGTAGTCCCCCAATAGACACATCTACTCTGAGATCTTTTAAAGCCTAATAATAACAACTTCAATGTTAATATTCAAAGAATGCTTAGTGTGTGTCAGGCACTATGCTAAGAAGCACTATCCATACACCATCACATATAAATCTCTTAAAAACACTACTAAGATGAAAATTGAGGCATGGCTACTTTTCAGTAGATTGCCCAGGCTCAAATAGGCAAATGTGTGGTAGAGCCCAAGTCTGCTATATCATAACGTATCATTTCCCTGATGAATGTTGTAAAGTATAACTAAAAATTTGGAAGAGGTAATGGTTAAAGGAGACTTTAGTTTTACCTGTAATGTATGAATTTTTACAATAATATATTTAAGTATAAACTGTATAATGAAACAATGAATTTAAAGCACTTTTAGGATAAATGTGTAGTTTAAAATTTTCTCACAAAGAAATATCTAGACTCAGATGACTTCATCAGTGCATTTTCCCAAATATTTAAGAAAGAAATAACAAACTATACAAACTCTATCAGAAAACAAAAAAAGGGGGAGGAGAAGCAATTGCCAACTTGTTTAATGAGGCTTGCATAGCATTACACTGAAACCTGACAAAGACACCTTAAAAAAAAACAACGAGAAAAATTACAGATCAACATCTTTTATAAGCATAAGTATAAAAATCCTCAACAAAATACCAGCAAATCAAATCCAGTAATATATCAAAATGATACTGTATCATGACTAAGGTGCATTTATTCAAAATGCAAGGTTAGTTACTCAAAAATCAATCAACATAATTCACCATAACAAGAGAGAGAAAAAAGGAGATAAATCATATGATCATCTCAATAGGTTAAGAAAAAGTCATTTGAAAAACTTAATATCCATTCATAATAACTCTTAGCAAACTAGAAACAAAACGGAAGTTCTGTAGTCTATTAAAGGATATTTATAAAAGTCACAAACCTAACATCATTATAATGATAATATTGTAATATTGAAAGCTATCCCCCTACTAATACCACTATTTCCAATATAGAATTCTTAGCCAATCAATCAGGTAAGATAAAATAAATAAGAAAGGGAGAAAAGCTTGTAAATAAATAAATAAAATTAACATGATTTATCTGCAGATGATCCTATATAATAAAAGGCTAAAATGCAAATAGACCAAATGGTGGAACCGGTCGCTATGACGTACACTGACCACCAGGGGGTGAGCACGGAACATGGCTGGCGTTGGCAGCAGAGCGCGGAACATGGCGGGCATAGGCCGAGGCGGGATGGTGAAGCAGGTGAGTGGGGATGCCAGACTAAGGAGGGTCACCGGTCACTGTCATAGGGGCAAGCCTCTGGTGGTTATTGAAAATTCTTTGCTCCACGTGCCGTAGTCCCACCTGGCACTCGCACCCGCTGCTGGCACCCAACACTGGCCCCAATCGCTCGGCGCTGTCAGCGGGTATGAGTGGCAGCTGCCAGCCCCAATCGCCCCTCAGGGCTTCCCCACCTCCCCCTGCTCCTGAGGGGCGACTGGGGCCAGCAGCAGCCTCTTGCACCCGCTGCCGGCGACGGTCCTACTCGCACTTGTAGCGGGCGCCAAAGCTGCCGCTCGCTCCCGCTGTTAGTACCTGCCCCAATCACTCCGCTCCATCAGCAGGCCTGCCCCTGTGCCCACTGCAGCCTCCCGGCCCACAGTTCCTTTCAAGGTGCATGAATTCATGCACTGGGCCCCTAGTATAATTATACATACATAAATGCAAAATAATCTATAAGCCTATTGTAGAATGAATAAATGAATTTAGCAAGTTTGCTGGAGATGTATATGTATACCATACACACACATATGCACAGAGAATTGCATTTTTATCTACCAGCCACAAATAAACAGAAATAAAATCTAAAAAGATACCATATTTAATAGCATCAAGTAGACCAAAATAATAAACAACAAATAGACCAAAGTAATAAAACAGTGTCCAGATATAGATCCCCACATACATGCTTCTTTTTTATGACAAAGTAGTACACTTCACTTTTCTGTAAACTGGGTAAATTGGACATACATATGAAAATCAAATAAATCTTAAGTTCTACCTCACACCATACACAAGAATCAGTGCTAGATGCAGAAATCAATGCAAAAGGTAAAACAATAAAGATTCAAGAAGAAAATACAGGCCCAGCCAGCATGGCTCAGTAGTTGTGTGTCAACCTATAAACCAGGAGGTCACGGTTTGTGGGCTCCTTCCCCAGTGTGGAGCATGCAGGAGGCAGCCGATCAATGGTTCTCTATCATCATTGATGTTTCTATCTCTCTCCCCATCTCCCTTCCTCTCTGAAATAAAAATACTTTTTTTAAAAAAAATAAGAAAATATAGGAGGATATCTTCCTAGCACTGGAATAAAGGTTCTTAAATAAATCATAAATATAAGCTATAATATCCTCCCCCAAATAATCATTTTGAGTATAGTATTAAAGTTTAGCCACTGTTTATCAAAATACACCAATAAAAGTGAAAAGGGAACCTAAGAGTAGATATTTGCAATACATATATCAGACAAAGGACTCATACCCAGAATATATAAAGAACTTCTATAAGTCAAAAGAAAAAGCAGACAATCCAATAACAAAAGACCACAGAGGATATCCAAATACCAAATAAGCATATGGGATATGAATATCAGGAAATGTAAATTAAAATGACAAGGAGACATCACAACATATCTACTGTGATGACAAAATAAAAAAGACCAAAACAATGCTGAATGTTGATAAAGATGTGGAATAAATGGAACTTTCATACAATGCTGGGAGAATAAATTTGTATATCCACTTGCAAAAACTATTTGGCAGAGTCTGCTGAAGCTGAATATACACATACACTATGACTTAGAAATTCAACTTCCGGTAGAAATTTTAGTAGAAATGTAGTGTACATGTTTACCAAGAGATATGTCCAAGAATATTCAAAGCAGTATCTGTATATATAAAAGCCTAAGTGACCATTATGACTGAATGACCAGAATGACCAGTCGACTGGTCACTATGACACGCACTGACCACCAGGGGGCAGATGCTCAATGGAGGAGCTGGCCCCTGGTAGTCAGTGTGCTCCCACAGCCAAATTCCCGCAGTCCCTCCCTGTGGCCAGTAAACCTCCTGCAGCCCCTCCCCCCCGCTGCCAGCCAACCTCCATGGCCCCTACCCCCCCACACTAGCCAGCCCCAATCGCCCCCATCAGAACCTCCTGCGGCCCCTCCCCCATTCCTGGTGGCCAGCCCCAATCACCAGCCATGCACAATTTCGTGCACCGGGCCTCTAGTTATTCTATATAATAAAAGCCTAATATGCTAAGTGTCCAGTCATCCAGTTAGCCGGTCAACCAATCAAAGCATAATATGCTAATGATATGCTAAGACCGCTCAACCACTTTCTAGACGTGCACTGAGCACCAGGGATAAGATGCTCTGACTGGTAGGTGAGCTTGCTGCTGGGGTCCGGCTGATCAGGACTGAGCGAGACAGGCCGGACATGCCCTCCCACACTCCCTCCCTGGCTGGCCAACTTCCTGCATCCCTCCCCGGCCCTGATAGTGCACCGGTGGGGTCCCTCGGCCTGGCCTGTGCCCTCTCGCAATCCAGAACCCCACAGGCAATGTTGGAAAGCTGGTTTCCCACCATTGATCGGCTGCCTCCTGCATGCTCCAATCCCACAGACCAGGCCGAGGGACCCCACTGGTGCACAGAATTGTGCACCGGGCCTCTAGTTTATAATAAGTCCCAAACTTTAGTTCATGCAAGTCCAGATGCAGGGTACTCTGAAAGGGCATGACCTTGGGTTAGGCAACTCTCTGCCACTGTAGGCACAGACAGCTGAAGATTGTCTACTAACTATACTCTCTACAGCTGGGCAGCAATTACTTGCTTATAAGGGTATCTGGACAGCTCATATGTTTCAACCAGTGATTAAAATTATGACTGTAGTTGCAATGATAGAGAGGTAAGGCCAAGTGTACGCTGCAGTCCAGAAGTGATCACTCTTAAGATTTCAATGTGGAATATTGTTG
Source organism: Cnephaeus nilssonii (assembly GCF_951640355.1). Taxonomy (NCBI): domain Eukaryota; kingdom Metazoa; phylum Chordata; class Mammalia; order Chiroptera; family Vespertilionidae; genus Cnephaeus; species Cnephaeus nilssonii. Next base: position 69,954,714 of record NC_137074.1, on the reverse strand, counting down.
TTCCTGTGACATGTTTAATACCCCAGACATGGTCAATGATAAAATTCTTCAGAAATCTGATGGCAGGAAATCAGGTTAAGTGAAAGAGGCAGAGAAGATAGCTTGATAGAGGAAGTACTGTATGTCTAAGTTTATCACAGCAAATATTTCTGAGACAGGTCCTGCTTTCTGCAAAGATATAAGTAGTGCATATATTTCCCTCCTCCATGGAGAACACTCCCTTTCCTAGTAACAGAACATTATTTGTATTCCCTTTTTGCCACTTTGTACAGTTTTGCAATCTCTTCTTGTTCTATTAATTTTCAGCTTCATCACTGCTCACATTTCTACATTTGTATGTATGTGTGTGAGAGAGAAAGAGAAAAAGAGATTGTCCATTAAATTAAATAAGTTTTTCATGAGATTGAATTACTTTCTTAATGAAAAATGCCCATCAGGTTGTGAGATAATTACAGATTGTGGCTTTCTGAATTTTTAAATGAGACATTTTTCTTTCATTGCCAGAAGCTTAAATACTTCTGTGGCATACACTTGTGATGTGAAAGCATGATTTTTCTTTATAATGTTCAAAGAGCTAAACATAGGACTTAAGAAGAGTTGAGTATGTTTGTGTGGTGTATGTTGTATGTGTGTATTTGTTGTGGCGGGGGGGAAGGGTAGGAATCATAATTGCTGCAAATACATGTTTCCTCAGGAAAGTTCCTGCTTTCCAGATATTCCTCTGGTTGTAGAGGAAAATAAGACAGTGTGCACAGAGTTACAAGCAAAGGCTATCATAACAATCACTGGTATTCTCACACCTGCCTGTAATTGACCTGAAACCGGAGATTCATAATCTCTAAGTAAAGTACCCTGTTAGTTAAATCCATTTCTAATTTACCATCTGTTACTGAAGTGTTTTTGTATGTAGACTCAGACTTATTATTCATGCTTATTCCATACACACCCTTTTTATATGACCACAAATCTTCTGAGTGAGGCTTTCCAGACTTTAGGAGTCACATGCCCAGAGAACAGATCTGGCAAGGCAGACAGAGAGTGAATGGGACCTTCCTTCTGAGAATGCAGGCACAAGTCAGAATGTAACTATTTCACAGGATGGTGAGTAACCATGGCGGACAGTTGGAAGTGACAGTGGGGAAGGGCAGGGCATGTAATGAGAATAGAGTCACAGTTGTCTAATAATTATTCACCTTACTAACTATAAATAATAAGTTTTCTTACAGACCCTGGAAAACAGGAAGATGAAACAGGATGTAAAATGATAAGATGCCTTGATGGATCCATTATGTAGAAAAGAAATACATTTTGAGAATAGACCAAGGACAGGATATGCTTTGATTTGGTTTCTGTGCCAAGACCCTGACCCCCTCTGGGAGTTTTTTTTTCTTCTTCAAAAATACTGACCATTTTTCGATCCCAGGAATGGGCTGAGCTGTTTGTAACATCATAGAAGATTAGCCACCTTGTTATCAGACTTTGAGCTCCTGAAGGCCAGACTGCAGACTCTACCCTCCCTTTCCATGTTACACTTGCAGTTTGCAGCTGCATGTAAGTATCTTCTCCTTTGTATATAACCAGCCAACTGATAAGGGGGGTCAGAGCAGATTTTTGTGCATGATCTACTGCTCTCCCATACTGCCTGCTCATATATGATTCAATTCTGTCTCCGCTTAATGGCTCAAGTAGTGACAGGCAGCCGGGACCCCTTGGTTGTCCAGTTACAGAAGGAACAACCTTGACAGTTCCTCTCAATTTCAAGAATCTACTAATCAAAACTTTGATTTTATACTGATACTCAAAAAACAAACAAAAGACTTAAAATATAAAAGTCATCTGCATATATGAAGAACCAAGAAACCTAAGTTTTACCTTGGCATAAGTTAACAAATATAATGGGATAAAAACTATGGGAGCAAAATTTGTCCAAATATAGGGTGTCCAAATATATATGTATACACATACATTTTTGATAGCTCAGTTGGATGTTTCTTTCTTTTCAGATTTAACCCACTGGAATTCATAATTATTCAAAGTGTGTATAATTATTTTGGGACACCGTATAAGAAATTTGTAATAAAACACAGTGATAGTGAGAACTACTCTAGTATCGTTGATTAAGAAAATGAATCAAGCCAATTAAAAAGTACATTTTATAGGGCGGCCCAATGATAAATGGTTTCTGCTTCAATTCATATTTTATATTAAGTAATTTAAAGGAAACATTAAATTATACTTTGCAATAATGAAATATTTAGGCAGTGTAGAAATTTTAATTATAATCAATATGTATTAATTCACTGCTCTTAATCACAAATGTCTATTTGAGGTATATCTATGAGGCATTAGTAACTCCCCTCTGCAGTATTTATGTAGCATGCAGTCTTTATTGGTTATTTTCTTAAAATCTGCTACCACTGATGTTCTTTCAGTTAGAGCTAATAGTAATCTCTGAAGCACAAACACTTGTTCTATTTCCACTGTGATAAATGAAACCTTTCCCTGATCCAGTTGCAACATTTATCACAGGAGGGTAAATAACAAGGAAGGCATCATCAACTACCTTTAAATACAGAATATCCTGAATGTTCAACAAGACTGTGACAGCAGCAGCTAAAAATCCTTTCCAATTACATAAGGATGGCTGGGTTTTTCTGCACCCATTTGCAGTATTTTTATGTGTATAATTTTTAAGCACAGTATTTTTCCCTACAACTCTGATATTTGTCCTTGACCCACATGCTACAAAGGAAAGAGAAAAACAACAGCTGAACTTGTGAATACAACTTGAAGTCAACAAAATGACACCATATTTTAAAAATCCAAAACAGTATTTTGTTTTGTAGTCTCCTTTAAAGAAAGCTTGCTTGCATAAGTCCATAGTGACTATTCCCCCTCATTCTCTGAGACGATGTAGCAGTTGAGTAATCATGCAGGCTGCTCTAAAAATGTATGTGTGTCTAGTTAATTTAGGCAGTTTATTTTGATAGCATTCACCTCTTTTTGATTATAGCAGGTGTTTCAAGGATAAATTTGCTGAAAATTGTATTTTGTTTAAACAACAGCAGCAGGTACATTTATGGCCTTACTATATTAAAAAGCATTTATTGCCAGGCAGCAATAGATATAATTACAAACATTTATGACAGTAATTGGAGCTATTACTCTTGTATGGAGCCTCATGGAGACCAACGTATTGCCACCTGTATTTACATTTGTTACTGGTAATTGTAAAAGCTGTTGTGTTTTTTTAAATGTGGTGCCTTACTTTAAAAAGTATGTCATATTTTTCAATGAACGGTCTATTAGAAAATCTATAAGAATGATAAATGTAGTTTCTCCATTATCTATATAACAGAATCTCATTGTAATGAGATATATATATATATATATATATATATATATATATATATATATATGTAATGTATTCCTGTATCCTAGCCCACATAATATATCTTTTGCTCATGGATACAAGAATCCTATCAATAGAGCCTACTCAAAAACCAGAGCACAAATCTAAAGAAATACTCTTTATGCTCAAACTGTAACAATTTATAAATCATTTCAGGTCAGAAATATTAAGAAAGCTAAATTTTATTATCACTCTTCTTACACTGCATCCAAATGCAGTGATGGGAGAAGGTCAAAGCAAGTTACTCTCTTCAGTGTTTTGGAATAAGAAAAATATCTTCTATTTCTTCCAGATACAGATTTGTCTACAATAGTAAAAAGAGAAAGCCTACCATTGTACATTTCTGCAGGATTTGGCTTCTAATTTGAAGAGACTTAGATCTAATACAGCAATTCTGTGGTCCCTCCAGGTTCATTCAAATGGAATTCCATCTGCTGATTAAAGAAGGCCTCGCTCCTCCCTCCTAGGTTTTAGCTCTCAAAGTGACTAGAGAGCCCAAAGGCTCAAGACTATTGCAATGATTTTTTCCTTAGCACAATGACTCTTCCCAAAAGGTTTCTTGCTGTGAATCACCCAAGGCACTACCTGTACAGTTTATTTATGTTAAAACAAAATCCAATTGCTTAGAGTTGAAATTTAAAGTTTAAGGTTCTTTTTACAACTGTACCCTAAAAAAGTCAGACACTGAAGAACAGGTAAGGATGTATAAAAAAAAGGCTGTTTGGTGAATCAAAGGTTTGAAATAATTAGAAACACATGCTTTGGTACTGCCAAAGCCTTAAAAAATATATCTCAATTTAAATCCCCTGTAATGTAGCTAAAGATTTACATAATGACTAGAGACTTTTTGGTGAAATGAAGGAGGTACCTAGCCAACTGTCTTTTAAAACAACAAAGCAGGAAACATTTGATTATAATTTGAAAAAAATCTAAGCCTCATAAATCAAAATTTTAATTACAATATCCATAGGGCATTAAAGCATGATAGAACATTTGTTCATTGCATTAAATACCTAATATTAAATCATTATACAATCTTTAAGACTAAATACTGTATAATTGAAGAAAGAGACCTATGTAAGGTTTAGTTGAAAACTGATTTCACACTTTCTGCTCTTATTTCTGGGGAAGAGAAATATACTGTATATTAATGTTTACTTGGTTTATATTATGGTAAAAATCCTGGATGAAAAAATTCATTCTCCCTATAAAGACTAATAAGATTGATTATTTTAAGCAGCCACTTTCCCTTGGTTTAATGCATGAAGTTGAGAGACTAAATATATAGTCTTGACGTGCTTAATGCCAGAGATCCATTCTGAGAAATGTGTTGTTAGGGGATTTCATCATTGTGTGAACATCATAGAGTACACTTACACAAGCCTAGATGGTATAGCCTACTACATGCCTAGGCTATCTAGTACAGTCCTATTGCTCCTAGGCTATAAGCCTACACAGCATATTACTGTACTGAATATTGTAGGCAACTGTAACACAATGGTATTTGTGTATCTAAACATTGAAAAGGTACAGTAAAAATATGGTAAAAAAGATAAAAAATTATATATCTCTACAGGGCACTTATAAATGGAGCTTGCAGGGCTGGAGCGGTGAGCAAGAAGGCCTAGGACAGTGGTCGGCAAACTCATTAGTCAACAGAGCCAAATATCAACAGTACAACGATTGAAATTTCTTTTGAGAGCCAAATTTTTTAAACTTAAACTTCTTCTAACGCCACTTCTTCAAAATAGACTTGCCCAGGCCGTGGTATTTTATGGAAGAGCCACACTCCAGGGACCAAAGAGCCGCATGTGGCTCGCGAGCCGCAGTTTGCCCACCACGGGCCTAGGACATTACTATACACTACTGTAGACTTTATGAATACTGTAAGCTTAGGTTACACTAAATTTACAAGACAACATGAGATTAAATCAAGAGCAACATGTATGAGGCTGCTGCTGATGTAGCATAACATACTGTTTTACAGCAAATTTTATAAATACTGTACAATTAGGCTACACTACAGACAATAATGTGGTGAAGGCAGGGGAGGGGCAGGTGTGGGCTGGAGGGGGGCAATGGGGAAAAACACAAAGGAGACATCTGTAATATTTTGAACAATAAAGATAAAAAACAATATTTTTCTTTATAATAAATTAACCTTAGCTTACTATAACTTTTTACTTTATAAACTTTTAAAATTTTTAACTTTCCAACTCTTGAAATAATACAGCTTAAAACAGAAACACACAGTATAGCTATACAAAATTTTTAAATAAAAATTCTTATTCTATAAGTTTTTTCTTTTCTTTTTTTTTCTTTTTAAACTTTTTTGTTAAAAACTAAAACACAAACACACACATTAGCCTAGGCCTCCACACAAGGTCAGGACCATCAGTATCATTGTCTCCCACCTTCCCATCTTATCCCACTGTAAGGTCTTCAGGGGCAGTAACACACATGGAGCTATCATCTCTTACAACAGTGCTTTTCTGGAAAACCTCCTGAAGGACATACCTGAGGCTCTTCTTCAAGGAGGTGTCACTCTTTTCAGAAATATGTCCATGGTGATTTGCTTTGTTTTTTCTTTTCATCATATATTTGCTTGTAAACAAGTAATGCATCGTGAACATTACTCTCTATTAATGTCAGCTACAAGGTCACCGGGCAATAGAAATTTTTTAGCTCCATTGTAATTTTATGGGACCACCATCTTATATGAAGTTCGTCATTTACTAAAACATCTTTATGAGGCACATGACTGTATACAAATGGACAACACACAACAGCCAGACCATTATTCAAAACAGAATTCTGACCCACAATCTGCAGCAACTAATCCTGGAAGCCAAAGTCGGTAGCAATCAGCCCAAAATGGTCAAGACAGCTTTCCCCTACCCCCACTTCCAGTGTAAAACCAATCAGACAAAGCCAAATATCCTCCCCTAACCAACCACATTGGAGGTCCTGCCTCTAGATAGCCTGCTTCCAAATTTCCAGCCATCTGAACATATCTAAAGCTTCCTCTTCCCTCCTCCCCACCCCCTCCCCTGCCCTCTAAGTTTTTCTGTCTGCCTTTGAGTCTCTGCCAAATGCAAGTGAATGTGGCTGGCTCCCTTGCTATAGCAAGCTCTGAATAAACAGCTTTTGCTTGCTCTCATTTAGGTGGTCTCTATTTATTTCCACAGTCATATAAAGGCTTTTCTCATAGTAAAAAGAAAACTCAAAGAGATAGAATAATTTTCCTCAAGAAACAGCATTAAATATTTAGTGATTCAAAATTAATCAAATACAAAAAGTGAATATATATATATATCCACATTTTCTATTGCCCCAGAAATAGAAGACATGTAGAATTCTTTGGCAGCTCAGTTTCAACTAGTATTATAATTCAACTTTGCAACTGTCAATGATTCACTTAAGAGTTAAAAAAAATAATACTATTATAGAGTTAAGAATATTTCAATCATGTAGGAAAATATTACCCTTCAATAACTGTCATAAAATACCCTGGAGAAGAGTATTTCACATGGTTGAAAAGGTAACAGCAGCTACAACCTACAGGCAGATCTGACCGTAAATTCTTGCAGCAATGAGTAATTACACGAGATTTCTAAATCTAATTTTATTTTAATTTTCATTTCTGCTTCCTGCTCTCATGTTTTGCCTTTCAAATGGACTTCTACCTCCAACAACCACTTGTTTCTCTAAAAAGACACATTGGCAGATTCCATTTCTTGCCTTTGGTATGTGTTCTCAGATCTTATGGTCCTTATGCTTGCCCATATTCTAACCATGACTCTACCCTGTCATTCCTGTACCCAGACCCTGGACTTCCTGTTCTGACACCAACCTGCTGAGGTTGACCAAGCCATCTCTGCCACTTGGTACTCAGCTGGAGATTAATAGTAACCTTTCAGCACTACAGACAGCATCTAAAACTATGGTTTATAATTTTTAAGGATGTGTGGAAATGCCCATGATGTTACATCATGTCACAAAAACGAGGTATAATTTCAACTATATAGATAAAAGCACACAGAAATAGTGGTTAAAATATTTTAAGTCTTCTGGCATCATTCTAAGTCCTTTAGATATGTTAATTCCTTTCATCCTTTTAATAACTCTTTGAGGTAAGTTTTATAATGAACTCCACTTTATAGATTAGGAAACTGAGGCACAGAGTGGTTGAGTCCAACAGTTATTAAGAATTAGAGCCAGAATTTGTACTCAAGCAAACTGAACTCAGAATTTGTGCTTTTAACCAGTATGCTATATTGTTACTAACCAAATAGGGAAGAGCCTGGGTTGTAGGTTCAAGTACCAAAAGGAAATTACTTCTCTGTGTTTCAGTTTCTTTATCTGTAGTAGAAGGTATCTGCATCTCAAAGGGCAGTGGAAAGGATCAAATGAGTTAATGTATGTGAAGTGCTAAGAAGAGCCCTTGGCACACAGTGACCACTCAGCAAATGTCAGTTATTACTATTATTATCATCGTATTATATGTATTTTTAGTCCTAGAAAGAACTAGGAAGATTGACCAAAGTGATATTAACATGAATTTGATTATATCTACATGTAAGAATATAAGGCTGATATTTATAAATATTCCCTTAAGGGATGGAAGCAAAATTTCAGGAAGAAATTTTGTGAATTCTTCCTGAATACTGATATAGGCACTGAATATAAGAGAGCAATGATAGAAAGCAATATTATTGTAACAATATTGTAACATAACAATAATTAACATTTATTAGGTATTAACTATTGTCAGACATTGTTCTTGGTAATTCACAACAATTCTGTGAGGTAAGTAATATAATTAGTCCCATTTTATAAATGGGAAAAGGAGAACAGAGAGGTATCATAGCTTGCCCTGGGTCACACAACTAGTATGTGTGTAAATATAAATTCTGGGTGCTAAGGGAAAGTGTGTGAGATATACTACATCTTTTCTGGGTCTTTATGGCTACCACATTTCCACTAAGATTCTAAAACTTTGGCTGAATAAATTAGAAATTGTTAGTTGGACTAAATGTGTGATTGCTACCTTCTAATTCACAGCATACTGACTGGCTCCTCTTCCTTTAAAATAATGCTTTCATATCCTATATAATAAAGAGGTAATATGCAAATTGACCATCACTCCAACACACAAAATGGCTGCCCTCATGTGGTCAAAGATGGCTGCCCCCATGTGGACACAAGATGGCCACCACAAGATGGCTGGCAGGGGAGGGCAGTTGGGGGGGACCAGGCCTGCAGGGGAGGGCAGTTGGGGGCAACCAGGCTTGCAAGGGAGGGCAGTTGGGGGCGACCAGGCCTGCATGGGAGGGCAGTTGGGGGCAACCAGGCTTGCAAGGGAGGGCAGTTGGGGGCGACCAGGCCTGCATGGGAGGGCAGTTGGGGGGGATCAGGCCTGCAGGGGAGGGCAGTTGGGGGTGACCAGGCCAGCCGGGGAGGGCAGTTAGGGGCAATTGGGCTGGCAGGGGAGCAGTTAGGCATAGATCAGGTTGGCAGGGGAGAGCAGTTAGGGGCGACCAGGATGGCAGGGAGGGCAGTTGGGAGGGACAAGGCCTGCAGGGGAGGGCAGTTGGGGGGTGACCAGGCCTGCAGGGGAGGGCAGTTGGGGGCAACCAGGCTTGCAAGGGAGGGCAGTTGGGGGCGACCAGGCCTGCATGGGAGGGCAGTTGGGGGGGATCAGGCCTGCAGGGGAGGGCAGTTGGGGGTGACCAGGCCAGCCGGGGAGGGCAGTTAGGGGCAATTGGGCTGGCAGGGGAGCAGTTAGGCATAGATCAGGTTGGCAGGGGAGAGCAGTTAGGGGCGACCAGGATGGCAGGGAGGGCAGTTGGGAGGGACAAGGCCTGCAGGGGAGGGCAGTTGGGGGGTGACCAGGCCTGCAGGGGAGGGCAGTTGGGAGGGACAAGGCCTGCAGGGGAGGGCAGTTGGGGGGGACCAGGCCTGCAGGGGAGGGAAGTTGGGGGGCACCAGGGCTGCAGGGGAGGGTAGTTGGGGGGACCAGGCCTGCAGGGGAGGGCAGTTGGGGGTGACCAGGCTGGCAGGAGAGGGCAGTTCAGGGCAATCGGGCTAGCAGGGGAGCAGTTAGGTGTTGAGCAGGCTGGCAGGGGAGTGGCTAGGGGGTGATCAGGCTCACAGGCAGAAGCAGTTAGGGGCAATCAGGCAGGCAGGCAGGTGAGTGGTTGGGAGCCAGCAGTCCTGGATTGTGAGAGGGATGTCATACTGCCCGTTTAGGCCCGATCTCAGTGGGATCGGGCCTAAACAGGCAGTTGGACATCCCTTGAGGGGTCCCAGATTGGAGAGGGTGCAGGCTGGACTGAGGGACACACCCCTGTCGTGCACAAATTTTGTGCACCAGGCCTCTAGTTATTTCTATAATTAAAAACAAAAAGTATATTTTAAAATAATTTTAATATGTTTTTATTAATTTCAGAGAGAGGAAGGGGGAAGGAGAGACTAATAGAAACATCAACGATGAGATAGAATCATTGATTAGCTGCTTCCTGCACACCCCCTCCTGGGAATTGAGTCTGCAACTCAGGCATGTGCCCTGACTAGGAACCTAACCACGATATCTGGGCACAAAAATGTATTTTAAAAAGACTCAGAGATTAAAATAATTCTTGACTAGTTACAGATTTAAATCTGATAATAATCACAGATGTTTGCTCTTAGTTTCAAATTTCACCAGAGTAGTTATGTAACACTTGTGAGCACTATTTGGTTTAGCAAAGAACAATACAAAAGATAAAAAACACAGTAGAAAAGGGTAAGAGAAATAAACAGTAAAAAATAAGGAAGGAAAGAACAAAAGTACACGATACAGGATCAGAGTGTAGCAACAATTCTTATAGATGATTTTTATTAGGTGGTACCAACATCTACTCTAGTTGTCCTCAGACTGCCCTTCTAAGGCATTAATTCTTGAGCCTTACTCACTTGGTGATAACTGAGGCACTAACTAGAGTGGAATGAGTAGGATTTGGCTAAATTTATTGACTCTCACGAAAACTTCTTACTGTAGCTTTAGCCACATTGTTCCTAGTTGGGGCAGATCTGAGTTGGTCCCTGAGTGTATAATTACTCTAGAAGTAATCACCAGGAGTATTCCCTATAAGCAACTCTAAAAAAAGAACTACTAATATAGTCCATTCAAGCTAGCATATGACAAAAATCTTTTATCTCCATTTCGGAACATACTATTTGTATTTTTGGCAGGATATTTATTTTCCTAATTGCAATTTGTTTAAGCTAATATTAAAATTTGTTTATATTCTTTGAGAACTGGAAACAGTAACAAGTGGTGCCAGAAACAGGGACAATCTGGCCCACAATAAAAACCTTACTGCAACCTCATAGAGAATATACAAAATAAAATATTGGTATATCATAGGATCTCATCAAATCATACATAGTATAATATGCAACACACACACACACACACAAAACCCACAGAAAAGGAGATTTGCTTTTCTGCAATTCTCTGCTAGGAAACATATAAGGAATAAACTGAACTTGAGAGAAAAAAAAGCAAAACAAACATTTGATTTAGTGACAAATAAATATGGGACTTATTTACTACTAACAAGAGGTCATTTAAAAGAAATTTATAATGGATTTAAATAATGAAGGTCCTTTATTACTTATCTCTGACATATCTATATGCTCCTTCAAAATTAATCTAACAGTGATTAGTAAAACATATTGATCTGAAAATTATTTCTTTTTTCCCTCAAACACAAAATTGAAATCTCTGTATGTCCCAAAACAACCTGTTTTGAGTGAAAGGTTATTGTTTTGGCCAAAATAAAGGAGAGAGTTTGGTTTTGGTAGAGTGAAGAGTTGAGGAAGAATGGGATATACCATGATGCTGGGGTCAACCTCTGAAGAATGAGTGTAATGACTCCGTGAGAAACCTTATATGTAAGCAGATTATTTTTATTTCTGAGACATAAAAAAATATTTCTCTCTTCAGTAGTACCTTATTTTCTCAATTCAATGTATAATTTTATTTTTCTTAAAGAAGCTGAATAAAGAATTGACCCTAAAACTGTATTTCCCATTTGCTACATCTGAAATACTTAGCAAAAATAAGTTTGTGAAATACTGGACACAAAGATCAAATGATCTAGAGAATTCTGAAAAAGCAATACTATACGACTTTAGATCAGTATGTTTTACCACAAAAATTCAAAGTGATATTAACATATTCTAAAAAATACTAAAAAATACCCAAAACTTTATCTGACATTTTGGAATGTTGCCTATAAAGTCTGATTGTATAATTAATTTGGCACCATATGTCCTCATAAGATTAAGGCTGATAACGTGTGGCATGAGACTAAGAGTCCAACTTTCAACTGGTTAATTCTTCCCCAAAGCAGAACATTGATTCTCTAATAATCCATGATTTTGATGACTATAGTATATATTGGTTTGTAAACAGAATCTGACCTACACTTAGTTTTGTAAAAATGTGCGTGCTGGCAATTACACTTACACTCTTTCTTTATTCAGTTACTTCTATTATGTAGAAATCAATAACAGTGTTACTTAAAAAACCTATTAGGTTCTAAATGAGATGTTTGATTTCAAGAGTTTACTTAGCTTGAAAGTAAACAAATTAAACTTGTTCCTTGTGGGATTAAGGTGTACTTGAGAGTTCCCAACCACACAATTATTTTAACATGTCATTCTAACTAGATTCACAATAACAGTGGTTTTTAATTTTATGGAGAGACTTTGTCCTGACAAAATGAGAGAATCAGAAATTGGATTTTTAGGTAAAAAATACATTTTTTTGCAAATTATAACTTTCAGCAGAGATATAATCAGTGAAGAAATTCTTATTAATGTGTACTTATAGGTAAGAGATATGTAAAAAATTAATTCACCCCCGATGCAGTTAAATAATAGCTGTCCTTCATAATGACTGAATAAATATATGGCAAACAGGCTATGAGACTTGTCCACCTCTTTTAAAATAAAATTTGTTCCACAGCTGTTCACAGTCTAGTTATACCTCTGCTATCCATCCTTATCCTGTTCTATGACTGCCCTAGTAATCCAGTCTACTTCTTATTTTCTCTAGGATACAGTTCTACAAGCCCAAACCCAGTCAGTCTAAGAATGAATTAGCTTCCAGGGCACCCTGAAAACTGCAATCTTTGTAGGTTTCTACTTTGGGGATAGACACAGGACCTCATTTTCAGAGTGACACCCTTCCCTAGAGTCTTACTGCATAATGCTGGGACTCATCTCCAGCCTCCAAGGATGAACATTCTTTCATTTCTTTACCTAGATGTCTCTCTAGGCCCTTTTGTAAAGATTACTGTACTAGAGTACAACTGAGAATAGTATTGTCTAGTCAGCTATTAGCTTGTTCTGAAGTTCTTACTTGAAACTGTAAAAAGTAAGCAGAAACTTCATTAAATGAGCCAGTTCATGTGGCTTAATTCCCACATCTTACTAGTATTGCATATGATTTTTGATTATTTTAATACTTAACTTATAATTACATGTAGTTAACAGAAAATGTAAGGCAGCTTCTAGGATGCCTTCTATTTTGTCTTTCAACAGAGTTCTTAATCATCTTCTAACTCTATTCAGTTGGTATATAGTCATGGAATTTCAATTTCATTCACTATTCACATAAATAAAATAGGATTGCAAAAAAACATATATCAAAATATATTGAGAAAATAACTTTCAATACCAGGGAAACATGATGTTTTCCAAATCATTTTAAAGACTTATTACATTATTTTTTATTCATTCAACGGCAATTTATTAAATCTTTAGTAAGACAAAACACTGGAAACTGAACCCTAACACCCTTCTTAAATCTCTGTTATCATGGGAGCACACCTGATCCTGAAATTGCCTTATAAAATTCTATTTGAACAAAATGTGTTCTCTCTTCTATACCTTATTGTCAGTCCTAATCGTGACTTTCAGTTGTGGTAGTACACGTTCCACTTCTAGACTCCATTCTGCAGCATCTGTTGTAGATTCTAAAATATCTTCTTGTTTGGCAGACTCGTTCAAATCCTAAGAAAAGAAAGATATCACAAGATTTGAGAGTTTATAAAAAGAAGTGGTAAAATTTTGAGGCATTTTAGCAGGACTACACAATTTATATCAAGCATGGTAGTGTTAAAATTACAGTGACAGAAGAAATTCTTTTCTGTCCTAATCCATGTTCAAAGAAAATAATGCAACAACTTGGTAGAATAGCAAAATAAATATTTTTTAAAAGATGCAAATATATGATTCAATTATTTTTACAAAGGACAATGTTTTTGAGATATCAGAGTGAACTCAATGGGAAATAATTTCAAATGGACAAGCCATGCAGGTATGTTAATTGGTAACAGTAGAGGAGATACAAACACATGTTTGATAAGAAAACATTGTCTTACTGACAATACACCAAATCTGAAAGACAAAAAAGATCAGATCCCAGAGGCAAAGGGCTTATTATTTATAGATTTTGGATTCAGAATTAAAGTAATATTCTGGTTAGGTCAAACTATAATATAGCTTACAAATGTGATTTAATACAGATCTATTTGACTCTAATAGGGTGGGGCCATATTTTCTGCACTTGGTTTCTGCTGCTGAGTAAGAAAATCAATTCATGCCTGTTTTTGAATAAAAAAGAAAATATTTCTCCCCCTGCTCCCCATTTTCTCAGCCCTTCAAATTTCAGCACCTAGTGTGTAGAAATCTGAAAAAGTAAAAATGTATAAATTAATGATTTCAAGATAAAGCCTAATGCATTAGTTTTAGTAGCAAGTTTTCCATTTAAGCTCCCTCAATAAATTACAAAAAAATGTAAGGAAAAATATGAAAACTTACTAATATAAAAGAAAAGAAACCCAAGAGACATAAGCAGCCAAATACAGTGTATAAAACTTACATAGATTCTAATTTGAACAAGCAATCTGTAAAAAGACGTTGTTGAGACAATCAGGGAAATCTGAATGTGGAAGAGTATTAGACAATATTAAGGAACTATTACTTTTATAGATATGATAATGTCATGGTGGTTGTTTTTAAAAAGGCCTTATAAACTAGAGATAAAAGTTGAAATATTCCAGGTAAATTGACAAGATGTCTGAAATTTAACTTTAAAATTATAGGGCAAATAAAGGAGGGGATGCTTTAAAGGAAGCACAATTGACAAAATGTTAGCCATTGAAACTGGGTAATGTTGCACAGGAGTTCATTATCATATTCTCTCTAATTTGGTATATGTTAGAAATCCTATCTAATAATAGACAAATATGCAAATTGACCATACCTCCGACACAACCACAAGCCACGCCCACCATCCAATCAGAGCGAGTATGCAAATTAACCCAAACCAAGATGGCTACAGCCACAGAGAGCAAGGTTTCCTAGGTAACAGAGGAAGCCAAGCTTTCTGCCTGCCCTTGCCAGGCCTAAGCCTCCACTCAAGCTACAAAGTTTCAATTATAGAAGGTAAACAAATTCAAACAAATGGCGGCAGAATGGAGCTTGAGAGAGCAGGCCAGGGTTGCCGCCGGCAACAGGGGAAGCAAAGCTTTCCGCACACCCTGGCCAGGCCCACCGGCTTAAGGCTACAAAGTTTCAATTATAACCCCAACAGAAATGGCTGCCGGCCACGGAGGGAGCCCCAGGCTTGGCTCCGCTCCAGGCTACAAAGTTTCAATTGTAGAAGGAAAATAAATTCCAGATACCAGGGCCTTCGCTTGGGTTGCCAGGGGGCGTGGCCAGCCTGCAAACCACCACAGGCCCCTCGCTCAGGCAGCCCCACGCCCCAAGGGAACCCCACCCTGATCAGGGACACCCTTCAGGGCAAACCAGCTGGCCTCCACCCCTGTACCAGGCCTCTATCCTATCTAATAAAAGAGTAATATGCAGATTGATCATCACTGCAACACACAATATAGCTGCCCCCATGTGGTCAAAGATCTTGCCCCCATGTGGACACAAGATGGCCACCACAAGATGGCCAGCAGGAGAGGGTAGTTGGGAGGCACCTGGCCTGCAAGGGAGGGCAGTTGAGAGGGACCAGGCCTGCAAGGGAGGGCAGTTGGAGGTGATCAACCCTGCAGGAGAGGGCAGTTAGGGGTGACCAGGCCGGCAGAGGAGGGAAGTTGGGGGCAAACAGGGTGGCAGCGGAGTGGTTAGGGGGTGATCAGGCTGGCAGGTAGAAGCGGTTAGGGGCAATCAGGAAGGCAGGAAGGCAAGCAGTTGGGAGCCAGCAGTCCTGGATTGTGAGAGGGATGTCCGACTGCCCGTTTAGGCCCGATCCCTGCGTTTAGGCCCGATCTCAGGGATCGGGCCTAAACAGGCAGTCGGACATCCCTTGAGGGGTCCCAGATTGGAGGCTGGGCTGAGGGACAACCCCCCTCCGTGCACGAATTTCATGCACCGGGCCTCTAGTATACCATTATACAAAATTTAAAAATAAAAGACTATATATACTATATCAACAACCTCATGGTGAAATTACATTCCCGATGTTAATTTGTCACTAACACACTTCTCAAATGAAAGCTCATTAGACTAATCTATCTAATCTAGTCTAAAAATAAGTACAAGAATAACCTTATATTGGAATTTATATTTTAGTGGGAGCCTGAGGTCTTCAGGGGCTTTGAACTCATTCCCAATTAAGTCTCCAGGGCACTGCTGACACAAGAAAGTCTCTCTCTTCTACCTCCTAGCGCAGATTAGCAGGTTCTAAATAGACTCAGAGCCTTCAAAGGGACATATATTACTTTTAGTTCAGAAATTCAGGGAGCTATATAGTCTAACCACACAATTAAAAGATGGATAACTGATATATGCTTTTACATTTTACAATATGTGGTCTGAATTTATTGTTATTCTATTTAAACAACCAGAAGAATAAAAAATAGAAGATTGATTTAAGAAAAGTAGAATGTGGAAACTCTAAATAAAAAATGTTCAATATTCTACTGTAAACATTTCAGTGCTCCTTTAAATACAGAAACGTTGTATTATTTTGATTACTTAATAGAATGCTATGTGCACCTATATATAAATTGAATCCAGGGTAGCATAAGAGCACCACAGCTGGGAAGGGGCGACAGTGTTCATTAAGTAGACATGTGTGAAGTTATTTGAGAATATATGTGATGGCAGAAGAAGAGATGCTGGGTCTCCCAGTTGAAACATAGAGCCATAGCGAAAGGTCTTAGTCATGTAACTCCACATTGACAACCTTGAGCATGAATATACTTTGAAGAGCCAGGTAATTGCAACTTAATGGCACATCCCATTACTTGTTCCCAGCTCTAGGAAGCTGAATTTTCACTGGCTCATTTTCTATAGCAAACAGGGTAGATTTATGGGGGTGGGGGTGGGGTGGGAGGATGTATGCACTGCTAGTGGTATGGAGCCTGACATTTGGTGCAGGTGTGTGGTATATACACAGGTTTGCTCCTTCCAGGATTATGGACCCCCATGTCTCAATCCAACAGAGCCAGGCTAAGCCAAAGGGGCATATCCTCTGAGCAGCAGTTTTGTATGATTCTTAACAGGATGTAGATATTCTAGGCACTGATTTAAAAATAAGTTTTATTTGTCCTGGCTGGTGTGGCTCAGTTGGTTGGGCAAAAGGCTGTTGGTTCAATTCCCAGTCTGGGCACATGCCCAAGTTTTAGGCTTGATCCCCAGTAAGGGATGTGCAGGAGGCAGCCCATCTATGGTATGTTCTGCTCTCACATTGATGTTTCTCTCTCTCCCTCTCCCTTCTTCTCTAAAAATTGATTGCAGGTCTTAAAAAAAGAAAAGAAAAGAATAGGTTTGATTTATGGAGCCACTCTTCAGGTGAATTGAAGTTGGCTATTACTGATGAAATCCCTGAGCCAATGCTTCCAACCCCATGCCCTCATTCACACCTCTCCTTCTTTCATTCCTTACAGGAAAGTGGAGTCCAGAATCCCCAAACTAGGCCAGAGAGGGTACCCATCCACAATCTCACTTTCTTCAGGCTTGAACATAGAATTGTTCAAGTTGGCATAACATACTCAAAAATTTTACTCAAGGAAGGGCACATTTCCCTAATTTTCACAAATGCAAATGGGTTAGCAGTGACCCTGAATGAATCTGACTCATAATCTAAGAGTAGGGTACATGGAGATCAAACTCTCCATTAAGATATCCCTGTGTATAAGTTCTTTGTTTTTATATGGGGCCCTTTAGTAAGTTGCATTTACCCTTTTTAGCTTATTATCTGGTCCCTTAAGCAATGATTTGCTATCTCCTATTCCCAATGTTCTAACATGTTTTGATGTAGCAGTTTTCTTCACTCCTAGGCCACAGTTAACACACTGGGGGAAATAGCCCAGTTACTAAGTGAAGAAAAGTCAAAAAAGAGAACATTAAGCTTGATGGAGCAGCATTAACTGATTCAAACTATATAGCCTCTTTCTACTTCCATGTTACACATCTATTTCATAACCTCATTCCTCACTCAAAATTTCCTAGTGCCTGATAAGTGGATACATTAACTGAGCAAGCCCTACACACAAAGTATAAATCATTTTAAAGCTATATACTATGCCTTGGTTATAATATGTACTTTGGGAAAACCTTTCCTTTCCAATTGTTTCTCCATTTAACAAATGGTATTTTATGTGAAGCTATTAGTAAAAGAGAAATAAACTGCTGTTTCCATTTAATCAAAATTTTATATCATCATGACCCAGTCCCTCTCTGAAATAACATTAACTAAGATAAAGAATAGCTCTGGGGAAATTGCGTTTTCCAGTTAATGCTGCTGAAGAAACAATTAGAAGCTCAATAATACACAGGCTATCCAGAAGTCTCATTTATAATTAATTAATTTACCAATAAGCCATTTGTTAAGCTCCCATAACATGCAAGGTGAGAATCCAGGCACTGTGCTCAGTGTGGAAAGATAAAAGGATTTAATCCAGGCCTGCATAGAGTTTACAGCCTATTAGGAAGAGTCTGAGGCTAGTTAATGGGGGTAAAAATTGGTCCTAAGAAAAAGAAACTGATGAGAACTGACTCTAATACTGCCAAAGGAAGAATTAAAGACAAGAGTGTAAACCATCCCATAACAACCTTGGACTGCAATAGTGGGGCATGTTCCAGAATCAAGCATGCAGTATTACTGGCCTGCTCAGAATCCTTTCCAGTAAAGTAATCTCCTCTTTTCCCAGGTAATATTAATGGGATGATTAAGCATCTAAAGAAATACTATGTTCTCTGTGTGTGTATGCATATATAAATGAAAGTATTTCCAAAACTTGTCTAATTATGAATACCCTACAACACTTTCCTTGATCACTGATTGAGAAACAACCTGTTAGTAAAGGGAATATACACTAAGTGGCCAGATTATTATGATCTCTGAACACATAATAATCTGGCCACTCAGCAAAAAAAATAAAATAAATAAAAATTATATATATATTACAGGCCCAGTGTATGAATTCGTGCATGAGTGGGGTCCGGCCAGCCTGGCCAGGGGGAGGGGACATGGGCGGTTGACCGGCCTGCCTGCTGGTCGAACTCCTGGTCAAGGGGACAATTTGCATATTAGCCTTTTATTATATAGGATATACACTGAGTGGCCAGATTATTATGTGTTCAGAGATCATAATAATCTGGCCACTCAGTGTATATGGCTGCATGGGTGAACCCAAGAGTGAAGCTCAAGGCTCCTGCATCCTTAAGAAGACATTTCCTTGGAAATGAAGATCCCAAGTCGGAAATTACAGAGAAATCACAAGTTCAGGTGGGGCCAGCAGAACCTAGATCACAAGGGTCAGGACAGAAACAGAATTCACAGACTTCCAGGTGAAAATGGGAGATGAAGGGAGGACCAGAAGATCCCAGCACTAAACTAGTAATGAAGCAAGAGCAAATGGAGATGCTTGAGTCTTCAATTACCAAGCCCATCCCTATCTCTTAGGATGAGGCACCATTGTCAGACTGGATACTGGATATGACTGATCCTAGGCTAAATGATAACAGATAGCCACAACTTTTTGCATTCTTGTCTATTTTTAAAGCATTCCAATAGCTTCTCTTGTTATCAAGATGCCAAGGGATCACCTTTGGATATTTCCTTGATTGCCTGGAGTAGCTCTTCCTTCTCCTAAACAGCTGTGGGTTTGGAAACCTAATATCCAGGATTGTTAGAATTTAGGTAAAGAAAGAATACAGGGGGAGAGGGCGGAAAGTGAGAGCTCGAGCAAGTAGGGACTCTTCATAAAAATTTTAAAAAATGGAAGTGGTTATATATACTTATTTTGGTTACTCAGAGGCTTTTTTTTTTTTCATTCTTCCTAATTTCATGCTTTGTTAAAGATAGGATAGGTGGCCAAGAAGCTAGAAGTAAATATAGTATATATGATATTACCATAAATTAAACAGGATTTCTCCTAAGGGTATCTAGTGTCCCTCTTTCTTTAGCATCTATCGATAAAAGACAATCTAGAAAAGCTAGATAGAGGGATAAACCACAGTTCTTTCAATCAAGAACAGTGTTCCCTCAAAATCCCATGATTTTAGCAAATCATAGTTAAGGCAGAGAGTGAACTCCTTTCACGTCCCTACAAGTTAATTATTCTTCATGATTAAAGCAGCATAACTCATGAGTGTGATTCACTATTATCTTTCCAAAGTAGGTTTTATATGATTTAATAACATTACTATGAAGAAAAATGTTTAATACCATACAAAAAGTATTTTCACATTTGTTCTGAATAACTAAGTTAAACCCTGGCTATTATCTATCAAAAGTAATAGATGATAGCTTCTGTCTGTGAATATATTAAGTTCATAAAGGTCTTTTAAGTTCAATTTTAAGGCTATAAAAAAAACTTACCCTGACTTATAATGTGAACTAAGATTTGAATAAATTATGCTCCTATAAATAAAATAAAAAGAAAGCTCCCCAAGTTCAAACAAAATCAATTTAATTTTCCAATAAGAAATCTGAAATTACTTTTGAATGAGAATTTAACTTCCAATATTATTTCTCTTTAACTTATCAAACACCTAACTTTGTTACTACTTTAGCTACTTTAATGTACACTCAGTGGTAAGGTGAAATCATGTCTGAATTTTTACTTTCCTCAAAATAAAACCAAAATAAACTACCCTAAGAATTATGTATGAAGAAACTCCTATAGACATTATCTTAGTGTTGTAGATTATGCAAAATAAGATTATTTATGGCCTTAATTCTATAAAATTTGTTTTCTTTAAAATGGCAACTTCATGGATATGCCAATGCCCAAATACCTTTGAAAAACTCAATTAATATACCTTCTGAAAGGGACATGAAAGTCCAACTAACTGTCAAGATTAAATATGTAGTCCCAAGACTCAAGGAAGAGGGGATTAAGTTGAACTGAGAATCACCACAGGATGGTGTAAATGGTAGAAAGATGGGTTCCATCTCTGCTCAAATCCCACCTCCATCACTTATTTGCTATTGGTCAAGTTACTTAACCTTTCTAAATCTCAGGGTTCTTGTCTGTAAAATGGGGATGATACTAGTATCGTCCTCATTGGAAGGATTGATGTGTGGGTTAAGGTAGATGAAGCATGTAAAAGGCTTGCACAGTACCTAATACATAGCACACCCCCAATATATTAAAGCAGTTATTCTTTTTATATGCCAAGCATGGTACTTTCTTTCACGTATGGGTTAGGTGCCCAATAATAACACCATGAATCAAGGGAGTCTTATTCCCATTTTTGCAAATGAGTAAAGCGAACCTACTGTCAGGGCATAGGCTATGTTACTCTAGAGCACAGATGCTGAAAAATCTTCTATATGCCTATCAATCCTTTGCCATGTAGGTTACAACTATATTCCCCTAGTTTATCTCTTGTCATTTACTTTATGGTGTTCCCCACTCCAACACACCCCTCTATATATAAGGTTTTAATTTTTATGTAATTCAGATTTAACAGTAGTTTTCTTTCATGGTTTTTGGTTTTCTTGACATGCATAATCATGCCCATTTCAACTCATGAATATAACACTTGTCACCCATGTTTTTGTTTTTGTTCATCATTTTTTAATTTGTTGATCTATGGGGGTTTATTTGTGTGTAAGATAGATATAAGATATCTATCCTACATAGATAGCTTGTTATCCTATAACCATTTAATGGAATAGTTCAGTTTTCCACAATGATTTGCATTGTTTCATGTATTAATATCACTGTACATTTGGATTATTTTATGAACTCTGCATTATTTCATTAATCTATTTCTGTGTATAATGTTTTTTCAGACTTAGAAAAAAATTATACTAACAGAACAAAAAATTCCCATATATCCTTCATCAGATTCACCAAATAATAGCATCTTACATAATCTCAGAGCAATTATGCATAAAGGAATATAATGTTCATATCTGGATGCTAAGATTTGTGGAAATTTTCAAATTTTTCTTTGTGCTTTTTTTTCAATAAGAGCAGGTAAAATTATAAGTTTGATTAACTTCCAAAAATTAGAGGGCACAGGTGGTAAATGCTATAGGTATCTGAGTAAGAGACAGAAGTGTATTGTAATGGCAACATGAGGTTTCAGTGTAACCTCACAAAGATGTATGGAACGATAGGTAGAAAAGAGACAAGCCAAGTGTTTATAATCAAGAAAGCATCAGCTGAAACCGGTTTGGCTCAGTAGACAGAGCGTCGATCTGCGGACTGAAAGGTCCCAGGTACGATTCCGGTCAAGGGCATGTACATTGGTTGTGGGCACATCCCCGGTAGGGGGTGTGCAGGAGGCAGCTGGTCGATGTTTCTCTCTCATCGATGTTTCTAGCTCTCTATCCCTCTCCCTTCCTCTCTGTAGAAAATCAATAAAATATATTTTTTTTAAAAAAGCGTCATAAGCCAAAATAGATATAAACATGGCTTGTGAAGATCACAATGAGGAGAGAGACTAGGGGCTTAGCAAGGTAAATATTGCAGAGCAAAAAAAGTTGAATACCATATGAAAAACCTTAGAAGCAAGGCTCAGGAATGTGAACATTGTCCTCTAAGCCAGAGGGGAGGCAAAGACTCATAAGGAAGGTGCAATGCCTTTTTTTATGCAAGAGATCTTTGTTTAGTCCCTACTATAACCCAAGTACTGTTCTATTCTAAGGACAGGAAATAAAATGATAAAAATTCTCATAAAAAACATTCTAGTGATGTCTTATGAAGATTTATGGGTCATAGAATTAAATGGAATTGGGGTGATAAAGTAAGATGTTATGTAAGAGGCAGAATTTGAGCTAAACCTGAACATTTACTAGTATGAGTCGGGTACAGAGATAATGTCAAGACATCCTATATAATAAAGATGTAATATGCAAATTGACCACCATGCCCTCGCACAAGATGGCTGCCCCCATGTGGTCACAAGGTGGCCACCCCCATGTGGTCACAAGATGGCCACCTCAAGATGGCCGGCAGGGGAGGGCAGTTGTGGGCGATCAGGCCAGCAGAGGAGGGCAGTTGGAGGGGACCAGGCCAGCAGGGGAGGGCAGTTGGGGGGGACCAGGCCTGCAGGGGAGGGCAGTTGGGGGAGACCAGGCCTGCAAGGGAGGGCAGTTGGGGATAACTAGGCCAGCAGAGGAGGGCAGTTAGGGGTGACCAGGCCAGAAGAGGAGGGCAGTTAGGGGGACCAGGTCGGCAGGGGAGGGCAGTTGGGGGCGATCGGGCCTGCAGGGGAGCAGTTAGGCATCGATCAGGCTGGCAGGGGAGTGTTTGGGGGTGATCAGGCTAGCAGGCAGAAGAGGTTAGGGGCAATCAGGCAGGCAGGCAAGTGGTTGGGAGCCAGCAGTCCCAGATTGTGAGAGGGATGTCCTACTGCCGGTTTAGGCCCAATCCCAGGGATCGGGCCTAAACCGGCAGTTGGACATCCCCCGAGGGGTCCCAGATTGCAGAGGATGCAGGCTGGGCTGAGGGACATCACCCCTCCCACTGCACGAATTTTGTGCACCGGGCCTCTAGTTTTATGTAAGAGACAAAAGAGGAAGGATAGGATGGGATGGATGGGAACAGATGTGTTCATGAGGTGTTTGGAAACCTATGAGAGGATCTGTTTACCTGTAATACAATTATTCCAGTGGAAAAAAATAAGGTTGGCTATGTGGACAGTTATTCAATTGCAAAGAATCTTGAAAGCCAGACCCCAAATTTATTGGTTTATAATCTATATAAATGAACCTGTAGACATTAAAAACAATCAGAAGTTACTGAAGTCAGAATGCCCTGGTAAAAGTCAAGTTTTGGTAAGACAGAGGAGTATGGTAAAATATATTTTCAATAAAGGGGGTGGGGTGGGAGCGTAGGATTAAAGGATAACGACTAAAGACCATTTAGGACACTACTGTTACATAATTCAGAGAGGAAGAGTACCTGACTTTGAAAGATAGCTGAAGGGATGGATATGAGAGATATTTCAAAGGCAGCATCCATAGGTCTTAGTGGCTACAACTCCGGGATGAAAATGAATCATGAGTCACACATTCAAAGCACTAACACAGGTAGGGGTGAGTGGTGATGGGTGTGTGTGGGTTTAAAGATTATAGGTTTATAGAGGACTGAAAAAAAAACAACACATACTCTAGGTGCCCATATAAAATGTGAGTTACATAATAAATATCTGCATCAATGTTGATTTGGAAAATATAACCTATCTACACTAATAAAAGAGAGGTATGCAAATTGACCGTACCTCCGCTACACCCACAAGCCACGCCAACCAGCCATCAGGAGTGAGTATGCAAATTAACCCAACCAAGATGGCTGCGGCCACGGAGCGAGCAGGTAGCTTGGGTATCCCTGGCAATGGACAAAGCCAAGCATCCTGCCCGCTCTGGCCGGCCCTGGCCTCCGCTCAAGGCTACAAAGTTTGAATTATAGAAGATAAATAAATCCCAACAAAAATGGCGGCAGCCACGGAGCTGGAGAGAGCAGGAGGCTTGGGTTGCCCCTGGCAATGGAGGAAGCCAAGCTTCCTGGCCGGCCCTGGCCTCCGCTCAAGGCTACAAAGTTTTAATTATAGAAGATAAATAAATCCCAGATACCAGGGCCTCCACTTGGGTCACTGGGGGGCGTGGCCAGCCTGCAAACCACCACAGGCTCCTCACCCAGGCTGCCCCACACCACAAGGGAACCCCCACCCTGATCCAGGACACCCTTCAGGGCAAACCAGCCGGCTCCCACCCATACACCAGACCTCTATCCTATTTAATAAAAGAGTGATATGCAAATTGACTGTCACTCCAACACACAAGATGGCTGCCCCCATGTGGTCAAAGATGGCTGCCCCCATGTGGGCACAAGATGGCCGCCACAAGATGGCCAGCAGGGGAGGGCAGTAGGGAGGGACCAGGCCTGCAAGGGAGGGCAGTTGGGGGCAATCAAGCCTGCAGGGGAGGGCAGTTAGGGGTGACCAGGCTGGCAAAGGAGGGGAGTTGGGAGCGACCGGGCCTGCAGGGAAGGGCAGTTGCGGGGGGACCCAGGCCTGCAGGGGAGGGCAATTAGGGGAAGTCAGGCTGGAAGGGGAGCAGTTAGGCATCAGGCTGGCAGGGGAGTGGACAGGGGGTGATCAGGCTGGCAGGCAGAAGCAGTTAGGGGCAATCAGGAAGGCAGGCAAGCGAGCAATTGAGAGCCAGCAATCCTGGATTGTGAGTTTAGGCCTAAACGGGCAGTCGGACATCCTTCGAGGGGTCCCTGATTGGAGAGGGTGCAGGCTTGGCTGAGGGACACACATCCCCGTGCACGAATTTCATGCACTGGGCCTCTAGTCTATTTATAAAATGACAACACTCATATAATTGCTGGGGAAAATCATTATATCACTTTTCTTCAAATTCCCCTTATTTATTTCTATAGGGGAGACCTTATGTGACAGCAAATTTAGTCTAGTGGGCCTTCAATAATAATCCATGTCACAGATTATGAAAATAAAATCATGATATCACCAGGGCTTCCTAATTTACATCAAAATCAACCTTCTTGGTAAATTTACATCTTATGTAAGCTTCTAACACAAAAATACTCATGGCAATCTAGAAACTGGCTAGTATTGAGAGAATGGGGCTCTTTTTATTCTTCTATAGCAATAAGAATGTCAGTAACTAATCCCAATCTCCAGGAAAGGAGAAAGTTACACAAAATAAGAAATGCATCAAGGGCAAAATCTATGCCAGCCCCATCGTAGGTGCTGTCCACAAGTTATTATGGTAATCTCTAAACAACCCTGGGAATAATCCTGTCCCATTTTACAGATAAGAAAGCAGAATCATAGAGAGGTTAATTTACTCCAGTCATGTGGCTAAAGTTATGCAGTCAGGATTTCATCTGTGACTACTATTTCAGCCATAGAATCTACAAACCTTGAAGTTATGGACATTTATTTGGAAGGAACCTTGAAAAGTCCTTGTCCTACTTCTGGATAGACTCGCAATAAAACCAGGATGAAAATAAGGATCTTTCTTATTTCAAGTGTAGGTTTAAAAATTACACTAAAGATCAAGCAAAACTCTCTTTTACACCCAGCAAGAGCTGCTGTTTGAGCCTCCTGAGCAGTGAGTACAGGTTTTTCCCTCTAACCTACATTTCCTATTCACCTCCAGATGTACAACTGATGGGTTGGTGCAGGTTAGTTACCAGAGAAACAAAAGCACCTACTCAGTCATACTGTGTTCCATCACACTTAAACATGTCATGTTTTCATTGTTTCCCCTGGGAAATAATAGATTTCTCACAGTAGGACTAACATTCAACTGCTTTAGGAAAGAAGAAGAAAAAAACATTTTCCTCAAACAGGAGCCCGAATCAGTGCTAACTTATGGGGCAAGTTATATTGTAGGCCAGTATTTTCCCCCTATATTACTCAGAAAGGACATTTTGTCGAGAATTATAAATAATATGCAAAATGAAGAAAATTTAAAGTATTTAAGATATTAAGCAAAGTAGATCCATTTTCTTCCTCTTTTTGATTACAATGTTGCAGACTTGCTACGATGACATTTTTTATTCTAAGCCTAGATTTTCACTTCCTTACAGCTTTGCTTTTTAAGCTAAATATTCTCTCATTCTCGGTACAATGCATTTTTTGCTAAGTAATTAAAAACCAATTGTGCTTAAACCTTTTCAGATAGTTGGTTTTATGCTGTCTAACTCAGGAGTTGGTTTCTAAAACCTCAAATTTAACATCTCAAGGAAGAATGGTATCTATGGCATGTTTAAAAAAATGTTTTGAAATGAAGTGATGGGCATTTAAAAATAGAATTCAGAGAGCATGCAGCTTTCCTCCCATCCTTCACTGGGGGAGGAGAATGACACATCTGTGTGAAGCTGCCAGAACACTGTTGCTGTGATTCTATTGAGCTTCAGAATGGAAGGGAGCTACAAAGACCACTCATAATTACATCATCGTTGCCAAACATGCAGGCAGTTTCCAGTACACATACTCAAGTTAGAAACAGAAATGACCAGGACACCCCCTAACACCAGAGCCTCCCTTCCTTGCCCCCACCCTTCACGTCTATGAACATTCTACCGCACCCCTAACCATCACAGGCCCTGCCCAACTGTCAGAGCTTCAATACCGAGCCAGTGTCCTCCCCATGATCACTGAGGGAGGCTTTGGCTAAATACAGATTTCAAAAACATCCAGGAATCAGAGGGAAAGAGCGAATATAAAACTTTCTGGGCTAGTCTTAAAGCCTAATATCCATCCATAATATTTTTTTCCTTCTAAGAAAAGCTATATCAAAATTAAAATAACTAACCTGCAAATGAAATTTTGGAAGATAAAACAATCCCTCACTAATTGTAGGAGTTATCTTCTTTATAATTATATTTGGCAAAACCATAATTGGGATAAGAGAATTAGAGGGGAAAACCACCCAATAAGAATGGTTTTAAATACATAGGATAGGGCAAAAGTAGGTTTACAATTGTGAGAACACAAAACACAGTTTATTCTTGTATTATTGTTTATTGATTATTGTATTATTTTTCCATAAGGACAACTGTAAACTTACTTTTGCCCCACACTGTATTTTTTTTTAACTTTTAAAACAAATAAATGTTCTGAAAACCACCTGCTTCCAAAACAAACCAATTTAATCACTGTAAGCATTCAGTTCCATAGGAGGAACTATTTTCTTAGCACAGTTTCAATGTTCATGAAACACTACTGCTGTGTCCAGATCCAATTAGGAAGACATTTCAAAGTTTAGTCAATGGCCACACACTGTCTCTTTACAAATTCCTCACATTAGCAGTTACAGGCTTCAAATATGTTTCAGAAGTCAGGAAGATGGATCACCAGGTCACCTTTCAAGGAAGAACTTGCTGCTCAGCTGCAGGGAAGGTGGCCAGCAAAGAGCTTCCTGCTGTCAGCTCCTCAGGCTCTGCCTTACCTGCAGAGAGCCACCTTACCTGGAGCTATGTCCTCCCCTGGGCAGCCTGCCTCCAGCCACCGAGCCAAGCAGGCAACACTTTCTCCAGTGCTCCTCACTACACTGGCCAAGGCTATGTCAGGCCTGAATCAATTACACTTCTCCCTTGGCCCAACCCTGCTTTCTTCCCACTTCCTTTTACAGTAAACGTCATGCACCCCAAACTCCGTCTCAGTGTCCAATTCCAGAGGCCACAATGTGCAACATATGTCTTTTTCATTACATTCTCTCTTGCTCCATTTACCACAAATCTCAGGAAAATGCTTGTGTATACCCATTTTCTGGAATTATCATGATACTTAAGGACATACTTTTCGGGTTCTAAATTTTAATGAAAGAAAGGGGAAAAAAAAAAGAAAGAAATATAACTAGATTTCCCCTGCATTATCCGACATGGTGCATAGGAGAAGCAATTAGTGTTGAGAAGTTCTTTTCTCCATGAAGATCAAAATATATCTTGCCTGTAAAATTCTAAATATAAAATAGCATTTGTGCATATATGTATTCATTCAACATTTTTCAATACTGAGCACTTTCTACACACCAGGCACAGGTGAAAAAAGGCTGCCACTCTAGAGGAGTTTGCATTCTAGTGGTTGAAATAGACAATAAACAAATCAGAAAGTAATACAATGCCAGGGTCTGTGTAGAAAAATAAAGCCGGGTGAGGGGATAGAGAACGACTGCAGAAGCATCTATTGTTTCATAGCCACAGGTGGAGAGGGATTGCAGTAATCCACACATCGCTGGGCTGGCACAGTCACATATATACTTAGTACATCAGTTTCCTAGAGAGTATACATCATTCCTGTTCTAGTGAAGAATTCATCACATTCAGCTTTACTAAAATAACATTTCTGCATTGTAAGTCCACCTGCTGCATGAAACATAAAATCTTAGCTCTATATTACTAATCTGTCCAGCAGATCTGTCTCAGAGAAAGAACAGCCTGAGACATCATAAGCTGTGGTCAGACACAGCTGTCTCAGGCAGATGGCATTATGGGCAACATCATAAGCTTGCCAGATTTTTTAAAATATGAAGGGTTTTCTGCCTCATTAGTACTTCATGGCTGACCATTCACAAACACCTGGTCAAACTTCTTCCTCTTGTGAAAATGCAACCATACACAGTCTTAATTCAAAAGGTTATACATTAGGCTGGCAGGTGTTGCACAGTGGTTGAGTTTCGATCCATGAACCAAGAGTCACAAGTTCGATTTCAGGTCAGAGCACATGCCCGGGGTTGTTGGTTCTATCCATAGTAGAGGGCGTGCAGGAGGCAGCCAATTAATGTTTCTATCTCTTTCCCTCTCTCTCTAAAAAAAAAAAAAAAAAAAAATCAATAAATCTTTATTACAAAATCTTTATCCAAAGGACCTAATACTTTGATAATTTGTAAAGATATAGGTAGGGGGAAACCCCTTCCTTATACAGTTTAATTGATGTGAAAATTCGAAATCAGGACCACTAGTGACTTTGAGTAGTGGTAGAAGCAAATTAAATTACTGTTCTCCCAATACTCAAAACCCCTTGGTCCAGAGGGAATCCCAGGATAGCCTTTACAGGCCTCCAATTACATCATCAATATAAATGAATAGCACAAATGACAGTTCCTTTTTGAGAATAACTGTGTTTGCATCTCTACTTTTGTTTTCTTCCCCATACTTTAAGAGAACTTTGTCATCATCATCTTCAACACACACAGGAATACCAAGCACCATTGTGTCCTTGCGTAAGGCAGAAATCAAACCATACCTACCCTGTTGAACACTTGCTAAGAGGCAAAGGGAAAAAAAACTAGATTTGAGAGTTTGAAGAAAATTAGTTCAAACTTAGCTTTTGTAATTTATTAGCTTTTTAAAAGATGAATTGTCTTAAGGTTATAAATTTCAGTTTTTGTATCTGTAAAATGGAGATAACAACACCCAATTACCTCACAAGGTCAGTAAAAGTTATGTGTTTTGAAGTAATTTGAAAACTATAAAGTGATCTGCAAATGTATTGTTACATATTATTTGTTTAGATTTCAATGTTAACATATTATTTTGAATCGAGTAATAAAAATATATTCATTCATTTAGGAATTATTTATTCAGTATCTTTTGTGTTATACTATCCTATCTAATAAAAGAGTAATATGCAAATTGACCGTACTTCTGCCACACCCGTAAGACACGCCCACCAGCCAATCAGGAGCAAGTATGCAAATTAACCCAACCAAGATGACTGTGGCCACAGAGTGAGCAGGAGGCTTGGGTTTCCTCGGCAATGGAGGAAGCCAAGCTTCCCGCACACCCTGGCCAGCTGTGGACTCCACTCAAGGCTACAAAGTTTCAATTATAGAAGATAAATAAATCCCCCCCAAAATGGCAGCAGATTGGAAAGGGTGCAGGCTGGGCTGAGGGACACACACACCCCCGTGTACAAATTTCGTGCACCAGGCCTCTAGTAGAGAACATAAAAATGATAGCTATCCTTGTTTTCAGAGAGGGGGAGGGGAAGATGTGATTTTGGTTTTTGCCAACACTTATTCAGCATTTTTTATGTGCCAGACATCATAATAAATACTTTACACGAAGTAATTCTTTTAATCTTTAAAACCCCTATAAAAAAGGTAATATTTTAATCCTCATTTTATAGATGAGAAAGATAGGCACAGTCAATTTGGAAATCTGCGCAAGGTCAGACACCTAGTAAGTATTAAAAATATTAGAGTAAACTCACAGGCTCATGCAAGTTAGTTATATCCTTATGCTATGTTATATCTCAAGCTGGGCAGAACACACACACACACCATCTACACTAATAAAAGAGAAACATGCAAATTGACCGTCCCTCCGCTACACCCACCAGCCAATCAGGAGTGAGTATGCAAATTAACCCAACAAAGGTGGCACCGGCCATGGAGCTGGAGCGAGCAGGAGGCTTGGGTTGTCCCCGGCAATGGAGGAAGCCAAGCTTCCTGCGTGCCCTGGTCTCTGCTCAAGGAAGGGCTGGGGGCCTGGGTTGCCGGGGGTGACCCAGGCTCCAGCCCACCCTGCCCTCTGCTCAAGGAGGCCCTCAGCCCCTACCCAGGCTGGCCACACCCCCATGGGGTGAGGGTCCCCACTGGGGGGTGTAGCCAGCTTGATAACAGCCCTCAGTGGGGACCCTCACCCCATGGGGGCATGGCGAACCTGCAAACCACCACAGGCCCCTCGCCCAGGCTGCCCCACACCCCAAGAGAACCCCCACCCTGATCCGGGACATCCTTCAGGGCAAACCAGCCAGCCCCCACCCGTGCACCAAGCCTCTATCTATACTAATAAAAGGGTAATATGCTAATTAGACTGGGAGACCTTCCAGGAGACCTTCTGGACATTCTTCTGGACAAAGCCATGGTGGTGGGGCTGAGGTAGAGGAGGTTAAAGGCCAAGAGGAGAGGGCAGTTGTGGGTGATCAGGCCAGGATGGGACAGCAGTTGTGGGTGATCAGGCCAGTGGGGGGGGGGCATTGGGGGTGAGCAGACCAGGAGGGGTCCAGTTGGAGGCAAGCACGCTGGCACAGGAGGCAGTTAGGGGTGATCAGGCTGGCGGGGGGGGGGGGCAGTTGGGGGCAAGCAGGCCCGCAGGCAGAGTGGTTAGGGTCAATCAGGCAGGCAAGTAGGTGAGCGGTTAGGAGCCAGCAGTCCCGGATTGCGAGAGGGATGTCCGACTGCCGGTTTAGGCCCAATCCTTGTAAACCAGCAGTAGGACATCCTTCGAGGGGTCCCAGATTGGAGAGGGTGCAGGACAGGCTGAGGGTCACCCCCCCATGCATGAATTTCATGCACCGGGCCACTAGTCTATATATATCAAAGGCTTTGCGACTGTCCAACCAGTAGCTATGACATGCAATGACCACTAGGGGGCAGACGCTCAACGCAGGAGCTGCTGAGCTGCAGTGACTTAGCAGCTGCAGTTCTCGGGTGATGCACCCCAGAACCAGAGAGGAAGAAGCTCAATTCCGGGGGGTGCATCACCCGAGAACCACCCTCTCGCAATCCGGGACACCTTGGGGGATGTCAGAGAGCCAGTTTCAGCCTGAACCCCACAGGCCAGGCCAAGGGACCCCCACTCACTCCACAGACGCCCTTCCAGCCGCGGCGCTGCCCCAGGTGCAGCTGGCCAGGGAAGGATAGCAGGAGGTTGGCTCCAGGGCATGTCCAGCCTGTCTCACTCAGTCCCACCCCACCAGCCACCTTCTAATTACTAGTAATATCCTTTCAATGTGCACAAATCCATGCACCAGGGCACTAGTTTAAATATAATATACATATAGGAAAATACAAAAATCCCATATTAAGTTGTGAAATATCTCATTCAGTAGGTTCTCTTTTATAGACTGGATTTACTTCCTAATTGAAATAGAGCAAAAACTGACTTACAGCAATGTCTATGTATCTATATACCAATCTTGATATAATCCATTTCATTTCAAAGAATTACCATTTAATTGTCATTTTCCTATTATCAAGCTAATTCAACACTTCAACACAGGTCCATTACTAAGAAAAAGAACTTGAAATCAAATAATATATGTTTCCATAATAAAAAATGACAGAAGGCAAATAAATTATTTTCAGTGTACAGAGAAGCACTGTGTTGCTTTTCCATAGTATAGACAGCAGGCTTCTGGCCCTACTTGCACTGCTGGATTTTTATATTTGCTATTGCATTTTATATATAGAATAACAATTTTCAGATCTACTTTTCAAATGACACACTAAAGAAGGGGTGAGGAAAGCCGGCCCGAGGGTTATATAAGGCCTGAGAAATCATTTGGTCTGGCGCTGCCAAGTCATGAGTGGTGAACTAATTAAATGTTTGATCAAATATAGCAGGCTAATTTTTAAGTTGATAATTTTGTATGCCCCTCAAATGATGTTATAAATATCCAAATGGCCCTTAGCAGAAAAAAGGTTCCAGACTCCTGCACTAAACAATGGCCAACAATGGTTTCTACTTGTTTCAATCCCCAGCAGAAAAAGAATACATATTGCTTGTTGGTCCTGTGTATATACCATGCAACTTACCAAGCGATAGGTCTGAGCTTTTAAAACATTGAGATCAATAAAGTTTTCTTCATTATCTGTCTCTTCTTCCTTAGGAAAAAAAAAGAGTTTTAAAAGTTAATAATAATAAAGTTACCATTTAAAAAAGTATTTCCAACTTTCACATACATATTAAACCCTATATATAGACTAATTCAGGAAAGGGTATTTAAAAGCCTAGTAATGTGTGTAAAGGTATTAGCAGCTCATCTGTTTTTTGAGGTTTTGACGATGCCATTTAAAATGGGCAGAAAATAGTGCAGTAAAGGCCTGGGGAGGGATTGGAGTTGGGTAGAGAGGAGTTAATGGCGGGGGGGGGGGGGGGGGGAGGAAGGGAACACATCTGTAATAATTTCAATAAAGATAAATTTTTTAAAAATAAATAAAATGGGTCTTTTTTTAAAGTCATTGAATGAAGAACAAAAAAAGGAAGGGTGCCATTACCATAGAACTAGAGATAAATATGCATTAGAACAGAACAAGAAAAAGTCCCAAATAGCATATCTGAAACAGATAGTGGAAAAAGTTAATGGAAATTTTGAGTAACATGACTAAAATAGACAAAAATGACAGGTTGACAGACAAAATATTCTTATCTACTCCAGGGACCAATCACATTAATGAATGTTTTTGATATCTCTTACATACTCAGGTTTAATCAGTTAATTAGTTAAGTCACCAGTATTGTACTGCCTGGCCCATGGCCCCTAAATCTATTTAAAGATATTAAATATTAAATCTATTTAATGATAATGAAATATATATTTATTTAAGATACTAACTTTATGTCTTAGATATTAACTATCTAAAACAGGGACGGGGAATGTCTCTTCCCAGGGCCATATAAGGCCAGAGAAGTCATTTGATCTGGCTCTGCCAAAGTATTAAGGGTGAGTTAATTAAATGTTTGACCAAATATAGAAGGCTAATTTTTAAGTCGATAATTTGTATGGCCCGTGAATGATGTTATAAATATCCAAATGGCCCTTGAAAGAAAAAGGTTCCCCACCCTGATCTAAAAGAATAGTTCAGGTAGATTCCAAGCTGGTCCTAATCCCTGGGCCAACTGCTATGGAAGGTGGGGTCAGAAGTGACCCTTTGAGAGGTAATCCTTTCCCCAATATACAGTAAATACAGAATCTGAGCAGGTTCTATAAGCATGTATAAGGACAAAACATTAACTTCCTTTTCTCTTCAAATGTCTTTGTGGTGACAAGTGACATACTGGATGAAAGAAATTTAACAAGAATATCCCAAACTTAAGGATCTTACCTAATAATAGACAAACATGTAAATTGACCATACCTCCGCTATGCCCACCAGCCAATCAGGGGGGAATATGCAAATTAGAAGGACAAAGATGGCAGCTGCCCAGCTGCCCCAGGCGCCGAGTGGCCAGGCAGGGCAGGATGCCTGCTATGAGAGGGAGGGCGGGGGGCGAAGGGATCTACAGGAGCGGCATTCTGGCCACAGCTAAGACGAAGACTGCAGACTCCGAAGTCTGCAGCAAAGACGAAGATGGCAGACTCCAGCCATAGTCTGCAGCGAAGACAGCAGACTCCAGCTGGAGTCTGCAGTGAAGATGAAGTCGGCAGACTCCGGCCGGAGCGAAGGCCTGGGTCCCAGGTGCCGTTGCTGGAAGCCAAGGGAAGAAAGGCCTACTGCTCGAATCTCTTCATGCAACAGGCCTCTAGCATGGTAATAAAGCCAATGAAGCTTGGTCCTCAAGTCTTATAAAGAAAAAAAAATAGTGGGTGTTGTTCAGTGAGCACTTCCACATGCAGTTATACAAAAGCAGCAGTGGAAGATTTCAAAGATAATCCTTATCTGCAAGAATTTAAAAGTTTGTAAGACAGTGGTTCTCAAAAGGTGGTTCTGAGACCAGCAGCATCAGTATGACATGGGAGCTTGTAAGAATGCAAATTCTAAGGCTCCATCCTCCATCTGCTCAGAATCTCTGGGGGCGGGACCACTAAAGTTAGATTTGAGAACTCTGCTAATCTTTGGGGAACTGGAAAGCTTTTAGTAAAATATAAAACAATGTAAATAAAGTTTCCATACACTAAAGTGACATTTACTTTTTTAGGGAGGGGGCAGTGGGGCATGGAGGTGTAGATAAAATGGATCTGTTTACATCTTAAATCCTCAGCATATATGCAGATGCACACTTTTGAAAAGCAGCTCAGTCTGTTCTGTGTTTGCACTAATGATGGTCTTTTTAACAAGGAGAGTAAATGATTGAAATGCCAATGACTCAATGCCCATGGGAGATGAGACAAGTTTATGTTTCTGCAATAACCTAATCAGTACAGTTTACATAGGCAATCAATAAATACTTGTTGAATTTTACGGAATTGAGCACTAATAGGTAAAAATCTTTAATAGTAGGTACTAGGGAAAGGACTCAAGTTAGTAAACATTATTAAGGGAGCATTCAAAAGGAATCTATACTAATAAAAGGGTAATATGCTAATTAGACCAGATGTCCTTCCAGACAAAGCCATGGTGGCAGGGCCAAGGCAGAGGCAGTTAGGGGTGATCAGGCCAGCAGAGGAGAGCAGTTAGGGGGATCAGGTCGGCAGGGGAGAGCAGTTAGGGGGATCAGCTCAACGGGGGAGAGCAATTAGGGGGATCAGGCCGGCAGGCAGGTGATCGGTTAGGAGCCAGCAGTCCTGGATTGCAAGAGGGATGTCCGACTGCCAGTTTAGGCCCAATCCCACAGGAATTGATTCTCCTCTAACCTGGCAGTCGGACATCCCCCAAGGGGTCCCAGATTAGAGAGGGTGCAGGCCAGGCTGAGGGACACCCCCTTCCCATGCACAAATTTCGTGCACCAGGTCTCTAGTTCGAATATAAATAGAAAACATAGCTTTAAAATAAACTGAGGATTCTAATCTCCGTAATTTAGAAGGCACTCACCATTTCTTTGCCTAATATGCACCCTCCTAATTCTCTTACTGCCAGTTACTAAGGATATGATTATACATAGCAGGTGAGAATATTCTGTTGTGACCAATACTTACTTTTTTCTTAACAGTTATCAATGTGTCCTATCATGATTTGGACAGGCTAAAACTAAAGGTTTCTAGTTTCTACTAGTAGATGATTATAGCAGGACTTTATTCTGTCACAAATTATCTTTATCATCCATCCTTGAGCCACCCCACAAACTCTGGAAACAAAATGAATTAACATCTAACCACCCAAATGCCTTCTTTTGCCTTCATTTTTTTTTTTGTAATTCTCACCTAAGAATATATTTTTCATTAATTTTAGAGAGAGAGGAAGGGAGAAAGAGAAGCATTGATTGGTTGCCTCCCATACACACCCTGACCTGGGATTGAATTCACAACCTGGGTATGTGCCCTGACCGGGAATCAAACCCGAGACCCTTGGGTGCACGGGACAACTGAACCATATCAGCCAGGGCCTACAGGCTTTTTAGTGATGATGTAGTTATCCTTAGCCAGAGGAATGGGAGAGGTAAGAGGGCCCCTTAAAATAATATAATGACAGTACAGAAGAAAGGAAAGAAAAATAACTTCAAGAGACATGACTAAGAGAACTAATAGCTTCAGAGGCAACCCTTTGAGGAAAGCCTTGAGTTTGGACTTTCGACTATAGAAGTTCTTTACCTCACAGTTGGGAAGAAATACATGATGGGCTGCTTTCTAGTTTGTTTCTCTAATTTACATGCCTAATAATGCTGCTTTGACCTTTCAAGGGTTCTCAGAAAAAAATTACCTATCATTTTTTAAAGTTACACAGCAATGTGCTGACAGATGATTTTGTGGTCAAATATTTAATGAACACCTACTATGCATCAGATACTGCACAATAAATTAGAGATGAAAACAAAACCACAAAATTATTTCTGTCCCTGGGGGTTTATCTTTTGGATGAGTACATTTTGTTAGTTTGTTTTAATCCTCACCCAAAAATATTTTTTTATCATTATTACTGATTTTAGAGAGAGGAACGGGGAGAATGAAAGAGAGAAACATCAATGTGAGAGAGAAACACCCACATTGATTGATTGCCTCCTGCATGCATCCCAACCAGGGATCCAACAGAAACCAAAGTATGTACCTTGACCAGCAATCAAACCTGCAACCTCCTGGTATATGGATCATGGTCCAACTAAGTAAGCCCCCTGGCCAGGACTGATGAGTATGTTTTTGTACTTTTTTTCTGAACATTTATAGCAGTTTCAAGTTATATGTCTTTAAAGCTAAATGTTGATGCACTAGGACCAGGTATCTGTCAATAAGCTAGTAACTAATAAACAGTTATTAAGAAGACAAGATAACGGGGGTCAGGATGAGCTAGAAGAGCTCAATGGGGAAAAAGGAGGACATATGTAATACTTTCAACAATAAAGATTAAAAAGAAAAGAAACAAGATGAGAAATATACCTGAGTAAAATAAGTGAACAACTGGGAATATGTGAAGTCTTAAAACTTTTCTAAATCTGAATAAAAAGATCTTTTACAGAAAGAATAAAGTCTAAACTCGTAAAAATGCCTCAAATGATAAGGACTTGGCCTATCTCCCCAGTTCATCTTAAGCCACCCTTCTCACACCCCTCATTCAGGAGATCTGGCCACAAGTTTTCTTAGAGCCTTGATCAGGCAAAATTCCTTCCTGCCTCAGAGCTTTTGTACATGCAGTACAACTAGGGTCTCGCCCAGTGCCTGCCACACAACAGGTGCTCAATAAACACATGTAGAATTAATGAATATATTTTTACCTTAACTTTTAAAATATAAGAATTCTTGTGAAAAAATAATCTTTTAAATTGGTTAGTTTTACAATGGTCTTTTTCCTTCTATAAAACATGTTAAATATTCTGAAAATACAAAACATAGAAAATAAAATTACTCGTAATACTGCTACTCATATGTAACTAATGTTAACCTATTGATATTATTTTTCTTTATTTGCACATTTTTCATAGCTGAGTTTATGTAAATTGTAATATCATGCACATGTAAGTAACAATTCTTTGTAAACAAATTTTTTTCAGTTCAATAGTATTTATTTATTTTAAAATGTGTATTCAGCTTGTGAAATAGTCACACAGTGAAGAAGTATTTCATTTCACATGACTTTTAAACCCAGCAATTTGACTATATGTACCTAGTGGTTTTACAGTTGACACTAGAGACCCAGTGCATGAATTCGTGCATGGGTGAGATCCCGCCGGCCTGCCCCAATGGGGGCCCATCAGGCCAGGCCGGCAGGGGGAAGGGCAGTGGGTGGTTGGCCAGCCAGCCCCGCCCCCAATCGGGGTGTTGGGAGCTGATCGGGGGCAGGACTGGCCGGGGGGAGGGACCTCAGGCTGTTGGGGGCCAACCGGGGACCAGGCCAACCGGGGGTGGAGACGATCGGGCCCAGATCAGGCTGGTTGGCTGCCACAGTGCGCTTCATAGCCACCGGTCATTCTGGTCATTCTGGTCGTTCCACTGTTCCATTCACTGGGCTTTTATATATATAGATACAATATTATACTAGTTTCAGGTGTACAACATAGTGATTTAACATTTACATACCTTAGGAGGAGATCACCATAGTAAGTCTAGGAATCATCTGTCACTATACATACTTATGATACTATTAACTATACTAGAGGCCCAGTACACAAAAATTTGTGCACTCAGGGGGGTCCCTCAGCCCGGCCTGCACCCTCTCGCAGTCCAGGACCCCTCAGGGGATGTCCACCTGCCAGCTTAGGCCCGCTCCACGGGGGATTGGGCCTAAGCTGGCAGGCAGACATCCCTCTGGCAGCCGAGGAGCCCTTGGGGGTTGTCCAATGGCTAAAATTTTAGCCATTAGTCAGACATCTTTAGCACTGTCACGGAGGCTGGAGAGGCTCCTGCCACCGCTGCTGCGCGGGCCAGCCAAGAGCCAGCTTCTGGCTGAGCAGTGCTCCCCCTGTGGAAGTGCACTGACCACCAGGGGGCAGCTCCTGCGTTGAACATCTGCCCCCTGGTGGTCGGTGCATGTCATAGCAACTGGTCGTTCCCAGTTGTTCCACCATTAGTGTCAATTTGCATATTACTCTTTTATTATACAGGACTAGAGGCCCAGTGCAAGAAATTCATGCACGGGGGGGGGGGGGGGGGAGCGGTTTGTCCCTCAGCCCAGCCTGCACCCTCTCCAATCTGGGACACCTAGAAGGATGTCCCGGTGGGATCGGGCCTAAACAGGCAGTTGGACATCTCTCACAATCCAGGACTGCTGGCTCCCAAACGCTCACCTGCCTGCCTGGCTGATTGCCCCTAACTTCTTCTGCCTGACAGCCTGATCACCCCCTAACCACTCCCCTGCCAGCCTGATCAACACGTAATTGCTCCCCTGCCGGCCCGATTGCCCCTAACTTCCCTCCCCTGCCAGCCTTGTCACCCCTAACTGCCCTCCTCTGCAGGCCTGGTTGCCCCCAACTGCCCTCCCCTGCTGGCCCGGTCACCACAAACTTCCCTTCCTTGCCAGCCTGGTCGCTGCTAACTGCCCTCCCCTACCAACCTGGTCACCCCCAACTACCCTGCAGGCCTGGTCACCCCTAACTGTCCTTGCCTGCAGGCCTGGTTGCCCCTAACTGCCCTCCCCTGCAGGCCTGGTCGCCCCTAACTGTCCTCCCCTGCTGGCCTGGTTGCCCCTAACTGCCCTCCCCTGCAGGCCTGGTTGCCCCCAACTGCCCTCCCCTGCTGGCCCGGTCACCCCAAACTTCCCTTCCTTGCCAGCCTGGTCGCTGCTAACTGCCCTCCCCTACCAACCTGGTCACCCCCAACTACCCTGCAGGCCTGGTCACCCCTAACTGTCCTTGCCTGCAGGCCTGGTTGCCCCTAACTGTCCTCCCCTGCAAGCCTGGTTGCCCCCAACTGCCCTCCGCTGCAGGCCTGCTCACCCCCAACTGCCCTCCCCTGCAAGTCTGGTGACCCCCAACTGCCCTCTTCTGCAGGCCTGGTCCCCAACTGCTCTCCCCTGCAGGCCTGGGTCCCCCCCAACTGCCCTCCCCTGCAGGCCTGGTCCCCACCAACTGCACTCCCCTGCAGGCCTGGTCCCCCCCAACTGCTCTCCCTGCAGGCCTGGGTCCCCCCCAACTTCCCTCCCCTGCTGGCCCAGTCACCCCTAACTTTCCTCCCCTGCAGGGCTGGTTGCCCCCAACTGCCTTCCCTGCAGGCCTGGGTCCCCCCCAACTGCCCTCCCCTGCTGGCCTGATCACCCACAACTGCCCTCTCCTGCTGGCCATCTTGTGGCGGCCATCTTGTGTCCACATGGGGATGGCCATCTTTGACCACATGGGGGCAGTCATCTTGTATGTTGGAGTGATGGTCAATTTGCATATTACCCTTTTATTAGATAGGATTCCCTATACTGTCCAATATATCCTTATAACTTATTTTGTAACTAGAAGTTTGCACTTCTTATAAACAAGTGTTAAAATTTTAGCCCAACCAGTGTGGCTCAGTGGTTGAGCTTCAACCTATGAACCAGGAGGTCACTGTTCGACTCCCAGTGGGGCGTGCAGGAGGCAGTTGACCAATGATTCTCTCTCATCATTGATGTTTTTATCTCTCTCTCCCTCTCACTCTCTAAAATCCATAAAAACATATTTTTAAAAATTTTTTCATGGAGACATTATATTCTACTATTTAGATATAACCTAAGTTCTTTTATAGTAATTTCCAGCACTTGTTATAAAACAATGCAGTAACTAATATCTTTGTATCATATACTAGCTAAATAAATTACTTTAAGCTTAAATATAAAATATACTTATTATATATTAACTAGAGGCCCGATGCATGAATTTGTGCATGAGTGGAGTCCTTCAGCCTCACCGGCAATTGAGGCCGATTGGGGCCATGGGAGGTTGGTCAGGGGAGGGGGCGCAGGAGGTTGGCTGGTAGCCCCCATCAGGTTCATCAGGCCGGGTCACCAAGGGGAGGAATCACGGGAAGTTGGCCAGCTGGGGGGAGGGACCGCAGGAGGTTGGCTGTGGGAACGCACTGACCACCAGGGGGCAGCTTCGGTGTTGAGCATCTGCCCCCTGGTGGTCAGTGCGCATCATAGCAACCAGTTGACCAGTCGTTCAGTTGCTTAGACTTTTATATATATAGATTTTTACAATCACCCGGAAACTTCAACTGGTTTATGAGAGTAAAATACATGGGCATTTTAATTTTATATCATATCTATACTTCCTAAAAATCAGAGTTAATCCAACTCTGATTCTAAGAGCCCTTTGCTTCCATCATTTTACTAGTCTAGTCTGTTGTAAAGACTTGATCATTTAGCTTCACACTATGGATAGGATGTTGACTGGAAAAAAGCCCAGATGCTGCCAACAATTTAAATAATGTTGATATTTATGAGTATTTTTTAAAGTTCCTGCATATAAAATTTTAAAGTTCTAATATTAGTATTTATCCTTATTTTAGAAGCATAATGGAGTTTCTGAGAAATAAATGGTGTTCTTATTAAGAAGAATGTATTAATCTTAAATTCTATTGTTCTGTTTTAAATTGTTTATTATTTATGACCTATTAGAGATCATGAACACTTGTTAATAAAGTGTTTGCTCATATAACTAGGGGTCTACTATTTCCTGTCTATAATTTAAGAACCTCTGTTAAAATCCAGATCTCAGTCACTAGAGAACATGAGCATTAACTTAAGCAAACATCTAAACAACTGAACATGGTACTGTATAAGCTTCTCGTCTTTAGAAAAAATGAAATAAAATATGTCAGAAAATGGAAACTTGGGAGAATTAAAAGGAGAAAAAAGAATTCAAAGGTGAAAATGAACAATAAGTTCAGTAACACTCATACCACAAATTCTTCATCCATTTTATTTAATGTTAATTCTGCATCATCTTCTGGAACAGTTTCTTCTTCTAATTCTTCCACTGGGTATGTTGGTCTAAAATAATAAAGCTAATATGAGTTGAGAATTGAAAACAAACACTCCAGAAAGACAAAAAGGTATATACAATGTAAATATTAAGAATCTCCTCTACAACAGATTTTGTCCTTTTCCACCCCACTTACATAATCACTGTTAAATGATTCATGTATTCTTCCTGAAACTTTCTATGTAAAGAAGCAAAATACTTATCTCCAAATTTAAAAAATAAATTTACACAAATAGGCTAATACCATGCATACTGTTACCCAATGTACTTTCTTCATTTACTAATATACCACATGTAAGTACCTATACATATATCTCTCCCTCTCTCTGCATGTATTCCACTTAACAGCAGTACCATAATATTAATTTAACTAACAACCTATGGCTGAACATTGATTTTGTTTCCAGTTTCCTAACTAAATAATATTGCAAAGGTCATCATTGTATATTTTTCATTGTATATTTCATTAGAATAAATTGTACAAGTAGAATGGCTGGATCAACAACTTTGTACATTTTATTGTTTTGTTAAATATTGCCAAAATCTATTGCTACAATGTTGCACTTCCAACAACAGTGACTCCATTTCCATATGTTCACCAATATGGTAAACAAACTTTAACATTTGCCAATCATTTAAGTGAAATATCTCATTCTTACTTTAATTGTATTTTTTTACATTAAAGTGGTTGAATACCTTTTAATGTTTTAATTGATTATATGTGTTTCTTTTTCAGGGAAAGGCCTATTTATGTCCTTTGACCTTTTATATATGAAGAAAATTAATGCATAGCCTAACCTGTATTAATAATGTTTTCCTAGTTTATTATATACTAGAGGCCCGGTGCACGAAAATTTGTGCACTTGGGGGGGGGGGGGGTTCCCTCAGCCTGGCCTGTGCCCTTTCGCAGTCTGGGACCCCTTGGGGGATGTCCACCTTCCGGCTTAGGCCCACTCCCTGGGAGATTGGGCCTAAGCTGGCAGTCAGACATCCCTCTGGCAGCCTGGGAGCCCTCA
The DNA here is from genome assembly GCF_951640355.1 of Cnephaeus nilssonii. NCBI lineage: Eukaryota > Metazoa > Chordata > Mammalia > Chiroptera > Vespertilionidae > Cnephaeus > Cnephaeus nilssonii. The sequence continues at coordinate 69,911,791 of NC_137074.1, read as the reverse complement.
GGGGATGTCAGACTGCAGTTTTGGCCTGAGGGGAGTAGGCCACAGTCAGACATCCTTAGCACTGCAGAGGAGGCAGGAGAGGCTCCCGCCACCACCTCTGTGCTTGCAGCCGTCAGCCCAGCTTATGGCTGAGCGGTGCTCCCCGTGTGGGAGCGCACTGACCATCAGGGGGCAGCTCCTGCGTTGAGCATCTGCCCCCTGGTGTTCAGTGCACGTCATAGTGACGGGCTGTTCTGGATCATTCTTCCATTAGGGTCAATTTGCATATTACCTTTTAGTATCCTATCTAATAAAGAGGGACTATGCAAATTGACCGTCACACCACCACAAAGATGGTGGCGCCCATAGCCACAAGATGGCGGTGCCCAGTGGCCTCAGCCCTGCCGGAGTCCCCCAGTCCTTTCAGCCCCACTGAAGGGGGGTGGCAGGCGCACAGTGCGGCCAGACCCGCCCTCAGTCCCCCAGCCGCCCAGGGCAGGTCTGAGGCACAGGCAAGCCTTGGATGTCAGCTGCCCAGCCACCTATGGCCAGCCCAAGGCACAGGCAAGCCTCAGATGTCGGCTGCCCAGCCGCCCAGGGCCGCCTGAGGCTCAGGTAACCAGGGCCAGCCAAGGCTTGCGCTGCCAGCAATGGCAACAGAAGAGGTATGATGGGGGTGTTGCCTTCCCCTGATCACTGGGTCACCTCCTACCCCTGAGGGCTCCCAGACTGTGAGAGGGAGCAGGCCAAGTTGAGGGAACGCCCCCACCATCCCGTGCATGAATTTTCATGCACCAGGCCTCCAGTATAGGATAATCTTGGCTATTTACAACTGTTACAATTCTTATTACATTGACTTTGCAACCTTTTTGTGCATGGATCCTAGCTTTAAAATCACACAACACATGCCACAACCCTTTGGTCTTTTAATACTACCATTTATAGTTTCATTTTTTATATTTACATCTTTAATCAATCTGAAATTTATTTCTGTAGAATAAGAAGAGCTCCACCTTTATTCTTTTTTTAAAATATATTTTTTTATTGATTTCAGAGAGGAAGGGAGAGGGAGAGAGAGTTAGAAACATCAATGATGAGAGAGAATCATTGATCAGCTGCCTCCTGCTCGCCCCCTACTGGGGATTGAGCCCACAACCTGGGATGTGCCCTTGACTGGAATTGAACCCAGGACCCTTCAGTCCATAGGCCAACACTCTATCCACTGAGCCAAACCAGCTAGGGCTCCAGCTTTATTCTTATTTCCAAAATCTAATCAGTGCTCCTAACACTAAGTATTGGACAATTATTTCTCCATCAAGATTAACAACATGTATTTACCACATTAAAAATACTGGAAACTTATTTTAAAATAAATTCATACCTGAACAGGTTAACAAAATATAAAAATCAACATTTAATATTAAGAAAGGAAACTACTGAAAACCAAATCAATCTTCTAAAAAATAAATTTCCTATTTTTTATAGAAATCTCATAAGCAATATTCTTGTAGGATTCATTTTGGTATATTTAGATACATAAAATAATCATCTATAAATATGTAAATTCTATGTAATTTACATATTACATAGCTAATATATTCTCTACTTCCTATCTTCAATATTTCCCCTTTTTCTTTCATATATATATATATTCCAAATCACAATACATGGCCATGAATAAGATAAGCCCAAAAGCAAAGGAAGTACAAAATTGAATGGTGGATGAGAAATCAATAGCTTCTGTTGAATTTAGAATACATTGGGCAATAGATTTAATAATTTTTTAAATGTTAAATGGAGCAAGACAACTTACAACTTCTTGGATTCTAATAAAGAAGTAATGTGGCCCTGGCTAGGTGCTCAATTGGTTGGAGCATCGTCCTGTACACCAAAAGGTTGCAGGTTTGATATCCAGTCAAGGAATATACCTAGGTTGTAAGTTCGATCCCTAGTTGAGGCACATAAAAGAAGTAACCAATTGATGTTTCTCTTTCATATCAATGTTTCTCTCTCTCTTTCGCTCCCTCCCTTCCTCTCTCTCTAAAAATCAATGGAAACATATCCTTGGGTGAGAATGCAAAAAAAGTAATGTGGATCATGTAGTCATTCTTTATGTTGTACTATGTGGAAATGTTTGGGTTGAGAATTGAAACAGCCATTTTTTAGTTCAAAATAAATGAGTATCAGTAATTTCATATGCTTCAACCAGATGATAACCCAAGTTGAGTAAGTTTTTAAAAGTATCTATTAATGGGATAGATTATCTACCCGAAAGAATGTAATTGAAAACACATTAAACTATTAACAGGAAACAAAATATACACCTTTATGCAGAAGTTAATTCTAATCAAAATCACTGCTTGCTCATGTTTTACCTGAGTAATGCCTTCCATAATCTCTACCTATCAATAATCTCAATCTTCATCAGAATAAATTTATATTTACTAGTTACAACTATATAAATTGACAGTTTCAGAATATTTTATTTTTTCATCCATTTATTGAGCATCTATAATATACCAAGTGCTATGCTACCAGCCATAGAGTACACATGAATATATAATAATTTCTAGCAATAAAGCCAAACCTATAAACAATTGACTTTAATACTATTTGATAACTACAATAACCCTATCTAATAAAAGAGTAATATGCAAATTAACAGTCACTTCAACACACAAGATGGCCGCTCCCATGTGGTCAAAGATGGCCACCCCCATGTGGACACAAGATGGCTGCCACAAGATGGCCAGCAGGGGAGGGCAGTTATGGGCGATCAGGCCAGCAGGGGAGGGATCAGGCCTGCAAGGGAGGGCAATTAGGGGCGATCAGGCCTGCAGGGGAGGGCAGTTAGGAGTGACCGGGCCTGCAAGGGAGGACAGTTTGGGGGGACCCAGGCCTGCAAGGGAGGGCAGTTAGGGGGGACCCAGGCCTGCAGGGCAGGGCAGATGGGGGAGGACCATGCCTGCAGAGGAGGGCAGTTAGGGGTTACTGGGCCAGCAGGGGAGGGCAGTTAGGGGCAACCAGGCCAGCAGGGGAGGGCACTTAGGGGCAATCGGGCCAGCAGGGGAGCAGTTAGGCATCAATCAGGCTGGCAGAGGAGTGGTTAGGGGGTGATCAGGCTGGCAGAGGAGTGGTTAGGGGGTGATCAGGCTGGCAGGCAGAAGCGGTTAGGGGTAATCAGGCAGGCAAGCAAGCGGTTGTGAGCCAGCAGTCCTGGATTGTGAGAGGGATGTCCCAGATTGGAGAGGGTGCAGGCTGGGCTGAAGGACAACCCCCCCCCATGCATGAGTTTCATGCACCGGGCCTCTAATAGATATATAAACAAAATATTGTCAGGTCAGAGAAATAAGCAATGAACAATGTCTAAGAAGAGTATCAGTTGGCTTCTTCAGTATTACTCTTGCCTAGTCACTTTAAGCAAAGGTAAAAAAAAATCCCATTTAAAGTACTATATTGATTTCCATTTTTTTTTCTTAAATCTGCAGCTATCAGTTATCTGCATGCATATACCATGTTTAGTTATAGAAATAAATATATGCAAATGACTTCTAAAAAATTTCCTAAATTGTCCTAAGTGGGTGGTTCAGCTGGTTCGAGTATCATCCCATACACCAGAAGGTTGCAGGTTCGATTCCTGGTCAAGACACATACCTAGGTTGGGGGTTCGATCCCCAGTCAGGGCTAGTATGGGAGGCAACCTATTAATGTTCCCCTCTCACATTGATATTTTTCCCTCTCTCTCTCAAATCAATAAAAAAATATATCCTTAGGTGAGGATTAAAAAAACTCCTAAATTGACAAAGATAAATAGTTAACAGTTAAACCTTTAATAAATATACTGTATATTTGAACAGGGGAGGGATGCCATAATATCAGAATTGGCTTTGAAGACACCAGATATTCCAATTTTTGTCTATACTGATTTTTCTAATCACCCGTAGCATTTTCAGTTTAGAAATATTAAGAGTAAATACTCTTATCTGTTCTATAAAATAACTATGTACCCTTATAGGAAAAAACTATACACATAAAACTACGATTGCCAAGTTGGTTAATTTTTACCTTTTCCAGGTGAAACCAATATATTTTAATGCTTCTTCAGCTAAACAGTCAAGAACATAGCATACATGCTCTCCATAACCAGACTTTAATTTTGAAGGAGGAAAATCTGCAGATCTCCCCTGAAATACAAAAGATAAACAGGATATTACTTGTTATTTATATTCCAAATGTCAAAATATTTTAAGCAAAGTACTGCTGAATAAATTAATCATTTCTCTATTTTACAAATATGATTAAAATAACTGTAATTATATTGTTTCTTAAAAATCCATCTCTATAGCCATTGATGCATAAAACACTAAAGAAAAATGAAGACTTTTTATTGTCAAAAGTATCAAGTTAAAAGGCAATAAGACCTCATGACGGCAGAACAAATCATTGATATTGTTAGGGTAAAAACTAGTAAAACTACTAGCGTGATATCCTATCATCAAACAGCCATATGAAGGGCAGAGTGATTCACTTGTCAAAAACACATAACATGCTTGACAAAAATTCTTATTGCCCATCCCCAGAAAAATTAGAAATGAAGAGTACCCAGGAAAAGTCAGAAATGGAAGTACAACTGATATCATGGTCTATTAAATCAAAGTTCTCTTTCAAAATAGTGTTTCAGCTTCCTAGTTGTAGTTTTTTAAATCATTTTTAAGGAGAATTAAGTATCCACAAATTTATCTCTGAGACTTATCAAGATTAAGAAAAATATTATTACTTTGGGCTATAAAGGGTATACGCTGAGCATTTTTAGAAGCGGCATTAATGTGATAATATCAACTATTCTTAGGTTTTACCAGAAAATAAATCCAGATATAATGTTATATGTATGGATTTATGTATGCATATAAATGTGTGTGTATAGATAGACAGTTTTTCAGAGAGTTCATCTAAAAGGCTAGCATTTATGTTGTTGAATTATCAACATTAAAATTCATAACTTGAGAGCATGCAGAAAGAAGAGAGTTGTTTACACTTACAAATGATCGAAGCTCAGATAATATGTTAGATATTGTTGCATTAGGGTCATCATATTCCTGAGGCTGCTCAAAGTGGCGTCCTGCTTTGTTAATCAACCAAGCAGCAAGAGTGCAAAACATGTAGAACTGTTCACCAGGGTTGGTAGGCAGTGCAAAATAGTGTCTGTTCAAAACAAGAGGGGTGGGTGGAATATGAAATGTTGCAAAATCTATAATAACTAAAAGAATGGAGTCCAAAATTGCCAAAAGACTTTTTTTTTTTTTTTCAAATGGCTTTAAAATCAAAAGACACTGAAGTTTCTGGGAATCCACAGTACTCACATTGAAGTTTTTAATCAAAAGGATTAGGGCAATAACTACTGTACAAAAAAATATTAGATCAAATACCTTACACCAGAAAATGCAGGGCATGTTATAAAACATAGCATATAGAACGTTTGCCAAAATAATTTATGTCAGGAATAATTAATGAGTACTTACTGAAAATGGTAATTTGAAATTAAGAGAATCTCAGAATTTTAAAACAAGACCTTAATGATTATTCACTATGCATTTTTACATTTTTTACAATGTCACTGGTAACTTTACTTACTGTTTCTACTCTATCAGGTCCATTCAACAGTTGTTCTCATCTTGGTTACATATTTGAATCATCCAAGAAACTCCTCAAACTATTGCTACCTGACCAAACAGTTATTTTCTCATGAATTAAATCAAGACTTCTGGGAGTGAAGCCCCAATATTTGTATACTTCAAAACCTTCCTAGATAGATCTAAGATATAGCCAGGATGAAGAACCACTGAATATCACATCCCCAATCTAAGAACATTTGTTGACTTTTGCCACATCATCTAGCCAACTAAAAACAGTATTATGAGGATCAAAATGATTTATACCTAAACATGTTAGGAATAAAATTTGCTAGCAACAATATTCAATTCAGTTTAATTAAAGACCTTATTTTGCTTTTGTATGTGTAGCTATTACTATTATGTTTCTAATTGTATTTACAGCTATTTTTCATAAGAATCAGAAGTCTACTTCATGTTTCCCAATTTTTTTCCCTGCAGGATAAGTATAAATGTCCTGGAAGATAACAGAAAGTTGTGAAGAAATAAAGATCATAAAATCTGTGCAGGTAACCCCAGGAAGCCTTGGCAGGTATAAGTTTACAATCCTTTTGAAGCAACTACTGGTAACAACTCATCTTTTCCTTATTGACTGATAATTCCAGAAAAGAGAAATGGATTCTGACACATTCTGTAGACCTATGGCTGTGGTTCTTAAACTTTAGCACGCTCAGAATCACTTGGAAGATTTGTCAAAACACAGACTTATAGGTGCCACCCCTAGAATTTCTGATACAGGAGACCCCGGAAGGGGCCTGTGGGATTGCATTTCTAATAAATTCCCAGGTGATGCTGCTGCTGCTGCTGCCCTGAAGACCACATGTTGAGAATCATTAAACTAAGATATCTCCATGCAAATCCATGATTCAAAGTATCACAGGGCACTCCTGAGGAAATAGCACAGAGGTTACATCAATAGAACCTTAGTTTAAAAAATATACTCGAGAAAATACGCATACTTAACATAAAATGTTGATTGTTTATATTATCCAGATCAATTCATTTAAGTAATAACTCCCCAATTCTACAATTTCTATCATGGATCAAACAATACTACCTCTCCCTCTAACTTTTCTTCTATTATGGACAGTCTCAGCAATATGGACAGTTTAACCTAAAGCCTGCACATCTTATAATTCAAGTTATTGAAAGAGAGCAGGGAATGAGATCAAAACTGTTAAGGGAAACTATTGGACCCTCCCTATGGCCTTTAAGAGAAAGTACTGCCGATTTTAACCTAAAGTGTCTATTATACAAACAAATGTAAGCATGTATTAAGGTGAAGGAAAAACTGATTTATCTGTCAATCGCTAAGCTACATTGATGGGAGGAGAAAGTGCTAGCTGCCCATTATCCTCAGCAACCAAGGGCACCAGAACGACAGAACTTTAGGTTCTATGATAAAGGGACAATTCCAGCCGTTGCCATTTCATTTGTCTTTCCACTCCTCCGTTTCTGAGGGTACTGTTCCTGCCAAGGCAGCAGTCCTTTAGACCACAACAGTTCGTCAACAAGTTCACTACGCTGCACAGAAAGTGCTCAGCAAGGTCCTGGGTACCCACGGTTACCAGCTGTAGGGGCAGGCTCTTCCAGAGGAAAATAAAAACTAGAGAGAGATCTAAAACGGTAACGGCAGTCATCTTTGGGAATGAGATTATGGGTGATTTTGGTATTTTTCTACAAATTTTCTTGTGTGTTTTTTTCTGCGTTCTCTACAATGTATTTTACTACTTTGATAACCAGAAGAAAACAAACGTTTGTTATTCTGTGGAGGTGCGTTTGTGCTTTAAAGACCAGGCAAGCTGTCTCCCAATCCTTTCTGCTGTTTTAAAACTTTATTCTTTCTACTAAAAAGCAAGTCACAACTCCTTGAGCTCCGCGGCGGCCCTCCGTCACCAAGTTTGGGGTGAAGTGCTCCTTCCAGGACAGGGAGATGGAGGCAAGTGCTTGCTAAACCCGCGCTAGGCGCTCCCCAAAAGGCCGGAGGGAGGCACCGTCCCAGGCGGCACCCCGGTGCCAGGTTACGAGGGCACCCACCTGGACGGGGGCTTCAGGTTGTTCTTCCGGAGGAGTTCCTCCTCGTAGCGGAGCAACTTCAGCTTCTCCACCAGGTCCTCCATCACCACGAACATGTGGTAGGCCGCGCCGGGTCCCCGCTCCACGACCGCCTCCCCAGCCCCTTCGCCATGGGACCGAGACACCGCATCCTCTAAACCCGACGGCGTGACCACGGCCGCGGCGGCCGCCATCGCCCCACAGACAGAGAGAGCCCAGCGTGGGCTCCGGCACACAGACTTCCGCGGCCTGCGCTGCAGCAGCCAGGACTGCCGCGACCGGTTACTAGGCGACCGCCAAGCAACCCGCCCCCAGGGCAACTGGACTCCGCCTCCTTCCCGCCCAGATCGCTTCTAAATTTTCTCCAACCAGAGCGGGCTTTCTGGGTGACGCCACGTAAGGCCCGCCCCTTCCCCTGCCTCTGCGGAGGAAGTGGCTCGGAGGCAGCCCCGCCCCTCGTGGGGGCGTGGCGTCCAGCAACCCACCTTGTACCTCACCGCCTCCTGCTGCTGCTGGAAAGTGGAGGAGGGTCCGCTGGCCCTTAGTTGGCTTGAGGCTGGTTAGATCTAGTGGTGACCAAGGGCAGCTGAGCGGGCAGCTGAGTCAACTAGTAGCAGCTTAAAAGTTTAAAGAACAAGGAAGACCAGCAGTATTGAAGGCTGTTCCAGCGCACTGTTTTCTTTTTTCTTTTTCTTCTCAAAGTTGAAAGTTTTCACAGTTGTAAATAAAGATAGTGGTTATTCTGATGCTTCCCTTTACCACACAGCAACTTTCCAGAGGAGGGTCTTCCCCACCCCCCCACACTTAAACTTAGTCTTTCACTAGGGAATGCTGTGTTTGATTTAACAGTGTATTACAGGACTGGAAGTATTATCATCCCCTGCTAGTATTACTCCAGGGCTAGGAAAGGGGTTGTTGGTTGGGAGGCGGTGGGGGGAAAGAATGGCAGAGGGTGAGCAAAAAAAGGAGCGATTGGGAAGGATTTGTTCTACCTCAGAAACAAGAATTCTAAACTCACATCCTTCTGCTCCTAATGTGTCTCAAGCCCATTACAATGCAGTATAACGTTTTGGAGTTCCTTGTTAAAATAGAGGAGATAATCTTGAATGTATTTCCCTGCGCTATAGCTCTAAATGTGGCTAAAGACAGTATTATTACTGTACTTTGCAGCTATTTACCTAGAAAATACAAGATAGGGGACAAATCTAACCACAGCTTTATAGTTCTCAAATAAATCCTGTGTATGAAGAAGTTTTCCTAACAGCTACATAAAAAGTGAGGTAAGTAGTAGATACTTGTAGGTTTCCTGGGAGAAGAAATCTTATGGCAAGAAGTTGAGCATGTGTTTGTGTTTATAATGTGGGTTTTGAGGGATCTCTGATCTCTTATATCTGCTACTAGGGAATATAGAAGAGTCATAGTTTTGGACGTAGCCTAAGTTTGAAATTTATCTGTAATATCTCTTGGGTTTTGTTAGAAAAATGGGCAGATGAGCACTTTTCATTTTTAATATCAGTCTAGACCTACCTTGTTTCTGATACTAATAAAGGTATCAAAGTGAAAAATCAGAAAGGCAAATACCTTTCTATTTATGAAAGAAAGGAAATACGTAAAATAACTAATTTGTGTAGAAAACAACCAAAAGGGGAAGGCCATTGAGAATTACTTTTTAAATAAATGACATTGTTTGTTTGCCTACTACAAGTCATTAACCAGCTGCTTTTAATAAAGATGAGTGGGGAAATTGCATTTGACTTTACCCTGTCGCCGAATTGGTCTTTTTCTTTGCCTCCTTAGAACAGTGTTTCTTCCCCGTACATCCCCACTCCAACCCCCACATTGTGGCATGCCTGTATAACTTTCAGGGTACAAGATGATGTATAACTTTTTAGGATTGAAAAAGATTGAAGTTTTAAATCATGCTTTAAAATGACTCTCAAAAAGGTGTTGGACTTGACAGGTTAATTGGTTACACACAGAGAGATGCTGCCTACATAAGACGTTCTGACATTTCAGAAATTATATAAAGCACTCAGGATGAAATAGTCAAGCATTGTCTTTTGGCTGAGAGAAACCCTCCAACAACATATGTACTTTGTCTTGGGCGGTGGGGGGAAGGGACAACTCTCCCACAACCTAGCCATTTCTTTCCCAGGTACACTAGTGATGTAACGTGTCTTGAAAGCAGTATGAAGAACTATTTCCCCCCTTAATTGCTGTAAAGAAGAAGAAAAAGACTAAAATATAAAGTGCCCCCCCCCCCCCCCAGTCGCTGTGGCACAGAAATAATGAAGGAAAAGCCAGCTGTTCAGCACTGTGTTTCCCACAGAAAGAGCACTGAAATGTCATTTCATTTTTATAAGGCCCCAGGGATTACTTTTTCTTAATCTTTGTTCATAAGTCCCCAATAGTTAACACTTTAAGAGGCCTTTTCCCTGATGGAAATAGTTTTCTTCACAAGTGTAAGAATGCACACTCAAATTCTCTTCAGTCTGTCTCAGCCACTTGGAAGCTTTAGGGTACATTTTGTTCGTATTTTTGCAGGATGAGCTCATTTGTTGACTAAGGAGATAGATAAGAGCTTGAAGAGAATGGAATGTTCACACTTCTTTTTAAGACTCTTGAGAGAGCTTTATCCCTTGCTCTGTGTGTTGACCACAATTATAGCCTGGCTTCTGATTTTGATTTTTATCTCTTGTAAACTGTCTGTGAAATAATTGGAGGTAATTTTTAAGGCCCTTAAGATCTTTCTGTGATTGGGCTAATCTCTGAAAACTGAACAGCATCCCAATCAAAGGTGATTTGAGATAAAGGGCTTTCCCTGAGAGATGCTGAGCAAGGCTGAGGAGGAAAAGGAAGCAGGTTCAAGGATGGAGGAAGGCTTTCCAGTTGTGTCTCCAAACATAAGAACAAGTCCTCCTAGGAGACTGGGCAGGCTAACAAACAAAGCTGCTTTTTGTTACAAATGACTTAGTATACCATTCAGTTGGTATGTTAAAAACTTAGAAAACCACGAATTGAATAAAACTTCCTTAACCTAATAAAAAGTATTTGCCAAAAATATAGAAAGAAAAAAGCCATATTTAAATGTGAAGCATAGAAGCAGTGCCTTGTAAAGCCACAAACAAGGCAAAGGCATGCACTCTTTGAAACGGAGCTAGACATCAGAGCCAGTACACTGAGACAAAAATTAGTAGTAAGTATTGCAGAAGCAACTATCATAGGTGATAAGATTAAGTAAAAATCCAAGAGAATCTATAGACAAGCTCTTAAGATACCTCAGCAAGTGTGCCATATATGAGATCCAAATTAAAGAAAAGCCACTAGAACAGCCAACATCATACTCAATGGGCAAAAACTAAAACCATTTCCCCTAAGAACAGGAACAAGACAGGGAAGCCCACTCTCACCACTCCTGTTTGACATAGTACTGGAAGTATTAGCTATTGCAATTAGACAAGAAGAGGAACTAAAAGGCATCCAAATTGGAAAAGAAGAAGTAAAGCTGTCCTTATTTGCAGATGACATGATATTGTACATAAAAAACCCGAAAGACTCCATCAAAAAACTAATAGACTTAATAAATGAATTCGGCAATGTAGAAGGATACAAAATTAATGCAAAGAAGTCTATGGCATTTTTATACACCAATAGTGAACTTACAGAAAGAGAGACTAAAAAAGCAATCCCATTTACCATCACACCAAAAAAATTAAGATACCTAGGAATAAACTTAACTAAGGAGGTAAAAGACCTATATGCGGAAAACTAGAGTACACTGAAAAAAGAGATAGAGGAAGACATAAACAGATGGAAGAACATACCATGTTCATGGATTGGTAGAATCAACATCATGAAAATGTCCATACTACCCAAAGCAATCTACAGATTCAGTGCACTCCCCATTAAAATACCAACAGCATATTTCACAGACCTAGAAAGAACTCTCCAAAAATTCATCTGGAATAAAAAAAAGACCCCGAATAGCCACAGCAATCCTGAGAAAGAAGAATAAAGTAGGAGGGATCTCAATACCAGACTTCAAGCTGTATTACAAAGCCACTGTTCTCAAAACAGCATGGTACTGGCACAAGAACAGACATATAGATCAATGGAACAGAATAGAGAATCCAGATATCAACCCAAACCAATATGCTCAATTAATATTTGAGAAACGAGGCATGAACATACAATGGAGTCAAGACAATCTCTTCAATAAATGGTGTTGGGAAAATTGGACAGATACGTGCAAAAAAATGAAACTAGATCACCAACTTACACCATACACACAAAAAAAACTCAAAATGGATACAAGACTTAAACATAAGACGGGAAACCATAAAAATACTAGAGGAATCCATAGGCAACAAAATCTCAGACATATGCCAAAAGAACTTCTTCACTGACACTGCCCCTAGGGCAATGGAAGCTAAAGAGAAAATTAACAAATGGGACTACATCAAAATAAAAAGCTTTTTTACAGCAAAAGAAACCATCAACAAAACAACAAGAAAGCCCACTCTGTGGGAGAACATATTTGCAAATGATATCACTGATAAAGGTTTAATCTCCAACATCTACAGGCAGCTTATGCAACTTAATAAAAGGAAGATAAATGATCTAATAAAAAAATGGGCAACGGACCTAAATAGAATCTTTTCAAAAGAAGACAGAAGGAAGGCCAAGAGACACATGAAAACATGCTCAAAGTCACTAATTATCTGAGAGATGCAAATCTAAACAACAACGCGGTACCATCTCACACCTGTCAGAATGGCTATCATCAACAAATCAACAAACAACAAGTGTTGGCAAGGATGCGGAGAAAAAGGAACCCTCGTGCACTGCTGGTGGGAATGCAGACTTGTGCAGCCACTGTGGAGAACAGTATGGAGTTTCCTCAAAAAACTGAAAATGGAACTCCCATTTGACCCAGTAATCCCACTCCTGGGAATATATCCGAAGAAACTAGAAACACCAATCAAAAATGATATATGCACCCCTATGTTCATAGCAGCACAATTTACAATAGCTAAGATTTGGAAACAGCCTAGGTGCCCGTCAGCAGATGACTGGATCAGAAAACTGTGGTACATTTACACAATGGAATACTATGCTGCCATAAAAAAGAAGGAATGCTCATCATTTGCAGCAACCTGGATGGAATTGGAGAACATTATGCTAAGTGAAATAAGCCAGTCAATGAAAGAAAAATACCACATGATCTCACTCATTTATGGATAATAAAGAACATTATAAACTGATGAACAAAAAGATAGATACAGAGACAGTAAAGCATCAAACAGACTGTCAAATACAGGGGGAAGGTTAGGGAGAGGTTGGGGAGATAAGAGATCAACCGAAGGACTTGTATGCATGCATATAAGCATAACCAATGGACGCAAAACTCTGGGGGGTAAGGGCATGTATGGGAGTCGGGGGGGGGGGGGGACAATGGTAAGATATGTACACATATAATACCTTAATAAAAAATTTTAAAAAATAAAATAAAAGCCACTAGAAAAACAAAAACAAACCAAATATAGCACCCAGGAATAAGTCTATGATCATTAGGGAAAAATTGTTAAACTTTCCTGAAAGTCATGGAAAAATCCAAATAAGGATACAATGTTCATGAGTGAGAAAAATCAGTTATATTTATCCAATCTATAAACTCAGTACAATTTCAACTAAAATTCCAAGAGGGCTGATACTGAAATTTGTACATAAAAGTAAATTTAAAGAAGCATGAGGAAGGAATTATGATACTAATAAGTTTTCTAATAAAAGTGTAATTTAAAATGACATCACAGGAATAAGTAGAAAATAGCCTGGAAATAGGTGAAAGTTTATTTTAAAATTCAGTATACAGCAAAGTTAGTGTTATCAATTAGTAGAGAAAGATGAACTACTCAATAAATGCTATTGAAGCTATGGACTATTCATGTGGAAACCAAATTATACCTCTAAATGCCAGCACACAAATTCCAGATGGAATAAAGACATAAATGTGAAATACTGGTAGGATGTGTAGATGGAAACAAAGTAGAGTACCTTAAACCTCAATGTAGGGAAGGATTTCTTGAAGGAAAGAAGGAACAAATTTTAAAGAAAAGAGAAACTCATCAAAATTTAAGAACTTAGATACAAAAGAGGACTCTATCAATGTTGCGGAAATTACCAGGCGACTGGAAAACACACAAAGGGTACTCGGAAGACTCAGGTAAAACTCTTTATTTGCAGATGCACTAGTGCGGTGACTCAGGGGAGTCATTCTCCAAAGCCTGAATGATGAATATGGAGGAAGCTTTCCTTTCATCCCCTTAGTTTCTTTGTCCCCCAAATATGGACCAGGCTTCCAAACTTTTTGTAGGCTTTGCAGCCCCCCATGGGTTGGGATGGGGGAAGTGAGATTACACCCAAAGGCCTGGCCTGACTGACACAAGCACTGCCAACGCACTCCGGGGGTTGTATATGGTTCGTGGTTTATGGCCTCTGTAAATGGGAGTATTCTGGGAAACAGGTTCTGCAAGGCTGGACAAGCTTTACATACAAGAATGGGGCTTAATTATACTAGCAAGAATGTGTGTCAGAATACTGGTTACTGGCACAGATTCAGATTCCTAGCCTCCCCCCGCCCCCAAATTGTCTTATATTCCCCCTCATAAAAAGTGAAGAAAAAAGTCCATTTGTGACCCATATAATGTCAGTGGATTAGTCTCCAGGATACACAGGATTTTAGAAGTTTTTCTAGGTGAGCATTGCTCAGCCTTAGCACTATTGACATTTTAGACTGGATAATTTTCTATTGTTAGAGCCTGTTTTGTGCATTGTGGGATGTTTAACAGCATTCCTGGCCTTTACCCACTAGATGCCAGCAGCACCCATCCATAGTTGTAACAACCCAAAATATCTTCAGACATTGCCAACTGGCCCCTGGAGGACATATCACCCCTGGTAGAGAAACACTGCTTTAGATGCCTGAGTTGAAATGCAAATGCCTTTATAAAGACCAAGAATGTAAAGATAAATGGGTGACTGAGGGACAAAGTGGTAGCGGGGAAGGAAGGAATGACTATGGTGAAATAGCAAATTAATGCACCATTTCAAGGAGGCAACATTTCTGCCATGCAAGAATTAGACCAATGTTGTGATATGTTATGATTTTATAAGGATCTGAACCTAGATTTGCATGTCAGTATAAGATGCTAATATTCTTGAGAGTGACCTTTCTACACAGAAAATATTATTTCAGAGGCTACTTTAGTTGTTAAAGATATTTGATTTATTAATACACTGAAGTTCAAAATTGAGAAGCCTTGTTCTTCACTTTTCTTTTTATATTAAAATCGTATTCAATTTGTAAATGTTGTAAGTTTGTTAGAGTCAAGTTTAAGGGAACATGGGAATTTACAAGTTAAATTCCTGTAGAGGTTTAAAACTGTTCATAAACTTACTATATTTGTTTTAATATTGTTGACAAACCATTCCGGATGATTAAATCTCCTGAAGCTAAAAGTTTGTGTTTTTTTAAAAATAGGAAGAGAAAGAAATAAGATCTATTAAGTATTCAAATACTGTTTGTAAACATAGATATCAATGTAAAACCAAATCTGTCTAAATTAGTTATTCAGTTACATATTATAAATTAGAATCATAAGTTAGTCTAATAAGCCAAGTTTTCAAATATTAGATACTTAAGTATTAAATATGCACAAATTATTATTTAACATAATTATTACTACCATGGGTTTGACTTTATCATTACTGTACTTAGTGTTGCAATTTTCCAGGATTAAAATGTAGTCACCCGCCTGGAACTATTCATCATTCCAACCTGAGCCTGTGAAGTTTGCCATCCAGTATACCAAGAGATTCCTGGGCCAGAGGTAGAAGAGATTTTTGCTGGAAATATCAAAGGGACACACTAAGCCCTAATTTGCTGTAACAAACCCCCTAAATTAGAAAGGGACGTGGTTTTGTAACCCATTCTCCTGGGTTTACTTTGTTTTGTAGCTCTTCTCTACTAATCAAAGTCTTCTAACTCCACTAAAATTGCAGTTAACTGCTTCAGCTAACTGGCTCTCATGGGAGATGAATGCCATCTAATTATACTGTATATATTTCAAAGCTTTGCTTTGCTTCATGGCCTCATTTTTGAGGGGAGAGTAGAGAAGCAAAGTGCATGTGTGAACTGAGTTTAGCTTACTGCCTCTAGCAAGTGATTCAGGATGGGTATTGAAAGGTTTCAAGTGTGTGTGTGTGTGTGTGTGTGTGTGTGTGTGTGTGTGTGTGTCTGTAGGGTTTGGGGGTGGAAGATTATTAAATTCTCATCTTAGCGTGTTCTGGCAGTGTTGTAGAGAAAGGACTAGATAGTAAGGTGAAAAATTGATTCAGAAGGCAATTTGAAGTTAGGTGATAGCTCCTTAACTAGGAGGTAGCAATTAGAATGGTGAAAAAATGGTAGATATTAGGAAGGGAATTCAACAGATCTTAGTAATGGGCACCATGAGATGGTCTCTGGGGCATTGATGTCCCATCCCACTCAGTCATTGGCTGTGGGCTGCATCAGGCACCTCTGGGTGAGGTTGCTTCTGTTGGCCCCAGGTAATTTTTTGGAGATGGATACAGCTGTGAATACTCAGCAGCCAGTACTTATAGCAACTGGGGAACTGGTACATCAGCCTGGTAAAAGGGGATCTAGGTAGACACCAGCAGTTTTGCTACAATAGTTGACATTAAACTGCCACACTTCTGAGTTTCATTATGTGGGATGTGTACTGGAGTAATGAAGATGGCCATAAACTAAGCTAAAAAAAAAAAAGAAGAAGAAGTAAGCTTGGTAAAAGTATAAACCATTGATCAGTTACAGTATAGTATAATATGGGGAAATAGCAGATGAGTAACTGCAAACATTGAAACATTCGGTCTAGTTTCTTAATAAGAGTTCTATTCCATCATATATGTTAGTAACACTTTGGTTTGATACATATTTGGTACTAACAAAAAAGAATTGATCTTATTTGTCAGAGTTTTGAAGATTAAATAAAAATGGGTTTATTCTTTAAGGGCTAGATTACAAAAATTCAATTTATTTTACAGTCTGAGATGGCATTTTTCCCCCAAGGAAAAGTTAGATTCAAGATGGAAACTAAACAATAAATGTTATAAGAAAAAGATTTCTTAATGGGGCTTGAGCCTAATAAAAGCCAAATCTGCTAGATGCTCCACTTTTATGATATAACTCTGCATCTCAGTGCGCAGTACACCAGGCTTTCTGATGGCCTGTTTCCCAAATGTTTATTGGAACCTTGTCGTGAGGCTTTGGAACTTGTTGCCCAGACTATTACATGGTAATAAAACATCAAATCCAAATGCCTTATTTTTATTCCCACTATTTAGTAGAGATGCTTTCATACTCCATACCTCCATATTTTGCTTCATGAATAGAACAAGGAACCCATTCTGCCTTTGTTTGCATCTAGTGAGATTTTTGACAATGAGAAAACTTTTTTCTTTCTGAAAGTGTCAATGTGAAAGCCCAAGCTATTAGATCCAGAGATTGGTGTTTTGCTTTTGACAACCACAGAGAATATTTTCTAGTTTTTTGCACAGCAAATATTTGAGTCCATATAATGTGTTAGGCACTATTCTCGGGCCTGGTACTACAAAGACTTGTGAGCCTGGTGTCTGTGCTTAAATATCTCAGACTCTAATGCAGGATATACATGTGTTTTGGAGGAAGGCTCTCCATACTTTTCTTCCTACCCTCCCCCAGTTGGTTGGGCCTCTTCTGTATCCCCATAGTCTATTATACCTTCTCTTTCTCGAGTCCCATGTTTCTCCTGGGCTCTGAAGGGGTAGGAAGAATTAGTGAGGGGCACCAACATTATTAAGGTAGATCTCTTACCTGGAGAGCCAAGCTTCAGAGTGAAGATGATGACTTCTCTCCTTTGTATCTAATGTGGGGGCTGATGCCCTTTAGCTTTTTTAGTGTGCAGGAGCCTAAGCTAACTTTCTGCCTAGGATCATTAGCAAGGGGTCTGCATATATAGTCAGATATTTCCCGAATCTGAAGAAGAATATGTATCTAGGGCCCATCTGCTAAGAATTCAAATTGGAATGTGTTTAAGTTCATTACAAAGGACTCAACCTAAAATAGCCCTAAATCAAGAGCATAGCTATAGCTAGACATTATTTTTATTACCTTTTAACAGCTTATCATTTTCAGTAAGTCTTTGTGCTTGATCTATATGCCTTGTATACATTTTTTAAAATGTTAGCTTTAGAGTTCAAAGGAATACTCATAAACTCTGTGTAAAACTTTTCTTCCTTCTCCCCAGTGCCCCAAGGCATAGTGTGGATTTGTCATAGTTACTTTCTGAGGAAGAGTAGACAATTGTTGGAACATAGACTGTGTGGTGGTCTAAGGCCCGAGGAAGAAGGAAAGATCTTCCTCACTGTTCCCCCCGAGACTAGGAATTAATGGTTTTCCTTTCACCCCATAGTGCTGGGAAAAAATGACTAACCATCTACCAGCCCGTTCTTTTCCTGTTGATGTGAAATGCTTATACTTATTTGGTCCATTTCCAGACTTTAAACTTTGAACAGTCATCTCTTTCCTTATTCTCATGCCTGTTAAATTGTTTTTGTTTGTGTGGCTTTAAAATAAGATTTACTCTGGTAGAACAAGCCATCTCTCTAATCCTCTCAATCTTCTTTGTTATCATATAATTGTTCCTCCAGATGAACTCTAAGTTTATTTATTGTTAAAGTATGTATTCTTAGAATACGTGTTGTAATACTGAATTTACCTTCCAGGGATATAGCATATACTCTACTTGAATCTCTTATTGGGTTAAAAATATCTTTGAAAAACTTTTCCATTTTCAATCTGACAGTCAATTTTTAAACAGAAATTCTTGCTATTTTTCTTATGCTAGTAACTTAGCACTATTGAGTATGAAAACTCCATATTTTATTTTCTGAAGGCAAGGACAAATTGTTGCACTGCAAAAGATTTGAATCTCCTCAGCTTCTTGGAGGAAGAATAATACTTCTGAAATGGTAGGCTGAAGCTTTTGTAAGTAAAATTAGAACTGCCCCAGAAGATCTTGCTCTTTCAAAGGAAACTACCAAGTCCTTTTATGAAATAAAATGAAAATGGCCTTTATTCTTGCTTGAAATACAATGACAGCTTCCTTACAGTTTTCCCTGCAGATCTGGTCCCCTTTTATACTTTTGTCTACGTTGTTCCCAGAGTAATCTT
Source organism: Cnephaeus nilssonii (assembly GCF_951640355.1). NCBI lineage: Eukaryota > Metazoa > Chordata > Mammalia > Chiroptera > Vespertilionidae > Cnephaeus > Cnephaeus nilssonii. The sequence goes on along the minus strand of NC_137074.1, from coordinate 69,892,819 downwards.
TCTAAAATGCAAATGTGGACACGTCATCGACTTATCTGACATTCATACATGGAATTTTGGGAAAACATCCAAATTTTCTATCCTGCTATACAGGCCTCCAGGGACAGATCCAGGCTTTGGGGGACCTGAGGCTTATGCAATGGGGGGTGGGGTCCTTTTTAATAAGAATAAATGCAAAATTTTGAATTCAAAATCAACTATAGGGTCTTTGAATGGACAATGCAAGTGAGGCTCCCTGGAGCATAAATTTCCTGCTCTATCTTCCTCTACAAAAGGGAATTGGTTTATCCCAAATGAGATATGTTCCTGGGTCAATATATAATGACCAAGATAAAGTATCCAACCCACTGAAATTGAAAAAAATTTTCTTTTCCTCTACCCTTCTACATTTTATGGCTTGGGCCCTGCAAATTAAACTGGCAGAAAACAGATTAACAAAATACAAACAGTTTATTAATTAACTAGAGGCCCTGTGCACAAAATTCGTGCACAGGGGCGGGGGAGTGTCCCTCAGCCCACCTTGCACCCTCTCCAATCTGGGACCCCTCAAGGGATGTCCGACTGCCTGTTTAGGCCCGATACCACTGGACATCCCTCTGACAATCCAGGACTGCTGGCTCCCAACTGCTTGCCTGCCTGCCTTCCTGATTTCCCCTAACCGCTTCTGCCTGTTGGCCTGATCACCCCCTAACCACTCCCATGCCAGCCTGATTGATGTCTAACTGCTCCCCTGCCAGCCTGTTTGCCCCCAACTTCCCTCCTCTGCCGGCCTGTTCACCCCTAACTGCCCTCCCCTGCAGGGTTGATCGCCTCCAACTGCCCTCCCTTGCAGGCTTGGTTCCTCCCTACTGCCCTCCCCTGCTGACCATCTTGTGGTGGCCATCTTGTGTCCACCTGGGGGCAGGATCTTTGACCACATAGGGCAGCTATCTTGATCTTGTGTGTTGGAGTGATGGTCAATCTGCATATTACTCTTTTATTTGATAGGATAGAGGCCTGGTGCATGGGTGGGGACCAGCTGGTTTGCCCTGAAGGGTGTCCTGGATCAGGGCTGGGTTCCCTTGGGGCATGGAGAGGCCTGGGTAAGGGGCCTGTGGTGGTTTGCAAGCCAGCCATGCCCCTGGAAACCCAAGCAGAGGCCCTGGTATCTGGAATTTATTTACCTTCTACAATTGAAACTTTGTAGCCTAGAGTGGAGCCAAGCCTCCTGCTCGATCCATGGCTGTCGCCATTTCTGTTTGGATTTTTTTACCTTCTATAATTGAAACTTTGTGTCCTTGAGTGGAGGCCTGGGCCTGCCAGAGTGTGTGGAAAGTTTGGCTTCCTCTGTTGCCAGGGAAACCCAAGCCTCCCTTCTGGTAGCCATCTTGGTTGGGGTTAATTTGCATACTTGCCCTGATTGGCTGGTGGGCATTGTTTGGCTGGTGGGCGTGGCTTATGTAGCCGAGTGATGGTTAATTTGCATATTACTCTTTTTATTAGAGAGGATAAGTGCAGTGAGATTATTTGTGGGGCTACTCAGTGATGTGTAGTATCTCAAAGGGGTAGTTAGGACCTGGGCTTATAATGTATAGCATCTTAATCAAGAACAATAAATGTGTAGAGAAGTGGCAAGACAAAGAAAAAGGGTTTTAGGCTTTCAATGTAACTATATAGGGGAAACTAATAAAAAATAAGGATTGTTTTGGTAAGGCCTATTATGTAGTTTTCTCCCAATACTATCTCTGGGCTGGTAAGAGTCTCTGGTGATTAAGAGTCTAAGTTTGATTTTTTTAAACAAGTGTGGGGGAGGGCAGAAATTTTTTGGGGGGGTATTTGCTATTTCTCAGTTTTCTTAAACTCAAAATAATTTTTATGCCAATGTGGCATATTTTCATATGTCATATTCTATATCACTGATAGCGTAAAGCTCTCCAATTTTATCGGAAGACCAGATGGCTACCTATGACCAGGATGGTTCTCCCTAACCTGAGATAGTGATGTTTAATATAATGGCCATAGCTCTGTAAATTCAGTTTCTCCCTTTTATTTCCCCTAGAGCCACTTTTTAAAGATGGTAATATTTCCTTATTCTTTAGGTGACTTTTCTCTAAAGCACTTGTGTTAGTCCAAATCTAAGGATCAGAGGCTGAAATGGGATTAGACATGCAAGAATTTTATTAGGCTATATGCCAGGGATGGAAAATGGGAAGGGGGCTTGCAAAACCTGGGGTGTAAGACTGACCCCAAGTAAAGAATAAAGGAATGGAAGAGTTCACCCTATACTGCCAGGCAGTTACCATTATACCATGGATGTGATGGACAGGTGTGATGTTCTGTGAGATGTCCTTTAAGGCTAAAACTGAGGGCAAAAGAGTTAACATAGCCCTGAGGGAAATTTTTAAATGGATGTTGTTGTCCATCCATGTGAATGCAAACTCTTTCTGATCCTCTTTCCTGATTGGGATTGAATAGAATATGTTCACTAGGTTAACACTATATATTGTGTATCTGATGCTATATTAATTTGCTCTATCAACCATACTATGCCTGGTATAATAGCTATAATTAAGATACATCTTGGCTGTCATTGTGATAATCTACAGTAATTCTCCAGGATCCTCCTTGCTTTTGAAGAGGCCAGAGAATCAAGTTTAATGGAGATATGATAGGAGCCACCATTGCTGCATCCTTGAGATATTTAACGTTGGTACTTGTATTTGCCGTAGGACATGATAATCTTCTTGATTTACTATCTTGGTGGAGGCAGTTTCAGAGGTTTTCATTTGACTGTTCCCATTATGTTGGCTCTTATTCCAGAGACCAGGGACTTAATGTGGGGATTGCTCCAGCTACCAAGTGTATCCATTGGAATCATGCATACAGACACAGTATCGTCATGGCACATACTTGCCATGGTACCCTTCCTTTCAGAGCTCCAACCCCTTCTTTAGTTAATGTATTACAGATGTGAACATTTGTCCTGGTCTTGGAAATGAGCAAGTGATTGGACAGCCACTCTCAGCATCCTGCTCCTTCATTCTTGTCTTTCTTTGGTTGTGGTATTAAGCAACACCACCCTTGTCACCTGCCCCTAGCAACACTATGCTCTATCTTTACAACTCCCTATGGGTCAAGCAGCCTCGGCTGCCCTCTGGCCTTGCCAGTCATCATGGTAGTTATACACTCCTGGCTCCTGACAGACAAGCACTGCCACCTGGCCTCTATTACTCCAAAGCCCCATTGTCTCCAAGGATAGTAACCAGTCCAGCTATGTAACTGCTTCCAGTGTTAACATTGTTGGCTGGTAGGGGAAAGGCACCACAGAATTTCTTGGTGGTGCTGGTGCCCCTCTCACCAGTGCATCCCTGACCGTCACACAACTGACCTTCCTTGTCTGAGAATTAAAATGTCTGGGTTCTCTGCACAAATTTGGCCTCCCAGCAGGAGATGGGCCTCTTTGTAAGCTACTACCTGGGCTCTCTGGCTCTCTTAGTTAGCTCCTAACTGCTTGTTTACAGCCCTCATCTCCTCCTATCCCTCTGCAGGGTGTCAATACAACTTAGTACTAACCAGCCAACTCCCCTCTCTTTGTAAGCCTTGTTCCCGTCATATTTTTCAGATGCCAGTGTCATTCCCTCATGTCACAGTATTCACCTCCACTGGAATGTTTTCCAAAGAGCACACCATGCACCAAGGCCCTCAGGAACACATGGGGGAGAGGTCCCTGAAGTCTAGCAATGTTGTCACTGCCTGGAAGGTGGTAAGTCATTACCAAACCCCCATCTTGCTGCCTGTTTTTTGGACCACTCCTGGTACCACTGGTGTTTGTTTGAGCCCTCTGAGACCAAGACTGGATTAAATATAAAAGGATTTTATTAGAGAAAATGCCTGTATGAGACAAAAAAGGATGAGGGAGATGGAAAAGACTAGAAGAGCTGACACATGGGCAAGTCTGACCTGAGTGAGGAAGAGGTAGAAAGAAGTTTGAGTGGAACATGTGGTTCCAATTAGAGGAAGGCTCAGCAAGGCCATCAAGAAGTCCTCAAACCAAGAACAAATGACCTGGCGTCCCATGTCTCCCAGGTCACTCAGCCGTTGCTTGGAAGCAGCCCTTCTGAAACATTGCCTCTGCACGAACCAGGCAGTGGGTTTTCAGAGGGCAGCAGTCGGAGCCTTTGGCCAATTTGGCTCATTCTCATGGCCACCATGGCTTAATGTGTTTTAGTTAGTATTTATGCATAACAACATACACCAAAGCTTAGCAGTTTGGCACCATTCTATTGTGCTTGTACTCCAAGTTGGAGACCACAATTTGAATATACCCCTAGACCAAAACTCATGGACATGTAACCAAAATTTAAACTGTGCCGATTTCCCTAAAATGCTGACTCTGACCTTGAACAAAACTTAAGCTTCATGTCAGAGTGGCCTTATAGCTTCCTAGCCAATCAGCTACAAATAAACTTATACAGTGTCACACCCTGAAAGGAATGTAATTGTCTGGTAACCAATTGCAATAGAAAACTGTACTTTCTCATCCATGACTTGTAAACTGAGCTGTAACTGCTGAGACCTGAGCTTCATACCGATTTTGGTTTGTCACCCTGTTTGCAAACAGCCTTTTTGTGTGTTTGTTTTTGCAATAAAATATTCATATCAAGTAATGCTCTCTGGATTTTCTTTGGGCAGTAGATTCTATGGGTCCAGAACTCAAACAGAGTATATCAAGCATGGCTTGTCTTTGCCCTGTAATGTTTAGGGCCTCAACTAAGGAATACTTGAAGGCTGGGGTGACTCCATGGTTTGGGGCTGGATTCCTCTGAAGGGTTATTCACTCATAACAGGCACCTGGATTGGGATGGTGAGAGAATAAATGCCTACACATGGCCTCTGCATGTGGCCTGGCTTCCTCACAACAGGACTATCTCAGGGTAGTCAGACTTCTTACAGAGGTGGCTTGGGGCTCCAAGGGTAAACATTCTAGTAAACAAGGAATCCCTTTTATGATCCAACCTCTACTGTACTGTATTGGTCAAAGTCATGAGCTCATCCAGTCTCATGGGGAGGGGACAACCCCCCTGCCATGTACCCCCCCCCCCCCCCGACTTGATGGAAGGAGTAACATAATTTTTTGGCCATTTTGTTTTTAAACCAAACTGGTTAGTTGGTTTCTGTAAAGGAGGCCGTAGAAAATCTGCAGCTTAATGTATTGCCATTGCTAGCTTTCTGGATTTATACTCATCATAACGCTCTTCAACTTGTAATAGCCTGTCTACTTCTATTTCAGTCTTCCTGTTCTCCTGCACCCAGCACACAGGTGCTTAATAGGCATTCAATTAACCGTTCCTTCCTGAAACCTACTTTGGGAGCAAAACTAACATATAAACTAGTAACAATGTAGGACAATAAAATTACAATAAAGTTTATGAGGTTCAAGTTGTACTATAAGAGGAGTTAAGTCTTCTTTTATCCATCCTCCTAATTAAATTCAGGTTAATGAATACCAGGAATTATCCAGATAACAAACTATAGAGAGCTATTTCAGGATTCTTCCAAGTACAGTCTGATCTGTAATTCCAAAATAATAAAATCCTAACTTGCCTCCTGAAATGGCCTTTCTAACTGGGAATTAGGGAGCTGACTTCTTATCCAAAGGCAATTAAATGGCCTTAACAAGTAATTAATGACTTAAAGATGTCCTTTGTCCATTCAAGTGAATGTGTTTACCTCTGTAAGAAAACTGTAAGAGAATTAGGAATAATGACAACATTCTTAGGAAAAGAATTAGGATAACTATAAGAGAATTAGGAAGAAGGACATTCAGAACAATGCTTTAATCTTTCCCTACTCATATCATCCTTAGAAAATATTAGATAATAAAATGGATTAAATTATTTCAACTCTATCTGCATAGTATTTAAGTGCAAAATAATAGAAGAAGCAAGAGGGAAATGAACAAGACCAAGCCAAACTACAATGATGGCTGTGTCAAAGTACCCTTGAGTTTGTTTAATCTCCATGTGATTTACACATGAAGAGCCAGCTAATTTGTGGTATTGTTTGGAGAATTCAGAGATGTCAGAGTGAAGGCAGTTTTTCCAAACTAAATGAGTTGGGAAGATAAGAAAATCCACCATTTAAAATAAATTGGCTCAGAGACCAGCTAAAACTCAATACAAAGTTCTATTATGAATGAAATCCTTATTGGAAACTTGGTTTTGACCTAACAGTAAAGATAAAATTCTTATTTCATTCTTGTGCAGCAATAGATACCCATTTATTTATTATTTTTATTTTGCCTGTAACAATCTTAATATCTTGGTAACTTAAGAAAAAAATTACAGAATTTAAAAAAAAAGAGAACAAATATCCATTGACATTAGAAACAGCTTTCCTGACAATCCATGCTTTTTCATCATTGATTTGATGAAGCACTAGGTTTACTTTGAATTGTATAGAATCTAATTATTGAAGTTGGGACTGTCTTCCTTGAAGATTGGTGTGATTATACCTTTGTCTTTTTTGTATTCCCTTTGGTTTTTGTAGAGCAAAGTGGACTGCTCCCTCCCTGCTCTCCCTGTCTCACTTCTGGCAGGCCTGGCCACAGAGAGAATATGTATATGGAGATGGGAGGTAGCTCTTTAATTTTTTTTGAGCATAAAATCTACTGAGTTAAAAGCTGAAAATAATAGTGAAGAGTACCATGAATCCAGAAAGATCTGATTGGATACCTATATCCTGATTAGAGACCAATTCTAAGAATTATGGAGAAAGGGGAAGTGAGGGATGTCTGATCTCAATTAAGACTACAAAACTAAACAGAAGGTTCTTTTTTTTTTTTTTAATCTTCATCCGAGGATATGTTTTTATTGATGTTTAGAGAGAGAGGAAAGGAGAAAGAGAATTATCAATGTGAGAGAGAAGCATGGATTGATTGCCTCCCTGACCCAGATTGAACCTGCAACCTTTGGGTGTATGGAACACATTTCAACCAACTGAGCCACCTGGCCAGGGCAAGAGAAGATTCTTTGAGTTTGAGAGGTTAATTGAACTTACAGGATTCTTAAAAGAGCATAATCATTCAATATACATCAATAATTTATGCATTTTGTGATATCTATATGTCATTGGTAGTTTCTGGCTATAAAGTCAAGGTAATTAACTGAAGATTAATCCTTTTACATACCAAGACTAACAGTGACTGGAACTTGCAAACATCTGTCTAGAATTGCCAAAGCTAGCAATTGCAATGTGGTGTACATGATCCTCTTATATTAAAAATTAGTTTACTGAACAACAATTATGCTGCTTTGAAGGTGCCCATCCCCCACCAATAAGAATGTTCTTATTTACTGCAATTTGATGAAACCTGTGCATTTATGTGTTTAAAATCTCCACAGTTCAGCCAGTGTGGTTCAGTGGATGAGCGTTGACCTGTGAACCAGGAGGTCATGGTTTGATTCCCAGTCAGGGCACATGCCCAGGTTGTGGGCTTGATTCCTGGTGTGGGGCATGCAGGAGGCAGCCGATCAATGATTCTCTCTCATCACTGATGCTTCTATATCATGTTTCTTCCTCTCCCTTCCTCTTTGAAATTAATAAAAATATATTTTAAAAAATAATAAATAAATAAAATCTCCACAGTTGAATCTGAAATGCAACTAATAGTTAATATCATCCTCTCAGGAAAGTTAGTGCTTCCATCTTCAATCAGGTTTCTGTAGATAAAAATTCAGAACTACCTTCTTTATTTTTCACAAAATATTGCTTGTCGGATTAACCACACTGCTCTGTGACATTTTGGAATGTGAATTTTCCTCCCTTAGTTATCCCTTCTCTCCATCTATCTTGGGCTTCAACTTCCTATTAATACTGTACTACTAAAATAAAGATTTTCTCCTTTATGAAGAAGAAATAAACCAAAATTAAGTAGTTCTGCCTTCAACTGAATGATTGCCTTAAAAAATTATATTCTTCAAGCAGTGGAGTCTAGCCTGCCTTTATTACTTTTTTTGCCAATTGAATTTCGACTTCCTGATGCAATCTTTTACTGTTTTTGATTATATACCTGTCCCCTGAAAGTATAATCTGAGTTGTTGAATTTATGTATGTTTCCCTTTTTCTTTCCTCTGTTGCCTCCCAAATGATTCAGAGTTTAGTTTGAGCCTCCCATCAGGCTCAAACTGTCTTTCATAATAATGGACTGTCTGGTATGTGAATTCTCTGAATGCTTTGAAATAAACCTTCCTAATATCTGGCATACTTTTCACAATGTATTTGATACTCTTTTCTTTGGTTGGAATAGATTCTGAGGTGTTTTCACTTTCTCCCGAAATTTCTACTTCTACTTCAAAAAAACATTAATTTATGTTGGTCAGAGTGAAATTAATTCAAGGGAAGCAAATACTTTCTTCCAGAAAAGTAGCTTCTTAAAAATCCTGCTTCATCATTTCAGAAGTATTTGTCAGTCATTTTAGAGTGTATTTTTCTCAATATCCCCGCAGCAAGGAACCATGCCCACACCAATAGTCACCTAAAGTTTTATGTAAATAGAATATTTCTGTTCATTTCTACAATAGAAAAAAATGGAATCAACTAGCAAGTCAATTATTACTTTTTTCTTTCTGGAGCATCAAGTTTATTACAAACTTTGAGAGAACCAAATACTTTTTTAATAAGAAGCCCCACAAACATGGGAGCAAAGGAGAAGGGGAGGAAAGGGAGCCAGGAAAAAGTCCAGCCTCTGAAATTCATTCAGGTGGGGGCTGAGGGGTGGACCCACAGAGAGGGCGCTTCCTCTTGACCTCCAGGGGGCGCCAAGCAGTCTTGCAAGCTCAGCAGGTACTTCGGATAAAATGCTTCTGAAGACCTCGGAGCTGCTGGGTACACTCCTGATGTGAATCCCTTGAGGCTGAGGAAAGTCCAACTGGTAGAAGCCTTGCTGTAAAGATTAAATGAAAGGAGTCATCCCTCCACTAGTACTTGCCAAAGGATGCAATGAATTTGGATCTGCAATGAGGGAGCAACATATTTTTACACTTTGAATACCCATTGACAGATTACACAGAGGACTTCTCAGGTGACCTTGAGCCAGCCATTTGGGTAAATTTCTGTGTTACTTAAATGAGCCATTTCAGAGGAGAGAAATGATGATGAGGCTTGGTAATTTACATTTGCAAACACACTGAAATCTCTGGATGAAAGAATTTCTGCAGGGTACAAAGGGTGAGATAACATGTTGGGGCAAATTCTGCTCTTTCTGGTAGCAGAGAGGGAGCAGGCAGGCTTGAGGATACTTAGAGTGAACCTCTGGCATATTATATATCAAATTAATCTTCGAAGAAACCTTGCTCTTTCAGTTCATCGAGTGTTTTAATCACATGTACATGTTGTTCTGGTAATTATTTTCCTTTAACACTTCCCTACTAAAGTCTCAGCTCTGTGTAAAGGGATCTTTAGAGGGATTAGCCTGTGAGCTTTTCCCTCTACAACACTTGAATTTGTTACTTTTACCTTTTAACCGTGATACTCAGCTCCTAAGCATGAGAGTCTCTGTTGCTGAGCTGATTGGGACCCAAACAGGGTCATTTCATCAATTCTAGACAGATGTTTAAAAGTTCCAGTCAGAGATTAGAATAAGTTCAGAAAGGAGAAGAGAGAGAGAGAGACTTTCAACAAAAGCTGCCAGTCTATTAGTTAATGATATCCATTTATAAAAATGGTATTAATAGTTACTTAAGAAATAATACCAACCGAATAGAACATTTTCTGATCTCTTTCAGCAAGGTAAATACAGATTCAACGATAAGACATTTAATGTAAAACTGTCAAGCAATGCAAAAGCCAAGCTCTGGGTAAGTCTAATTTGAGGTCTCCTGTAGACTGGGGTGTTCAAACAGGTGAATGAGGTATAATTTTGGTAGCCTTTTAAAAAGAAAAACAGAAATTCATGGATCAGTACTTTTTGACCTTGCAACGGAGGAATTAGTATCCGCCATGGTCCACTCCATCGAAGCTGGAGGGAGTCCTTGTGGGGATTATTTTTTCCCCATCACCATTTATCATCTCTGTGCCCTCTTCCATCTCTGCCCATCTAAAGTTTTGGGGTGACCATATGACCATGCCTGGGCATTCCAAGCATTATATTCCCTGAGACATAGTGATTGTCTCAAGAATGGTCATGTGAGCTAGTTAGAGCCCATGAGCATGACAGGATGTGTGCTTAGACTTCACTGTGAGCATTTGGGCCTAGAACTGCTCACGCCCATCTTGCCACCATGAGGAGAAGTCCATTATTAACATAATTAATATTCCATTGTATATTGGGCTCTAATTTAGGCAACCTCAAACAAAGATGGTTTAAGATACTTAATGGCATGGGAAAATACTCATGCAGTCAAAAAGTAGGTTTGTGAAACTATACAAAGAACATAATATATTCTAAAAATATATGCATATAAAATAATATTATCATATTAACAAAAGTTATTTTGCAATGATTTCATTATCTGTTTCTTTTTTTAATTTTCCAAAGTATAATCATATACTACTTTAAAAATAAGAAAAAGTTGTTATTAGGCCCTTTTTTTTTTTTTTACATCATACATCTACTTCTTTAGTGGATGACTGCTTTGCTTGGGTTCTCTATCACTTTCACATCCTGTTTTAGAATCTGTTTGATGATCACTTGTCAGGTATAATACTGGGACAGAGGAAACAGTTGCTTGCTAAATAAAGTTTTGGTTCTTTTTCCTTCATGATAGCTAGCATTTGTACTTACCATGAGCTAGGCATAGTGTCAAGGGTATGAAGTACACAGCATTTTATGCATCTAATTCAGGCACTACCTCCTTAAGCCTTAAAAGAAATCTGGTATTTTATATATGAGGACACAGATGCTGAGACTGTCCCAGGTCATACAACTGATACGTAGGTGAGTTGTATTTGACCAAAGCTCATAATCTTTCTTTTCCATTACAAAATGAACATTACCATGTTTGTCCTACAACATCTGGATGGTATAGCAGGCCCTAACAGGATTATTTGTGTCTATAATAAAATTTCTTCATTACCCAGCCTTCAATTAGATTTTTCAAATTAAATTAAACTTTTTGTTTTGAGGTAATTGTGGATTCACACACAGTTAGTTGTAAGAAATGTTGCAGAGATCTATGTACCCTTTACCTAGTATACTCCAATGGTAACATTTTGCAAAAGTATAGTACAACTAGGGGCCCAGTGCATGAATTCATGCACCTTGAAAGGAACTATGGGTCACGAGGCTGTGGTGGGCACAGTGGTGGGTCTTGGCCCATACTCTGCACCCCACACCCAGCCCCTCCCACCGTGGCCCCCAGTCCTCTGTTTGCCAGCAGCCCCACTCCCACTGCCGCTGCTCCCACGTGCTGACTGTGCCAGCCCTGCTCCCACCCGCTGACTGCACAGAGCGATTGGGGCCAGAGATGTCAGTGGTTGCGAGCGGTGGCTGCTGCCCTGATCGCCCCTCAGGAGCAGAGGCAAGTGGAGAAGTCCTCAGGGGTGATCTGGATCTGCGCCAGGTGCTGGCAGCTCTGATGTCAGCTGCGGGTGTGAGCGGGGCCAGCGCTGGCAGTGGGTGTGAGTGGCGGCTCCAGTGCCAGCAGTGGGTGCAAGCGCTGGGTGGGACCACTATGGCATATGGGAGCAAAGAATTTTCAGTAACCACTAGAGGCTCTCCCTAATTACAACAACCAGTGCCCCACCTTGGTCTGGTGCCCCCACTCACCTGCTTCACCATCCCACCGTGGCCAACACCCGCCATGTTCCGTGTGCACCCCCTGGTGGTCAGTGCACATCATAGCAACCGGTTGTTCAGTTGTTTCACCGTTCATTCTATTTGCATATTAACCTTTTATTATATAAGACTAGAGGCCTGGTTCACGAAATTCGTGCAAGGGAGGGGGTGTCCCTCAGCCCAGCCTGCACCCCCTCCAATCTGGGACCCCTCAGGGGATGTCATCCTAAACCAGCAGTCAGACATCCCCCGGCCTGATCCCCCTAACTGCTCTCCCCTGCCAGCCTGATCACCCCTAACTGTCTCTGCCTTGGCCCCACCACCATGACTTTGTCTGGAAGGACGTCCAGTCTAATTAGCACATTACCCTTTTATTAGTATAGATATGGTAATCAGGATATTGTCATTGATATAGTCAAGATACATCAGCACAAGAATCCCTCATGTTGATCTTTTGTAGTCTCATCCACCTCACTCCCTACCCATGTAACTCCTGACAACTATGAAACGGTTCTCTCTTTATATAACTTGTCTTTTCAAGAATGTTATATAAATAGGATTGGCATTTTAAACTCAGAATAATTCTCTGAAGAGTCATTCAGGTTGTTGTATGTATGATTAATTAGTTTCTTTTTACTACTGAGGAGTATTCAATGCTATAGATATACCACAGTGTAACTATTCACCCACTAAAGAACATCTGGGTTATTTCCTATTTTTGACTGTTACAAATAAAGCAGCTATGAACATTTCTCTTCAGGTTTTTGTGTAAACATAATTTTTCATTCTCTGGGATAAATTCACAGGGATACAATTGCTGAACCATATTATAGTTGCATGTTTATTTTTTACAATAACAGCCAAATTGTTATCTGAACTGGTTCTACCATTTATGTCCCCATCAGCAATGTATGAGTGATTCAGTTCTTCCTATCCTCACCAGTGTTTGGTATTGTCATTATTTTTTTTAAATTTTAGTGGTCACTATTTTTAAATTTTTATTTATTTTCTTTTAAATTTTTTTTCTGATAGATGTGTAGTGATTATCTTATTATAGTTTTAATTTGCATTTCCCTCATGTTTAATGATGAGCATCTCTTCATGTGCTTATTTGCTTTCTATGTATCCTTTGGGATGCAATGTCTCTTAATGTCCTTTGTCTATTTTTCTTATGGATTCCTTGTTTTTTTACTATTGAGCTTTAAAATTGCTTTCTGTATTCTAGATACAACTTCTTTGTTAGATGTGTGACTTTTTTTATCACTGGTCTGGTTATAGAGATTGTGTTAGTGATATTTTCTCTCAGTCTGTAGCTTGTCTTTTCATCCTTTTAAAAGGGTCTTTGCTAAGCAAAAGTTTAACCCTTTGCACTCACTTGCTTTTTTCTCGATTCCTTTATTCTAATGCTAACCGTGTCGAGTCACATTCGACATCTGAGTGCAAACGGTTAAAATTTTTATGAAGTCAAGTTTGTAAATTTTTCCTTTTATGAAGAATACTTCTAATGTCAAATCTAAGAACTTTTCCCTAGCTCTAATTTCTGAAAATTTTCTCTTATATGTTTTTCTGAAAGTTTTACAAGTTTACAGTTTATATATGAGTCCAGGTTCATTTTCTGCTTCAGTACTAAAATCAAGCACTCTAGGATATTTCCTGCCTCTGTCCTAGGAGCTCTGGTTTTTTTTATTGGAGAATTGTATTAGAAACCAAGGACCTATGTACTAGGTTTACTGGTTACTGGAGTTTCATTGATTTTAGGTCCTCTTAGCCTACAGAGCAAGGAAATATGTGTTACACTAAAGCATGTACTAAAATTTTCCTATACATATCTATACTAATAAAAGGGTAATATGCTAATTAGGGCAGACGTCTTCCTGACGTCCATCTAGACGTCCATCCAGACAAAGCCACAGCAGCTGCAAGGCCCGGGGCTCAGGCAGCCATGGGCTCAGGCAGCAGTGAGCCCTGGCAGCTGCAAAGCCTGGGGCTCAGGCCTCGCAGCCACTGTGGCCGGCAGCGGCAGCAGCAGTGGGGTGATGGGGGTGGTGCCTTCCCATGATTAGCCTGGTTGCCTCCCTCAGAGGGAGGCCAGACTGTGGCTTAGGCCCGCTCCAGGGTGGGGATCAGGCCTAAGCCATCAGTAGGATATCCCCTGAGGGCTCCCAGAATGTGAGAGGAGGCAGGCAGGGCTGAGAGACCCCCTCCAGTGCACGAATTTTCATTCACCGGGCTTCTAGTCTATAAATATTTTTATATGTAACCACCTATAGCTATATTAAGCTAAACCCAAGATTATAGTGATGTTTCTAACTCTAATCCATTAACATATGGGTTATTCTAGCTTATCTGTAAATTTCCAACATGGGAAATATAACATTCATCATCAGTCATCTATTTACTTAATTGTTCAGTTCCAGTATACATGCATAGTGGTATCAGAATTGTTCATCTGTACCCCAGTGGGAAACAATTTACCAATTATAGTATAATTCTTATATACGGTTTCTTTAGCTTTAGTGTTGGAGATTCTCTACTCATTTCCAGAGTTATTAAAATCAGCATCTTTCTTTCCACATCCATCAGTGAAGTTATTTCATGCATTTGTAGTATAATTAGATTGTTTTGTCACAGTGTGCATTCCATCCTGGAATCCCTGCACTTCCAAGTGATTTTTTAAAAATTTGCACAGATTAAGTTTCCTCTTTATGCTTTAGACTTCTATAGGTTTCAATGAATGCATAATTTCATGTATCCACCATTACCTTATAATATAGAATGCATGTACTTTGCCTGTTTAACCTTCCCTCTTTTCCTCCTCCCTGGCAACCACTGATCTACATATGAACTATATAGTTGTGTCTTTTCCATAATCTCATATAATTGGAATCATACAGTATGTAGCTTTCCAGACTGGCTTCTTTCACTTTGTAATATGCATTTAAAGTTAATCCATGTCTTTTATTGGTTTGATAGTTCCTTTCCTTTTATATAGCTGCCTAATATTCCACTGTATGGATGTACACATCTTGTTTTTCCATTCACTTATTTAGGGACACCTTGGTTGTTTTCAGTTTTTCTGTGTGACTGTCAATAAAGGTGCAATATGCGTTCATGAGTAAATTTTTGTGTGGGCATACATTTTCAGATCAGTTGAGTAAATATCTTGGTGTTTGCTTATTGGATTGTATGGTAAGGAACTTCCAAACTGTCTTCTAAAGTGACTGTACCTTGTTGCATTGCTCTCGGCAATGATCCAGTGTTCTTGTTGCTCTGTATCCTCACAAGCAATTAGTATTGTAAGTTTTAAAAAAATTGCTATTAAACAGATGTATAGCAGATGTGTATATTTTCATTTTAAAAAATATACTGGAAGACATGTTATTTTGCAGTGCAGGAGAATTAAAAGCACTAAAAACCATTGGCTTTGCCTCCTCACAGAATTGAAGAGGAGTCTCACTGCTAAGAAATTTGCTTCAAGATCCAGAAGAGCCCATGTTTGTAAACACTCCCTTAAATTCATAGTTCTTAGCCCTATCACGTCCAACCTTCCCTTACAACAAATGTTTGCAATGCCTTCTTTTCTATGCTAAAATGAAATTAATCAGTAACATAACCTAACTCACTAGTTTTTTTATTGAATTTGTTGGGATGACATTGGTTCACAAAACCATACAAGTTTCAAGTATACAACTCACTATATCATGCACCCATTGCTCCAAGCAAAGTCTTTTTCTGTCCCCATTTCCCCACTCCTTTGTCCACCTCTACCAACTCCCCACCCCCTTTTGCCTCTGGCTATCACTTTTTAATTTAATATAAAGAAGAACTTTTAAAAATTTAAAATAAATTATATATTCCAACACGTAAAATGTTAAGTCATAACTGCATTAACAGACAATGAAATAGTTAAGTATTAGACCCTTCTTGAATAGGTGAGTGAGAAGATCAGAGTCATTCCATGTAAGACATATAGGGAAACTGAAGCAGTTATACTGGTGGACACTAGAATAAAATCTAGTGTTACTCTTGTGTATAAGAGAAAGAGAACTTATTTGTATATAATAGGAGAAAACAGCCCCAGTTGAAGCAGGAATAACATCTATAATGATAAAAGTGTAATATGCTAATTAGACCGGATAGCCGAATGACCTTCCGGACATGATTTCCAGATGAAGCCTCGGCGGTGGAGGCCGAGGCAGAGATGGTTAGGGGCGATCAGGCAGGCAGGCAGAGTGGTTAGGAGCCAGTGGTCCCAGATTGCAAGAGGGAGCAGGCCGAGCTGAGGGACACTCCCCCGCTTGTACATGAATTTCGTGCACAGAGCCTCTAGTGCTAAAATAAATTACAGATTATTGAAGTGAAAACAGTGGGGGATATGTGATTCTTGCAAAGGAGCCCAACATTACAAGTATGGAGTTAAAGTTTCCTATCTTATGACATAGGATATGATAGTGGCAAAGTGTCACATCTCATCCTATTTTGAAATTCCATTACCTGTTGGGGCATATATTCAGTCTCAGTGAAAATGGCCTGGAAGGCTATATTCCTCAGTAAGCAATAGGGACTATAGGAAGGATTGGAAATAAACTATAAAACAAGAGACTATAGAGACATTGTGTAATGAACCATTAGGGACAACATTGTGGTAAGAGCTGAGAACAGGCAAACCCACAATAATTACAATGCTATTTTCACAACATAAGTTTTTGTCCTTGTACTATAAACATAATGTAAGATGGTAAGAATGTGAAATTTAAAAAAACATTTTTATAATGAAATGTAGTGAGGTCCCCATATGTTCTGCTAATTTAGTAATATTTGGCATCAAGTATCTTAAAAGGAGTCCCAAAGCTATTACATAGTTGCAGTCTGCCTCCTCATTTCTGCAGTACTGTAATTGCACTTCTGCACTGAAACCCTTCTTTTTCCTTTTTATTGAATTTACTGGGGTGACACTGGTTAGCAAAATTCTATAGGTTTCAGGTGCACAATTCTACAATATATCATCTGTACACTGTATTGTGTGCTCACCATGCCCAGTCAAGTCTCCATCCATCACTTTATTTCCCTATACACTCCTCCACCTCCCCCCACTGCCTCTCACCCTGGCAATCACCACACTGTTGTCTATTGTCTGTGTCCAGAAGTTTGTTCTCTCTCTCTCTCTCTCTCTCTCTCTCTCTCTCTCTCTCTCTCTTCCTCTCTCTGTCTCTCTCTCTCCTCTCAATCCTTCCACCACCACCACCTCCACCACCCCACCAACAACTGTCACACAGACTCATAGATAGAGTCTGTCTCTATTTTGCTTGTTAGTTCATTTTGTTCATTAGATTCCACATATGAGTGAAATTATATGGTACTTGTCCTTGTTTGACTGGCTTATTTCATTTAGCATAATGCTATCCAGGTCCATCCCCATCCATGCTGTTAAAAACAGTCAAATTTCCTTCTTTTTTATAGCCAAGTAGTATTCCATTATATAAATGTACCACTCCTTTTTATCCACTCATCTACTGGTAGACACTTGGGCTGCTACCAAATCTTGGCTATTGCCATAGCCTGTTTGGCTTAGTGGATGGAGCATAAGCCCACAGACTGAAGGGTCCTTGGTTTGATTCTGGCTAAGTGTATGTACCTTGGTTGCAGGCTCAATAACCAGCCCTAGTCAGACTGTGTGCAGGAGGCATCAAATCGATGTCTCTCTCTCACATGGAGGTGTCGATATTTCTCTCAATGTCTCTCGCCACCCCCCAACTCCACTCTCTCTAAAAAATAAAATAAAAATAAATAAATAAATAAAATTCTGAAAAAAATATCCCTGGGTAAGGATTATATATATATATATATATATATATATATATATATATATATCCCTTGCTGGTTTGCCTCAGTGGATAGAGTGTCGGCCTGTGGACTGAAGGGTCCCGGGTTTGATTCTGGTCAAGGGCATATGCCCGGGTTGTGGGCTCTATCCCCAGTGAGGGGCATGCAGGAGGCAGCCGATCAATGATTCTCTCTCATCATTGATGTTTCTATCTCTCCTTTCCCTTCAATAAAAATATCTATACTAATAAAAGGCTAATATGCTAATTAGACTGGGAGATTAGACATCTGACTTCCTTCTGGACAAAGCCACGGTGGTCGGGGCCACGGCAGAGGTAGTTAGGTGCAATCAGGCCAGCAGGGGAGGGCAGTTGGGAGCCATGAGGCCGGCTGGGGAGGGCAGTTGGGGTCATCAGGTTGGCAGGGGAGTGGTTAGGTGGCGATCAAGCCGGTAGGCAGGCAAGTGGTTAGAAGCCAGTGGTCCCAGATTGGAGAGGGTGCAGGCTAGGCTGAGGAACCCTCCCGCCCTCATGCATAAATTTTGTGCACCGGGCCTCTAGTATATATACTATTGTAAATAATGCTGCAATGGAAATAGGGGTGCATATATTCATTCTAATTAGTGTTTCGGGTTTCTTCAGATAAATTCCCAGAAGTGGAATCATTGGTTCATAAGGCAGTTCTATTTTTTATTTTTTGAGGAAACTCCATACTTCTTTCCACAGTGGCTGTACCAATCTTCATTCCAACCAACAGTGCATGAGGGTTCCCTTTTCTCTACATCCTCATCAACACTGTTGTTTGTTGATTTATTGATGATAGCAATTCTGACAGGTGTGAGGTGATATCTCATTGTAGTTTTAATTTGCATTTATCTGATTATTAGTGACATTGAACATCTTATATCTATTGGCCTTCTATATGTCCTCTTTGGAGAAGTGTTTATTTAGGTTCTTTGCCCATTTTTTAAGTTGGATTGTTTACTAGTATTGAGTTTTATAAATTTTTTATACATTTTGGTTATTAACCTCTTATCAAATGTATCAGTGAGTATGTTCTCCCATACAGTGGGTTGTCTTTTTATTTTGTTGATTGTTTCCTTTGCTGTGCAAAAACTTTTTAGTTTGATATAGACCCATATGTTATTTTTTTCTTTTGTTTCCCTTGCCTGAGGAGATATATCAGAAAAAATATTGCTATGAGAAATATCTGAGATTTTACTGCCTAAGTTTTCTTCTTGGATATTTTTGGTTTTGAGTCTAACATTTAAGTCTTTAATCCATTTTGACTAATATGCACTTGAAATGCTATGCAGCATTTAGTGGAGAAAGTAAATCATTCAATAGTTTTAAAATAGTCTTTATCCCACTTAAGCTTTTCTTTCTATAACATGCTTCTCTTAAATTATTTTGACTTTTTGTATAAACATATGTAAAATATTTCCAGTATCTCATCTACTAAAGTATTATTAATTTACTAGAGGCCCGGTGTATGAAATTCATGCATGGGTGGGGTGTCCCTCAGCCCAACCTGCACCCTCTCCAATCCGGGACCCTTCGAGGGATGTCCGACTGCCTCTCTCAATCCAAGACTGCTGGCTCCTAACCACTCTCCTGCCTGCCTGCCTGATCGTCCCTAACCCCTCTGCGTGCCTGCCTGATTGCCCCTAACCATCTCTGCCTGCCTGCCTGATTGCCCCTAACTGCTCCCTGACTGGCCTGATCACCTCTAACTGCTCCCCTGCTGGCCCGATCACCCCTAACTGTCTCTGGCTTACCCCGCACCCAGGACCCAGGATTCCTTCCTCTGGTCAGTTGTAGGCACCAGGGACCAGGGCTTCCCTCCCTCTGGCTGGCTGTAGGAACCTAGTACCCCGGCTGGCTTCACCCGGGCTGCAGCCACAGGCACTGATGCCCGTGACTGCAGGGTGGGCGGCTTGTCCCTTTCCCATGTCTCAGCCTGGCTAGTCCCCATTCCTCTCTCCTCAGTGTTGAGTGTCTGAGCTGTTAAGGCATGAAGGCGTGAGGGCATGACAACCATCTGCATATTAGCTCTTTATTGTATAGGACTAGAGGCCTGGTGCATGAAATTTGTGCACTGGGGGGTATCCCTCAGCCCAGCCTGCACCCTCTCCAATCTGGGACCCCTCAAGGGATGTCCGACTGCCGGTTTAGGCCCAATCCCTGTGGGGTTGGGCCT